>NC_079497.1:34741900-37141900 GCF_030052815.1 Hevea brasiliensis | reverse complement strand
GGCCCAAATCACAGTTTGCACCAAGGAGAGGCTAGTCTACCCCTTCAATGGCTAGTTCTCTAGGGATAGGGTACAGGGGACCAGCCCCAACAGTATCTGTTGCTTGCCTACATTGCCAAAAATGGCATAAGGGTGAATGTTGGAGGATGATAGGTGCTTGTTTACGGTGTGGATCTACAGACCACCTAGTCCGAGATTGCCCTCACAGAACTGCTACATCCACTCTGGTATTAACTGATAGGCCTACCCCTCCAGCTCCAAGGGGTAGAAAGCCGGGTAAGGCTGAGGCAGCCGGTACTTCACAGAAACCTGTATGAGAATCTGTGGAGAGAGCAGAAGGTAGAAAACCAGCTAGAGCCTATGTTATAAGGGCAGAGGAGGAACAGGATGCTCCATATGTCATCAAGGGTACGTTCCTCCTCTATAATACTTTTGTGCATGCATTAGTGGATCCTGGATCTACTCATTCATATATTTGTATCAAGCTGCTCATAAAAAAGGGAATACCAGTAGAGGAAAGTGACCAAGACATCCTGGTCACAAATCCGTCAGGCCACAGTGTGGCAGTAAACATAGTGTATAATGTCCATTGAAGATTCAATGGAAAGAGTTCTCAGCAGACTTAATCGAACCGCCTTTCCATGAGTTTGATGTGATTTTGGGAATAAACTGATTATCCCATCATCAGGCAATAGTAGATTGTAAATTGAAGAGAATCTCTCTGAAAACTGCTGAGAATGAAGAAATAACAGTTGTGGGTGAAAGGACAGATTTCTTGTCCAATGTCATCTCAGCTACAGTTGCAAAGAGATGGTTGAGAAAAGGGTGTGAAGCCTATCTGGCGCACGTGGTTGACATTAGGCAGGGTAAACTTAACTTGTTTGACATACCCACAGTAAGGGATTTCTCTGAGGCATTTCCTGAGGAATTGCCTAGTTTACCACCAGAAAGGGAAGTTAAATTTGCTATTGAGATTATGCCAGGTACAGCTCCAATTTCAATCACTCCATATAGGATGGCACCTGCTGAATTGAAAGAGTTAAAAATCCAGCTGGAAGAATTACTAAACAAGGGGTTCATACACCCCAGTGTGTCACCGTGGGGAGCTCCGGTACTTTTTGTAAAGAAGAAAAATGGGACACTGAGGTTATGTGTTGACTACCGGCAGTTAAACAGAGTAACAGTGAAGAACAAGTATCCATTGCCTAGAATTGACGATCTGTTTGATTAGTTGAAGGGAGCAGGTGTGTTTTCTAAGATTGATCTCAAATCAGGGTATCATCAGCTAAGGGTTAAGGATGCAGATGTGCCTAAGACTGCATTTAGAACCCGGTATGGGCATTATGAATTCCTGGTGATGCCATTTGTGTCAACAAATGCTCCAGCAGCATTCATGGACCTTATGAACTGTATCTTCTATCCATACTTAGATCAGTTCGTAGTGGTCTTCATTGATGACATCCTGGTGTATTCCAAGGATAAAGCAGAGCATGATGAGCATTTGAGAATTGTTTTGCAAACTCTAAAAGAGAAGCAACTGTATGTTAAATTGTCCAAGTGTGAGTTCTGGTTGAATGAGATTGCATTCCTTGGACATGTAGTATCAGTTGAAGGGATTAGAGTGGATCCCAAAAGGATTGAAGCAGTGATGGAATGGAAGCCTCCCAGAAATACAATTGAGATTAGAAGTTTCTTTGGGTTAGCTGGATATTATAGAAGATTTGTAAAGGGATTTTCCCTGATAGTTGCTCCAATGACCAAATTACTACACAAGAATATGAAATTTTACTGGAATGACAAGTGTCAAGCCAGTTTTGAGAGGCTGAAGGCTATGTTGACAGAGGCACCAGTGTTAACAAAGCTAATGTCTGGAAAAGACTTTGTAGTCTATAGTGATGCCTCACATAATGGGTTAGGGTGTATACTAATGCAAGAAGGGAAAGTGGTCGCATATGCTTCCAGGCAGTTAAGGCCACATGAAAAGAATTATCCTACTCATGATTTGGAGTTAGCAGTAATTATCTTCGCATTGAAGATATGGAGGCATTACTTGTATGGAGAAAAATGCTACATATACATAGACCATAAGAGTCTGAAGTATCTGCCAACCCAGAAGGAACTTAATTTGAGATAGAGGTAATGGATTGAATTCCTGAAAGATTATGATTGTGTGATTGACTACCACCCTGGGAAGGCAAATGTATTTGATGATGCTTTAAGTAGAAAATCTATTGTAGCATTAATATCTCTGAATGCCCAACTGTCCTTAACTCATGATGGAGTTATTTTGGCTTATTTGCAAGTGAAGCCAAATATGTTACAATAGATACAAGATGGGTAGAATACAGATGAAAAATTAATGGCTGTTATGGGCAAAATCACTTAAGGGAAGGAAACTGAATATGAAGTGAAAGAAAATGGGTGCCTGTACTATAAAAAAAGAGTATGTGTACCAGATGATAAAGAGTTGAAAACCAGTATTCTGAGAAAAGAACATAACAGTGTGTATGCTATACACCCAGGAAGCACAAAAATGTACCATGACCTGAAACTCCGATACTGGTGGCCAGGTATGAAGAAGGACATAGTTGACTATGTCACACCCTACCCCTCTGTAAGGCATAACATGATCCCGTAGTATACCTAATGAATTACCAACTCCGTCTGCTGATAATCCATTAAATATACTACAAGGGATTTTAAAAACTTTTCTTGCTTCTTTTACAGTGGTGAGCACTATTTACAGGTGTTAAAAACTTTTGAGAGCTGAAGTGATAGAACTAACATATTTGAATTATTTGGAATTTCTGTAAATTTTTTTTTTGGCAGAGTGCCATCTGTATTTTGGATAAAACAGTTCTTCAGAAAACCTGTAAAAAGCACTTCAATATTTTTCCAAATCTCAACTCCAACATATTTTCTCAACACAACATGTTTCTCAACTCAAATCCACAGTGATTTTTCAAAGACTGAGATAAAAGAAATATAATATAATTTTTACAAGTCAAAATAACTCATAATTTACTTTACAACTTCAATGTACAATTTTAATTTACAACTGCTTAAACCAAAACAATATGTACATACAGTGGTCATACATTACAGTACAAAATGCAAAAAGCGGTATACTCGTTATACCCAAAAAATCTCTCACTGGAGGTACTAGCAGCCTAGTCTGCTGCCCTGTCTGTCTGTCTACCTGCGACAGCAATAAAAAGCTATCGCTGAGACAATGTCTCAGTGGTGCACAACATTAACCAAATACAACTTTAAATCACAATTCATAAACCATATAAATAGTGGATACGTAAAACCATAGTTAAATTCAAGACAATGAATGTCATAAGGAATTTAAACTCCAATTCACAAATTATCAAATTTCATAATAACACAATTTAGTCAAATAATTTAAGAATACCGTATTGCCAATTCATACACAATTTGATCAAATTACTGAATAACACAGTGTTGCCGATCAATATCACAATTTGATCAAATAAATGAATAATATCGTTTTGCAAATCAATAACACAATTCGATCAAATAACTGAATAATATCGTTTTGCAAATCAATAACACAATTCGATCAAATAACTGAATAATATCGTTTTGCAAATCAATAACACAATTCGATCAAATAACTAAATAATATCGTTTTGCAAATCAATAACACAATTCGATCAAATAACTGAATAATATCATTTTGCAAATCAATAACACAATTCGATCAAATAACTGAATAATATCGTTTTGCAAATCAATAACACAATTCGATCAAATAACTGAATAATACAATGTTGCCAATCAATAACACAATTTAGGCCAAGACACAATTCTTTTTCCACACATGCCGTGTTGTACACCACGACAAGACATACTCACCCCAATAATCGAAATCAATGAGGGAGAAAGCTAGCTATATAATGAGTAATCATCCATACTCACCTCAGACTGGGAAGTTAAAGAGGGAGGAACATAATCATACTCACCCCAGACTGATAAGTCGAAGAGGGAGGAATAATCACACTCACCCCATTAAAGGAGGAGGAACATAGTATCAGTGTCATGCCAATTGTGAGTCAAAACAATTCCAAACATTTTATTCAAATGATCCGTAAGAATCCAATAAATTTCCAAAGTTATAATTCCATTCACAAAATGGCAACACAATTCGTAATTCACTTCAATTTCCACAAAAACCATTTACAGTGCTTTTCAATCAATAAGTATCCATCAATATCATTCAAATAATTTTTCACAGTTTCAAACCATTCACCATGTTTTTCAATCAATAAGTGTTCATCAAACACATTTCCACAATTTAAAACAATAATATACAAATAGTCAATATTTATTTCAATTGAAAAATTCAAGAGAAATAGTTGTTGTGCACAAACACAATTTAAAACAATAACATATAATTAATCATATGAAATATTATTCAGAACAAAATCAGTTGAAAACTAGTTGTGCACAAACCTCTGATGACTGCCTCCCTGGTCTGGACTCAGTGTTTCTTTCCCTTTTGTTGAGTCCTTGTTAACTGAGAAACACAATTTGAAGTGTTTCAGTACTAAATTAAATTGTTTCTATCGATGGTGTTTGGTAAATAATGCACTGAACTCAATTATTCACTTAATCACCTAATATACCGACCCTCGTTGCGTTTTAGGTAAATTAGGTTTTAGTGTCATTAATATGTCACATTCGATAGGGTTTTAGGTTTGGTATGTTTTACCAAAGTCATTTTCCTTGCTTAGTGCACTTTAATGCAAATTGCTGGATTCCGGGATACTGGTTTGACCTAGCCGGACGGCCTAGTTCCCTCGGTTTTCGGGTTTCGGTCAAAACTACAAACTTGTAGATCTAGGTCTTATTGCACACGGGGCAAAATTTCAGGTCAATCCGAGTTAAGTAGACCAAGTTATGGTCATTATACTATTGCTGGTCAAATGGTACCAATTAGGTCAATTTTTTGTCAATTTGGTCAACTCTGGTTCGGCCAGTTTTTGGACCCGAACTTGTGCAAGTTGTTTGACTTGCTTATGGTCATTTCTGGGCTTTGGTGTCTTCATAAGACTTGTAGGTATGGATCTTAACTATTCTTGGTCAAAATTTCAGGTCAATTGGACCTGGTTTGAGTGAGTTATGGCCTAAACACTCACTGCTGCCCAATTGGTCATTTTTCAGGTCCTAATTGCACCTAATCCGAATTGGTCATTTTTTTAGGTCACCTTGCAAGCAGAATTTTGGTATGTTTTCTCAATGAAAGTTGGCACATTTTGTGCCTAGTTTCACCTCCAATTGGTCTCATACCAATTGAGGTTACACATTTAAATTTATTGGTCTGTTTGCACACTGCCCTCTATATGTCTTTCAAACCCCAATTCAAACACACATTTAACTTGCTCTACTTTAAATCCCCATACCTAATTCTGATTTTATACCATTCCATATTCATTTATCACTTCTTACTATGGTCAATTTGGACAGAATACAAACATTCTCAATACATCAAATACAACCCTAAACCACAAAGTCCAAATTTAGCAATATATGTACATAAATACACCTAATCATTACATATAATCTCCACTACTAATTTACATATACATTCATCAATTCTTCTATGTCAACATTCTGCCAACACTTCCATCAATACATACAATTATTCAAGGATTCCCAAGCTGCCGAAATCTTCTTCAACACCACATTGCCCTACAATCCATCAATTCTCATCCAAGTGCCAAAATCACCATATATATGTGAAACAATTCATTAGGATATTAATTTACCATGATCAACATTATTTCTCATCAATTATATGCATAATAAATCATCAAATGTGTGACCCCATGGCTGTCCAAAAATGGCTATCTCAATAACTATTTAAACTTCAAAATTTCCTTCACAAAACTAACACCCATAACATAAACATAAAGTTTAACAAGGAAATTCTCAAAAATGTAAACTTACCTTTGTTTGTAACTTGCTAAACCTTCACCAAACTTCTCAAATTTGGTATCAATATCTTCCTTGTGATGTGTTGACCATTTTTTATGAAGGAACTTAAAGGATTGGAGTTGAAAATGGGGAGGTTAAGTGAGCTCATGCAAAACGTCAATGGTGGATTCTTTCATCTTCATTCACGGCATGGTTGAGCTAAGTGAGGAAGATGAGGTTTGAGTGGGAGAAATCTGCCCACTTATGAGTATATTTAATCCATTTAATGTTCTTAGTGGTCCACTAAAAAAAATTATATCATATAATAAGCCAAATGTGCATTTATTCCACATTAACCCATGATTTTAGCTATTTGTATTAGGTACCACTAAACTAATTTTTCATTTCATTTTCTAAGTGTAATATTATTTATTTTTAATGGACATTTAGGTCAAAAGATAATTTGGGGTGTCAAATGACCATAATGCCCCTGTTCGGGTTATGTTCCCAATTTTTCGGTATTACCGGTTTTGTCTGTTTTTCGATTTCTCACTTTTCTTTGTACTATTTATTTAATTTTTCTTTGATATTTTTAATGATATTTATTCTTCAACAAGGGTCTATTTAAGTCCTAAAAATATTTTCCAGGGTTCCCCGCAGTCCAGGGCCAGTCAACGGTCCACGCCGTGACTTCCCGGTGCGGTCACCCATCGCTAGGTTTCCCGGCTCGTTTAACTTGATCACATTTCTTTGCTATCATTTTTTCTTTGTTTTTCTTGTACTTTCTTTTCTTGTATTTCATTATTTTATGTCTCCTCACTCTCATTGAAGTGTGGTTCTAGGCATCCTAGCGGTCCGGACAGCACTAGTCACTGGAACAGCAGAACGCACTACCGAACTTAGGGGTGTTACAGACTATGTAACTAGATGCTTGACGTGTCAGCAAGTCAAAGCAGAACATCAAGTTCCATCAGGTTTGTTATAGCCCATAAACATACCTGAATGGAAATGGGACTGAGTCAATATGGACTTTGTCAACGGTCTACCTCTCACTTAGAAGAAGCATGATGCAGCATGGGTGATTGTGGATAGGTTGACCAAATCAACACATTTTCTGCCATTCAAGAACTGATAACTCACTTGAAAAGCTTGTAGAATTGTACATCAGTGAGATAGTTAGACTACATGGAATTCCACTTTCCATTATATCTGATAGAGACCCAAGATTTACATCTAGATTTTGGAAGAAATTACAAGAGTCCTTAGGCACACAACTCCATTTTAGTACGGCTTTTCATCCTCAGACGGATGGATAGTCAGAAAGAATAATCCAGGTAAATTCTGAAACTCATTGAGTTATTGTAAAAAATAATTGAACTAATAATGATAATAATAACCGAACATATGTGATAGGTCCTCGAGGATATGCTGAGAAGTTGTGTTATTGAGTTTGAGGGAAGTTGGGATAGATACCTTCCACTGGCAGAATTTGCATACAACAATAGCTATCAAGCTAGCATACAAATGGCACCCTATGAATCACTGTATGGGAGAAAATGCAGAACGCCTATATGTTGGACTGAGTTGGGTGAAGATAAGCTAGTGGGGCCAAACCTGATAAAACAGATAAAGGAAAAGGTGAAACTTATAAAGGCCAATTTGAAAGTTTCCTCAGACCGACAGAAATCTTATGCTGACTTGAGGAGAAAAGACATTGAGTATGAAGTTGGCAAGAAGGTATTTCACAAAGTATCACCATGGAAGAAAGTGTTGAGATTCAGGAAAAAGGGAAAATTAAGCCCTAGGGTCATTGGCCCATATGAAGTTATTGAACATGTGGAACCAGTAGCCTACAGATTAGCCTTACCACCTGAGCTGGACAAGATACATAATGTGTTCGATGTCTCGATGCTCAGATGATACAAATCAGATCCTTCACATGTCAACTCAGCAGAAGAAATTGTGGTACAACCTAACCTGACATATGAAGAAGAACCAATTAAAATCCTAGCACGAGAGGTAAAAGAGCTCAAAAACAAAACAATTCCACTAGTGAAAATCTTATGGAGACACCACAACATGGAAGAGGCAACATGGGAGAGCGAGGAGACAATGAGGCAACAGTTCCCTTAGCTCTTCACATCAGGTAAATTTTGAGGACGAAATTTTTACTTAGAGAGGAAGAGTTGTAACATCCCCACCGTATTTATTCTATACGTTCTGTTGCTCCAGTGGCCAAATAACAGTCCATGCAAGTCAGGATGTCTGGAACTACACTTTGGTGATAGTGAATAGACATATAATGATGAAATAAATAAAAAGAAAATATAAGAAAAATCAAAGAAAAGTGAAAGAGAGAAAATGAAGCTAAGTTAAACGAGCCGGCACTGCAGCGATGGGTAGGCGCACCGGGAAGGCCGTTATCGACCCTAGGACCACGAGGAACCCTCTGAATTAAATTTTGAGACATAAATAAAGGTTTATTAAAATGTAATTGACACTAGAAATATCAAAGAAAAATTAATAAATTAGTTCAAAGAAAAATGAAAAATCGAGAAACAGACAAAAATCGATGTTATCGAAAAATCGAGAATATAACCTGAAGTGGGGCATTTTGGTCATTTGAGACCAAGAACTGCCTTTTAACCTCAATGTCCATTAAGAATAAATGGTATTACACTTTAGTAATGACATGAAAAATTAAAAAAGAATACAATGTGTAAATAGTAAAAGAATGGAGCTAAATGAGCAAATAAGGAAACTTTAATTATTTAACCATTAAACTATTACCTAGTGCTCCACTAACTCTAGCCATGGGACACTTATCTAAGCCTTGGGATAGCTGAGTCATCTTCTTTTTCATCCCACTTCACCTTGTTGAAATGAAACTCACCATGGAAACCACCATGGCCGCCCCACAAGCAACCTTCATGGGTGCATGATCAAGCCACCATTTCCACTTGGTTCCTTCATTAAATCTTGCCTACTTACCTTAGAGAAGATATTGGCAACAAGAAAAACAAGATTTGGTGAAGTTTTGATAAGCTTCAAAAGTGGTAAGTGTCCAAAACCTCTCCCGTGCGTTAGTAAACCTCGTGTTTAGGTTGAGGTGAGTACTTTGTTGAAGAGAAATGAAGAAAACAATGAGAAATGAAATGGTCCATTTTTGGCAGCCATGAATATGAGTTGTATATGATTTTTTCTTACCTCTAATGGATGGAAATTAAGGTTGATTAACTCAAATGAAAGATGTAGTAAGTTAAAATCTAAGTATGTGTATGTAGTGCCTGAATTAGGGGTGTGAAATGGAACCTTAATGCTTTGAGCAAACTGCCATGTTTGCCAGCCTATAATGTCATGAATTTTTGTGTGAATATGAAGTTTATTAATGGGATATGATAGTGTTAAATTGTGAGCAGCATGTGTAATTGATATTGAAGTATGAGTATGTTGAAGTGTATGTGTAATATTGATATGGAGATATGTTGAATTTTGGTGGAAGTGAATGTTGAACTTAATGGTGAATTGTGTGCATTGAGCACTTGAATGTTCTGCCCCAAATTGTTTGCTGGAATTGTGTACAATATATATATGGAAGTGTCATTGACTGAATATTGAAGTAATGAGGAGGAGAAGCAATATCAAATTGGAAGTGTATGTGTTTTGTGCAGGTTGTGTATTGATGGTAGTACTTAAATTTGGTCATAAGTGCCAAACTGTGAACCCAATTAGTATGAGGCCAATGGGGGATGAAACTAGACACCAAATAGGCCAACTTTCATGTAGAAATGTTGCTAAAATTCTGCCTAGAAACTGAACTTAAAAATGACCAAATCCGGAATAGCAACCTTGCAACCCAGATTTTTGACCATATGAATAGTAATCATTAGGATGGCCATAACACACTCAAAACAGGTCCAATTGACCTGAAATTTTTACCATGGATAGCTCAAATATAGAGCTACAATTCTTAGGAAGACACTAAAGCCCAGAAATGGCCAGAACCACGTCAAATAGCTTGCATAAGTTCGGGTACCAAAACTGCTAGAACTAAAAGTGACCTAAAATTGACCAAATTTTACACTAAAGGTGCAATCTGTTTAGCTTTAGTAAATTAACCATATCTTGGTCTATACATCTCAGAATGACCTAAAATTTTTCACCGCATGCAATAAGACATAGAGCTATAATTTTGCTTCTTTGACCAGAGGCTAAAAACCAGGAGAAATAGGACTTTAAGCTAGACCAATCTAGCACACAAAAATTGAGAATTTGACATTTACATACAATGATGCTTGAAGCAATTTGGAAATGAATGCCAACTTGTAAAAATGATAAATTGGACTATATTGGCAGCATATTGGATTACCAATTTGTGACATGGTGATGCTAGAAACAATTTATCCATAGTACCCAAAAAGATCAACATATGCATTGACTTATGAATAATATAATAGCTAGTAAACTCTAAAAATTGAAGAATTAAACAATTAATTTATAATGTGCCTTAGTTTGCCTAGTTGACTAGTTTGGATAGGTTGGCATGCCAATAGGATTCTGACAGCTGTTCTGTAAATGGCTTTATGCCATACTATATTTTTACGGCTTATTATGCTGCACTATGACTTTAATAGCCTACGACTATACATATTGTTTATTTATTCTTGGCTTATTGCCAGATTGACTATATGGCTTTTTAGCCACACTATTTGCACACTGGGAGACACTTTGTGACCTATGGTGTGACGGCTTGAGGTACTAGGTACCCAGTGCCAGTATATCCATTTATCTAGTCTGGTCAGTATATATGCTACACTGGCAGTAATTCAAGTACTATTAAATTCAAATAGCTAAATCCAATCTATTGACATACAGCACCACCAAAAAAAATTCATAAACACTTTATTTACTTTATTTTAGTGTATATTTCTTTATATTTGGCACCACTAAGCAAAATTGCTTAGCACGTTGCTTTTGTAACGCGTAGGTATTGGAGACACAGTTGGGGAGCCTAGCAGACCTATGACCGGGTGAGACATCAGATCTGCACAGGAGTCCAGAGTCATCTGTACTGCATTGCATACAAGGTAGGACTTAGGATATCTTGTATTTTATACTTTTGTTGTATTTTTGAAATTCGGCCCTGTATTTTGTAATGTTATGAAAGCTCTAAAGTTTATAATATTTTGTATATATTAAATAACATGGAGATTCTCTGGATATATTTAAATTATTATGGATTGTATTATGAAACTGCTTAATGATTGTAAAAGTCTATTGACTTTACTGAGAAATAGAGACTATGAAATATTTGAGATTTTGATATTATTATATTAAACTATTTTCAACAGGTTTGGAAGGACAGTTTATCCGAAATACAGACGGCACCTTGCCAAATTTTTATTTCCAATCTTGAAACCCTGATTTTATCAAAGTATGAAAATAGTATCATCATGATATGAATATTATATAAAAGACTTCTTAAAATCAAATTGAGCTCAGGAAATGAAATAATCACAGACTAGGTGTTCCGGCATGCCTTGCTCTGCTATTCTGTAGACGGGTGAGGGGTGTTACAATTCTAATGCCATCAAAACCTCAATGACTCTTCTTTGGAGTCCGAAAAATTAATTCACAGGGTTTCCCTATGGTTATAAGGTCGACAACTGTCTTTACAGTCGCTTCCCGTTGGGTCACCTATCGTCGGGACACCGGCTCATTTAACTTTGTTGTATTTCATTTCTAAAATTTTTTCTAAATTTTTCTTACCTTTATTTCAATTATTTATGACTCCTCACTCTAGTCTAAATATAGTTCCAGACATTCTAGCTGTCTGGTCAGTCATTGGTCACCGGAACAGTAGAACGTACGAAACTACCTCAAGTGAGGGCATTACAAAGACTGCAGTCATTCCTCTTCGGTTCTTTTGTTCTATTTCTCTAAGCGGATTCTTTATGTTCTTTTATTTTATTTTCTCTATGTTTATTAAACTCACCATGAGTGAGTAATTCCTTTATTCTAGAGTTAGGAGAGTAGCATTTGCAATTGTTATTATGGATAAATATTGAGTTTTATTTATTGGATTTGAGTTTAGTTCTTTGATTCAATTTCTTGTGATCTTAATGCATGCTATGTGTTGGTATCCACTTAGTATTGATTATAGATATTAATTGAAGAACTGAAAGATGAAGATTAATATTAGAAAATCGAGATCTTGAACCTAGGAAATATGACCTAGAGATAGACTAATGACCTTTGTGGAGTTTCAAAATTAATCATAGATCTTAAAGGGTTTTAATTAATTTAATCACTATGAAAGTAGGGTTTAGGTTAATTAAAATACACTTTGAGTGCCTTGAGAGAGGACTCAGGATATCTTAGGATTAATTTCTATGAAGGCAACTATTCTCAATCCGATGAATAGACAAGATAAAAATCCATAGTAAGATTACAGTGTGAAATCTTAATTCTGGAATTACTTTTATAAATAGTTTAATTCAAAAATTACTTTCAGCATCTAAAATAGGTTTAACTCATTCTCCATCTATATTTGGTAGCCTAAATAGTCAAAATTTTCATGTAGCCTAGTACTTGCTAATTAAATTCCTTGTGGGAACGATGCTCTACTCATCACTTTATTACTTGTTAGCAATCCATGCACTTGTGGTGGTTGAAAAACCAGCAAACAAGTTTTTGGTGCTGTTGCTGGGGAATTTTAATTTTAGTAATATTAGGTGCTATGTAATTTAGTTGATTTAGGCATTTTTATTTATTGTTTAATTTTGTTTAAATTGTTTTGTTCTCTTATTCTTTCTTTGGTGATTAGTTTGGTACATGACCACAACAAGACCAGAGGAAGAAGTCTTTGATTTGGATCCAAAGATCAAGGAAGAACTATCAGGAGGGAGAGAAAACGTGAAGGACAAGATCAAAGAAATCCATATATTTCAAATATGGCCAACAATAACAACAATAGGCCGAGACTCTTGAAGGACTACGGAGCTCCCTCCATACAAGGATTCCAACCTAGTGTTACAAGACCCACAATGGATGCCAATAATTTTGAACTAAAATCGGCATGGCTCCAGATGATACAATAAACCTAGTTTGGGGGTTCACCAACAAAAGATCCGCACTGCCACTTCTAGTTCTTTCTTGCCCTTTGTGACACATTTAAGATGAATGGATTCATTGATCAAGCCATAAGACTCAGATCATTTCCATTTTCCCTTCGAGATAGAGCAAGGAAGTGGTTACTTTCTCAACCTGCTAGGACATTCACCACTTGGGAAGACCTCTCATAAGCTTTTCTAGCAAGGTACTTCCCACCTATAAAGAGTGGAAAGTTAAGAGTTGAACTCAACACCTTTAGGCAAAGGGAAGGTGAATCACTCTATGATACATGGGAGAGATATAAGGACCTATAGAGAGAATGCCCGGACCATGGCATAAAAGATTGGGTCCTGGTTCAGAACTTCTATAATGGGCTACTGCCCTCTACAAGATCAAGCACTTAAACTTCTAGAGAAGGTTGCATATCACAACAACAAGTGGTCAAATGAAAGGGGAAATACAAGGAGAACAGCAGGAATTCTAGAAGTGGATGCCCTAAGAATGATAAAGGCTCAATTGGACCAGCTCACAAAAAGGCTTGATAAAATGCAGGCCAATGCTATAGGGATGAACAGTCAATGTGATGACAGTTATGGAGGAGGATACATGGGTTCAGAGTATAACAACTTCAATGAACTCTCCATGGAACAGATGAACTATGTGAATAATGGAGGGAACTTCAACCAGAGACAGCCCCACAATTCATATTCAAATAAATACAACCCTGGATGGAGCAACCACCCAAATTTCTCATGGTCAAATTCTCAGAATCAGCCAATGAACAAACAGCAAGGGTACAGACCACCAGCACCCCTCGGATTTTAAAACAAAGGACAAAACCCCACACAGCCACCGCCACTCCCTCAGAGCCAACAACCCGAATCAAGGTTAACTATGAAATCCATGATGGAAAGCTTCCTAGCAGCCTAGCAACAGCAAAATGAAATGATCAAATAGCTAGCTTCCAAAATGGACCAACTTGCCACCCACAACAAGATGCTTGAAAATCAAATTGCTCAGTAAGCAACCTCTTCAAGCAAAGCTTGTAACATCCTCACTTTAGCTAGTCCGTACAGTCTACTATTCAGGCAACCAATGTCAGTCTGGGCAGCTATAATGTTTGAAATTATAAATAGACTAGAGTGAGGAGTTATAAATAAACCAAATAGTGCTCATAAAAATCAAAGAAAATTTATAGGAATGAAATACACTAAGGTTAAACGAGCCGAAACCCCAAGGATGAGTAACCTGAAAGGGAAGTGATGGTGAAGGCCGTTAGCAACCCTAGACCTGGGAAAAACTTCATGAAATAATTTTTGGGACATCAAGGATGGATCATTGGGGTTCTAATGACAAAAAAATGTTAAGAAAATACAAGGAAAATTTAATCAATTGGTATACACAATTTTGGCCCGTTAAGCTAAACGGAGGGCATTTTGGTCATTTCGTCTTCAGAGATAAATTTTGACCAGCTTGTCCATTTATGTAAGTGAATTATATGACATAAAATATGAACAAATATTGATGAAAAATTAATAAAAAATGAATAGGAAAAGGAAGAAGAGAAATTGTGAATAAATGAGATTTATTACCTCATGCTTATGTAAGCATGAGGTAATTAAAATGCTTAGCCAATCAAATTAAAGAAAAATAGTTATAATACATAAAATGGGTAGAAAAGAAGTCAAATTCTAGAAAAAAAACACACCAGCCACACCCATGTCCACCATTGTCAAGCTTACCAAAGCTTGATTTCTATAGTTTTTCACCCAACTAAAGCCTAAGTTCCCAACACAAAAACTTATTCTTTCCTCATAGTGAAGCTTTTGGGAGCAAAAGGAAGTGTTAAATAAGAGTTATTGCAAGTTTGAATTTCACTCCATTAGAGGTTAGTGACTTAACTTGCTTTTCTCTTTCAATTCATGTTGAAGGAGCATGAATGAGTGTAAATTTGCAAAGAAATTTAATAAATATCATGTGTATGCTCATCCCATAATTTTGGCAGCCTTGGATATGGTGAGGTTTTGAGGATTTCATGAAACTAGAAATGGTAGTATGGCTGCCTTAACATTAGTCTCTTAAGTGAAATGATGAAATGCAAGTTAAATACATGATTTGAGATGTTAGGTTTAGGATTTGGGTATAAAATGGAGACTTTGATCATGTAATGGTGAAAGTAAGTTTTAATAGTCAATTGGTGACCATTTGGTTATGTGAAAACAAGAAATGAAGTGGTTTGATTAGTGGGAATTGCAGTTAGTGTTGCTGCCTTGGCTGACCTAAAGGACTGAGCATGAGTCCAGCAGGTTTGGGCAGCAATAACTGGAGTTGTAGAGGTTCAATTGGTGCAAGGCCAATTGGAAATGAAATTAGACACATAATGGCACAACTTTAATGAAGAAACCATGCCCAGAAAACCAAACCAAGTTGACCTAAAGATTGCCCTAATCTGGGTGACCTGCAATCTGCCTGGGTAAAATGACCAAATAAACAGTGTTTAGTCATTTGGTCATAACTCAGTGTAGAAAGGTCCAATTGGCCTGAAATTTTACTAGAAATAATATGAGATATAGACCTAAAACTTTCATGAAGAAACCTAACCCAAATTATGACCATAACATATTCAAAAAGTGACCTGCAATCACTGCTCAAAATATCAGAGATTTGGTCACCCGTAAAATCTGGAAAATTTGTAATCCGGCCAGTTGTGGTTTTTGGGCCATAACTTGAGTTACAAAACTCCAAATGGAGTGATTCCAAAAAAGAAACGTAATTAGACAAAATAAGGAACAACTTTCATGTTGACCACTTTGCCAAATTCCCACTGCAAAAATGACTAATGGAACAGAAACACAAAGCTTGAAATTTGAAAATTTTGAACAGTTAACATTAAGCATAGAAATGGTATTGGTAACCAATACCAACAATTTTGGAATGCAAAATGTGGTATGTTGGGAGTATTAAAACTAATGTACCTATTGTCTATGTAAAAGTCAATATTTTTGTTGACTAATGGAATGAAGAGTAACACCTAAACCTAAATTTCAAGAATTGTATAAATTAAGAGTGTAACATGCCCTAGTAAACCTAGCAAGATTGGTTTGGATAGGTTGGCATGCCAATAGGGTTCTGTTAGCAGTACTGCATATGGCTTCATGCCATTCTCTGTTTTATGGCCTCCTGTGCCATTCTGTGATAAAATAGCCTTTGGTTATGTTAATTGAGTTATTATACTTGAATTATATCCTTGATGATTATTACAGCTTATTAGTTGTTCTGTTGCACACCGGGAGACACAATGTGACCGATGGTGTGATGGTCCGAGGTACTTCGTACCCAGTGCCAGTTTACCCATTTATCCAGTCCAGTCGACTAGTATGGGTTACTTGGGCAATGATAATGAATCTTACAAAATTTTAATCAAATTATACTGCAATAAATGCAAGAAATTAAGTCTACCTAAAATGTAAACATACATTCTACTTATTTATATTATTTTAGTTATTTTATTTTATTTTATATTGTCACCACTAAGCATAATTGCTTAGTGCGTCGCTTTTGCCATACGCAGGTACTGGAGACATAGCTGGGGAGTCTAGCAGACCTCATACTGGGTGAGCTTTCAGATCTGCACACAGAGTTCAGAGTCACACCTCACTTTTGCAGTGTTTTGGTAGGACATTAGGACTTTGGGTTGTATTTTATATTTTGTATTTTGTATTAGTTTTGATTGTAATTACAAACTCTTGAGCTTATGTGATAATGTAAAGATATGAAATTTTATGTTATTGAAATTTTCTGTATATTATGTTGAAAAATGAAATGTTGAGAAATATTCATGAATGTGCTTAAAGTGATGATGTGAACAAAAATTTAGAAAATAGTGTTGTGATTTTAAGATTGAGTTGAGATATGTGTATAATAGAGTTCTGAATTTGAAAATTATATTGAAAGTGTCTTTTAAACAGGTTCAGAAGAACTGTTTTTCCAATTTATAGTCGGCATTCTGCCGGATTTTCTGTAAAATTTACGAAAAATTCAGATTAATCAAAAATTTTAAATAAATGAGTAAAAAAGGGTAAATTGAATTGAAACATAATTTGGTGCTCCGGCACACTGTGTGACATATCTTGCTCGGCTACACTGTAGACGGGTAAGGGGTGTCACATTTAGTGGTATCAGAGCATCGGTTTAGGCGTTTCTGGGCCTAGATAGAGTGCATACCATTGCATTGCATATGTAAGTGTTGAGGTGACACTGATGGAGATCTATTTGTTTTGTTATTTTGATTAGGATATAGATCTTGCTTCTCAAAAAGCAGTTGATGAAGAGGTGGAGAGTCGTGCTCCACCAGGGGCTGAATCTAGGGGCAGAGGAGAATCTGCTCCACCAGCAGCTGAGGTGCCTGCCCAACCTCAGTTTGCATTATTTTAACAAATGATCGAGTTTTACCAGTAAATAATGGGGGTAATTCCACCACCACAACCACAGCCACAACCTCCACCAGTACCATAGAAGTCCCATTTAGAGAAACTGCAAAAACATGGGGCTGTGGATTTCTTCGGAAAGAAGAAGGATGACGCTATGACAGTGGAAAACTGGTTGGAGAACAATCAGAGTGTTGAAACAGCTTCATTGCAGCCTCGAGCAGAACTTGGAGGGTCCTATGTCTCTACTTTAGGATGATGCATACCAGTGGTGGGACACATTAACCAGTGAGGTGCAACCAGATCAAATCACCTGGGATTACTTCCTAACAAAGTTCAGGAAGAAGTATGTCAGTAAGGTGTATTTAGAAGAGAGAAGAAGAGAATTTATTAGTCTAAGACAGAGGCAACTATCAGTTGTAGAGTATGAGCGAGAATTCATCAGACTAAGCCAATATGGGAGGGAGATAGTCCCTACAGAAGCAGAAAGGTGCAAAAGGTGCGAAGAAGGGCTCAATGACAATATCAAAGTCATGATAACAGCATTGGAGAACATAGATTTTGCCAAATTAGTAGATGCTGCATCGAAAGTAGAAAGGGTCCGAACAAATGAGCAAACTAGAAGGGAAAGACAGCAGAAGAGAGGTCCAAGTCAATCCAGTTCATTCTCCGGTCCCAGTAAAAAGAGTAAGGGTCCTCCTACTCAGGGTTCAGGACAACCACAAGGTTTGGGTCAGTCCCAGGGGCCCAGACCACAGTTCACACCTAGGAAAGGCTAGTCCACGCCATCAGTGGGCAGCTCTCTAGGAACAGTGTTTAGGGGATCAGCCCTAGCATCTTCTACCTGTCCATGCTACCATAAGTGGCACAAGAGGGACTGTTGGCGAGTGACTAGTGCATACTTACGGTGTGGATCTACAAAACATCAGATTAAAAATTGTCCGAAGAGGACTACTACAGCTACCCCAACACAAGTAGACAGACCTGCTCCTGCACCATAAAGGGGTAGGAAGCCCAATAAATCTGATACAGCTAGACCATCACTGAGGCCTACATCTGAGTCTACCAAGAGGCCAGAGACTAGAGTACCTACCAGAGCCTATGCCATCAGAGCTCAGGAGGAGCAAGATGCCCTGGATGTCATCAGGCGTACGTTCTCTGTCTATAACATATCTGTGCATGCATTGGTGGATCCAGGATCCACTAATTCATACATCTGCATCAAACTACCCGTAGAGAGGGGAGTTCCAGTAGAGGAGAGTGATTAAGACATTCTAGTCACAAATCCACTAGGCCACAGTGTGGTAGTGAATAAAGTGTATAAAGATTGCCCATTGAGGATTCAGGAGTATGAATTCTCAGCAGACCTAATTGAATTGCCCTTCCACGAGTTTGACATGATTTTGGGAATGGATTCTATGAAGCTTACCTAGCACACGTGGTTGATACTAGGTAGGCTAAGCCGAATCTGTGTGATATACCCACAGTAAGAGACTTCCCAGATGTGTTTCCTGAAGAATTGCCTGGTTTACCACCAGAAAGGGAAGTTAAGTTTGCTATTGAGGTAATGCCAGGTACAGCACCACTTTCTATTGCCCCTTATAGGATGGCACCCACTGAATTGAGAGAGTTGAAAATTCAGTTGCAGGAGTTACTCGATAAGGGGTTCATATGCCCCAGTGTATCACCATGAGGAGCTCCGGTGCTGTTTGTGAAGAAGAAGGATGGAACCTTGAGATTGTGTATTGATTACCGGCAGTTGAACAAAGTAACTGTGAAGAATAAATATCCGTTGCCCAGAATTGACAATCTGTTTGATCAGTTAAAGGGAGCCAGTGTATTTTCAAAAATTGATCTCAGATCAGGGTATCATCAGTTGAGGGTGAAGGATGCAGATGTGTCAAAAACTGCATTCAGAACCCAGTATGGGCATTATGAATTTCTAGTGATGCCGTTTGGGTTAACAAATGCACCAGCAGTATTTATGGACCTTATGAACTGTATCTTTCATCCATATTTAAATCGATTTGTAGTGGTCTTTATTAATGATATTCTGGTGTATTCCAAGACCAGGGAAGAACATGATGAACATTTGAGGATTATTCTGCAAACCCTACAAGAAAAGAAGTTATATGCTAAGCTGTCCAAGTGTGACTTCTGGATGAGTGAAATCTCTTTCCTTGGACGCATAGTATCAGTAGAGGGGATTAGAGTGGATCACAAAAAGATAGAAGCAGTGATGGAATGGAAGCCTCCTAGAAATACAACTGAGGTCAGAAGTTTCTTGGTGCTAACTGGGTATTACAAAAGATTTGTGAAGGGATTCTCTCTTATAGCTACTCCAATGATCAAGTTGTTGCACAAGAATGTGAAATTTGGCTGGAACGACAAGTGCCAAGCTAGTTTTGAGAGGTTGAAGGCTATGTTAATAGAAGCACCAGTGTTAACATAGCCAGTGTCGAGAAAAGACTTTGTGGTCTACAGTGATGCCTCGCATAATGGGTTAGGGTGTGTATTGATGCAAGAGGGGAAGGTGGTCGCCTATGCTTTCAAGCAGTTGAGGCCACATGAACAGAACTACCCTACTCATGACGTGGAGTTAGCAACAATTATCTTCGTACTGAAGATATGGAGGCATTATTTATGTGGTGAAAAATGCTACATATATACAGATCACAAAAGTTTAAAATATTTGCCAACCCAGAAGGAGCTCAATCTTTGACAGAGGCAATGGATTGAGTTCCTAAAGGACTATGATTGTGTGATAGATTATCATCCTGGGAAGGCAAATGTAGTTGCTGATGCTTTGAGTAGGAAGTCCATCACAGCTTTAAGATCACTAAATGCTCATCTGTCCTTAGCTCAAGACGGAGCTATTTTGGCTGAGTTACAAGTGAGGCCATACCTGCTACAGCAGATACAAGATGGGCAGAAGGCCAATGACAAATTGATGGCTATTGTGGGTAAAATTCCAGAGGGGAAGGAAACTAATTATGAGATGAAAGTAGATGGGTGTCTGTACTATAGAGGAAGAGTGTGTGTACCAGATGATAGGGAACTGAAGACTAGTATTCTGAAAGAAGCACATACTTGTGTTTATGTTATGCACCCGGGAAGCACAAAAATGTATAATGATTTGAAGCCCCATTATTGGTGGCCTGGTATGAAGAAGGATATAGCTGACTATGTTACTAAGTGTTTGACATGTCAGCAAGTTAAAGCAGAACATCAAGTTCTTTCAAGGTTGCTATAGCCTATAAGCATACCTGAATGGAAGTGGGACCGGGTCATTATGGATTTTGTTAGTGGTCTACCTCTCACCCAGAAGAAGCATTATGCAGTATGGGTGATAGTGGACAGATTGACAAAGTTAGCACATTTTCTGCCAGTTAGGACTAACTACTCACTGGAGAAGCCAGCAGAATTGTATATCAGTGAGATAGTTAGACTGCATGGAATACCACTTTCCATCATATCTGATCAAGACCCAAGATTTACATCGAGATTCTGGAAAAAGTTGCAAGGAGCCTTGGGCACACAACTCCGTTTCAGCACGGCTTTTCATCCTCAGACAGATAGACAGTCAGAACGAGTAATTCAGGTAAACCTAGAACCTAATTGAATTTTCACAATTTACAAATTGAAATGATAGTAACAATGTGAATTATGTAACAGATGCTGGAGGATATGCTGAGGAGTTATGTCATTGAGTTTGAGGGGAGTTAGGATAAATATCTCCCACTGGCAGAATTTGCATATAATAATAGCTACTAAGCTAGCAGTCAAATGGCCCCATATAAAGCACGGTATGGGAGGAAGTGTAGAATCCCCGTATTTTAGACTGAATTGAGCGAAGATAAGGAGAAAGTGAAAATAATTAAAGGAAATTTGAAGGTTCCCTCAGATAGACAGAAATCTTATGCCGACTTGAAGAGAAAAGAGATAGAGTATGCAGTTATCGACAAAGTGTTTCTCAAAGTCTCACTGTGGAAGAAAGTACTGTGGTTTGGAAGAAAGGGTAAGTTAAGCCCTAGGTTCATTGTCCCATATGAAGTCATTGAACGTGTGGGACTAGTGGTCTATCAGCTAGCTTTACCACCAGAACTAGATAAAATCCATAATGTATTCCATGTTTCTATGCTAAGAAGATATCGCTCAGACCCTTCACATGTCATCTCCATGAAAGAGATTGAAATCCAACCGAACTTGACATATAAAGAAGAACCTATACGTATCCTAGCTCGGGAAGTGAAGGAACTGAGAAATAAAAAATTTCGCTGGTGAAAGTGCTTTGGAGGCACTACAACACTGAAGAGCCAACTTGGGAAACTGAAGAGATGATGAGGCAATAGTTTCCTCAACTTTTTGTATCAGATAAATTTTGAGGACAAAATTTTTATCAGAGGGGAAGAGTTGTATTATCCTCACTTTAGCTAGTCCGTACAGTCTACTGTTTAGGTAACTAATATTAGTCTGGGCAGCTATAATGTTTGAAATTATAAACAGACTAGAGTGAGGAGTTATAAATAAACCAAATAGTCCTCATAAAAATCAAGGAAAATTTATAGGAATGAAATACACTAATGTTAAACGAGTCAAAACCCCAAGGATGAGTAACCTGAAAGGGAAGTGACGGTGAAGGCCGTTAGCAACCCTAGACCTGGGAAAAACTTCATGAAATAATTTTTGGGACCTCAGGGAAGGATTATTGGGGCTCCAATGACAATAAAATGTTAAGAAAACATAAGAAAATTTTAATCAATCGGTACACACAATTTTGGCCCGTTAAGCCAAACGGAGGGCATTTTGGTCATTTTGTCTTTAGAGATAATTTTTGACCAACTTGTCCATTTATGTAAGTGAATTATATGACATAAAATATGAACAAATATTGTGTAACACCCCTAAGTTCAGTAGTGCATTTTGCTGCTCCGGTGACCAGTGTTGTCCGGACAGCTAGGATGCCTAAAACTACACTTTGACATGAGGGAGGAGACATAAAATAATGAAATACAAGAAAAGAAAATACAAGAAAAACAGAGAAAAAATAATAGCAAAGAAAGGTAATCAAGTTAAGTGAGCCGGGAAACCTAACGATGGGTGACCGCACCGGGAAGTCACGGCGTGGATCGTTGACTAGCTCTGGACTGCGGGGAACCCTGGAAAACATTTTTAGGACTTAAATAGACCCTTATTGAAGAATAAATATCATTAGAAAGATCAAAGAAAAATTAAATAATTAGTACAAAAAAAAAGTGAGAAATTGAAAAACAGACAAAACCAGATGTTACCGAAAAATCGGGAATGCAACCCGAACAGGGGCATTATGGTTATTTGACATCCCGAAGTGTCTTTTGACCTAAATGTCCATTAAAAATAAATAATATTACACTTAGAAAATAAAATGAAAAATTAATTTGGTGGTACCTAAAGTAAATAGTGAGAATTAAGGGTTTAATGTGGGATTAAGTGAAAGTTTAACATATTATATGATTAAGTGAGTAAGTGGACCACTAAGGGAATAAAACACACACATATTGGGGCAGGTGTAAGTCCACTAACCAGCTGAAACTTCATCTTCCCCAAGTTCTCCCAACATTGCCGAATTGAAGAAAATGAAAACCACCATGGCCGTTTTTCATGCAAGCTCATCTAACCACTCATTTCACTTCTAATCACTTAGGTTCCTTCATGAAAAATTGTCTACACATCACAAGGAAGGGTTTGATACCAAATTTAAGAAGTTTAATCAAGGTTTGGCAAGTTCCAACCATAAGGTAAGTTTACATTTTTGAAGATAGCTTTGTTAAACTTTGTGTGCATGTTATGGGTGTTGAATTTGTGAAGGAAACTTTTAAGTTGAAGAGTTATTGAAATGTCCATTTTGGACAGCCATGGAGTCATGTATTTAATGATTTATTATACATATATTTGATGAGAAATGATGTTGATTTTGGTGATTTAATATCCTAGTAAAATATTTCATATGTATAAGGTGATTTTTGCACTTGGATGAAAATTGATGATTGTAGGACACTTTGGTATTGAGGAAGATTTTCGGTAGCTTGGGGATTCTTGAATAAATGTGTGTGTTCATGAAGGTGTTGGCAGAATATTGACATAGAAGTTTGATGGATATGTATATAGATTGATTGTGTAAAGTGTATGTAAGAATTAGTGATGTTTAGGTGTGTATGTGATTGTATTTAGACTTTGTAAATGTGAGCTGTAATTGGTGTATTAAGGGTGTTTGTAATCTGCCCAAAGTGATGTTAATGTAAAGTGGAATATGGTTTTGGTAATGAACCAAAACATAAATGGTAAGGGGAAGTGCACATATAGTAATGAAGTGTGTAATAGATGTATGTTAAGTAAGGTAGTTAAGGGCAGTGTACATTTTAGCCAATAAGTTTAAATGTGTAACCTCAATTGGTATGAGACCAATTGGAGGTGAAACTAGGCACAAAATGTGCCAACTTTCATTGAGAAAGCATACCAAAATTCTGCTTGCAAGGTGACATAAGAAAATGACCAATTCGGATTAAGTGCAATTGAAACCTGAAAACTGACCAATTGGGCAGCAGTTAGTGTTTAGGCCATAACTCACTCAAAACAGGTCCAATTGACCTGAAATTTTATCCATGAATAGTTAAGACCCATACCTACAAGTCTTATGAAGACACCAAAGCCCAAAAATGACCAGAAGTAAGTTAAAAAGATTGCACAAGTTCGGGTCCAAAAACTGGCCGAACCAGAGTTGACCAAAATGACCTAAAATTGACCTAATTTGATGCCATTTGACCAGCAATAGTGTAATGACCATAACTTGGTCTAATTAACTCGGATTGACCTAAAATTTTGCCCGCGTGCAATAAGACATAGATCTACAAGTTTGTAGTTTTGATGGAAACCCGAAAACCGAGGGAAATAGGTCGTCCGGCTAGGTCAAACTAGTATCCCGAAATCCAGCAATTTGCAATGAAATGCAAGAAAATGCAATATACATAGAATTGAGTTTGGTAACACATACCAACCCTAAAACCCTATCGAATGTGACATATGAAGGACACTAAAACCTAATTTACCTAAAACGCATCGAGGGTCGGTATATTAGGTAATTGAGCAAATAATAGCATTCGGTGAATTAATTATCGAACATTATCGTTAGAGACAATTTAATTTAGTACTGAAACACTTCAAATTGTGTTTCTCAGTTACTAAAGAATCAGGAAAAGGGAAGGAAACACTGAGTCCAGACCAGGAGACAATTATCAGAGGTTTGTGCACAACTAGTTTTCAACTGATTTTACTCTGAATAAGATTTCATATGATTAATTGTAAGTTATTGATTTAAATTCTGTTTCTGCACAACAGCTATTTCTTTTGAATTATTTTCAATTGAAATTAATTATGACTATTTGTATATTATTGTCTTAAACTGTGAAAAATTGTTTGAATGATATTCGATGGATACTTATTGCTTGAAAAGCATTGTAAATGGTTTGAAACTGTGGAAAAAATTATTTAGTGTGATTTGTGGAAATTGAAGTTACTTATGAATTGTGTTGCCATTTTGTGAATGAAATTATGACTTTGGAAATTTATTGGATTCTCACGAACCATTTAAATAAAATGTTTGGAATTGATTTTGTGTTCACACTTAGCATGACAGTATCGTATCATTCCTTCTCCATTTATGGGGTTGTGATCGTTTATTTTCCTTCTCCATTTATGGAGTCGTGATCGTTTATTTTTCTCCCTCTCTGGTTTACCAGTTGAGGTGATCAGATGAGTACTCATTATATAGCTAGCTCCCTTCCTCATTGATTTCGATTAGTGGGGTTGTGATTGCTTTGTCGTGGTGTACAACACGGCATTGATCGGAAATTTGTGTCATGGCTTAAGTTGTGAATGAATTGGCAACACTGTATTCTTAACTTATTCGACTAAATTGTGTTGTTATGCGATTTGATAGTTTGTGAAATGAAGTTAAATTCTTATTGACATTTACTGTCTTTCGAATTTAACTATGTTTTGATTATTGAGATTTATTGTGAGATTGTGAAATGAATTTAAACTCTAATTGACATATAATGTCTTTTGAATTCAACCATGATCTGACTTACTGAAATTTATTGTGATATTGAGAAATGGAGTTTAAATTCCGGTTGACAATTATTGTCTTGAATTTAACTACGGTTTTAAGTATCCACTATTTATTTGAATTATGAATTGTGATTTAAATTTGTATTTAGTTAATGTTGTGCACCACTGAGACATTGTCTCAGCGATAGCTTTATTCTTATCGCAGTGACAGACAGACAGTCTGTGCAGACTAAATTGCTAGTACCTCCAGTGAGAGACTATCGTGTATAATTATTATACCATTATTTTGTATTTTGTAATGTAATGTATGTTCACTGTATGTACATATTGTTGTTGGTTTTGAGCAGTTGTAAATAAAAATTGTACATTGAAGCTGTAAAATAATTATGAGTTATTTTAACTTGTAAAAAAATTGTATTATATTTCCTTTATTTCAGTCTTTGAAAAATTACTATGGATTTGAGTTGAGAAAATGTTGGAGTTGAAATTTGGAAATATATTGAAGTGTTTTTTACAGGTTTTCTGAAGAACTGTTTTATCCAAAA
Source organism: Hevea brasiliensis (assembly GCF_030052815.1). Lineage (NCBI taxonomy): Eukaryota > Viridiplantae > Streptophyta > Magnoliopsida > Malpighiales > Euphorbiaceae > Hevea > Hevea brasiliensis. The sequence continues at coordinate 37,115,766 of NC_079497.1, read as the reverse complement.
TATAGATGGCACTCTGCCAAAATTTTTACAGAAATTCCAAATACTCCAAATGAGTTAGCTGGTTCACTTCAGTTCATAAAAGTTTTTAACACCTGTAAATAGTGCTCACCACTGTAAAAGAAGTAAGAAAAGTTTTTAAAATCCCTTGTAGTATATTTAATGGATTATCAGTAGACGGAGTTGGTAATTCATTAGGTATACTACGGGATCATGTTATGCTTTACAGAGGGGTAGGGTGTGAAATGTTTTAGTGGTATCAGAGCAAAGTTTTTAAATTCTATTATCACCTGTTACTTGAATATTCTTTCTTCATAGTACAACTGCTCAATATCATTGTTTGATACATACAGTACATTACATTATAAATATGCACTAACAGGAGGAAATCTCCTTGTGTTATTGGTTCAGGAGATCTTAAATCCTCGCATTGAATATGGAAGAGGGTGATCGTTCAGTCGATCAATCTATTGAGGCCGAGGTGCAAGGGATGCCCTGGCCTACAAAATGTTAGTGGTTCGTGACACCGGCCCTGCGATGCAGTAGTTTCTGCTCGATTCGCTCGTGAGATGGCTGCAATGTTCCAACAAATGGTGTAATGTGCCTACTCAAGTCCCAATACAGACACGATGGTACAACCACGGTCTCCTACGACGGCAATATGACAAATTGATGAAGTATGGGGCTCTGAGTTCAAGGGACGATAGATCCTCTAGAAGTGAGCAGTGGTTAGAGAGGATGGATAGGGTATTCAAGAAAGCGCATTGCACGTAAGAGCTCGGATTTGAATACTCGGTGTCTTTGTTCTGAGGATGCTTATGATTGGTGGAAAACCATTCCCCACGATGCAGTAGAACTGCGATCTTGACTGGAATGACTTTCTCAGGGAATTCAGACAGAAATATGTCCCTGATGCTTATGTAGTCTAGAAGCTGCAAGAATTCCTAAGTCTGAAATAGGGGAACAGATCAGTGGCTGAGTATGAAAGGGAATTTTCCCGCCTTAGCCATTAAGCAGTGAGTCTACTCTCTACCAGCAGGGAGAGATGCAAGAGGTTTGAAACTGGCTTGAAGCCCAGTATCAGATTACAAGTAGTCGGCTTCAAACACACTAACTTCTCTAAACTTGTTTCTCAAGCCCTAGAGTTGGAAAGAATTGAGTTTGAAGCTGCTCCTGAGAAAAAGAGATCAGAGAAGACAGAGGAAGAGGCAAAATCTGTAGAATAGAGTTCCAGTGGTCCTACTAGAAAGAGGAAGAACTATGAGGGACACAGCAGAGGTGACAAGAAGTCTGGTAGGGGAAGATATTCAGGACAGAAACCTCCTCTATCTGGTCAGCAGAGTACCGGAGGTTCCTACCATTCCCGCCAATGTGAAAATTGTGGAAGATATCATGGTGGGATATGCTATAAGGCTATTGGAGCCTGTTATAACTGTGGAGGCACAGGACATTTTGCCAAGGACTGCACCAGTAGTCGCAGAGTTGGACCACCTCCTACTCTGCGAAGAAGTCGATTCGAGCCACATCACTAGAAGCTCACAACCACCTAGCGAGAGGTAGAGCGGGGGTAGACGTAGCCAATGAGCAGCCAAGGCACGGTAAAACATTGAGAGCAAGGCGATTGCTCGGTCGAGTCTATGCAATGAGACAGAGGGAAGAGGCCGAGACATCTGACGTTGTGGCTGGTACCTTCTCAACTTTTAACCAAGATGTGTTTGTGTTATTTGATCCGAGTTCTACCCATTTTTATGTGACTGCTAGCATCATTGATTGCATTGCTTTTCCATGTACAAAAATGGACTTTGAGGTGCTAGTAACAAGTCCGCTAGGACAGGAGGTCAGGGAAATAAATTTTGATACATTAGTGATTAGTCCTTTAGGATAGGGATTATGATAATAAGTGAAATTAGTTTTGGAAGAGTTTATCGGCGAAAAGTATTTCCTGACACACCATAAATTATAAAGCTAATTGGCGAGCCTAATTAATGTAAAGCAAGAGGACGTAAAAGTAAGTTACAGTAATAGAATTGCTCTAGATGAAGGCAGAGATGTTACTGTTAGTAATTGTTAATGGATATTGTAATCAGAATAAGTTCGGATATCAGTGAATTCGAAAAGGATAAAAGATAGGAAAGTTTGATCTATTGAGTAAGCTGTAGATTTCAGTACTAACTTGAGATTATTATGTAGAGCTACATACTACCCGATAGTATATCTAGATGAGAATAATTGCCAATGGCATCTGTTTTGGTATAGTTATGCCAGGAAATAATTTAATTGTTAGAAATAAGTTTGAAAATCCTACTTAGGGATCTAAAACTCAAAAGTTAGAATATCGAAAGGTTATAGTTCGGTACAAAAGAAAGTAAGTTATAGAATATTGAAAGATAAAAAGAGTTATAGATGTAAAAATTCAAACAGTTGGTTCAGATATAAGAAAGAAATGTTACGAATGTGAGGAAGACTATGGACTAGAATGGTCAGGGGACCAATGACTAGATGAATGATTCTAACATGACCTCAAGGGTCATTCAAGAAGCAACGTGAACCGAAATATTAGACAGCATAATAGTAAGAGGAGATTGGTGTTATCCAAACAAATTAAACATTGTATTAGATTGTTAAAAGACTTATACAAATTTGAGAAAAAGAAGATTATATGATCGTATAGAAAGGAGAAAATAAACGTATGACTATTGTAAGATGGCTATTGGGTAAAATTTCGAGACGAAATTTATTTAAGGGGGGGAGAATTGTAACACCCCTAAGTTCGGTAGTGCGTTCTGCTGCTCCGGTGACCAGTGTTGTCCGGACAGCTAGGATGCCTAGAACTACACTTTGACATGAGGGAGGAGACATAAAATAATGAAATACAAGAAAAGAAAATACAAGAAAAACAGAGGAAAAATAATAGCAAATAAAGGTAATCAAGTTAAGCGAGCCGGTAAACCTAGCGATGGGTGACCGCACTGGGAAGTCACGGCGTGGACCGTTGACTAGCTCTGGACTGCCGGGAACCCTGGAAAAAATTTTTAGGACTTAAATAGACCCTTATTGAAGAATAAATATCATTAGAAAGATCAAAGAAAAATTAAATAATTAGTATAAAAAAAAAGGGAGAAATTGAAAAACAGACAAAACCAGATGTTACCGAAAAATCGGGAATGCAACCCGAACAGGGGCATTATGGTCATTTGACATCCCGAAGTGTCTTTTGACCTAAATGTCCATTAAAAATAAATAATATTACACTTAGAAAATAAAATGAAAAATTAATTTGGTGGTACCTAAATTAAATAGTGAGAATTAAGGGTTTAATGTGGGATTAAGTGAAAGTTTAACATATTATATGATTAAGTGAGTAAGTGGACCACTAAGGGAATAAAACACACACATATTGGGGCAGGTGTAAGTCCACTAACCAGCTGAAACTTCATCTTCCCCAAGTTCTCCCAACATTGCCGAATTGAAGAAAATGAAAACCACCATGGCCGTTTTTCATGCAAGCTCATCTAACCCTCATTTCACTTCTAATCACTTAGGTTCCTTCATGAAAAATTGTCTACACATCACAAGGAAGGGTTTGATACCAAATTTAAGAAGTTTAATCAAGGTTTGGCAAGTTCCAACCATAAGGTAAGTTTACATTTTTGAAGATAGCTTTGTTAAACTTTGTGTGCATGTTATGGGTGTTGAATTTGTGAAGGAAATTTTTAAGTTGAAGAGTTATTGAAATGTCCATTTTGGACAGCCATGGAGTCATGTATTTAATGATTTATTATACATATATTTGATGAGAAATGATGTTGATTTTGGTGATTTAATATCCTAGTAAAATATTTCATATGTATAAGGTGATTTTTGCACTTGGATGAAAATTGATGATTGTAGGACACTTTGGTATTGAGGAAGATTTTCGGCAGCCTGGGGATTCTTGAATAAATGTGTGTGTTCATGAAGGTGTTGGCAGAATATTGACATAGAAGTTTGATGGATATTTATATAGATTGATTGTGTAAAGTGTATGTAAGAATTAGTGATGTTTAGGTGTGTATGTGATTGTATTTAGACTTTGTAAATGTGAGCTGTAATTGGTGTATTAAGGATGTTTGTAATCTGCCCAAAGTGATGTTAATGTAAAGTGGAATATGGTTTTGGTAATGAACCAAAACAGAAATGGTAAGGGGAAGTGCACATATAGTAATGAAGTGTGTAATTGATGTATGTTAAGTAAGGTAGTTAAGGGCAGTGTACATTTTAGCCAATAAGTTTAAATGTGTAACCTCAATTGGTATGAGACCAATTGGAGGTGAAACTAGGCACAAAATGTGCCAACTTTCATTGAGAAAGCATACCAAAATTCTGCTTGCAAGGTGACATAAGAAAATGACCAATTCGGATTAAGTGCAATTGAAACCTGAAAACTGACCAATTGGGCAGCAGTTAGTGTTTAGGCCATAACTCACTCAAAACAGGTCCAATTGACCTGAAATTTTAACCATGAATAGTTAAGACCCATACCTAGAAGTCTTATGAAGACACCAAAGCCCAGAAATGACCAGAAGTAAGTCAAAAAGCTTGCACAAGTTCGGGTCCAAAAACTGGCCGAACCAGAGTTGACCAAATTGACCTAAAATTGACCTAATTTGATGCCATTTGACCAACAATAGTGTAATGACCATAACTTGGTCTAATTAACTTGGATTGACCTAAAATTTTGCCCGCGTGCAATAAGACATAGATCTACAAGTTTGTAGTTTTGATCAAAACCCGAAAACTGAGGGAAATAGGTCGTTCGGCTAGGTCAAACTAGTATCCCGAAATCCAGCAATTTGCAATGAAATGCAAGAAAACGTAATATACATAGAATTGAGTTTGGTAACACGTACCAACCCTAAAACCCTATCGAATGTGACATATAAAGGACACTAAAACCTAATTTACCTAAAACGCATCGAGGGTCGGTATATTAGGTAATTGAGCAAATAATAGCTTTCAGTGAATTAATTATCGAACATTATCATTAGAGACAGTTTAATTTAGTACTGAAACACTTCAAATTGTGTTTCTCAGTTACCAAATACTCAGGAAAAGGGAAGGAAACATTGAGTCCATACCAGAAGACAATTATCAGAGGTTTGTGCACAACTAGTTTTCAACTGATTTTACTCTGAATAAGATTTCATATGATTAATTGTATGTTATTGATTTAAATTGTGTTTGTGCACAACAGCTGTTTCTTTTGAATTATTTTCAATTGAAATTAATTATGACTATTTGTATATTATTGTCTTAAACTGTGAAACTGTGAAAAATTGTTTGAATGATATTCGATGGATACTTATTGCTTGAAAAGCATTGTAAATGGTTTGAAACTGTGGAAAAAATTATTTAGTGTGATTTGTGGAAATTGAAGTTACTTATGAATTGTGTTGCCATTTTGTGAATGAAATTATGACTTTGGAAATTTATTGGATTCTCACGAACCATTTAAATAAAATGTTTGGAATTGATTTTGTGTTCACACTTAGCATGACAGTATCATATCATTCCTTCTCCATTTATGGGGTTGTGATCGTTTATTTTCCTTCTCCATTTATGGAGTCGTGATCGTTTATTTTTCTCCCTCTCTGGTTTACCAGTTGAGGTGATCGGATGAGTACTCCTTATATAGCTAGCTCCCTTCCTCATTGATTTCGATTAGTGGGGTTGTGATTGCTTTGTCGTGGTGTACAACGTGGCATTGATCGGAAATTTGTGTCATGGCTTAAGTTGTGAATGAATTGGCAACACTGTATTCTTAACTTATTCGACTAAATTGTGTTGTTATGCGATTTGATAATTTGTGAAATGAAGTTAAATTCTTTTTGACATTTACTGTCTTTCGAATTTAACTATGTTTTGATTATTGAGATTTATTGTGAGATTGTGAAATGAATTTAAACTCTTATTGACATATACTGTCTTTTGAATTCAACCATGATCTGACTTACTGAAATTTATTGTGATATTGAGAAATGGAGTTTAAATTCTGGTTGACAATTATTGTCTTGAATTTAACTACGGTTTTAAGTATCCACTATTTATTTGAATTATGAATTGTGATTTAAATTTGTATTTAGTTAATGTTGTGCACCACTGAGACATTGTCTCAGCGATAGCTTTTTATTACTGTCGCAGGTAGACAGACAGACAGTGCAGCAGACTAGGCTGCTAGTACCTCCAGCGAGAGACTACCGGGTATAATGAGTATACCAATATTTTGTATTTTGTAATGTAATGTATGTTCACTGTATGTACATATTGTTGTTGGTTTTGAGCAGTTGTAAATAAAAATTGTACATTGAAGCTGTAAAATAATTATGAGTTATTTTAACTTGTAAAAAAATTGTATTATATTTCCTTTATTTCAGTCTTTGAAAAATTACTATGGATTTGAGTTGAGAAAATGTTGGAGTTGAAATTTGGAAATATATTGAAGTGTTTTTTACAGGTTTTCTGAAGAACTGTTTTATCCAAAATATAGATGGCACTCTGCCAAAATTTTTACAGAAATTCCAAATACTCCAAATGAGTTAGCTGGTTCACTTCAGTTCATAAAAGTTTTTAACACCTGTAAATAGTGCTCACCACTGTAAAAGAAGTAAGAAAAGTTTTTAAAATCCCTTGTAGTATATTTAATGGATTATCAGTAGACGGAGTTGGTAATTTTGGTAGTATAATTTTGGCAGCCTTGGATATGGTGAGGTTTTGAGGATTTCATGGAACTAGAAATGGTAGTATGGCTGCCTTAACATTAGTCTCTTAAGTGAAATGATGAAATGCAAGTTAAATGCATGATTTGAGTTGTTATGGTTAGGGTTTGGGTCTAAATGGAGACTTTGATCATATAATGGTGAAATTAAGTTTTAATGGTCAATTAGTGACCATTTGGTTATGTGTAAACAAGAAATGAAGTTGTTTGATTAGTGGGAATTGCAGTTAGTGTTGCTGCCTTCACTAACCTGCAGAACTGAGCATGAGTCCAGCAGGTTTGGGCAGCAATAACTGGAGTTGTAGAGGTTCAATTGGTGCAAGGCTAATTGGACATGAAACTAGACACATAATGGCACAACTTTGGTGAATAAACCATGCCTAGAAAACCAAACCAAGTTGACCTAAAGATTGCCCTAATCAGGGTGACCTGTAATCTGCCTGGTTAAAATGACTAAATGAACAGTGTTTATTCATTTGATCATAACTCAGTGTAGAAAGGTCCAGTTGACTTGAAATTTTACCAGAAATAAGTTGAGATATATACCTACAACTTTCATGAAGAAACCTAACTCAAATTATGTCACTTCCTGCTCCTCTTAAGATGTAACATGTTCTCGTAGTACACCTAATGAATTATAGTACTTCACCTGCCGGTAACTCATTAAATATACTGCAAGGGATTTTAAAACAATTTTTGTTCATTTTGGAATTGCTGGGTAAAATTTTTTTTCAAATATTAAAAACCTTCATTTAGAGTCCAAACATAAATCGAATTTTTGGATATTTAAAATTTCGGCAATTTTTGCAAATATTTCGGCAGAGTGTCGTCTGTATTTTGAGAAAACAGTTCTTCAAAATCAGAAAATAGAAACACTCCCAATATATTTCTCAATCACAACTCCATTTGCAACCACTAAACTTCAAATCAATAGTAATAGCAATACTTCAATTCAAATTTCAAATTTCAAATCAAGAATTAATATCTTAAAACATTTCATAACTCATGCACATTACATTTCAAATAATTAATTTACAATCATAAGTTAATTTACAGATGCAAAATCTCAAAAATAATATTATTACAATTTTATCCGTACAACTGCTCAAATTACAGAGATACATATGCATACTATCATATTTACATCAAACTAAACTACCAAGGCATAGACAAATACCGTACACAAAAATTCTTTAACTGTGCTCCTCTCTAACTGTAGCAGCTCGCTCTGCTGCTATGTCCTTTTCTCTATCTGTGACAGCAAGTTAAAGCTATCGCTGAGTATATAAATACTCAGTGGTGCACAATAAAGCATAAAATGCATAATATAAAACATTTATGAACAAATCATCATTCAAAAATTTCATAATCGCATTTCACAATTTTTTTCTCAAATCACATTTATAACAAATCATAATTTTCAAAGCTTAATATAGCACAACTTGATCAAACAATTTAATAAACATAGTGTTGCCAAACAATAACACAACTTAGGCCATGATACAAAATTTTCGAACATGTCGTGTGTACATCACGACAAGGCATACTCACCCCACTAATCAAAACCAATGAGGGAGGTGGCTAGCTAGCTAATGAGTACTCATCCAAACTCGCCCTTTAGACTGGAAAGCCAGAGAGGGAGGAAAGTGATCAAATATCAAACTCACCCCACAAGTGGAGGAGGAACATATTAATATTGTTATGCCAAGTGTGAATTAAAAACAATTTAAATCAAGTTATTCAAATATTTTATGTAATTCACAAATCATATTTCATTCTAAACTTTTCATTTACAAAGTAAGCAATACACTATTTTTCAAATAATATTTTCAAATCCATAACAATCAAAATTATTCACAATATTTATTTCAAGAATTGTCAAGTAGAAACAAAGAATTTTAAGTTTATTGTGCACAAACTTGACGTGAGTCGCCTCTAGGCCTTAACTCAGTCCCTTATACCTTTCGAGTCTTTTTCAGCTGAAACACAAAATTTATAGTGTTTCAGTATCTTATTTCGCAATAAATCCAATAATTAATTAGTAAATACTTAATTCTAGCCCAATTATGCTTAAACTAATATTCTTGGAAATTTTCATTTTGGAGTTACTATTCATGATACTATTCAAGTCAATTTATTGACTTTCTAAGGCTTAATAGGTATGGGAACTTCAACTTCACCTACATACCATATTTTGGTCACTAAATTTGTTGGTTTTGGTTGTTTACTCAAATTTTAAGTCTTTTAGGCAAATTTGTAAATTTTTAATTTTGGTGTCTTGAGTTACACTGTTCCATTGGTCATTTTAATGTTAGAATTTGGCAAAACTTTCTTCACAGAAAATGTTCCCTATTGTTTTAAGTTTATTCTCCTTTTTGAATCACTCCAATTGGAGTTTTGCAGCTCAAGTTATAGCCATTTGAACCATGGCTGCCGAATTGGACTTAACCCAGATTTCTGGGCAAATTTTGGTTCTAGCAGTTTTAGGTCACCAACTTTGGGTGGCCAAATGACTTGGTTAATGGCATAATTTGGGTTTGTATTCTTCATAAAAGTTTTAGGTCTATATCTCGTCTGTTCACTGGTAAACTTTCAGGTCATTTAGACCTGCCTAGCTCAAGTTATGGCCAAATGAACAAACACTGTTCATTTGGTCAGTTTGTACAGGGCAGACTGAGATTTTCCGAATTTGGTCAATTTGTTCACTAGGTTTTGGCCACTTTTTGGACATAGTTCCTAAATGAAAATTGTGTCATTTAATGTCTATTTTAATTCTCAATTGGTCTCATACCAATTGGACTTGTAAATTTTCAGTTTTGGTCCCTCAAAGGGACCTCGGTCCTACTGCCAGCAACATGACCACATTGAATCCTAATTTGCTTTTGGTTCAAACACTTCTAACACACTTCATTTTGTCACAAATGACTATTTCTCACTTCAAGCTAGATCAAATACATCATTTCACCATTTCTCCAAATTTTTGCCTCTAAACCCTAGGTGCCAAACCCTAACCATACTAATTCCTTGCATTTAATCAAATCCAAGCATCTCAACATCACCTCTACATTCATATAAGCTTGCCTACACTTATTATCCAATCAAATTCATGCACTACCATAGCAAACCCTAGCTGATCAAAATCCATGTTTATTCCTCCAACAATTAATTTCATTTCATTTTAAGTTTATTTCTAAGTTAGTTAAGCTATAAACACAATTAATTCAACTAGAAAATCAAATTTAATTTACTAACCTTAGTGCAGAATTTTCTTTCCTTCAAACATCTTCCTTTCATCTTTTTTTTGTTATCAAGTCCTCTATCAAGGCTTGAAATGAAGGTTTAATGTTGGAGGTTTAACTTTCTATGGTGGAATTGGGGATTTTATCAAGCTCAAAAAGAGCTTTAATGGAGGTTTTGGGTGAGGGAGAGGGAGAGTGAAAGTGGGGCGGCACTTAGGGAAAGAAGAAGACTTTTTTTTTTTCTTTTCTTTTCTTTTCTTTTTTTTTTATGCCTTAGGAAGACCATAATATCTAATTAATTAAATGTATTAATTATTATATATGTAACATCCCCACTATACGTATTCTGTACGTTCTATTGCTCCAGTGGCCAAATAATAGTCTAGGCAGGTTAGGATGTTTAGAACTACACTTCAGTGATAGTGAACAGACATATAATGATGAAATAAATAAAAAGAAAATAGAAGAAAAATCAAAGAAAAATGAAAGAGAGAAAATGAAGCTAAGTTAAACGAGCCGGCACCACAGCAATGGGTGACCGCACTAGGAAGGCCGTTGCCAACCCCAGGATTGCAGGGAACCCTCAAAATTTAATTTTGAGGAATAAACAAAGGTTTATTGAAATGTAATTAACGCTAGAAAAATCAAAGAAAAATTAATAAATTAGTACAAAGAAAAAACGAAAAATCGAGAAACAGACAAAAATCGGTGTTACCGAAAAATCGGGAATATAACCCGAAGTGGGGTATTTTGGTCTTTTGACACCTAGAGTTGCCTTTTGACCTCAATGTCCATTAAAAATAAATGATATTATGCTTTATAAATGTCATGAAAAATTAAATTGTGATACATTATAAGAATAGTGAAAGAAATGGGGGATAAAATCTAATTTATGAAACTTTGAATAATTAACATTAAAATCCAAGTTAGTGCTCCACTAACTCTTAATTTGGGGCACTTAAATATTCCTTGGGGCAGCAGAACCATCATCTTCCACCTTGAGAAATAACCAGCCAAGATAAATGAAGTTCACCATGGAAATCACCATGGACGCCCCACATGCAACCTCCATGGGTGCATGATCAAGCCATCATTTCTACTTAGTTCCTTCATTAAAGCTTGCCTATTCACCTCGGGGAAGATATTGGCAACAAGAAAAACAAGATTTGGTGATGTTTTGATAAGCTCCAAAAGTGCTAAGTGTCCAAAACCTGTCCCTTGCTTTAGTAAACCTTGTGTTTAGGTTAAGGTGAGTATTTTGGTTAAGGGAAATGAAGAAAATCTTGAGAAATGAAATGGTCCATTTTTGGCAGCCCTGAATATATGTTGTAGTTGAATTTTTCTTATCTATAATGGATGGAAACTAAGGTTGAATAACTTAAATGGAGGAAGTAGTAAGTTAAAATCTAAGTATGTGCATGTAGTGCTTGAATTAAGGGTGTGTAATGGAACCTTAATGCTTTGGGCAAACTGCCATATTTGGCAGCCTATTAAACCATGAATTTGTGTGTGAACATGTACTTATTAATGAAATATGCTAATGTTAAATTGTGGGCAGCAAGTGTAAGTGATATTGAAGTATGATTATGTTGAATTGTATGTGTAATATTGACATTGAGATATGTTGAATTTTGGTGGAAGTGAATATTGAACTTATTGGTGAATTGTGTGCATTGAGCACTTGAATATTCTACCCAAAATTGTGGTTGGAATTGTGTACAATATATATATGGAAGTGTTATTGGTTGAATATTGAAGTAATGAGGAGGAGAAGGAATATCAAATTGGAAGTGTCTGTGCTTTGTGCAGGTTGTGTATTAAAGGTGGTACTTAAATTAGGCCATAAGTGCCAAACTATGAACCCAATTGGTATGAGGCCAATGGGGGGTGAAACTAGACACCAAATAGGCCAACTTTCATGTAGAAATGTTGCCAAAATTCTGCCTAGAAACTGACCTTAAAAATGACCAAATCCGGATTAGCAACCTTGCAACCCAGATTTTTGACCATATGAACAGTAGTCCTTGGGATGACCATAACTCACTCAAAACAGGTCCAATTGACCTGAAATTTTTACCATGGTTAGTTTAGACATAGATCTACAATTCTTATGAGACACTAAAGCCTAGAAATGGCCAGAACCAAGTCAAATGGCTTGCAAAAGTTCGGGTACAAAAACTGCCGAACCAAAAGTGACCTAAAAATTTACCAAATTTTGCACTAAAGGTGCAATCTGTCCAGCTTTAGTAAACTGACCATATCTTGGTCTATACAACTTAGAATGACCTGAAATTTTGCCCTGCGTGCAATAAGACATAGAGCTACAATTTTGCTTCTTTTGACCAGAAGCTAAAAACCAAGAGAAATATGACTTTAAGCTATACCAATCTAGCACACAAAAATTAAGAATTTGACATCTTACATACAATGATGCTTGAAGCATTTTGGAAATGAATGCCAACTTGTAAAAATGGTAAATTTCACTATATTGGCAGCATATTGAGATATAAATTGTGACATATTGATGCTAGAAACAACTTATCCATATCAGCTAAAAAGGTCAACATATGCATTGACTTGTGAATTATATTATAGTTAGTAAACTCCAGAGATTGAAGAATTAAACAATTAATTTATAATGTGCCCTAGTTTGCCTAGTTGACTAGTATGGATAGGTTTGCATGCCAATAGGATTTTGACTCTGTTCTGTAAACGGCTTCATGCCATACTGTGTTTTTACGGCTTATTATGTCGCACTGTGACTTTAATAGCCTACAGTTATACATATTATGTATTTATTCATGGCTTATCGCCAGATTTACTATATGGCTTTTTAGCCTCGCTATTTGCATATCGGGAGACACTTTGTAACTGATGGTGTGACTGCCTAAGGTACTAGGTACTAAGTGCCAGTATATTCGTTTATCCAGTCTGGTCAGTATATAGGCTACACGGGCAGTAATTCAAGTACTATTAAATTCAAATAGCTAAATCCAGTCTACTGACATACAACACCACAAAAAAATTCATAAACACTTTATTTACTTTATTTTAGTGTATATTTCTTTATATTTGGCACCATTAAGCAAAATTGCTTAGCGCGTTACTTTTGTAACGCGTAGGTATTGGAGACACAGCTGGGGAGCCCAGCAGACCTACGACTGGGTGAGACATAAGATCTGCACAGGAGTCCAGAGTCATCTGCACTGCATTGCATACATGGTAGGACTTAGGATATCATGTATTTTGTACTTTTATTGTGTCTTTGAAATTTGGCCTTGTATTTGTAATATTATGAAAGCTTTAAAGTTTGTAATATCTTATACATATTAAATAACGTGGAAATTTTCTGGATATATTTGAATTATTATGGACTGTATTATGGAACTGTTTAATGACTGTAAAAGTCTATTGACTTTACTGAGAAATAGAGACTGTGAAATATTTGAGATTTTGATATTATCATATTAAACTGTTTTCAACAGGTTTGGAAGGACAGTTTGTCCGAAATACAGATGGCACCTTGCCAAATTTTTATTACCATTTTTAAAACACTGATTTTATTAAAGTGTGAAAATAGAACCAGTATGCTATGAATAGCACATAAAGACTTCTTAAAATCAAATTGAGTTTAGAAAATTTGATAATCACAGACTAAGTGCTCCGGCACGCCGTGTAGCACGCCTTGCTCGGCTACACTGTAGACGGGTGAGGGGTGCTACATTTATTTGTATCAGAGCACGGTTTAGGCGTTTCTGGACCTAGATAAATTGCATATCATGCATTGCATTGTAAATGTTAAGATGACTCTAATGTAGATCTTTTGATTTGTTTTGTTATTTTGATCAGAATATGGACTCCACATAGCAGAGAGTGGTAGATGAGGAAGTGGGAAGTCATGCTCCATCTATGACTGAACCAGGAGACAGGAGGGAACCTGCTCCACCAGTACCAGGTGCACCAGCCACATTTCAGCAAATGGTTGAGTTCTTTAGACAGATGGCAGGAGTTATGCCACCACCACCACCTCCACATCAAAAATCTCATATGGAGAGACTCAGGAAGTTTGGAGCAGTGGACTTTCTGGGCAAATGTAACACCCCGAACCTCCGAGTTATGAATAGTACCATTTTTGGTCCGTGACTAATACCATTCAAAGACACCTTGAGGACCAAAAATAAATAGAAAATTAATTGAGATAGACATAATAAAAATTCTAGTGAACAAAAAAACTAAGGACTCATCGGGTATTATAAAAAGAAGGATTATGACCCGATGAGGGGCATTTTGGTCAATTCCCCTCAAGAGTTGACTTTTGACCAAAATGTCAATTAAATTAAATGAAATTAATGAATTGAATTATGGGGTAAAAATTGAAGAAAAGTTCAAGTAAAAATATGTAAGGGAAAATTTAATAAATGAAAACTTAAACTTTCATTTCCATTATGACAAAATTAAAATGAAAGACTTATGGGCTTTTGATAGTTAAATTTAATTATTTAATTAAAAGGAAAAATTAAGTAAAAAAAAAGGGGAATAAAAATTTAAGTTTAATTATCCTTATGGCACAATTAAAACTTATAATTTTAATAAGCTAATTTTGGGGATAAATATATACATACATACATATGTATATATATGTATATATATATATATACATATGTATGTATGTATATATATATATATATATATATATAAGAAGACAAATGTCTTCTTCATTTCTTTTTTTCATAAGAGGCCATCACTCTCTCCTCTCTCTTTCTCTCTCTCTTTTTCTCTTCTTCTTCCACTTCTTCCCCTCATTGACTTTCTCCTCCCAATTTTTAATTCCCTTAAATTCCCTTCATAAATTCCATAGCCCACTAAAAGAAAATATCAAAGAGATCTTTGATTGAGAGATTAAAAGCAAGGAGAACAAGAATTGGAAGAAAAGTGAAGTTGGAAAGAAATCAACAAGAGGTAATTTTCTTTTCATTTTAGATTAGTTGTATAAGCTTTGAATGAAGTTAATTTATAATGAAAGTTCATAAGAAAATGAAAGAAAACATATATTGAACCTAAACTAGGGTTTTGGCCAAATGGGAGAAAAATTAGGGTTTTGAACATTAGGGTTTAGAGACCAAAAATGAAATTTTACAAGTCCAATTTGTGTGGGACCAATTGGGACTGAAAATAGGCACTAAATGACACAATTTTCATTTAGGAAGCATGAACAAAAAGTGACCAAAACCTAGTGAACAAACTGACCAAACTTGGAAAACTGTAGTATGAACAGTACACATGAACAGTAATCGTGTTTGGGTCATAACTCGAGCTAGGCAGGTCAAAATGACCTGAACGTTTTCCAATAGTTAGATGAGATATATACCTAAAACTTTCATGAAGAACACAAACCCAAATTATGCAATTAACCCAATCAAATTATTGAGCAAAGTTGAGTTACTGAATCTGCAAAACTGCAGAATTGCCAAATAAACAGTAAACTTTGCAAGGCTATAACTCTCTCTAGAAAACTCCGATTTAGGCGATTCATAAACCAATGCAAACCTAAGACATAGAAGAATATTTCATATGAAGAATATTAGGCCAAATTATGAACTTAACTCAATCAAATTGCGAAATGAATTCGGGTCACCGAATCTACCAGAATCTGGGCACCTAAAATTGACCAAATGAACAGTAAATTTGCAAGGCTATAACTCTCTCTAGAAAACTCCAATTTAGGAGATTCTTAAACCGATGGAAACCTAAGACATAGTAGAATATTTCATATGAAGAACATTAGACCAAATTATGGACTTAACTTGATCAAATTGCTGAACGAAGTTGGATCGATAAATCTGCCAGAACAAAATCTGCAGCATGAACAGTGACGTGAACAGTAATGGTGTTTTGGGCATAACTTGAGCTACACAGCTCCGAATTAGGTGATTCAAAAAGGAAAATAAAGTTAAGACCTAAATGAACAATTTTCATGAAGAACACCTCATCAAATTATGATCGAAACTAGGTAAAAATTGGGTTCAAAGATTGGGGCACCAAGCTGTCCCAAAACCAAAATATTCTAAAATTTTCAAAGCTAACTTGGGATGCATTAGACATGCATATAATGAGTTCTTAGCAGCAATTGAGATTGGTATTGAGGTATTCTATTTGTGTATTTTCAGTAGAAAAAGAAGTTGGAACGGACAAGGAGAAGTAGGTAACAATAAAGGAGAGCATTGAAGGTTTGTGCACAACTAACATTTTCTTCGTTTTTAAATTTGTAAATTGCTTGGAATGTGTTAAATTGAATGAGTTTGCTTTGAACAAGTTCACTTTGACTGAAATATAGTTTTTCTCTTGCATTTAAGAAATTTAGGTGTTGCTACCTTTATTTGGATATTATGATGAATTTAAATGTATTTATTGGTTTATAAATGTGATTGTTGAATGGAAAATTTTTGGAAACTGTTTTGAAACCACAGTTAGCATGACAGTCCCTTTCGGAACTCCCCAATAGTAACGGCTACTTGGGGTCGGTAATTGATATTGATTATGTCTCCCATTAATAATGGTTAGTGAGGTAAGACTATATGAGTACTCATTAGCTAGCTAGCCCTTCCCTCATTAATAACGGTTAGTGAGGTTGAGATTGCTTTGTCGTGCTGTACAACACGGCACTGATCGTGAAATTTTGTGTCATGGCCTGAACTGTGTGTTGATGTTGGCAACACTAATGCTTTGTGAATTGTGTTTTATGAAGTGTGATTTCTCATTTGAAATGTTATTCCAATAAATGGCTCTTATGAACTTAGAACTATTGTGAAGTTTTCATGCTTAAAAAAATGTGATTTATTATGCTTTGAAAAATTATGTTTTACTTTATGTTTTAAAGTTATTAGTTGTGCACCACTGAGTGATATACTCAGCGATAGCTTCTTTATGCTGTCGCAGGTAAGGGAAAGGAGAAGGCTGCCGAGTGAGAGACTTAGAAGCAACATTTTGGTATTGTTTTTGGGTATATATTGTATTCATACCCCTGTAATTTCCTTTTGATGTATTTTGTACCTATATGCATGGATGTACGGACGTTGAGTAGTTTGTATTTAAAAACCTTGCATTGCTATCACATTTTGAGTTTGTAATTATTTTGTATTTTACTTTGAGACTTATGAAAATGTAACTTTTGCAATATTTAGTCTATCATTATTTCCAATGAATGTTTGCATGGAATTTTAACTATTCTCATACAGTTTTCCGCAAAAGAATTAATAAGATAAAAAGCTATGGTTTGTTTTAAAATCCTTTGTAGCATAACTAATGGGTTATCGGTAGGTGGAGTTCGGTGATTCATTAGGCATGCTACGGGAACTTGTCATGCCTTACAAGGGATAAGGTGTGACATGTTTTAGTGGTATCAGAGCTTTGGTTTTTATACAAGTTTTGAAATTGCATGTTTGAAAATTTTTTATAAGTATAACTGCTCAATTGTCATTATTGATACATATAGTGCATTACATCATAAATATGGACTAATGGAAGGAAATCTCCTTGTGTTGGTTGCTCAGGGAGTAGAATTCCTTGTGATTCAATATGGAAGAGGGTGATCACACAGTAGAGCAATCAGTAGCAGCTAAGGTACAAGGGGAAGCTGACTCCTCGAGAATGCGGTGGATCTTGCACCCATCCCACCCATGCGATTTCTGCTCAGTTCGCTCAGATGGCTGCACTATTTCAGCAAATGGCTGGCAATATACCAGTCCAAGCTCCCGTGCAAGCACCTCCAGTGCAACCACCATCCCCAGCCAGACAATATGACAAGTTAATGAAGTATGGGGCAACAGAGTTCAAGGGTACAGTGGACCCATTGGAAGCTGAGCAATGGTTAGAACGGATGGAGAGGGTCTTCAAGAAATTACACTGCACAGATGAGTTGAAGTTTGAATATTCAGTTTCCTTGCTGCATGGAGATGCATATGAGTGGTGGAAGACCATTCCCCACAGTTTGGCTGAGCCGCCAATGCTGACATGGGATGACTTTCTAAGGGAGTTTAGACAGAAGTATGTTCCTGATGCCTATGTGGATATGAAGCTATAGGAGTTTCTTATTTTGAAGCAAGGGAACAAGACTGTAGCCGAGTATGAGAGAGACTTTTCTCGCCTTAGCCACTATGCTGGAAGCCTACTCATTACCAGTATAGACAGATGCAAACGGTTTGAGGCTGGTTTGAGGCCTAGTTTGAGATTACAAGTGGTTGGGTTTCGACATGACAACTTCTCTGGGTTGATATCACAGGTCCTTGAATTAGAAAGGATAGAACTGGAAGGGGCATTTGAGAAGGTAATCACTGAAAAAGAGAAGAGCAGTAAGCCTACAGGTCAAAGTCCAAGTAACAATTCGAGTAAGAGGAAGAGCTTTGGGGGACCAAGTAACAGAGGATCTAGTAGGGGAAGATTCTCAGGGCAGAGGCCACCTAGATCTGGACAGCAGACCTCTAGGGGTTACTTTCCTACCCGTGCTTGTGAAACTTGTGGCAGGACTCATGGAGGAGTATGTTATAAGGCCATAGGAGCCTGTTACAACTGTGGTGGAAGTGGGCATTTTGCTAGAGATTGCACTAGTACTCGCAGATCTGGACCGCCTACTACCACTCAGGGATCTATTCAAGGTTCTGCTTCTAGAGGACAACAGACAACTAGTAGAGGCAGAGGCAGGGGTAGAGGTAACACTTCTGGTAGTCAGGGCACAGTGAGCCAACCAGAGCAGAGTGGTGCACCAGTCAGGGTGTACACCATGTGCCAGAGGGATGAAGCTGAGACATCAGATGTTGTGGTTGGTACTTTCTCCATGTTTGATAGAGATGTATATGTGTTGTTTGACCCTGGTTCTACACATTCTTATGCTATTGCCAGTATTGCATGCTCTATTGCTATTCCTTATGTGAAATTGGATTATGATGTGCTAGTGACTAGTCCTTTAGGACAAGAGGTTAGGGTGAACAAATTGTATAAGGATTGTCCTTTGGTGATCCAAGGACATACATTCCTGTCAGACTTAATTGACATGCCCTTCCGAGATTATGATATCATCTTGGGCATGGATTGGTTAGCCAGGCATCACGCCATGATCGACTGTAGACTAAAGACAGTCACTTTTGGTCTTCCCGAGTATGCAGATGTAGTGATACACGGGGAGAGTTAGTTATTGCCATCCAACATCATTTCAGCTGCACTTGCTAGAAAGATGATTAGAAAGGGATGTGAAGCTTATCTAGCTCATGTGATAGACACCCAAGTCGGGAGTCCAGATCTTAAAGATATTCCTACAGTATGGGATTTTCCGGATGTTTTTCCGGAAGAATTACTGGGATTGCCTCCGGAAAGAGAGGTGCAGCTTGAAATTGAGACTATGCCTGGTGTGGAGCCAATCTCCATCACTCCTTATAGGATGGCACCTGCTGAGTTGAAAGAACTGAAGGTACAATTGCAGGAATTGTTAGATAAGGGTTTCATCCACCCTAGCGTGTCACCTTGGGGAGCACCAGTATTATTTGTGAAGAAAAAGGATGGTACTCTCCGCCTATGCATAGACTACAGACAGTTGAATAAGGTGACCATAAAGAATAGATATCCTCTACCACGGATTGATGATTTGTTTGACCAGTTGAAGGATGCAACTGTATTCTACAAAATTGATTTGAGATTGGGCTACTACCAGTTGAGGGTGCAGGAGCAAAGTATTCCTAAAACTGCCTTTAGGACTCGGTATGGCCACTATGAGTTCTTGGTAATGCCATTCGGGTTAACTAATGCTCCGGCTGCTTTTATGGGCCTAATGAACACTATCTTCAGGCCATATTTGGACCAGTTTGTTGTGGTGTTCATTGATGATATTTTGGTGTACTCAAAGAATGCAGAGGAACACGACAAGCATTTGAGGATAGTATTGCAGACTTTGAGGGAGAAGCAGTTGTATGCCAAACTTTCGAAATGTGAGTTTTGGCTAAAGGAGATTTCATTTTTGGGGCATATTGTATCTGCAGAAGGTATCCAAGTGGATCCAAGCAAAGTTGAAGTCATTCTTAATTGGAAGCCACCCAAAAATGTCACGGAAGTTCGGAGTTTCCTTGGTTTAGCTGGGTATTATCGAAGGTTTGTGAAGGGATTCTCCATACTAGCATCTCCACTGACCAAGCTACTTAGGAAGGATGTAAAATTTCAGTAGACTGATCGATGCCAGGAAAGTTTTGATGAGTTAAAAAGGCATTTAACTGAAGCTCTAGTCTTAACCTTGCCCACTTTGGGTAAGGAGTATACCATATACAGTGATGCTTCTCATAATGGATTAGGCTGTGTGTTGATGCAAGATAGAAATGTCATTGCCTATGCTTCACGCCAGCTTAAACCGCATGAGAGAAATTATCCTACACATGACTTGGAGCTAGCAGCCATTGTCTTTGCCTTGAAAATCTGGAGACATTACTTGTATGGGGAGAGATGTTATATATACACATATCATAAAAGTTTGAAGTACTTGGCAACACAAAAGGAGTTAAATTTGAGGCAAAGGAGATGGTTAGAGCTGATAAAAGATTATGATTGTTTGATAGACTATCAGCCTGGAAAAGCTAATGTTGTAGCTGATGCTTTAAGTCGCAAGACTATGGCTAGTTGGAGGGTTTCTCCTTTGTCCATGGTGCATGAATTAAGGGCATTGCATGCTAATTTGGAGATTAATGAAGATGGGCAGATGGTAGCTACTTGGCAAGTGAAGCCAATCTTTGTGAGAACAAATTAAAGCGATTTACTGAAGGATGATAAGTATGTGAAGTTGATGGAAGAGGCTCGGGATGGCAAGAAAATAGAATTATCAGTAAATGATGAGGGCTTGTTGTTATATAAGGGCAGAATGTGCATTCCTGAGAATGTTGAACTGAGGCAGACCATTTTAAAGGAAGCACATGATTCACCTTTTGCAATGCACCCTGGTGGAACCAAAATGTATAGAAGTGTGAAAGAGCACTATTGGTGGAGAGGAATGAAGAAAGACATTGCAGAATATGTTGCCAAATGCCTAACTTGTCAGCAAGTAAAGGCAGAACACCAAGTGCCTGCAGGGTTGCTACAGCCATTGCCGATTCTCAAATGGAAATGGGAAAGAATCACTATGGATTTCGTGACAGGACTTCCACGTACACAAAAGAATCATGATGCAGTTTGGGTTATTGTTGATAGATTGACCAAGTCTGCACACTTTTTGCCAGTGAGAATGGATTACAACCTAGAAAGATTGGCCAAACTATACATTGACGAAGTGGTGAGGTTGCATGGAGTGCCAATGTCTATTGTGTCTGATAGTGATCCTAGCTTCACTTCTAGATTCTGGGGTAGTCTCCAAAAAGCCCTAGGGACTAGATTGAACTTTAGTACAGCATTCCATCCACAGACAGATGGCCAGTCTAAAAGGATCATTCAGATTTTGGAGGATATGCTTCGGGTTTGTGTGATTGATTTTGAAGGGAGTTGGGACACACACTTGCCTTTAATTGAATTTGCCTACAACAACAGTTATCAGTCAAGCATCGGAATGACTCCATACGAAGCACTTTACGGCAGGAAGTGTAGAACTCCTTTGTGTTGGGATGAAGTGGGCGAGAGGAAGTTGATTGGTCCAGAATTAGTGCAACAGACAGAAGAAAAGGTTAAGCTCATTAGAGACAGACTCAAAGTTGCAACGGATAGACAAAAGTCCTACATTGACCTAAAGAGAAGAGATATTCAGTATAGTGTGGGTGACAAGGTGTTCCTGAAAGTTTCCCCATGGAAGAGGATCATGAGGTTTGGTAAAAAGGGAAAACTAAGTCCTCGCTTCATTGGGCCATATGAGGTTCTGGAAAGAGTGGGTCCATTGGCATATAGACTTGCATTGCCTCCGGAGTTGGAAAAGATTCATAATGTCTTCCATGTCTCCATGTTGAGGAGGTACAGATCAGACCCCTCTCACATTTTACCAATAGAGGAGATTGAGGTGAATCCAGACCTGACATATGATGAAAAGACCATAAAGATCTTGGCACATGAGGTGAAGCAGCTGAGGAACAAACATATACCTCTAGTCAAAGTGCTGTGGAACCATCATTCAGGCCAAGAGGCTACATGGGAGCATGAGGAGGACATGAGGAGACAGCACCCACAGTTATTCAGAGACTGAGACCAGGTAAATTTCGAGGACGAAATTTATTTTTAAGGAGGGGAGAATTGTAACACCCCGAACCTCCGAGTTATGAATAGTACCATTTTTTATCCGTGACTAATACTATTCAAAGACACCTTGAGGACCAAAAATAAATAGAAAATTAATTAAGATAGACTCAATAAAAATTCTAGTGAACAAAAAAGCTAAGGACTCATCGGGTATTATAAAAAGAAGGATTATGACCCGATGAGGGGCATTTTGGTCAATTCACCTCAAGAGTTGACTTTTGACCAAAATGTCAATTAAATTAAATGAAATTAATGAATTGAATTATGGGGTAAAAATTGAAGAAAAGTTCAAGTAAAAATATGTAAGGGAAAATTTAAGAAATGAAAACTTAAACTTTCATCTATTATGACAAAATTAAAATGAAAGACTTATGGGCTTTTGATAGTTAAATTTAATTATTTAATTAAAAGAAAAAATTAAGTAAAAAAAAAAAGGGGGAATAAAAATTTAAGTTTAATTATCCTTATGGCAAAATTAAAACTTATAATTTTAATAAGCTAATTTTGGGGATAAATATATATATATATATATATATATATATATATATATATATATATATATATATATATATATATATATATAAGAAGACAAATGTCTTCTTCATTTCTTTTTTTCATAAGAGGCCACCACTCTCTCCTCTCTCTTTCTCTCTCTCTTTTTCTCTTCTTCTTCCACTTCTTCCCCTCATTGACTTTCTCCTCCCAAGTTTTAATTCCCTTAAATTCCTTTCATAAATTCCATAGTCCACTAAAAGAAAACATCAAAGAGATCTTTAATTGAGAGATTATATATATATAAGAAGACAAATGTCTTCTTCATTTCTTTTTTTCATAAGAGGCCACCACTCTCTCCTCTCTCTTTTTCTCTCTCTTTTTCTCTTCTTCTTCCACTTCTTCCCCTCATTGACTTTCTCCTCCCAAGTTTTAATTCCCTTAAATTCCTTTCATAAATTCCATAGTCCACTAAAAGAAAACATCAAAGAGATCTTTGATTGAGAGATTAAAAGCAAGGAGAACAAGAATTGGAAGAAAAGTGAAGTTGGAAAGAAATAAACGAGAGGTAATTTTCTTTTCATTTTAGATTAGTTGTATAAGCATTGAATGAAGTTAATTTATGATGAAATTTCATAAGAAAATGAAAGAAAACATATATTGAACCTAAACTAGGGTTTTGGCCAAATGGGAGAAAAATTAGGGTTTTGAACATTAGGGTTTAGAGACCAAAAAAAAAATTTTACAAGTCCAATTGGTATGGGACCAATTGGGACTGAAAATAGGCACTAAATGACACAATTTTAATTTAGGAAGCATGCCCAAAAAGTAACCCAAATCTAGTGAACAAACTGACCAAACTTGAAAAACTGCAGTATGAACAGTACACATGAACAATAATCGTGTTTGGGTCATGACTCGAGCTAGGCAGGTCAAAATGACCTGAAATTTTACCAGTAATTAGATGAGATATAGACCTAAAACTTTCATGAAGAACACAAACCCAAATTATGCCATTAACCCAATCAAATTGTTGAGCAAAGTTGAGTTACTGAATCTGCAAAACTGCAGAATTGCCAAATAAACAGTAAACTTTGCAAGGCTATAACTCTCTCTAGAAAACTCCGATTTAGGCGATTCTTAAACCAATGCAAACCTAAGACATAGTAGAATATTTCATATGAAGAATATTAGGCCAAATTATGAACTTAACTCAATCAAATTGCGAAACGAATTCGGGTTACCGAATCTGCCAGAATCTGGGCACCTAAAATTGACCAAATGAATAGTAAACTTTGCAAGGCTATAACTCTCTCTAGAAAACTCCGATTTAGGCGGCTCTTAAACCAATGGAAACCTAAGACATAGTAGAATATTTCATATGTAGAACATTAGACAAAATTATGGACTTAACTTGGTCAAATTGCTGAACGAAGTTGGATCGATAAATCTGCTAGAACAAAATCTGCAGCATGAACAGTGACGTGAACAGTAATGGTGTTTTGGGCATAACTTGAGCTACACAGCTCCGAATTAGACGATTCAAAAAGGAAAATAAAGTTAAGACCTAAATGAACAATTTTCATGAAGAACACCTCACCAAATTATGATCGAAACTAGGTAAAAATTGGGTTCAAAGATTTGGGCACCAAGCTGTCCCAAAACCAAAATATTCTAAAATTTTCAAAGCTAACTTGGGATGCATTAGACATGCATATAATGAGTTCTTAGCAGCAATTGAGATTGGTATTGAGGTATTCTATTTGTGTATTTTCAGTAGAAAAAGAAGTTGGAACGGACAAGGAGAAGTAGGTAACAATAAAGGAGAGCATTGAAGGTTTGTGCACAACTAACATTTTCTTCGTTTTTAAATTTGTAAATTGCTTGGAATGTGTTAAATTGAATGAGTTTGCTTTGAACAAGTTTACTTTGACTGAAATATGGTTTTTCTCTTGCATTTAAGAAATTTAGGTGTTGCTACCTCTATTTGGATATTATGATGAATTTAAATGTATTTATTGGTTTATAAATGTGATTGTTGAATGGAAAATTTTTGGAAACTATTTTGAAACCACAGTTAGCATGACAGTCCCTTTCAGAACTCCCTAGTAGTAACGGCTACTTGGGGTTTTACAATTGATATTGATTATGTCTCCCATTAATAATGGTTAGTGGGGTAAGACTACATGAGTACACATTAGCTAGCTAGCCCTTCCCTCATTAATAACGGTTAGTGAGGTTGAGATTGCTTTGTCGTGGTGTACAACACGACACTGATCGTGAAATTTTGTGTCATGGCCTGAACTGTGTGTTGATGTTGGCAACACTAATGCTTTGTGAATTGTGATTTATGAAGTGTGATTTCTCATTTGAAATGTTATTCCAATAAATGGCTCTTATGAACTTAGAACTATTGTGAAGTTTTCATGCTTAAGAAAAATGTGATTTATTATGCTTTGACAAATTATGTTTTACTTTATGTTTTAAAGTTATTAGTTGTGCACCACTGAGTGATATACTTAGCGATAGCTTCTTTATGCTGTCGCAGGTAAGGGAAAGGAGAAGGCTGCCGAGTGAGAGACTTGGAAGCACCATTTTGGTATTGTTTGTGGGTATATATTGTAGTCATACCCCTGTAATTTCCTTTTGATGTATTTTTTACCTATATGCATGGATGTACGGACGTTGAGCAGTTTGTATTTAAAAACCTTGCATTGCTATCACATTTTGAGTTTGTAATTATTTTGTATTTTACTTTGAGACTTATGAAAATGTAACTTTTGCAATATTTAGTCTATCATTATTTCCAATGAATGTTTGCATGGAATTTTAACTATTCTCATACAGTTTTCCGCAAAAGAATTGATAAGATAAAAAGCTATGGTTTGTTTTAAAATCCTTTGTAGCATAACTAATGGGTTATCGGTAGGTGGAGTTCGGTGATTCATTAGGCATGCTACGGGAACTTGTCATGCCTTACAAGGGATAAGGTGTGACAGCAAAAGGGAAGATGATTCTGTTACAGCTGAAAATTGGTTCGATAGAACTAGAAGAGTCTTGAAACAACTTCGTTGTACTCCAGAGCAGAATTTGGAAGCTGCTGTATCACTTCTGTAAGATGATGCATACCAGTGGTGGGATACAGTAACTAGTGAGGTGCCACCAGAACAGATAACTTGGGATTTTTTTCTCACAGAGTTCAAAAAGAAATATGTGGGCAGTGTATACCTAGAGGAGAAGAGAAGGGAGTTTATTACCCGATGCTAGAGACAACTGACAGTGGCTGAATATGAAAGAGAATTTGTCAGACTGAGCCGCTATGGGCGGGAAATAGTCCCTAATGAGGCAGAGAGATGCAAGAGATTTGAGGAAGGACTCAATAATAACATTAAAGTAATGATTATAGACTTAGGGATTACAAAGTTTGCCAAATTAGTGGAAGCTGCACTGAAGGTTGAAAAAGTTAGAATGAATGAGCAGAACAGAAGAGATAGACAGCAGAAAAGAGGTCAGGGTCAGACCGGTATATCTTCTGCCCCTAGCAAGAAATTCAGAGGTTCGCCTACTCAGAGTTTCAGTAGAGCACCAAGTTAGGGTCATCCACAGAGGCCCAAATCTCAGTTTGCACCAAGGGGAGGTCAGTCCACCCCTTCAATGGCTAACTCTCTAGGGACAGGGTGCAGGGGACCAGCCCCAACAGTATCTGTTGCTTGCCCACATTGCCAAAAATGGCATAAGGGTGAATGTTGGAGGATGATAGGTGCTTGTTTACGGTGTGGATCTATAGACCACCTAGTCCGGGATTGTCATCGCAGAACTGCTACATCCACTCCAGTATCAACTGATAGGCCTACCCCTCCAGCTCCAAGAGGTAAAAGGCCGGGTAAGGCTGAGGCTGCCAGTACTTCACAGAAACCTGTATCAGAATCTGTGGAGAGAGCAGAAGGTAGAAAACCAGCGAGAGCCTATGCTATACGGGCACAGGAGGAACAGGATGCTCCAGATGTCATCAAGGGTACGTTCCTCCTTTATAATACTTCTGTGCATGCATTAGTGGATCCTGGATCTACTCATTCATATATTTGTATCAAGCTGCCCGTAGAAAAGGGAATACCAGTAGAGGAAAGTGACCAAGATATCCTGGTCACAAATCTGCTAGGCCATAGTGTGGTAGTAAACAAGTGTATAAGGGCTGTCCATTGAAGATTCAAGGGAAAGAGTTCTCAGCAGACTTAATCGAACTGCCTTTCCATGAGTTTGATGTGATTTTGGGAATGGACTGGTTATCCAATCATCAGGCAATAGTAGATTGTAAATTGAAGAGAATCTCTTTGAAAATTGCTGAGAACGAAGAAATAATAGTAGTGGGTGAAAGGACAGATTTCTTGTCCAATGTCATCTCAGCTACAGTTGCAAGGAGATGGTTGAGAAAAGGGTGTGAAGCCTATCTGGCACACGTGGTTGACACTAGGCAGGGTAAACTTGACTTATCTGACATATCCACAGTAAGGGATTTCTCTGAGGTATTTCCTGAGGAATTACCTAGTTTGCAACCAGAAAGAGAAGTTGAATTTGCTATTGAGATTATGCTGGGTACAACTCCAATTTCAATTGCTCCATATAGGATGGCACCTGCTGAATTGAAAAAGTTAAAAATCTAGCTATAAGAATTACTAGACAAGGGGTTCATACGCCCTAGTGTGTCACTGTGGGGAGCTCCGGTACTGTTTGTAAAGAAGAAAGATGGGATATTGAGGTTATGTGTTGATTACAGGAAATTAAACAGAGTAACAGTGAAGAACAAGTATCCGTTGCCTAGAATTGACGATGTGTTTGATCAGTTGAAGGGAGCCAGTGTATTTTCTAAGATTGATCTCAGATCAAGGTATCATCAGCTAAGGGTTAAGGATGCAGATGTGCCTAAGACTGCATTTAGAACCCGGTATGGGCATTATGAATTCATGGTGATGCCATTTGTGTTAACAAATGCTCCAGCAGCATTGATGGACCTTATGAATCGTATCTTCCATCCATACTTAGATCGGTTCGTAGTGGTCTTCATTGATGACATCCTGTGTATTCCAAGATAAAGTAGAACATGATGAGCATTTGAGAATTGTTCTGCAAACTCTAAAAGAGAAGAAATTGTATGCTAAATTGTCCAAGTGTGAGTTCTGGTTAAATGAGATTGCATTCCTTAGACATGTAGTATCAGCTGAAGGGATTAGAGTGGATGCCAAGAAGATTGAAGCAGTGATGGAATGGAAGCCTCCCAGAAATACAACTGAGATCAGAAGTTTCTTGGGGTTAGCTGGATATTATAGAAGATTTGTAAAGGGATTTTCCCTGATAGTTGCTCCAATGACCAAATTACTACACAAGAATATGAAATTTGACTGGAATGACAAGTGTCAAGCCAGTTTTGAGAGGTTGAAGGCTATGTTGACAGAGGCACCAATGTTAACACAGCCAATGTCTGGAAAAGACTTTGTAGTCTACAGTGATACCTCACACAATGGGTTGGGGTGTGTACTCATGCAAGAAGGGAAAGTGGTTGCATATGCTTCCTGGCAGTTAAGGCCACATGAAAAGAATTACCCTACTCATGATTTAGAGTTAGCAGCAATTATCTTCGCATTAAAGATATGGAGGCATTACTTGTATGGAGAAAAATGCTACATATACATAGACCATAAGAGTCTGAAGTATCTGCCAACCCAAAAGGAACTTAATTTAAAACAGAGGTGATGGATTGAATTCCTGAAAGATTATGATTGTGTGATTGACTACCACCCTGGGAGGGCAAATGTAGTCACTGATGCTTTAAGCAGAAAATCTATTATAGCATTAAGATCTCTGAATGCCCAACTGTCCTTAACTCATGATGGAGTTATTTTGGCTGAGTTGCAAGTGAAGCCGAATCTGTTACAACAGATGCAGGATGGGCAGAAGACAGATGAGAAATTAATGGATGTTATGGGCAAAATCACTAAGGGGAAGGAAACTGAATATGAAGTGAAAGAAAATGGGTGCCTGTATTATAAAGAAAGAGTATGTGTACCAGATGATAAAGAGTTGAAAACTAGTATTGTAAAAGAAGCAAATAACAGTGTGTATGCTATGCACCCAGGAAGCACAAAAATGTACCATGACCTGAAACTCCGATACTGGTGGCCAGGTATGAAGAAGGACATAGTTGACTATATAACTAGATGCTTAACATGTCAGCAAGTCAAAGCAGAACATCAAGTTCCATCAGGTTTGTTACAGACCATAAACATACCTGAATGGAAATGGGATCGAGTCACTATGGACTTTGTCAGTGGTCTACCTCTCACTCAGAAGAAGCATGATACAGTATGGGTGATTGTGGATAGGTTAACCAAATCAGCACATTTTTTGCTAGTCAGAGCTGACTACTCACTCGAAAAGCTAGCAGAATTGTACATCAGTGAGATAGTTAGACTACATGGAATTTCACTTTCCATTATATCTGATAGAGACCCGAGGTTTACATCTAGATTTTGAAAGAAATTACAAGAATCCTTGGGCACACAACTCCATTTTAGTACGGCTTTTCATCCTCAGATGGATGGACAGTCAGAAAGAATAATCCAGGTAAAATTTGAAACTCATTGAGTTATTGCAAACAATAAACTGATAATAATGATAGTAATAACTCAATATGTGTGATAGGTCCTCGAGAATATGCTGAGAAGTTGTGTTATTGAGTTTGAGGGAAGTTGTGTTATTGAGTTTGAGGGAAGTTGGGACAGATACCTTCCACTGGCAGAATTTGCATATAATAATAGCTATCAAGCCAGCATACAAATGGCACCCTATGAAGCACTGTATGGGAGAAAATGCAGAACACCTGTATGTTAGACTGAATTGGGTGAAGATAAGCTAGTGGGGCCAGACCTGATAAAACAGATAGAGGAAAAGGTGAAACTTATGATAGACCTGATAAAGGCCAATTTGAAAGTTGCCTCAGACTGACAGAAATCTTATGCTGACTTGAGGAGAAAAGACATTGAGTATGAAGTTGGCGAGAAGGTATTTCTCAAAGTATCACCATGGAAGAAAGTGTTGAGATTTGGGAAAAAGGGAAAATTAAGCCCTAGGTTCATTGGCCCATATGAAGTTATTGAACGTGTGGGACCAGTAGCCTATCGATTAGCCTTACTGTAACACCACTAAGTTCGGTAGTGCGTTCTGCTGCTCCGGTGACCAGTGTTGTCCGGACAGCTAGGATGCCTAGAACTACACTTTGACATGAGGAAGGAGACATAAAATAATGAAATACAAGAAAAGAAAATACAAGAAAAACAAAGGAAAAATAGTAGCAAAGAAAGGTAATCAAGTTAAGCGAGCCGGGAAACTTAACGATGGGTGACCGCACCGGGAAGTCACGGCGTGGACCGTTGACTAGCCCTGGACTGCAGGGAACCCTGGAAAACATTTTTAGGACTTAAATAGACCCTTATTGAAGAATAAATATCATTAGAAAGATCAAAGAAAAATTAAATAATTAGTACAAAGAAAAGTGAGAAATCGAAAAACAGACAAAACCCGGTGTTACCGAAAAATCGGGAATGCAACCCGAACAGGGGCATTATGGTCATTTGACACCCCAAATTATCTTTTGACCAAAATTTCCATTAAAAATAAATAATATTACACTTAGAAAATGAAATGAAAAATTAAATTGGTGGTACCTAAGGTAAATAATAAAAATTAAAGGTTAAATGTGGAATAAGTAGGAATTTAACATATTATATGATTTAAAATTGTGAGTGGGTCACTAAGGGATTAAAATAAAACAAAGAGGGGCAGCTGTAACTCCACTAAACCAGCAGAAACTTCATCTTCCCCAAGGTTCCTCATCCATGCCGAAATGAAGAGGTGAAGAACCCTCCATGGCCGTTTTCATTAAGCTCTCCTAACTCCTTCATTTCAACTCCAATCCCTTAAGTAGCTTCATGAAAAATTGTCTACACATCACAAGGAAGAGTTTGATACCAATTTTAAGAAGTTTAATCAAGGTTTGGCAAGTTTCAACCATAAGGTAAGTTAGTATTTTTTAAGATAGCTTTGTTAAGTTTTGTGTGCATGTTATGGGTGTTGGATTTGTGAAGAAAATTTTTGAGTTTGAAGAGTTATTGTTGTGTTCATTTTGGACAGCCATGGAGTCATGTAATTGATGAAATAATTGTGCATATATTTGATGAGAAATGATGTTGATCATGATGATTTAATAACCTAGTGAATTACTTCACATGTATATGGTGAATTTTGCACTTGGAATGGGATTTAATGAATTGTAGGACACTTTGGTGTTGAAGGACAATTTCGGCAGCCTTGAAATTCTTGGATAAATGTATATGTTCATGAAGGTATTGGCAGAATATTGACCTTGAGAATTGATGGATATGTGTAAAGATTGATTGTGTAAAGTGTATGTAAGAATTAGTGATGTTTAGGTGTGTATGTGATTGAATTTAGACTTTGTAAATGTGAGCTTTAATTGGTGTATTAAGGATGTTTGTAATCTGCCCAAAGTGATGTTAATGTAAAGTGGGATATGGTTTTGGTAATGAACCAAAACAGAAATGGTAAGGGAAGTGAACATATAGTAAGGTACATGTGTAATTGATGTGTGTTTAAGCATGGTAGTTAAGGGCAGTATGCATTTTAGTCAATAACTCTAGATGTGTAACCTCAATTGGTATGAGACCAATTGGAGGTGAAACTAGGCACAAAATGTGCCAACTTTCATTGAGAAAGCATATCAAAATTCTGCTTGCAAGGTGATATGAAAAATGACCAATTCGGATTGAGTACATTTGAGGCCTGAAATTTGACCAATTGGGCAGCAGTTAGTGTTTAGGCCATACCTCACTCAAAACAGGTCCAATTGACCTGAAATTTTAACCATGAATAGTTAAGACCCATACCTACAAGTCTTATGAAGACACCAAAACCCAGAAATGACCAGAAGCAAGTCAAAAATCTTGCACAAGTTTGGGTCCAAAAACTGGCCGAACCAAAGTTGACCAAATTGACCTAAAATTGACCTAATTTGATGCCATTTGACCAGCAATAGTATAATGACCATAACTTGGTCTACTTAACTCGGATTGACCTGAAATTTTTCCCCGCTTGCAATAAGACATAGATCTACAAGTTTGTAGTTTTGACCAAAACCCGAAAACCGAGGGAACTAGGTCGTCCGGTTAGGTCAAACTAGTATCCCAGAATCCAGCGATTTGCAATAAAATGCAAGGAAACACAGTATACAAGGAAATGAGTTTGGTAAAACGTACCAACCCTAAAACCCTATCGAATGTGACATATTAATGACACTACAACCTAATTTACCTAAAACGCATCGAGGGTCGGTATATTAGGTGATTAAGCAAATAAAGATATTCAGTGAATAATTGAGTTCAGTAAATTACTTATCGAACATTATCGCTAGAGACAGTTTAATTTAGTACTAAAACACTTCAAATTGTGTTTCTCAGTTACCAAAGACTCAGGGAAAGGGAAGGAAACACTGAGTCCAGACCAGGAGACAATTATCAGAGGTTTGTGCACAACTAGTTTTCAACTGATTTTGCTCTGAATAATATTTCATATGATTAATTGTATGTTATTGTTTTAAATTGTGTTTGTGCACAACTAGTTTTTAACTGATTTTACTTTGAATATTTCATATGATTAAATGACATATTTTTCTTATGTATTATGTTTAACAAGCATTGGATTTAATTCAATGATTATTGAAAATTGTTATAGTATGTATGAATTCAGCTTTGTGAAATAGTATTTCCACAAGTATTAAGCATTGTTATGGATTGAACAAATTATGTTTTGGAAAATTGTGATAGAACATGTTTTGAATTGTGATGGTAATTTTCATGGAAAAATGAAAATTTATGATTTGAATTGTGATGAGCATAAAAATTATTGGATATTGGAATTGACTTTGAATCGAATTATATTGTGATTTATGCTCACTAAAAGGATTGTGATATTGTTTTATATCTCACTATAGATGCTTGACTAGGTTATTACCCGTCCCTCTCATTTGTTGAGAAGACAATGGAGTTAGTTGTGTTTTGATTACCATGGTACGTGCACAGGCTTAGATTTTCCTCTGATTTGAGGTTAGATCTAAGTTTATTTTATCGTTATGGCCCTTGCGGAAGATTCATTATTGTGATGGTACTGTGCACGATGATTCGACCTCCCCGACCATTGGGAGTTAGAATCTGATTCGACCTCCCCGACCATAGGGAGTTAGAATCACATCGAATATG
This sequence comes from Hevea brasiliensis, assembly GCF_030052815.1. Lineage (NCBI taxonomy): Eukaryota > Viridiplantae > Streptophyta > Magnoliopsida > Malpighiales > Euphorbiaceae > Hevea > Hevea brasiliensis. The sequence goes on along the minus strand of NC_079497.1, from coordinate 37,082,713 downwards.
GCCCTTTCGGATTAGTCTTGCATATTAGTGAGATAAAGATTGATTTTTGAGATACAGAATGGCTTTTGAATGGTAAGAAATTGTGATTTCAATTATGGTTTATGTATAATTGATTTTGTTGAATTACTTAAATGGTTAGTCATGATTTGATAAATTGAATTTTGTGATCAAAGTCATTTATACAAATGATTTACATTATTGGCAACGAATATTTTGAGTTTTGAAATTTGATGAGTATTCAGATTCCCAATTTATTTATCAGAAATTTTGTCAATGTATATTGTACTATGTTTTAAATTATAGTTGTGCACCACTGAGTTCACCACTCAGCGATAGCTTTGTATGCTGTCGCAGGTAAGAAGAGCATAGAGCAGTAAGTAAATTTCCTTGAAGATATATTCAGATCAGCTCCAGGTATATTATAGGTATACCCATGTATATAGGTCTGATGTATGCATGTAATAATATGTATGTAAATTATTTGAGCAGTTGTAAATTAAAATTGTACATTGAAGTTGTAAAGTGAATTATGAGTTATTTTGACTTGTAAAATTTGTATTATATTTCTTTTATCTCATCCTTTGAAAATACTGAAAAATTGTTGTGGATTGAGTTGAGAAAAATATTGTGTTGAATTTTTTTGGAGTTGAGATTTGGAAAAATATTGAAGTGCTTTTTACAGGTTTTCTGAAGAACTGTTTTATCCAAAATACAGATGGCACTCTGCCAAAATTTTACAGAAATTCCAAATAAGTCAATTGTGTTAGTTTTATCACTTCAGTTCACAAAAGTTTTTAACACCTGTAAATAGTGCTCACCACTGTGAAAGAAGTAAGAAAAGTTTTTTAAAATCTCTTGTAGTGTATTTAATGGGTTATCAGTAGACGGAGTTGATAATTCATTAGGTATACTACGGGATCATGTCATGACTTACAGAGGAGTAGGGTGTGACACTTACCACCTGAGGAGAATAGTGAAAGAAATGGGGGATAAAATCTAATTTATGAAATTTTGAATAATTAACACTAAAATCCAAGTTAGTGCTCCACTAACTCTTAATTTGGGACACTTAAATATTCCTCTGGGACAGCAGAACCATCATCTTCCACCTTGAGAAATAACCAGCCAAGAGAAATGAAGTTCACCATGGAAATCACCATGGACGCCCCACATGCAACCTCCATGGGTGCATGATCAAGCCACTATTTCTACTTAGTTCCTTCATTAAAGCTTGCCTATTCACCTTGGGGAAGATATTGGCAACAAGAAAAACAAGATTTGGTCAAGTTTTGATAAGCTCCAAAAGTGTTAAGTGTCCAAAACCTCTCCCTTGCTTTAGTAAACCTTGTGTTTAGGTTGAGGTGAGTATTTTGATTAAGAGAAATGAAGAAAATCTTGAGAAATGAAAAGGTCCATTTTTGGCAGCCATGAATATATGTTGTAGTTGAATTTTTCTTATCTATAGTGGATGGAAACTAAGGTTGAATAACTTAAATGGAGGAAGTAGTAAGTTAAAATCTAAGTATGTGCATGTAGTGTTTGAATTAAGGGTGTGTAATGGAACCTTAATACTTTGGGCAAACTGCCATATTTGGCAGCCTATTAAACCATGAATTGTGTGTGAACATGTATTTATTAATGAAATATGCTAATGTTAAATTGTGGGTAACAAGTGTAAGTGATATTGAAGTATGATTATGTTGAATTGTATGTGTAATATTGACATTGAGATATGTTGAATTTTGGTGGAATTGAATATTGAACATAATGGTGAATTGTGTGCATTGAGCACTTGAATATTCTGCCCAAAATTGTTGTTGGAATTGTGTACAATATATATATATATGGAAGTGTTATTGATTGAATATTGAAGTAATGAGGAGGAGAAGGAATATCAAATTGGAAGTGTATGTGCATTGTGAAGGTTGTGTATTGAAGGCAGTACCTAAATTAGGCCATAAGTGCCAAACTATGAACCGAATTGGCATGAGGCTAATGGGGGGTGAAACTAGACACCAAATAGGCCAACTTTCATGGAGAAATGATGCCAAAATTCTGCCTAAAAACTGACCTTAAAAATGACCAAATCCAGATTAGCAACCTTGCAACCCAGATTTTTGACCATATGAACAGTTGTTCTTGGGATGATCATAACTTACTCAAAACAGGTCCAATTGACCTGAAATTTTTACCATGGTTAGTTTAGACATAGATATACAATTCTTATGAAGACACCAAAGCCCAAAAATGGCCAGAACCAAGTCAAATGGCTTGCACAAATTCGGGTACAAAAACTGCCGAACCAAAAGTGACCTAAAAATTTACCAAATTTTGCACTAAAGTTGCAATCTGTCCAGCTTTAGTAAATTGACCATATCTTGGTCTATACAACTCAGAATGACCTGAAATTTTGCTCCGCATGCAATAAGACATAGAGCTACAATTTTGCTTCTTTGACTAGAAGCTAAAAGCCAAGAGAAATAGGACTTTAAGCTAGACCAGTCTAGCACACAAAAATTAAGAATTTGACATCTTACATACAATGATGCTTGAAGCATTTTGGCAATGAATGCCAACTTGTAAAAATGGTAAATTTCACTATATTGGCAGCATATTGAGATATAAATTGTGACTTATTGATGCTAGAAACAATTTATCCATATTACCTAAAAAGGTCAACATATGCATTGACTTGTGATTTATATAGTAGTTAGTAAACTCCAAAGATTGAAGAATTAAACAATTAATTTATAATGTGCCCTAGTTTGCCTAGTTGACTAGTATGGATAGGTTGGCATGCCAATAGGATTCTGACAGCTGTTCTGTAAATGGCTTCATGCCATACTGTGTTTTTACGGCTTATTATGCCGCACTGTGACTTTAATAGCCTACGGCTATACATATTGTTTATTTATTCATGGCTTATCGCCAGATTGACTATATGGCTTTTTAGCCACGCTATTTGCACACCGGGAGACACTTTGTAACTGATGGTGTGACGGCCCGAGGTACTAGGTACTAAGTGCCAGTATATCCATTTATCGATGTCGTGATATAGGCTACACGGCGATAATTCAAACCGATGCAAGCGGGTTATAGTTGACAGGCTTACCAAGTCTGCTCACTTTTTGCCAGTGCGGATGGACTATAGCCTGGAAAGATTGGCCAAATTGTACATATATGAGATTGTAAAATTGCATGGAGCGCCAGTATCAATTGTGTCTGACAGAGATCTTAGGTTCACTTCTAGATTCTGGGGTAGTCTTCAGAGAGCCCTAGGAACTAGATTGAACTTCAAAGACAAAGATTCCACCCACGCATGGATGGCCACCGAGAGGGTTATTCAGATATTGGAGGATATACTACGGGCTTGTGTGATTGAATTTAAAGGTAGTTGGGATACACACTTGCCTTTGATTGAGTTTGCTTATAACAACAGCTACCAATCAAGCATTGGGATGCCTCCATATGAAGCTTTGTATGGCAGAAAGTGCAGAACTCCCTTATGTTGGGATGAAGTAGGTGAAAGGAAGATGATTGGGCTAGAGATTGTTCAGCAGACAGAGGAAAAGATCAGATTGATCCGAGATAGACTTAAGGCTGCATCAGACCGTCAGAAGTCCTATGTTGATCTGAAGAGAAGAGAAATTGAGTATGCAGTGGGTGATAAAGTATTCCTCAAAGTTTCTCCTTGGAAGAGGATTATGAGATTTGGCAAAAAGGGGAAACTGAGCCCTCGTTTCATCAGACCATATGAAGTTCTGGAAAGAGTGGGTCCTTTGGCATATCGGTTGGCATTACCTCCGAAGTTAGCAAGGATACACAGTGTCTTCCATGTGTCCATGTTAAGGAGGTACAAATCAGACCCATCTCATGTACTATAAGTTGAAGAGATTGAGGTAAATCCAGATCTCTCATATGAGAAAGAACCCATAAAAATTCTGGCTTATGAGGTGAAGCAGCTGAGGAACAACCAGATACACCTAGTTAAAGTGCTGTGGAACCATCATTCAGGCAAGGAAGCTACTTGGGAACGTGAAGAGCATATGAGGAGACAGCACCCATAGCTGTTCAGAGACTAATGCCAGGTAAAATTTCGAGATGAAATTTATTTTAAGGGGGGGAGAATTGTAACACCCCTATGTTCGGTAGTGCGTTCTACTATTCTGGTGACCAGTGTTGTCCAGACAACTAGGATGCCTAGAACTACACTTCGATATAAGTGAGGAGACATAAAATAATGAAATACAAAAAAATAAAATACAAGAAAAACAAAGGAAAAATAATAGCAAAGAAATGTAACCAAGTTAAGCGAGCCGAGAACCCTAGCGATGGGTGACCGCACTGGGAAGTCACGGCGTGGACCGTTGACTAGCCCTGGACTACGGGGAACCCTGGAAAATATTTTTAGGACTCAAATAAATATTTATTGAAGTATAAATATCATTAGAAATATAAAAGAAAAATTAAATAATTAGTACAAAGAAAAGTGAGAAATCGAAAAACGGACAAAACCCGGTGTTACCGAAAAATTGGGAATGCAACCCGAACAGGGGCATTGTGGTCATTTGACACCCCAAGTTGTCTTTTGACTTAAATTTCCATTAAAAATAAATAATATTACACTTAGAAAATATAATGAAAAATTAATTTAGTGGTACCTAATGTAAATAACAAAAATGGAGGGTAAATGGGGTAATTATCACTTAAACATATAATATGATTAAAAATGCATGAGTGGAGCACTATGGGAATTAAAATATTCATTAAGTGGGCAGATTACTTCCACTAAGCTCATCTTCAACCTTCATTCCTCACCATTGCCGAAATAACGAAGTTCCAAGGTTCTCCCATGGCCACCCAAATGCATGGTTCATTACACCCATTTTCAAGCTAGATTTTAGTTACTTGTCTTCATTAATTTTGTTCCTCACACCATGGGCAGTAGATAGGCAGCAAGAAAGGAAAGTTTTTGTGGAGTTTTGAAGAATTTCCAAAGTGGTAATTTTGTGTTTTTGATTATTGTTTAATTAAAGTTTGTAAGGATGTTATGGGTGTTTGATTTATGGAGAGATTTTTGAGGTTTGATGTTGAATGGGGAAGTGTACTTTTGGAAGCCATGGAAACACCTTGAAGACAGTTTATTTTTTCTTGTAAATGGTGAATTAAATGATTGATTAAATGTATATTGTATAGGAAATTATTTGGGTGATGTATACTTAGTATATGTAAATGTGAATTGAAATTTGAAGCTTGGAAATTAATGGAATGTAAAGGTACCATTGCGGTAGGTTGTTAATTCTTGAAGAATGCTGGAATTCATGCTTGGTTTATGGTACATTAATGTTGAATTGTGTTGGATGTTAGGGCAGTTTGAGTATATATATGATGGTGTGAAGTTGGACATGAAAAAAGTGTTATGGTTAGGTGATTGAATTGTTGTAAATTGAGTTGAAAAATTCTGCACTTTATGGTGTATGTTGAATGTAATTGTAAGCTGCCAAAGTGACCTATAATGTGTTTTGAATTATGTTTAGGTCACGATACAACCAGAATTGACTTGAATATTGAGTTTGGTAAGTGTTAGGAGTGATCCTTGATGTGTATGAAAGAAATGCAATAAGGCAGTTTGCGTTTTAGGCCTATAACTTTAAGTGTGTGGCTCCAATTGGTATGAGACAAATTGGAGGTGAAACTAGGGACAAAATGTGCCAACTTTCATGAAGGAAGCATACCAAAATTCTGCTTGCAAGGTAGCTTGAAAAGTGACCAAATCCGGATTAAGTGCAATTGAGGCCTGAAAATTTACCATTTGGGTAGCAGTTAGTTTTTAGGCCATAACTCACTCAAAACAGGTCCAATTGACCTGAACTTTTAACCATGAATAGTTAAGACCCATATCTACAAGTCTTATGAAGACACCAAAGCCCAGAAATGACCATAAGCAAGTCAAACAGCTTGCACATTCGGGTCCAAAAACTGGCCAAACCTAAAATAACCTAAAATGACCTAAAGTGACCAATTTTGGTGCAATTTGACCAGCAATAGGAAAATGACCATAACTTGGTCTACGTAACTCAGAATAACCTGAAATTTTGCCCCGCGTTCCATAAGACATAGATCTACGAGTTTGTAGTTTAGACTAAAACCCGAAAACTGAGGAAAATAGGTCGTCCAGCTAGGTTAAACTAGTGTCCCGAAATCCAGCAAATTGCAAGAAAATGCAGTATACACGGAAATAAACTTGGTAACATGTACCAACCCTAAAAGACTATCGAATGTGACATGTTAGTAATATTAAAACCTAAATTACCTAGAATGCATCGAGGGTCGATATTTTAGGTTGATTAAGCAAATAATATCTTTCAGTGAATTACTTATCAAACATTATCGTTAGAGATAGTTTAATTTAGTACTGAAACATTTCAAATTGTGTTTCTTAGTTAGCAAAGACTCAGGAAAAGGGAAGGAAACACTGAGTCAAGACCAGGAGACAGTTATCAGAGGTTTGTGCACAACAACTATTTCTTTTGAATTTTTCAATTGAAATGAATTATGACTATTTGTACATTATTGTTTTAAATTGTGGAAATGTGTTTGAATGGATATTTATCGTTTGAAAAGCACTGTAAATGATTTGAAATTGTGAGAAATTGTTTGAATGATATTGATGGATACTTATTGATTGAAAAGCATTGGAAATGGTTTGAAACCACAGCTATCATGTATATTGATTGTATTCCTCACTAGCTTGCCTAGTGGGACGAATTGAATTCCCTCTCTGGCTGAAGCGTTGAGGTGTGTGCCTGTTGAGGACGAATTATATGAGTACTCATATTTTTGCTAGCTACCTATGTTATTCCTCATTAGTCATCGACTTTTGGGACGAATTGAATACCTCATTAGCCATCGACTTTTGGGATGAATTGAACTTTGGAACATGATTAAGCTGTGTGTGATATATTGATATGTATTATGAGATTGTGAAACGGAGTTAAATTCTTATTGATAGTCACTGTCTTTTGAATTTAATTATGATTTGATTTATTGAAATTATTGTGATATTGAGAAATGGAGTTTAAATTCTTGTTGACATTTACTGTCTTGAATTTCACTATGATTTTACGTATCCATGATTTATATGATTTATGAATTGTGATTTAAAGTTGTATTTGGTTAATGTTGTGCACCACTGAGACATTGTCTCAGCGATAGCTTTTTATTGCTGTCGTAGGTAGACAGACGGACAGGGCAGCAGACTAGGCTGCTAGTACATCCAGCGAGAGATTATCGGGTATATTTAGTATACCACATTTCGCATTTTGTACTGTAATGTATGTACACTGTATGTATATATTGTTTTTGGTTTTGAGCAGTTGTAAATTAAAATTGTACATTGAAGTTGTAAAGTAAATTATGAGTTATTTTGACTTGTAAAAATTGTATTATATTTCTTGTCTCTCAGTCTTTGAAAAAATTACTGTGGATTTGTATTGAGAAATATGTTGTGATGAGAAATATGTTGGAGTTGAGATTTGAAAATATATTGAAGTGCTTTTTATAGGTTTTCTGAAGAACTATTTTATCCAAAATACAGATGGCACTCTGCCAGAATTTTTACAGAAATTCTAATAGTCTAAATGTGTTAACTGTTTCAAGTCAGTTCACAAAAAGTTTTTACCACTTGTAAATAGTGCTCACCACTGCAAAATGAAGTAAGAAAAGTTTTAAAATCCCTTGTAATGTATTTAATGGGTTATTAGTAGACGAAGTTATTAGTAGTATGCCCTAGAGCATATCATTTAGTATGTATCTTGTACATATTTTATTAATAAATGGCATTTCCACTTTTCTGTTTATATAATATATTTATGTGTAATAGAAAAGGTCCATTGATATTTTGTTAGAAATATTATTCTTAAGTTGTTAAGAATATGAGTGACAATATTTCTAGCACAAAGTATCATAAATAGGTTCACAATCGAGGATACTTCATAATAAGGACATGACTTATCCAGAAAGATTGTATTCATGTTTGTTCCCAAGTTATTTATATGAGATATAAATAAGATGGAATGGTGAGTCTCATGCCATATAACAAACATGATAGGCACTTATAAATGATAAGTAGGCCGAACCAGTGACACTTATGACAAGCACATAGAGTTTACTCTTGTCAATGTTTTGTCATAAATCATATCAGTGCATATAATCTTTAGACCTGAGATAGCACAGTTATCTTATATATACGTAGTTTGAGTTTGATACTGCTTTCATACTTGTACTGTGTATGGGTACATGGGCATGTGTTGGCTCCTACTAGTTATATATGGAGGTAGGTGTTGATCAAGATGGAATCTGTTCCTCTAAGTAAATAGAGGTAAAATCCTATGTTCATTTAATTGTTCTTGATGTTTCAAGTTCCTGGCCAGGACAGATAGATTTATTCAGAAAAGAGTTTCTGATGAGAAAATCTTTTAATCAAGAACTGGAATTAAAAGAGAACATAATATTCATAGCAAATGGAGTTTGACATAAACCATGACTCCAGCTTGAGTTGGGATTTTGTAACAGAGAGATTCTAGTGCATGGTAACATATGATTATAGGTTCATTTAAGGTAAACCTTATTACTAATTGGGTGGCCATGGCATGCTATGCTAGGTGTTAACCATGGTCTATGAGGTTCATAAAATGATTTAGAGAAATCATTTATGGTAAGAAAGAGTTCTAATGATATTAAGAGTTGATATCATGTCTCATTGCCAATTAGTGATGAGCCTAGTAAGTCACACACATACACAAGTTATCACCTATTTAAATATGATTTAATTAATTAATTAAAGAGTTTAATTGATTAATTAAATAGGTTTGGTTTGCAATTAGATTGCAAAGTCCCTAGCATGACTTGAAACCAAATCTAGATTATTAGATGTATAATATAAGTTAAATTTATATTTAAAGTGCTTAAATATGAATTTAATTAATGAGAAATTAATTAATAGAGATTAATTAATTAATTTATATTTGATATAAATTAATTAGAAGAAGAAAATAATTATTTTGGGTTAAGAACTCAAAATTAAGACACAGGGGCATTTTGGTCATTTTGCAGTGTGACACGTGGCACCATGAGATGGTGACACATGGCATAACACATAAGCTTGCCAAATGTTTTTTTAATCATGTAAGATGATTAAAATCAAGATTAAATATAGGTTTGACACTTGGCACAATGTGATTGGGTCACTTAAACCTAGAGCTAATCAAAGGGTGACATGTGGCAAGGGTTTAATGTGTTAACCTAGCTATTTAAGTGTTGTTATGAGAAAATAAAACACAACCAGCGGCCACACTCCTTTGTCATGCCACTTTGAGGGTTTTTATCTCTTCTTCTTCATCTCTTATCAATTCAAAGAGATTAGCCATCAATCTCTTGAATTAAGAACACTAGAAATTGTTTCTAGTGTCCTGTTTACATCTTTAATCTCTTAAAAGGCAGAACTTGATTTTCTAATTAATAGAAAAAGCTTTAGAAGCTATTCAAGGGCTGCCATAGGTGTTCTTGGTGTGGACAAGCTAGAGGACAACATCCGGTGTCTCAAGACGAATCTCAAAGCGCAGACATTGCGATTGCATCAAGAGGTTAGTGTAATCGTTATTGATTTAATTCTAAAATTAATCTGATTAATTTTAAAATCTTAAATGGCAAATACAGATCCAAAAACATATTAAAAGAGTTTTAATATGTTGTTTATCATTGAAATCAAATATATAAAAATAAATCTTGCATGATGCATGTGACCCTAGGTGAAAATTTTTGAATTCAATGGTATAAACTTGTGTTTTTCACGCTTCCGTTCCTTCAGAAGTTGGTAATTCATTAGGTATACTACGGGATCATGTTATTCCTTACAGAGGAGTAGGGTGTGACACCATTTGTCTTTTAATCATGTAAAATGATCAAAGTCAAGATTAAATATAGGTTTGACACTTGGCACAATGTAATTGGGTCAATTAAACCTAGAGCCAATAAGAAGGTGACATGTGGCAAGGGTTTTAAGTGGTGACCTAGCTATATAAAGGAAAGGATGAAAAAGAAAAATACAATCTGCTCATTCTTACAAAGGTGCCACCGCCCTTGGTTGCCTCTCCCTTTCTTCTTCTTCATCTCTCATAAATTCAAAGAGATTTGCCAACAATCTCTTGAATTAAAAATACTAGAAATCGTTTCTAGTATCCTGTTTACATCTGTAATCTCTCAAAAGGAAAAACTTGATTTTCTAATTGATTGGGAAAGATTTAGAAAATGTTCAAGGGTTTCCATTGGTGATCTTGGTGTGGACAAGCTAGAGGGACAATATCTGGTGTCCTAGGCGCATCCCAAAGGTGCCAAACACACTATAGTGCATCAAAAAGGTTAGTGCACTTGTTCTTGATCTAATCTAGGGTTCTATGAATTAATATGTTAATTCTAAATTCTTAAATGGCAAATGTAGATCCAAAAATATATTAAAAGAGTTTTAATATGCTGTTTATCATTGAAATCAAATTGATAAAAATAAATCTTGCATGATGCATGTGACCCTAGATGAAAAAATTTTGAATTTAATGATCTAAACTTATGTTTTTCATGCTTTCGCTCCTTTAGGCAGTTCCTTTTCCAGTGCCCATCGTTCTGGCAGTGGAAACACTTTCCTTGGCCTCCATCAGCTTTGGTCTTCCTTTTCTGTTTAGCTATGTTCTTGGAAGGACTAGGAATTTGATGTTTCTTTTTCTTATTGAACTTTCCAGCAGAAGAAGATGCAATGAAAGCTACCTCTTTTCCTTTATTGCTTGGCATATTCTTTTAGGCAATAACCAGCATGTTAAGAAGACTACCCAAAGTGTATTCCTACTTAGTTATATGGAAATTTGTTACAAAATTTCCAAATGCCTCAGGAAGGGACTGAAGGATCAAATCCGTCTATAGTTGGAAATCCATGTTAAAGTCAAGATGTTCTAGCTGCTCAATAAGTCGTATCATTTTGTGGACATGATCCCTAACATTTTGTCCCTCAGACATCCTCATGCGAAATAGCTGCCTAGATATCTCATACCTGGCATTCCTGCTATGTTCACCATACAACTCTTGTAGGTGAAGGAGGATCTCACTTGCATATTACATATTCTCATGTTGCTTCTATAACTCATTACTCATAGAAGCAAGCATGTAACACTTAGCTCTCATATCATGTTCCTTCCACTTGTCCAAAGTTTCATGTTCCTCTTGAGTGGCCTCTGGAGGTAAGAGACTAGGAACCTATGAGTCTAGAACATATCCTATATGTTTAAGGTTCAAGACAAGTTTCAAATTTCTTAGCCAATCAGAAAGATTAGGTCCTGTCAATCTATTGTGATAAAGTATGCTCGCAAGGATATTGGATGGTGGTGGTTGTGGTGTGCTCATTATTATCAGAAAATTAACTGTAAAAAATAACCAGATTAATTAGTAAATGTATCATGTATTTAACCAAAATTATTATGGTCTTTTATTTAAATTGGTCCTCCCACTAACTTAGCAAATCCTATACTTCCAAAATAGAAAACGGAAATCCTAGTTGGATGGATTTCTAGTGGGTGATTGAATTCTTATAGTCTAATTGATCATCCTTAGGCGCATCCATTATTAGAATTACAATAAACTGTAAGTGAGCAACTCCTTGCCCATCACATCTCATGTGAGGTTCAATCATTTACCTAGCCCCTAATGCTCAAAAAATTAGGATCATCCATTATTGACTTATCTTGCATTAGTTATGTTGATCCCATTGAGCCTGTAAACATACAAATAATTTTAATGTCCTCAGGCACATCCATTATTGGCCACCAAACCATTTACATATTTACAACATCTCATGCTTAATAATTATTCTTAAGAAAATCTCTTAAATTAATTGCATCATATGCAAGTATTTAAAATTTCTTAAAATAATTGCCTTAATGGAGGGCCCATGATATAATTACCTTTAATTATACCATTTCCAACTTAATCATTTGTTTCAAAGATTTTGTGGTCGGCCTAATTACTATTATGGTCTCACTTTGTACATTATCCAATTAGCATGCATATATCATATACTTGCATACATTCCCATACATCTCATGCATTCATGGATAAACATATAAATATGGTATGAACATGGACTTTCTAAGGGATTTAATTCTGAGTCACCAAGAATTGAATCAGGGCATTCCTAGGTGCATTTCATTCATTCATATTGCAAGAGTTTTTGAAGGAGTACATAATCAACACTTGATCTTGAATTCCTCCCACTGGTCCCACTAATGCTCTGGACCTCCTTGATCTTCTTGCAATCCATTACATTGTAATCCTTGGCATACCAAGGCGAATTTACAAGAACCAAATAAATGAAATTACAACCCAAAAATATTACAATCTTTGTAATACATGCCACTAAAATAAATTAATTAATTTACAACCCAAAGAAACATAAAGGAAATAAATCCAATCACATTGGTCTTTTATTATCCATGATCATCCATCATGCATATCACTATTTAACAATTAATAAAACATATATACTAAAATTAAATTTAATATCTCATATTCAACTTAAAAATCTAGATTTGAATCTCATTCAAACAAATTAAAAAATTCAAATTTGAATCACATTCAAACAAATTTAAAAATTCAGATTTGAATCACATTCAAACAAATTTAATTGTGTGATTATAATTCTAATTAAACAATTTAATTAGACATAGGCATAATTATGGGCATCAAAACATACAACAATTGCACAATTGAAGTCCATGCCATGCGCACCATTGAGGTGCTCTTGAATCTGCCACCTATGGTGACTCCACCATGTGTGCCGCCACACATGGACATCTAACTAGCAATGATCAATCAAATTTTTGATCAAATCACACAATTAAATCAAATATTAAACAATATAAATGGCAAATATAGTGGCTTTGATACCAATTGAAGGAGTGAAAGCATGAAAATTGTTAGATTAGAACATTGAATTCAAAAATTTTCTTCTAGGGTCTCATACATCATGCAATATTCATTATGTACCTAATTGATTTCAATGTTCAATTGCATATTAAAACACTTTTACTATGTATTAGGATCTACATTTGCCATTTAAGATTTTTAAATTAACAAATTAATTCATTAGAAGCCTAGATTAAAAGAATAACATGTGCACTAACTTTTTGATGCACTTTAGATGTAATTAGTACCTTTGGGAAGCACCTAGGATCCCAATTGTTGTCCCTCTAGCTTGTCCACACCAATATCATCAATGGGCAGCCCCTAAACCACTTCTCAAGCCTTAATAACCAATTGTAATTTATGTTTTTGCCTTTAGAGAGGTTGTAGATGCATATAGGACACTAGAAACAATTTCTAGCAATTTTAATTCAAAGAAACTTGGATCATTCTCTTTTGTCACACCCTACTCCTCCATAAGATGTAACATGATCCCATAGTACACCTAATGAATTACCGTACTTTGCCTATCGATAACCCATTAAATATATTACAAGGGATTTTAAAATAATTTTCATGAAATTAAATAGTGGTGGGAACGTTGAATATTTCTTAAACAGCCTTTAAGTGAAATTTTGGTCATGGATAAAATCATCGATTAAAATCTGGTGTTACAAAATTTTTTTTCAAAATTTCGATAGAGTGCCGGATGTATTTTGAGAAAACAGTTCTTCAAACCTGAAAAGGAAAACACTCCCAATATGTTTTCTCAAATACAACTCCAATAAACTTCATTTCATCTCACAATTCAATCTCAATAATCAAATCAATTCATTTTCAAACCAACCTCATCATAAAAGAAATATTTCATTGATTAAAAGACTCAAAAATTAATATTATAAAACTATACAGTTAAATGATATCTCAAATTTACATTACAATGATTTGCTTTTAATTATATATCAAAATATTTTACAAGAGTTTTTATACAACTATTCAAATAATTTACATACATATTATTACATGCATACATCAAACCTTGTACATGGGTATACCTATGATATACTTGGAGCTGATCTGAGTGTGTCTTCAAGGCGCAGCTACAGGAATTCTCACTCAGTTACTCTATCCTTACTTTCACTTGCGACAACATACAAAGCTATCTTTGAGTGGTGAACTCAGTGGTGCACAACTATAACTTAAAACATAGTACAATAGACCTTAGCAAAATTTCAGCAAATAATTTAGAAATCTGGATACTGATCAAATTTCAAAAATCAAAATATTCATTGCCAATAATATAAATCATTTGATAAAATGAATTTGAGCAAGAAATTTAATTTATCAAATCACAAATGGAAATTTAAAGTAATTCCAGCAATTATGAAAATAAAGATTAATTCCACTAAAATCAATTATGCATAAATCTCATTTGAAATCAAAATTCTTTACTATTCAAAAACCATTCTTTATCTCACTAACTATGCAAGACTAATCCGAAAGGGCCATCTATTGGGTGATTCTAACTCCCTATGGTCAGGGAGGTCGAATCGGATTCTAACTCCCTATGGTCGGGGAGGTCGAATCATTGTGCACAGTACACACCGCAATAATGAAACTTCCGAAAGGGCCATAACAAAAAACTTAGATCTAACCTCTAATAAGAGGAGAATCTAAGCCTGTGCACGTACCATGGTAATCAAAACAAAGCTAACTCCATTGTCTCCTCAACAAATGAAAGAGATGGGTAATAACCTAGTCAAGCATCTATAGTGAGATATAAAACAATATCATAAATCTCTTTGTCCTTTTTGTGAGCATAAATCACAACACAATTCGATTCAAAGTCAATTCCAATATCCAATAATTTTATGCTCATCACAATTCAAAACATAATTTACCACAATTTTTCTAAAACTAATTTCAATCCACAATAATGCTCAATAATTGTTGAAATACCATTTCACAAAGCTAAATTCATACATACTATAACAATTTTAATAATTAGTGAAATAAATTAAATACTTGATAAATATAATACAAAGGAAAAATAACGTCATTTAATCATATGAAATTTTCAGAACAAAATCAATTAAAAACTAGTTGTGCACAAACCTCTAATGAGTCTCCTCTTAGCCTTGACTCAGTGGGTCTTTTCCCTTCCCAGTGTCTTTTCTAACTGAAACACACAATTTAAAGTGTTCAGTACTTATTTAAATTATTTCTAATAATAAGGTTCAATAATTAAATTTTATTGATATTATTCCTTTCATTAGTCAACCTATAATGTCACACCTTACCCCTCTGTAAGGCATAACATGATCTAGTAGAATGCCTAATGAACTACCGAACTTTACCTACCAATAACTCATTAAGTACCCTACAAGGGATTTTAAAATCATTTTCTTACTTTTTAGAAGTGGTGAGCATTTTCTAATAGGTATTAAAACATCTAATTAGAGTTTGAAAACTACTTAAAATTTTTGTCCCTTTTTATTTATCCGCAAATTTTAGAAAAATTTCGGCAGAGTTCCATCTGTATTTTAAGAAAACAGCTCTTCAAAGACCTGTAAAAAGCACTTATAATGATTTATCTCATCAACTTCATCAAATCAACATCCATCACAACCAATTTCAACATCATTTCTCAAATTTCAAAATTCAAATCAGTAATTTTCAATTCAAATAACATCCAAAATAATACTAAGTAATTTCATTCAATTTAAAACAAAATACTTTCATTCATATTTCATTATAGTTAAACAAATTACATTCATCCAAAATTTACATTAGAAAAATCCAACTAATATTATTACAAACTTTATACAACTACTCAAGACCAGTTCTACATGTACATACATTTACATACATCAAAATAATTACTACAATCAGGATATAAAATATACCCAATAGAACTTCAGAGATGTGGCTCCAAAATCTTCAGCAGCTCACTTTGCTGCTCCTCTAGTCTCTATATCTACGATAGCAATAACAGCCATCGCTGAGTACTATTACTCAGTGGTGCACAACATAATAAAATAACATTTATGCAGAATTTAAATTATATTTATTAAAAAACTAATCTGAATATGAGAAATAAATACAAACAGGATTTATAAGCTTTTAATCCAAATAATTTTATTTCGAAAGTTTCAAAACAAATTTCATAAAAACACACAGTTATATCATGCCATTCGAAATAATAATCATCTCAATAGCCAGAGGCTTATGGGAAGTCACATCACAAGGCTACCTAGCTCAAATATATGGATATCCATTCAATTTCTTCTTCTACTGGCACACACCTCAATACTTCAGCCATAAAAGGAATCAAATTTCGAAACTGATTTCCCCCACTAGTCATGCTAGTGAGGTATTCAAATATATGGTCATGATACTGTGGTTTCAAAGCTGTCTTAGCAATTTACTAAACATTTACTGCCATTTCAAACACAAACAAATAAACTTTTAATAATTTAAGTCAAAAGCATAATACACATTTCATGCACTTTGTAAATGAATTTTAAAGAATATTGATGTTGTGCACAAACTTTATACGAGTCACCTCTTGGCCTTGACTCAATGCCTCGGGTTCTTTCCCGGTATTCTTTTCCACCGAAACACATAGTTTCACAGTGTTTCAGTATCACAACTTATCATAAATCCAAAAATAAATTCAAATCTACTTATACCTAGCTGTAATAGGCTAAACTTGACGTTATTTAAAATTTGTATTTCGGGCTTACTATTCACGACACTATTCAAGTCAATTTGTTGACTTTCTAATACTTAATAGGTATGAAAATTATAATTTCACCGACATACCACATTTTGGTTACCTGATTTGTTAGTTTTGGTTCTTTTCTCAAATTTTAAGTCTTTTAGGCAAAATTTCAAATTTTCAGTTTTGGTGTCTTATTTTGTACTATTCTATTGGTCAAGTTGCTGTTAGAATTTGGCTAAGTTTTCTTCATAGAAATTGTTCCTTATTGTCTTAACTTTATTTCCCTTTTTGAATCATGGTATTTGTAGTTTTGTAGCTCAAGTTATAGGCATTTGAACATGACTGGCCAGATTGGTCTAGCCCAAATTTTCTGGGCACTAATTTGGTTATGGCAGTTTTAGGTCACTCACTTTGGGTGGCTAAATGACTTGGTTAAGGGTATAATTTGAACTTGTGTTCTTCATGAAAGTTGTAGGGATATGTCTAAGCTTTCTAGTGGTAGAATTTCAGGTCATTTAGACCTACCTAGCCCATGTTATGGCTAAATGAACAAACACTATTTATTTGGTCATTTTTATACAGGGCAGTGTGCCCAATTCTGGGTTTGGCCAATTTGTTCACTATGCTATGGTCACTTTTTGGGCACGATTCCTAAAAGAAAAAATGTGCCATTTTCTGTAGTTTCATTCCCAATTGGTCTCACACCAATTGGGTTTGTAAATTTCCAGTTTTGGTCCTTGAAAGGGACCTTGGTCATGCTGCCTGCAGAATGACCATATTCAATCCAAATTTCAATTTGGTTATAACACTTCCAACACACCACAATTGGTCATAAATGACAATTTTTTAACTCAAGCAAGGTCAAACACACCATTTGACTAATTCTCAATATTTTATCTCCCAAACCCTAGGTCCAAAACCCTAACTTTCATAAAATTCAAATCTAATGCATTATAAACACCTATCCATAGTCTACATACATAATTCAACCTAAACAACCATTCAAATGCATCAAATTCACTCATTTCAAGCCCTAACCTACTGCCGGTCGAATTTTTATTTGGTCCCCAAGGATAGTTTTCTTTTAATTTTAAGTATATTTCTAAGTTAATTAAACTAAGAACATAAACATTTAACTAAAATATTCAAGTTTAGATTACTAACCTTTTCTTGAATTTCCAATCTTCTATTTCTTTCACTTTCTCCCCTTCTTTCTTGTTCCAAGCTTCTCACCAAGGTCTAGTTAAGGGTGTTTAATGGTTAATTTATGTAATTTTAGGGTGAGGTTAGGAGTTTGAAAGCTTGAGCAAGCTTGGTTATGGAGGATTGTTGAGAGAGAGCCAAGAGAGAAGGGAGGCGGCACATATTGGAGGAAGAAGACCAAAATTTAATTTCTTTTATTTTGTTATTTTATGTGTTTTTAATTATTAATTAATACACAATTATCCTATAATTTTCAATTTGTTTAATTATTAGGTTTATTGCATCATACATGATGTTATGCATGATGTAATAAACTTTATCAACTTTTTCTATTTCTTTATTTATTTATTTATTTCTTTTTTGTTCTTTAATTTTATTCTTGATCCCAAAATTTTCTTTTCTCCGATTTTATTGGACAGTTAGGTCAGGAGTCAGCTCTAGGGGTCAATTGACCAAATTGCCCTTCGCCGATTCGATCCGATCTGCAATTAATTCAATATTTCTTCTGGATCTCTGACCTAATTATTTGATCTGCTTAACAATTCTTTTTTGTGATTTTCTCTTTTTCACTGTGTTCGTAATAGTCCTAAGGATTGTGGCGTCATATTTTACAGTTAGAAAGTTGATTTTAAATTGACCTCGCAGTCCTTCCCGAGAAGGTCACCCTTGTTGTGACTTTCGGCTCATTTAACTTCTTGTGTTCTATTTTTCTTATTTTCACTTAACTATTTGACAATTACTAATTACTAATTATTTGTTTTCAGGGCTTATCTAGTTGTCTTAGATGTGGTTCTAATCCCTTTAATTATCCAGACCGACACTGGTCACCAGAATAGTGAAATATACCAGAGTGTGTAAATAGGGGTGTTACAATTCTCTCCCCACCCCCCCCCCCCTAAAATAAATTGTCTCAAAATATTACCTAGTATCAATCTCTGAATAGTTGTGGGTGTTGTCTCCTCATATCCTCCTCTCGTTCCCAAGTAGCTTATTGGCCCGAATGATGGTTCCACAGCACTTTCACTAATGGTATCTGCTTGTTCCGTAGCTGCTTAACCTCATAAGCCAGAATCTCTATGGGTTCTACCTCATATGTGAGGTATGGATTCACTTTAATTTCTTCTACTGGTAGTACATGAGATGAGTCTGATTGATACCTCCTCAACATAGACACATGAAAGATGTTATGTATCTTCTCCAACTCTAGAGGTAGTGCCAAATGATATGCCAAAGGACCCACTCTTTCTAGAACCTCATATGGCCCAATGAAACAAGGACTCAGTTTCCCCTTTCTGCCGAATCTCATAATTCTCTTCCAAAGGGAAACCTTGAGGAATACTTTCTCACCCACTGCATTCTCAATATCCCTTCTCTTTAAATCAATATAGGACTTCTGACGGTCTGATGCAGTCTTAAGTCGATCTCTGATCAACCTGATCTTCTCCTCAGTCTGCTGAACAATTTTGAGCCCAATCATCTTCTTTTCACCTACTTCATCCCAACAAAGGGGAGTTCTGCACTTTCTGCCATACAAAGCTTCATATGGAGGCATCCCAATGCTTGATTGGTAGCTGTTGTTGTATGCAAACTCAATCAAAGGCAAGTGTGTGTCCCAACTGCTCTCAAACTTAATCACACAAGCCCGTAGCATGTCGTCCAAGATCTGAATTACCCTCTCAGACTGGCCATCTGTCTGTGGATGGAATGCCGTACTGAAATTCAATCTAGTTCCTAGGGCTCTCTGAAGACTACCCCAGAATCTAGAAGTGAACCTAGGATCTCGGTCAGATACGATGGATACTGGCACCCCATGCAGTCTGACTATCTCATCAATGTACAACTTGGCCAATCTTTCTAAACTATAGTCCATCCGGACTGGCAGAAAATGAGTAGACTTGGTCAGTCTGTCAACAATGACCCATACTGCATCATGACTCTTCTGTGTCCTCGGAAGTCCCATCACAAAATCCATTGTTATTCTCTCCCATTTCCATTTTGGTACTGGTAGTGGATGTAACAAACCAGCTGGTACTTGATGCTCTGCCTTCACTTGCTGACAACTTAGGCATTTGGAAACAAACTCTGCCACATCTCTTTTCATAGCCATCCTCCAATAATGCTCCTTTAACCCTCTATACATTTTTATGCCACCAGGGTGCATGGTAAAAGGAGACTCATATGCTTCCTTCAAAATGATCTGCCTCAAATCAACATCATTAGGAACACACATTCTGCCTTGGTGTAGCAGTAGACCATCATCTCTTACTGAGAATTCTGGTTTCTTGCCCATTCTGACTTCTTCTAATAGCTTCTGATACTTCTGATCATTTTGAGCAGCCATTTTGATCTGATCAATCAACACTAGCTTTACATGCCATGCAACTGCTGCCTACCCCTCATCATTAATCTCTAAGTTGGCATGCAATACTCTCAATTCATGCACCATAGACAAAGGAGTAACCCGTAGACTTGCCATAGTCTTGTGATTTAAAGCGTCAACCACAACATTAGCTTTCCATGGTTGATAGTCTATCAGACAATCATAGTCTTTTATCAACTCTAACCATCTCCTCTGTCTCAAGTTCAACTCCTTCTGAGTGCCCAAATACTTTAAACTCTTATGATCTGTATAGATGTAGCACTTCTCCCCATACAAATAGTGTCTCCAGATCTTGAGAGCAAATACAATAGCTACAAGCTCCAAATCATGTGTCGGATAGTTTCTCTCATGCGGTTTCAGTTGGCGTGATGCATAGGCAATGACATTCCGATCTTGCATCAATACACAACCTAACCCATTATGAGAAGCATCACTATATACTGTGTATTCTTTACCTGGGGTAGGTAAAGTCAGGACGGGAGCCTCAGTCAAACACTTCCTCAATTCATCAAAACTCTGTTGGCATTTATCCGTCCACTAAAATTTCACATCTTTTCGAAGTAGCTTAGTCAATGGAGATGCCAACATGGAGAACCCTTTCACAAATCAACGGTAGTATCAAACTAAACCTAGAAAACTATGAATATCCATGATATTTCTGGGTGGCCTCTAATTAAGGACAGCTTCTATCTTACTTGGATCTACCTTGATGCCCTCTACTGATACTACGTGCCCCAAGAAGGATATTTCCTTCAGCCAAAATTCACACTTCAAAAATTTGGCATATAGCTGTTTCTCCCTCAAAGTCTGTAGTACAATCTGCAGATGTCTATCATGCTCTTCTGCACTCCTCAAATAGACCAATATATCATCTATAAATACCACAACAAACTGGTCGAGGTATGGTCTGAAGATAGTGTTCATCAGATCCATAAAAGCAACCGGAGCATTAGTTAACCCGAATGGCATGACCAAGAACTCATAAAGGCCATAGTGGGTTCTAAAGGCAGTTTTAGGAATACTCTGCTCTTATACTTTCAGCTGATAATAACCTCATCTTAGGTCTATTTTGGAGAACACAGCTGCACCCCTCAACTGATCAAACAAGTCATCAATGTGGGGTAATGGATATCTATTATTTATTGTCACCTTATTCAACTGCCGGTAGTCAATACATAAATGGAGAGTGCCATCTTTCTTCTTAACAAACAACACTGGCGCTCCCCAAGGTGACACACTAGGGCGGATAAAGCCCTTATCAAGCAACTCTTGTAACTGCACTTTTAACTCTTTCAATTCTGCTGGTGCCATTCTATATGGTGTTATGGAGATTGGGTCCACACTAGGCATAACATCAATCTCAAACTGCACCTCTCTTTCTGGAGGTAATCCTGGCAATTCATAAGGAAACACATCCAAAAGGTCACACACTGTAGGGATGTCTCTCAGTGCTGGACTCCCCACTTGGGTGTCTATCACATGTGCCAAGTATGCTTCACATCCCTTTCTGATCATTCTTCTGGCTAGTGCAGCCAAAATAATGTTTGATAGCAATAAATGCCTCTCCCCATGTATTACCACATCACCGTATAAAGGGAGGCCAAAAGTGACTGTCTTCAGTCTACAGTCAATCATGGCGTGATGCCTGGCTAACCAATCCATGCACAAGATAATATCATAATCTCTGAAGGGAATTTCAATCAAATTTGACGGAAAAATATGTCCTTGGATCACCAAAGGACAGCCTTTATAGATTCTGTTGAACTGAACCTCTTGTCCTAATGGACTAGTTACTAGCACTTCAAAATCTATTTTGGCACACGGAACAGCAAGTGAACTGACTATGCTAGCACTAACATACGAGTGGGTTGAACCCGGATCAAACAGTACAAATACATCTTCATCAGAGATAGAGAATATACTAGCTACAACATCGGAAGTCTCAGCCTCTTCTCGCTGTCTCATCATATAAACCCTGGCTGAAGCACTTCCTTGTGCTGACTGACCAACAGTACCCTGATTGCCCGAAGGATTGCCTCTACCTCTGCCTCTTCCTCTGCCAATCGGTTGTGAACCTTTGGGAGCAGGACTCTGAATAGATCCTTCTGCAGTAGTAGGAGCTGGACCGAATCTAGTGGCACTAGTGCAGTCTTTAGCAAGATGGCCCTTGCCTCCACAGTTAAAACAAGCTCCCATTACGCAATAGCATTCTCCCCTATGAATCTTGCCATAAGTCTCACAGGGGTGGGCAGGATATGAACCCCCGGTCGACTGCTGACCAGAACTAGGGGGTCTCTGTCCAAAGAATCTACCCCTTCCAAACCTTCCACCTCGACCTCTGCTAGGTCCCCCCAAATTTCTTCTTTTTTTCAAATGTACCACTGGGACATTGTTCAACTGATTTCTCACCTTTATCTTTCTCGATTTTCTTAGTCTTTTCTGATTTCTCTTTTAGTGGTGCCGCTTCTAATTCAATCCTTTCTAGCTCAAGTGCTTGAGAGATGAGCTCAGAAAAGTTACTGTATCTGAATCCCATTACTTGCATCCTCAAACTGGGCTTCAAACCAGTCTCAAATCTCTTGCACCTTTCCTTGCTGGTATAATGGACACTCCTAGCATAGTGGTTTAAGCGAGAGAACTCCCTTTCATATGCTGCCACTATTCTGTTGCCTTGCTTTAGACTCAGAAATTCTTGTAGTTTCTGATCTACATATGCATTTGCGATGTATTTCTATCTAAACTCTCTGATGAAGTCATCCCAGGTCAGTATTGGTGGTTCAACCAAGCTGTGGGGGATGGTCTTCCACCAATCATAAGCATCCCCTAGTAATAGTGACACGAAGTATTCAAACTTCAATTCATCAGAGCAGTGTAATTTCTTAAATACTCAGTCCATTCTTTCTAGCCATTGCTCTGCCTTTTGTGGGTCTACTGTACCCTTAAATTCTGTGGCCCCATACTTCAACAGCTTATCATACTGTCTGACTTGAGCTTGAGGTTACACCACCATAGTCTGAGGTAGAGCTTGAGTAGGCATACCCCTAGCCATTTGTTGGAACATCGCAGCCATCTGCTGAGCAAATTGTGCAGGAAACTATGGCATTTGTGGGGCTGGTGCTACTGACCCACTGACATTTTGTAGAGCTGGGGCTTTCCCTTGTGCCTCAGCTTCAACAGATTATTCAACAGAGCGATCCCCTTCTTCCATATCAGTCTGGAGTTAGGATATCTCCTGAATAAACAACACAAGGAGATTTCCTCCGTTAGTTCATATTTATGATGTAATGCACTGTATGTAAAAAACAAGGACATTGACGATTGTACTTAGCAAAGAAAAGACACAAATTCACAAGTTAAAACATACTTTAAAAATTTGCTCTAATACCATGAAAACATGTCACACCTTACCCCTCTGTAAGGCATAACATGAGCCCATAGAATACCTAATGAACTACCGAACTTCACCTACCAATAACTCATTTAGTACCCTACAAGGGATTTTAAAATCATTTTCTTACTTTTTAGAAGTGGTGAGCATTTTCTAATAGGTATTAAAATATCTAATTAGAGTTTGAAAACTAGTTAAAATTTTTATCCGTTTTTATTTATCCGCAAATTTTAGAAAAATTTCGACAGAGTGCTGTCTGTATTTTAAGAAAATAGTTCTTTAAGCACCTGTAAAAAGCACTTCCAATGATTTATCTCATCAACTTCATCAAATCAACATCCATCACAACCAATTTCAACATTATTTCTCAATTTTCAAAATTCAAATTAGTAATTTCCAATTCAAATAACATCCAAAATAATACTAAGTATTTTCATTCAATTTAAAAAAAAAATACTTTCATTCATATTTCATTACAGTTAAACAAATTACATTCATCCAAAATTTACATTAGAAAAGTCCAACTAATATTATTACAAACTTTATACAACTGCTCATGACCAGTTCTACATGTACATACATTTACATACATCAAAATAATTATTACAATCACGGTATAAAATATACCACATAGAACTTCAGGGATGTGGCTCTCACTCTGCTGCTCCTCTAGTCTCTATATCTGCGACAGCAATAACAGCCATCGCTGAGTACTATGGCTCAATGGTGCACAACAAACTAAAATAACATTTATGCAGAATTTAAATCATATTTATTCAAAAAATGATCTGAATATGAGAAAAAAAATACAAACAAGATTTATAAGCTTTTAATCCAAACAAATTTATTTCGAAAGTCTCAAAACAAATTTCATAAAAACACACAGTTATATCATGCCATTCGAAACAATAATCATCTCAATAGCCAGAGACTTATGAGAAGTCACATCATAAGGCTAGCTAGCTCAAATGTATGGATATCCATTTAATTTCTTCTTCTACTGGCACACACCTTAACACTTCAGCCAGAGAAGGAATCAAAATTCAAAACTGATTTCCCCCACTAGTCATGCGAATGAGGCATTCAAATATATGGTCATGACACTGTGGTTTAAAAACTGTCTTAGCAATTTACTAGACATTTATTGTCATTTCAAACACAAACAAATAAACTTTTAACAATTGAAGTCAAAAGCATAATACACATTTCATGTACTTTGTAAATGAATTTGAAAGAATATTGATGTTCTGCACAAACCTTATATGAGTCACCTCTTGGCCTTGACTCGATGCCTCAGGTTCTTTCCTAGTATTCTTTTCCACTGAAACACATAGTTTCATAGTGTTTCAGTATTACAACATATCATAAATCCAAAAATAAATTCAAATCTACTTATACCTAGCTGTAATAGGCTAAACTTGATGTTCTTTAAAATTTGTATTTCGGGGTTGCTATTCACGATACTATTCAAGTCAATTTGTTGACTTTCTAATACTTAACAGGTAGGGGAATTCTAATTTAACCCACATACCACATTTTGGTTACCTAATTTGTTTGTTTTGGTTCTTTTCTCAAATTTTAAGTCTTTTAGGCAAAATTTCAAATTTTCAGTTTTGGTATTCTATTTTGTACTGTTCCATTGGTCATGTTGCTGTTAGAATTTGGCTAAGTTTTCTTCATAGAAACTATTCCTTATTGTCTTAACTTTATTTCCCTTTTTGAATCACCCCATTTGGAGTTTTTTAGCTCAACTTATAGCCATTTGAACATGGCTAGCTGGATTCGTCTAACCCAGATTTTCTAGGCACTAATTTGGTTCTGGCAGTTTTAGGTCACTAAATTTGGGTGGCTAACTGACTTGGTTAAGGGCATAATTTGAACTTATGTTCTTCATGAAAGTTGTAGGGATATGTATCAGCTTTATACTAGTAAAATTTCAGGTCATTTAGACCTGCCTAGCCCATGTTATGGCCAAATGAACAAACACTATTTATTTGGTCATTTTTGTACAGGGCAGTGTGCCTAATTACGGGTTTGGCCAATTTGTTCACTATGCTATGGTCACTTTTTGGGTATGATTCCGATATGAAAAATGTGTCATTTTGTGTCTAGTTTTATTCACAATTGGCCTCACACCAATTGGGTTTGTAAATTTCCAGTTTTGGTCCCTGAAAGGGACCTTGGTCATACTGCCTGTAGAATGACCATATCCAATCCGAATTTCAATTTGGTTCTAACAATTCCAACACATCACAATTGGTCATACATGACCATTTTTTTACTTAAGCAAGGTCAAACACATCATTTGACCAATTCTCAAAATTTCATCTCTAAAAGCCTATGTCCAAAACCCTAACTTTCTTAAAATTCAAATCTAATGCATTCTAAACACCTATCCGTAGTCTACATACATAATTCAACCTAAACAACCATTCAAATGCATCAAATTCACTCATTTCAAGCCCTAACCTACTGCTGGCCAAATTTTTATTTGGTCTCCAAGGATAGTTTTCTTTTAATTTTAAGTATATTTCTAAGTTAATTGAACTAAGAACATAAACATTTAACTAAGATATTCAAGTTTAGATTACTAATCTTTTCTTGAATTTCCAATCTTCTATTTCTTTCACTTTCTCCCCTTCTTCCTTGTTCCAAGCTTCTCACCAAGGTCTAGTTAAGGGTGTTTAGTGGATAATTTATGTAATTTTAGGGTGAGGTTAGGAGTTTGAAAGCTCGAGCAAGCTTGGTTATGGAGGATTGTTGAGAGAGAGCCAAGAGAGAAGGGAGGCGGCCCATATTGGAGGAAGAAGACCAAAATTTAATTTCTTTTATTTTGTTATTTTATGTGTTTTTAATTATTAATTAATACACAATTATCCTATAATTTTCAATTTGTTTAATTATTAGGTTTATTGCATCATGCATGATGTCATGCATGATGTCATAAAACTTTATTAACTTTTTCTTTTTCTTTTATTTATTTATTTTTCTCTAGTTCTTTAATTTAATTCTTGATCCCAAAATTTTCTTTTCTCCGTTTTTATTAGAAAGTTAGGTCAGGAGTCAGTTATAGGGGTTAATTGACCAAATTGCCCATCGCCGGTTTGATCCGGTTTGCAATTAATTCAATATTTCTTCTGGATCCCTGACATAATTATTTGACCTGCTTAACAATTCTTTTTTATGATTTTCTCTTTTCCACTGTGTTCGTAATAGTCCAAAGGACCGTGGCGTCACATTTTACGGTTCGAAATTTGAGTTTAAATCGACCTCATAGTCCTTCCCGAGAAGGTCACCCATCGCTGTGACTCTCGGCTCATTTAACTTCTTGTGTTCTGTTTTTCTTATTTACACTTAACTATTTGACAGTTACTAATTATTTATTTTCAGGGCTTATCCAGTTGTCTTAGATGTGGTTCTAATTCCCTTAATTATCTGGACCGACACTGGTCATCGAAATAGTAAAATATATTAGGCTATGCATATAGGGTTTTGCATATAATGTTGACCTTTAATGCACACTAGGTGAATTAATTTTAATGTTATCAATATGTCACATTTTATAATCCTTAAATATTGGTATATATTACCAGTTTCATTTTTAAGCTTCTTGCATTTTATTGCAATTTTTCAGATTTGGGACATTACTTTGACCCAACTACTTGACTTATTTCCCTTTGTTTCTGGGTCTTGAGAGCAATATTGTAGGTTTATGTCTTAGTGACATTTTGGCGCTAATTTTATGTCATTTGGAGTTCTATGGACCAAGTTATGGTCATTTTACTATTGCTGGTCAAGTTGCACTTATATTGCAAAGTTTAGGTCATTTTTAGGTCAAAGTCAATTCGGCCAATTTTTGTAACCCAACTTTGATTATTTTGACTCATTAAATGGCATTTCTTGAAGGAGCGGAAGCATGAAAAACATAAGTTTATATCATTAAATTCAAAAATTTTTCACCTAGGGTCACATACATCATACAAGATTCATTTTTATCTATTTGATTTCAATGATAAACAGCATATTAAAACTCTTTAAATATGTTTTTGGATCTATTTTTGCTATTTAATATTTTAGAATTAATATAATAATTTATTAGAACCCTAGATTAGATCAAGAACAAGTGCACTAACCTTCTTGATGCACTACAGTGCATTTGGCACCTTTGCGATGCGCCTTAGGACACCAGGTGTTGTCCCTCTAGCTTGTCCACACCAAGATCACTAATGGCGGCCCTTGAACAGCTTCTAAAGCTTTCCCAATCAATTAGAAAATCAAGTTTTGCCTTTTGAGAGATTACAAATGTAAACAGGACAATAGAAACGATTTCTAGTATTTTTAATTCAAGAGATTGTTGTTTAATCTCTTTGAATTGATGAGAGATGAAGAAGAAGAGAAAAAAGGCAGCCAAGGGTGGCGGCACAAAGAGATGAATGGTAGCTTAGGTTTTTGTTCTTTCATCCTTACACTTGTATAGCTAGGTCACCACTTAAATCCCTTGCCACATGTCACCCTCTGATTGGTTATAGGTTTAATTGACCCAATCACATTGTGCCAAGAGTCAAACCTATATTTAATCTTGACTTTGATCATCTTACATGATTAAAAGACATTTGGCAAGCTTATGTGTAGCGTCATGTGTCACCATCTCATGGTGCCACATGTCACCCGGTGAAATGACCAAAATACCCCTGTGTCTTAATTTTGAGTTCTTAACCCAAAATAATTATTTCTTTTCTTCTAATCAATTTATATCAAATATAAATTAATTAATTAATCTCTATTAATTAATTTCACATAATTAAATTTATATTTAAACACGTTAAATATAAATTTAACTTATACTATACATCCAATAACCTAGATTTGGTTTCAAGCCATGCTAGGGACTTTGCAATCTAATAGCAAACCAAACTTATTTAATTAATCAATTAAACTCTTTAATTAATTAATTAAATCATATTTAATTTGATGATTACTTGTGTATGTGTGTGACTTACTAGGCTCATCACTAATTGGCAATGAGACATGATATCAACTCTTTATATCATCAGAACTCTTTCTTACCATAAATGATTTCTCTAAATCATTTTATGCACCTCAAAGACCATGGTTAACACCTAGCATAGCATGCCATGGCCACCCAATCAGTAATAAAGTTTACCTTAAATGAACCTATAATCATATGTTACCATGCACTAGAATCTCTCTGTTATAAAATCCCAATTTTAGCTGGAGTCATGGTTTATGTCAAACCCCATTTGCTGTGAATATTATGTTATCTTTTAATTCCAGTTCTTGATTAAAAGGATTTTCTCATCAAAAACTCTTTTCTAATTAAATCTATCTATCCTGGCCAGGAACTTGAAACATCAAGAACAGTTAAACGAACATAGGATTTTATCCCTATTTACTTAGTGGAACAGATTCCATCTTGATCAACACCTACCTCCATATATAACTAGTAGGAGCCAACACATGCCCATATACCCATACACAGTACAAGTATGAAAGCAGTATCAAACTCAAACCACCTATACACAAGATAACTGTGCTATCTCTGGTCTAAAGATTATATGCACTGATATGATTTATGACAATACATTGATAAGAGTAAACTCCATGTGCTTGTCATAAATGTCACTAGTTCGACCTACTTATCATGTATAAGTAAACGAAAAAGTGAAAATGCCTTTTAATTAATAAAACATGTACAAGATACATACTAAATGATATGCTTTAGGGCATACTACTAACAATCTCCCACTAGCACTAGAGCCATTCATTACAATACCTTAGACCCATCTTCTCAAGATGTCGGTCTAACTGTGCTTATGATAAAGGCTTAGCGAATGGATCAGCTGGATTTTTAGCTGATGCTATTTTCTGCATGGCTATATTGCCTTGCCCAACTATCTCTCTGATAATGTTGTAGCGCCTTTCTAGGTGTTTGGTTTCTGGTGAGACAGGGGTTCCTTATATCAAAATAGCTTCTTTTGCAGCATCTGATGCATCAATATACTCGGCCTCGGTAGTGCAATCTACAGTCATACTCTGTTTGGAACTCTTCCAACTGACTACAACTCCATTATAAATGAACACATATCTAGAGGTAAACTTTCTATCATTGATATCTGATTGGAAATCAGAATCAGTATAACCATCCAATTGCAAGTCACCACCTCCATATATCAAGAATAAATCCTTAGTTCTTCTCAAGTACTTAAGGATATTCTTGACAGCTATCCAGTGTTCTAAACGTAGATTGGATTGATACCTGCTAGTCAAACTAATAGCATATGTGATATCCGGTATAGCACACAACATTGCATACATCAAACTTCCAATAGCCGAAGCATATAGAATCCTGGCCATTTTATCTCTTTCTTCAGGTGTCTTTGGAGACATCTCTTTAGAAAGGTGGATACTATGTCTCACTGGTAACAATCATCTCTTGGAATCAAGCATGTAAAACCTCTTTAACACCTTTTCTAAGTATAGACTTTGGGATAAACTAATTATTCTTTTCGCTCTATCTCTATAGATGTGAATCCCAAGAATTTAGGTTGCCTCCCCTAAGTCTTTCATGGAAAATATATTTGACAACCATACCTTTACGGTTGTCAACATACCTGTGTCATTACCCATCAACAGAATGTCATCCACATATAAGACAAGGAAAGTGATAGCACTGTCACTAAGCTACTTATATAAACATGGCTCATCCTCATTTTTGATAAAGCCAAATGACTTAATGGCTTCATCAAAGCGGATGTTCCAACTCCTCGAAGCTTGTTTCAACCCATAAATGGATCGCTTTAGCTTGCGCACTTTGGAACCATCTTAGGATTTAAAACCCCTAGGTTGTTCCATGAAAATGTTTTCTTCAATGAGAAAAGCTATTTTAACATCCATCTTCCAAATCTCATAATCATAGTATGCAGCTATTGCTAATAGAATCCTAATTGATTTAAGCATGGCAACAGGCGAGAAAGTCTCCTCATAGTCTATTCCTTGCCTTTGGCGAAACCCTTTCGCTACAAGCTTTGCATTATAGGTCTCTACCTTTCCATCAAAACTAATTTTCTTCTTGAAAACCCATTTGTTCCCTATAGGTACAATACCTTCAGGTGGGTCAACAAGATCCCAAACTTGATTCTTATACATGGAATAAATTTCTAATTTTATAGCATCAATCCATTTTGAAGAGTCTATATCTGATATAGCTTCTTTATAGGTAAGTGAATCATTTCTATGATCTACTTCTTCATAAGTAGACAACTCTTGTTCTTCTTCATGAAGGAAACCATATCTCACTGGTGGGTGAGATACCCTAGTTGTTCCACGAGAAATAGCTATAGATGTTTTATCAATGGGTGTAGGTTGACTAGATGGATCTATATTCATCTAATCTGTTGGTTGGTCAGAATTCTCTAATTCTAACTCTATTTGCCTTCCTTTGCCTCCTTTTTGAACAAATTGTTGTTCAAGAAATGTGGCATCTCTACTTACTACAACCTTTTGTCATGTAGGCAAACAAAAATAATATCCAAAACTATCTTTTGGATATTCAACAAATCGACCTTTTTCTGATCTGGTTTCTAATTTATCAGTGCTCAGGTTTTTGATATAAGCTGGACAACCCCAAATCTTAACATGCTTAAAACTTGGTTTTCTTCCATGCCATATCTCATATGGTGTGGAAGATACTAATTTTGATGGAATCCTATTCAGAATATATAAAGCTGATTATAATACAAATCCCCAAAAGGAGACTAGCATATCAGTATAGCTCATCATACTATGTACCATATCCAATAGGGTATGATTTCTCCTTTTAAATACACCATTCAACTGTGGTGTTCCTGGAGGAGTCAGCTGGGAAACAATGCTATGCACTCTCAAGTATTTGTCAAATTTAGTACTCAAGTATTCACCTCCATGATCTAATCGAAGAGCTTTAATACTTTTTCCCGTTTCATTTTCTACTTCAGATTTAAATTCTTTGAACTTTTCAAAGGATTCATATTTGTAGGTAGAATTCACAAGTTGGAGTAGGTCTAAAACCTAATGAAGATAAAATCCTCATTTTCTCCAGCTTTGCAATCCTATCTTCTGCAATATGACCTAATCTTAAGTGCCAAATATATTTTGAACTTAAGTTGATTTTCACCATGGCATTGCATTCTTTTAGATTGTTATACTCTGGGCAGTTCCCTTTCCAGTGCCCATCCTGCTGGCAGTGGAAACACTTTCCATTACCTTCATTAGCTTTAGTCTTCCCTTTCTGTTTAGCTATTTTCTTAGAAGGACCAGGAATCTGAGGTTTCTTTTTCTCATTGCCATTCCTTTTATTGGACTTTCCAGCAAAAGAAGATGCAATCAAAGCTACCTTTTTTTCCTTTATTGCCCAGCATATTCTTTTGGGTAATAACCATCATGTTGAGTAAACCAGCCAAGGTGCATTCCTGCTTAGTCAAATGGAAATTTGTCACAAAATTTCAAAATGACTCAGGAAGGGACTGAAGAATCAAATCTATCTGCAATTGGAAATCCATGTTAAAGTCAAGATGTTCCAGCTACTCAATCAGCCAAATCATCTCGTGGACGTGATCCCAAACATTCTGTCCCTCAGACATCCTCATGCGGAATAGCTGTCTAGATATCTCATACCTAGCATTCCTGCTGTGCTCACCATACAACTTTTGTAGGTGAAGGAGGATCTCACTCGCACTCTGCATGTTCTTATGCTGTTTCTGTAACTCATTACTCATGGAAGCAAGCATGTAACACTTAGCTCTCATATCATGCTCCTTCCACTTGTCCAAAGTTTCATGTTCCTCTTGAGTGGCCTCTGGAGGTAAGGGACCAGGAACATTTGAGTCTAGAATATATCCTATATGTTCAAGGTTTAGGAAAAGTTTCAAATTTCTTAGCCAATCAGATAGATTAGGTCCTGTCGACCTATTGCGATCAAGTATGCTTGCAAGGATATTGGATGGTGGTGGTTGTTCTGTGCTCATTATTATCAGAAAATTAACTGTAGAAAATAACTAGATTAATTAGTAAATGTATCATGTATTTAACCAAAATGATTATGGTCTCTTAATCAAATTAGTCCTCCTACTAACTTGGCGAATCCTACACTTCCAAAGTTGAAAACGAAAATCCTAGTTAGATGGATTTCTAGTGGGTGATTGAATTCTTATAATCCTATTGATCATCCTCAGGCACATCCATTATTGGAATTACAATAAACTATAAGTGAGCAACTCCTTGCCCATCACATCTCATGTGAGGTTCAATCCTTTACCTAGCCCCTAATGCTCAAAATCTTAGGTACATCCATTATTAACTTATCTTGCATTAGTTAAGTTGATCTCATTGAGCCAGTAAACATGCAAATAATTTTAATGTCCTCAAGCACATCCATTATTGGCCACCAAACCATTTACATATTTACAACATCTCATGCTTAACAATTATTCTTAAGAAAATCTCTTAAATTAATTGCATCTTATGCAAGTATTTAAAATTTCTTAAAATAATTGCCTCAATGGAGGGCCCATGTTATAATTACTTTAATTATAATATTTCCAACTTAATCATTTGTTTGGAAGATTTTATGGTCGTCCTAATTACTATTAAGGTCTCACTTTGCACATTATCCAATTAGTATGCATATATCATATACTTGCATACATTCCCATACATCTCATGCATTCATGGATAATAAATAAATATGGTATGATCATGGACTTTTCTAAGGGATTCAATTCTGAGCCACTAAGAATTGAATCAGGGCATTCCTAGGTGCATTTCATTCATTCATATTACAAGAGTTGCTGAAGGAGTACATAATCAACACTTGATATTGAATTCCTACCACTGGTCCCACCAATACTCTTGACCTCCTTGATCTTCTTGCAATCCAATATTACATAGTAATCCTTGGCATACCAAGGCGAATTTATAAGAACTAAATAAATGAAATTACAAGCCAAAATTATTACAACCTTAATAATACATGCCCAAAATAAATTAAAATAAATTAATCAAATTACAACCCAAAGAAACATAAAAGAAATAAATCCAATCACATTAGTCTCGTAACATCCTCACTTTAGCTAGTCCGTTTGTTCTACTGTTCCGGTAACCAATATTGGTTCGGGTAGCTAGAATATCTGGAATTATAATTAGACTAGAGTGAGGAGTTATAAATAAACCAAATAATAATAAAAAAAATTAAGGAAATTTTTTAAAAATGAAATGCACTAAGGTTAAATGAGCCGTAGCACCAGTGATGAGTGACCCTAATGGGAAGTGACTGCAAAGGCCGTTAATAATCCTAGACTAGGGGAAAATTTCATGAAATAATTTTTTGGGACCTTAGGCAAGGATTATTAGGGTTTTAAGGACAATAAAATGCTAAGAAAACACAAGAAAAATTTAATCAATCGGTACACACAATTTTAGCTCGTTAAGCTAAATGGAGGGCATTTTGGTCATTTCGTCTTCAGAGATGATTTTTTACCAACTTGTCCAATTAAGTAAGTGAATTATATGGCATAAAATGTGAATAAATATTAGTAAATATTTAATTAAAAATGAATAGAAAGAAAAAAAAAAGAAATAAATGGATTTATTGCACAAGAATGATGTCATTAAAAGCTCCACCCAATCACTAGTTAACAAATTCATTAAAGGGATAAAAAATGAAACAAAAAGAGATAAAAACAAAAAAAAAGGTAGCCATCTTCTTCATTTCTCCTTAAATGGCCGGAAATTTCTTCTCTCTCTCTCCCATGAAAACTTTCTTCATCTCTCTAAATTTTCTTTGATTTCCCTCAACAAAAACCCTAGACCTCCTTCATTAAAACTTATCTACACCACTTGGGATGGTGTTTGGCTACCAAGAAAAGCCAAGAAAGTGAAGGAAAAATTATACTCACAAGGTTAGTGTCCAATTTCCTCTCTCTCTCTCTCACTCAATTCATGTTTAAGGACATGAGATAAATTAAAATTATAAGAAAAATAGAATAAAATTTATGTGTATGCATCTCTACATTTTCAGCAGCTTAGGGATGGTTAGGGTTTGATGAATTTCCTTGAAACAAAGTGTATGTGAGCTGCCCTTGACATGAGTTGAGTGATTGAACATTTGAATACAAGTGTAATGCATGAATGGAATTTGAAAACTTGGAGACTTGAACAAAATTAGGGTTTACTCATATAAAGGTATATGAACATTGTAAGGGTCAATTAGTGACCATTTGACTATATGTGAGGAGGAATTGAAGTGATTTAGGACAATGGAATTGAGGTTAGGCATGCTGCCCTTAGTGACCAGCAGGACTGGGTGTGAGTCCAATAGGTTTAAGCTGCTATAACTGGAGTTGTGTAGGTTCAATTGGTGCAAGGCCAATTGGACATGAAACTAGACAAATAATGGCACAACTTTGGTGAAGAAACCCTATCTAGAAAACCAAACCAAGTTGACCTAAAAACTACCCTAATCTGGGTGACCAACATGCTGTCCCTGGAAAATGACTAAATGAATAGTGTTTATTCAAATGGTCATAACTCAGTGTATAAAAGTTCAATTGACCTAAACTTTTACCAGTAGAAAGCTGAGACATATCCCTACAACTTTCATGAAGAAAACAAACCCAAATTTTGACCATAACATGTTCAAAAAGTGTACAAAATTTGCAAAATTGATTCTGCCCAGAAATTCTAGAAAAATTGTAATCCGGCCAGTTATGGTGTTTAGGCCATAACTTGAGCTATAAAACTCCAAATGGAGTGATTCAAAAAAAAAATACAACTAGAAACAATAAGAAACAATTTTGAGGAAGAACATTTAGCCAAATTCTCACTGTAGAATGGCATAATGGAACAATGAACTTTAATACTCAAAACTGAAATTTCTGAATTATTCTCCATTGGTTTTAAGTATTGTTTGGCAACTAATGCCAACACTTTTACAAACCAAAATGTGGTATCTTGGAGGACTTAGGTTCAACAAATCTATTATAAATTAAAAAGTCAACCTTTGAGTGAAATTAGTTAAGTGAATAGTGACCTCTACATTATAAAAATAAATACTTGAATCATTAACTGTGTAAAATGCCCTAGTATGCCTAGAATGATTGGCTTGGATAGGTTGGCATGCCAATAGGGTTCAGTTAGCAGTACTGCACATGGCAATATTTCATTCTGTGATTTTATGGCTTTAGCCATTCTGATATCAGTGTGATACTTGGCCTTATGCCCAATGTTTATTATAGCTTATTAGCTGTTCTGTTATACACCGAGAGACACAATGTGACCGATGGTGTGATGGCCCCAGGTACTTGATACCCAGTGCCAGTTTACCCATATATCCAGTCCAGTCGACTAAGTTACTTGGGCAATCAAAATAAATCTTATTAAATTTTAATCAAATAATACTACAATAATTGCCAGGAACTTAGTCTACATAAAATGTCAGTATACATTCTACATATCCATTTTATTTTAGCTATTTTATTTTATATTGGTACCACTAAGCAGAATTGCTTAGCGCGTCACTTTTGCCATGCGCAGGTACTAGAGACATATCTGGGGAGTCTAGCAGACCTTAGATCAGGTGATTTGTCAGATTTGCACAGAGTCCAGAGTCACCTCATATCTGCAGTGCACTTGGTAGGATATTAGGATTTGGTGTTGTATTTTGTACTTTGCATTTTGTACTAGTTTTTTGTTGTAATTACAAACTCATGAAATCATATGATAATGTAAATCTATGAAATTTCATGTTATTGTAATTATCAGTATATTTCGATGAAAAATAAAATGTTGAGGGGTTATTCATGAAATTTGTAACACCCCTATGTTCGGTAGTGCATTCTACTATTCCAGTGACCAGTGTTGTCCGGACAGCTAGGATGCCTAGAACTACTCTTCAATATGATTGAGGAGACATAAAATAATAAAATACAAGAAAAGAAAATACAAGAAAAACAAAGGAAAAATAATAGTAAAGAAATGCAATCAAGTTAAGCGAGCCGAGAACCCTAGCGATGGGTGACCGCACCAGGAAGTCATGGCGTGGACTGTTGACTAGCCCTGGTGTAACACCCTCCCCGTAGCAACTCCGTACATTTTACTGTTCCGATGACCGGTGTCGGTCCGGACAGCTAGAACGTCCGGAAAAATATTTAAACTAAAGTCAGGAACCATAATTAACTCAAATATTAATAAGAAACATTTAGTAAAAATTTTAGAAATAAAATACAACCAAGTTAAACGAGCCGGTGCCCTAGCGATGGGTAACCAGAGGGAAGTTGCGGTTCTCGCAACGAGGAGCCCTAGACCCGGGAGAAAAATTATAAAATAATTTTTGGGACCCCAGAGAAGGGTTATTGAGGTTTCCATGGCATTAGAATGCCAAGAAAATATTTAGAAAAATTTTTCAATCGGTACAGACAATTTTGACCCGTTAAGCCAAACGGAGGGCATTTCGGTCATTTTGCCTTCAGAGGTGATTTTTGGCCGACTTGTCTAGTTAAGTAAATAATTATTATGACTCAAAATATGAATAAATATTGCTAAAAATTAAATTGAAATGTGGTAGAAAAGAAAAGAAAAGAAAAATTAAAAATTAAGCAAATTATGACATATTATGATGTCACTCACTTACTTCCAACCAATCACAATTAAACAACCTATTAATTAATAAATAAAAAGAGATAAATATGGCCAAAAACAAAAGAAATCAGCAGCCTCTTCTTCCATAACAGCCGCACCAAAAGAAAGAGTGAGAGAAAGAAAGAGAGACCTCCATTGATGCACTCACCCAAGCTCCAAAACCTAGCCTATTACACCATAAAACCCTTATATGCCTTCATAAAACTTGTCCCCACACCTTAAACAACCTTTTGACAGCCTAGAAAGTGAAGGAAAGTGAAGTTTAGAGGTGGGAAAAATCTGCCCTAATCAAGGTTAGTGCATATATGTAGTTAAAATTCCTTAATTCCATGATTTAGGCTTGTAATGGATGAGAAATTGTAATTTAAATGAGCAAAAACTCATGTGTATGAAACATGAATTTCGGCTGCCCTAGCTATGGAATAGGAGGGAGTGTTTTTGATGAGCTTGAAGTGAGCTAGAATCATGTTGGAAGTTTATAAACACAAGCATAATGAATTAAAAGCTAACTAAAGTAAATTGTATAAAACATGAATTTGAATTAGGGTTTTATGAGCAAAATGTAAACATGGTTTAGGAAATTATTCGAGAACATTTTAATGGTCAATTAGTGACCATTTTAGGTAAGTTGACCATAAAATGGACTGAAAAATAGGATTGCAAAGTGAAGTTGCAGGCTGCCCTAGGACAGCAGCAGAGGAACTGAAAATTCAGTCCACTTGCACTGCCATAACTTGGGCTGTGTTGGTTCAATTGGTGTTTGGCCAATTGGACATGAAACTAGGCTTATAATGGCACATTTTTGCTGAAGAAACCATGCCCAGAAGACCAAAGCAAGAGGACCAAAACTTAGCCCCAATCCGGACACCCTGCAACAGCCCCTGCAGAATTGACCAAATGAACAGTAACTGTTCATTTGGCCATAACTCACTGTAGATTTGGTCAATTGACCTGAAATTTTTACAGAAACAAGTTAAGACATAGAAAACCAACTTTTATGAAGGAACCTACCCCAAATTATGGCCAGAACCTAACCCAAATGGCAGTGGCAGTCACTGTTCATGTTACTGTAGATATGGTAATTCTGCAGTTTTGGCAATCCGGCCAGCTTGGGTTTTTGGGCCATATCTGGAGCTACAAAACTCCAAATGGAGTGATTCAAAAAAAGAAATTCAACTAGACAAAATAAGGAACAACTTTCATGTTTACCATTTCCTCAAATTTCCACTGTAACAGTCCCTAATGGAATAGTAAAGTTATGGTACAAATTCTGAAATTTCTGCCCCTTAGTGCTAAGCTTGGAAATGGATTTGGTGACTTATTCCAACAAGTTTTAAATGTAAAATGTGGTATGTTTGAAGTGCCAAAGTCGATGTACCTACATTCTATGCAAAAGTCAACTTTTTTGTTGACCAATGAAATGAATAGTGACACCAAAAGTTGAAATTCAAATATTGAAGAATTTTAAAGTATCAAATGCCCTAGTATACCTAACAAGATTGGTTTGGATAGTTTGGCATGCCAATAGGGTATTGTTTTAGCAGTACTGCGAAAGGCTTTATGCCTGTATTCATGGCTTTATGCCCGTATTCATGGCTTTATGCCCGTATTCATGGCTTTTATGCCTGATTATGTGATATCATGGCTTTTTAGCCATACTGACTGCATACGTGGTAGACGTTCTGCGTCCCATGGTATGACGGCCCGAGGCATCATGCGGTGTCGGTTAACGACCCGTTATCCAGTCCAGTTGTCCAGTATAGGTTACTTGGGCATGGAAAAGTATAACTGTGGTTGCACTGATTATTAAAGAAAATACGAAAATTAAGTATCAGGAATGATTACAAAAATACAAAGAAGCTCAAGATCATGAAGAAAATAATTAACGAAATGCATGAAGAAGTTAATATCATAAAACATGAATAGCCCTCGACTAAACAATAAGTTAGTAATTATTCATTTATTATGGACACAATAGAAAGGAAATTATTATCTTTATTTGCATATTATATTTTCTTGTATTATTGGCACCACTAAGCTTTATGCTTAGCGCGTCGCTTTTGCAATGCGTAGGTACTGAAGATTTGGACAGAGGGCCTAGTAGACCACAGATTCGGTAAGGCAGTTCACAATTCTGCATAGTGTCCGTGTCACCTCACCTTCCACAGTGCATTGGTAGGACACTAGATTTCATTTTGATATTTTGTAACTAATTTCTATTTTCTCATATGTATTTGAACTTATGTAATAAATTTCGATATTCCTATAAATAATGAAAATTGTATTTGTGAATGGAAGAGTGGATGTTTATTTATGACTTGTACATGATTAATAAATGAGATGATAATTGAGAACTGAAATTGATAATTGTTGAGATTTTGATAAATGGAGTTGAGATGATTGAATATGATCATAGGAAGTGTTTTTCACAGGTTCCGAAGAACTGTTTTCTCTATTTTTAGCCGGTACTCCGCCGGATTTTCTTTAAAATTTTCAGAACCTCAAATAAATTACAATTTCAATAAATGAATTATATTTCGCAAGTTATATTCAAAACTACGATGAAAATGAATTAAGATAAAATATAGTGCTCCGGCACACTGAGTGGCATAACTTGCTCGGCTACACTGTAGTCGGGTAAGGGGTGTCACATTTAGTGGTATCAGAGCGCTAAAAGACTATTGAATGTGACATATTAGTAACATTAAACCGAATTTACCTAGAACGCATCGAGGGTCGACATATTAGGTTGACTAAGGAAATAATAGAATTCGATAAATTAATTATTGAACCTTATTCTTAGAGACAGTTTAAATGAGTACTGAAACACTTCAAATTGTATTTCTCAGTTAGCAATGACTCAGGGAAGGGGAAGGAAAACTGAGTCAGAGCCAAGAGACAGTTATCAGAGGTTTGTGCACAACTAGTTTTTAACTGATTTTGTTTTGAATATTTCATATGATTAAATGACATATTTTTCTTATGTATTATGTTCAGCAAGCATTGGATTTAATTCAATGATTATTGAAATTGTTATAGTATGTATGAATTTAGCTTTGTGAAATGGTATTTCCACAAGTATTAAACATTGTTATGGATTGAATA
Source organism: Hevea brasiliensis (assembly GCF_030052815.1). Taxonomy (NCBI): domain Eukaryota; kingdom Viridiplantae; phylum Streptophyta; class Magnoliopsida; order Malpighiales; family Euphorbiaceae; genus Hevea; species Hevea brasiliensis. The sequence goes on along the minus strand of NC_079497.1, from coordinate 37,042,219 downwards.
AATTATGTTTTGGAAAATTATGATAGAACATGTTTTGAATTGTGATGGTAATTTTCATGGAAAAATGCAAATTTCTGATTTGAATTATGATGACCATAAAAATTATTGGATATTGGAATTGAATTTGAATCGAATTATATTGTGATTTATGTTCACTAAAAAGGATTGTGATATTGTTTTATATCTCACTATAGATGCTTGACTAGGTTATTACCCGTCTCTCTCATTTGTTGAGAAGACAATGGAGTTAGTTGTATTTTGATTACCATAGTACATGCACAGGCTTAGATTTTCCTCTGATTTGAGGTTAGATCTAAGTTTATTTTATCGTTATGGCCCTTGCGGAAGATTCATTATTGTGATGGTACTGTGCACGATGATTCGACCTCCCCGACCATAGGGAGTTAGAATCACATCGAATATGGCTTTTTCGGATTAGTCTTGCATAGTTAGTGAGATAAAGAATGATTTTTGAGATACAGCATGGTTTTTGAGGTACAGAATGGCTTTTGAATGGTAAAGAATTGTGATTTCAATTATGATTTATGTATAATTGATTTTGTTGGAATTACCTAAATAGTTAGTTATGATTTGATAAATTGAATTTCATGATCGAAGTCATTTTATACAAATGATTCACATTATTGGCAATGAATATTTTGAGTTTTGGAATTTGATGAGTATTCAGATTTCCAAATTATGTACTGTAAATTTTGTCAATGTATATTGTACTATGTTTTAAATTATAGTTGTGCACCACAGAGTTTACCACTCAGCGATAGCTTTGTATGCTGTCGCAGGTAAGAAGAGCATAGAGCAGTGAGTAAGTTTCTTTGAAGACACTTTCATATCAGCTCCAGGTATATTATAGGTATACCCATGTACATAGGTTTTGATGTATGCATGTAATACTATGCATGTAAATTATTTGATCAGCTGTATAAAAACTCTTGTAAAATATTTTGGTATGTAATTAAATGTAAATTATTGTAAATATAAGTTTGGGATTTCATTTATCTGAATAGTTTTGTAATATTAATTTTGAGTCTTGTAATCAATGAAAAGTTTCTTTTATGAGGAGATTGATTTGATTATTGAGATTTGAATTATGAGTGCAAATGAAGTTATTGAAGTTGTATTTGAGAAAACAAATTGGGAGCATTTTCTTTTGCAGGATTGAAGAACTGTTTTCTCAAAATACAGCCGGCACTTTGCCGAAATTTTGAAAAAATTTTATAACACCAGATTTTAATCGATGATTTAAATTTCATAAAAATTATTTTTAAAATCCCTTGTCGTATATCTAATGGGTTATCGGTAGGCGAAGTACGGTAATTCAATAGGTGTACTACGGGATCATGTTACATCTTACGGGGGAGTAGGGTGTGACATGTTTTGAGGTATCAGAGCAATGGTTTTAAAGTAAATTTTGAACTATGAATTTGAAATCTTTTTGTCAGTAACTACAACTGCTCAAATGTTTGATTCATATAGTACATTTACATCATAAATATGAAGTAATGGAGAGGAATCTCCTTATGTTGGTTATACAGGAATAGAAAATCTTGTGAAAAGATATGGAAGAGAAGAATGAGACAATAGAACAGTCCGTGATGGTAGAAGTACAAGTTGAGGCCCCAGCTCCACAAAGTGACAAAGGCCTGACTGTACCAGTTTTACCAGTACAAATTACTGCACAAATGGCCATGCAAATGGCCACTTTCTTCCAACAAATGGCTGATAATCTGTCAGCCAAAGCCCAAGTACAGACCCAGCCACCACAAGGGCAGTGTGAAATAGAGAAGAGGGGGAAATCTACGGGTCAGAACTCGAGCAGTAATTTGCGGAAGAGAAAAGAATTTGAGGAACCCTGAGCTCAGAGATATGACAGAGACGGATCATTAGGGCAGAGAACATCAAGATCTAGTCGTCGAACAACCAGAAGTTCCTATTTTACCCATTTCTGCCATGTTTGTGGTAAGCTACATGGAGGTATTTGTCGTAAGGCCTTTGGAGCCTGCTATAATTGTGGAAACTTGGACACTTTGCTAAAGATTGTACTAGAGCACCTCGATCTGCTCTCCGGAGTCCACAGACCATCAGTCAGAGTCGAGATAGAAATAGAGTTGGTACTCCTCACCATTATAACACAGTGAATCAACCCGAATATAGTGGCGCACCAGTCAGAGCATCCACTATGCGCCAAGGGGAAAGAGCAGAAACTTCAGATGTAGCTGCTGGTAAGTTCTTAATTTTTGAAAGAAACAATGAGTTATTATTTGATCCCAGCACTACTTATTTATATGTTAGTGTTAGAATTCTATGTTTTGTTGCTATTCCTTTACAGGGGAATAAATTTTAATGCGTTAGTGACTAGTCTTTTAGGATCAAAACTATAATAACAAGTATGATTGACATTAATTTTGGAAGAATTGTTAGCTAAAAGTATTTTCTAACATACTATAAATTATAAAGCTAATTGGCGAGCCTACTTAATGTAAGGCAAGAGGACCTAAAAGTAAGTTACAATAATAGAATTGCTCTAGATGAGGACAAAGATGTTACTGTTAGTAATTATTAATGGATATTGTAATCAGAATCGGTTTGGGATATTAGTGGATTCGAGAAAGATAAGATGTTAGAAAACCTAGCCCATGAGGTTATAACGTGGTGACTATATAATGTTCTCGATGTTTGTATTATAAGCTGCAGATTACAGTACCAACATGGGATTATTGTGTAGAGCTACGTGCTTCCTCGTGGTATAATAAATTAAGAATATTTGTAAGTAATTTATAAATTGATACAGTTGCGCCCGAATATAGTACTATTAAGGGAAATAAATGTGAAAAAATTCTAGTAAGAAATTTAAAACTTTAGAACTAGACTATTAAACGACTACACTTGTAAGGTAGCTAGAGTCAGTGACTCAGTTACATTAATGTGAATTACCTGTACCATAGTAATTGCTATAAGCTTAGAGATATCAGTACGACTTATCATCCTCAGACGGATGGACAGTCGAAATAAGTGATTCAGGTAAATTTTGAAACTCATTGAGTTTCTATAAATAATGAAATGAAATTAAATGATAATAATAATAACCTGTAAAATGTAATGAACCCTCGAGAATATACTGAGAACTTCTGTCCTTGAATCCAAGGGAGATGGGATAGATACATCCCACTAACAGAATTTGTATACATTAATAAGTGTCAAGCTAGCATATAAGTGGCACCCTATGAAACATAGTAAGAGAACGGATAACTCTAGATTTTGTGATAAAACTTCCGAGGACATAGAATAGTTAAGATGCAGTATAGGTCATAGTTGATAGACTAACCAAGTCTGCTCACTTTTTGCCAGTCCGGATGGACTATAGCCTGGAAAGATTGGCCAGATTGTACATATATGAAGTTGTAAAATTTCATGGAGTGCCAGTATCGATTGTATCTGACAGAGATCCTAGGTTCACTTATAGATTCTGGGGTAGTCTTCAGAGAGCCCTAAGAACTAGATTGAACTTTAGCACAGCATTCCACCCACAGACAGATGGACAACCTGAAAGAGTTATTCAGATATTGGAGGATATGTTACGGGCTTGTGTGATTGAGTTTGAAGGTAGTTGGGATACACACTTGCCTTTGATTGAGTTTGCTTATAACAACAGCTACCAATCAAGCATTGGGATGCCTCCATATGAAGCTTTGTATGGGAGAAAGTGCAGAACTCCCCTATGTTGGGATGAAGTTGATGAAAGAAAGATGATTGGGCTAGAATTTATTCAGCAGACATAGAAAAAGATCAAATTGATCAGAGATAGACTCAAGGCTGCGTCAGACCGTCAGAAGTCCTATGTTGATCTGAAGAGAAGAGATATTGAATATGCAGTAGGTGATAAGGTATTCCTCAAAGTTTCTCCTTGGAAGAGGATTATGAGATTTGGCAGAAAGAGGAAACTGAGTCCTCGTTTCATCAGACCATATGAGGTTCTGGAAAGAGTGGGTTCTTTGGCATATCGGTTGGCATTACCTCCGGAGTTAGCAAGGATACACAGTGTCTTCCATGTGTCCATGTTAAGGAGGTACAAGACCCATCTCATGTACTATTAGTTGAAGAGATTGAGGTAAATCCAGACCTCTCATATGATGAAGAACCCATAAAAATTCTGGCTTATGTGGTGAAGCAGCTGAGGAACAAACAGATACACCTAGTTAAAGTGTTGTGGAACCATCATTCAGGCCAGGAAGCTACTTGGGAACGTGAAGAGGATATGAGTAGACAACACCCATAGTTGTTCAGAGACAAATGCCAAGCAAAATTTCGAGACGAAATTTATTTTAAGGGGGAGAGAATTGTAACACCCCTATGTTCGGTAGTGCATTCTACTATTCCAGTGATCAGTGTTGTCTAGATAGCTAGGATGCCTAGAACTACACTTCAATATGAGTGAGGAGACATAAAATAATAAAATACAAGAAAAGAAAATACAAGAAAAACAAAGGAAAAATAATAGTAAAGAAATGCAATCAAGTTAAGCGAGCCGAGAACCCTAGCGATGGGTGACCGCACCGGGAAGTCACGACGGGGACCGTTGCTAGCCCTAGACCGCGGGTAACCCTGGAAAATATTTTTAGGACTTAAAGAGACATCAATTGAAGTATAAATGCCATTAGAAATATCAAAGAAAAATTAATTAATTAGTACAAAGAAAAGTGAGAAATCGAAAAACGGATAAAACTCGGTGTTATCGAAAAATCGGGAATGCAACCCGAACAGGGGCATTGTGGTCATTTGACATCCCGAGTTGTCTTTTGACCTAAATGGCCATTAAAAATACATGATATTACACTTGGAAAATGTAATGAAAAATTAAATTAGTGGTACATAATGTAAATAGCAAAAATGGGGAGTTAATTGTGGGAATAAGGAAAGTTAAGGTTAAACTAATATTAAATAATGGTTAGTGCTCCACTAACTTAGAATTGTGGGACACTTAAGAGCTAAAATGGGCAGAAATGAGTTCATCTTCAACCTCCTCTCAAACCAGCCGAATTTATCCTTCATGGGACTCCATGGCCACACCTTGAAGTCCTCCATGCATCCATGATCCAAGCTTCTAATGGTTATGGTTTCTTCATTAAAAGTGATCACCATACATTGGGCAGTAGATAGGCAGCAAGAAGACCAAGTTTTGGAGAGGTTTTGAAGAATTTCCAAAGTGGTAAGTTTGTATTTTTGGGTTATTTCTTCATTAAAGTTAGTGGGAATGTTATGGGCACTTGAATTGTGGAAAGAATTTTGAGGTTTGATGTTTAAAGGGAGAGCTGTATTTTTGGCAGCCATGGAAACTCATTGAGGACAGTTTATTCTTGCTTGTAAATGGTAGATTAAAGGGTTGATTAAATGTTTATGTGTGTAGGAATTAATTTGGGTGATGTATACTTAGTATATGTGAATGTGTACTTGAATTTGGAAGCTTGGAAATTAATGGATTGTAATGTATGAATCAGTAGCTTGGTTTGGTGCACCATAAAGATGTTATTTCATGTTTGGTTTATGGAATATTAATGTTAAATTGTGTTGGTTATTATGGCAGTTTGGGTATGTGTGTGATGGTGTGAAGTTGGACATGTAAAAGTGTTATGGTTAGGTGATTGAATTGTTGTAAATTTGGTTTGAAAAATTCTGTACTAAATGGTGCACATTGAATGTAATTGTAAGCTGCCAAAATGACCTATAATATGTTTTGAATTATGTTTAGGTTATGGTACAACCAGAATTGGCTTGAATGTTGAGTTGGTAAGTGTTAAGAGTGATCCTTGATGTGTATGAAAGAAATGCAATAAGGCAGTTTGAGTTTTGAGCCTAGAACTTTAAGTGTGTGGCTCCAATTGGTATGAGACCAATTGGAGGTGAGACTAGACACAAAATGTGCCAACTTTCATGAAGGAATCATACCAAAATTCTACTTGCAAGGTAGCTTGAAAAATGACCAAATCCGGATTAAGTGCAAATAAGGCCTGAAAATTGACTATTTGGGCAGCAGTTAGTGTTTAGGCCATAACTCACTCAAAACAGGTCCAATTGACCTGAAATTTTGACCATGAATAGTTAAGACCCATATCTACAAGTCTTATGAAGACACCAAAGCCCATAAATGACCATAAGCAAGTCAAATAGCTTGCACAAGTTCGGATCCAAAAACTGGCTGAACCAAAATTGACCTAAAATGACCTAAAATGACCAATTTTAGTGCAATTTGACCAGCAATAGTAAAATGACCATAACATGGTCTATATAACTCAGAATGACCTGAAATTTTGCCCCGCGTTCCATAAGACATAGATCTACAAGTTTGTAGTTTTGACCGAAACCCAAAAACCGAGGGAACTAGGTCGTCCTGCAAGGTCAAACTAGTATCCTGAAATCTAGCAAATTGCAAGAAAATGCAAGATGCATGGAAATGAATTTGGTAACATGTACCAACCCTAAAAGACTATTGAATGTGACATATTAGTAACATTAAAACCGAATTTACCTAGAACGCATCGAGAGTCGACATATTAGGTTGACTAAGGAAATAATAGAATTCGATAAATTAATTATTGAACCTTATTCTTAGAGACAGTTTAAATGAGTACTGAAACACTTCAAATTGTGTTTTTTCAGTTAGCAAAGACTCAGGGAAGGGGAAGGAAACACTGAGTCAAAGCCAAGAGACAGTTATCAGAGGTTTGTGCACAACTAGTTTTTAACTGATTTTGTTTTGAATATTTCATATGATTAAATGACATATTTTTCTTATGTATTATGTTCAACAAGCATTGGATTTAATTCAATGATTATTGAAATTGTTATAGTATGTATGAATTTAGCTTTGTGAAATGGTATTTCCACAAGTATTAAACATTGTTATGGATTGAATAAATTATGTTTTGGAAAATTGTGATAGAACATGTTTTGAATTGTGATGGTAATTTTCATGGAAAAATGTAAATTTATGATTTGAATTATGATGAGCATAAAAATTATTGGATATTGGAATTGAATTTGAATCGAATTATATTGTGATTTATGCTTACTAAAAGGATTGTGATATTGTTTTATATCTCACTATAGATGCTTACTAGGTTATTTCCCATCTCTCTCATTTGTTGAGAAGACAATGGAGTTAGTTGTATTTTGATTACCATGGTACGTGCACAGGCTTAGATTTTCCTTTGATTTGAGGTTAGATCTAAGTTTATTTTATCGTTATAGCCCTTGCGGAAGATTCATTATTGTGATAGTACTGTGCACGATGATTCGACCTCCTCGGCCATAGGGAGTTAGAATCACATCGAATAAGGCCCTTTCGGATTAGTCTTGCATAGTTAGTGACATAAAGAACGATTTTTGAGACACAGCATGGTTTTTGAGATACAGAATGGCTTTTGAATGGTAAAGAATTGTGATTTCAATTATGATTTATGTATAATTGATTTTGTTGGAATTACCTAAATGGTTAGTTATGATTTGATAAATTGAATTTCATGATCGAAGTCATTTTATACAAATGATTCACATTATTGGCAATGAATATTTTGAGTTTTGGAATTTGATGAGTATTCAAATTTCCAAATTATTTACTGTAAATTTTGTCAATGTATATTGTACTATGTTTTAAATTATAGTTGTGCACTACTAAGTTCACCACTCAGCGATAGCTTTGTATGTTGTCACAGGTAAGAAGAGCATAGAGCGGTGAGTAAGTTTCTTTGAAGACACTTTCATATCAGCTCCTGGTATATTATAGGTATACCCATGTACATAGGTTTTGATGTATGCATGTAATAATATGTATGTAAATTATTTAAGCAGTTGTATAAAAACTCTTGTAAAATATTTTGGTATGTAATTAAATGTAAATTATTGTAAATGAAAGTTTGGGATTTCATTTATCTGAATAGTTTTGTAATATTAATTTTAAGTCTTGTAATCAATGAAATGTTTCTTTTATGAGGAGATTGATTTGATTATTGAGATTTGAATTATGAGTGCAAATGAAGTTATTGAAGTTGTATTTGAGAAAACATATTGGAAGCATTTTCTTTTGCAGGATTGAAGAACTGTTTTCTCAAAATACAGCCGGCACTTTGCCGAAATTTTGAAAAAATTTTATAACACCAGATTTTAATCGATGATTTAAATTTCACAAAAGTTGTTTTTAAAATCCCTTATAGTATATGTAATGGGTTATTGGTAGGCGAAATACGATAATTCATTAGGTGTACTACGGGATCATGTTACATATTACGGGGGAGTAGGGTGTGACAAAATTAATTCAAAATCTGATGTGAACAAAAATTTTGAAATTTGTGATAAGAATTGGAGATTGAGTTGATATATATGTATATTGGAGTTCTGGACTTGAAAACCATATTGGAAGTGTTTTTAACAGGTTCAGAAGAACTATTTTTCTAATTTATAGCCGGCACTCTGCCGAATTTTCTATAGAAATTTATGAAAAATTCAGATAAATGAAAGTTGTAAATAAATGATATAATTACTAAAATTTTGCACTTGGTGAATAATAAATAAATTAAGAAGAACAACTTGTTATGAAATAAGATATGGTGTTCCAGCACACTGTGTGGCATATCTTGCTCAGCTACACTATAGACGGGTAAGGAGTGTCACATTTAGTGGTATCAGAGCATCGGTTTAGGCATTTCTGGACCTAGATAGAGTGCATACCATTGCATTGTATTTGTAAGTGTTGAGGTGACACTGATGTAGATCTATTTATTTTCTTATTTTGATTAGGATATGGATCTTGCTTCTCAAAGAGCAGTTGATGAAGAGGTGAAGAGTCGTGCTCCACCAAGGGCTGAATCAGGAGGCAGGGGAGAAACAGCTCCACCAGCAGCTAAGGCACCTGCCCAACTGATACACTTGAATTGTATAGAAGTTTTTAAGCACATTTACATTCTATTTCATGGCATTTAGGCAAGTATTTTTGTGACACCCCTTACCCGACTACAGTGTAGCCGAGCAAGTTATGCACACTCAGTGTGCTGAAGCACTCCATTTGATCTTAATTCATTTTTATCATAGTTTTGAAAATAACTTGTGAAATATAATTCATTTATTGAAATTGTAATTTATTTGAGGTTTCGAAAATTTTATAGAAAATCCGGCGGAGTACCGGCTAAAAATGGAGAAAACAGTTCTTCGGAACCTGTGAAAAACACTTCCTATGATCATATTCAATCAATCCCAACTCCAATTATCAACAAAGTCTCAGAATAATTTCAGCATTTTCATTTATTTCTCAATCATTCATCTCATGGTACTCATATACAATTCACATTTTGTATCACATCAAGTTACAACAATTTCTTAACGATTCCTCTATTTGTCATTTCACATCATCATTAGACTCAAATCATAAATAAATTCTCACATGTGATTTATAATCACAAATTACAAGTACTTACATTAATACAAAATTATATTACATTTATTTCAAATACATATGATAAAATAAGAGTTTAATTACCAAATTTACAAAAATCTCAAAATACAAAATGGGACCTAGTGTCCTACCAATGCACTGTAGTCTGTGAGGTGACACGGACACTATGCAGAACTGTGAATGACCTTACCCAATCTGTGGTCTACTGGGCCCTCTGACCAAATCTTCAGTACCTACGCGTTGCAAAAGCGACGCGCTAAGCATAAAGCTTAGTGGTGCAAATAATACAAGAAAATATAATATGCAAATAAAAATAATAATTTCCTTGCTATTGTGTTCATAAGAAATGAATAATTACTAACTTATTGTTTAGTCGAGGGCTAATCATGTTTTATGATATTAACTTCTTCATGCATTTCGTTAATTATTTTTTTTTCTTCATGATCTTGAGCTTCCTTGTATTTTTGTAATCATTCCTGATACTTAATTTTCATATTTTCTTTAATAATCAGTTCACAGTTATGCTTTTCCATTCATTTGGTTGCCCAAGTAACCTATCTTTGGATGATTGGATGGATAACGGTCGTTGGCCTGGCACCGCGGTGCCTCGGGCCGTCATACCATGGGACGCAGAACGTCAACCATGTATGCAGTCAGTATGGCTAAAAAGCCATGATATCACATGATCGGGCATAAAAACCATGCATACGGGCATAAAAGCCATGAATACGGGCATAAAGCCATGAATACAGGCATAAAGCCTTTCGCAGTACTGCAAAAACAATACCCTATTGGCATGCCAAACTATCCAAACCAATCTTTTTAGGAATACTAGGGCATTTAATACTTTAAAATGTTAATATATTGTGCTTTATGACTTCATTATTTCATGATAAATTTCAATCATACTTCATACATTCATTTGATCATTTATATGATCACAATTCATATCAATTATTCTTTTATACCATTGTACTCAAAATACTTCTCCTCTTTACAATAATGAGAACTAATGTCTCATTCATACATTAATATGGTTTTTTTATCCATTCATTATGTTATTCATATTGATCACAATTCTAAACAATGGTTCACATGTACCATTGTATTCAAAACATTTTTCCTTTCTCATTTATACATTTAAGAATCTACTTATGTAATTACAAATTTTATATTTCAAGTTGAGTTACTAATATTTTATGAATTCCATTTGTGATGGGCATATATGCCCTAACTATCTATTCACATCAATTAGGTGACTTATTTTTCATGTTTCAAGTAATCCATGAATATTTCATGGATTTCAAATTTATGGCCTAATTTCTTTTTAACAATTTTGACTATGATGCATAGTCCATATTTGTCATACAATTCTAAGCATTTAAGCTTAGAATTGGTTCTAGGTCTTCATCTTAATTCACTAATCATTTTGATTACTATTCACCATACTAGTCAACCAAAATGTTGACCTTTTTATACTTAATGGATATATTAATTCTAATTACACCAAGATCCCACATTTTGAGTTTTACATTTACTAGTATTAATTGCCAATTGTAATTTAAAGTCCCCTAGATGCATTTCTAATTTCAAATTTTGAATTTCAAGTTTTGGTGTCACTATTCACCTTATTGGTCAACAAAAATGTTGACTTTTGCATAAACAATAGGTACATTGGTTTTAACACTCCCGATATACCACATTTTGCATTTAAAACTTGTTGGAATCAATTACCAAATCCATTTCCAAGCTTATTTCAAGTTTTCCTGTCACTATTCACTTCATTAGTCAACTAAAATGTTGACTTTTGCATAGAAAATATGTACATTGACTTTGGCACTTCAAACTCAACTCAACTCAACTCAACTAAGCCTTTATCCCAAAAATTTGGGGTCGGCTATATGGATTCGCTTTTTCCACTCTGAACGATTTTGGGTTAAATCCTCAGAAATGTGTAATGCTTCTAAGTCATGTTGTACTACTCTCCTCCAAGTCAATTTAGGTCTACCCCTTTTTTTCTTTCTATCCTCTAACCTAATGTGCTCTACTTGTCTAACTGGAGCCTCCGTATGTCTACGCTTCACATGACCAAACCACCTTAATCTCCCTTCTCTCAACTTATCTTCAATTGGCACCACTCCTACCTTTTCTCTAATACTTTCATTACGGACTTTATCTAGTCTAGTATGGCCACTCATCCACCTTAACATTCTCATCTCTGCAACTCTTATCTTAGATGCATACGACTCTTTCAGTGCCCAACACTCACTACCATATAACATAGCCGGTCGTATGGCTGTACGGTAAAATTTTCCTTTTAATTTATTGGGAATCTTACGATCACATAAAACTCCCATAGCACATCTCCACTTTAACCATCCGGCTTTAATCCTATGACTAACATCCTCCTCACATCCCCCATCTACTTGAAGGACTGAGCCTAGGTATTTAAAGTGATTACTTTGGGACAGTACCACTCCATTCAAACTAACTCCTTCCCTATCACCAGTTTGGCCTTCACTGAACTTGCAATGCATGTATTCTGTCTTCGTTCTACTTAACTTAAAACCCTTTGACTCTAGAGTACTTCTCCAAAGTTCTAGTTTCCTATTGACTCCTTCTTGTGTCTCATCTATCAGAACAATATCATCCGCAAACATCATGCACCAAGGAATACTCTCTTGTATATGTTTCGTCAGTTCATCTAAAACTAATGTAAAAAGGTAAGGGCTTATGGCTGATCCTTGGTGTAATCCAATTGAGATCGGAAAATCTCTTGTGTCCCCTCCCACTGTGCGCACAATAGTAATTGCTCCTTTATACATATCTTTCAATACTTGTATGTACCTAATAGATACCCTCTTTTGTTCTAACACATTCCATAAGACTTCTCTTGGAACACTATCATAAGCCTTCTCCAAATCAATAAAAACCATGTGTAGATCTTTCTTCACATCTCTATATTTCTCCATCAAGCTTCTAATGAGAAAGATCGCTTCCATAGTTGAACGACCGGGCATGAAACCAAATTGATTGAGAGAGATAGAAGTATCATGACGTAGTCGATGCTCCACAACTCTCTCCCACAACTTCATAGTATGGCTCATGAGTTTAATTCCCCTATAGTTTGAGCAACTCTGTATGTCTCCCTTATTTTTAAAAATAGGTACTAAAATACTCTTCCTCCATTCATCAGGCATTTTCTTTGAGTTTAGAATCTTATTAAATAATTTAGTTAACCATGCCACTCCCATATCTCCCAAATACTTCCACACTTCAATTGGTATTTCATCGGGTCCACAGGCTTTACCCACTTTCATTCTCTTAAGTGCTTCCTTTACTTCTAAAGATCTAATCCTTCTAGTATAATTTACATTCTTTTCTATTGTTCTATAATCTATATTCACGCTATTTCCATTTTGACTATTATTAAAGAGATCATTAAAATAATTTCTCCATCTTTCTTTAATGTCCTCATCTTTCACCAACACTTTTCCTTCTTTATCCTTAATGCACCTAACTTGATTGAGGTCTTGACATTTCCTTTCTCTACTCCTTGCTAATCTATAAATATTTTTCTCCCCTTCTTTAGTTCCAAGTTTCTCATATAACTTTTCAAAGGCCTGTGCTCTTGCTTGACTAACTGCCTTTTTTGCCTCTTTCTTTGCTATCTTGTATTGTTCATATGCCTCATTATTATCACATTTAGGTAATTTCTTATACCATTCCCTTTTTCTCTTCACTGCCTTTTGTACTTCCTCATTCCACCACCATCTCTCTTTTGAGGGTGGTCCATGTCCTTTAGACTCTCCAAGTACTTTTCTAGCTACTTCTCTAATCTTTGATGCCATCTGTATCCACATATCATTGGCCTCCATATCTAGCTTCCATACTTCGGACTCGAGAAGCTCATTTTTGAACTTCACTTGCTTTACTCCTTTGAACTCCCACCACTTTGTTCGAGCTACACTATTTCTTCTGACCTTACTTGAATTGTTCCTAAACTTGACATCCAAGACCACCAACCTATGTTGACTTGTTAAAGCCTCTCTTGGAATGACCTTGCAATCCTTGCATAGAGCTCTATTTGTCTTCCTGGTTAAGAGGAAGTCGATTTGACTTCTATGTTGCCCACTTTTGAAAGTCACTAAATGTGACTCTCTTTTTATAAAGTAGGTATTTGCTAGTATTAGGTCGTATGCCATAGAAAAATCCAGGATGCTTTTTCCCTCCTCATTTCGACTGCCAAAACCAAAACCTCCATGAACATTCTCATAACCTTGTCTATCACTTCCTACATGTCCATTCAAATCTCCACCAATGAAAACATTCTCTTCATTCTGTATGCTTTGCATTAAATCATCCATATCTTCCCAAAACCTTTGTTTACTCTCACTGTCTAGTCCTATTTGTGGGGCATAAGCACTAACTATATTTATTGTTTCTCCTTCTAGTACTAGCTTTACTAGTATAATTCTATCTCCTACTCTTTTCATAGCTACTACTGCGTCTTTCAATGTTCTGTCTATGATTATACCCACTCCGTTCTTGTTTCTCTCCTTTCCGGTAAACCACAATTTGTACCCTGAATTACCCACTTCCTTACTTTTCTCTCCTACCCATTTAGTCTCGATAATGCAAGCAATATTCACCCTTCTCCTTTCCAAGGTATCCACAAGCTCCATTAATTTTCCTGTAAGTGATCCAACATTCCAAGTACCAACCCTGATCCTCCTCCTATCCTGCTCCTTCCTAATTGGTCTCCTTCTATGATATCTTCTATTGTTTTCTATGTCTATCTTGTGTTCTGTTCCACTATTTGTTCTACTATCTGTCTTATGGACTAACTTCTTTACCCACACCCGTCCATGATGTGGGAACCCTTGCTCACTTAACACCACACCCGGGCGCCGGCATGGCGCGTCGCTTTCGGTGAACGCCCTACACCCTTGCATATTTATCACTACACCCGGGCTCCGATGTAGCGCGTCGTTAGTAGAGGATGCCCCAACGTTTATATCTTTTGAATCCATATCATAGGGTGTGACGAAATTTTTACGCTGGTTGTCACCTACCGCAACCCTCCTCCTTTATCCGGGCTTGGGACCGGCTAAGCGCAAACTACTTAGGCAGAGTTACTTTGGCACTTCAAACATACTACATTTTTCATTTAAAACTTGTTGGTTTTGGTCACTTTCTCAAAGCTTAGGTCATTTTGGCAAAATTGCCAATTTTCGGTTTTGGTGCTCCGAAGTTGCACTGTTTTATTGGTCGATTTACTGTTGGAATTTGACAAAACTTCCTTCATAGAAAATGTTCCTTATTTTGTCTAGTTGAATTTCTTTTTCTGAATCACTCCATTTGGAGTTTTGTAGCTCAAGTTATGGCCAAAATAAGTTTATTGTTCACGTGCACTGTTCATGCTGAGATTTTGGGTTTAGCAGATTTTTGGTCCAACTTTGGTCAGTAATTTGACCAAGTTAAGTTCATAATTTGGTCTAACTTTCTTCATATGAAATGTTCTACCATGCCTTAGGTTTCCATTGGTTCAAGAATTGCCTAAATCCGAGTTTTCTAGAGAGAGTTATAGTCCTCCAAACATTACTGCTCAAATGAAAATCTGCAGAGTTGCAGGTTTGATAACTCAACTTTGTCCAATAATTTGAATGGGTTAATGGCATAATTTGGGGTGATGTTCTTCATGAAAGTTGTTTGTCTATATCCTATCTTGTTGCTGTAAATATTTCAGGTCAATTTGACCATTCTACAGTGAGTTATGGCCAACTGTTCATTTGGTCATTTCTGCAGGTGCTGGTTGCAGGGTATCCGGATTGGGGCCAACTTTTGGTCCTCTTGCTTTGGTCTTTTGGGCATGGTTTCTTCAGGAAAAATGTGCCATTACAAGCCTAGTTTCATGTCCAATTGGCCAAACATAAATTGGACCAACACAGCCCAAGATATGGCAGTCCAAGTGGACTGAAATTTGATCCACTCTTGCCCCAGGGCAGCCTACACATTCACTTGGCCATGCTATTTTTCAGTCCAAATTGTGGTCAACTTACCTAAAATGGTCACTAATTGACCATTAAAATGTTCTCTAACAATTTCCTAAGCCAAGTCAAATTTTCACTTCTCAAAACCCTAATTCCCATATGAATTTTCACAACATGCTTTAATTAACTAACTAATCCATTATACTCATATTTACTTACTTTAAACATAATCCCTAGTGCACTCCAAGCCCATCAAAACACTCAATCTTGTTTCGTACTTAGGGGCAGCCGAAATTGATGGCATACATACACATAGTTTTTATTCATTTTAATTACAAATCCTTACTTATTTCAAGTCTTTAACATAGAAATAAAGAGCTTTAGGTGTATATGTGCACTAACCTTGAATGGGGCAGAATTTCCAGCCACCCAAACTCCTTTCTTTCTTCCTCTTTTGGCTGCCTAGAGGTTGCTCAAGTTGCTAGGTTAATTTTTTGTGAAGTTAGGTTATGATTTTGTTGGGTAGAAATGGGTGAATCAAGCTTTGAAAAGCTTGAATATGCTTAGCTATGGAAGAGGTCACATATTGGAGGAAGAAGAAGAAGAAGAAGAGCAGAATTTTTAGGTCCATTTGTCTCTTTTACGTGATTTAAGAAAGCTTGTTAACTTGTGATTGGTTGGGAGTAAGTGAGTGACATCATGTGATGTCACAAATTGCTTTATTTTGATTTTTCTTTTCTTTTCATCACTACTCAATTTCAATTTAATTTTTAGTGATGTTTCTTCATATTTTATGTCATATTAATTATTTACTTAACTGGACAAGTCGGCCAAAAATCACCTCTGAAGGCGAAATGACCAAAATGCCCTCCGTTTGGCTTAACGGGTCAAAATTGTCTGTACCGATTGAAAAATTTTTCTAAATATTTTCTTGGCATTCTAATGCCATAGGAACCTCAATGACCCTTCTCTGGAGTCCCAAAAATTATTTTATGAATTTTTCCCCCGGTCTAGGGCTCCTCGTTGTGAGAACCGCAACTTACCTCTGGTTACCCATCGCTTGGGCACCGGCTCATTTGACTTGGTTGTATTTTATTTCTAAAATTTTTACTAAATTTTTCTTATTAATATTTGAGTTAATTTTGGTTCTTGACTTTAGTTTAAATATTTTTCCGGACGTTCTAGCTGTCCGGACTGACACCGGTCACCGGAACAGTAGATTGTACGGAGTTGCTACCGGGAGAGTGTTACAACTCTTCCCCTCTTATTTAAATTTCATCCTCAAAATTTACCCAGTGTAAATAGTCGAGGAGCTACTACCTCTTTATTTCTTCACCTTTCTGCGTTATCCTACTTCACTTTCTCCTTAGTCTCAATCCTATCCTCAAACAGTTATGTACTCATCCTTTTTCATCTTAAATACAGTCTCCTTCTCATCTCCATTCGCTATCTCATTGTCTCTTCACTCTCTTATTCCATACCTTAACCTAAAATAAACAGGAAATACAGATCTGCAATAGTGTCACCTCGACTCTTATGAATGCCATGCATGATATGCAGTCTATCTAGGTCCAGAAACGCCTAAACCGCGCTCTGATACCACTAAATGTGACAACCCTTACCCGACTACAGTGTAGCCGAGCAAGTTATGCCACTCAGTGTGCTGAAGCACACTATTTTTTCTTAATTCATTTTTATCATAGTTTTGAAAATAACTTGTGAAATATAATTCATTTATTGAAATTGTAATTTATTTGAGGTTTCGAAAATTTTATAGAAAATCAAGTGAGTACCGCTAAAAATGGAGAAAGCAGTTCTTGAACTCGTGAAAAACACTTCCTATGATCATATTCAATCAATCCCAACTCCAATTATCAACAAAGTCTCAGAATAATTTCAGCAATTTCATTTATTTCTCAATCATTCATCTCATGGTACTCATATACAATTCACATTTTGTATCACATCAAGTTACAACAATTTCTTAACGATTCCTCTATTTGTCATTTCACATCATCATTAGACTCAAATCATAAATAAATTCTCACATGTGATTTATAATCACAAATTACAAGTACCTACATTAATACAAAATTATATTACATTTATTTCAAATACATATGATAAAATAAGAGTTTAATTACCAAATTTACAAAAATCTCAAAATACAAAATGGGACCTAGTGTCCTACCAATGCACTGTAGTCTGTGAGGTGACACGGACACTATGCAGAACTGTGAATGACCTTACCCAATCTGTGGTCTACCGGGCCCTCTGTCCAAATCTTCAGTACCTACGCGTTGCAAAAGCGACGCGCTAAGCATAAAGCTTAGTGGTGCAAATAATACAAGAAAATATAATATGCAAATAAAAATAATAATTTCCTTGCTATTGTGTTCATAAGAAATGAATAATTACTAACTTATTGTTTAGTCGAGGGCTAATCATGTTTTATGATATTAACTTCTTCATGCATTTCGTTAATTATTTTTTTTTCTTCATGATCTTGAGCTTCCTTGTATTTTTGTAATCATTCCTGATACTTAATTTTCATATTTTCTTTAATAATCAGTTCACAGTTATGCTTTTCCATTCATTTGGTTGCCCAAGTAACCTATCTTCGATGACTGGATCGATAATGTGTCGTTGGCACCGCGGTGCCTCGGGCCGTCATACCATGGGACGCAGAACGTCAACCATGTATGCAATCAGTATGGCTAAAAAGCCATGATATCACATAATCGGGCATAAAAGCCATGCATACGAGCATAAAAGCCATGAATACGGGCATAAAGCCATGAATACAGGCATAAAGCCTTTTGCAGTACTGCTAAAATAATACCCTATTGGCATGCCAAACTATCCAAACCAATCTTGTTAGGAATACTAGGGCATTTAATACTTTAAAATGTTAATATATTGTGCTTTATGACTTCATTATTTCATGATAAATTTCAATCATAATTCATACATTCATTTGATCATTTATATGATCACAATTCACATCAATTATTCTTTTATACCATTGTACTCAAAATACTTCTCCTCTTTACAATAATGAGAACTAAAGTCGCATTCATACATTAATATGGTTTTTTTATCCATTCATTATGTTATTCATATTGATCACAATTCTAAACAATGGTTCACATGTACTATTGTATTCAAAACATTTTCCTTTCTCATTTATACATTCAAGAATCTACTTATGTAATTACAAATTTTATATTTCAAGTTGAGTTACTAATATTTTATGAATTCCATTTGTGATGGGCATATATGCCCTAACTATCTATTCACATTAATTAGGTGACTTATTTTTCATGTTTCAAGTAATCCATGAATATTTCATGGATTTCAAATTTATGGCCTAATTTCTTTTTAACAATTTTGACTAGGATGCATAGTCCATATTTGTCATACAATTCTAAGCATTTAAGCTTAGAATTGGTTCTAGGTCTTCATCTTAATTCACTAATCATTTTGATTACTATTCACCATACTAGTCGACCAAAATGTTGACCTTTTTATACTTAATGGATATATTAATTCTAATTACACCAAGATCCCACATTTTGAGTTTTACATTTACTAGTATTAATTGCCAATTGCAATTTAAAGTCCCCTAGATGCATTTCTAATTTCAAATTTTGAATTTCAAGTTTTGGTGTCACTATTCACCTCATTGGTCAACAAAAATGTTGAATTTTGCATAGACAATAGGTACATTGGTTTTAACACTCCCGATATACCACATTTTGCATTTAAAACTTGTTGGAATCAATTACCAAATCCATTTCCAAGCTTATTTCAAGTTTTCATGTCACTATTCACTTCATTAGTCAACTAAAATGTTGACTTTTGCATAGAAAATATGTACATTGACTTTGGCACTTCAAACATACTACATTTTTCATTTAAAACTTGTTGGTTTTGGTCACTTTCTCAAAGCTTAGGTCATTTTGGCAAAATTGTCAATTTTTGGTTTTGGTGCTCCAAAGTTGCACTGTTTCATTGGTCAATTTACTGTTGGAATTTGACAAAACTTCCTTCATAGAAAATGTTCCTTATTTTGTCTAGTTGAATTTCTTTTTTTGAATCACTCCATTTGGAGTTTTGTAGCTCAAGTTATGGCCAAAATAAGTGTACTGTTCACGTGTACTGTTCATGCTGAGATTTTGGGTCTGGCAGATTTTTGGTCCAACTTTGGTCAGTAATTTGACCAAGTTAAGTTCATAATTTGGTCTAACTTTCTTCATATGAAATGTTCTACCATGCCTTAGGTTCGGTTCAAGAATTGCCTAAATCCGAGTTTTCTAGAGAGAGTTATAGTCCTCCAAACATTACTGCTCAAATGAAAATCTGCAGAGTTGCAGGTTTGATAACTGAACTTTGTCCAATAATTTGAATGAGTTAATGGCATAATTTGGGGTGATGTTCTTCATGAAAGTTGTTTGTCTATATCCTATCTTGTTGCTGTAAATATTTCAGGTCAATTTGACCATTCTACAGTGAGTTATGGCCAAATGAACAGTTACTGTTCATTTGGTCATTCTGCAGTCTTTGGTTGCAGGGTATCCGGATTGGGGCCAACTTTTGGTCCTCTTGCTTTGGTCTTTTGGGCATGGTTTCTTCAGGAAAAATGTGCCATTACAAGCCTAGTTTCATGTCCAATTGGCCAAACACAAATTGGACCAACACAGCCCAAGATATGGCAGTCCAAGTGGACTGAAATTTGATCACTCTCTTCTTGTCCTTAGGCAGCCTACACATTCACTTGGCCATGCTATTTTTCAGTCCAAATTGTGGTCAACTTACCTAAAATGGTCACTAATTGACCATTAAAATGTTCTCTAACAATTTCCTAAGCCAAGTCAAATTTTCACTTCTCAAAACCCTAATTCCCATATGAATTTTCACAACATGCTTTAATTAACTAACTAATCCATTATACTCATATTTACTTACTTTAAACATAATCCCTAGTGCACTCCAAGCCCATCAAAACACTCAATCTTGTTCCGTACTTAGGGGCAGCCGAAATTGATGGCATACATACACATAGTTTTTATTCATTTTAATTAAAATCCTTACTTATTTCAAGTCTTTAACATAGAAATAAAGAGCTTTAGGTGTATATGTGCACTAACCTTGAATAGGGCAGAATTTCTAGCCACCCAAACTCCTTTCTTTCTTCCTCTTTTGGCTGCCTAGAGGTTGCTCAAGTTGCTAGGTTAATTTTTTGTGAAGCTAGGTTATGATTTTGTTGGGTAGAAATGGGTGAATCAAGCTTTGAAAAGCTTGAATATGCTTAGCTATGGAAGAGGTCACGTATTGGAGGAAGAAGAAGAAGAAGAAGAGCCGAATTTTTAGGTCCATTTGTCTCTTTTAAGTGATTTAAGAAAGCTTGTTAACTTGTGATTGGTTGGGAGTAAGTGAGTGACATCATGTGATGTCACAAATTGCTTTATTTTGATTTTTCTTTTCTTTTCATCACTACTCAATTTCAATTTAATTTTTAGTGATGTTTCTTCATATTTTATGTCATATTAATTTTTTATTTAACTGGACAAGTCGGCCAAAAATCACCTCTGAAGGCGAAATGACCAAAATGCCCTCCGTTTGGCTTAACGGGTCAAAATTGTCTATACCGATTGAAAAATTTTTCTAAATATTTTCTTGGCATTCTAATGCCATAGGAACCTCAATGACCCTTCTCTGGAGTCCCAAAAATTATTTTATTAATTTTTCCCCGGGTCTAGGGCTCCTCGTTGCGAGAACCGCAACTTACCTCTGGTTACCCATCGCTTGGGCACCGGCTCATTTGACTTGGTTGTATTTTATTTCTAAAATTTTTACTAAATTTTTCTTATTAATATTTGAGTTAATTTTGGTTCTTGACTTTAGTTTAAATATTTTTCCGGATGTTCTAGCTGTCCGGACCGACACCGGTCATCGGAACAGTAGACTGTACGGAGTTGCTACCGGGAGGGTGTTACAATTTTCATGCATAATAATTAATTTCATTAGTTTTTGTAATTTCTATTATAAAGCACTTAATTCCATGTTTTCTGCATTATTTCAGGTGTTTGGGTGAAGCCCCAAAGAATGGGAGTGCAAAGGAAAGCTTGGAGAGGTTAAAAGACAAAGAATTGCTGCTGATACAAAGTACACGAGTCGTGTAAACCAAGCCCCAAACTCGTGTAGCTCTCTGCCAGAAGAAAGCCAAGAGAATCGATAAGAAACACAAGTACACGGGTCATGTAATCAGACCCATGTAATCTGCAGGGACCCGTGTAAGTCTCTGCCGGGCGCAAGCTTGAAGAACTGTATGGGAACAATTGTACACGGCCCGTGTAACCAGACCTGTGTAGCTACCACAGACCCATGTAACTTTCTGTGCCAAAATAAGATTTCACAACTTTCCTCCAGCAAGTTACACAGCCCTACATTATGGGACCCGTGTAGTGACACATGGGCTGTGTACTATGCTGCAGCCAATTTTGTAACTCGAATTCCCCTCCTATTTTCTGATTCGAACGAGACTCCTATTGCCTTTTGGACTCAAAATGACCTAACCATAGATCAACCAATATAAATAGAAAAGAAAACATTAGGAAGAGGGGTTCACATCACATCGTGGATCACATCAAGGTTGCTATTGTCGGGCTCTACATCAGTACCAAAAGAAGTTTTCCAGCTAAAGCTCCACAAGATCAAAGCTACAAACTCTCTTTGGTTCCTTCGTTTCATCTCCTTAAACAGATTTTTATTATTTTATTTCTTCTGCATAACTCTTTTTTTATTGTTTTTACATTTTGTCATGACATTTGCTGAACTCACCATGAGTGAGTAGTTTTCTTATTCTGTATTTGGGAGAGTAGCTCTTGTAATTATTATTATAGATGAACACTGAGTTTTATTTATTAGATTTGAGATTCGTTTCTTGATTTAATTTCTTGCGATCTTAATACATGTTATGTGTTGGTACCCACTTAGTTATGATTGTAGATGTTAAATGAAGGACTGAAAGGTAAAGATTTATATTAGAAAATCAAGATCTTGAACCTAGGAATTCTGACCTAGACATAGGCTAATACCTTTGTGGAACCTAAAAATTGGTCAAAGGTCTTAAAGGATTTTAATTAATTTGCTCACCATGAAAGTAGGGTTCGAGTTAATTAGAATACACCTTAGATGCCTTGAGAGAGGATTTAGGATAGCTTAGGATTGATTTCCATTAAGGAATATAATCCTCAATTTAGTAAATAAACGAGATAACATCCCTAGTAAGATTCAAGTGTGAAATCTTAATTCCATAATTGCTTCAAATAAATCATTTCGTTTTATGTTTACCATTTTAGTGTTTAAAGTTAACAAACTTCATTCCCTAAGTATTCTATAGCCTAGAAAGTGAAGATTTCTATGTAGATTGGTACTTGCTAAACAAAATTCCTCTTCGGAATGATACTCTACTTATCATTTTATTACTTGTTAGCGATACATGCACTTGCGGTGATTGCAATATAGCTAAACAAGTTTTTGGCGCCGTTGCCGTGGAATTTTTTGTTTTAGTAATATTAAGTGATAGGCGATTTAGCTGATTTAGGTAATTATATTTATTATTTAATTTTATTTTACTAGTTGTATTTCTTTTCTTTTCTCTCAGGTGCATCTGGTATATGACCAGAACAAAGCCAGAAGAAATTTTGGATTGTGATCAAGAGATAGACAGAACTCTGAAAGCCATCAGGAGGGAAAGGAAACATCAAGAGCACGGTCAAGGAGATCCTGAAATCCCAACCATGGCTGATAATAATGATAGACCAAGACTCTTGAGAGATTATAGAGCTCTATCTATCCAAGGATTTCAGCCCAGTGTCACTAGACCCATAGTGGAAGCCAACAACTTTGAATTAAAACCAGTATGGCTCCAAATGATTCAACAAACCCAGTTTGTAGGTTCACCAACAGAGGACCTACACTATCACCTCAAGTGCTTTCTTACCCTATGTGATACATTCAAGATGAATAGAGTATCTGATCAAGCAATAAGACTCAGATCATTCCCATTCTCCCTTCGGAACAGAGCAAGGAAGTGGTTACTTTCTCAACCGGCTGGAACATTCACTACTGGGAAAACCTCTCTCAAGCTTTTCTAGTAAGGTATTTCCCACCTATAAAGATTTCAAAGCTGAGGCTTGAGCTCAACACCTTTAGACAAAAGGAAGGAGAGTCACTCTATGATGCATGGGAAAGATATAAAGACCTACAGAGGGAATGTCCACACCATGGCATAGAAGATTGGCTATTAGTGCAAAATTTCTATAATGGATTACTAGCCTTTACAAGGAGCATAGTTGATTCAGCTGCAAAGGGTGATCTAATGGAGAAAACAGTGCCATAAGCACTTGAACTTCTAGAAAGGGTTGCATACCATAATTATGAGTGGTCAAATGAATGGTCAAATGAAAGAGGAAATGCAAGAAGAACTGCAGGGGTCCTGGAAGTATATGCCCTAAGCATGATAAATGCCCAGTTTGATCAGCTCACAAAGAAACTTGAAAGAATGCAAGCCAATGCAGTTGGTACAAATAGTCAACATGAGGACAGCTATGAAGGAGGATATATGAATTCAGAATACAACAATTTTAATGAACCTACAAAATAGATGAACTATGTGAATAATGGAGGAAACTTCAACCAGAGGTAGCCAAACAATCCATATTCAAATACTTATAACCCTGGATGGAGAAACCACCCAAATTTCTCATGGTCCAATCAGCAGAACCAGCCAATAAACAAGCAACAAGGGTACAAACCTCCAACACCCCCTAGATTTTAGAACAGAGGTTAGAACTTTGCACAGCCATCACTACCTCTCCAACCTCAACAACCGGAACTAAAAATGACCATGGAAACCATGATGAAAGGATTCCTAGCAGCTCAACAACAACAAACTGAATTGATTAAACAGCTGACTTCCAGAATGGACCAACTTGGTATCCATAACAAGATGTTAGAGAATCAAATTGCTCAGCAAGCAAGTTCTTCAAGTAAGGCTGCTGGCAAACAGCCCTGTCAACAAAAATTGAACCCAAGGGAGCATTGCAAAGTAGTTGCACTGAGGAGTGGGAGAACTCTAGTACAACCAGAGGTAGAATCGACAGACGAAACTATTGAAAAATCTAAAGACCAAGCAGAGAAAAAGGGGGAAGAAGCTAAGAAAGATCAGGAAGAGGAAGCAAGGAAGATAAAGAAATTACCAGAACCATACCAGCCTCCCCTACCTTTTCCTTAGAGATTTCAGAAAGCCAAACTGGACAAGCAGTTTGGGAAGTTTTCGGAAGTTTTACAAAAACTTTACATCAACATCCCCTTCACTGAAGCACTTTCTTAGATGCCATCTTATGCCAAATTTCTTAAGGAAATTCTGTCAAAGAAAAGGAAGCTAGAAGACTGTGGAATAATAGCTTTAACAGAGGAATATAGTGCCATTCTGAAAAATAAACTGCCTCCAAAGTTGAAGGATCCAGGAAGCTTCTCCATACCCTGTATCATCGGTAATAAGAAAAGTAGATAAGGCCCTCTGCGATCTTGGGGCAAGCGTCAGTCTAATGCCTCTATCAATATGCAAAAGGCTAGAGATCGGGGAACTGAAACCCACAACAATCTCATTGCAATTGGCTGATCAATCCATTAAATATCCTTTAGGAATACTTGAGAACATCCCTATCAAAGTGGGCAAATTTTTCATTCAAGTTGACTTTATTGTCCTTAAGATGGAAGAAGATGTCCAAATTCCTAACATCTTGGGAAGACCATTATTGGCAACTACCGGAACCATCATAGACATTAAAAATGGACAATTAACCCTCAAGGTAGGAGAAGAAGAAGTAGAGCTCAACTTATTCGACACAATGAAACACAAATTTGAACCTCATGAATGCTTCAAGGTTGACATAATTGACGAACAAGTTAAAGAGGAATTTCATAAGACACATCTTAAAGATCCTCTTGAAGCATGTATTGTGCATAGCCACACAGTGGATGATAAAAATATAGAAATAGCAGCATATGCACAACAGTTGGCAGCTCCTCCACCCCTACCCATAGCTAAGGCTTCCGAGATAGAAAAGTTAAAGGAGGAACAAACCGAAGGTAAGCTCTAGGAAAACTCCAAATAGGTAGAGCTTAAACCTCTCCCATCTTCACTAAGGTACACTTTCTTGGACTCAAAGTCTAATTATCCTATTATAATTAATGCTAGCCTGTCTAAGTTATAAGAGGAAAAGTTGTTAAGAGAACTTAGGATCCATTGCAAAGCATTAGGGTATAAAATAAAAGACCTGAAGGGGATCAACTGTTCGATTTGCATGCATAGGATACCTATGGAAGAAAATAGTAAACCCATAATCGAACATCAAAGAAGACTAAACCCAAACATGAAAGAAGTAGTCAAGAAAGAAATTTTAAAACTATTAGATGCAGGTATCATATACCCAATTTCTGATAGTAAATGGGTTAATCTAGTACATGTAGTTCCTAAGAAAGGTGGGACAGCTGTTATCCAAAATGCAAGCAATGAACTAATTCCTACTAGAGTAGTCACTGGTTGGCGAATGTGCATAGATTATAGGAAATTGAACAGTGCCACCAGAAAAGATCATTTCCCTCTTCCTTTCATTGACCAAATGTTAGAAAGGTTAGCAAAACAGTCTTATTTCTGTTATCAATATGGTACTCGGGATTCTTTCAAATTCTTATTCACCCAGAAGACCAAGAAAATACAACGTTCACTTGTCCCTATGGAACATTTGCATATAGAAGAATGCCTTTTGGTATTTGTAATGCCCCTGCTACCTTTCAAAGATGCATCATGGCTATCTTTTCTGATTATATTGAAGATATCATGGAAGTTTTTATGGATGACTTTTATGTCTATGGAACTACTTTTGATGATTGCCTAGCTAATTTATCTAAGGTGTTGCAAAGATGTGAAGAATCAAACCTGGTCCTAAATTGGGAAAAATGTCATTTCATGGTAAGGGAAGGCATAGTTCTGGGACATTTGATATCGGAAAGAGGAATTAAAGTTGATAAAGCAAAAATTGAAATCATTGAAAATATGCAACCCCCAACATCAGTCAAGGGAGTTCGAAGCTTTTTGGGATATGCAGGATTCTATAGAATATTCATCAAAGACTTTTCCACAATAGCTAAGCCACTTACTAACTTGTTAAGTCAAGATATTCCCTTTGATTTTGATAAAAATTGCCTTGTCTCCTTTAACGGAATCAAAGAGGCCCTGATATCAGCACCAATAATGCAGCTACCGAATTGGGAGCTACCATTCGAGGTGATGTGAGACGAGAGTGACTTTGCAGTTGGAGCAGTGCTCGGGCAAAGAAAAGATAAAAAGCTCCATGCTATTTATTATGCTAGCAAGACACTCGATGATGTGCAAATCAATTATCCTACCACAGAGAAGGAATTCCTAGCAGTGGTATTTGCAATGGACAAATTCTAATCTTACCTCATCGAGTCAAAAGTCATTGTATTCACAGATCATTGTGCAATCTGATATCTTATGAACAAAAAGGAAGCAAAACTAAGACTGACTCGATGGATTCTACTCCTGTAAGAATTTGACCTTGAAATCAAGGATAAAAAGGGATCCGAAAATGTAATAGCTGACCATCTTTCCAGACTAAAATTGGAGTACACAAAGGACTTCGAAGATTTGCCAATTGATGATTCATTTCCTGATGAACAATTACTTGCATTATCCAAAGCTCCATGGTACACTGACTTTGTTAATTTTCTTGTATGCAGGGTACTGCCTCCAAACATGACTTATTAGCAAAGGAAGAAATTCCTACATGATGTGAGATATTACTTATGGGAGGAACCCCTACTGTATAAGAGATGTAATGATGGGTTGATAAGAAGGTGCATACTAGAGGAAGATATGGAAAGTATCATTTATCACTGCCATTCATCACTATATGGAGGATTTCAGTACTTCAAAGACCGCAGCCAAGATTTTACAAGCAGGGTTTTACTGGCCACATTTATTTAAGGATGTAAGATCCTTTGTGTTAGCTTGTGATCAATGCCAAAGAACAGGTAACAGTTCAAAAAGGAATGAAATGCCACTGCATGGTATACTTGAGATAGAATTGTTTGAGGTATGGGGAATAGACTTCATGGGCCCATTCCCCTCTTTTCGTAGAAACAAGTATATTCTGGTTGGAGTTGATTGTGTGTCAAAATGGGTAGAAGCTATTGCAACACCAACCATTGATGCTAGAGTGGTCACTAAGTTCCTTAAGAAGAACATCTTCACAAGATTTAGCACACCACGAGTGATAATCAGTGATGGAGGAAGCCACTTCTGCAACCAACAATTCAAAACACTACTGAAAAAGTATGGAGTGACTCATAAGGTGGCCACACCTTATCATCCTCAAACCAGCGTTTAAGTAGAAATATCAAACAGGGAACTGAAGCAGATTCTGGAGAAAACTATAAATAGATCCAAGAAGGACTTTTGCATGAAGCTAGATAATGCATTATGGGCATACCGCACTGCTTATAAAACCCCAATTGGCACAACACCCTTCCAACTGGTTTATGGAAAATCATGCCATCTCCCTGTTGAACTTTAGCATAAAGCTTATTGGGCAATTCAAGTACTAAACTTTGACCTCAAAGCTGCTGGTGAGAAAAGGCTCTTACAACTGAATGAGTTGGAAGAAATCCAATAAGAAGCATACAAAAATGCCAAAATCTTTAAGGATAAAACCAAAAGATGGCATGACAGGCCCATAGCAAGGAAAGAGATAAAAGAAGGAGATCTTGTCCTCTTATTCAACTCTAGATTGAAACTCTTTCCAGGGAAACTGAAATCAAGTGGTCCGGACCTTTCAAGATCACCTAAGTTTTCCCACATGGAGAAGTAGAGGAATAAAGCGAAACCTCAAGCGCATTCAAGGTCAATGGTCAGAGGCTGAAGCCTTACTTTTAGGGAGAACCCATAGAAAAGGGAGTCAATTGCACTCTCAATCCTCCTACTGACAGATCATAAATAAGCAAAGTCCAGCTAAATACTATAAACGAGCGCTTTTTGGGAGGCAACCCAAAATTTTTCTAAACTTTTCTTTTTTTTTTTTTCTTTTTTTTTTTGTTTAATATTGAATTTTTGTTTTGTACTCATTAGCATTTCATTTTGTAGGATTTTTGAAAAGGGGAATAGAGATCAAGAGAGGAAGGGAATCACCAAGTCAAAACCACAAAAGGGAAAATTGAACAAAACCGGGGAAGTAACTCTATTGTTAATCTTTACATCCATTTCATGTGTTATGATGATAAAATTTTTCATTTGCTAAGATTTGAAAAATCAGAAAATTACAAGGGTCGTGTACTAGTTTTACACACCCCGTGTAACTTTATGGAAGTCCATAAATTTCATGCAATTTTAACTCTTTGGGAGACAGAAAATTACACGGGTCCATAGCCCAATTTACACGGACCGTGTAATGTCTCTAGCATAATAACTAAGAGACAGAAGGTTACACGGGGCTCCTTGTATTTTACACAGGTCGTGTAACATATCTAGTAAAGCAACCCGAGAAACAGAAAGTTACACGGGTCCTAGAGCTCATTTACATGGGCCGTGTACTTCAATAGATTTTGTAAAATTCAGGCAGCAATTTACATGGCCCTACATGTCTAGAACCATATAGTGATACATGACCCATGTACTTTGTTGTAGAAGCGACTCCTGGGGCACGAAACGCGCGAAACAAAGAGTCCTAACGGCTCTTTAAATGCACCCCTAGCATTAAAACTCTTCATAAACACAAAACCCTTCATTTCCTCCCTTCCTAGCCTATAAAAAGCTCTCAAATCTCATCTCCCTTCATTAAAATCCTACTCTTCTTCTTCCCAAAAACCCATCCATGGCTCCTGCAAAGAGATCTGCAAGAAGGATCGGCTCGTCTTCAAAGCAAAGAGGAGAATCCTCACCTTCTTCACCCCAGCCTCCAACCCAATGTCCAAGAACGAGGCTAACCACTCACCAACCATCTCAACAAGCCCCTCCTCCATAGCAACCACTGCCATAACTCGCTCCACAACCCGAAATATCTATTTCTTAGGGATTTCATGATGATGCCCACAAAACAATGTGCACCAGACTTCATGCCAGAAAAATATCCTCCACCAAGTACATAGATTTGAAAAATCAGAAAATTACACTGGTCATGTACTAGTTTTACATGCCTTGTGTAACTTTCTTGAAGTCCATAAATTTCATGCAATTTCAAATCTTCGGGAGATAGAAAATTACACGGGTCCATAGCCCAATTTACACGGATCTTGTAATGCCTCTAGCAGAATAACTAAGAGATAGAAGGTTACACGGGGCTCCTTGTATTTTACATGGGTCGTGTAACATATCCAACAAAGCAACCCAAGAAATAGAAAGTTACACGGGTCCCAGAGCTCATTTACACGGGCCGTGTACTTCGACAGATTTTGTAAAATTCGAGCAGAAATTTACACGGCCCTGCATGTCGGGAACCATGTAGTGATACATGACTCGTGTACTTTGTTACACAAGTGACTCCTGAGGTGCAAAATGCGTGAAATGAAGAGTCCTAATAGCTCTTTAAATGCACCCCTAGCATTAAAACTCTTCATAAATACAAAACCCTTCATCTCCTCCCTTCTTAGCCTACAAAAAGCTCTCAAATCTCATCTCCCTTCATTAAAATCCTGCTCTTCTCCTTCCCAAAAACCCATCCATGGCTCCTGCAAAGAGATCTGCAAGAAGGATCGGCTCATCTTCAAGGCAAAGAGGAGAATCCTCACCTTCTCCACCCCAGCCTCCAACCTAACGTCCAAGAACGAGGGTAACCACTCACCAACCATCCCAATAAGCCCCTCCTCCATAGGAACCACAGCCATAACCCGCTCCACAACCCAAAATCTCTATTCCTTGGGGATTTCGTGATAATGCCCACAAAGCAATATGCACCAGACTTCACACCCGAAAAATATCCTCCACCAAGTACATGGATTTTCTACTTTTGGAGCAAATAGGATTGCAAGATGAAATCAATGGGCTACTTGACAGCATTTGTAACACCCTCCTTGTAGTAACTCTATGCATTTTACTGTTCTGGTGACTGGTGTCGGTCCGGACAGCTAGAACGTCTGGAAGAATATTTAAACTAAAGTGAGGAATCATGATTAACTCAAATATTAATAGAAAAAATTTAGAAAAAATTTTAGAAATAAAATACAACCAAGTTAAATGAGCCGGTGCCCTAGCGATGGGTAACCCAGTGGAAAGTTGCGGTTCTCGCAACTAGGAGTCCTAGACCGGGGGGAAAATTCATAAAATAATTTTTGGGACTCCAGAGAAGGGTCATTGAGGTTTTTATGGCATTAGAATGCCAAGAAAATGCTTAGAAAAATTTTTCAATCGGTATAGACAATTTTAGTCTGTTAAGCCAAACGGAGGGCATTTTGGTTATTTCATCTTCAGAGATGATTTTTGGCCGACTTGTCTAGTTAAGTAAATAATTATTATGAAATAAAATGTGAATAAATATTGCTAAAAATTAAATTAAAATTTAGTAGACAAGAAAAGGAAGGAAAATTAAAGAATTGGAATTATGACATCATTATGATGTCATTAAAAATCCTCCCACCCAATCAAACTTTGACACATGGCATTAACTTATTTAAAATGACTTAATGGGCAGAAAAAAAAGAAAGAAAAATCAGTTGCTTCTTCAACCTTTGGGGCAGCCAAAAACGTGGAGAGAGAGAAAGAGGAAGGAAAACTTCATTAAAGCTCACCCAAGCTCCCAACCTCACCAAATCTCACTCCAAAACCCTAGCCTTCTTCACAAAAAATTAACCTAGCACCTTGAGGAAGCTTTGGGCAGCCAAAAGAAAGAAAAATCAAGAAGTTTTCTAAGCTAGGGAAACTCTCCAACAAAGGTTAGTGTCAATTAATTCTTTAAACTTGTATATGCATCATTAGGAGTATGAATTGATCCATTGATTGTATGTGTTTGAAAAATTGAAATGGTAGAGCTAGGGTTTGGATCCAAAATTAAGATGTTGATCATGTAATGATGAAAGTAAGTTTTAATGGTAAATTAGTGACCATTTGGTTATGTGTGAATGAGAAATGAAGTAGTTTATGTAGTGGGAAATGAAGTTGGTGGCTGCCCTTGGTGACCTATAGGGCTGGGCATGAGTCCAGTAGGTTTGGGCAACAATAACTTGAATTGTAGAAGTTCAATTGGTGCAAGGCCAATTGGAAATGAAACTAGACATATA
The DNA here is from genome assembly GCF_030052815.1 of Hevea brasiliensis. Classification (NCBI taxonomy): domain Eukaryota; kingdom Viridiplantae; phylum Streptophyta; class Magnoliopsida; order Malpighiales; family Euphorbiaceae; genus Hevea; species Hevea brasiliensis. Next base: position 37,010,404 of record NC_079497.1, on the reverse strand, counting down.
ATTCCACAACTTTGGTGAAGAAACCATGTCCAGAAAACAAAACCAAGTTGACCAAAAGCTTGCCCTAATCCAAGTGACCTGCATTCTGCCTGGGCAAAATGACCAAATAAATAGTGTTTGGTCATTTGGCCATAACTCAGTGTAGAGACGTCCAATTGACCTGAAATTTTACCAAAGACAAGCTGAGATATAGATCTACAACTTTCATGAAGAAACCTAACCCAAATTATTACCAGAACATATTCAAAAAGTGAGTTGAAATCACTGTTCCAAGTACTATAGACTTGGTCAGTCCAGACATTCTGGAAAAATTTCAATCCTGCCAGTTGTGGTTTTTGGGCCATAACTTGAGCTACCAAACTCCAAATGGAGTGATTCAAAAAAGGAAATATAACTAGACAAAATAAGAAACAACTTTCATGTTGATCATTTTGCCAAATTCCCACTGCTAAAATGACTAATAGAACAGTAAACACAAAGCTTGAAATCTGAAAATTTTGAACAATTAACATTAAGCTTAGAAATGGTATTGGCAACCAATACCAACAATTTTAGAATGCAAAATGTGGTATGTTTGGAGTATTAGAACCAATGTACCTATTGTCTATGCAAATGTCAATATTTTAGTTGACTAATGAAATGAATAGTAACACCTAAACTTAAATTTCAAGAATTATAAAGTTTAAAAGTGTAACATGCCCTAGTACACCTAGTAAGAATGGTTTAGATAGGTTGGCATGCCAATAGGGTTCAATTAGTAGTACTGCACATGGCATTTTGCCATTATGTGATTTTATTGCTTTTAGCCATTCTGACATTGTGTTGATACTTGGCCTTGTGCCTAATATTTATTACAGCTTATTAGCTGTTCTGTTGCACACCGGGAGATACATATGTGACCGATGGTGTGACGGCACGAGGTACTTGATATCCAGTGCCAGTTTACCCATTTATCCAGTCCAGTCATCTAGTATAGGTTACTTAGGCAATTAAAAAAATGGAAGTGGATAATTTTAATAAAATTATGAATATAACAAATACAAAATAAATAAGATTACCAGTAATGATCAAAAAATTGTTTGCATAAGACATCAGAACATGCACTACATATTTATTTTCTATTATTTCTTTTTATTTTATTATTGGTGTGACACCCCTTACCCGTCTACAGTATATCCGAGTAAGTTATGTCACACGGTGTACCGGAACACTTTATTTTATCTTAATTAATTTTCATCATAATTTTGAATATATCTTGTGAAATATAATCTATTTAAGTCATTTGTTGAAATTTTAATTTATTTGAGGTTCCGAAAATTTTATAGAAAATCCGGCAGAGTACCGGCTAAAAATGGAGAAAACAGTTCTTCGGAACCTGTGAAAAACACTTCCTATAATCATATTCAATCATCACAAACTTCAACATCAAAATCTCAACATTTTTCAATTTCATTTCTCAATCATTCATCTCATGTGATAATCATGTATAATCACAGATAAAAATTCACTTTTCCATTCACAAACACAATTCTCATTATTTACATGAATGTCAAAATACATTTCATAAGTTCAGTTACATATGAGAAAATAAAAATTAGTTACAAAATATCAAAATGAAACCTAGTGTCCTACCAATGCACAGAAGATGGTGAGGTGACACAGACACTATGCACAGCTGCAGGATGGTCTCACCCAGTCTGCGGTCTACTAGGATCTCGATCAATATCTCCAGAACCTACGCGTGGCAAAAGCAACACGCTAAGCAATAATGCTTAGTGGTGCAATAATAAAATAAAAGGAAATAATAGAAAATAAATATGTATTGAATGTATCGATGTTTTACTGGTTTTATACTTGTTATAATCATTTATTTCGTTAACTTTATCCACTTTCATTCTTTTGGTTGCCCAAGTAACCTGTACTGGACGACTGGACTGGATAAACGGGTATACTGGCCCTGGGTATCTAGTACCTCGGGCCGTCACACCATCGGTCACGTATGCATCTCCTAGTGTGCAACAGAATAGCTAATAAGCTGTAATAACAATAGGCACAAGGCTAAATATCAACACAAGGTCAGAATGGCTAAAAGCCATGAAATCACAGAATGGCATAATGCCATGTGCAGTACTGCTAACTGAACCCTATTGGCATGCCAAACTATCCAAACCAATCTTGTTAGGTATATTAGGGAATTTGATACTTTTGAATTATTCAATTTTTGAATTTCAAGTTTTGGTGTCACTATTCACCTCATTGGTCAACAAAAATGTTCACTTTTGGATAGAAAATAGGTACATTGGTTTTAACACCCCCAATGTACCACATTTTGCATTCAAAACTCGTTGGAATTAATCACCAATACCATTTTTAAGCTTAGAACTAAGGGAGCAGAATTTTCAGTTTTTGTACCCCAACTTTACTGTTCCATTTGTGACTGTTATAGTGGCAATTTGAGGAAATGGTAAACATGAAAGTTGTTCCTTATTTTGTCTAGTTGAATTTACTTTTTTGAATCACTCCATTTGGAGTTTTGTAGCTCCAGATATGGTCCAAAAACCACAGCTGGCCGGATTGCAAAACTGCAGAATTGACCATATCTACAGTGCAGTGAACAGTGACTGCAACTGCCTTATTGGATATGTTCTGGCCATAATTTGGGGTAGTTTTCTTCATGAAAGTTGTTTGTCTATATCGTAACTTGTTTCTGTAAAAATTTCAGGTCAATTGGCCCATTCTACAATGAGTTATGGCCAAATGAACAATTACTGTTCATTTGGTCATTCTGCAGATTCTGGTTGCAGGAGATCCGGGTTGGGGCCAGTTTTTGGTCCACTTGCTTTGGTCTTTTGGGCATGCTTTCTTCACCAAAATTGTGCCATTATGTGTCTAGTTTCATTTCCAATTGGCCAAACACCAATTGAACCTACACAGCCAGAGTTATGGCAGTCCAAACAGGCTGGACTCACTGCCTCCCCTGCTGCCCTCACTAGGTAGCATACCATTTCAGTTTGTAATACTCTAATTCACTTCAAATTATGGTCAACTTATCTCAAATGGTCACTAATTGACCATTAGAATGTTCACTCATCATTTCATAAGCTAAGTCCAAATTTCACTCCCAAAACCCTAGCTCAAATTCAAGGTTCACACAAGTTACCTTAGTTAAACTAACTAATTCATTATCCTTATATATATATACTTTAAACATGATCTCTAGTTCACTACAAGTCCATCAAAAACAGTCAATCTTATTCCTTCCTTAGGGCTGCCGAAATCCATGGTGGACATACACATAAATTTTATTCATTTAATTTACAAATTCTTACTTATTTCAAGTCTCTAACATGGAATAAAAGAGGTATGTGTATAAATATGCACTAACCTCTTGTAGGGCAGAATTTTCCCAAGCTTGACTTCACTTCCTTTCTTTTTCTTGGCTGCCAAACACTCTAGCAAGGTTGGGTGACTAATTTTAGTGAAGGGACCTAAGGTTTTTGGGTTAAAGTTAGAGAGATTTTTTAAGCTTGAATGAAGAAGAAGATGAAGACTTCCATGGCCATGGTGGTGCGGCTGAAATGAGGGAGAAGATGGCTGATAGGTTTTTGATTTTCTTTAGTCTCAATTGTCTCTTTTATTAGTTACTTAAATGGTTGTTTAAATGTAATTGGTGGGAACTTTTTAATTGACATCATAATGATGTCATAATTTGCATTATATTGATTTTTCTTTTCTTTTCTTTTCTACTAGCTTTAAATTAATTTTTCATCAACCTTAATTCATATTTTATGTTATAATAATTATTTAATTAATTGGACAAGTCGGCCAAAAATCACCTCTGAGGGCGAAATGACCAAAATGCCCTCCGTTTGGATTAACGGGTCAAAATTGTCTGTACTGATTGAAAAATTTTTCTAAATATTTTCTTGGCATTCTAATACCATAGGAACCTCAATGACCCTTCTCTGGAGTCCCAAAAATTATTTTATGAATTTTTCCCCGGGTCTAGGGCACCTAGTTGCGAGAATCGCAACTTCCCTCTGAGTTACCCATTGCTTGGGCACCGGCTCATTTGACTTAGTTGTATTTTATTTCTAAAATTTTTACTAAATTTTTCTTATTAATATTTGAGTTAATTATGGTTCCTCACTTTAGTAAAAAGATTTTTCCGAATGTTCTAACTGTCCGGACCGACACCGGTCACCGGAACAGTAGAATGTACAGAGTTGCTACTGGGAGGGTGTTACAATTGGCACTACTAAGCATTATTGCTTAGCACGTTGCTTTTTGCCATGCGTAGGTTCTGGAGAGACCGACCGAGAGCCCAGTAGACCACAGACTGGGTGAGACCATCTGCAGCTCTGCACAGTGTCCGTGTCACCTCACCGTCATTAGTGCATTGGTAGGACACTAGATTTTATTTTGGTATTTTGTAATTAACTTTTATTTTCTCATGTATAATTAAGACTTATGCAATGTATTTTGATATTAATGTAAATAGTGGAAATTGTGTTTATGAATGGAACATTGAGTATTTATTTATGACTTGTATATGAATATTATGTGAAATGAATGAATGAGAAACGGAAATATTGTTGAAAAATATTGAGACATTGTTGATGAAATGAAGTTTGGGAATGATAGAAAATTTTGGAAGTGCTTCTCACAGGTTCCGAAGAACTGTTTTATCCATTTTTAGCCGGCACTCTACCGGATTTTCTATAAAATTTTCGGAACCTCAAATAAATTATAATTTCAATAAATGACTTAAATGAATTATATTTCATAAATTGTACTTCATAACTATGAAAAAAATAAATTAGGAAGAATAAAAAAAATGATTGAATTAAAATAGGGTGTTCCGGTACACTGCATGGCATATCTTACTCGGCTACATTGTAGACAGGTAAGGGGTGTCACAGTATTGGGTGGACAAGGTTCGCCCAACTCCAGTTCCCAGCATACAAGGACACCACGTTAGAATTTTTGGGTAGCTTCAAGGCCAACTTATGGCCGACCGATAGGGAAGACAGGGGCGGGATTGAATTTCACCTCCTTAGTGTCGACCAAGTAATGAACATGGATGAGTTCAATGCCATCTTTGGTTTTGACAACGTCGGTCACCAAGAGATTCTAAGGAACTGCATGCTGTACAATAGCACCAACTTCTAGAGTTCTATTGCCTCGAACTTAGAGCCTTATAACTCTAACAAATACAAATCAACGGGCATCACTAGTCCAGCACTACGTTACATGCATCGGTTCGCCGCCCACACCATAATGGGTTGTAGCGATAGCCTTGGCATTGTCAATGGCAATGAGCTCTTCTTTTTGTGGTGTATGGTCATCGGACAGCGGTGCAGCACCGGCTTCTTCTTGTGCAACCATCTCTGATGCCTTTGCCATCAATCTATTGGCCACATTGTACTTGTTGGCCTTGTCACCACCATTGCCCTAAACTTTGGCTTCATTCCAGGACATAACAGACTACCTTTTGTCACTGGAACGTCGCAAATTGATCAAACTATTTGCATATCCATGGGGATATGTAAGAAAGTGGGAAACACATGCTACTTGGTGGATGCCAAAGGAAACACCATTCCTCAGAGAGACGAAGGAAGAGAAGGACTCGGCGAAACTTTGTAACCTTAAGAAGAAAGGCAAGAGCGAATGTTCGAAGAGTCCCCTGTCCGAGTGCCTCCATACACACCACCACCGTCAAACTCTGTCCTTGCATACCTGTAGTGCATGAAGACCACAATATACGGCAGGATGCGAGCTATCGAGGACAACCTCCAGGAAGCACACAACAAGCTGGACATGCTAATGGACAAACTAAGTGAGGACGATGAGGAGGAAGAGGAGCCAGGATCACCAGCATCACCATCATCATCATCAGAGGCCTAGGATATGATCTTTATTGTAATTTATTACATGCCCTAGTCCTAACTTGCAACCATAGGTTTCTTTTATTTGCTTTATGTTCAAAAATTTTCCATGCTTAATAAAAAATCTGATTCCTTAAATTTTTGTACGATTGCTCTAATTTTGCACATTATGCTAACATTGAGGACAATGTCTGGTTTGAGTTTGGGGGTGATACAATTGCATTGGCATATCATTACATGAACATCATTGCATTGTTTAAATTCAGCTACATTATTCTTGTGTATTAAAAATTTTTTGAGAATTTTTGAAAAATTTTGGATTTGAAATTATGAAACTTAGCACTATAACTAAATTTTAGTAAGTTAATAATTGGACTCCACGGGATAGAGGAATGAACATATCTAGATAGGCAAAAAGGGATTCTAACATGTTGTTTGTAAAGAAACTAATATCTTTAGTGGAACTAGACTAGTTAAACCTCTTCATAACTATTAATTTATCACATTGAACTTGTAAAATTAGGAGAACAATTTTTGAAATACAAGTAAACCTAAAAACTGCCTCACTAGCTCTAGAACATATCTCTTGGACCTATCAAGGCAAAATCCTAACATATGCTTGATGAAGAAATGATTAAGGCATTATTTGATATAGCCTCACTAAGCCTTAGCCATCCCTAATTAAAATGTATATCCCTTGTAGCTAACTTGAAGCCAATGTTTATCCCTTAGAATTTATTAATTACCCATGTCATTTACCTAGCCCCTAGCCTAAACACCTACCACACCCTTTTGAGGAAGCAATATGCATAAGGAAAATGAAGAGAGGATGCAGTACTCAAGAAAGAGTGCAAGTGTGCAATTGAAATCAAAGAAAAACTTACCTTTCCAAACTAGCAAAAGTAATAAGTTTGGGGGAGAGGACGAAAGGAAAATAAAAAGAAAGGAAAAGAGAAAAGAAAAAAAGGCCCAAGATAAGTATCATGGAAGCATGCTTAGCACTGTAAAAAGCCAAAAGCCCTTCCTCTCCATACAAAGTTAGTATTTTATGCATACACACTATCCTCACATTTGCATTCCCTAAAGACCTTTCATTGGCAACCAAGTCATGATCCCTTAGCCCCATTACAACCCTTTTGAAGACCTTTTGATCTTTTGAAAGTACATGCTATATTAGTGGAGATAGAGAATTGAGATATGCCTATGGAGTTGGAATTGAAATACTTCATCTCAATTACTCATGAAAGAGGGAGATTTAGGGGAGTTAGTGTTTCTTAATTCTATCCCAATAAAACAGGTTGTTTTTGGCTTATTAATGGTCTTGTATAGAGGAATAATTAGTCGAAACACCATGAAATGAGGTGAAGTTCCAAACATGCAGCTATTAGAACCCTTATGCCTTGAAAGAGGAAAGTTGGTATGAAGGTTAGAGGAGTTTGATTCTACGCTTATTAAATTGATCATTGTATTCCTAAGTATCCCCTAAAATGTGCTTTAAAATAGAGTTTTATTTTGCTTGAGGACAAGCAAATTGAGTTTGGGGGTATTTGATACACTTGAATTGAATAGATGTTTTTAAGCACATTTACATTATATTTCATAGCATTTAGGCAAGTATTTTCATTCATGATAGTTAATTTCATTAGTTTTCGTAATTTCTATTGTAAAGCCCTTAATTCCATGTTTTTTGCATTATTTCAGGTGTTTGGGTGAAGCACCAAAGAATAGGAGTGCAAAGGAAAGCTTAGATAGGTAAAAAGACAAAGAATTACTGCTGATACAAAGTACACGGGTCGTGTAAACCAAGCCCCAGACCCGTGTAACTGTTGCCTCATCGTCTCTTCACTTTCCCAAGTTGCCTCATCGGTGTTGTGGTGCCTCCAAAGCACTTTCACCAGTGGAATCTGCTTATTTCTCAACTCTTTTACTTCCCGAGCCAGGATTTGTAGAGGTTCTTCTTCATATGTTAAATCCGGTTGTATTTCAATTTCTTCTCTGGAGATGACATGCAAAGGATCTGAGCGGTATCTTCTGAGCATGGACACGTGGAACACATTGTGGATCTTGTCCAGCTCTGGTGGTAAAGCTAGCCTATAGGCCACTGGACCCACACGTTCAATGACTTCATATGGGCCAATGAACCTAGGGCTTAACTTACCTTTTCTTCCAAACCTCAGCACTTTCTTCCACGGTGACACCTTGAGGAACACTTTGTGGCCAACCACATATTCTATTTCTTTTCTCTTCAGGTCGGCATAAGATTTCTGTCTGTCCAAGGTAACCTTCAAGTTGGCTTTGATTAGTTTCACTTTCTCCTCAGTCTGTTTCACCAGGTCTGGCCCTACCAGTTTGTCTTCGCCCAATTCAGTCCAGCACACAGGAGTTCTACATTTTCTCCCATACAGTGCTTCATATGGGACCATTTGGATGCTAGCTTGGTAGCTATTGTTGTATGCAAATTCTGCCAATGGGAGGTATCTATCCCAACTTCCCTCAAATTCAATGACACAACTCCTCAGCATATCCTCAAGGACCTGACATATATTTCATGATATTATTATCATTTTAATTCAATATTTGTATCAATTTCATTGGTTTCAATTGTTTACCTGGATTACTCTTTCTGATTGCCCATCCATCTGAGGATGGAAAGCTGTGCTGAAATGGAGTTGTGTACCCAAGGATTCATGCAACTTTTTCCAAAATCTCGATGTAAACCTTGGATCTCGATTAGATATGATGGAAAGTGGAATTCCATGCAATCTAACTATCTCACTGATATACAATTCTGCTAACTTCTCCAGTGAGTAGTCAGTCCTAACTGGCAGAAAGTGTGCTGACTTTGTCAATCTATCCACTATTACCCATGCTGCATCATGTTTCTTCTGGGTGAGAGGTAGACCACTAACAAAATCCATGGTGACCCGATCCCATTTCCATTCAGGTATGCGTATAGGCTGTAGCAAACCTGATGGAACTTGATGTTCTGCCTTAACTTGCTGAAATGTCAAGCATTTAGTCACATAGTCACCTATATCCCTCTTCATACCAGGCCACCAATACTGGAGTTTCAGATCATGATACATCTTTGTACTTCCTGGGTGCATAGCATATACACTGGTGTGTGCCTCTATCAGAATATTGGCCTTCAATTCCCCATCATCTGGTACACACAGCCTTCCTTTGTAATACAAACACCCATCTGCTTTCACCTCATAGTCAGTTGCTTTTCCCTCTGAGAGTTTGCTCATAATAGCCATTAACTTTTCATCTGCCTTTTGCCCATCTAAAATCTCATTGAGTTTGGCCTCACTTGCAACTCAGCCAAAATATCTCCATCTCGAACCAAAGATAGACGGGCATTCAATGATCTCAAAGCTGTGATGGATTTTCTGCTCAAAGCATCAGCAACTACATTTGCCTTCCCAGGTTGGTAGTCAATTACACAGTCATAATTCTTCAGGAACTCAATCCATCGCCTCTGTCTAAGGTTGAGCTCTTTCTGGGTTGGCAAGTATTTCAGGCTTTTGTGGTCCGTGTAAATGTAGCACTTTTCACCATACAAGTAATGCCTCCATATCTTCAATGCGAAAATAATTGCTGCAAGCTCTAGATCATGGGTAGGGTAATTCTGTTCATGTGGCCTTAGCTGCCTGGAAGCATAAGTGACCACCTTCCCCTCTTGCATCAATACACACCCTAACCCATTATGAGAGGCATCACTGTAGACCACAAAGTCCTTTCCTGACACTGGCTGTGTTAACACTGGTGCCTCTGTTAACATAGCCTTCAGCTTCTCAAAACTGGTCTGACACTTGTCATTCCAGTCAAATCTGACATTCTTGTGTAACAACTTGGTCATTGGAGCAGATATTAAGGAAAATCCCTTCACAAATCTTCTGTAATACCCCGCTAGCCCCAAGAAGCTTCTGACCTCAGTTGTATTTCTGGGAGGCTTCCATTCCATCACTGCTTCTATTTTCTTGGGATCCACCCTAATCCCATCAGCTGACACTATGTGTCTAAGGAATGCAATCTCATTCAACCAAAAGTCACACTTGGACAATTTAGCATACAGCTTCTTCTCTCTCAGGGTTTGTAGAACAATCCTCAAATGCTCATCATGTTCTTCCCTAGTCTTGGAATACACCAAAATATCATCAATAAAGACCACTACGAACCGATCTAAGTATGGATGGAAGATACGGTTCATAAGGTCCATGAATGCTGCTGGTGCATTTGTTAGGCCAAAGGGCATCACTAAAAACTCATAATGCCCATATCGGGTCTTGAATGCAGTCTTTGGCACATCTGCATCCTTCACCCTCAACTGATGATACCCTGACCTGAGATCAATTTTAGAAAATACTCCTGCTCCCTTCAACTGATCAAACAGATCATCAATTCTAGGCAACGGATATTTGTTCTTCACTGTCACTTTATTCAACCGCAGAATCAATGCATAGCCTCAAAGTCCCATCCTTCTTTTTCACAAACAAAGACTGAGATCCCCATGGTGACACATGGGCGTATGAACCCTTATCCAAAGAATCCTTGAAACTGAGTTTTTAACTCCTCAATTCTGGGTGCCATCCTATAAGGAGCAATGGAAATGGGTCTTTGTGCAGTTGTCTCAATAGTAAATTCAACTTCCCTTTCTGGTGGCAAACTAGGCAATTCTTCAGGAAATACCTCTGGGAAGTCTCTTACTGTGGGTATATCACTCAGGTTTGGCTTAGCCTGCCTAGTATCCACCACATGTGCTAGGTAGGCTTCACAGCCTTTTCTCATCATTCTTCTTGCAACTGTGGCTGAGATGACATTGGACAAGAAATCTGTCCTTTCCCCCACAACTGTGATCTTATTACCCCCTGGAGTTTTCAAAGAAATTCTCTTCAATTTGCAATCAACTATTGCCTGATGACGTGACAACCAGTCCATTCCCAAAATCACGTCAAACTCATGAAAATGTAACTCAATTAAGTCTGCCAAGAATTCACACCCCTGAATCTTTAACGGGCAACCCTTGTACACTTTGTTCACCACTACACTGCGACCCAATGGATTAGTGACCAGAATGTCTTGGTCACTCTCCCCTACCAGTATCCCCCTTTCTACGGGTAGGTTGATGCAAATGTAGGAATGAGTAGATCCTAGATCTACCAATGCATGCACAGGTGTAGTGTAGAGGAAGAACGTACCCCTGATGACGTCTGGGGCATCTTGCTCCTCCTGAGCTCTAATAGCATAAGCTCTTGCTGGTGGTCTGCTGTCAGGCCTCTCTGCTGGCTCAGATGCAGGCCTCTGTGATGGTCCAACAGCCTCAGATTTACCAGATTTTCTACCTCTGCAGTGCGAGAGTAGGTCTGCTCGCTTGTGTTGGAGCAATTGTAGTAGTTCTGCGTGGGCTTCCTTAATCGATGCTCTGTCGACCCACACCTTAAGGCACCGCCATTTCTCCAACACTCCCCCTTGTGCCACTTCAAACAGTGCGGACATGCAGAAGATGCTGGGGCTGGTCCCCTGAACCCCATCCCTGGAGAGCTGCCCACTGATGATGTGGACTGGCCTCTCCTAGAGGTAAATCGTGGCTGGGCCTCGAGATCGACTCGACCTTGTGACTGAGCTGAACTCTGTGCAGGAGGACCCTTGAACTTCTTCCCAAATGCAGGAGCTGAACTAGACTGACCTGGGCCCCTCTTTTGCTGTCTCTCTCTTCTGGTCTGCTCACTGATTCTTACTTTTTCCACCTTTATTGCAGCTTCCACTAATTTGGTGAAGTCAATGATTCCCAAGGCAGTGATCATAATCTTTATATTGTCATTTAGTCCCTCTTCAAATCTCTTGCACCTTTCAGCTTCATTAGGAACTATCTCCCTTCCATAGTGGCTTAATCGAACGAATTCCTTCTCATACTCACCATCGACAACCGTCTCGCCAAAGTTAATAAACTCTCTTCTTCTCTCTTCCAGGTATACAGTACCCACATATTTCTTCTTGAATTGAGAGAGGAAGAAGTCCCAAGTTACAGCTTCTGGCTGCACTTCACTGGACACCGTGTCCCACCATTCGTAGGCATCATCTTGCAACAAAGATATGGCAGCTTCCAAGTTTTGCTCTGGAGTGCAGTGGAGTTGTTTTAGGACTCGCTCGCCTGCTGTTCAACCAATTCTACCGCAATGTAATCATCTTCTCTCTTGCCATAGAAATCCACCGCTCCAAACTTTCTTAGCCTTTCCAATTGTGATTTCTTTGTGGAGCCGTGGTGGTGGTGGTGCCGCATTACCCGCCATTTGTTTAAAGAAATCGCCATTTGTCAAACATGGCTCGTGGAGGCCGAAAGGTGTTCTCGCTGAGCTGGCGGAGCAGATTCTCTCATGCCCCCAGTCTCAGCTGCTGCAGGTGGAGCATGACTCTCCACTTCCTCCTCGATTGCCCTCTGAGATGAAGGGTCCATATCCTATTTAACAAAGACAAACAGATTTGCGTTAGTGTCACCTCGACTCTTACAAATGCAATGCATGGTATGGATTCAATCTAGGCCCAGAAACGCCTAAGCCGTGCTCTGATACCACTAAATGTGACACCCCTTACCCGTGTACAGTATACCCGAGTAAGTAATGCCACACGGTGTACCGGCACACTCTAATATACCTTAATTAATTTAAATCATACTTTTGAATATAATTTATGAAATATAATTTATTTAAGCCATTTATCAAAAGTATTATTTATTTAAGGTTCCGAAAATTTTAAAGAAAATCCGGCGGAGTACCGGCTAAAAATGGAGAAAACAGTTCTTCGAAACCTGTTAAAACACTTCCAAATAATTTTCCAAACAATCCCAACTTCAATTCATCAACAAAGTCTCAATATCAAGATCTCAACAACATTTCTCAATCATCCATCACATGTGATAATCAAGTATAAATCACAAATAGATATTTACTTTTCCATTCACAAATACAATTTTCATAATTTACATGAACATCAATATACATTACACAAGTTTAATTACATATAAGAAAATCAAAATTTATTACAGAATGCCAAAATGACACCTAGTGTCCTACCAATGCACTGCAGAAGTTGAGGTGACACAGACACTGTGCAGAACTGCAGGATGGACTCACCCAGTCTGCGGTCTACTGGGCTCACGATCTGTATCTCCAGAACCTACGCGTGGCAAAAGCAACGCGCTAAACAATAATGCTTAGTGGTGCAATAATAAAATAAAAGAAATAGCAGGAAATAAATATGTAACGAATGTATATGTTTTATTTGTTTGGTATTTGTATATCATTTACTTTGTCCACTTTTATTCATTTGGTTGCCCAAGTAACCTACACTAGACGACTGGACTGGATAAATGGGTAAACTGGCACTGGGTATCAAGTACCTCGGGCCGTCACACAATCGGTCACATATGCATCTCCCGGTGTGCAATGTACGGCTAACAAGTCAGAATACATCAGGCACAAGGCCAAATCTCAATACAAGGTCAGAATGGCTGAAAGCCATGAAATCACAGAATGGCATATTTCCATGTGCAGTACTGCTAACTAAACCCTATTGGCATGCCAAACTATCCAAACCAATCTTGTTAGGTATACTAGGGCATTTGAAACTTTTAAATTCTTCAATTTGTGAATTTCAAGTTTTTGGTGTCACTGTTCACCTTATTGGTCAACAAAAATGTTGACTTTTAGGTAGAAATTGGGTACATTGGTTTTGACACTCCCAACATACCACATTTTGCTTTTAAAACTTGTTAGGATTGGTCACCATTTCCATTTCTCAACTTAAATCTAAGAGGGCAGAAATTTCAGTTTTTGAAGCCTAAGTTTACTGTTCCATTAAGCACTGTTGCAGTGGGAATTTGAAGAAATGGCAAACATGAAAGTTGTTCCTTATTTTGTCTAGTTGAATTTCCTCTTTTGAATCACTCCATTTGGAGTTTTGTAGCTCCAGATATGGTCCAAAAACCACATCTGGCCGGATTTCCAATCTGCATAATTGACCATATCTACAATAACATGAACAGTGACTGGAATCACTTGGTTGGATGGGTTCTGGCCATAATTTGGGGTAGGTTCCTTCATGAAAGTTATGTTTCTATGTCTTAACTTGTTGCTGTAAAAATTTCAGGTCAATTGACCATATCTACAGTGAGTTATGCCCAATTGAACAGTTCATTTGGTCATTTCTACAGGTGCTGTTGTAGGGTATCCGGATTGGGGCCAACTTTTGGTCCTCTTGCTTTGGTCTTTTGGGCATGGTTTCTTCAGCAAAAATGTGCCATTATAAGCCTAGTTTCATGTCTAATTGGCCAAACACCAATTGGACCTACACAGCCAAAGTTATGGCTGTCTAAGTGGGCTAGAATCTCAGCCACCATGTTATTGTCTTTAGGCAGCCTTCCATTTCAGTTTTGCCATGCATTAACTCACTTCAAATTATGATTAACTTGCCTTAAATGGTCACTAATTGACCACTAGAATGTCCATTAATCAATTCAAATGCCAAGTCCAATTTTCACCCTTAAAACCCTAGTTCCCATTATAGGTTTTCACAACACACCTTAATTACTAACCCATTCACTAACCACATGCATAGATGGTTTAAACATAACCTCTAATCCATCTCAAGTCCATCAGATCACTCCATTTCTATTCCTTCAATAGGGCAGCCGAAATTTATAGTGGCCATACACACAACTTTTATTCATTTAAACTACAATTTCTCACTAAATTCAAGTCCTTAATCATGAAAGTAAGGAGTTTTAGGTGTATAGATGCACTAACCTTTAAGTGGCACTTCTTGGACTTGTATTTTTCTTAGAATTTCTCCTCTTTGTGGCTGCCTAGAGCTTCCTTAGGATGTGTAGATTAATTTTAGTGAAGGTGACTTAGGATTTTATGGTTGGATGTTGGAAGATTTCAAGCTCAATTTGAGCAACAATGGAGGGAGGAAGAATGGGCAAGGGTTACGGCTGCATGAGGAAGAAGGCTGCTGTGTTTTTTCTTTATTTTTTTGTCTTCATTTATCTCTTTTATTAGTTAATGAATTGGTTGTTTGAAGGTGATTGGTTATGGCTTTTAATGACATAACCATGATGTCATAAATAAGCCTTTTTCCTCATTTTCTTTTCTTTCTTCCACTACTCATTTCCAATTTAATTTCTAGTAATGTTTATTCATATTTTATGTCATATTAATTATTTACTTAACCGGACAAGTCGGCCAAAAATCACCTCTGAAGGCGAAATGACCAAAATGCCCTCCGTTTGGCTCAACGGGCCAAAATTGTCTATACCGATTGAAAAATTTTTCTAAATATTTTCTTGGCATTCTAATGCCATAAGAACCTCAATAACCCTTCTCTGGAGTCCCAAAAATTATTTTATTAATTTTTCCCCGGGTTTAGGGCTCCTAGTTGCGAGAACCGCAACTTCTCTCTTGTTACCCATCGCTTGGGCACCGGCTCATTTGACTTAGTTGTATTTTATTTCTAAAATTTTTCCTAAATTTTTCTTATTAATATTTGAGTTAATTATGGTCCCTCACTTTAGTTTAAATATTTTTCCGGACGTTCTAGCTGTCCGGATCGACACCGGTCACCGGAACAGTAGAATGTACGGAGTTGCTACCGAGAGGGTGTTACAGTTAGGGTCAGTCCTAGGGGCCCAGACCACAGTTCACACCTAAGAGAGGCCAGTCCACACCATCAATGGGCAGCTCTTCAGGGACGGTGTTCAGGGGACTAGCCCCAGCATCTTCTGCCTGTCCATACTTCCAGAAGTGGCATAAGGGGGATTGTTGGCAAGTGACTGGTGCTTGTTTATGGTGTGGGTCTACAGAACATAAGATTAAAAATTGCCCTAAGAGGACTACAGCGATTGTCCCAATACAAGCAGATAGGCCTACCCCTGCACCTCAAAGAGGTAGGAAGTCTAGCAAATCTGAGGCAGCTGGTCCATAACTGAGGCCTGCATCTGAGTCAGCCGAGGGGCCAGAGGCCAGAGTACCAGCCAGAGCTTATGCCATTAGAGCCCAGGAGGAGCAAGATGCCCCAGATATTATTAGGGGTATGTTCTTCCTCTACACTTTACCTGTGCATGCATTGGTGGATCTTGGATCTACCCATTCATATATCTACATCAAACTACCCGTAGAGAAGGGAGTTTTAGTAGAGGAAAGTGACCAGGACATTCTATGTAACACCCCTATGTTCGATAGTGCGTTCTACTGTTCCGGTGACCAGTGTTGTCCGGACAGCTAGGATGCTTAGAACTACACTTAGATATGGATGAGGAGACATAAAATAATGAAATACAAGAAAAGAAAATACATGAAAGAAAAAGGAAAAATAATAGCAATGAAATGTAACCAAGTTAAACGAGCCGAGAACCATAGCGATGGGTGACTGCATCGGGAAGTTACGGCGTGGACCGTTGACTAGCCCTGGACCACGGAGAACCCTGGAAAATATTTTTAGGACTTAAATAAACATCCATTGAAGTATAAATTTGATTAAAAATATCAAAGAAAAATTAATTAATTAGTACAAAGAAAAATGAGAAATCGAGAAAACAACAAAACTCGATGTTATCGAAAAATTGAGAATGCAACCCGAACAAGGGTATTGTGGTCATTTGAAACCCCGAGTTGTCTTTTGACCTAAATGTCTATTAAAAATAATTGATATTACAATTTAGATATGTCATGAAAAATTAAATTGTGACACATTATAAGAATAGTGAAAGAAATGGGGGATAAAAACTAAATTATGGATGTTTAACATAAAAGAATGTTTTTAATCCTAGTAGTGCTCCACTAGCTCTACTAAAGTGGACCATTAAACATATTGTGGACAGCATATCACTCATCTGAAGGAACGGAAGCGTGAAAAACACAAGTTTATACCATTGAATTCAAAAATTTTCACCTAGGGTCACATGCATAATGCAAGATTTATTTTTATCTATTTGATTTCAATGATAAACAACATATTAAAACTCTTTTAATATGTTTTTGGATCTGTATTTGCCATTTAAGATTTTAAAATTAATCAGATTAATTTTAGAACCCTGGATTAAATCAAGAACGATTACACTAACCTCTTGATGCACTGCAGCGTGTCTGCGCCTTTGAGATTCGTCTTCAGGACACCAGATGTTGTCCCTCTAGCTTGTCCACACTAAGAACACCTATGGCAGCCCTTGAATAGCTTCTAAAGCTTTTTCTATTAATTAGAAAATCAAGTTCTGCCTTTTAAGAGATTAAAGATGTAAACAGGACACTAGAAACAATTTCTAGTGTTCTTAATTCAAGAGATTGATGGCTAATCTCTTTGAATTGATGAGAGATGAAGAAGAATAGAGGGAGGGCTGCAAAATGGCGTGACAAAGGAGTGTGGCTGCTGGTTGTATTTTATTTTCTCATAACAACACTTAAATAGCTAGGTTAACACATTAAACCCTTGCCACATGTCACCCTTTGATTAGCTCTAGGTTTAAGTGACCCAATCACATTGTGCCAAGTGTCAAACCTATATTTAATCTTGATTTTAATCATCTTACATGATTAAAAAACATTTGGCAAGCTTATGTGTTATACCATGTGTCACCATCTCATGGTGCCACGTGTCACACTGCAAAATGACCAAAATGCCCCTGTGTCTTAATTTTGAGTTCTTAACCCAAAATAATTATTTTCTTCTTCTAATTAATTTATATCAAATATAAATTAATTAATTAATCTCTATTAATTAATTTCTCATTAATTAAATTCATATTTAAACACTTTAAATATAAATTTAACTTATATTATACATCCAATAATCTAGATTTGGTTTCAAGTCATGCTAGGGACTTTGCAATCTAATTGCAAATCAAACCTATTTAATTAATCAATTTAAACTCTTTAATTAATTAATTAAATCATATTTAATTAGGTGATAACTTGTGTATGTGTGTGACTTACTAGGCTCATCACTAATTGGCAATGAGACATGATATCAACTATTAATATCATCAGAACTCTTTCTTACCATAAATGATTTCTCTAAATCATTTTATGAACCTCATAGACCATGGTTAACACCTAGCATAGCATGCCATGGCCACCCAATTAGTAATAAGGTTTACCTTAAATGAACCTATAATCATATGTTACCATGCACTAGAATCTCTCTTTTACAAAATCACAACTAAATCTTGAGTCATGGTTTATGTCAAACTACATTTGCTATGAATATTATGTTCTCTTTTAATTCCAATTCTTTATTAAAAAGATTTTCTCATCAGAAACTCTTTTCTGATTAAATCTATCGTTCCGGGCCAGGAACTTGAAACATCAAGAACAATTAAATGAACATAGGATTTTATCTCTATTTACTTAGAGGAACAGATTCCATCTTGATCAATACCTACCTCCATATATAACTAGCAGGAGCCAACACATGCCCATATACCCATACACAATACAAGTATGAAAGCAGTATCAAACTCAAACTATCTATATACAAGATAACTGTGCTATCTCAGGTCTAAAGATTATATGCACTGATATGATTTATGACAAAACATTGACAAGAGTAAACTCCATGTGCTTGTCATAAGTGTCACTGGTTCGGCCTACTTATCATTTATAAGTGCCTATCATGTTTGTTAAATGGCATGAGACTCACTATTCCATCTTATTTATATCTCATATAAATAACTTGGGAACAAACATGAATACAATCTTTCTGGATAAGTCATGTCCTTATTATGAAGTATCCTCGATTGCGAACCTATTTATGATACTTCGTGCTAGAAATATTGTCACTCATATTCTTAACAACTTAAGAATAATATTTCTAACAAAATATCAATGGACCTTTTCTATTACACATAAATATATTATGTAAACGGAAAAGTGGAAATGCCTTTTATTAATAAAAATATGTACAAGATACATACTAAATGATATGCTCTAGGGCATACTACAACATCATCTTCTTCAACCTCACTCACCTTGCCGAATTGAAAAAAAACTCTCAAAACCTCCATGGATGGCCAACCATGGCCAAAGCTTCCTAACCTCCATGCAAGCATGAAGTGAGCCCCTTTTCCACTTGATTTCTTCACTAAAGTTGTTCTATACAACTTGGGCAGTAGATAGGTAGCAAGAAAATTAAGTTTTGGTGAGGTTTTGAAGAATTTCAAAAGTGCTAAGTATGTATTTTTAATTCTTGTTTCATTAAACTTTGAATGGGTGTTGTGGGTAGTTGAATTGTGGAAGGATTTTTGAAGTTTGATGAGCAGTTAATGTGTTCAATTTTGGCAGCCATGGAACCTCAACAAGAACAGCTTGTTCTTCCATGTAAATAGTGGTTTGGATGATGATTTAAATGTTTAATTGTATTGAAGTTGAATTCCATGTGTAAGGTTTGAATTGTAAACTTGAAAAGTGAAAGTGGAATTGATGGGTATGTGCAAACTTGTGGCAGCCTTATGAAGAAGATCAAAATGTGTTGTTTCATGGTTTGGTTTATGGAATTATATTGTTGAATTATGTTGTTATGGATGGCAGCATGTATGTGTGTATAAAGGTTTGAATTTGGACATGTAAATGAGGTGCATTCATGTGTTTAATTGTTGTAATTAGACTTGAAAAATTCTGGGTTATAGTGTGCATATTAAGGATGGTTGTAAGCTACCAAAATGACCAAAAATGAGTTTCTAAATGCGTTAATGTTATGGTACAAACCAGAATTGGCATGGAAGAGTGACTTAGTAAGCATAGGATGTGTAATTGGTAGAACAATGTACAATAGGGCAGTGTATGTTTTGGCTTAGAACCTTAAGTGTGCGGCTCCAATTGGTATGAGACCAATTGGAAGTGAAACTAGGCACAAAATGTGCCAACTTTCATGAAGGAAGCTTACCAAAATTCTGCTTAGAAGGTGACTTGAAAAATGACCAAATCCGGATTAGTGCTTTGAAAGCCTGAAAATTGACCATTTGGGCAGCAGTTAGTGTTTTGGCCATAACTCACTCAAAACAAGTCCAATTGACCTGAAATTTTTACCATGAATATTTGAGACATATATCTACAATTCTTATGAAGACACCAAAGCCTATAAATGGCCAGAAGAAAGCTAAATAGCTTGCACAAATTTAGGTCCAAAAACTAGCCGAACCAAAAGTGACCTAAAAATGACCTAAAGTTAACATTTTGATACATTTTGTCCAACATTGGTAGATTGACCATAACTTGGTCTACACAACTCAGAATGACCTGAAATTTTGCCTCACGTGCAATAAGACATAGACCTACAAGTTGTAGTTTAGACCGAAACCCGAAAATTGAGGGAACTAGGTCATCTGGTTAGGTCAAATTAGTATACCGAAATCTAGCAAATTGCAATAAAATACAACATACTTGGAAATGAATTTGGTAACATATACCAATACTAAAAGGCTACAAATGTGACATATTGGTAACATTAAACCTAATACACCGAGACTGTATCGAATGTCAACATCTTAGGTTGACTAAAGAAATAATTGAATTCAATCAATTAAGTATTAAGCCTTATTGTTGGAGACAATTTAAATGAGTACTAAAACACTTCAAATTGTGTGTTTTAGCTAGCAAAGACTCAGGAAAATGAAAGGAAACACTGAGTCAGAGCCAAGAGACATTTATCAAAAGTTTGTGCACAACAGTTATTTCTTTCTTTTGAAATTTTCAATTGAAATAAATTATGACTATTTGTATATTATTTTAAATTGTGAAAAATTGTTTGAATGATATTTGATGGATACTTATTGATTGAAAAGCATTGTAAATGGTTTGAAACCACAGCTATCATGTATATTGATTGAATTCCTCGCTAGCTTGTCTAGTGGGATGAATTGAATTCCCTCTCTGGTTGAAGTGTTGAGGTATGTGCCTGTTGAAGACGAATATAATGAGTACTCATATTATTGCTAGCTAGATATGTTATTCCTCACTAGCCATCGACTTTTGGGATGAATTGAACTTTGGCAACATGATTAAGCTGTGTGTGTATGATTTATTGATATTTATCGTGATATTGTGAAATGGAGTTTTTGACATTCACTGTTTTTGAATTTAACTATGGTTTTAAGTATCCACAATTTATATGACTTATGATTTATGTTTTAAAGTTGTATTTTGTTAATGTTGTGCACCATTGAGACATTGGCTCAGCGATAGCTTTTCATTACTATCGCAGGTAGACAGACTGACAGAGCAGCAGACTAGGCTGCTAGTTCTATATTGAGAGTTCATCGGGTATATTGAGTATACCATATTTTACATTTTGTATTGTAATGTATGTTCACTGTATGTATATAGTGTTCTTGGTTTTGAGCAGTTGTAAATTAAAATTGTACATTAAAGTTGTAAACTAAATTTGTAAATTATTTTGGTTTATAAATATTGTGATATATTTCTTTTATCTCAGTTTTTGAAAACACTGGAAAATTACTGTGGATTTGAGTTGACAATTATTGAGAAACTTATTGTGTTGATTGAATATTGGAGTTTGGGGATTGAACAAAATAATTTAAGTGTTTTTTTTACAGATTTTTGAAGAATTGCTTTATTCAAAATACAGATAGCACTCTGCCAAAAAATTTTATAGAAATTGTTAATTCTTCAAATGTGTTAGCTGTTTCACTTTAGTTCAAAAAAATTTTTTAACACTTGTGAATAGTGCTCACCACTCTAAAATGAAGTAAGAAAATGTTTAAAATCCCTTGTAGTTTATTTAATGGGTTATCAGTGGACGAAGTTGGCAATTCATTAGGTATACTACGGGATCATGTTATGCCTTATAGAGGGGTAGGGTGTGAAATGTTTAAGTGGTATAAGAGCTAGTTTTTAAAATTCTGTTTTCACGTGTTATTTGAATATTCTTTCTTTATAGTACAACTGCTCAATATCATTGTTTGATACATACAGTACATTACATTATAAATATGCACTAACAGGAGGAAATCTCCTTGTGTTATTATTCAGGAGGTCTAAGATCCTCAAATTGACTATGGAAGAGGGTGATCGTTCAGTCAATCAATCTATAGAGGTTGAGGTACAAGGGGATGCCCCAACCCCTCAGAGAGTTGGAAGCTCGACTTTAGCAGCCCCATCTGTACAAATTACTACACATGTGGCCTAGCAAATGGCCACTTTCTTTCAACAAATGGTTGATAATCTGTTAGCCCAAGCCCAAGTACAAACCCAACCCCCACAAGGGCAGTATTAAACAGAGAAGAGGGAGAAACCTATGGGTCAGAGCTCGAGCAGTAATTTGAGGAAGAGAAAAGAATTTGAGGAGCCCCGAGCTCAGGGATATAACAGAGGTCGATCATTAGGGCAGAGACCACTAAGGTGCAGTCGTCGAACAACTAGAATTTCCTACCCTCCCCGCCAATGTGAAACTTGTGGATGAAATCATGGTGGGGCATGCTACAAGGCCATAGGAGCCTGTTATAACTGTGGAGGCACAGGACACTTTGCTAAAGACTGCACCAGTACTCGTAGAATTGGACCACCTACTACTACTGCAAAAGGGTCAGTTCAGAGTCTTGCCACCAGAGGTTCACAATCACCTACCAGAGGTAGAGGCAGGGGTAGAGGTAGTCCAGCAGGCAGCCAAGGCACTGTGAATCAATCAGAGCAAGGCAGTGCGCCATTCAGAGTCTACGTAATGAGATAGAGAGAAGAGGCCGAGACATCTGATGTTGTGGTTGGTACCTTCTCAACTTTTAATCAAGATGTATTTGTATTATTTGATCCGGGTTCTACCCATTCCTATGTGAGTGCTAGCATCATTGATTGCATTATTGTTCCATGTTTAAAAATGGACTTTGAGGTGCTAGTAACAAGTCCGTTAGGACAAGCGGTCAGGGTCAATACAATGTATAGAGATTGTCCTTTGGTGATCCAAGGACATACTTTTCTATCTGATCTCATTGAAATGCCCTTCAGAGATTATGATATCATCTTGGGCATAGATTGGTTAGCCAGGCATCACGCTATCATTGACTGTACACTGAAGACAATCACTTTTGGTTTCCCTCAGTGCAGTGATGTGGTAATACATGGGGAGAGGCAGCTATTGCCATCAAACATCATTTCGGTTGCACTAGCTAGAAAAATGACAAGAAAGGGGTGTGAAGCCTGCTTAGCACATGTGGTAGACACCCAAGTGGGGAGTCCAGCATTGAGGGACATCCCTACAGTATATGACTTTTCAGATGTGTTTCCTGATGAATTGCTAGGATTACCTCCAGAAAGAGAGGTGCAATTTGAAATTAATGTTATGCCTGGTGTGGATCCAATCTCAAAAACACCATACAGAATGGCACCAGCAGAGTTGAAGGAGTTGAAGGTATAGTTGCAAGAACTACTTGAAAAGGGCTTAATTCGCCCTAGTGTGCCACCTTGGGGAGCACCAGTATTGTTTGTTAAGAAGAAAGATGGCACTCTTCGGTTATGTATTAATTACCGGCAGTTGAATAAGGTGACAATAAAGAACAGATATCCATTGCCTCGCATTGATGATCTGTTTGATTAGTTGAAGAGTGCAGTTGTATTCTCCAAAATTGATTTGTGATCTTGTTATTATCAGTTGAAAGTACAAGAGCAGAGTATTCCAAAAACTGCTTTCAGAACTCGATATGGCCACTATGAGTTTCTGGTAATGCCATTTGGGTTAACTAATGCTCCAGCTGCTTTTATGGATCTGATGAGCACTATCATCAGACCATATCTCGACCAGTTTGTGGTGGTGTTTATTGATGATATTTTGATATATTCGAGGAATGCAAAGGAGCATACTTTAAGGGAGAAACAGCTATACGCCAAATTGTCGAAAAGTGAATTTTGGCTAAAAGAAATCTCCTTCTTGGGACATGTTGTGTCAGCTAAAGGGATCAAGGTAGATTCCAGCAAGGTAGAAGCTATCCTAAATTGGAAGCTGCCAAGGAATATCACAGAAATTCACAGTTTTTTGGGTTTAGCTGGATATTACCGCCGGTTTGTGAAAGGGTTTTCTATGTTAGCTTCTCCACTGACCAAGTTGCTTTGGAAATATGTAAAATTTCAGTGGACAGATAAATGCTAGCAGAGTTTTGATGAGTTGAAGAGGTGTTTGACTGAAGCTCCAGTCCTTACTTTACCTACACCAGGTAAAGAATACACAATTTATAGTGATGCATCTCACAATTGAAGAACTGTTTTCTCAAAATACAGACGGCACTCTGCCCAAATTTTGGTAGAAATTGCGGAGATTGTAAATATCTAAAAATTTGATTTATGTTTGGACTTTAAATAAAGGTTTTTAATATCTGAAAAAAATTTTACCCACTAATTTAAAAATGAATGAAAATTGTTTTAAAATCCCATGTAGTATATTTAATGGGTTACCGGTAGGCGAAGTACGGTAATTCATTAGGTGTACTATGAGAGCATGTTACATCTTACGAGGAGTAGAGTGTAACATGTTTTAGTGGTATTAGAGCAAAGGTTTTAAATTAAATTTTGAACTGTGAAATTGAAATATTTTTCGATAAGTACAACTGCTCGAATGTTTGATACATATAGTACATTTACATCATAAAAATGAACTAACGGGGAGAAATCTCCTTGTGTTGGTTAGACAGGAAATAGGACAAAAAATCCTGTGAATAGATATGGACAAGGGGGATAAAATGGTAGAGCAGTCTGATATAGCTAACGTACAAAGAGAGGCCCCAGTTTCGAAGAGTGTTAGAGGTCCAACTGCACCAGTCTCTCCTATACAAATTACTGCACAAACGGCCCAGCAGATGACCATGTTCTTTTCAGCAAATGGCTGATAATTTGTCAGCCCAGGCCTAACTATAAACCCAACCCCCTCAAGAGCAGCATGAAAAAGAGAAAAGTGGGAAACTTATCGATCGAAGTTCGGGTAGTAATTTAGGAAACAGAAAAGATTCTGAGGGACCCCGAGCTCCTAAGTATGACAGAGGCAGATCTTCAGGGCAGAAGCAATCAAGAACCATTAGTCAAAGAACTAGAAGTTCCTATCCTATCCGTATCTGTGACGTTTGTGGAAATTTTCATGGGGGTATTTGCCATAGGGTCACTGGAGCCTGCTTCAATTGTGGTGAAATTGGACATTTCGCGCAAGATTGTACTAGCGCACATCGATTTATGCCACATACTACACCAAAGGAATCAGTTCAAGATTCTGATTTTAGAGGCTCATTAATAGTTAGTAGGGGTAGAGGTAGAAGTAGAGACAGCACTTCAGGTAATCCTCGCACAATGGACCAACCTGAGCAGAGGAATACATTAGAAAGAGGGAACGCCATGCATCGAGGGAAGAAGTAGAGACTTCAGATATAGTTACCGGTATGTTCTTAACTTGTGAAAGCAATAATTATGTACTATTTAATTTCAGCTCTACTTATTTATATGCTAACGCAAAATTATATGTTCTACTGCTATACCTTTGCATGGAGATAAATTTTAATGTGTTAGTAATTAGTCTTTTAGGATAAGGATTGCGATAATAAGCATGATTGGAATTAATTTTGGAAAAGTTTCTAGTGAGAGACATCTCCTAGACTACTATAAATTATAAAGTTAATTAGTAAGCCTAATTAGGTAAGGCAAGAGGACAAAAAAGTAAGTTATCGAAATATATCTGCCATAGATCGAAGTAAAGGTATTACTATTGATAGATGTCAGTAAGTACCATAATCAAAATAAGTTTAACATATTAGTGGATTTGAAAGAAAAAAGACATAGGGAAGTTTGATCTATTGGGATGTATCGTAGTAACTATGCAATATTCTTGATGTTTGTGCTGTAAGCTGCAGATTATAGTACTGACTTGATATTTATTGTGTAGAGCTACATACTACCCAACAGTACATAAGGATAAGAATAGTTATAAATGACTTTTGCTCTGGTACAAATATACCAGAATAGAGTTTTATTACTAGAACTGAGTTTGAAAATCCTAATTCGGGATTTAAAACTCTATAATTAGAATATCAAAAGATCATGGTTGCATGGTAGTGAGAGTTAAAGACTCCATTACCCTAGCATGAATTACAGTACATCAAGAATTGTTATGGGACTAGAGATTTTAGCATGGTAAAAATTTAAAAATAACACTTATAGGGCTAAGTCATCCAATCTCCGATATGGGGTTTATAGTTGTTCTAGTATTGCAATGGATCTTTTACTCAAAGTTTAGTAAGGAACAGTATTCTATTTGTGTAGCAGTAAGACACAAAATATAATTTTGTTCCCCTAGAAGAGACAGGATGCTAAAGATGACAATTATAACTTATAAAACCATTAAGAAATGATATTCTACTGATAACAGTAATTCGATAGGAACTAGTTGGCCAGGTATTCTTTAGGAAGAGCACAATTTTATTGTGCGGATCATAAGTATTAGATTAGAATTAAAATGAAGCTTTTGAATAGCATGGGAAACAGGAGAGTCCGGTATACTCTCTTCTTAAGATTAAAGAATTGTTTATGGTTGAAAAAAAAGGGTAATGATCACAAACCAACAGAAAATAAGCTATAGAATATTGATAGACAAAAGAGTTGTGAAAGTAAAAATTAGAATAGTTAGTGCGAATGTAATAAAGAAACGTTATGAATATTAGTTAAAGTGTTGACTAGAATGGTCAGAGGACCAAATCAAAGTAATATTGAAGTATAATGGATTTATTAGGGATGATAAGAGGTGCTAAATCATGACTCGACAGTCAAGTTAAGGAAGAAGATAAGATTGAGGAATAAAATAATTAAAGTTAAGTTGTGGAATGAAAAAAAAATAGAACAGTAAGAAATGAGAAAAACACTAGGTGAGGAATTGCCACCAGGGCAAACAACCTACTTAAGATGCGTAACGGTATCCCGAACTATTTTATCAAGAAGGAAATAAGTTAAACAAAAGCAAACAAGATAGTGCAAAGTGGCACATAGGCCTTGGTCATAAGTGGAGATGGTAAGATAATGGTTATGGACCTATGGCCAAGAAAGAGATAAGCAGTTCATATATCACTAACAAGGTCATTTTAAAAAAAAAAAAAAACTACAAAGGAAAATAATTGCGAAAACAAAAGCAAGAAAAGACTAAAATATTCCAAACTAAACAGAAGGTTGCATCAAATGATCAAGAGATTTGATAAGAAAAGAGTAAAACTAAGTTTTCACTCATAGGATCATACGACGTCCTAGAAAGAGGGGATCCACTGGCACACAGATTTGCTTACCTCTAAAATTGAATGAATTTGAATCTAACTTATGACAGAAGCTCATAAGAAACTTGGCACACAAGGTGAGCAATCAATGAGTAAATAGTATTGGTTAAAGTGTTAAGGAGCCATCATTCAAGCTAGAAAGCTACTTAGGAGCGTGAATAGGACATGAGGAGATAGCACCCACAACTATTCAGAGACTGATACCAGGTAAAATTTCGAGGACGAAATTATTTTAGGGGGGGGGGGGGAGAATTGTAACACCCCTATTTGCATAGCCTGGTAGATTTCACTATTTCGGTGATCAGAGTCAGTCCAGACAATTAAGAGGATTAGAACTATGTTTAAGACACCTAGAAAAGCCCTGATTGAAAATAAATAGTGATTACCAGATAGGAAAGTAAAAATAAGAAAAACAGAACATAAAAGGTTAAATAAGCCGAGAGTCACAACGATGGGTGACCTTCTCGAGAAGGACCGCAAAGTCGATTCAAACTCAAATTTCGAACCGAAAAATGTGACGCTGTGGTCCTTAAGACTATTACAAACACAGTGGAAAAGAGAAAATCACAGAAAAGAATTGTTAAGCAAGTCAAATAATTAGGTCAAGGATCCGAAAGAAATATTGAATTATTTGTAAACTGGGTCGAACCGGCGAGGGGCAATTTGGTCAATTGACCCCTAGAGCTGACTCCTGACCTAATTATCCAATAAAATCGAAGAAACGGAAATTTTGGAATCAAAAATTAAATTAAAGAACTATTGAAAAATTAAAGAAAAAGAAAAAGAATAAAAATGGGACTTATTACATCATGATGATGACATCATATATGATGTAAAAATTAATTTTAATTTTCCAACCTTTTTGACCAAGTCGAATAGCCAAATAATTACATAAAAAAAAAGAAAAAAAAAGAGAAAAGAAAATAAGGATTAATGACATCATAAAGCTATAATTAAAATTTAGGAAATTATGGGATAAATACAAAACAAAAGGGACCAATTAAAATTAAAGGATAAAAAAAAAAGTAAAAACTCAAATTTTCTTCTTCTTCACCCGTCACTCCCTCTCTCCCATTTCTCTCTCTTATTTTCTCTACATTTCCACCATTTTTGGAGTTAGAAAGCTTGATTTTCTCTAGTTTCTTCCCATAAATTTCTTAAACTCCAACACAAAATCACACTCTTAGACCTAGATACATCACTTGGGAATAAAAAGGAAGAAGGAAATTGAAGATTGGAGAACAAGAAAAATTCCTTGAATAAGGTAAGCCAATTTTCTCACCATATGCATGGTCTATACATGAAATATAATTGAAATTGATGAAATTATGTAAATAAACTTGGAAATTTATTCATGTATGGACTTATGGGAAATTTGGCAGCCATTGGAATAGTGGGGTTTATGGTGTTTTAGTATAATTAAATGTGTAATTAGGCTTAAGGGACTAAGGATAAATGATTGATATGTTTAGATTTCATGAAATGTGATAAATGCAAAATTAGGGTTCTTGACCTAGGGTTTGGGAGGCAAAAGTGTGAGAATTGGTCAAATGGTGTGTTTGACCTTGTTTGATATAAAAAAATGGTCATTTGTGACCAATTGAGATGTGTTAGAAGTGTTAGAAGTGAGTTTAAATTCAGATTGAAAATGGTCATGCTGCAGGCAGCAGAAGCAAGGTCCCTTTGAGGGACCAAAATTAAAAAATTTACAAGTCCAATTGGTATGAGACTAATTGAGAATGAAAATAGACACAAAATGAAACAATTTTGATTCAGGAATCATGCCCAAAACATGACCAAAACCTAGTGAACAAATTGACCAAATCCGGATTTTTGCAGTCTGACCTGTACAAAAATGACCAAATGAACAGTATTTATTCATTTTGCCATAACATGAGCTAGGCAGGTCTAAAAGACTTGAAATTTTACCAATGGATAGCTGAGATATAGACCTAAAACTTTCATGAAGAACAGAAACCCAAATTATGAACTTAACCAAGTCATTTGGCCACCATATTTGGTGACCTAAAACTTCCAGAACCAGTTTGGTACCCAAAAATCTGGGTTAAGTCCAATCCGGCAGCCATGATTCCAATGGCTATAACTTGAGCTACAAAACTCCAATTCGAGTGATTCAAAAGGGATAATAAAGTTAAGATAATAAGGAACAATTTCTATGAAGAAAACTTAGCCAAATTATAACAGCAACATGACCAATGGAATAGTGTAATATAGGACACCAAAACTGAAAATTTGCAAATTTGCCTAAAAAACTTTGATTTTGAGTAAACAACTAAAACCAACAAATTAGGTAACCAAAATGTGGTATGTGGGTGAAATTAAAATTTCCATACCAATTAAGCATTAGAAAGTCAACAAATTGACTTAAATAGTGTCATGAATAGTAACCCCAAAATACAAATTTTACAGAATGTCAGGTTTAGCATTTTAAAGCTAGGTATAAGTAGATTTCAATTTTTTTTTAGAGTTATGATAAATGGTGATACTGAAACACTCTGAAACTATGTGTTTCAGTGGAAAAGAACACTGGGAAAGAACCCGAGACATCGAGTCAAGGCCAAGAGGTGACTCGTATAAGGTTTGTGCACAACTAACTATTTTGTTACTTTTCACTTCTAAATTGATTTGAATAAGTTTATTTTATGATTTATAATTTTATTGTGTTTAGGATTTTAATTTGTTGAATGAAATTGTATAAATTAAATGTAAATTTTCTTCTGCATTTAAGGATTTATTGCATGGTTTTTAGGATTGTAAATTTTAAGTTTGATGTGTTGCCAACCTTGAGCATGAATTTATGATGATTAAATATGTTGATGATTTGTAAGCACTTTGTAAATAGAAATTGTTTTGAATATAATTTGAAACCACAGTTGACATGGTAAAATATGTTGTGAATTCTCATTAGCTTGTCCAGTGAGATATCTCATCCACTAGATGGGGCGAGTTCCTTCCTCTCTGGCTTGTCAGTTGGGGAAGAGTTTGAATGAGTACTCATATATACTAGCTAGTCTTTGTTCCTCCCTTTTAGCCTCAGTTATTGGGATAGTGTGAAATGTCGTGGTGTACAACATGGCATCTATTTGAATTTTGGGTCATGGGTTCAACTGTGTGAATTCTTGGCAACGCCCTTTAAATTATGCATAGTTTGATAAATTGTGGTTGAAATAAATAATTTGTCAGTGATTCAAAATATTTTCGTATTGTTTCGGGATTTAAAAGAAATCTAGATAAATAGTTACTATTTGATCAAAATGTTGTTCAAATGAATAATTTGCATTAATGAAAATATTGATTTTTGAATGTTATAAATTTTGAAGAATTTAGAAATTTTAAATTTTTATTTATCATGAATTGTCAAGCATAACTTGTATTAAGTTTTAAATTATTAGTTTGTGCACCACTGAGTTAACCACTCAGCGATAGCTTTGTATGCTGTCTCAGGTGAAAGGAATAATAAAGCAGCTGAGCAAGATTTCTGAAAGACATAGTGAGACTATATTCTGGTATATCATAGGTATACCTTGTACTGTAGATTTTGATGTAATTCTATAATTATATGTATAAAATTTCCTTTGAGCAGTTGTACTAATTTTTTTGTAATATATTTTTGGATTGTAATGAAATACAAATTATTATAAGGTTATCTTGAGATTTTATGTATTTATAAAGTTTGCACTACTAAATTTTTAATACTCCCATGAATGTAAATATTCATTTTGTTATCTTAATGAGATATTTAAATTGTGTATTGAGTTGCTTATGTTGATTTGTGAAATGAGATTGAATAATGGAGTTGTGATTGAGAAAAATATTGAGAGTGTCTTTATTTTCAGATTTTGAAGAACCGTTTTCTCAAAATACAAATGGCACTTTGCCAAAATTTTTGTAAAAATTGCAGAGATTTTAAATATCTAAAAATTTGACTTATGTTTGGACTTTAAGTACAGGTTTTTAATATCTAAAAAAAATTTTACCCACCAATTTAGAAATGAATGAAAATTGTTTTAAAATCCCTTGTAGTATATCTAATGGGTTACCGGTAGGCGAAGTACGGTAATTCATTAGGTGTACTACGGGAGCATGTTACATCTTATGAGGAGTAGGGTGTAACAGGTCCGGACAATTAAGAGGATTAGAACTATGTTTAAGACATCTAGAAAAGCCCTGATTGAAAATAAATAGTGATTACTAGATAGAAAAGTAAAAATAAGAAAAACAGAACACAAAAAGTTAAATGAGCCGAGAGTCATAGCGATGGGTGACCTTCTCGGGAAGGACTACGAGATTGATTTAAACTCAAATTTCGAACCATAAATTATGACTCCGCGGTCCTTAGGACTATTGCGAACACAGTGGGAAAGAGAAAATCACGAAAAAGAATTGTTAAGACAGTCAAATAATTAGGCCAGAGAGCCGGAAGAAATATTGAATTATTTGTAAATCGGGTCGAACTGGAGAGGGGCAATTTGGTCAATTGACCCCGAGAGATAACTCCTGACCTGACTGTCAAATAAAATCGGAGAAAAGAAAATTTCAGAATCGGAAATTAAATTAAAGAACTAATGGAAAAATAAATAGAAAAATAAAAAATGAAAAAAGAAAAAAGAGATGACATCATGCATGACATAATGCATGATGCCATAAATACTATAATTAAAAATTTATTTAATTTGATTTATGGTATTCCATAAGATTAAAAGAAAAAAAAAATCCATTATTCTTCTTCAAAACAAAAAAAAAGTCCTTTTCTCCTCTCTCTCTCTCTTTTCTCCTTAGTTTCCTCCATGGCCATGAAATTCAAGCTTTCAAAGCTTGAATCAACCCCATAAATCCCCCAAAAATTCCATTAAATTATGATTATGCTTTGTTTGGGAAACTAGAAGAGGAGATTGAAGAAGCAAGAAAGAAGAAAAACGGGAAGAAAATTAGTGATTGGAAAACCAAACAAAGGTTAGTATGTAAATTTGAATTCTTTTGTTCAATTTCTATGTTCTTAGTTTAATTAACTTAGAAAGTAACTTAAAATCATAAAAAAAATAATTGTTGAGGGACCAAATAGAAATATCATCCAGCTAGGGTTAGGGTTTGATATGAATGAGTTTGATGGTTTTAAATGGTTATTTGAGGTGAATTAGCTGTGTAGAACATAGATACACACTTTAAATTGCATTAGGTTAAACTTTAGGTGTAGGTAGGGTTTTGAACATGTGAAAAATTGAAAAAAAATGTGAGAATGTGTTAAATGGTGTGTTGGACTTGGTTTGAGGTGAGAAATGGTCATTTGAGACCAATTGGAGTATGTTAGAAGTGTTGGAACCAAATGCAAATTCGGGTTACTTAGGGTTATGCTGCAAGCAGTAGGGCCAAGGTCCCTTTGAGGGACCAAAACTGAAAATTTACAAGTCCAATTGGTATGAGACCAATTGGGAATGAAAATAGACACAAAATGACACAATTTTCATTTGGGAATCATGCCTAAAAAGAGACCAAAACCTAGTGAACAAATTGACCAAATCCGGATTTCTACAGTCTGACCTGTACAAAAATGACCAAATGAACAATGTTTGTTCATTTGGCCATAACATGGGCTAGGTAGGTCTAAATGACCTGAACGTTTACTAGTGGACAGCCGAGATATTTACCTAAAACTTTCATGAAGAACACAAACCCAAATTATTCCATTAACTAAGTCATTTGGCCACCCAAATGTGATCTAAAACTGCCAGAACCAGTTTGGTGCCCAGAAATCTGGGTTAAGTCTAATCCGGCAGTCATGATTCAAATGGCTATAACTTGAGCTACAAAACTCCAAATGGAGTGATTCAAAAGGAGAGTAAATTTAAGACAATAGGAACATTTTCTATGAAGAAAGTTTTATCAAATTCTAATAGAAAATGACCAATGGAAGAGTGCAACATAAGACACCAAAACTGAAAATTTGCAAATTTGCCTAAAAAAACATAGAATTTGAGTAAACAACCAAAACCAACAAATTTAGTTACCAAAATGTGGTATGTGGGTGAAGTTGGAATTCCCATACCTATTAAGCCTTAGAAAGTCAACAAATTGACTTGAATAGTGTAGTGGATAGTAACCCCAAAACACAAAATTTAAAGAACATCGAGTTCAGCACATTTAGAGCTAGGTAAAAGTGAATTTAAATTTATTTTTGGATTTATGTTAAGTTATGATACTGAAACACTGTGAAACTGTGTTTCAGTGGAAAAGAATACCAGGAAGGAAACCGAGACATCGTGTCAAGGCCAAGAGGCGACTCGTATAAGGTTTGTGCACAACTAACTATTTTGTCACTTTTCACTTCTAAATTGATTTGAACAAGTTTATTTTATGATTTATAATTTTGTTATGTTGAGGATTTTAATTTGTTGAATAAATTTGTATAAATTAAATGTAAATTTTTTTTATGCATTTGAGGATTTATTGCATGGTTTTGAGGATTGTAAATTTTAAGTTTGATGTGTTGCCAACCTTGAGCATGAATTTATGATGATTAAATATGTTGATGATTTGTAAACATTTTGTAAATAGAAATTGCTTTGAATATGATTTGAAACCACAGTTGACATGGCAAAATATGTTGTGAATTCTCATTAGCTTGTCTAGTGAGATATCTCCTCCACTAGATGGGGCGAGTTCCTTCCTCTCTAGCTTGCCAGTTGGGAAAGAGTTTGAATGAGTACTCATATATACTAGCTAGTCTTTGTTCCTCCCTTTTAGCCTGGGTTGTTAGGAGAGTGTGAAATGCTGTGGTGTACAACAAGGCATCTATTTGAATTTTGGGTCATGGGTTTAATTGTGTGAATTGTTGGCAACGCCCTTTAAATTATGCATAGTTTGATAAATTGTGATTGAAATAAATAATTTGTCAGTGATTCAAAATATTTTCGTATTGTTTCGGGATTTAAAAGAAATATAGATAAATAGTTACTATTTGATCAAATGTTATTCAAATGAATAATTTGCATGAATGGAAATATTGATTTTTGAACGTTATGAATTTTGAAGAATTTAGAAATTTTAATTTTTTTTTGTTATGAATTGTCAAGCATAACTTGTATTAAGTTTTAAATTATTAGTTTGTGCACCACTGAGTTCACCACTCAGTGATAGCTTTGTATGCTGTCACAGGTGAAAGAAAATATAAAGCAGCCGAGCAAGGTTACTGAATGTCATAGTGAGACTATCTTCTGGTATATTATAGGTATACCCTTGTACTTTAAATTTTGATGTAATTCTGTAATTATATGTATGAAATTTCCTTTGAGCAGTTGTGCCAACTCTTTTGTAATATGTTTTTGGATTCTAATGAAATACAAATTATTAAAAGGTTATCTTGAGATTTTATGCATTTATAAAGTTTTGCTATACTAAATTTTTAATGATCCCATGAATGTAAATATTAATTTTGTTACCTTGATGAGATGTTTCAATGTTTGATTTAATTTAAATTGCGTATTGAGTTACTTGTGTTGATTTGTGAAATGAGATTGAATAATGGAGTTGTGATTGAGAAAAATATAAGGAGTGTCTTTATTTTTAGGTTTTAAAGAATTGTTTTCTCAAAATATAGGCGGCACTCTGCTGAAATTTTTGTAAAAGTTGCGAAGATTTTAAATATCTAAAAGTTTAATTTATGTTTGGACTTTGAATAAAGGTTTTTAAAATTTGAAAAAAAATTTTACCCACTAATTTTGAAATGAATGAAAATTGTTTTAAAATCCCTTGTAGTATATTTAATGGGTTACTGGTAGGCGAAGTACGGTAATTCATTAGGTGTGCTATGGTAGCATGTTACATCTTACGAGGAGTAAGGTGTAACAGGTCCGGACAATTAAGAGGATTAGAACTGTGTTTAGGACATCGAGAAAAGCCCTGGTTGAAAATAAATAGTGAGTACCAGATAGAAAAGTAAAAATAAGAAAAACAGAACATAAAAGGTTAAATGAGCCGAGAGTCATAGCGATAGGTGACCTTGTCGGGAAGGACTGCGAGGTCGATTTAAACTCAAATTTTGAACCGTAAAATGTGACGTCGCGATCCTTAGGACTGTTGCGAACATAGTGAAAAAGAGAAATCACGAAAAAGAATTGTTAAGCCAGTCAAATAATTAGGTCAGGGAGCCGGAAGAAATATTGAATTATTTGCAAATCGGGTCGAACTGACGAGGGGCAATTGGTCAATTGACCCCGAGAGCTGACTCCTGACCTGACTGTCAAAAAAAAGAAATGGAGAAAAGATAATTTTCGAATCGGAAATTAAATTAAAGAACTAATGGAAAAATAAATAGAAAAATAAAAAATGAAAAAATAAAAAGAGATGACATCATGCATGGCATCATGCATGATGCCATAAATACTATAATTAAAAATTTATTTAATTTGATTTATGGTCTTCCATAAGATTAAAAGACAAAAATAAAAAAAAAATTCCATTCTTCTTCTTCAAAACAAAAAAAAGTCCTTTTCTCCTCTCTCTCTCTCTTTTCTCCTTAGTTTCCTCCATGGCCATGAAATTCAAGCTTTCAAAGCTTGAATCAACCCCATAAATCCCCCAAAAATTCCATTAAATTATGATTATGCTTTGTTTGGGAAACTAGAAGAGGAGATTGAAGAAGCAAGAAAGAAGAAAACGGAAGAAAATTAGTGATTGGAAAACCAAACAAAGGTTAGTATGTAAATTTGAATTCTTTTGTTCAATTTCTATGTTCTTAGTTTAATTAACTTAGAAAGTAACTTAAAATCATAAAAAAAAATAATTGTTGAGGGACCAAATAGAAATATCATCCAGCTAGGGTTAGGGTTTGATATGAATGAGTTTGATGGTTTTAAATGGTTATTTGAGGTGAATTAGCTGTGTAGAACATAGATACACACTTTAAATTGCATTAGGTTAAACTTTAGGTGTAGGTAGGGTTTTGAACATGTGAAAAATTGAAAAAAAATGTGAGAATGTGTTAAATGGTGTGTTGGACTTGGTTTGAGGTGAGAAATGGTCATTTGAGACCAATTGGAGTATGTTAGAAGTGTTGGAACCAAATGCAAATTCGGGTTACTTAGGGTTATGCTGCAAGCAGTAGGGCCAAGGTCCCTTTGAGGGACCAAAACTGAAAATTTACAAGTCCAATTGGTATGAGACCAATTGGGAATGAAAATAGACACAAAATGACACAATTTTCATTTGGGAATCATGCCTAAAAAGAGACCAAAACCTAGTGAACAAATTGACCAAATCCGGATTTCTACAGTCTGACCTGTACAAAAATGACCAAATGAACAATGTTTGTTCATTTGGCCATAACATGGGCTAGGTAGGTCTAAATGACCTGAACGTTTACTAGTGGACAGCCGAGATATTTACCTAAAACTTTCATGAAGAACACAAACCCAAATTATTCCATTAACTAAGTCATTTGGCCACCCAAATGTGATCTAAAACTGCCAGAACCAGTTTGGTGCCCAGAAATCTGGGTTAAGTCTAATCCGGCAGTCATGATTCAAATGGCTATAACTTGAGCTACAAAACTCCAAATGGAGTGATTCAAAAAGGAGAGTAAATTTAAGACAATAGGGAACATTTTCTATGAAGAAAGTTTTGTCAAATTCTAATAGAAAAATGACCAATGGAAGAGTGCAACATAAGACACCAAAACTGAAAATTTGCAAATTTGCCTAAAAAAACATAGAATTTGAGTAAACAACCAAAACCAACAAATTTAGTTACCAAAATGTGGTATGTGGGTGAAGTTGGAATTCCCATACCTATTAAGCCTTAGAAAGTCAACAAATTGACTTGAATAGTGTAGTGGATAGTAACCCCAAAACACAAAATTTAAAGAACATCGAGTTCAGCACATTAGAGCTAGGTAAAAGTGAATTTAAATTTATTTTTGGATTTATGTTAAGTTATGATACTGAAACACTGTGAAACTGTGTGTTTCAGTGGAAAAGAATACCAGGAAGGAAACCGAGACATCGTGTCAAGGCCAAGAGGCGACTCGTATAAGGTTTGTGCACAACTAACTATTTTGTCACTTTTCACTTCTAAATTGATTTGAACAAGTTTATTTTATGATTTATAATTTTGTTATGTTGAGGATTTTAATTTGTTGAATAAATTTGTATAAATTAAATGTAAATTTTTTTTATGCATTTGAGGATTTATTGCATGGTTTTGAGGATTGTAAATTTTAAGTTTGATGTGTTGCCAACCTTGAGCATGAATTTATGATGATTAAATATGTTGATGATTTGTAAACATTTTGTAAATAGAAATTGCTTTGAATATGATTTGAAACCACAGTTGACATGGCAAAATATGTTGTGAATTCTCATTAGCTTGTCTAGTGAGATATCTCCTCCACTAGATGGGGCGAGTTCCTTCCTCTCTAGCTTGCCAGTTGGGAAAGAGTTTGAATGAGTACTCATATATACTAGCTAGTCTTTGTTCCTCCCTTTTAGCCTGGGTTGTTAGGAGAGTGTGAAATGCTGTGGTGTACAACAAGGCATCTATTTGAATTTTGGGTCATGGGTTTAATTGTGTGAATTGTTGGCAACGCCCTTTAAATTATGCATAGTTTGATAAATTGTGATTGAAATAAATAATTTGTCAGTGATTCAAAATATTTTCGTATTGTTTCGGGATTTAAAAGAAATATAGATAAATAGTTACTATTTGATCAAATGTTATTCAAATGAATAATTTGCATGAATGGAAATATTGATTTTTGAACGTTATGAATTTTGAAGAATTTAGAAATTTTAATTTTTTTTTGTTATGAATTGTCAAGCATAACTTGTATTAAGTTTTAAATTATTAGTTTGTGCACCACTGAGTTCACCACTCAGTGATAGCTTTGTATGCTGTCACAGGTGAAAGAAAATATAAAGCAGCCGAGCAAGGTTACTGTATGTCATAGTGAGACTATCTTCTGGTATATTATAGGTATACCCTTGTACTTGAAATTTTGATGTAATTGTAATTATATGTATGAAATTTCCTTTGAGCAGTTGTGCCAACTCTTTTGTAATATGTTTTTGGATTCTAATGAAATACAAATTATTAAAAGGTTATCTTGAGATTTTATGCATTTATAAAGTTTTGCTATACTAAATTTTTAATGATCCCATGAATGTAAATATTAATTTTGTTACCTTGATGAGATGTTTCAATGTTTGATTTAATTTAAATTGCGTATTGAGTTACTTGTGTTGATTTGTGAAATGAGATTGAATAATGGAGTTGTGATTGAGAAAAATATAAGGAGTGTCTTTATTTTTAGGTTTTAAAGAATTGTTTTCTCAAAATATAAAGTGCACTCTTTGAAATTTTTGTAAAAGTTGCGAAGATTTTAAATATCTAAAAGTTTAATTTATGTTTGGACTTTGAATAAAGGTTTTTAAAATTTGAAAAAAAATTTTACCCACTAATTTTGAAATGAATGAAAATTGTTTTAAAATCCCTTGTAGTATATTTAATGGGTTACTGGTAGGCGAAGTACGGTAATTCATTAGGTGTGCTATGGTAGCATGTTACATCTTACGAGGAGTAAGGTGTAACAGGTCCGGACAATTAAGAGGATTAGAACTGTGTTTAGGACATCGAGAAAAGCCCTGGTTGAAAATAAATAGTGAGTACCAGATAGAAAAGTAAAAATAAGAAAAACATAACATAAAAGGTTAAATGAGCCGAGAGTCATAGCGATAGGTGACCTTGTCGGGAAGGACTGCGAGGTCGATTTAAACTCAAATTTTGAACCGTAAAATGTGATGTCGCGATCCTTAGGACTGTTACGAACATAGTGAAAAAGAGAAATCACGAAAAAGAATTGTTAAGCCAGTCAAATAATTAGGTCAGGGAGCCGGAAGAAATATTGAATTATTTGCAAATCGGGTCGAACTGACGAGGGGCAATTGGTCAATTGACCCCGAGAGCTGACTCCTGACCTGACTGTCAAAAAAAAGAAATGGAGAAAAGATAATTTTCGAATCGGAAATTAAATTAAAGAACTAATGGAAAAATAAATAGAAAAATAAAAAATGAAAAAATAAAAAGAGATGACATCATGCATGGCATCATGCATGATGCCATAAATACTATAATTAAAAATTTATTTAATTTGATTTATGGTCTTCCATAAGATTAAAAGACAAAAATAAAAAAAAAATTCCATTCTTCTTCTTCAAAACAAAAAAAAGTCCTTTTCTCCTCTCTCTCTCTCTTTTCTCCTTAGTTTCCTCCATGGCCATGAAATTCAAGCTTTCAAAGCTTGAATCAACCCCATAAATCCCCCAAAAATTCCATTAAATTATGATTATGCTTTGTTTGGGAAACTAGAAGAGGAGATTGAAGAAGCAAGAAAGAAGAAAAACGGGAAGAAAATTAGTGATTGGAAAACCAAACAAAGGTTAGTATGTAAATTTGAATTCTTTTGTTCAATTTCTATGTTCTTAGTTTAATTAACTTAGAAAGTAACTTAAAATCATAAAAAAAATAATTGTTGAGGGACCAAATAGAAATATCATCCAGCTAGGGTTAGGGTTTGATATGAATGAGTTTGATGGTTTTAAATGGTTATTTGAGGTGAATTAGCTGTGTAGAACATAGATACACACTTTAAATTGCATTAGGTTAAACTTTAGGTGTAGGTAGGGTTTTGAACATGTGAAAAATTGAAAAAAAAT
Organism: Hevea brasiliensis; assembly: GCF_030052815.1. Taxonomy (NCBI): domain Eukaryota; kingdom Viridiplantae; phylum Streptophyta; class Magnoliopsida; order Malpighiales; family Euphorbiaceae; genus Hevea; species Hevea brasiliensis. The sequence continues at coordinate 36,970,499 of NC_079497.1, read as the reverse complement.
GTGAGAATGTGTTAAATGGTGTGTTGGACTTGGTTTGAGGTGAGAAATGGTCATTTGAGACCAATTGGAGTATGTTAGAAGTGTTGGAACCAAATGCAAATTCGGGTTACTTAGGGTTATGCTGCAAGCAGTAGGGCCAAGGTCCCTTTGAGGGACCAAAACTGAAAATTTACAAGTCCAATTGGTATGAGACCAATTGGGAATGAAAATAGACACAAAATGACACAATTTTCATTTGGGAATCATGCCTAAAAAGAGACCAAAACCTAGTGAACAAATTGACCAAATCCGGATTTCTACAGTCTGACCTGTACAAAAATGACCAAATGAACAATGTTTGTTCATTTGGCCATAACATGGGCTAGGTAGGTCTAAATGACCTGAACGTTTACTAGTGGACAGCCGAGATATTTACCTAAAACTTTCATGAAGAACACAAACCCAAATTATTCCATTAACTAAGTCATTTGGCCACCCAAATGTGATCTAAAACTGCCAGAACCAGTTTGGTGCCCAGAAATCTGGGTTAAGTCTAATCCGGCAGTCATGATTCAAATGGCTATAACTTGAGCTACAAAACTCCAAATGGAGTGATTCAAAAAGGAGAGTAAATTTAAGACAATAGGGAACATTTTCTATGAAGAAAGTTTTGTCAAATTCTAATAGAAAAATGACCAATGGAAGAGTGCAACATAAGACACCAAAACTGAAAATTTGCAAATTTGCCTAAAAAAACATAGAATTTGAGTAAACAACCAAAACCAACAAATTTAGTTACCAAAATGTGGTATGTGGGTGAAGTTGGAATTCCCATACCTATTAAGCCTTAGAAAGTCAACAAATTGACTTGAATAGTGTAGTGGATAGTAACCCCAAAACACAAAATTTAAAGAACATCGAGTTCAGCACATTAGAGCTAGGTAAAAGTGAATTTAAATTTATTTTTGGATTTATGTTAAGTTATGATACTGAAACACTGTGAAACTGTGTGTTTCAGTGGAAAAGAATACCAGGAAGGAAACCGAGACATCGTGTCAAGGCCAAGAGGCGACTCGTATAAGGTTTGTGCACAACTAACTATTTTGTCACTTTTCACTTCTAAATTGATTTGAACAAGTTTATTTTATGATTTATAATTTTGTTATGTTGAGGATTTTAATTTGTTGAATAAATTTGTATAAATTAAATGTAAATTTTTTTTATGCATTTGAGGATTTATTGCATGGTTTTGAGGATTGTAAATTTTAAGTTTGATGTGTTGCCAACCTTGAGCATGAATTTGTGATGATTAAATATGTTGATGATTTGTAAACATTTTGTAAATAGAAATTGCTTTGAATATGATTTGAAACCACAGTTGACATGGCAAAATATGTTGTGAATTCTCATTAGCTTGTCTAGTGAGATATCTCCTCCACTAGATGGGGCGAGTTCCTTCCTCTCTAGCTTGCCAGTTGGGAAAGAGTTTGAATGAGTACTCATATATACTAGCTAGTCTTTGTTCCTCCCTTTTAGCCTGGGTTGTTAGGAGAGTGTGAAATGCTGTGGTGTACAACAATGCATCAATTTGAATTTTGGGTCATGGGTTTAATTGTGTGAATTGTTGGCAACGCCCTTTAAATTATGCATAGTTTGATAAATTGTGATTGAAATAAATAATTTGTCAGTGATTCAAAATATTTTCGTATTGTTTCGGGATTTAAAAGAAATATAGATAAATAGTTACTATTTGATCAAATGTTATTCAAATGAATAATTTGCATGAATGGAAATATTGATTTTTGAACGTTATGAATTTTGAAGAATTTAGAAATTTTAATTTTTTTTTGTTATGAATTGTCAAGCATAACTTGTATTAAGTTTTAAATTATTAATTTGTGCACCACTGAGTTCACCACTCAGTGATAGCTTTGTATGCTGTCACAGGTGAAAGAAAATATAAAGCAGCCGAGCAAGGTTACTGAATGTCATAGTGAGACTATCTTCGGGTATATTATAGGTATACCCTTGTACTTTAAATTTTGATGTAATTCTGTAATTATATGTATGAAATTTCCTTTGAGCAGTTGTGCCAACTCTTTTGTAATATGTTTTTGGATTCTAATGAAATACAAATTATTAAAAGGTTATCTTGAGATTTTATGCATTTATAAAGTTTTGCTATACTAAATTTTTAATGATCCCATGAATGTAAATATTAATTTTGTTACCTTGATGAGATGTTTCAATGTTTGATTTAATTTAAATTGCGTATTGAGTTACTTGTGTTGATTTGTGAAATGAGATTGAATAATGGAGTTGTGATTGAGAAAAATATAAGGAGTGTCTTTATTTTTAGGTTTTAAAGAATTGTTTTCTCAAAATATAGGCGGCACTCTGCTGAAATTTTTGTAAAAGTTGCGAAGATTTTAAATATCTAAAAGTTTAATTTATGTTTGGACTTTGAATAAAGGTTTTTAAAATTTGAAAAAAAATTTTACCCACTAATTTTGAAATGAATGAAAATTGTTTTAAAATCCCTTGTAGTATATTTAATGGGTTACTGGTAGGCGAAGTACGGTAATTCATTAGGTGTGCTATGGTAGCATGTTACATCTTACGAGGAGTAAGGTGTAACAGGTCCGGACAATTAAGAGGATTAGAACTGTGTTTAGGACATCGAGAAAAGCCCTGGTTGAAAATAAATAGTGAGTACCAGATAGAAAAGTAAAAATAAGAAAAACATAACATAAAAGGTTAAATGAGCCGAGAGTCATAGCGATAGGTGACCTTGTCGGGAAGGACTGCGAGGTCGATTTAAACTCAAATTTTGAACCGTAAAATGTGATGTCGCGATCCTTAGGACTGTTACGAACATAGTGAAAAAGAGAAATCACGAAAAAGAATTGTTAAGCCAGTCAAATAATTAGGTCAGGGAGCCGGAAGAAATATTGAATTATTTGCAAATCGGGTCGAACTGACGAGGGGCAATTGGTCAATTGACCCCGAGAGCTGACTCCTGACCTGATTGTCAAAAAAAAGAAATGGAGAAAAGATAATTTTCAAATCGGAAATTAAATTAAAGAACTAATGGAAAAATAAATAGAAAAATAAAAAATGAAAAAATAAAAAGAGATGACATCATGCATGGCATCATGCATGATGCCATAAATACTATAATTAAAAATTTATTTAATTTGATTTATGGTCTTCCATAAGATTAAAAGACAAAAATAAAAACAAAAATTCCATTCTTCTTCTTCAAAACAAAAAAAAAGTCCATCTCTCCTCTCTCTCTTTTCTCCTTAGTTTCCTCCATGGCCATGAAATTCAAGCTTTCAAAGCTTGAATCAACCCCATAAATCCCCCAAAAATTCCATTAAATTAGGATTATGCTTTGTTTGGGAAACTAGAAGAGGAGATTGAAGAAGCAAGAAAGAAGAAAAACGGGAAGAAAATTAGTGATTGGAAAACCAAACAAAGGTTAGTATGTAAATTTGAATTCTTTTGTTCAATTTCTATGTTCTTAGTTTAATTAACTTAGAAAGTAACTTAAAATCATAACAAAATAATTGTTGAGGGACCAAATAGAAATATCATCCAGCTATGGTTAGGGTTTGATATGAATGAGTTTGATGGTTTTAAATGGTTATTTTAGGTGAATTAGGTGTATAGAACATAAATACACACTTTAAATTGCATTAGGTTGAACTTTAGGTGTAGGTAGGGTTTTGAACATGTGAAAAATAGAAGAAAAATGTGAGAATATGTTAAATGGTGTCTTGGACTTGGTTTGAGGTGAGAAATAGTCATTTGAGACCAATTGGAGTATGTTAGAAGTGTTGGCACCTAATGCAAATTCGGGTTACTTAGGGTTATGCTGCAGGCAGCAGGGCCAAGGTCCCTTTGAGGTACCAAAACTAAAAATTTACAAGTCCAATTGGTATGAGACCAATTGGGAATGAAAATAGACACAAAATGACACAATTTTCATTTAGGAATCATGCCTAAAAAGAAACCAAAACCTAGTGAACAAATTGACCAAATCTGGATTTCTACAGTCTGACTTGTACAAAAATTACCAAATGAACAATGTTTGTTTGTTCATTTGGCCATAACATGGGCTAGGTAGGTATAAATGACCTGAACGTTTACCAGTGGTCAGCTGAGTTATATACCTAAAACTTTCATGAAGAACACAAACCCAAATTATTCCATTAACCAAGTCATTTGGCCACCCAAATGTGACCTAAAACTGCCAGAACCAGTTTAGTGCCCAGAAATCTGGGTTAAGTCTAATCCGGCAGTCATGATTCGAATTGCTATAACTTAAGCTACAAAACTCCAAATGTAGTGATTCAAAAAGGAGAATAAATTTAAGACAATAGGGAACATTTTCTATGAAGAAAGTTTTGCCAATTTCTAACAGAAAAATGACCAATGGAAGAATGCAACATAAGACACCAAAACTGAAAATTTGCAAATTTGCCTAAAAGACATAGAATTTGAGTAAACAACAAAAACTAAAAAATTTAGTTACCAAAATGTGGTATGTGGGTGAAGTTGGAACTCCCATACCTATTAAGCCTTAGAAAGTCAACAAATTGACTTGAATAGTATAGTGAATAGTAACCCCAAAATACAAAATTAAAGAACAACGAGTTTAGCACATTAGAGCTAGGTGAAACTGAAATTAAATTTATTTTTGGATTTATGTTAAGTTATGATGCTGAAACACTGTGAAACTGTGTGTTTCAGTGGAAAAGAATACCGGGAAGGAAACCGAGACATCGAGTCAAGGCCAAGAGGCGACTCGTATAAGATTTGTGCACAACTAACTATTTTGTCACTTTTCACTTCTAAATTGATTTGAACAAGTTTATTTTATGATTTATAATTTTGTTGTGTTGAGGATTTTAATTTGTTGAATAAAATTGTATAAATTAAATGTAAATTTTTTTTTATGCATTTGAGGATTTATTGCATGGTTTTGAGGATTGTAAATTTTAAGTTTGATGTGTTGCCAACCTTGAGCATGAATTTATGATGATTAAATATGTTGATGATTTGTAAACATTTTGTAAATAGAAATTGTTTTGAATATGATTTGAAACCACAGTTGACACGGCAAAATATGTTGTGAATTCTCATTATCTTGTCTAGTGAGATATCTCCTCCAATAGATGGGGCGAGTTCCTTCCTCTCTGGCTTGCCAGTTGGGGAAGAGTTTGAATGAGTACTCATATATACTAGCTAGTCTTTGTTCCTCTCTTTTAGCCTCGGTTGTTAGGAGAGTGTGAAATGCTGTGGTGTACAACACGGCATCTATTTGAATTTTGGGTCATGGGTTTAATTGTGTGAATTGTTGGCAACGCCCTTTAAATTATGCATAGTTTGATAAATTGTTATTGAAATAAATAATTTGTCAGTGATTCAAAATATTTTCGTATTGTTTCAGGATTTAAAAGAAATATAGATAAATAGTTACTATTTGATCAAATGTTATTCAAATGAATAATTTGCATGAATGAAAATATTGATTTCTGAACGTTATGAATTTTGAAGAATTTAGAAATTTTAAAATTTTTTTTTGTTATGAATTGTCAAGCATAACTTGTATTAAGTTTTAAATTATTAGTTTGTGCACCACTGAGTTCACCACTCAGCGATAGCTTTGTATGCTGTCACAGGTGAAAGAAAATATAAAGCAGCTGAGTAAGATTACTGAATGTCATAGTGAGACTATCTTCGGGTATATTACAAGTATACCCTTGTACTTGAGATTCTGATGCAATTCTGTAATTATATGTATGAAATTTCCTTTGAGCAGTTGTACCAACTCTTTTGTAATATATTTTTGGATTGTAATGAAATACAAATTATTAAAAGGTTATCTTGAGATTTTATGCATTTATAAAGTTTTGCACTGCTAAATTTTTAATGATCCCATGAATGTAAATATTAATTTTGTTACCTTAATAAGAGGTTTCAATCTTTGATTTAATTTAAACTGCGTATTGAGTTGCTTGTGTTGATTTGTGAAATGAGATTGAATAATGGAGTTGTGATTGAGAAAAATATTGGTAGTGTCTTTATTATCAGGTTTTGAAGAACTGTTTTCTCAAAATACAGATGGCACTCTGTCAAAATGTTTGTAAAAATTGCGAAGATTTTAAATATCTAAGAATTTAATTTATGTTTGGACTTTGAATAAAGGTTTTTAAAATTTGAAAAAAAAATAAAAAGAAAAATTTTATCCACCAATTTAAAACTGAACGAAAATTGTTTTAAAATCCCTTGTAGTATATTTACTGGGTTACTGGTAGGCGAAGTACGGTAATTCATTAGGTATACTACAGGAGCATGTTACGTCTTACGAGGAGTGGGGTGTGACATGTTTTAGTGGTATCAGAGCAAAGGTTTTAAAGTAAATTTTGAACTATGAATTTGAAATATTTTTCGATAAATATAACTGCTCGAATGTTTCATACATATAGTACATTTACATCATAAATATGAACTAACAGGGAGAAACATCCTTGTGTTTGTTGTATAGGAAATAGAAAAAAAAAAAAATCCTGTGAGTAGATATGGACAAGGGGGATGAAACAGTAGAGCAATCTGATACAGCTAACGTACAAGGAGAGGCCCCAGTTTCACAGAGCGTTGGAGGTCCAACTGCACCAGTCCCTCCTATACAAATTACTGTATAAACGGCCCTGCAAATGGCCATGTTCTTTTAGTAAATGGCTGATAATCTATTAGCCTAGGCCCAAGTACAAACCTAACCCCCTCAAGAGCAGCATGAAAAAGAGAAAAGTGGGAAACCCATCGGTCAAAGTTCGAGTAGTAATTTGGGAAAGAGAAAAGATTTTGAGGGACCCCGAGCTCCTAAGTATGACAAAGGCGGATCTTTAGGGCGGAAGCAATCAAGAACCATTCGTCAAAGAACCAGAAGTTCCTACCCTATCCGTATTTGTGACGTTTGTGGAAAATTTCATGGGGGTATTTGCCATAGGGTCACTGGAGCCTGCTTCAATTGTGGTGGAAATGGACATTTCGCTCGAGATTGTACTAGCTCACGTCGATTTATGCCACATACTACACCAGAGGAATCAGTTCAAGATTTTGATTTTAGAGGCTCATTAATAGTTAGCAGGGGCAGAGGGAGAAGTAGAGACAGAACTTCGGGTAATCCTCGCATAATAGACCAACTCGAGTAGAGGAATACATTAGAAAGAGGGAACGTCATGCATCGAGGGGAAGAAGCAGAGACTTCAGATGTAGTTGCCGATATGTTCTTAACTTGTGAAAGGAATAATTATGTACTATTTGATTCCAGCTCTACTTGTTTATATGCTAATGCTAAAATTATATGTTCTACTGCTATTCCCTTGCATGGAGATAAATTTTAATGTGTTAGTAATTAGTCTTTTAGGATAAGAATTACGATAATGAGCGTGAATGGAATTAATTTTGGAAAAGTTTCTAGTGAGAGACATTACCTAGACTACGATAAATTATAAAGTTAATTAGTAAGCCTAATTTGGTAAGGCAAGAGGACAAAAAAGTAAGGTATAGCAATATATCTACCCTAAATGGAAGTAAAGGTACTACTGTTGATAGATGTCAGTAAGTACCATAATTAAAATAAGTTTAAGATATTAGTGGATTTGAAAGAAATAAGACATAGGGAAGTTTGATCTATTGGGATGTATCATAGTAACTATGCAATATTCTTGTTGTTTGTGCTGTAAGCTGCAGATTACAGTACTGACTTGAGATTTATTGTGTAGAGCTACGTACTACACAATAGTACATAAGGATAAGAATAGTTATAAATGACTTTCGCTCTGGTACAAATATACCAAAATAGAGTTTTATTACTAGAACTGAGTTTGAAAATCCTAATTCGGGATTTAAAACTCTATAATTAGAATATCAAAAGATCATGGTTGCAAGGTAGTTAGAGTTAAATACTCCGTTACCCTAGCATGAATTACAGTACATCAAGAATTGTTATGGGACTAGAGATTTTAGCATGATAAAAATTTAAAAATAACACCTATAGGGCTAAGTCATCCAGTCTCCGATATGGGGTTTGTAGTTGTTTTGGTATTGTAATGGATCTTTTGCTCAAAGTTTAGTAAGGAACAGTATTCTATTTGTGTAGCAGTAATACACAAAATATAATTTTTTTTCTTTAGAAGAGACAGGATATTGTGGATGATAATTATAACTAATAAAACAGTTAAGAAATGATATTCTACTGATAACAGTAATTCGATAGGAACTAGTTGGCCAGGTATTCTTTAGGAAGAGCACAATTTTATTGTGCGAATCATAAGGATTAGATTAGAATTCATGCGAAACTTTTGAATAGCATGGGAAACAGGAGAGTTCGGTAGACTCCCTTCTTAAGATTAAAGAATTGTTTATGGTTAAAAAAAAAAGGGGGTAATGATCGCAAACCAGCAGAAAATAAGCTATAGAATATTGATAGATAAAAGAGTTGTGGAAGTAAAAATTAGAATAGTTAGTGCGAATATAATAAAGAAACGTTATGAATATTAGTTAAAGTGTTGACTAGAATGGTCAGAGGACCAAATCAAAGTAATATTGAAGTATAGTGGATTTATTAGGGATGATAAGAGGTGCTAAATCATGACTTGACAGTCAAGTTAAGGAAGAAGATAAGATTGAGGAATAAAATAATTAAAGTTAAGCTGTGCAAAAAAAAAAAAACAAATAGAACAGTAAGAAATAAGAAAAACACTAGATGAGGAATTGCCACCAGGGCAAACAACCTACTTAAGATGCGTAACGATATCCTAAACTATTTTATCAAGAAGGAAATAAGTTAAACAAAAGCAAACAAGATAGTGCAAAATGGCACATAGGCCTTGGTTATAAATAGAGATGGTAAGATAATGGCTATGGATCTATGGCCAAGAAAGAGATAAACAGTTCATATATGACCAACCAGGTCATTTAAAAAAAAAAAAGACTACAAAGGAAAATAATTGCTAAAACAATAGCAAGAAAAGACTAAAATATTCTAAACTAAACTGAAGGTTGCATCAAATGATCAAGAGATTTGATAAGAAAAGGGTAAAACTAAATTGTCACCTATAGGATCGTACAAGGTCCTAAAAAGAGTGGATCCACTGGCACATAGATTTGCTTACCTCTAAAATTGAAATGAATTTGAATCTAACTTATGACAGAAGCTCATAAGAAACTTGGCACACGAGGTGAGCAATTGATGAGTAAATAGTATTGGTTAAAGTGCTAAGGAACCATCATTCAGGCTAGGAAGCTACTTAGGAGCGTGAATAAGACATAAGGAGATAGCACCCACAACTGTTCAGAGACTGATACCAGGTAAAATTTCGAGGATGAAATTATTTTAAGGGGGGGAGAATTGTAACACCCCTATTTGCATAGCCTGGTATATGTTACTGTTCCAGTGACCGGTATCGGTCTGGACAATTAAGAGGATTAGAACTGTGTTTAAGACACCTAGAAAAGCCCTGATTGAAAATAAAAAGTGATTACCAAATAGAAAAGTAAAAATAAGAAAAACATAACATAAAAGGTTAAATGAGCCGAGAGTCACAGCGATGGGTGACCTTCTCGGGAAGGACTGCGAGATCGATTTAAACTCAAATTTCAAACTGTAAAATGTGACGCCGCGGTCCTTAGGACTATTATGAACACAGTGGAAAAGAGAAAATCATGAAAAAGAATTGTTAAGCCAGTCAAATAATTAGGTCAGGGAGCCAAAAGAAATATTGAATTATTTGCAAATCGGGTCGAACCGACGAGGGGCAATTTGGTCAATTCACCCCGAGAGCTGACTCTTATCTTGACTGTCAAATAAAATAGGAGAAAAGAAAATTTTGGAATCGGAAATTAAATTAAAGAACTAATAGAAAAAAATAAAAAATAAAAAGAAAATGAAAAAAGTAAAAAGAGATGATATCATGCATGACATCATGCATGATGCCATAAATACTATAATTAAAAATTTATTAAATTTGATTTATGGTCATCCATAAGATTAAAAGAAAAAAATAAAAAGAAAAAAAAATCCATTCTTCTTCTTCAAAACAAAAAAATGTCTATCTCTCATCTCTCTTTCTTTTCTCCTTAGTTTCCTCCATGTCCATGAAATTCAAGCTTTCAAAACTTGAATCAATCCCATAAATCCCTAAGAAGTTCCACTAAATTATGATTATGCTTTGTTTGGGCAACTAGAAGAGGAGATTGAAGAAGCAAGAAAGAAGAAAAAGGGGAAGAAAATTAGTGATTGGAAAACCAAACAAAGGTTAGTATGTAAATTTGAATTCTTTTGTTTAATTTCTATGTTCTTAGTTTAATTAACTTAGAAAGTAACTTAAAATCATAACAAAATAATTGTTGAGGGACCAAATAGAAAATTCGTCCAGCTAGGGTTAGGGTTTGATATGAATGAGTTTGATGTTTTTAAATGGTTATTTGAGGTGAATTAGGTGTGTAGAACATAAATACACACTTTAAATTGCATTAGGTTGAACTTTGGGCGTATGTAGGGTTTTGAACATGTGAAAAATTGAAGAAAAATGTGAGAATGTGTTAAATGGTGTGTTGGACTTGGTTTGAGATGAGAAATGGTCATTTGAGACCAATTGGAGTATGTTAGAAGTGTTGGAACCAAATGCAAATTCAGGTTGCTTAGGGTCATGCTACAAGCAGCAGGACCAAAGTCCCTTTGAGGGACCAAAACTGAAAATTTACAAGTCCAATTGGTATGACACCAATTGGGAATGAAAATAGACACAAAATGACACAATTTTCATTTAGGAATCATGCTCAAAAAATGACCAAAACCTAGTGCACAAATTGACCAAATCCGGATTTCTGCTGTCTGACTTGTACAAAAATGACTAAATGAACAGTGTTTGTTCAGTTGGCCATAACTTGGGATAGGTTGGTCTAAATGACCTGAAATTTACCAGTGGATAGCTGAGATATATACCTAAAACTTTTATGAAGAACCGAAACCCAAAATATTCCATTAACCAAGTCATTTGGTCTCCCAAAGTTGGTGACCTAAAACTGCCAGAACCAGTTTGGTGCACAGAAATCTGGGTTAAGTCCAATTCGGCAGCCATGATTCAAATGGCTATAACTTGAGCTACAAAACTCCAAATGGAGTGATTCAAAAAGGAGAATAAATTTAAGACAATAGGGAACATTTTCTATGAAGAAAGTTTTTCCAAATTCTAACAGAAAAATGACCAATGGAAGAGTGCAACATAAGACACCAAAAATGAGAATTTGCAAATTTGCCTAAAAGACTTAGAATTTGAGTAAAGAACCAAAACCAACAAATTTAGTTACCAAAATGTGGTATGTGGGTGAAGTTGGAATTCCCATACCTATTGAGCCTTAGAAAGTCAACAAATTGACTTGAATAGTATAGTAAATAGTAACCCCAAAACACAAAATTTAAAGAATGTCGAGTTTAGCACATTAGAGCTAGGTAAAAGTGAATTTAAATTTATTTTTGGATTTATGTTAAGTTATGATACTGAAACACTGTAAAACTGTGTGTTTGTAACACCCCTAAGTTCGGTAGTATGTTCTACTGTTCCGGTGACCAGTGTTGTCCGGACAGCTAGGATGCCTAGAACTACCCTTCAATATGAGTGAGAAGACATAAAATAATGAAATACAAGAAAAGAAAATACAAGAAAAACAAAGGAAAAATAATAGCAAAGAAATGTGATCAAGTTAAGCGAGCCGGGAATCCTAGCGATGGGTGACCGCACCGGGAAGTCACGGCGTGGACCGTTGACTAGCCCTGGACTGCGGGGAACCCTGGAAAACATTTTTTGGACTTAAATAGACCCTTATTGAAGCATAAATATCATTAGAAAGATCAAAGAAAAATTAAATAATTAGTACAAAGAAAAGTGAGAAATCGAAAAACAGACAAAACCCGGTATTACCGAAAAATTGGGAATGCAACCCGAACAGGGGCATTATGGTCATTTGACATCCCGAATTGTCTTTTGACCTAAATGTCCATTAAAAATAAATAATATTACACTTAGAAAATAAAATGAAAAATTAAATTGGGGATACCTAATACAAATAACCAAAAATGGAGTGAAAAATGTGTAAATAACACATTTAGGCTTATTATATGATTAAATGGAGTGAGTGGGCCACTAAAGGAATAAATTAAACACAAAATGAGACTGATGTAAGTCCACTATATCCAGAAGCAACTTCATCTTCTTCATTTATCATCCAAGCCGAATTGAAGGAGGAGAGAAAACCTCCATTTCCATTTTCATGCAAGCTCCATCAACCCCTCCATTTCAACTCCAATATCTTAGGTTCCTTCATGAAAAATTGTCTACACATCACAAGGAAGGGTTTGATACTAAAATCAAGATGTTTGGTGAAGGTTTAACAAGTCCCAACCATAAGGTAAGTTAGCATTTTTGAAGATTTCTTTGTTAAACTTTGTATACATGTTATGGGTGTTGGTTTTGTGAAGGAAATTTTTAAGTTTGAAGAGTTATTGAGATATCCATTTTTGGGCAGCCATGTATTCATGTATTGATGAAGTATTTGTACATATAATTGATGAGAATTATGTTGGTTATGGTGATTTAATATCCTAGTAAAATATTTCATATGTATAAGGTGATTTTTGCACTTGGATGAAAATTGATGATTGTAGGACACTTTGGTATTGAGGAAGAATTTCGGCAGCTTGGGGATTCTTGAATAAATGTGTGTGTTCATGAAGGTGGTGGCAGAATATTGACATAGAAGTTTGATGGATATGTATATAGATTGATATTGTAAAGTGTATATAAGATTTGTAATGGTTAGGTGTGTATGTGATTGTACTTAGAACTTGTAAATGTGAATTATATTTGGTGTGTTGAGGATAATTGTAATCTGCCCAAAGTAATGTTAATGTAAAGTGGAATATGATTTTGGTAATGTACCAAAACAGATTTGGTAGGGAAGTAAACATATTTGCAAGGTAAGTGTGTGATTGATGTGTGTTTAAGCAAGGTAACTAAGGGCAGTGTACATTTTAGCCAATAAGTTTAAATGTGTAACCTAAATTGGTATGAGACCAATTGGAGGTGAAACTAGGCACAAAATGTGCCAACTTTCATTGAGAAAACATACCAAAATTCTGCTTGCAAGGTGACCTAAGAAAATGACCAATTCGGATTAGGTACAATTAGGACCTGAAAAATGACCAATTGGGCAGAAGTGAGTGTTTAGGCCATAACTCACTCAAAACAGGTCCAATTGACCTGAAATTTTAACCATGAATAGTTAAGACCCATACCTACAAGTCTTATGAAGACACCAAAACCCAGAAATGACCATAAGCAAGTCAAACAACTTGCACAAGTTCGTGTCCAAAAACTGGCCGAACCAAAGTTGACCAAATTGACCTAAAATTGACCTAATTTGATTCCATTTGACCAGCAATAGTGTAATGACCATAACTTGGGCTACTTAACTCGGATTGACCTAAAATTTTTCCCCGCGTGCAATAAGACACAGATCTACAAGTTTGTAGTTTTGACCGAAACTTGAAAACCGAGGGAACTAGGTCGTCCGGCTAGGTCAAACTAGTATCCCGGAACCCAGCAAATTGCAAGAAAATGCACTAAACAAGGAAATGAGTTTGGTAAAACGTACCAACCCTAAAACCCTATCGAATGTGACATATTAATGACACTAAAACCTAATTTACCTAAAACGCATCGAGGGTTGGTATATTAGGTGATTAAGCAAATAAAGGTATTCAGTGAATTGTTTATCGAACATTATAGTTAGAGGCAAATTAATTTAGCACTGAAACACTTCAAATTGTGTTTCTCAGTTAACAAGGACTCAGCAAAAGGGAAAGAAATACTGAGTCAAGACCAGGAGACAAATATCAGAGGTTTGTGCACAACTAGTTTTCAACTGATTTTACTCTGAATAAGATTTCATATGATTAATTGTATGTTATTGATTTAAATTGTGTTTGTGCACAACAGTATTTCTTTTGAATTTTTCAATTGAAATGAATTATGACTATTTGTACATTATTGTTTTAAATTGTGGAAATGTGTTTGAATGGATATTTATTGCTTGAATAGCATTGTAAATGATTTGATGGATACTATTGATTGAAAAGCACTGTAAATGGTTTTTGTGGAAATTAAAGATAATTATGAATTGTGTTGCCATTTTGTGAATGAAACTATAACTTTGGAAATTTATTGGATTCTCACAAATCATTTGAATAAAATGTTTGGAATTGATTTTGTGTTCACACTTAGCATGACAGTATCATATCATTCCTTCTCCTTTTATGGGGTTGTGATCGTTTATTTTCCTTCTCCATTTATGGAGTCGTGATCGTTTATTTTTCTCCCTCTCTGGTTTACCAGTTGAGGTGATCGAATGAGTACTCATTTTATAGCTAGCTCCCTTGCTCATTGATTTCGATTAGTGGGGTTGTGATTGCTTTGTCGTGGTGTACAACGCGGCATTGATCGGAAATTTGTGTCGTGGCTTAAGTTGTGAATGAATTGGCAACATTGTATTCTTAACTTATTCGACTAAATTGTGTTGTTATGCGATTTGATAATTTGTGAAATGGAGTTAAATTCTTATTGACATTTACTGTCTTTCGAATTTAACTATGTTTTGATTATTGAGATTTATTGTGAGATTGTGAAATGAATTTAAACTCTTATTGACATATACTGTCTTTTGAATTCAATCATGATCCGACTTACTGAAATTTATTGTGATATTGAGAAATGGAGTTTAAATTCTGGTTGACAATTATTGTCTTGAAATTAACTATGGTTTTAAGTATCCACTATTTATTTGAATTATGGATTGTAATTTAAATTGTATTTGGTTAATGTTGTGCACCACTGAGACATTGTCTCGTGACGACTTTATTCTTTGTCGCGGTGAAATGACAGACAGTGCAGCAGACTAGGCTGCTAGTACCTCCAGCGAGAGACTACCGGGTATAATGAGTATACCAATATTTTGTATTTTGTAATGTAATGTATGTTCAGTTTATGTGCATATTATTATTTGTTTTTGTTCAGTTGTAAATTCAAATTGTACCTTAAAGTTGTAAATTAATTATGAGTTATTTGACTTGTAAAAATTATATTATATTTCCTTATCTCAGACTTTGAAAAATTTCTATGGAATTGAGTTGATAAATTGTTGTGTTGAGAAATGTATTGGAGTTGAGATTTGGAAAATTATTGAAGTGTCTTTTTACAGGTTTTCTGAAGAACTGTTTTATCCAAAATACAGATGGCACTCTGCCAAAATTTTTACAGAAATTCCAAATAAATCAAATGAGTTAATTATTTCACTTCAGTTCACCAAAGTTTTTAACACCTGTAAATAGTGCTCACCACTGTAAAAGAAGTAAGAGAAGTTTTTAAAATCCCTTGTAGTGTATTTAATGAGTTATCAGTAGACGGAGTTGGTAATTCATTAAGTATACTACGGGATCATGTTATGCCTTACAGAGGGGTAGGGTGTGACAGTGTTTCAGTGGAAAAGAATACCAAGAAGGAACCCGAGACATCGAGTCAAGACCAAAAGGCGACTCGCATAAGGTTTGTGCACAACTAACTATTTTGTTACTTTTCACTTCTAAATTGATTTGAACAAGTTCATTTTATGATTTATAATTTTGTTGTGTTGAGGATTTTAATTTGTTGAATGAAATTGTATAAATTAAATGTAAATTTTTTTTTTATGCTTTTAAGGATTTATTGCATGGTTTTGAGGATTGTAAATTTTAAGTTCGATGTGTTGCCAACCTTGAGCATGAATTTATGATGATTAAATATGTTGATGATTTGTAAACACTTTGCAAATAGAAATTGTTTTGAATATGATTTGAAACCACAGTTGACATGGCAAAATATGTTGTGAATTCTCATTAGCTTGTCTAGTGAGATATCTCCTCCACTAGATGGGGCGAGTTCTTCCTCTCTGGCTTGCCAGTTGGGGAAGGGTTTGAATGAGTACTCATATATACTAGCTGAAGGAACGGAAGCGTGAAAAACACAAGATTATACCATTGAATTCAAAAATTTTCACCTAGGGTCACATGCACCATGCAAGATTTATTTTTATCTATTTGATTTCAATGATAAACAACATATTAAAACTCTTTTAATATGTTTTTGGATCTGTATTTGCCATTTAAGATTTTAAAATTAATCAGATTAATTTTAGAACCCTAGATTAAATCAAGAACGATTACACTAACCTCTTGATGTGTCCGCGCTTTGAGATTCGTCTTGAGGACACGGATGTTGTCCCTCTAGCTTGTCCACACCAAGAACACCTATGGCAGCCCTTGAACAGCTTCTAAAGCCTTTTCTATTAATTAGAAATTCAAGTTCTGCCTTTTAAGAGATTAGAGATGTAAACAGGACACTAGAAACAATTTCTAGCGTTCTTAATTCAAGAGATTGATGGCTAATCTCTTTGAATTGATGAGAGATGAAGAGAAATAGCTGGAGAGGCTCAAAGTGGCGTGACATATGAGAGGAGAGGCTGCTGGTTGTGTTTTCTTTTCATAACCCCACTTAAATAGCTAGGTTAACACATTAAACCCTAGCCACATGTCACCGTTGGTTAGCTCTAGGTTTAAGTGACCCAATCACATTGTGCCAAGTGTCAAACCTATATTTAATCTTGATTTTAATCATCTTACATGATTAAAATTATTTGGCAAGCTTATGTGTTATGCCATGTGTCACCATCTCATGGTGCCACGTGTCACACTGTGAAATGACCAAAATGCCCTTGTGTCTTAATTTTGAGTTCTTAACCCAAAATAATTATTTTCTTCTTCTAATTAATTTATATCAAATATAAATTAATTAATTAATCTCTATTAATTAATTTCTCATCAATTAAATTCATATTTAAACACTTTAAATATAAATTTAATTTATACTACACATCCAATAATCTAGATTTGGTTTCAAGTCATGCTAGGGACTTTGCAATTTAATTGCAAACCAAATCTATTTAATTAATCAATTAAACTCTTTAATAATTAATTAAATCATATTTAAATAGGTGATAACTTGTGTATGTGCGTGACTTACTAGGCTCATCACTAATTGGCAATGAGACATGATATCAACTCTTAATATCATCAGAAATCTTTCTTACCATAAATGATTTCTCTAAATCATTTTATGAACCTCATAGACCATGGTTAACACCTAGCATAGCATGCCATGGCCACCCAATTAGTAATAAGATTTACCTTAAATGAACCTATAATCATATGTTACCATGCACTAGAATCTCTCTATTACAAAATCCCAACTCAAGCTGGAGTCATGGTTTATGTCAAACTCCATTTGCTATGAATATTATGTTCTCTTTTAATTCCAGTTCTTGATTAAAAAGATTTTCTCATCAGAAACTCTTTTACGAATAAATCTATCTGTCTGGCCAGAACTTGAAACATCAAGAACAATTAAATGAACATAGGATTTTATCTCTATTTACTTAGAGGAACAGATTCCATCTTGATCAACACCTACCTCCATATATAACTAGTGAGCCAACACATGCCCATATACCCATACATAGTACAAGTATGAAAGCAGATCAAACTCAAACTACCTATATACAAGATAATCTGTGCTATCTCAGTCTAAAGATTATATGCATCGATATGATTTATGACAAAACATTGACAAGAGTAAACTCCATGTGCTTGTCATAAATGTCACCGTTCGGCCTACTTATCATTTATAAGTGCCTATCATGTTTGTTATATGGCATGAGACTCACCATTCCATCTTATTTATATCTCATATAAATAACTTGGGAACAAACATGAATACAATCTTTCTGGATAAGTCATGTCCTTATTATGAAGTATCCTCGATTGTGAACCTATTTATGATACTTTGTGCTAGAAATATTGTCACTCATATTCTTAACAACTTAAGAATAATATTTCTAACAAAATATCAATGGACCTTTTCTATTACACATAAATATATTATGTAAACGGAAAAGTGGAAATGCCTTTTATTATTAAAAATATGTACAAGATACATACTAAATGATATGCTCTAGGGCATACTACTAACAATCTCCCACTAGCACTAGAGCCATTCATTACAATATCTTAGACCTATCTTCTCAAGATGTCGGTCTAATCGAGTCTGTGACATAGGCTTAGTGAATGGATCACCGGATTTTCACCGATGCTATTTTCTGCATGGCTACATCGCCTCGCCCAACTATTTCTCCGATAATGTGGTAGCGCCTTTCTATGTGTTTGGATTTCGGTGAGACCTTGGTTCCTTAGCTGTATGATTGCTCCATTATTGTCACGGTGTAGTGGGACTCAATGGAAGGAACTACTGTAAGTTCTCACAAACTTCTTTATCCAAGCGACTTCCTTTGCAAGATCTCGATGCGAATATACTCACTCTGTAGTGGAATCTGCAATGTGCTCGCTTGGAACTCTTCCAACCGATCGCACCTCCATTACAAATGAACACATATCCAGAGGTAGACTTTCTATCATCGATATCCGATTGGAAATCGAATCGATATAACCATCCAATTGCAAGTCTCCACCTCCATATATCAAGAATAAATCCTTAGTTCTTCTCAAGTACTTAAGGATATTCTTGACAGCTATCCAGTGTTCCAAACCTGGATTGGATTGATACCTGCTAGTCAAACTAACAGCATATGCGATATCTAGCCTAGTACACAACATTGCATACATTAAACTTCCAATAGCCAAAGCATATGGAATCCTGGCCATCTTATCTCTTTCTTCAGGTGTCTTTGGAGACATCTCTTTAGAAAGGTGGATACCATGTCTCACTGGTAACAATCCTCTCTTGGAATCAAGCATGTTAAACCTCTTTAACACCTTTTCCAAGTATAGACTTTGGGATAAACCAATTATTCTTTTCGCTCTATCTCTATAGATGCGAATTCCAAGAATATAGGTTGCCCCCCCTAAGTCTTTCATGGAGAATGTATTTGACAACCATACCTTTATAGTCGTCAACATACCTGTGTCATTACCCATCAACAGTATGTCATCCATATATAAGACAAGGAAAGTGATAGCACTGTCACTAACCTTCTTATATACACATGGCTCATCCTCATTTTTGATAAAACCAAAGGATTTAATGGCTTCATCAAAACGGATGTTCCAACTCCTCGAAGCTTGTTTCAACCCATAAATGGATCGCTTTAGCTTGCATACCTTGGAACCATCTTGGGATTCAAATCCCTTAGGTTGTTCCATGAAAATGTTTTCTTCAATGTATCCATTGAGAAAAGCTGTTTTGACATCCATCTGCCAAATCTCATAATCATAGTATGCAGCTATTGCTAATAAAATCCTAATTGATTTAAGCATGGCAACAAAGTAGAAAGTCTCCTCATAGTCTATTCCTTGCCTTTGGCGAAACCCTTTCGCTACTAGCCTTGCCTTATAGGTCTCTACCTTTCCATCAGAACCACTTTTCTTCTTGAAAACCCATTTGTTCCCTATAGGTACAATACCTTTAGGTGGGTCAACAAGATCCCAAACTTGATTCTTATACATGGAATCAATCTCGGATTTCATAGCATCAATCCATTTTGAAGATTCTATATCTGATATAGCTTCTTCATAAGTAAGTGGATCATCTCCATGATCTACTTCTTCATGAGTAGACAACTCTTGTTCTTCTTCATGAAGAAAACCATATCTCACCGTGGGTGAGATACGTTGTTCTACGAGGAACAAATTGTAGATGTTTCATCAATGGGTATAGGTTGACTAGATGGATCTATATCCATCGATGCTGGTTGGTCAGAATTCTCCAATTCTAACTCTATTTGCCTTCCTTTGCCTCCTTCTTGAACAAACTGTTGTTCAAGAAATGTGGCATCTCTACTTATCACAACCTTTTGTGAAGTGGGCAAATAAAAATAATATCCAAAACTATCTTTTGGATATCCAACAAATCGACCCTTTTCTGATCTGGTCTCCAATTTATCAGTGTTCAGCTTTTTTATATAAGCTGGACAACCCCAAATCTTAACATGCTTAAGACTTGGTTTTCTTCCATGTCATATCTCATAAGGTGTGGAAGAAACTGATTTTGATGGAATCCTATTCAGAATATACAAAGCTGATTCTAATGCAAATCCCCAAAAGGAGATTGGCATATCAGTATAGCTCATCATACTACGTGCCATATCCAATAGGGTACGATTTCTCCTTTCAGATACACCATTCAGCTGTGGCGTTCCTGGAGGAGTCAGCTGAGAAACAATGCCATGCTCTCTCAAGTATTCATCAAATTCGACTCACATATTCACCTCCACGATCTGATCGAAGAGCTTTAATATTTTTTCCTGTTTGATTTACTACTTCAGATTTAAATTCCTTAAACTTTTCAAAGGATTCATGTTTGTATTTCATCAAATACAAATACCCAAACCTTGATTTATCATCAGTAAAGGTAATAAAATAATGAAAGCCCCCTCTAGCCATTTCTTTAAACGGACCACATACATCACTATGTATTAGTTCCAAAATATTTTTAGCTCTTAGCCCTTGTCCAACAAAGGGTGATCTAGTCATTTTGCCTTGAAGGCAAGATTCACAAGTTGGAGTAGGCTCAGAGCCCAATGAGGATAGAATCCCCATTTTCTCCAATTTTGCAATCCTATCTTCTGCAACATGACATAACCTTAAGTGCCAAATATATTTTGAACTTGAGTTGGTTTTCACCATGGCATTGTATTCTTTTAGATCTCTTGCATTCATTTTGTGTTTGTCATTATTATCCAAATAATAAAGACCATCATTCATATAACCCGAACCAACATATTTATTTCCAAAATAAATATTGCAAACATCATCTGTGAATTGAAATTCATAGCCATTTCTAGTCAAACTAGATATAGAAATGATGTTCTTAAAAGCATCAGGTACATATAAAATATTATCCAAACACAAAACATGTCCAAACATGTAAAAAGATTTAGATCCTATGGCTAAAGCTTCAACTGTTGAGCCATTGCCAATCCGGACTCTAATATCTTGAGAATGCAAGCTGCTACTGTTTGCTAGTTCCTGCATATCATTAGAAATGTGAGAACTGGCACCAGTATCTAAAACCCAAGCTGTAGATGAACTATAAGTATCATCAGAATCTAAATAACAAGATATGGACATACCTTCCGAAGGTGTATCCTTCTTGTCCTTCAGAGAAGCAAGATACTCTGGCAGTTCCTTTTCCAGTGCCCATCCTTTTGGCAGTGGAAACACTTTCATTTGCCTCCATCAGCTTTAGTCTTCCTTTTCTGTTTAGCTATTTTCTTGAAGGACCAGAATCTGAGGTTTCTTTTCTTATTGCCTTTCTTCTTGTTGGACTTTCCAAGAAGATGCAACCAAAGCTACCTCTTTTCCTTTATTGCACGGCATATTCTTTTGGGCAATAACCAGCATGTTGAGTAATTCGGCTAAGGTGCATTCTGTTTAGTCATATGGAAATTTGTCACAAAATTCCCAAAAGACTCAGGAAGGGACTGAAGGATCAAATCCGTTTGTAGTTGGAAATCCATGTTGAAGTCAAGATGTTCCAACTGCTCAATCAGCCGAATCATCTTGTGGACATGATCCCCAACATTCTGTCCCTCAGACATCCTCATACGGAATAGTTGTCTAGATATCTCATACCTAGCATTCCTACTGTGCTCACCATTGAACTCTTGTAGGTGAAGGAGGATCTCACTCGCACTTTGCATGTTCTCATGTTGCTTCTGTAACTCATTACTCATGGAAGCAAGCATGTAACACTTAGCTCTCATATCATGCTCCTTCCACTTGTCCAAAGTTTCATATTCCTCTTGTGTGGCCTCTGGAGGTAAGGGACCAGGAACATTTGAATCTAGAACATATCCTATATGTTCAAGGTTCAGACAAGTTTCAAATTTCTTAGCCAATCGCATGATTAGGTCCTGTCAACTGTTGTGATCAAGTATGCTTGCAAGGATATTGGATGGTGGTGGTTGTTTTGTGCTCATTTTTATCGAAAAATTAAGCAGAAAATAACCAGATTAATTAGTAAATGTATCATGTAATTAACCAAAATGATTATGGTCTTTTAATCAAATTGGTCCTCCCACTAACTTAGCGAATCCTACACTTCCAAAGTAGAAAATGGAAATCCTAGTTGGATGGATTTCTAGTGGGTGATTGAATTCTTATAATTCTATTGATCATCCTCAGGTACATCCATTATTGGAATTACAATAAACTATAAGTGAGCAACCCTTTGCCCATCACATCTCATGTGAGGTTCAATCCTTTACCTAGCCCCTAATGCTCAAAATCTTAGGTACATCCATTATTGACTTATCTTGCATTAGTTAAGTTGATCCCATTGAGCCAGTAATTATGCAAATAATTTTAATGTCCTCAGGTACATCCAATATTGGCCACCAAACCATTTACATATTTACAACATCTTATGCTTAACAATTATTCTTAAGAAAATCTCTTAAATTAATTGCATCTCATGCAACTATTTAAAATTTCTTAAAATAATTGCCCCAATGGAGGGCTTATGTTATAATTACTTTAATTATACCATTTCCAACTTAATCATTTGTTTGGAAGATTTTATAGCCATCCTAATTACTATTAAGGTCTCACTTTGCACATTATCCATTTAGCATGCATATATCATATAATTGCATACATTCCCATACATCTCATGCATTCATGGATAAGCGAAATATGCTATTATCATGGACATTCAAAGGGATTCAATTATGACCCACCAACAATTGAATCAGGGCATTCCTAGGTGAATTTCATTCATTCATTTTACAAGAGTTGCTGAAGGAGTACATAATCAACACTTGATATTGAATTCCTCCCACTGGTCCCACCAATGCTTTTGACCTCCTTGAACTTCTTGCAATCCAATATTACATAGTAATCCTTGGCATACCAAGGCGAATTTACAAGAACTTAAATAAATGAAATTACAACCCAAAAATATTACAAACTTAATAATACATGCCCAAAATAAATTAAAATAAATTAATTAATTTACAATCCCAAAGAAACATAAAAGAAATAAATCCAATCACATTGGTCTTTTATAGTCCATGATCATCCATCATGCATATCACTATTTAACAATTAAATAAAACATACATTCTTAAATTAAATTGAATATCTCATATTCAACTTAAAATTCCAGATTTGAATATGATTCAAATAAATTTAAAAATTCAGATTTGAATCTCATTCAAACAAATTTAAAAATCGATTTAAATCACATTCAAACAACTTCAAAAATTCAGATTTGAATCACATTCAAACATTTTTTAAAAAATCAGATTTGAATCACATTCAAATATTTTTTAAAAAATCAGATCTGAATTTTATTGAATCAATTTTAAAAAATCAGATTTAAATATGATTCAAACAACTTTAAAAATTCAGATTTGAATCTCATTCAAACAACTTTTAAAATTCAGATTTGAATCACATTCAAACATTTTTTAAAATTCTAATTTGAATCATAATTTAATTGTGTGATTAAAACAACTAATTAAACACTTTAATTAGTCAAAGAATAGGCCTTAGATCATACAACAATTGCAGAATTAAAAGCCAAACCTTGAATCACCCATGGAACCATTGTTGCCGCCACCAATGGTGGCTTCTCCATGTGTGACGCCACATCTCATGATCCAACCACACAATTAAATTATATAATCAACAATCTAAATGGAAAATATAGTGGCTCTGATACCAATTGAAGGAACGGAAGCGTGAAAAACACAAGATTATACCATTGAATTCAAAAATTTTCACCTAGGGTCACATGCACCATGCAAGATTTATTTTTATCTATTTGATTTCAATGATAAACAACATATTAAAACTCTTTTAATATGTTTTTGGATCTGTATTTGCCATTTAAGATTTTAAAATTAATCAGATTAATTTTAGAACCCTAGATTAAATCAAGAACGATTACACTAACCTCTTGATGTGCCGCAGTGTCTGCGCTTTGAGATTCGTCTTGAGGACACGGATGTTGTCCCTCTAGCTTGTCCACACCAAGAACACCTATGGCAGCCCTTGAACAGCTTCTAAAGCCTTTTCTATTAATTAGAAATTCAAGTTCTGCCTTTTAAGAGATTAGAGATGTAAACAGGACACTAGAAACAATTTCTAGCGTTCTTAATTCAAGAGATTGATGGCTAATCTCTTTGAATTGATGAGAGATGAAGAGAAATAGCTGGAGAGGCTCAAAGTGGCGTGACATATGAGAGGAGAGGCTGCTGGTTGTGTTTTCTTTTCATAACCCCACTTAAATAGCTAGGTTAACACATTAAACCCTAGCCACATGTCACCTTTTGATTAGCTCTAGGTTTAAGTGACCCAATCACATTGTGCCAAGTGTCAAACCTATATTTAATCTTGATTTTAATCATCTTACATGATTAAAATTATTTGGCAAGCTTATGTGTTATGCCATGTGTCACCATCTCATGGCGCCACGTGTCACACTGTGAAATGACCAAAATGCCCCTGTGTCTTAATTTTGAGTTCTTAACCCAAAATAATTATTTTCTTCTTCTAATTAATTTATATCAAATATAAATTAATTAATTAATCTCTATTAATTAATTTCTCATCAATTAAATTCATATTTAAACACTTTAAATATAAATTTAATTTATACTACACATCCGATAATCTAGATTTGGTTTCAAGTCATGCTAGGGACTTTGCAATTTAATTGCAAACCAAATCTATTTAATTAATCAATTAAACTCTTTAATAATTAATTAAATCATATTTAAATAGGTGATAACTTGTGTATGTGCGTGACTTACTAGGCTCATCACTAATTGGCAATGAGACATGATATCAACTCTTAATATCATCAGAACTCTTTCTTACCATAAATGATTTCTCTAAATCATTTTATGAACCTCATAGACCATGGTTAACACCTAGCATAGCATGCCATGGCCACCCAATTAGTAATAAGATTTACCTTAAATGAACCTATAATCATATGTTACCATGCACTAGAATCTCTCTCATTACAAAATCCCAACTCAAGCCGAGTCATGGTTTATGTCAAACTCCATTTGATTTGAATATTATGTTCTCTTTTAATTCCAGTTCTTGATTAAATAGTTTTTATCATCAGAATCTCTTTTCTGAATAAATCTATCTGTCCTGGCTAGGAACTTGAAACATCAAGAACAATTAAATGAACATAGGATTTTATCTCTATGTACTTAGAGGAACAGATTCCATCTTGATCAACACCTACCTCCATATATAACTAGCAGGAGCCAACACATGCCCATATACCCATACATAGTACAAGTATAAAAGCAGTATCAAACTCAAACTACCTATATACAAGATAACTGTGCTATCTCAGGTCTAAAGATTATATGCACTGATATGATTTATGACAAAACATTGACAAGAGTAAACTCCATGTGCTTGTCATAAATGTCACTGGTTCGGCCTACTTATCATTTATAAGTGCCTATCATGTTTGTTATATGGCATGAGACTCACCATTCCATCTTATTTATATCTCATATAAATAACTTGGGAACAAACATGAATACAATCTTTCTGGATAAGTCATGTCCTTATTATGAAGTATCCTCGATTGTGAACCTATTTATGATACTTTGTGCTAGAAATATTGTCACTCATATTCTTAACAACTTAAGAATAATATTTCTAACAAAATATCAATGGACCTTTTCTATTACACATAAATATATTATGTAAACGAAAAAGTGGAAATGCCTTTTATTATTAAAAATATGTACAAGATACATACTAAATGATATGCTCTAGGGCATACTACTAACACTAGCCAGTTTGTTCCTCCCTTTTAGCCTCAGTTATTGGGAGAGTGTGAAATGTCGTGGTATACAATACGGCATCTATTTGAATTTTGGTTCATGGGTTCAACTGTGTGAATTGTTGGCAATGCCCTTTAAATTATGCATAGTCTGATAAATTGTGGTTGAAATAAATAATTTGTTAGTGATTCAAAATATTTTCGTATTGTTTCGGGATTTAAAAGAAGTATAGATAAATAGTTACTATTTGATCAAAATGTTATTCAAATGAATAATTTTCATGAATGAAAATATTGATTTCTGAACATTTTCAATTTTGAAGAATTTAGAAATTTTAAATTTTTATTTGTTATGAATTGTCAAGCATAACTTGTATTAAGTTTTAAATTATTAGTTTGTGCATCACTGAGTTCACCACTCAGTGATAGCTTTGTATGCTGTCGCAGGTGAAAGAAAATATAAAGCAGTTGAGCAAGATTATTGAAAGTCATAGTGAGACTATTTTCGAGTATATCATAGGTATACCCTTGTGTTTTAGATTTTTGATGTAATTCTGTAATTATATGTATGAAATTTCCTTTGAGCAGTTGTACCAACTCTTTTAGAATATATTTTTGGATTGTAATGAAATACAAATTATTATAAGGTTATCTTGAGATTTTATGCATTTATAAAGTTTTGCACTACTAAATTTTTGATGATCCCATGAATGTAAATATTAATTTTGTTACCTTAATGAGAGGTTTCAATGTTTGATTTAATTTAAACTGCGTATTGAGTTGCTTGTGTTGATTTGTGAAATGAGATTGAATAATGGAGTTGTGATTGAGAAAAATATTGGGAGTGTCTTTATTTTCATGTTTTAAAGAACTATTTTCTCAAAATACAGACAGCACTCTGCTGAAATTTTTGTAAAAATTGTGGAGATTTTAAATATCTAAAAACTTAATTTATGTTTGGACTTTGAATAAATTTTTTTAAAATTTGAAAAAAAAAATTACCCACCAATTTAAAACTGAATGAAAATTGTTTTAAAATCCCTTATAGTATATTTAATGGGTTACCGGTAGGCGAAGTACGGTAATTCATTAGGTGTACTATAAGAGCATGTTACATCTTACGGTGAGTAGGGTGTGACACAGATTTTCTATCCAATGTCATCTCAGCCATAGTTGCAAGAAGATTGATGAGAAAAGGCTGTGAAGCTTACCTAGCACATGCTGTTGATACTAGGTAGGCTAAGCCAAACCTGTGTGATATAGCCACAGTAAGAGACTTCCCAGATGTGTTTCCTGAAGAATTGTCTAGTTTACCACTAGAAAGGGAAGTCGAATTTGCTATTGAGGTAATGCCGGATACTGCACCAATTTCTATTGCTCCTTATAGGATGGCACCCACTGAATTGAAGGAGCTGAAAATTCAGTTATAGGAGTTAGTAGATAAGGGGTACATATGCCCCAGTGTATCACCATGGGGAGCTCCGGTGTTTTTTGTGAACAAGAAGGATGGAACCTTAAGATTGTACATTGATTATTGGCAGTTGAACAAAGTAAATATGAAAATTAAATATCCGTTGCCTAGAATTGACGATCCGTTTGATCAGTTGAAGGGAGTCAGTGTATTTTAAAAAATTGATCTCAGATCAAGGTATCATCAGCTGAGGGTAAAGGATGCAGATGTGTCAAAAACTGCATTCAGAACCTAGTATGGGCATTATGAATTCCTAGTGATGCCGTTTGGGTTAACAAATGCACCAGCAGCGTTCATGGACCTTATGAACTGTATCTTCCATCCATATTTAGATCAGTTTGTAGTGGTCTTTATTGATGATATTCTAGTGTATTCCAAGACCAGGGAAGAACACGATGAACATTTGAGGATTGTTCTGCAAACCCTACGAGAAAAGAAGCAATATGCTAAGTTGTCCAAGTGTGACTTCTGCATGAGTGAGATCTCTTTCCTTGGACACATAGTATCAGCCGAGGGGATTAGAGTGGATCCCAAAAAGATAGAAGCAGTGATGGAATGGAAGCCTCCCAGAAATACAACTGAGGTCAGAAGTTTCTTGGGGCTAGCTGGGTATTACAGGAGATTTGTGAAGGGGTTCTCTCATAGCTACTCCAATAACCAAGTTATTTCACAAAAATGTGAAATTTGGCTGGAACGACAAGTGCCAAGCCAATTTTGAGAGGCTGAAGGCTATGTTGATAGAGGCACCAGTGTTAACACAGCCAGTGACGAGAAAAGACTTTGTGGTCTATTGTGATGCCTCGCATAATGGGTTAGGGGGTGTATTGATGCAAGAGGGGAAAGTGGTTGCCTATGCTTCCAGGCAGTCAAGGCCACATGAACAAAACTACCCTACTCATGATCTGGAGCTAGCAGCAATTATCTTCGCATTGAAGATATGGAGGCATTATTTGTATGGTGAAAAGTGCTACATCTATACAGACTACAAAAGTCTAAAATATTTGCCAACCCAGAAGGAGCTCAACCTTAGGCAGAGGCAATGGATTGAATTCCTAAAGGACTATAATTGTGTGATAGATTACCATCCTGGGAAGGCAAATGTAGTTGCTGATGCCTTGAGCAGAAAGTCCATCACAGCTTTAAGATCACTAAATGCCCGTCTATCTTTATCTCAAGATGGAGCTATTTTGGCCGAGTTACTAGTGAGGCCAAACCTGCTATAGCAGATACAAGATGGACAGAAGGCAGATGAAAAATTAATAGCTATTATAAGAAAAATCTCAGAGGGGAAGAAAACTGATTATGAGGTGAAAGTAGATGGGTGTCTGTACTACAAAGGAAGAGTGTGTGTACCAGATGATGGGGAATTGAAGACTAGTATTCTGAAAGAAGCACACAGCAGTGTTTATGCTATGCACCCGATAAGCATAAAAATGTATAATGATCTGAAGCCTCATTATTGGTGGCCTGGTTTGAAGAAGGATATAGCTGACTATGTTACTAGGCTCTTGACATGTCAGCAAGTTCAAGCAGAACATCAAGTTCCATTAGGATTGCTACAGCCTATTAGCATACCTAAATGGAAATGGGACCGGATCATTATGGATTTTGTCAGTGGTCTACCTTTCACCCAAAAGAAGCATGATGCAGTGTGGGTGATAGTAGATAGATTAGCGAAGTCAGCACATTTTCTGCCAGTTAGGACTGACTACTCACTAGAGAAGTTAGCAGAATTGTATATCAGTGAGATAGTTAGACTACATGAAATCCCACTTTCCATCATATCTGATCGAGACCCAAGGTTTACATCGAGATTTTGGAAGAAGTTGCAAGAAGCCTTGGGCACACAACTCCACTTTAGCACGGCTTTTCATCCTCAGACGGATGGACAGTCGGAACGAGTAATCCAGGTAAACCTAAAAACTAATTGAATTCTTGCAACTAATAAATTGAAATGATAGTAATAACATGAATTATGTGATAGGTCCTTGAGGATATGCTGAAGAGTTGTGTCATTGAGTTTGAGGGGAGCTGGGATAGATATCTCTTACTGGCAAAATTCGCATATAATAATAGCTATCAAGCTAGCATTCAAATGGCCTCGTATGAAGCACTGTATGGGAGGAAGTGTAAAACCCCAGTATGTTGGACTGAATTGGGTGAAGATAAGTTGGTAGGACTAGACCTGGTGAAACAGACTGAGGAAAAAGTAAAGTCAGTCAAAGCTAATTTGAAAATTGCCTCAGATAGGTAGAAATCTTATGCCGATTTGAAAAGAAAAGAAATAGAGTATGTAGTTGGTGACAAAGTGTTTTTCAAAGTCTCACCATGGAAGAATGTAACACCCTCCCGGTAGCAACTCCATGCATTCTACTATTCCGGTGACCGGTGTCGGTCCGGACAGCTAGAATGTCCGGAAAAAAAAAATATTTAAACTAAAGTGAGGAACCATAATTAACTCAAATATTAATAAGAAAAATTTAGTAAAAATTTTAGAAACAAAATACAACCAAGTTAAACGAGCCGGTGCCCTAGCGATGGGTAACCAAAGGGAAGTTGCGCTCGTAACTAGGAGCCCTAGACCCGAGAGAAAATTCATAAAATAATTTTTGGGACTCCAGAGAAGGGTCATTGAGGTCCCTATGGCATTAGAATGCCAAGAAAATATTTAGAAAATTTTTTCAATCGGTGCAGACAATTTTGACCCGTTAAGCCAAACGGAGGGCATTTTGGTCATTTCGCCTTCAGAGACGATTTTTGGCCGACTTGTCCAGTTAAGTAAATAATTAATATGACATAAAATATGAATAAACATTACTAAAAATTAAATTGAAAATGAGTAGTGATGAAAAGAAAAGAAAATGCAATAAAATGCCAAATATGACATCATTATGATGTCATTTAAAAGTTTCCTCCAATTATAATTAAACAACCAATTCATTAACTAATAAAAGAGATAAATAAGACCAAAAGAAATTAAAAAAACACAGCAGCCATCTTCTCCCCCAAACCAGCCAAAACCTAGCCCTTGCCCAAACCTCCATTAACACCACAAAAAAGCTTTATTTCTCTCTTTGTTACACCACTAAACCCTAAACCCCTTTCATTAAAACTTGTCCACTCATCTTGGGAAAGTGTTTGGAAGCCTAGAAAAGGAAAGAAAGTGAAGTTAAGCTTGGGAAAAATCTGCCCTACAAGAGGTTAGTGCACCTATCTACTTAAAACTCTTATTTTCCATGTTAGGGACTTGAAATCAACATGAATTTGTGAAGTAAATGAACCAAATTTGTGTGTTTGCCTACCATGAATTTTGGCAGCCCTAAGGAAGGAACAATGATGGAGTGTTTTGATGGACTTAAAGTGGATTAGAGATCATGTTTAAAGCATGTATGCATGTGGTTAGTGAATGAGTTAGTAATTAAGGTATGTTGTGAAAATTTATAATGGAAACTAGGGTTATGAGAGTAAAATGTGGACTTGGCTTATGAAATTGTTAAAGAACATTCTAATGGTCAATAAGTGACCATTTGAGGAAATTTGACCATAATTTGGACTGAAATATAGCATGGCAAAGTGAATGAATATGCTGCCTAGTGAGTGCAGTAGGATGGTTGTGATTCTAGCCAACTTGGACTGCCATATCTTTGGCTGTGTTGGTCCAATTGGTGTTTGGCCAATTGGACATGAAACTAGACTTATAATGGCACATTTTTGCTGAAGAAACTATGCTCAAAAGACCAAAGCAAGAGGACCAAAAGTTGGCCCCAATCCGGGTACCCTGCAAGCCAATTCTGCAGAATGACCAAATGAACAGCTGTTCATTTGGCCATAACTCACTGTAGAAATGGTCAATTGACCTGCAATTTTTACAGCAAAAAGTTAAGACATAGACAAAAAACTTTCATGAAGAAACCTACCCAAATTATGACCAGAACCTAACCAAAATGGCAGTCACAATCACTGTTCATGGTACTGTAGATTTGGTAATTCTGCAGTTTTTCCAATCCGGCCAGCTGTGGTTTTTGGACCATATCTGGAGCTACAAAACTCCAAATGGAGTGATTCAAAAAAAGAAATTCAACTAGACAAAATAAGGGACAACTTTCATGTTTACCATTTCCTCAAATTCCCACTGCAACAGTGCTTAATGGAATAGTAAAATTAGGCTTCAAAAACTAAAAAGTCTGCCCTCTTGGTTTTAAGTTTAGAAATGGTATGGGTGCTCAATTCCAACAAGTTTTAAATGTAAAATGTGGTACATTGGGAGGTTAAAACTAATGTACCTATTTTCTATCCAAAAGTCAACATTTTTGTTGACCAATGAGGTGAATAGTGACACCAAAACTTGAAATTCAAAAATTTAAGAATTCAAAAGTATCAAATGCCCTAGTATACCTAACAAGATTGATTTGGATACTTTGGCATGCCAATAGGGTTCAGTTAGCAGTACTACACGTGGCAATATGCCATTCTGTGATTTTATGGCTTTTAGCCATTCTGACCTTGCATTGAGATTTGGCCTTGTGCCTGATATTATTTACAGCTTGTTAGCTGTTCTGTTCTACACCGGGAGATGCTTATGTGACCGATGCTGTGACGGCCCGAGGTACTTGATACCCAGTGCCAGTTTACCCATTTATCCAGTCAAGTCGTCTAGTGTAGGTCACTTGGGCAACCAAATGAATGAAAGTGGACAAAGTAATGATGTACAAATTCAAAACGAATAAAACATATACATTCACTACATATTTGTTTTCTTGCTATTTCTATTATTTTATTATTGCACCACTAAGCATTATTGCTTAGCGCGTTGCTTTTTCCACGCGTAGGTTCTGGAGATACAGATCGTGAGCCCAGTAGACCGCAGACTGGGTGAGTCCATCTTGCAGTTCTGCACAGTGTCCGTGTCACCTCAACTTCTGCAGTGCATTGGTAGGACACTAGGTATCATTTTGGTATTTTGTAACTAAATTTCTATTTTCTCATATGTAAATGAACTTATGTAATGTATTTTGAGGTTCATGTAAATAATGAAGATTTATGGTTATGTATGGAAGTAATTTGAGTATTTATTTGTTGTTTATATATGAGTACCCTGAGAAATGATGATGGAGAACATGATGTTGAAAAATATTGAGTTTGTAATGATATTGGAGTTTGAGATGATTGAATATGGTTATTGGAATTGTTTTTCACAGGTTTCGAAGAACTGTTTTCTCCATTTTTAGCCGGTACTCTGCCGGATTTTCTTTAAAATTTTCAGAACCTCAAATAAATTAAAATTTCGATAAATGGCACAAATACATTATATTTCACAAGTTATATTCAAAAGCATGATAAAAATTAATTAAGGTATATTAGAGTGTGCCGGTACACCGTGTGACATTGCTTACTCGAGTATACTATGCACTGTTGCAAGGTGTTTTGCGGTCGCCTGAACGAACCCTCACCGAAGTGGGAAAGAGTGAGGAGTTGCCACTTTAATTTTGAGGGAAATTAAAGAAAACCGTTTATGAAGATAAATTGAAATGAAACCACTTCAAGGCAGAGATTCTAGGTTCCGGGTCCGTAAATGGGTGGAAAAGGTGTTAGGCACCCCACCTCGTCCCTTAATAAGGGTAAGTAGATTTAACGTTGCATTAGTTAGGAGGGCTTGAATGGAAATGTTAATCCTTTTGACCAAAGGAATATTTGATTTTTCACTAAATTTGGATCACCCAGATACATAAGTAAATGAGACAACCTCAGTGAATTGACGTCGCATATCATTTTTGGTTTTGGGATTATTTTGCGTACAGGTTAAAATTTGGTGTGAGAATCAGATAAGAACTCTCCTCTGATCTCTTTTAAATATTTATTAAAATTCTGAGTGGAGATCGGATAAGAACCCTCCTCCGATCTCTTTTAAAATTTAGGATTGAGAATCGGATAAGAACTTTCCTCCGATCTCTTTTAAATATTTATTAAAATTCTGAGTGGAGATCGGATAAGAACCCTCCTTCGATCTCTTTTAAAATTTAGGATCGAGAATCGGATAAGAACTTTCCTACGATCTCTTTTAAATATTTATTAAAATTCTAAGTGGAGATCGGATAAGAACCCTCCTCCGATCTCTTTTAAAGTATTTAAAATTTAGGATTGAGAATCGGATAAGAACTCTCCTCTGATCTCTTTTAAGTATTTATTAAAATTTTAGCTCGAAGGTCGGATAAGAACTCTCCTCAGATCTTTTTTGAAATGTTTATGGAAATTTTAGATCGAGAAATGGATAAGAACTCTCCTCCGATCTCTTTTAAGTACTTATTAAAATTTTGAGCTGAGAATCGGATAAGAACTCTCCTCCGATCTCTTTTAAATTAACAGGAACCTGAGAGGGACTTTTCCGATCTCCCGAATTTTAATTTCAGCTACATGTCATAAGAGCCTAAAGCTAAGGATTCTGGCATTCAAAGGTGCTGGGGATAAGGCTTCTTTTAACTAATTGATACCTTGTGACTAGACGGGGGATACTGGATTGAATTTACCGACCTCCCATGTGATCACCTTACCAATACCTATTAATGCCCAATCTATTCTATTTAGTTATCCAAGGTTTGGTTTCATTTTGTCTTATGACGTCTTGCCTAATGACCTATTGAATTTTCCTAGTGATTCGGCTTCACCATTTCCCTGTCTTATTATTTAGACCTTTTATCATTATAAAAGGACTTTTAAGTTGCCGTTACCTACATTTTGTTTAGTTACTTCTACGCTATTCGGGACCAGAACTCCTGTGCTAAGAAATAATGAAGATTAATCAAAGAATAGACTGATTAACAAAGAAGTAAACTCGAGAATGATCGTTTTCGTGTTTAAAATATAGTATAAACTTGGTGAAAATTACAAATAGAAAAAGAATAAATGAAATACGTGAATAAAGAAGAACATTTGATAAAATAACGATATAGCACTCACCTGTAGGGAGTTAAATCTACTAAACTAACTATGGAATCACAGAATGTAACAGGACTGCAGGTTGATAGCTGGAGGACTAAGGTTCGCCTCGAAATGAAGGATTCTTTGTTAAAATGTAAACAGGTCAAAATAACCAAGCTTGAATGGAGTTTAGCTTGGACAATATGAATGGAAATAGAAGATAACAAAGACAGAAAGTGAGAGTGTCACAGGATAATGAACGGACTGAAAATGAAGAATTTCAGTATTCAAGAATCCCTTTGCAAGAAAACACTTCAGAAAACTGGTTTCCAAAGTTTTTCTTATGAAAGCTAAAATAGCAGAGTAACGAACTGAATTAAGTTTCAGAGTTCTTCCACTATGGTCACTGCCTTTTTTCTATTTTTCTTCGTCCCCCTTTGAACAGTTTTCATGCAGGTATTTATAGGGACCGGGTGGTTCCCCTGAAGGGTCAGGATCTATCTTGGGGGAGATGGAGAGTCAGGATTTCAAAGGACATGATCGGATGCTTGAGAATTAAAGCGAATCAAAATGAACGGCCGAGATCATCCTCAGGATACCTGTCTTTTTCTTCTTATGATCTGACGGTCCAAAACTTTGTTGACCTGGGCGATCCGAGGGCTGGGAATAAAAGGCGCCGGTCTTGTCGTCTTCCTCTTTGATCCAAAGGCTCCAGACTCATCCTTGCAAGTGTGACCAACGGTGGAGATTGGGATGTACAGGACTGTCATGACATACTCTGGTACCTGTTAGCATTGTGGGCGATTCTCAGGCGTGCGGTGGAGATTTCGTCTGTGATGCTTTAACTACCTTGGCTCTAATTCTGACGATGGTTATTGGGATTTGTCTTATTCTCTTTGCCTTCCGATCTTCCCTCTTTTTGATCTCCTTCACACACTCCTTTTCTGATCTCTCATGCTGGCCTCCCATCTTCTGATCTCTATTATTCCGATCCTTTCCTTACTCAGGCCCGGTCCGGTCAAAGCATTAATTTCCCCTCGATTCCCGAAGCGTCTGCTTTGTTTTCTGCTTAGCAATAAATGCCTGGCTTCTCCCTATATATACCTCTGACAGAAGAAAACTTCCCTCATTCGATTTTCCCCTCTTCCTTCTTCCGGCAGAAGTTCCGGCCATGATTGTGGCTGTTGATCCCTTTCCGATGGACTTCTTTGTTCCTCAGCTGAAAATTTACGATCCCGGTGATTGGATAATAGCGATAACCTTATCTGATGATGGTGAGAGAACTGAATCAATTAACCAATCTCGAGTCGTTTAACAGGCATAATCGGCGAACCGATTTTGGCCGAACAAATTGCTGATGTTCCATCGACCCTTGACGGTTGCTCTTCCAAATTTATTCGGCTTCTCACCACATTGGGTGTTCCGACAGCGGCTTTCCTCCACATTGGGTGTTCCGACAGTGCCTCAGTTTTGGTCGGTGACACCCCTTTGGATCAGTCACAATGTGACATTCCGGTCCCTAGAGATCGCCCAAATGATGTATTTTGTTTTCAATGTAATCCGATCTCTAGATATCACAGAAATGATGTAATCCAATTTTAGTGTAATCCGATCCCTAGAGATCGCCCAAATGATGTAATCCGATCTTTTGAAAATAAAGACTTTATTTTGTCGATTATCATCTTATTATTATTGCATTGATTGTTTTCCGATCTCTAATGTAATTATCCGATCTGGTTCTTTACCTGAATGACACTTATCCGATCCGTAATTCGAAACACCTGGATCTGCCACTCTATAATTAACCGATCTTGGGAATATGCGTGAGACGTGTCAGAACAGCTGGCGAGTCTCGCTAACCGATGCAGTGCCTGGAACATCGTGAGCATTAAATGCTCGGACGAGTATAAATAGGGGCTGGGTTAGCCAGTTGCTCTCTTATTCTATTTTCAGTCTCTCGCGAACAACCCCAAAATCCTCTCGTTTTCTCAAGTTCTTCCGACGCCGATCAGATTCTGGTAAGGGCTTTGATCTTTCTTTTAGTTTAAATTCTTTATTTCCTTTGAAAATAAGCGTGTAGAAGTCGAGAGCGGCAGGCCCTCCTTCCATTCAGTTCTCGTGGTCGTCTGATGAAGTAGAGGTGGTCGGGCCAAACGCACGACCAGAACCTCCTAGGGTCTCCGTTCTAGCTCGGGGGCGGACCGCACCATCTAGGCTTGTACCTTCTTTAGGGAGGGAGAATCTTCCTGTGGACGAGCTTCCATCAATCTTGCAAGAAACCGATCTGCAATCGTTCAGCCAGGAGTACAATATTCATCCTGATTCATACGAACTTATCCGGTGTCACGGCGATCACTGAGCCGATCACTTCTTTGAAGAGAATGATATGGTTATGGTATACGAGGAAAAGTTAAAGGCTGGTCTTAGGTTCCCTCTGGACGACTTCTTCAAAGAGGTCCTAAAATATCACCGAGTGTGCATCGCCCAAGTTCACCCTAACTCGTGGCGGATCTTAGTAGCCTTCCGAGGCCTGTGCCGAGCTAAGGGAATCAGTCCTACGGCTAAGGTGTTCGCCGAACTGCACAGGCTAACTCGCCGAAAGGACGACGAGCACTGGTTCTTTCAAGCGAAGCCTCATTGTGGGCTCTTTACCGATCTACCCTCCTCCCTTAAGAATTGGAAGAACCGTTTCTTCATTTTGAGGATCAAAAATCCGAACTGCTTTGAGGACTTCCCCCGTAGCTGGTGGCACCAGGGGCCCTTGATTCCGAAGCGTATTACCCTGAACAAGGAGGAAGGCCTTATAGTGATGGAACTGAAAAATCAGGCGGCCACTCAAAAGTTCTCCTATTTAGATGCGGTGACTGCCGAGCTGCATCATTGGACTATACAGCTGATCACCAGCCAAGATCGCGAGCTTCTGCTCTCTGACCTCGGCATCGGTACTTTCTACATCTCAGATCTCAGGACCTTAGCGATTTCACTGACCTCTTCTTTGTGCAGGTATGGCGGGTGGTGAGGCTCCCAAGAAGGGGAAGAAAGAAAGAGAGATTTCCCGGAAGATAAAAGAGATGAAGCGTTCGGAACTGCTTCAAACACCAGGCCATGAACCTGGGGAGATACAAAGAGGCCCGCCTCGACCTTCGGGACCGCTGATCGCAGAAGCTGTCCGATCTCCTCCTCGGCAAGAAGAGCTGCCTCCACTTCCTCCAGTTGCTCCAAGCACAGAAGGGGGTCCCTCTCAACCTTCTGTGAGGCCCCCTCCTTGTGGCGCTCAAGTGCTGATCGCTTCCCTGGAGAAGAACCAGACTGTTCGGGAGAACCCAAGTTTCGCCAAAGTCTTGGGGTCTTCTATCTGCCTTCGGGAGGATCGGGACTGACTGTCTCCGGACAATCTTGACGACATCCTGACCCGATCAATGAGTCTAAATGTAGAGTGCCTGGTGAACCAGCACATAGTCCGGGAAAAGGCTCACTGCCTGGGTAAGGAGGTCGAGACGAAGAGTCAAGAAGTGGCATCCCTCCGATCCCAACTCTCATCCGCTCAGGATTACATATCACAAATTGAGGGGCGTATGAAGTACTATGAGGATAAGCTGGCCGAACAGGCTCATGTTCTGGCTGAAAGGGATCATGCTCTTGGAGAAGTCCAGGCGCTCCGAGCCAATGAAGCTGCTCAGGTCGCTCACCTTACTGAGGAGCTTAAGGCAAAAGATGAAGAGATGGTGACAGGAATAGCCAGTGCTTATGTGAATGCTCACAAGGATCTCTTAGCCGAGCTCCAGAAGCGTTACCCAGAGGAGGACTTCTCTTGGATGGCCGACCTGGCTCCCGGAGGCGAGGATGAGGATAGTGAGGAGGAGGCTGAGGGTGAGGGAGAAGATGGACAAAATGTAGATCAGGCTGGGGGTGATCCTCCAGCTGAATAACTTGTACAAATTTTGAAATGAAATGAAATGGAATGCCTCTTTTGTTCGATGAATGGTTGTGATCGGAAAATTTCTAAATTATTAAACACTTGATTGTTTGAGTATCTTGAAATAACTGAAAGTGATTATCAACCCAAGTGTGAGAGATCGGAAGACACAATGAGCATAGGATCGGTAGAGAACCAACGCTAAACGGAACTTGATTAAAATTAGAAATTTGGCTTGAACATTTAAGAT
This sequence comes from Hevea brasiliensis, assembly GCF_030052815.1. NCBI lineage: Eukaryota > Viridiplantae > Streptophyta > Magnoliopsida > Malpighiales > Euphorbiaceae > Hevea > Hevea brasiliensis. The sequence goes on along the minus strand of NC_079497.1, from coordinate 36,931,971 downwards.
CGGAATCATCCTTAAACTGGAACGGAACCTTTGATTATTCTTAAAGTTTTAAAAGGGAGATCGGCAATAAAACTGGTAAGAAAAGATCTATTGTCAGTTCATTTCGTTTGTCAACAAAGATCAGGAATATACTTGACTGGTCCGGAGATTCGACAATGGGTTTGAGAGATCGGTGAGTGATTTAATAGTCAAAGGGATACTTAGTATTGGGGATCTGTTTCAAAGTTTATTGATTCTGGGGATCGGTTTTAAGGTTTATTGATTCTGGGGATCGGCTAAAATATGGTGTCGACAGCTGCCCCTCTTTACATAATTTCTATTGAGGGGAAAAAATTTTCCCGTGTAGGAATTATGTAAAGATTCAGACCCGTATTTTGGACGATTAGGTGTCCGAGACTAAAGCATACCTAAGTCAGTGACCTAGGGATCGGTATCAGAAGTTAAATTAAAATCAACTTGGATCAAGGAACCAGAGGCTGATAACAGGAAATGTAAATTGCAGGAAATTAAAAATCAACTTAGATCAAGGAACCAGAGGTTGATAACAGGAAATGTAAATTGCAGGAAATTAAAAATCAACTTAGATCAAGGAACCAGAGGTTGATAACAAGAAATGTAAATTGCAGGAAATTAAAATCAATTAGATCAAGGAACCAGAGGTTGATAACTGGAAATGTAAATTGCAAGAAATTAAAATCAACTTAGATCAAGGAACAAGAGGTTGATAACAGGAAATGTAAATTGCAGGAAATTAAAAATCAACTTAGATCAAGGAACCAGAGGTTGATAACAAGAAATGTAAATTGCAGGAAATTAAAATCAACTTAGATCAAGGAACCAGAGGTTGATAACTGGAAATGTAAATTGCAGGAAATTAAAATCAACTTAGATCAAGGAACCAGAGGTTGATAACTGGAAATGTAAATTGCAGGAAATTAAAATCAACTTAGATCAAGGAACCAGAGGTTGATAACAGGAAATGTAAATTGCAGGAAATTAAAATCAACTTAGATCAAGGAACCAGAGGTTGATAACTGGAAATGTAAATTGCAGGAAATTAAAATCAACTTAGATCAAGGAACCAGAGGTTGATAACAGGAAATGTAAATTGCAGGAAATTAAAATCAACTTAGATCAAGGAACCAGACGTTGATAACATGAAATGTAAATTGCAGGAAATTAAAATCAACTTAGATCAAGGAACCAGAGGTTGATAACTGGAAATGTAAATTGCAGGAAATTAAAATCAACTTAGATCAAGGAACCAGAGGTTGATAACTGGAAATGTAAATTGCAGGAAATTAAAATCAACTTAGATCAAGGAACCAGAGGTTGATAACAGGAAATGTAAATTGCAGGAAATTAAAATCAACTTAGATCAAGGAACCAGAGGTTGATAACTGGAAATGTAAATTGCAGAAAATTAAAATCAACTTAGATCAAGGAACCAGAGGTTGATAACTGGAAATGTAAATTGCAGGAAATTAAAATCAACTTAGATTAAGGAACCAGAGGTTGATAACAGGAAATGTAAATTGCAGGAAATTAAAATCAACTTAGATCAAGGAATCAGAGGTTGATAACTGGAAATGTAAATTGCAGGAAATTAAAATCAACTTAGATCAAGGAACCAGAGGTTGATAACAGTAAATGTAAATTGCAGGAAATTAAAATCTACTTAGATCAAGGAACCAGAGGTTGATAACATGAAATGTAAATTGCAGGAAATTAAAATCAACTTAGATCAAGGAACCAGAGGTTGATAACAGGAAATGTAAATTGCACGAAATTAAAATCAACTTAGATCAAGGAACTAGAGGTTGATAACTGGAAATGTAAATTGCAGGAAATTAAAATCAACTTAGATCAAGGAACCAAAGGTTGATAAGAGGAAATGTAAATTGCAGGAAATTAAAATCAACTTAGATCAAGGAACCAGAGGTTGATAACAGGAAATGTAAATTGCAGGAAATTAAAATCAACTTAGATCAAGGAACCAGAGGTTGATAACAGGAAATGTAAATTGCAGGAAATTAAAATCAACTTAGATCAAGGAACCAGAGGTTGATAATAGGAAATGTAAATGCACTTACAAAGCAAGCCTAATCTAGACACAAGAAGTTCTTCGCCCATGAAGTGTACTTAACAGAAACCCGAAGGCCAAAGATTAATGGAGGACGAGTTGCAAGACTTGACCTATGACCCCACTTTTCAAATGCCCTTCTTCTGTTTTCGACTTTTTCCCGAAAAGCGCCCTTGCGGGTTTTCACTTCCCCTTCGTCTATATGACTAGAAATGCCCTTTCGGGTTTTCACCTCTATTTTTTTTTTTTTTTTTTTTTTTTTTTTTTACGCTTCTAGGATGCCCTTTCAGGTTTTCATCCCTATTTTCCTTTTGTGTACCTTTTTCCTGGTCATTCCCTGCAAATCTCATAGTAAAGTATGTGAGATTATCAATTGTTAAATCCTAATCTTATGGCAAAAATTTTAACTGATTAATAGCGCATTAGATAACGAGATTGCAGAATGATAATGTTAAAGAATAAATATAAGGGAAAGATAGAAGCATAGGGAATGAAGTATGACTTTATTACAGTTTTAATAAAAACAAAGATAGAGTTTCAAAGAAGAAGGGTACAAGGATAGATCTCACATATTCCTTGTGGCTGGCTTTGAAATCCCTTAACTGCTATTATTTCAAATTCTCTGAAGCCTCATATCACGACGGTTTATTTCCCTTCTCGGTCTCATGCTTCTTTCCTTATTTGTCCCTTTTGGTTCTTGGGATGCCCTTTCAGGATTTCACCCCTAGATTTTTTTTTTTTTTTTTGCTCTTTCAGGACGCCCTTTCGGGTTTTCATCCTTCACTCGTTTTACAGAAAGCGCCCCTTCGGGGTTTTCGCCTTCTTTCACACATTTTGCTAGGAGCGCCCTTTCGGGTTTTCACTCCTACTCTTTTTTTTTTTTTTTTTTTTTTTTTTTTTTTTTAAGGCATAGTATCTCTTGACGGTGTCAGCATTCACAGGTCTCGGAAACTCTTCACCGTCCATGTGGGTCAAGATCAAGGCTCCTCCAGAAAATGCCTTTTTAACCACATAGGGTCCCTCGTAGGTTGGTGACCATTTGCCCCGGGGATCGTTTTGATTCGGCAGCACTTTCTTCAGAACTAGGTCCCCGGGTTGGAATTCGCGTGGGCGAACGCTTTTGTCAAATGCTCTAGCCATTCTCATCTGGTATAACTGCCCATGACATGCTGCTGCTAACCTTTTCTCATCCAGCAAGTTTAACTGATCCAACCTTGACTGGATCCATTCCGACTCATCAATCCCTGATTCCTTCAGAATCCTTAGGGAAGGAATTTCAACTTCAATAGGTGATACCGCTTCCATCCCGTAAACCAGTGAGTATGGAGTTGCCCCGGTTGAGGTTCTTACAGAAGTCCGGTATGCGTGGAGAGCGTAGGGAAGCATATCATGCCAATCCCTATACGTGACCGTCATTTTTCGGATTATCCTCTTGAGATTTTTGTTCGCAGCTTCCACCGCTCCATTCATCTGGGGACGGTATGGGGAGGAATTGAGGTGTCGGATTTTGTATTGATCACACAATTTCTGAATCTTCGGACCATTGAGATTCTTAGCGTTGTCAGTGACGATTTCATTGGGGATACCATGCCGGCATATGATGATGCTTCTAAAGAATTTGAGAAACGTGTTCTGCGTGATATGGGCGTATGACGTGGCTTCGACCCACTTAGAAAAATAGTCGATTGCTACTAGGATAAATCTGTGCCCATTGGATGCCTTAGGGTTGATGGGACCAATCACATCGATGCCCCACATTGCGAAAGGCCATGGTGAGGCGAGGTTGAACAATTTGTGAGGCGGCACATTTATCGGATCTGCATAGATTTGACACTTATGGAATTTTTGGAAATACTCGATGCAATCCTTTTCCATTGTAGTCCAAAAATATCCCCGTCGCATGATTTGCTTAGCCATCATGTGCCCATTGGCATGGGTTGCACAGTTTCCCTCATGCGTCTCGAAAAGGATTTTCTTTGCCTCCTTTGCATCCACACATCTCAACAATTCGCCGTTGGAGCTTCTCTTGTATAGGGTTTCTCCACTGGGGAAGTATCCCAATGCTAATCTTTGGATCATTCTTCTTTCGTTTCTGCTGGCCCCTGGAGGGAATTCTCTGGTTCTGAGGTAGACCAGGATGTCATGATACCAAGGTTTACCGTCGGGTTCTTCCTCAATCATGAAGCAATATGCTGGCTCACTTCTTGCTTTAATCTTCAATATCTGAATCATCTGACCCTCTTCGATTTGAGCCATAACAGCTAGAGTAGCTAAGGCATCAGCAAATTGATTCTTGTCTCTACTAAGGTGAGTGAAAGAGATTTCTTCGAATTTCTTAATCAGCTCCAGTAAGTACTTCTGATACGGGATTAGCTTCGGATCCTTGGTTTGCCATTCTCCTTTGACTTGATAAATAATCAGGGCTGAGTCTCCATATACTTCCAACTTCCTGATTTTCATTTCGATGGCAGCCTGCAGACCCATCACACAAGCTTCGTATTCCACGACGTTGTTTGTGCAGTCAAATCTCAACTTGACAGCTATCGGAAAGTGTTTTCCATCCGGGGATATCAACACAGCTCCAATTCCATTACCGGACAAATTGACGGCTCCGTCGAAATACATTTCCCATACATCGGCTGGCCCCCCTTCCGCGCAGTCTACTTCATTGATGTGCTCATCAAGGAACTCAAAATCTAGAGCTTCATAATCCTGGATAGGATTTTCTGCTAGGAGGTCAGCGATCACACTACCTTTCAACGCTTTCCGGGTCATATAGACTATGTCATATTGGGAGAGTATGACCTGCCATTTAGCTATCCTTCCTGGCACAAATGGGCTTTCGAATACATATTTGATAGGATCCATCCTGGAGATGAGCCAGGTCTTGTGATTCAACATGTAGTGTTTGAGGCGGTTTGCTGTCCAGGCTAACGCGAAGCAAGTCTTTTTTAAGAAAGAGTACCTTGACTCACAATCATTGAACTTTTTGCTCAGGTAATAAATAGCCCTTTCCTTTGGGCCAGTATCATCATGTTGTCCCAAAACACATCCCATCGAGTTCTGTTGGACTGCCATATACAGGATCAGAGGCCTCCCCGCCACGGGTGGAACCAACACTAGTGGGTTTGACAGATACTGCTTGATTGTCTCAAAAGCCTCTTGACAAACTGAATCCCATTGGGTGGTGTTGTTCTTTCTGAGCAGTTTAAAAATAGGCTCTGCTTTAGCGGTGAGATTGGAAATAAATCTTGATATGTAGTTCAATTTTCCCAGGAAACTACGCACCTCCCTTTCTGTTCTTGGGGATGGCATCTCTTGAATAGCTCGAACCTTGTCTGGATCTACCTCTATTCCCTTTTCGCTCACTATGAATCCCAACAATTTCCCTGACCTAGCTACGAATATGCATTTGGCAGGGTTCAGTTTCAACTAATATTTCCTGAGTCTCTCAAATACTTTCCTCAGCACCTGCACATGGCTTTCTTCTCCCCGGGATTTGATGATCATATCATCCACGTACACCTCCACTTCTTTATGCATCATATCGTGGAATAATGTGACCATAGCGCGCTGATAGGTGGCACCAGCATTCTTCAGCCCGAAGGGCATGACTCGATAGCAAAATACTCCCCATTGAGTGATAAAAGCGGTTTTCTCTTTGTCTTCCTCATTCATTGGGATTTGATTGTACCCAGATGCCCCATCAATGCATGAGCACCTGCCCAATCCCGCAGCATTGTCTACTAACACATCAATGTGGGGGAGAGGGAAATCATCTTTTAGACTTACTTTATTAAGATCCCTGTAATCAACACACACCCTAACTCTCCCGTCCTTCTTCATTACCGAGACAACTTTAGCTATCCGTTGGGGATATTTGACTACTTCTATGAACCCAGCATCATACTGTTTCTTGACCTCATCCCTAACCTTGAGCAGTGTGTTAGGATTCATCCTTCTTAGCTTCTGCTTTACCGGGATTGTCCCTGGAATTAGGGGAATTTTGTGCGCCACTATCTGGGGGTCCAAACCAACCATATCATCATAGCTCCAGGAAAATACGTCCAGGAATTCTCTGAGCAAACTGATCATATCTCCCAATTCCTCACTCTCCACTATCTTAAGTTCCCTTTTCACTTCTTCCGTGCCTAAGTTTATGGTGCGTGTTTCGTCACCACAAGGCACTAGGGAAGGTTCATCCCTTCCATTGCTTTCTTCTGTGAGCTCTTCCTCAGAATCATTTGAAGTAATGGCAGTTGTGGGGATTTCAAAATTAACCAGAGCAATTTCTGAGTCTATTGTGTTATTGGGTGTTAATTGATGAATGGTCCTGATTGAATGAAAATAGAACATATTATAAGGATGGAACTCAAAAGGAAAGGAAAAGAGAATTGGATTTAAAATGCGCTATTAATTCATTAATGTTTATGCCATAAGAAAAGGTCCATTTACAGTGTTACACTTGCCACCATGGACAAAATGTTCAATTGTAGATGACCAAAGGTACTTTACTCGAAATTAAGTACAGGGATGTCCTCTGTTGTCCAGTTGTCCAGCTCTTGCCCCTCAGTCACTGGCGAGACCAGAGCCTCATACAAGGAATCCAAGTGGATGACATCGATGGATGGGTCATCAGGTGATTCTTCAACCTCTGTCGGATTTTCGATGACCGGTTTAGTGAAGACGTCTGTGATCCGTGGGACTACCTCCCTTTTTCCCATTTTCCGGTCAAACCTCTGATCCCGAAGTCTATTCCTCATCCAGAATCGCCCATCCATAAGGGCGTCCTCCTCATAACCCAATCCGCAACGGCCTACCTTCTGGATAGCCGATATTGGTTCCACGATTCCTTGCAAAGCGGTCCCCAAGCCTTTGCCCTCTTGATACCCATTCCTTGACATTACTTTGGCCACCATAGCCATAGCCCCCTCCTTCCCGGTGTCTTGTAATTCGAGGGCCTGGAAAGAACTTTCCAACGACTCTTCAGCAGCTTCTACGTAGGGAAATGATTGTGGCTTGGTGACTAATATGGCTTCTTCTCCTTTCACCTTGATGATTTTGCCGTCCATGATGTACTTTATTTTTTGATGCAAAGTTGAAGGAACAGCATTTGCGAAATGGATCCACGGCCTCCCCAATAACATAGTGTAGGCCGGCTCAATATTCATCACCTGGAATGTGACGTTGAAGGTACAAGCGCCGATTTGAAGTGGTAAGTCAATGTCCCCCAGGACTTCTCTTCTTGTACCGTCAAAGGCTCTTACTACCATAGCACTTTGACGTATATCTGATTGGTCAACTGGCAACCTAGCCAAGGTAGCACTAGGCAGTACATTGAGAGAGGATCCGTTGTCAATAAGTACCTTGGCTACTATACAACCCTTACATTTCACTGTCACGTGCAGAGCTTTATTGTGCCTTAAACCCGCAGGGTCTATCTCGTCTTCCGAGATAGTAACAAAACTGGATGCTTGGATTTGCCCTACTATCTTTTCAAATTGCCCCAGTGTGATGTCGGGGTTTACAAAGGCCTGATCCAGGATTCTCTGCAAGGCTTGTCGGTGGACTTCTGAGCTCAGGATCAGTGATAACAGTGAAATTCGGGCAGGTGTCATTCTCAACTGCTCCACTACATCATACTCACTCTGTTTCATTATTTGGAGCAGCAGTTCTTCCTCTTCTTTATGTCCGGCAGGCTCTACTTCCTCTGCCTTCTCAACCTCCTCTTCTGTATTCTTTAGTGACTCTCCCATTTTTACTTTCCCTTTCCTCTTTTCTTTCTCTTGATACCCGTAACACCTCCCACTTCGAGTTACGAACTCGAATTCTTGCTCAAGCGAGGAGGATTTTGTGGTAGTGACGGGTTAAGGATTAGTTCGCGGAGTAATACTGGTGATAGGTCCAGCATAAGTCATTCGAAAATGCTCATGAGGAGTAAAACATGGTTTTGGTGGTGCTGGAGGTGAGGCAAGCTTAGGAGCTGATGTACTGCTTGACGCTCCTTGGGTAAAGACTTGGAAATTGTAGTTCCAAGGTATGGCGTGGGTGTTGGTAACAGGGAGCTGAGATGGGGCTCGGATAACCGTTACTAGCGGCGAGGCTACTGGGGGATTGGGGACAGAGTAGGTTAATCTAGGGTTGGGGTAGAGGTATTTTGGCCAAACCTGGCGGTATTTACTTCGCCCTCCACTTTTGATCTCCTTTGGCATCTTAAAATTTTTAGGGACAGCAAATTCTGTATCTCTTGACGGAATCCCGCACAGTCTTGTAACTCATGATTACCTGCCCCTCCATGGTAAGGACATCCCGTGCCTTTTCCTGATTCGGATACCCGAGGGCAAAGATAACCTTCACTCATTGCCATGGCAAAAATTTCCTCAAAGTGAGGAACTAACTCATCCACCTCTAGTGCCAACCTCTCTCCATCTGGCTCTATCATATTTACTCCATTACCCGCATTATGGTTGGGCAATGGGTTTGAGGTAACATTGGGGAGGGAACCATTTCCCTCAATCTTCAACCACCCATTTCGGATTAAAGTGTGCACTCTCCCTCTGAGTGCCCCGCAGTTATCAGTTGAATGCCCTTGTGCTCCTCCATGATATTCACAACAGGCAGTGGCATCATACCACCTGGGATATGGAGGCTGAATTGGGTCTAGGGGAACTGGTACAATTTGGTTTATACGGACAAAGTATCGGTATATTTCACTGAGTGGGAGGGGAAGAGGTGGATCAGGGTTTCTTGGGGGTCTTGGGTTGTTTTGTGGTGGTCTTGGTTAAGCAGGAGGAGGAGGTGGTCTCGGTTGGTAATTTGTAGGTGGGGGATATTGTGGGCGCGGGTGTGGATAATTAAGAAAAGGAGGAGGAATGTTTGCGTTGGTTTGGCCATGAGGGAAAGGATATGGCCGATAGTTATTTGGGGAAGTGGGGAGTAATTATTCTGTCGGGTGACGGAATGCACATCACCCTCTTTTTTCTTGCCAAAATTGGCAGTATTCTTTGCAGGATTCTCAGCCAACTCCTGCAGTCGTCCCATTCTTAAGTTGGCCTCTATTCTTTCACTGGCCTGGATGATGTCAGAGAAGCTATTGGAAGTGTTTCCAATCATCAAGTTGAAGTAGGGAGCTTTCAAAGTCTCGATGAACAGAGAGCACAGCTCATTGTCAGTCACTGGAGGGTGTACTTCTGCCGCCTTTTCTCTCCATCTCTGGGCATACTCCTTGAAGCCTTCCCTATCCCTCTGCACCAGGTTTTGAAGATCTCTCCTTGTGGGGGCCACATCGCAGTTAAATTTGTACTGTCTTAGGAAGGCATCAGCTAAATCCTTCCAGATCGCGACTTGCTCTGTCCAGCCGAATACACCACCTCAACGTTGCCGGAGAGGCTCTCATGAAAGAAGTGGACCAGTGATCGGCGTCCTCTGTCGAGCGGAACATCTTGGCGATATAGGTGGCCAAGTGAATACGAGGGTCTGAATTCCCAATGTACTTGTCGAAATCAGGGACCTTGAACTTGGGCGGCACCACCACATCGGGAACCAATCTAAGTGATGCCACATCAACTGAGCCAAACATATTCAGCCCCTCTATCGCTCTCAATCTCTCTTTTAGAGCAGATAGTTTCTCGTTTTCTCTCGTCTTATTTTCTCCTCCCACTGCATGAAATGCTCCCCCAGCTGGGAGATGAAGGGTGGAGTGAACTGGAGGGATTAGAATTGAAGGGTATGGATCGATGTTTGAAACGGTTGGGTAATGAGAGTAAGGTAGGTCATTATTCATGGTAGCCGGATTGACAGTGATTGTCGGGTCCGGAATAGGTGACTGAAAGGTAAAAGAAGTTGAAGCTTGGTGCGGATCATTTGTTGTAGGTGGTGGTGGAGGTAATGGTAAGTTTGGTTCTGAAGCATGTTTATTCTGGAACATTTCCCTCATTAGTCTCATAAGTTCTGAGACCTGATCTTTCAATTCGGAAACCTGCCCTTGTAGGTTCTGTACTTGTTCCTGATCTTCCATTATCTTCTTTGTTCGGGACCTTGTTAAGTACACTCGCTTAGGTTGTACTGTGTGCTTGGTCAGACTTGCCTTGTTTGAAGCAATGTTGATTTCCTGTAGGGAAAAAAAGGTTTTTAATGAATTTCGAATTTTGTAAAAAAAAACTAAAAGTCCTGGTCCGGACGAAGGATACAGTGGCGTTTGGGAGCCAGAATGAAATCTGCGAAAGGATGATTGCATTAACTTTATCATGGCATCATTCGATAGTCTGACCGTGAATGACTGGATTGAATGTGCATTTATGATACCTGTCCATATAGCGCACTCAATTTTTCACATAACCCTAGCGAGGAAGTTCTTACGGGAGTCATATTATTCATTCACAAATTTGCTAAACAATGGTCCAAAAATCATTTCATTAACTGAATAATTCGTACACCGTATTCTTTACATCAGCCTAGGGTCTGGGAAGTTCTTTATAATGAGATGGCATTTTCTGAGATACTCATATATCCTTTCTTCTTGTTTGGCAGGGTTGAATGCTTTCAGAGCATACTCGGATTCAGGTAATAGCTCTTGTTTTCCCTGTGCTATCGTTCTCTCCAGCTGGTCAACGTTCTCTTTCAGCTCTTGATAGAGAGCAGCTTATTTTTCCTTCTCTTTCCTTTCCTTAGCACACTCTTTCAGAATATCGTTGATGAGTAGTGCTTGTTCCTTTAATTCGAGCTTCTTCTTTTTGTTTTCTTGTTTATACTCTTTAATGAGTATTTCTTGGTATTTCATTTTTTCCTGAAGCTTACTATTCTGCACTTCCACTTCTTTTATCTCAGCTTGGAGAGAGTCTTTTTCTTTTTCCCACCGTACCTTTTGCTCTTCGAACCCCATCTTTTCAGCCCTTGCCTCTTCCCTGAGTCTTCTCACCTTTCTTTTAAGGCTCTGCCGTTGGTCTTGCAACTGTTTTGTTTGTTCTTGCAATTGTGAGTTCTCGGTATTTGCCTTTTGTAGTGAGTCAGCCAGATGGTTATCAGCTTCGTCTAATAGGACGTTCCGGCGAGTCATTGTCTTGAATTCTCTGATTGAGTGTTCTCGGTCCCTGTCAGCCCTCCATTCAAGATAATCGCGTGTGGCACTTGGACCTTTAGGCGACCTTTCCATCAGAGAGATGTTTTCCCAGGATCTGCGAGCCATTTTCAACCCTTCCTCTTCTTCGAGCTCATGGTAGAAATGACCTTGGTGGTATTCTTCAATGTCGATTCTGGACTGTGTTGAGCCAAACTGCCTCATTACCAATGTCGGAGTGTAACTTGTGTATCCGGTTACTCCGATTAGGGACACCTACTGATTACGTCCCGTGTTGATCAAAACGGATTGGCTTGACGCCCATAGCTTCCTCCAACAATAATCATAGCTATTGAAACTCAAAATCTGTTCCCGCCACTACTGTTCATTCTTCGGACTGATTACTAACCGGGTCATCTTCTCGATGGGAGGCTGGTCAAGGTACCAAGTCAATCCCTTTGTCTCCACAGGACATATGTGACTGATAATCCAAAGGTACAACAATTGAGAACAACACTTAATGGACCCTTTTCCCTGTTGTCTGCAGTAGGTAAGGGTTAATAAGGTCTCCGCAAGAATTGTCGGTATCGGATTGACCTCTTGCCTTTCTACTGCCCAGAATACTTCCACCGTGCTGTAGGTTATGATTCCTAATGGGCCCGGGAACAAAATCAGGCCATAGATTCCCAATGCGAGTGCTACTGAAGCTTGATCCCACCGTTTCTCTTGGAGGTATTGATCTAACCGCTTCTCGAGGTAGGTCCAGTACCATCCATGCGTGTTCCCTTTGACAGTTTCTTTTGACTTTGCCTCCTCCGAAGGAATACCCAACAAATGTGTTAATCGTTTCCAGGTCTGCCTATGCTCAAGGTGTAAGTAGATCCGATTCTGTGTTGAATAAGAAATCTCTAGTAATGCCTGATATTCTTCCATAGTGGGAACTGTATCAATGTCATTGAAAGAGAATACCCCGTACTTAGGACTCCAAACTGACAGCATGGCCTTTAATGCCGGGATTTGGACCTTGACTCGCATTAGGGTTGCAATCCTCCCGTACTTCTTTTCAAATCGTTCCTTGACCTGATCAGGAAGCGACCTCAATTTTATTCATTCTGACCTCAATTTTATTCAGATCCCATGAAGGTAGTAAGCTAGCATGTGCCTTGGAAACATCATTTTGCGGGGGTACTGGAGTATGAGTTGATTTGGACCAAAGTTTAGCATTCTGAACTTCTTCTGCCGACTGACTCGAGGATGCCATGATAAAAATGATGCCTATCCTTTTTACAGACTTTTGGTTTGGTGATGCCTGTGGAAAAACTCGTTAGCAGGATAAATTCAGGTAATCTTGTATTATATTGTTGGTAGAGTGGTACCTACACATTTATCAAAGTAGGAAAATATGCAGGTTTTCTTAACAATATGATTCAAGATTACCCTTAAAAGTAAGAACAAAGTAAAATAAACAGAATAGGGTAAGAGTAAGTATGCCCCTCTTGTCCTAGCATATGGAGATTCCTGATACCGGACGAGTTCTACCTAATTGGATAGTTCTATCTTATAAGGTAGCTTACTACGGCTTTCAGCTATTGTGATAGTTTAGCTCAAGGTCTAATTTTCTAAAAGCCACAGGTTCCCAAATTGCCCCTACTGTAACAGTAGAGCCCCATTCTATAACCATGATATTATCGGGAAAATTCCACGAGTATCACAGTGGATAGAACGAGTTTCAATCTGAGCAGAAGCCTTCACGGATACTAACGGGGTAAAACCCACGGGTACCGCTACATGACCCCCTCCTACTTTCCTAAAAGGGTAAGAAAGCCCGGGTATAGGGCCGAAGTGTGTGAGGACATCGTGTGAGTGTTCAGTGTGTGAAGGGACACCTTTACCTCTTCCCAATTCAGGGGGATTTTATTCTTCCCATTTTTCCTTTTTCCTTTTTTTTCGAAACGAAGGGCACTGTAGGGAATAAAACAAGCAAAACAAGCAAAACAAGCGGAACAGTTAGTAGGAATAAACAAAAATTAACACATAAAATATTGCCGGGTGAGCCCACCTAACTATAATTTGATTGAAAAATTAAATCTACTTTTGGACCTCTAGACCGGGGTTAAATCTCAAATGTCCCCAGTGGAGTCGCCAAGCTGTCGCAAGGTGTTTTGCGGTCGCCTGAACGAACCCTCACCGAAGTGGGAAAGAGTGAGGAGTCGCCACTTTAATTTTGAGGGAAATTAAAGAAAACCGTTTATGAAGATAAATTGAAATGAAACCACTTCAAGGCAGAGATTCTAGGTTCGGGGTCCGTAAACGGGTGGAAAAGGTGTTAGGCACCCCACCTCGTCCCTTAATAAGGGTAAGTAGATTTAACTTTGCATTAGTTAGGAGGGCTTGAATGGAAATGTTAATCCTTTTGACCAAAGGAATATTTGATTTTTCACTAAATTTGGATCACCCAGATACATAAGTAAATGAGACAACCTCAGTGAATTGACGTCGCATATCATTTTTGGTTTTGGGATTATTTTGCGTACAGGTTAAAATTTGGTGTGAGAATCGGATAAGAACTCTCCTCCGATCTCTTTTAAATATTTATTAAAATTTTGAGTGGAGATCGGATAAGAACCCTCCTCCGATCTCTTTTAAAATTTAGGATTGAGAATCGGATAAGAACTTTCCTCCGATCTCTTTTAAATATTTATTAAAATTCTGAGTGGAGATCGGATAAGAACCCTCCTCCGATCTCTTTTGAAGTATTTAAAATTTAGGATTGAGAATCGGATAAGAACTCTCCTCCGATCTCTTTTAAGTATTTATTAAAATTTTAGCTTGAAGATCGGATAAGAACTCTCCTCCGATCTCTTTTTAAATGTTTATGGAAATTTTAGATCGAGAAACGGATAAGAATTCTCCTCCGATCTCTTTTAAGTACTTATTAAAATTTTGAGCTGAGAATCGGATAAGAACTCTCCTCCGATCTCTTTTAAATTAACAGGAACCTAAAAGGGACTTTTCCGATCTCCCGAATTTTAATTTCAGCTACATGTCATAAGAGCCTAAAGCTAAGGATTCTGGCATTCAAAGGTGCTGGGGATAAGGCTTCTTTTAACTAATTGATACCTTGTGACTAGACGGGGATCTTGGGTGAATTCTGAGACCTCCCATGTGGTCACCTTACCAATACCTATTAATGCCCGATCTATTCTATTTAGTCATCCAAGGTTTGGTTTCATTTTGTCTTATGACGTCTTGCCTAATGACCTATTGAATTTTCCTAGTGATTCGGCTTCACCATTTCCCTGTCTTATTATTTAGACCTTTTATCATTATAAAAGGACTTTTAAGTTGCCGTTACCTACATTTTGTTTAGTTACTTCTATGCTATTCGGGACCAGAACTCCTGTGCTAAGAAATAATGAAGATTAATCAAAGAATAGACTGATTAACAAAGAAGTAAACTCGAGAATGACCGTTTCCGTGTTTAAAATATAGTATAAACTTGGTGAAAATTACAAACAGAAAAAGAATAAATGAAATACGTGAATAAAGAAGAACATTTGATAAAATAACGATATAGCACTCACCTGTAGGGAGTCGAATCTACTAAACTAACTATGGAATCACAGAATGTAATTTGCAGGTTGATAGCTGGAGGACTAAGGTTCGCCTCGAAATGAAGGATTCTTTGTTAAAATGTAAACAGGTCAAAATAACCAAGCTTGAATGGAGTTGAGCTTGGACAATATGAATGGAAATAGAAGATAACAAAGACAGAAAGTGAGAGTGTCATAGGATAATGAACGGACTGAAAATGAAGAATTTCAGTATTCAAGAATCCCTTTGCAAGAAAACACTTCAGAAAACTGGTTTCCAAAGTTTTTCTTATGAAAGCTAAAATAGCAGATTAAAGAACTGAATTAAGTTTCAGAGTTCTTCCACTATGGTCACCGCCTTTTTTCTATTTTTCTTCGTCCCCCTTTGAACAGTTTTCATGCAGGTATTTATAGGGACCGGGTGGTTCCCCTGAAGGGTCAGGATCTATCTTGGGGGAGATGGAGAGTCAGGATTTCAAAGGACATGATCGGATGCTTGAGAATTAAAGCGAATCAAAATGAACGGCCGAGATCATCCTCAGGATACTTGTCTTTTTCTTCTTCTGATCTGACGGTCCAAAACTTTGTTGACCTGGGCGATCCAAGGGCTGGGAATAAAAGGCGTCGGTCTTGTCGTCTTCCTCTTTGATCCAAAGTCTCCCGACTCATCCTTGCAAGTGAGACCAACAATGGAGATTGGGATGTACAGGACTGTCATGACATACTCTGGTACCTGTCAGCATTGTGGGCGATTCTCAGGTGTGCGGTGGAGATTTCGTCTGAGATGCTTTAACTATCTTGGCTCTGATTCTGACGACGGTTATTGGGATTTGTCTTATTCTCTTTGCCTTCCGATCTTCCCTCTTTCTGATCTCCTTCACACACTCCTTTTCCGATCTCTCATGCTGGCCTCCCATCTTCCGATCTCTATTATTCCGATCCTTTCCTTACTCAGGCTCGGTCCGGTCAAAGCATTAATTTCCCCTCGATTCCCGAAGCATCCGCTTCGTTTTCTGCTTAGTAAAACTAATCAAAGCCAATCTGAAGGTTGCCTCAGACAGACAGAAATCTTATGCCGACCTGAAGAGAAAAGAAATAGAATATGCGGTTGGCGACAAAGTGTTCCTCAAGGTGTCACCGGGGAAGAAAGTACTGAGGTTTGGAAGAAAAGGTAAGTTGAGCCCTAGGTTCATTGGCCCATATGAAATCATTGAACGTGTGGGTCCAGTGGCCTATAGGCTAGCTTTACCTCCAGAGCTGGACAAGATCCACAATGTGTTTCATGTATCTATGCTCAGAAGATACCGCTCAGATCCTTCACATGTCATCTCCAGGGAAGAAATTGAAATACAGCCGAATTTGACATATGAAGAAGAACCTATACGGATTCTGGCTCGGGAAGTGAAAGAGTTGAGAAATAAGCAGATTCCACTGGTGAAAGTGCTTTGGAGGCACCACAACACCGAGGAGGCAACTTGGGAAAGTGAAGAGACGATGAGGCAACAGTTCCCTCAACTGTTTGCATCAGGTAAATTTCGAGGACGAAATTTAAATTAGAGGGGAAGAGTTGTAACACCCTCCCGGTAGCAACTCCGTACATTCTACTGTTCCGATGACCGGTGTCGGTCTGGACAGCTAGAACGTCCGGAAAAAAAAATATTTAAACTAAAGTGAGGAACCATAATTAACTCAAATATTAATAAGAAAAATTTAGTAAAAATTTTAGAAACAAAATACAACCAAGTTAAGCAGTAGGTGCCTAGCGATGGGTAACGAGAGGAAGTTGCGGTTCGCAACTAGGAGCCCTAGACCCGAGAGAAAATTCATAAAATAATTTTTGGGACTCCAGAGAAGGGTCATTGAGGTCCCTATGGCATTAGAATGCCAAGAAAATATTTAGAAAAATTTTTCAATCGGTACAGACAATTTTGACCCGTTAAGCCAAACGGAGGGCATTTTGGTCATTTCGCCTTCAGAGACGATTTTTGGCCGACTTGTCTAGTTAAGTAAATAATTAATGTGACATAAAATATGAATAAACATTACTAAAAATTAAATTGAAAATGAGTAGTGATGAAAAGAAAAGAAAATGCAATAAAATGCCAAATATGACATCATTATGATGTCATTTAAAAGTTTCCTCCAATTATAATTAAACAACCAACTCATTAACTAATAAAAGAGATAAATAAGACCAAAAGAAATTAAAAAAACACAGCAGCCATCTTCTCCCCCAAACCAGCCGAAACCTAGCCCTTTCCCAAACCTCCATTAACTCCACAAAAAAGCTTTATTTCTCTCTTTGTTACACCACTAAACCCTAAACCCCTTTCATTAAAACTTGTCCACTCATCTTGGGAAAGTGTTTGGCAGCCTAGAAAAGGAAAGAAAGTGAAGTTAAGCTTGGGAAAAATCTGCCCTACAAGAGGTTAGTGCACCTATCTACTTAAAACTCTTATTTTCCATGTTAGGGACTTGAAATCAACATGAATTTGTGAATTAAATGAACCAAATTTGTGTGTTTGCCTACCATGAATTTCGGCAGCCCTAAGGAAGGAATAATGATGGAGTGTTTTGATGGACTTAAAGTGGATTAGAGATCATGTTTAAAGCATGTATGCTTGTGATTAGTGAATGAGTTAGTAATTAAGGTATGTTGTGAAAATTTATAATGGAAACTAGGGTTATGAGAGTAAAATGTGGACTTGGCTTATGAAATTGTTAAAGAACATTCTAATGGTCAATTAGTGACCATTTGAGGAAATTTGACCATAATTTGGACTGAAATATAGCATGGCAAAGTGAATGAATATGCTGCCTAGTGAGTGCAGCAGGATGGCTGTGATTCCAGCCCACTTGGACTGCCATATCTTTGGCTGTGTTGGTCCAATTGGTGTTTGGCCAATTGGACATGAAACTAGACTTATAATGGCACATTTTTTCTGAAGAAACTATGCCCAAAAGACAAAAGCAAGAGGACCAAAAGTTGGCCCCAATCCGGGTACCCTGCAAGCCAATTCTACAGAATGACCAAATGAACAGTAACTATTCATTTGGCCATAACTCACTGTAGAAATGGTCAATTGACCTGAAATTTTTACAGCAATAAGTTAAGACATAGAAAAACAACTTTCATGAAGAAACCAACCCTAAATTATGACCAGAACCTAACCAAAATGGCAGTCACGGTCACTGTTCATGGTACTGTAGATTTGGTAATTCTGCAGTTTTTCCAATCCGGCCAGCTGTGGTTTTTGGATCATATCTGGAGCTACAAAACTCCAAATGGAGTGATTCAAAAAAGGAAATTCAACTAGACAAAATAAGGGACAACTTTCATGTTTACCATTTCCTCAAATTCCCACTGCAACAGTGCTTAATGGAACAGTAAAATTAGGCTTCAAAAACTAAAAATTCTGCCCTCTTGGTTTTAAGTTTAGAAATGGTATGGGTGCTCAATTCCAACAAGTTTTAAATGTAAAATGTGGTACATTGGGAGTGTTAAAACTAATGTACCTATTTTCTATCCAAAAGTCAACATTTTTGTTGACTAATGAGGTGAATAGTGACACAAAAACTTGAAATTCAAAAATTTAAGAATTCAAAAGTATCAAATGCCCTAGTATACCTAACAAGATTGGTTTGGATAGTTTGGCATGCCAATAGGGTTCAGTTAGCAGTACTGCACATGGCAATATGCCATTCTGTGATTTTATGGCTTTTAGCTATTCTGACCTTGCATTGAGATTTGGCCTTGTGCCTGATATTATTTAAAGCTTGTTAGCTGTTCCGTTGCACACCGGGAGATGCATATGTGACCGATGGTGTGACGGCCCGAGATACTTGATACCCAGTGCCAGTTTACCCGTTTATCCAGTCCAGTCGTCTAGTGTAGGTTACTTGGGCAACCAAATGAATGAAAGTGGACAAAGTAATGATGTACAAATTCAAAACGAATAAAACATATACATTCACTACATATTTGTTTTCTTGCTATTTCTTTTATTTTATTATTGCACCACTAAGCATTATTGCTTAGCGCGTTGCTTTTGCCACGCGTAAGTTCTAGAGATACAGATCGTGAGCCCAATAGATCGCATACTGGGTGAGTCCATCCTGTAGTTCTGCACAGTGTCCGTGTCACCTCAACTTCTGCAGTGCATTGGTAGGACACTAGGTGTCATTTTGGTATTTTGTAACTAAATTTCTATTTTCTCATATGTAAATGATCTTACGTAATGTATTTTGAGGTTCATGTAAATAATGAAGATTTATGGTTATGTATGGAAGTAATTTGAGTATTTATTTATTGTTTATATATGAGTACCCTGAGAAATGATGATTGAGAACATGATGTTGAAAAATATTGAGTTTGTGATGACATTGGAGTTTGAGATGATTGAATATGGTTATTGGAAGTGTATTTCACAGGTTCCGAAGAACTGTTTTCTCCATTTTTAGCCGGTACTCTGCCGGATTTTCTTTAAAATTTTCGTAACCTCAAATAAATTAAAATTTTGATAAATGGCACAAATACATTATATTTCACAAGTTATATTCAAAAGCATGATAAAAATTAATTAAGGTATATTAGAGTGTGCCGGTACACCGTGTGATATTGCTTACTCGGGTATACTGTACACGGGAAAGGGGTGTCACAAAGAAGGTACTGAGGTTTGGAAGAAAGGGTAAGTTAAGCCCTAGGTTTTTTGGCCCATATAAAATCATTGAACGTGTGGGACTAGTGGCCTATCGACTAGCTTTACTAGCAGAACTGGATAAGATCCATAATGTATTCCATGTTTCTATGCTAAGAAGATACCGCTCAGACCCTTCACATATTATCTCCAAGGAAGAGATTGAAATTCAACCGGATTTGTCATATGCAAAAGAACCCATACAGATCCTAGCTCGGGAAGTGAAGGAACTAAGAAATAAACAAATTCCACTGGTGAAAGTACTTTGGAGGCACCATAATACCGAGGAGGCAACTTGGGAAAGTGAAGAAACAATGAGGCAGCAATTCCCACAACTGTTTGCATCAAGTAAATTTCGAGGACGAAATTCATATTAGAGGGGAAGAGCTGTAACATCCTCACTTTAGCTAGTCTGTATGTTCTACTGTTCCGGTAACCAATGTCGGTTCGGGCAGTTGGAATATCTGGAATTATAATTACACTAGAGTGAGGAGTTATAAATAAACTAAATAATGATCAGAAAAATTAAAGAAAATTTTTAGAAATGAAATGCACTAAGATTAAATGAGCTATAGCCCCAGCGATGAGTGACCCTAACGGAAAGTGACGGCGAAGGCCATTAGTAATCCTAGACCCGGGGAAAATTTCATGAAATAATTTTTTGGGACCTTAGGGAAGGATTACTGGGGTTTCAATGACAATAAAATGCTAAGAAAACACAAGAAAAATTTAATCAATCAGTACACACAATTTTAGCTCGTTAAGCCACACGGAGGGCATTTTGGTCATTTCGTCTTCAAAGATGATTTTTTACCAACTTGTCCAATTAAGTAAGTGAATTATATGACATAAAATGTGAATAAATATTATTAAATATTTAATTAAAAATGAATAGAAAGAAGAAAAAAAAAGAAATAAATGGATTTATTGCATAAGAATGATGTCATTAAAAGCTCCACCCAATCACAATTTAACAAATTCATTAAAGGGATAAAAAATGAAACAAAAAGAGATAAAAACAAAAGATAAAGGCAGCCATCTTCTTCATTTCTCCTTCAATGGCCAGAAATTTCTTCTCTCTCTCTCCCATGAAAACTTTCTTCATCTCTCTAAATTTTCTTTGATTTCCCTCCACAAAACCCTAGACCTCATTTATTAAAACTTATCTACACCACTTAGAAAGGTGTTTGGCTACCAAGAAAAGCCAAGAAAGTGAAGGACAAATTCTGCTCACAAGGTTAGTGTCCAATTTCCTCTCTCTCTCTCTCACTCAATTCATGTTTAAGGACATGAGATAAATTAAAATTCTAAGAAAAATATAATAAAATTTATATGTATGCATCCCTACAATTTTAACAGCTTAGGGATAGTTAGGGTTTGATGAATTTCCTTGAAACAAAGTATATGTGAGCTGCCCTTGACATGAGTTGAGTGATTGAACATTTAAATGCAAGTGTAATGCATGAATGGAATTTGAAAACTTGGAGACTTGAACAAAATTAGGGTTTGCTCATATAAAGGTATATGAACATTTTAAGGGTCAATTAGTGACCATTTGACTCTATGTGAGGAGGAATTGAAGTGATTTAGGACAATGGAATTGAGTTTAGGCATGCTACCCTTGGTGACCTGTAGGACTGGGTATGAGTCTAGCAGGTTTGGGCAGCTATAACTAGAGTTGTGTAGGTTCAATTGGTGCAAGGCCAATTGAACATGAAACTAGAAATGTAATGGCACAACTTTGGTGAAGAAACCCTGCCCAAAAAATGAAACTAAGCTACCTAAAAACTACCCTAATCTGGGTGACCAACATGCTGTCTCTGGAAAATGACCAAATGAACAGTATTTATTCAAATAGTCATAACTCGGTGTAGGAAAGTTTAATTGATCTGAAAGTTTACCAGTAAAATGCTGAGACATAACCCTACAACTTTCATGAAGAAAATAAACTCAAATTTTGACCATAACATGTTCAAAAGCTGACCTGCAATCAGTGTACAAAAACTGCAGGATTGATTCTGCATAGAAATTGTGGAAAAATTGTAATCCAGCCAATTATGGTTTTTAGGCCATAACTTGAGCTACAAAACTCCAAATGGAGTGATTCAAACAAATAAATGCAACTATACACAATAAGGAACAATTTTGATGGAGAACATTTGGCTAAATTCTCACTGTAGAATGGCCTAATGGAACAGTGAACTTTAACACTCAAAACTGAAATTTCTGAATTATTCTCATTGGTTTTAAGTATTGTTTGGCAACTAATGCCAACACTTTTGCAAACTAAAATGTGGTATCTTGGTGAACTTAGGTTAAACAAATCTATTATAAATTAAAAAGTCAACTTTTGAGTGAAATTAGTTAAGTGAATAGTGACCTCTACATTATAAAAATAAATACTTGAATCATTAACTGTGTAAAATGCCCTAGTATGCCTAGAATGATTGGCTTTGGATAGGTTGGCATGTCAATAGGGTTCAATTAGCAGTACTACACATGGCATTATGCCATCTGTGATTTTATGGATTTAGCCATTCTGATATTAGTAGGCCTTGTGCCCAATGTTTACTATAGCTTATTAGTTGTTCTGTTGCACACTGGGAGACACAATGTGACCGATGGTTTGATGGCCCGAAGTACTTGATACCCAGTGCCAGTTTACCCGTATATCCAGTTCAATCGACTAGTATAGGTTACTTGGGCAATCAAAATAAATCTTATTAAATTTTAATCAAATAATACTATAATAATTGCCAGGAACTTAGTCTACATAAAATGTCAGTATACGTTCTGCATATCCATTTTATTTTAGCTATTTTATTTTATATTGAGAGCACTAAGCAGAATTGCTTAGCACATTGCTTTTGCCACGCATAGGTACCGGAGACATCGCTAGAGAGTCCAGCAGACCTCAGACCGGGTGATTTGTCAGATCTGCACAGAGTCCAGAGTCACCTCATATCTGCAGTGCACTGGGTAGGATATTACGATTTGGGGTTGTATTTTGTACTTTGCATTTTGTACTAGTTTTTGGTTGTAATTACAAACTCATGAAATCATATGATAATGTAAATATATGAAATTTCATGTTATTGTAATTATCACTATATTTTGTTGAAAAATAAAATGTTGAGGAGTTATTCATGAAATTAATTCAAATTGTGATGTGAACAAAAATTTTGAAATTTGTGATGAGAATTGGAGATTGAGTTGATATGTAACACCCCTAAGTTCGGTAGTGCGTTCTGCTGCTCCGGTAACCAGTGTTGTCCGGACATCTATGATGCCTCGAACTACACTTCAATATGAGTGAGGAGACATAAAATAATGAAATACCAAAAAAAGAAAATACAAGAAAAACAAAGGAAAAATAGTAGCAAAGAAATGTAACAAAGTTAAGCGAGCCGGGAACCCTAGCGATGGATGACCGCACCGGGAAGTCAAGGCGTGGACCGTTGACTAGCCCTGGACTGCGGGGAACCCTGGAAAACATTTTTAGGACTTAAATAGACCCTTATTGAAGAATAAATCTCATTAGAAAGATCAAAGAAAAATTAAATAATTAGTACAAAGAAAAGTGAGAAATCGAAAAACAGACAAAACCTGGTGTTACCGAAAAATCGGGAATGCAACCCGAACAGGGGCATTATGGTCATTTGACATCCCAAATTGTCTTTTGACCTAAATGTCCACTAAAAATAAATAATATTACACTTAGAAAATAAAATGAAAAATTAAATTGGGGATACCTAATACAAATAGCCAAAAATGGAGTGAAAAATGTGTAAATAACACATGTAAGCTTATTATATAATTAAATTTGAGTGAGTGGGCCACTAAAGGAATAAAATAGAAACATAGTGGGGCAGATGTAAGTCCACTAGAACAAGCAGAAACTTCATCTTCTTCATTCCACTTAACCTAGCCGAATTGAAGAAGAAGCAAACCTCCATGGACGTTTTCATGCAAGCTTCATCTAACCCATTCACTTCACTTCCAAACACTTAGATTTCTTCATTAAAGTTTGTCTACACATCATAAGGAAGAGCTTAATACCAAAATCAAGAAGTTTAAAATCAAAGTTTAGCAAGTTCCAACCATAAGGTAAGTTTGTATTTTTGAAGATAGCTTTGTTAAACTTTGTGTACATGTTATGGGTGTTGGATTTGTGAAGAAAATTTTAAAGTTTGAAGAGTTATTGAGATGTCATTTTGGACAGCCATGGAGTTATGTATTTGATGAAATATTTGTACATATATTTGATGAGAAATGATGTTGGTTATGGTGATTTAATATCCTAGTAAATTATTCCATATGTATATGGTGATTTTTGCACTTGAATGGAAATTGATGAATTGTAGGACACTTTGGTGTTGAAGAACATTTTCGGCAGCCTTGGGATTCTTGGATAAATGTATGTGTTCATGAAGGTGTTGGCAGAAATATTAACATTAAGGTTGATGGATATGTATATAGATTGATTGTGTAAAGTGTATGTAAGAACTAGTAAGGTTTAGGTGTATATGTGATTGTACTTAGACCTTGTAAATGTGAGTTTTAATTGGTGTATTAAGGATGTTTGTAATCTGCCCAAAGTGATGTTAATGTAAAGTGGAATATGGTTTTGGTAATGAACCAAAACAGAATTGGTAAGGGAAGTGGACATATAGTAATATAAGTGTGTAATTGATGTATGTTAAGTAAGGTAGTTAAGGGCAGTAAGTATTTTAGTCTATACCTTTACATGTGTAACCTCAATTGGTATGAGACCAATTGGAGGTAAAACTAGGCACAAAATGTGCCAACTTTCATTTAGAAAGCATACCAAAATTCTGCTTGCAAGGTGACATGAAAAATGACCAATTCGGATTAAGTGCAATTGAAACCTGAAAACTGACCAATTGGGCAGCAGTTAGTGTTTAGGCCATAACTCACTCAAAACAGGTCCAATTGACCTGAAATTTTAACCATGAATAGTTAAGACCCATACCTACAAGTCTTATGAAGACACCAAAGCCCAGAAATGACCAGAAGTAAGTCAAAAAGCTTGCACAAGTTCGGGTCCAAAAACTGGCCGAACCAAAGTTGACCAAATTGACCTAAAATTGACCTAATTTGATGCCATTTGACCAGAAATAGTATAATGACCATAACTTGGTCTACTTAACTCGGATTGACCTAAAATTTTTCCCCGCGTTCCATAAGACATAGATCTACAAGTTTGTAGTTTTGACCGAAACTCGAAAACCGAGGGAACTAGGTCGTCCGGCTAGGTCAAACTAGTATCCCGGAATCCAGCAAGTTGCATTAAAATGCACTAAACAAGGAAATGAGTTTGGTAAAACGTACCAACCCTAAAACCCTATCGAATGTGACATATTAAGGACACAAAAACCTAAATTACCTAAAACGCATCGAGGGTCGGTATATTAGGTGATTGAGCAAATAATAGTCTTCAGTGAATTACTTATCGAACATTATCGTTAGAGACAGTTTAATTTAGTACTGAAACACTTCAAATTGTGTTTCTCAGTTACCAAAGACTCGGAAAAAGGGAAGGAAATACTGAGTCCAGACCCGGAGACAGTTATCAGAGGTTTGTGCACAACTAGTTTTCAACTGATTTTGCTCTGAATAATATTTCCTATGATTAATTGTATGTTATTGTTTTAAATTGTGTTTGTACACAACAACTATTTCTTTTGAATTATTTTCAATTGAAATAAATTATGACTATTTGCATATTATTGTTTTAAGTTGTGAAATTGTGAAAAATGGTTTGAATGATATTTGATGGATACTTATTGATTGAAAAGCACTGTAATTGGTTTGAAACCACAGCTATCATGTACATTGATTGTATTCCTCGCTAGCTTGTCTAGTGGGATGAATTGGATTCCCTCTCTGGCTGAAGTGTTAAGGTGTGTGCCTGTTGAGGACGAATAGAATGAGTACTCATATTTTTGCTAGCTAGCTATGTTATTCCTCATTCGTCATTGACTTTTCGGATGAATTGAATACCTCATTAGCCATCGGCTTTTGGGATGAATTGAACTTGGAAACATGATTAAAGCTGTGTGTGATTTATTAATATGTATTGTGAGCTTGTGAAATGAATTTAAACTCTTATTGACATATACTGTCTTTTGAATTCAACCATGATCTGACTTATTGAAATTTATTGTGATATTGAGAAATGGAGTTTAAATTCTTATTGACAATTATTGTCTTGAAATTAACTATGGTTTTAAGTATCCACTATTTACATGACTTATGAATTGTGATTTAAATTGTATTTGGTTAATGTTGTGCACCACTGAGACATTGTCTCAGCGATAGCTTTTTATTGCTGTCGCAGGTAGACAGACAGACAGGGCAGCAGATTAGGCTGCTAGTACCTCCAGCGAGAGACTACCGGGTATAATGAGTATACCAGTATTTTGTATTTTGTAATGTAATGTATGTTCACTGTATGTACATATTGTTTTTGGTTTTGAGCAGTTGTAAATTAAAATTGTACATTGGAGTTGTAAAGTAAATTATGAGATATTTTGACTTGTAAAAATTGTATTATATTTTGTCTATCTCAGTCCTTGAAAAATTACTGTGAATTTGACTTGAGAACTGTGTTGGGTTGAGAAAAATGTTGAAGTTGAGATTTGAAAATTTATTGAAGTGTTTTTCACAGGTTTTCTGAAGAAATGTTTTATCCAAAATACAGATGGCACTCTGCCAAAATTTTTACAGAAATTCCAAATAATTCAAATGTGTTAGTTCTATTACGTCAGTTCAAAAAGGTTTTTAACACCTGTAAATAGTGCTCACCACTGTAAAAGAAGTAAGAAAAGTTTTTAAAATCCCTTATAGTGTATTTAATGGATTATCAGTAGACGGAGTTGGTAATTCATTCGGTATACTACGGGATCATGTTATGCCTTACAGAGGGGTAGGGTGTGACATGATATGTATGTATATTGGAGTTCTGGACTTGAAAACCATATTGAAAGTGTTTTTAACAGGTTCAGAAGAACTGTTTTTCCAATTGACAGCCGGCACTCTGCCGGATTTTCTATAGAAATTTATGGAAAATTCAGATAAATCAAAGTTGTAAATAAATGATATAATTGGTAAAATTTTGCACTTGGTGAATAATAAATAAATTAAGAAGGATAACTTGTTATGAAATAAGATATGGTGTTTCGGCACACTGTGTGGTACATCTTGCTCGACTACACTGTAGACGGGTAACGGGTGTTACAAGTGTAATACCCATATTTGCATAGCCTAGTATATTTCACTATTTCGGTGAGCGGTGTCGGTCCAGATAATTAAGGGGATTAGAACCATATTTAAGACAACTAGATAAGCTATGAACACAAATAATTAGTAATTGACAATTAGTTAAGTATAAATAAGAAAAACATAACATAAGAAGTTAAACGAGCTGAGAGTCACAGTGATGGGTGACCTTCTCAAGAAGGACTGCGAAGTCATTTTAAACTCAAATTTCGACCCGCAAAATGTAACGCCGCGGTCCTTAGGACTGTTGTGAACACAATGAAAAAGAGAAAATCACAAAAAAGAATTGTTAAGCCAGTCAAATAATTAGGTCAGGGAGCCGAAAGAAATATTAAATTATTTGCAAACCGGGTTGAACCGACGAGGGGCAATTTGGTCAATTGACCCCAAGAGCTGACTCCTGACCTAACTGTCCAATAAAATTAGAAAAAGAAAATTTCAGAATCAAAAATTAAATTAAAGAGCTAATGAAAAAATAAATAGAAAAAAAAAGAAAAAGAAAAAGTGAAAATGGTGATGACATCATGCATGACATCATGCATGATGTAATAAACATAATAATAAACAATTAAATTTTGGATAAATTATGGGTCTTCCATAAGGATAAGTTTTTTTTTAAAAAAAAAAGAAAGAAAAAAAAAAGTAAAAAAAAAAAGTTGTCTTCGTCACTATTGCCGTCTCTCTCTCACTCTCTCCCTTACTCTCACTTAAACCTCCATTGAAGCTCACTTTGAGATTGGAGAAAACTTAAATTCAGCCATAGAGATAGTAAACTCCTTATTTAAACCTTGCGTATGAGATTTGGAAGGAAGATTGAAGAAGCAAAGGAAAGGAAAGAAAGAAGAGAATTGAAGAAATTGGAGGTAAGTAATTTAGTTTGAGAAATTTAGTTTCTTAGTTATGTTTTTAGTTTAACTAACCTATAACTCAACTTAAAAATGAAAGTAAACACTTGTTAAGGGACCATAGGAAATTCAGCCAGCCTAGGGAGATATTAGATTTGATGGAAATATTGATATTAAAGTGTTAGAGAAGTTGGGTTAAGTGTGTATATGTGATTTGTGTAGTTGGATTGCATGAATTGTGATGATTAGACAAATTAGGGTTTTGGCACCTAGGGTTTTGAAAGCCAAAAAAGTGAGAATTGGTCAATTGGTGTGTTTTACCTTGTTTGAGATGAAAAATGGTCATTTGTGACCAATTGAGAAGTGTTGGAAGTGTTGGAAGTGAGTTTGAATTTGGATTAAAAATGGTCATGCTACAGGCAACATGACCAAGGTCCCTTTGAGGGACCAAAACTGAGAATTTACAAGTCCAATTGGTATGAGACCAATTGGGAATGAAAATAGACACAAAATGAAACATTTTTTATTTTGGAATCATGTCCAAAAAGTGACAATAACCTAGTGAACAAATTGACCAAATCCAGATTTCTACAGTCTGACCTGTACAAAAATGACCAAATGAACAGTGTTTGTTCATTTGGCCATAACTTGGGCTAAGCAGGTCTAAATGACCTGAAATTTTACTAGTGAACAGTTGAGATATAGACCAACAACTTTCATGAGAACACCAATCCAAATTATATCCTTAACCAAGTCATTTGGCCACCCAAAATTGGTAACCTAAAATTGCCAGAACCAGTTTGGTGCCCAAAAATCTGGGTTAAGTCCAATCCGGCAGCCATGATTCAAATGGCTATAACTTGAGCTACAAAACTCCAATTGGAGTGATTCAAAAAGGAGAATAAAGTTAAGACAATAGGGAACATTTTCTATGTTGAAAATTTTGCCAATTTCTAACAGCAAATTGACCAATGGAATAGTGCAACATAAGACACCGAAACTGAAAAATTGCAATTTTGCCTAAAAGACCTAAGTTTTGAGAAAACGACCAAAACCAACAAATTTAGTGACCAAAATGTGGTATGTGGGTGAAGTTGGAATTCCCATATCTATTAAGCTTTAGAAAGTCAACAAATTGACTTGAATAGTATAGTGAATAGTAACCCCGAAACACAAATTTTAAAGAACATTAAGTTTAACATATATAAGCTAGATAAAAGTGAATTTGAATTTATTTTTGGATTTATGCTAAGTTATGGTACTGAAACACTATGAAACTGTGTGTTTCCGCTGAAAAAGGCTCGGAAAGTCTAAGAGACTGAGTCAAGGCCTAGAGGCAACTCACGTCAGGTTTGTGCACAATAAACCCTATTTAAGCATTTTATCCTTGAAAAACGGATTTAGTATGTATTATAAGTTTAAGAACTTTTGTGTTGCCACTTTGTGAATGAAAATGTAACTTTGGAAATTGATTTGATTTTTATATACAATATTTGAATAAATTGTCTTAATTTGATTTTGGATTCACACTTAGCATGACAGTACCATATTATTCCCCCATTTATGGGGTTGAGATTGATTATTTTTCTCCCTCTCTGGTTTACCAGTTGAGGTTGTTGATCGGATGAGTACTCATTATATAGCTAGCCACCTCCCTCATTGATTTCGATTAGTAGGGTTTTAGATTGCTTTGTCGTGGTGTACAACACGGCATTGATCGGAAATTTTGTGTCATGGCTTAAGTTGTGTATGAATTGGCAACACTATGTTTACTAAATTGTTTGACCAAAATTATGCTATAATGAGTTTTGATAAATTGTGAATTGCGATTATGAAATATTCAAATTGTGAATTTGTCAAGGAATGTTTTATGTACTGCATTTCAATTTTTATTGTGCACCACTGAATATTTTTATACTCAGTGATAGCTTATTTTGCTATCGCAGATAAGGGCAAGGAGAAAACAGCAGAGTGAGCTGCTACTGAAATAGTGGACTTCACTGATCCTTTTTGTACGGGTATTTATTTATACCCTTGTAATTATTTGATTTAAACATGGTAGTGTTCTATGTATCAATGTAAAGTTGAGTAGTTGTATAATAAATCGTAATAATATTTTTTTATATTTAATATCTGTAAATTAAACTTGTGAATATAAATTAGCTTTATTGAATGAAATGATGAAATATTTTGAGATGTCAAACTTGGATTAAATTGTGAAATTATTTTGAAGTGGAATTGACTTGAGTTGTGTTGAATTGAGATTATTTGGAGGTTGGAAGTTGTGAAAAAATTTATTGGAAGTGTTTTTACAGGTTTTCGAAGAACTGTTTTCTCCAAATACAGACAGCACTCTGCCGAAATTTTTATAAAATTTGTGAAAGAATAAAATGGTAAAAATTTTTACTAATTTTGAGACTTCAATTAAATGTTTTTAATTCCTACCAAAATGCTAACCACTTCCAAAATATAAGAAAATGGTTTTAAAATTCCTTGTAATGTACTTAATGAATTATCGGTAGGTGAAGTTCGGTAGTTCATTAGGTATTCTACGGGATCATGTTATGCCTTACAGAGGGGTAAGGTGTGACAATAGGTCTTTTATAATCCATGATCATCCATCATGTATATCACTATTTAATAATTAAATAAAGCATACATACTTAAATTAAATTGAATATCTCATATTCAACTTAAAAAACCAGATTTGAATATGATTCAAACAAATTTAAAAATTCAGATTTGAATCACATTCAAACAAATTTAAAAATTCATATTTGAATCACATTCAAACAACTTTTAAAATTCAGATTTGAATCACATTCAAGCAACTTAAAAAATTTAAATTTGAATCACATTCAAACAATTTTTAAAATTTAGATTTGAATCATATTCAAACAAGTTAAAAAAATTCATATTTGAATCACATTCAAATAATTTTTAAAATTCAAATTTGAATTAAAATTTAATTGTGTAATTAAAACAATTAATTAAACATTTTAATTAGTCATAGGATGAACTTTAGAACATGTAACAATTGTAGATTCCAAGGCCAAACCATGCGCACCACTTTGAAGACCATTGATGGTGATAAACCTCATGCCGCCACCTTTGCTTTTGCAACCAGCAATGAATAATCATCTCATGATCAAATCACACAACTAAATCATATATTAAACAATCTAAATGGAAAATATAGTGGCTCTGATGCCAATTAAAGGAGCAGAAGCATAAAAAACATAAGTTTATCTCATTGAATTCAAAAATTTTTCACCTAGGGTCACATGCATCATGGAAGATTCATTTTTATCTAGTTGATTTCAATGATAAATAGCATATTAAAACTCTTTTAATATATTTTTGGATCTACATTTGCCATTTAAGATTTTAGAAAATAGATTAATTCATTAGAACCCTATATTAGATTAAGAACAAGTGCACTAACCTTCTTGATGCACTGCAGTGTATTTAGCACCTTTGGGATGCACCTTAGGACACCAGGTGTTATCCCTCTAGCTTGTCCACACCAAGATCACCAATGGCAGCCCTTGAACAGCTTCTAAAGCTTTTCCAATCAATTAGAAAATTAAGTTTTGCCTTTTGAGAGATTACAGATGTAAACAGGACACTAGAAACGATTTCTATTATTTTTAATTCAACAGATTGTTGTCTAATCTCTTTGAATTGATGAGAGATGAAGAAGAAGAGAAAAATAGCAGCCAAGGGTGGTGGCACAAAGGGATGAATGGCAGCTTAGGTTTTTGTTCTTTCATCCTTACACTTACAGAGCTAGGTCACCACTTAAAACCCTTGCCACATGTTACCCTCTGATTGGTTCTAGGTTTAATTGACCCAATCACATTGTGCCAAGTGTCAAACCTATATTTAATCTTGACTTTGATCATCTTACATGATTAAAAGACATTTTGCAAGCTTATGTGTAGTTCCATGTGTCACCATCTCGTGGTGCCACATGTCACCCTGTGAAATGACCAAAATACCCCTGTGTCTTAATTTTGAGTTCTCAACCCAAAATAATTATTTCTTTTCTTCTAATCAATTTATATCAAATATAAATTAATTAATTAATCTCTATTAATTAATTTCTCATAATTAAATTCATATTTAAACACTTTAAATATAAAATTAACTTATACTATACATCCAATAACCTATATTTGGTTTCAAGCCGTGTTAGAGACTTTGCAATCTAATAGCAAACCAAACCTATTTAATTAATCAATTAAACTCTTTAATTAATTAATTAAATCATATTTAATTTGGTGATTACTTGTGTATGTGTGTGACTTACTAGGCTCATCACTAATTAGCAATGAGACATGATATAAACTCTTAATATCATCAGAACTCTTTCTTACCATAAATGATTTCTCTAAATCATTTTATGCACCTCAAAGACCATGGTTAACACCTAGCATAGCATGCCATGGCCACCCAATCAGTAATAAGGCTTACCTTAAATGAACTTATAATCATATGTTTCCATGCACTAGAATTTGAGCTGGAGTCATGGTTTATGTCAAACCCCATTTGCTATGAATATTATGTTCTCTTTTAATTCCAGTTCTTGATTAAAAGGATTTTCACATCAAAAACTCTTTTCTAATTAAATCTATCTGTCCTGGCCAGGAACTTGAAACGTCAAGAACAATTAAATGAACATAGGATTTTATCCCTATTTACTTAGAGGAACAGATTCCATCTTGATCAATACCTACCTCCATATATAACTAGTAGGAGCCAACACATGCCCATATACCCATATACAGTACAAGTATGAAAGCAGTATCAAACTCAAATTGTGACACCCCTTACCCGTCTACAGTGTAGCCGAGCAAGTTATGTCACTCAGTGTGCCGGAGCACCAATTCATATTCTAATTACAATTTATCCCTTTTAATTCACTTATTTTCAATTTTTCATAAATCTGAATTTTTTCACAAATTTTATAGAAAATTCGGCAGAGTGTCGCTTTACCCGTTTATCCAGTCCAGTCAATTAGTACGGTTTACTCGGGCATTGATAATAAACCTTACCAAATTTTAATTGAATAATACTGCAAATAATATCAGGAATTAAGTCTACTTAAAAATATAAACATACATTCTGTATACTTATTTTTATTTTTATTTTATTTTATTTTATATTATCACCACTAAGCAGAATTGCTTAGCGCGTCGCTTTTGCCATGCGCAGGTACTGCAGACCTAGCTGGGGAGCCCAGCAGACATCAGACAGGGTGAGCCTTCAGAGCTGCATCCGAAGTGCAAAGTCACCTCACATCTGCACTGCATATGGTAGGACATTCAGAAGTTTCTTAGGGCCAGCTGGGTATTACAGAAGATTTGTGAAGGGGTTCTCTCTTATAGCTTCTCCAATGACTAAGTTGTTGCATGAGAATGTGAAATTTGGCTGGAACGATAAGTGCCAAGCCAGTTTTGAGAGGCTGAAGGCTATGTTGACAGAAGCACCAGTGTTAACACAGCCAGTGTTGGGAAAAGACTTTGTGGTCTACAGTGATGCCTCGCATAATGGGTTAGGGTGTGTGTTGATGCAAGAGGGGAAAGTGGTCTCCTATGCTTCCAGGCAGCTAAGGCTACATGAACATAACTATCCTACCCATGATCTAGAGCTTGCAGCAATTATCCTCGCACTGAAGATATGGAGGCATTATTTGTATGGTAAAAAGTGCTACATTTACACAGACCATAAAAGTCTGAAATACTTGCCAACCCAGAAGGAGCTCAATCTTAAACAGAGGCGATAGATTGAGTTCCTGATGGACTATGATTGTGTGATAGATTATCATCCTAGGGAGGCAAATGTAGTTATTGATGCTTTAAGCAGAAAGTCCACACAGCTTTAAGATCACTAAATGTCTGTCTGTCCTTAGCTTAAGATGGAGCTATTTTGGCTGAGTTGCAAGTGAGGCCAACCCTGCTACAGTAGATACAAGATGGGCAGAGGGCAGATGAAAAATTAATGACCATTATGGGTAAAATTCCAGAGGGGAAGGAAACTGAATATGAGGTGAAAGCAGATGGGTGTCTGTACTACAGAGGAAGAGTGTGTGTACCAGATGATAGGGAACTGAAGACTAGTATTCTGAAAGAAGCACACACTAGTGTTTATGTTATGCACCCAAGAAGTACAAAAATGTACCATGATCTAAAGCTTCATTATTAGTGGCCTGGTATGAAAAAGGACATACCTGACTATGTGACTAAATGCTTGACATGTCAGCAAGTCAAGGCAGAACATCAAGTTCCATCGGGTTTGCTACAGCCTATATGCATACTTGAATGGAAATTGGATTGGGTCACCATGGATTTTGTAAGTGGTCTACCTCTCACCCAGAAGAAGCATGATGCAGTATGGGTGATAGTAGATAGATTGACGAAGTCAGCACACTTTCTGCCAGTTAGGACTGATTACTCACTGGAGAAGTTAGCAGAATTGTATATCAGTGAGATAGTTAGACTACATGGAATTCCACTTTCCATCATATCTGATCAAGACCCAAGGTTTACATCGAGATTTTGGAAGAAGTTGTGTGAATCCTTGGGTACACAACTCCACTTCAGCACAGCTTTCCATCCTCAGACGGATGGGCAATCAGAAAGAGTAATCCAGGTAAACAATTGAAACCAATTGAACTAATATAAATGTTGAACTGAAATGATAATAATAACATGAAATATATGTCAGGTCCTGGAGGATATGCTAAGGAGTTATGTCATTGAGTTTCAGGGAAGTTGGGATAGATACCTCCCACTGGCAGAATTTGCATACAACAATAGCTACCAAGCTAGCATCCAAATGGCCCCATATGAAGCACTATATGGGAGGAAATGTAGAACTCCAGTGTGCTGGACTGAATTGGGTGAAGATAAACTGGTAGGGCCAGACCTGGTGAAACAGACTGAGGAGAAGGTAAAGCTAATCAAAGCCAATCTAAAGGTTGCCTCAGACAGACAAAAATCCTATGCTGACCTAAAGAGAAAAGAAATAGAATATGCGATTGGCGATAAAGCATTCCTCAAGGTGTCACCATGGAAGAAGGTACTGAGGTTTGGAAGAAAAGGTAAGTTAAGCCCTAGGTTCATTGGCCCACATGAAGTCATTGAATGTGTGGGTCCAGTGGCCTACAGGCTATCTTTACCACCAAAGCTGGACAAGATCCACTATGTGTTCCACGTATCTATGCTAAGAAGATACCGCTCAGATCCTTCACATGTCATCTCCATGGAAGAAATTGAAGTATAACCGGATTTGACATATGAAGAAGAACCCATACGGATGCTGGCTCGGGAAGTGAAAGAGTTGAGGAATAAACAGATTCCAATAGTGAAAGTGCTTTGGAGGCACCACAACATCGAGGAGGAAACTTGGGAAAGTGAAGAGACGATGAGGCAACAGTTCCCTCAACTGTTTGCATTAGGTAAATTTCGAGGACGAAATTTAAATTAGAGGGGAAGAGTTATAACACCCTCCCCGTAGCAACTCCGTACATTCTACTATTCCATTGACCAGTGTCAGTCCGGACAGCTAGAACGTCCAGAAAAATATTTAAACTGAAGTGAGAAACCATAGTTAACTCAAATATTAACAAGAAAAATTTAGGAAAAGTTTTAAAAATAAAATACAACCAAGTTAAATGAGCCGGTGCCCTAGCGATGGGTAACCTAGTAGGAAGTTGCAGTTCCATAACTAGGAGCCCTAGACCCGAGAGAAAATTCATAAAATAATTTTTGGGACTCCAGAGAAGGGTCATTGAGGTTCCTATGGCATTAGAATGCCAAGAAAATGCTTAGGAAAATTTTTCAATCGGTACAGACAATTTTGGTCTGTTAAGCCAAACAGAGGGCATTTTGGTCATTTCGCCTTCAGAGGTGATTTTTGGTCGACTTGTCCAATTAAGTAAATAATTATTATGACATAAAATGTGAATAAATATTGCTAAAAATTAAATTGAAAATAAGTAGAGAAAAAGAAAGAAAGAAAATGAGATTAAATGACAATTTTGACATCACATGATGTCATCAACCCTTCTCCCACCAATCACAATTAAGCTAACCTATTAAAAAGGGATAATTGAGACCAAAATAACCAAAAACAATCAGATTTCTTCTCCTCCTTCAGCTGGACGAGCCACACTCTCAACTCCACCATTGTTGTCCCTTAAACCAAGCTTCCTTTCCCACCTTAAACCCCCTCAAAACCCTAACTTGCCTTCATTAAAAATTATCCCTACCACTAGAGCAAGCTTTTGGCAGTAATTTGAAAGGAAGAAAGTGAAGTTTTTAAGTCTTGCAAAGTGACTAAGTGAAGGTTAGTGCCACTTTTGTTTAATTTTTCTCTTATATTCTTTGTTATAACATTAATCTAATCTATAAAATATGAAAATGGAATAAATTGAAATTATGGAGTTAGGGTTTGAGAGAAACCTAGGGTTTTCTCATGTCTTTTTGAATGAAAGTTTGAATGGTCAATTAGTGACCATTTGGCTATGTATGATGAAGAAATGAAGTGGGTTGTTGCGTGGTAATTGAATTTAGGTGAGCTGCCTTGGCTGCCCTGGAAGTCTAGATGTGAGTCCAGCAGGTTTGGGTAGCT
This sequence comes from Hevea brasiliensis, assembly GCF_030052815.1. Taxonomy (NCBI): domain Eukaryota; kingdom Viridiplantae; phylum Streptophyta; class Magnoliopsida; order Malpighiales; family Euphorbiaceae; genus Hevea; species Hevea brasiliensis. The sequence continues at coordinate 36,895,759 of NC_079497.1, read as the reverse complement.
ATAAATGGAGTTGTAGATGTTCAATTGGTACAAGGCCAATTGGACACAAAAATAGACACATAATGGCACAACTTTGGTATAGAAACCCTGCCCAGAAAACCAAACCAAGTTGGCTTAAAAATTTCCCTAATCCGGGTGACCTGCATTCTGCCTGGGAAAAATGACCAAATGAATAGTATTTATTCATTTAGTCATAACTCAGTGTAGGAAAGTCCAATTGACCTGAAATTTCACCAGCAGAAAGCTGAGACATAGACCTACAACTTTCATGAAGAACACAAATCCAAATTCTGACCATAACCTAGTCAAATTTCTAACCAAACTTAGGTTACCAAATCTGGTAGAACTAGTTTTGCCCAGAATTTTGGATTCTGTCTAATCCGGCCAGTTATGATTTTTAGGCCATAACTTGAGCTACAAAACTCCAAATGGAGTGATTCAAAAAAGGAAATGTAACTGGACAAAATAAGAAACAACTTTTATGAAGACAATTTTATCAAATTCCTACTGTACAAATGACCAATAGAATAGTAAACATAAGGCTTGAAATCTGAAAATTGTGAATAATTAACAATAAGTTTACAAATGGTTTTGGTAACCAATACCAACAACTTTAGAATGCAAAATGTGGTATGTTGAGAGTATTAGAACTAATGTACCTATTGTCTATACAAAAGTCAACATTTTAGTTGACTAATAAAATGAATAGTAACACCTAAACTTAAATTTCAAGAATTGTAAAGTTTAAAAGTGTAACATGCCCTAGTATACCTAGCAAGATTGGTTTGGATAAGTTGGTAGGCCAATAGGGTTCAGTTAGCAGTACTGCACATGGCATTATGCCATTCTGTGATTTCATGGGTTTAGCCATTCTGTGATTTCATGGCTTTTAGCCATTCTGACATTGTATTGAGACTTGGCCTTGTGCCTAATGTTATCTGACTTATTAGTCATTACATTTGCACACCAGGAGACACATATGTGATCGATGGTGTGACGGCCCGAGGTACTTGATACCCAGTGTCAGTTTACTCATTTATCCAGTCCAATCATCCAGTATAGGTTACTTGGGCAACAAAAAATGAAAGTTGATAAATTTAATGAAATAATGAATATAACAAGTACCAAATAAATAAGACAACCAATAATTATCAAAAATTTGTCTGCATGAGACATCAATACACTCACTGCATATTTATTTCCTTTTAATTCCTTTTATTTTATTATTAGCACCACTAAGCATTATTACTTAGCGCGTCGCTTTTTGCCACGTGTAGGTTCTGGAGAGACAGACAGAGAGCCCAGTAGACCACAGACTGGGTGAGGTCACAGATCTGTTTAGAGTCAGAGTCACCTCTCATCTACAGTGCATCAGTGGTAGGACCTTTAGGTCCCTTTTGAAATTATGTTTTTGCATTTTGTAATAGGTAGTAGTTTGTGATTTGTAAATTATGAACTCATGTAAATAGAAAATTTATGTAATCATATGTTGATGTACATATTTTGAAGAATTTTGTTAATTAATATAATTTGAGAATATCTTAATGAAATTTTAGTTGATTTTGAATTTGAATGAAATTGTGGATTAATGTTGAGAACTTGAAATGATTGCAAATGTTGAGACCATATTGATGGTTATTGGAGTTTGAGAATGATTGGAAATGATTATTAGAAGTGTTTTTCACAGGTTCCGAAAAACTGTTTTCTCCATTTTTAGCTAGAACTTTTCCGAATTTTCTATAAAATTTGCGAAACCTCAAATAAATTATAATTTCAATAAATGACTTAAATGAATTATATTTCACAAATTGTACTTCACAACTATGAAAAAAATAAATTAGGAAGAATAAAAATGATTGAATTAAATAGGGTGTTCCGGTACACTACGTGGCATATCTTGCTCAGCTACACTGTAGACGGGTAAGGGGTATCACACAAACCACCTATATACAAAATAACTATGCTTTCACAGGTCTGAAGATTATATGCATTGATATGATTTATGACAATACATTGACAAGAGTAAACTCCATATGCTTGTCATAAATGTCACTGGTTCAACCTACTTATCATGTATAAGTGCTATCATGTTTGTTATATGGCATGAGACTCACCATTCCATCTTATTTACATCTCATATAAATAACTTGGGAACAAACATGATTACAATCTTTCTGGATAAGTCAAGTCCTTATTGTAAACTAATTTATGATACTTTGTGCTAGAAATACTGTCACTCATATTCTTAATAACTTAAGAATAGAATTTCTAACAAAATATCAATGGACCTTTTCTATCACACATAAATATATTATGTAAATGAAAAAGTGAAAATGTCTTTTAATTAATAAAACATGTACAAGATACATACTAAATGATATGCTCTAGGGCATACTACTAACATTTCTGGGTTTGGTGGTCTTCATAAAAGATGTAACCCTATGTCTAAGCTTTCCAACGGTATAAATTTTAGGTCATTTGGACCTGTTTTGAGTGAGTTACGGCCAAAAGATTGACTACTATTCATATAGTCAATTTCTGGGTTATCAATGTTGCAATTCCGGATTAGGTCAATTTTACGCGTAGTTTTCGGATAGAATTTCATCAACATTTCTACATGAAAGTTGGCCTATTTTATGTCTATTTTTGCCTCCTGTCGACACCATATTTTGGCCGATCCCTGAAATCAATAAACTTTAAAGCCAATCCCCAACATATAGTCTCCCTTTACCAACTAACCACATTTCTGATCTCTCCTCAAAAGGAATCTAATTAATACTAAGTCCCCGTATCATTTAAAGCCTCACCGATCTCTCAAACCAATGGTCAAGTCCCCTGATCAGTCAATTATATTTCTGATCTTGCTTGTCAAACGAGATTGAACCAATATTAGACCTTCGTGCCACCAGTCTTATTGCCGATCTCTCATTTAAAAGTTTGGGAATAATAAAGTTAAGGTTTCGATCCGGTTTAATGATGATCCCGATCTTAAGTGTTCAAGTCAAATTTCCAATTTCAATCAAGTCCCGTTAAGCATTGGTTCCCTGCCGATCTCATGCTTATTGTGTTTTCCGACCTCTTACACTTAGATCAATAATCACTTTTAGTTGTTGTTTTAATATGCTCAGACAATCAAGTAATTAGGCAATTTAGAGATTTTCCGATCACATCCATTCATTAAACAAAAGGGGAATTTTCATTTCATTTAAAATTTGTACAAGTCATTCGGCTGGAGGATCACCCCCAGCCTGATCTACATTTTGTTCGCTCCTTCTCTCACCTTCGGCCTCCTCCTCGCTTTCCTCTTCGTCTTGGGGAGCCAGGTCAACCATCCGGGAGAAGTCCTCCTCGGGATAACGCTTCTTGAGCTCGGCCAAGAGATCCTTGTGAGCATTTACATAAGCGCCGGCCTCCCTTGTCATAGCCTCTTCCTCTTTCGCTTTGAGCTCCTCAGTGAGGTGAGCAACTTCACCGGCCCGGAGCGCCTGAACTTCCTCAAGAACATGATCTCGCTCGGCCAGAACATGAGCTTGCTCGGCCAGCTTATCCTCATAGAACTTCATCTGCCCCTCAATTTCAGATATGTAGTTCTGAGCGGATGAGAGTTGGGATCGGAGGGAAGCCACTTCATGACCCATCTTCTCAACCTCCTTACCTAGGCGGTGAGCCTTCTCCCGGACAATATGCTAGTTCACCAAGCACTCCACGTTCAGGCTCATAGATCGGGTCAAGATGTCATCAAGATTGTCCGGGGACAGCCTGTCCCGATCCTCCTGAAGGTAGATAGAAGCCCCCAGAACTTTAGCCAAACCCGAATTGTCCCAAAAAGTTTGGTTCTTCTCCAGGGAATGGATCAGCACTTAAGCACCACGGGAGAAGGTTCTTGAGGTAGGTTGGGAAGGACCCCCTTCTGCACTTGAAGCGACTGGAGGAGGTGGAGGCGGCTCTTCTTGGCGAGGAGGAGATCGGATCACTTCTACGTCGGGGATCGGTTGCCCCGAAAGTTGAGAGGAGCCCGGCATGAGAGATCAGAAAAGGATCATGATTAGAAAGACCGAAAAGGAGGGGAGGTCGGAAAACAAAGGGAATAAGACAACTTCCACTAGCTGTCATCATAATCAGAGCCGAGGTATTTAAAGCGTTGCAGATGAAATCTCCACCGCACGCCCCAGAATCGCCCGCATTATTGACATGCGCCAGAGTATGTCATGACAGTGTTGTACATCCTAATCTCCACCATTGATCTTACTTGTAAGGACGAGCTCGGAGCCCTTGGATCAAAGAAGAAGACGACAAGACCAGCGCCTTTCACTCCTAGCCCTTAGATCGCTTTTGACAAGAAAATTTTGGGCCGTCAGATTAGAAGAGAGAAAGGACAAATATTTCGGAAGGGATCTCAGCCGTCCATTCTGATTCTCTTTAATTCCCGAGCCTTAGATAATGTCCTTTAAAATCTTAACCCTCCATCTCCCTCAAAACAAATCCTGACCCTTTATGGGGAGCACCCGGTTCCTATAAATACCTGCATGAAAACTATTCAAAGGAGGACGGAAAAATAGTGAATATAGCGAAAGGACTCTGAAACTTAATTCAGTTCGTTACTCTGCTATTTTTGAGCTTTCATAAGAAAAAATTTTGAAACCAGTTTTCTGAAGTATTTTCTTGCGAAGGGATTTTTGAATACTGAAACTCTCCATTTTCAGTTCGATTCATTATCCGGTGATACTCTCACTTTCTGTCTTTGTTATCTTTATTTCCACTCCCGTTGTTTAAAGCTCAACTTCGTTCAAACTTGGTTATTCTTTTGACTTGACTGCATTTTAGCAAAGTAGCCTTCATTTCAAGGCGAACCTTAGTCCTCCGGCTATCAACCCGCAGTCCTATTATGTTTTGTGATTCCGTACTTAGTTCAATAGATTCGGCTCCCTCCAGGTGAGTGCTTATATCGCTGCTTTATCAAGTGTTCGCTTTATTTCACGTATTTCCATTATTTTTATGTTTGTAATTTTCACCAAGTTTATATTGCGTTAAAAAACACGAAGAAGGTTATTCTCGAGTTTATTTCTTTCTTTTTGTTAATCTTCGTTACTTCTGAATGCAAGAGTTCTAGTCCCGAGTAGCGTATAAGTAGTTGGATAAAATGTAGGTAACTGTATCTTGAGCGTTTCTTTAAAAATGGAAGGTCTAAATAATAAGTCAGGAAAATAGTAAAGCTGAATCACTAGGCTAACACAGAAGACGATTGGGTAAGACGCCATAAGGCGGAATAAAACCAAATCTCAGATAAATAAATGGAATAGATTGGGTATCAAAAGGTACTAGCTAGGCGACCACATAGGAGGTCGGTAAAATTCAGACTGGTATCCCCTTTCTAGTCACGAGGTATCAAGGAGTTAAAAGAAGCCTTATTCCGATCCCCAGCATCTTTGAATGCCAGAACCCTTAGTCCTAGGCTCTTATGATGTGTAGCTGTAATCAAATTTCGAGAGGTCGGAAAAGTCCTTATCCGACCCCCATTAAAATAAAAGAGATTGGAGGAGAGTTCTTATCCAATTCTCACCTAAAAATTTTAATGAATACTTAAAAGAGATCGAAGGAGAGTTCTTATCCGATTCTCACCCAATAATTTTAATGAATACTTAAAAGAGATCGGAGGAGAGTTCTTATCCGATTCTCACCTAGAAATTTTAATGAATACTTAAAAGAGATCGAAGGAGAGTTCTTATCCGATTCTCACCTAGAAATTTTAATGAATACTTAAAAGAGATCGGAGGAGAGTTCTTATCCGATTCTCACCTAGAAATTTTAATGAGTTCTTATCCGATTCTCACCTAGAAATTTTAATGAATATTCAAAAGAGATCGGAGGAAAGTTCTTATCCGATTCTCACTCCAAAAATTCTAATCTTAACCTAAAAGAAATTGGAGGAGAGTTCTTATCCGATTTCTAATTGAAACTTTAACCAAAAGAGATCGGATGAGAGTTCTTATCCGATTCTCAAATTGCATTCGAACGAATATGCAAAATGACCCCTTAAACAAAACTGATACGCAACTCACTAAGAGTCGACTCATTTATTTATGTATCTGGGTAACCCGAATTGGTGAAAAATCAAATATTCCCTTTTACCAAGAGGAATAACATCTCCGTTCGAACCTCCTAACTATCAATTCTAGTTTATAAAGAGCCTGAGGTCAAATCTGCTTACCCTCATTGAGGGAGGAGGTGGGGTGCCTAACACCTTCCCCACCCGTTCACGGACCCCGAACCTAGAATCTCTGTTTTTGAAGTGGTTTCATTTTAATTTATTTCCGCAAATGGTTTTCTTTAATTTCCCTCAAAATTAAAGTGGCGACTCCTCACTCTTTCCCACTTCGGTGAGTGTTCGTCCAGGCAACCGCAAAACCTCTTGTGACACCTCCAGTTGGCTTCATACCAATTGGGGTCACACAAATTCAATTATGGCTTAAAAAGTATACTGCCTTTAACACAATTCTCAAACACAATTTACATACACATTCAACTTGCTAAATTTAAACTTCTCTTACCTAATTCTGATTTGGCACCATACCAAATTCACTCATTACATCACATTATAGTCAATTTGGGTGGAGTAAAATCACCTTTAATACACCAAATATAATCCCAATTTACATGGTCCAATTCTAACAATGTATACACATAAACACTCCTAAATTTACATATAACTTCCACTACTAATTTACATACACATTCATCAATCTTTAATACCATAATTCATCAATCCATTCCATGAAATTAAACACTCCTACCTGCATCATAGGGCTATCGAATTGTCCAATTGCACATGTCTCCCTCAATTGCTTTCAAGCACCCAAAATTAATTGCTCAATCATCACATACACATGAAGTTAGCTTACTAGCACATTAAATCACCTTAATCAACATTAATTTCCAACAATACATGTAAGAATAGTTCATTAACCATGCAATTTCATCGTTGCCCACTTTAATCAATTACACAGAAAATTCCCAATTTAAGATCAAATTCCAATTCAATTACTCAAACTCAACATACACTTAAAATTAACTTGCTAGAACTATTAATTACTTCAATCAACATCAATTCTCATCAAATTCATGTGAAAACAAATCAATTCCCTTTAATCACCATGGTTGCTGAATTCAAGACTTATCAAAACTCATTTATTTCTTCATTTTTTCTTCACCATTCAACTTGTCTCAACCTCAACACAAAGTTTAATTAAGGAATATAAGAAAACTAGCACTAACCTTTTGTGGAGCTTCATCAAACTTCATCAAAACTCCTCTTTCTTGCTCCCAATATGCTGCCCATGATTTGTAGACTAAGTTTAATGAAAGAAGTATGAAGAAACATGGCTTAAATCATAGTGGATGAAGCTTGGTTGTGTGGGACGGCAATGGAGTTTTTGGGAACAATTCAATTCGGCCAAAGAATGGAAATTGAAGAAGAAGAAGAGGATGAGGTGGACTGTTGTCTTCTAATGTTTATATAGGTGTCCACAAGTGAATTTAACTATTCCATAGTGCTCCACTACATTTCAATTAACACGTAAATAATTAACTTTGATTAATTATAATTACATCCCTTAATTTCTCTTTAATTATTATATATATATGACTCCCAATTTTTATGGCATTTTTAAAATTCAATAATAATAATTTTCCATGGACATTTAGGTCAAATGTCAACTCTAGGTGTCAATTGGCTAAAATGCCCCTCTTCGGGTTGTATTCCCCATTTTTCGATAACACTGATTTTTATCGATTTCTCGATTTTTTGTTTTTATTTGTACTAATTCATAAATTTTCTTTGACATTTTCTAAGTCAATTATACCTCAATGGATGTTTATTTATGTCCCAAAAATATTTTCTAGGGTTCCCTGCGGTCCAAGGCTAGTCAACAGTCTTCGCCGTAACTTCCTGGAGCAGTCACCCATTGCTAGGGTTTCTGGCTCGTTTAACCTAATCACATTTCCTCTTTTTTATTTTTCCTTGAATTTTCTTACCTTGTATTCATCATTTTATGTCTTCTCAATATCATTTAAGTGTAGTTCCAGACATCCTGACTTGTCCGGACAGACATTAGGCTACCGAAATAATCAAATGTACAGACTACGTAAAATGAGGGCGTTATAATTCTTCCCCTCTAAATAAAAATTTCGTCCTCCAAATTTACCTGATGTATCTGTTACTTCCTTGCTTCCTCATTTCTTTGTGTTGTTTCATCAATATCTAGGTTCGGCACCTCTCTAGCCTTCATGGCATACACCCGTGGTGTCACCCTGACTTCGGGCCTTTCAATCGTCTCATAAATAATCTTCTGTGAAATCTCAGTCATCTCTACTCTTACTGCACCTCACTAGATACTGTGTCCTACCATTGATATGTATCATCTTGGAGTAGAGACACAACACCTTCTAGGTTCTGTTCTGACCAATTCTCATACTTACTTTTCTATTTACTTCTCTTTCCATTCCACAACTTAACTTTAATTATTTCATTCCTCAGCCTTGACTCAATTCCTTGACTCGACTGTCGAGTCAAATTTTAGTACCGCTTATCACCCTTAAGAAATCCACTATACTTCGGTATTACTCTGATTTGGCCCTCTAACCATTCTAGTAAATCCTTTTACTAATATTCGTAACATTTCTTTGTTACATTTAAACAAGCTATTCAAATTTTCACTTCCACAACTCTTTTATCTATCAATATTCTATAACTTACTTCCTTTTGTACTGAATTATAACCTTTCTATATTCTAACTTTTGAGTTTTAAATCCCTAAGTAGGATTTCTAAACTCATTTCGAACAATAAAATTCTATCCTGGCATAACTATATCAAAACAGATGTCATTGGCAATTATTCTCATCTTGGTGCACTATCGAGTAGTACGTAACTCTGCATAATAATCTCAAGTCAATACTGTAATCTGCAACTTACAGTATAAACATTAAGAATATTACATAGTTACTACGATACATTCCAATATATCAAACTTTCCTATAGTTTATCCTTTTCGAATTTACTGATATTCGAATCTTATTCTGATTACAATATCCATTAACAATTACTAACAGTAACATTTTTGCCCTCATCAAGAGTAATTCTATTACTGTAACTTACTTTAAGGTCCTCTTGCCTTACATTAAGGAGGCTCGCTAATTAGCTTTATAATTTATGGTGTGTGAGAAAATACTTTTCGCTGACAAACTCTTCAAAAAATAATTTCACTTATTATCACAATCCTTATCTTAAAGGACTAATCACTAATGCATCAAAATTTATTCCCATGTAAAGGAATAGCAACAGAACATATAGTTTTAACACTAACAAACAACTAAGTAGCGCTGGGATCAAATAATAACTAATTATTTTTTTTCAAAACTTAAGAACTTACCAGCAGCTACATCCGAAGCTTCTGCTCTTTCTCCTTGGTGCATAGTGGATGCTCTAACTAGTGCACTACTATATTCGGGTTGATTCACTGTGTTATGGTTATGAGGAGTACCAACTCTATTTCTATCTCAACCTCTACTGACTGTCTGTGAACTTCGAAGAGCAGATCGAGGTGCTCTAGTATAATCTCTAGCGAAATGTCCATGTTCACCACAATTGTAACAGGCTCAAGTGGCCTTATAACAATTAACTCCATGTAGCTTGCCATGAACATGGCAGATACGAGCAGAATAGGCACTTTTGGTTGTTCGACTAGTAGGTCTTGGTTGTCTCTGCCGTGAAGATCTGCCTCTACCATATTCATGAGTTCGGGGTTCCTCAAATTCTTTTATCTTTCCCAAATGACTATTCGAGCTCTGACTCAAGGTCTCTCCCTCTTCTCTATTTCATACTGCCCTTGTGGGGGTTGGGTTTGTGCTTAAGTTTGAGCTGACAGTGTATCAGCCATTTGTTGAAAGAAAGTGGCCATTTGTGCGGTAAATTGTACCAGTGAAACTAGTATAGTCGGGCCTTTGACACTCTACGGAGCTGGGTCTCACTGTCACACCTTACCCCTCTGTAAGGCATAACATGATCCCGTAGAATACCTAATGAACTACCAAACTTCATCTACTGATAACTCATTAAGTACCCTACAAGGGATTTTAAAACCATTTTCTTACTTTTTGGAAGTGGTGAGCATTTTCATAGGAATTAAAAACATTTAATTGAAGTTTGAAAACTAGTTAAGATTTTTGTCCTATTTTATTTTTCCATAAATTTTATAAAAATTTCGACAGAGTGCTGTCTTTATTTTGAGAAAACAGTTCTTCGAAAACTTGTAAAAACACTTCTAATAATTATTTTCATAACTCCCAACCCAAATCAACTCAAGTCAACACAGTTCAATTTAATTCCAAAACTCAAACAAAAATTTGTCATCTCAAAATACATCATAAATTCATTCACAACGCAAAATATACTTCATTTACAAATACAGATATTAATTTACAAAAAGAAAATCCAAAATAACATTATTACAATTTACTGTACAATTGCTTAACTTTACATTAATACATATGATATTAAACTATTTACATCAAAATAAACTACAAGGTTATAACTAAATACCCGTATAAAAACCTCCGTGTAGTCCCAAAAATCAGTAGCTCACTATACTACTTTTTCCTTGTCTCTATCTGCGACAGCAAAGAATGCTATCGCTGAGTATAAATATACTCAGTGGTGCACAATAAAATACAAAATGCGTAATACAAAACATTTATGAACAATTCATAATTCACAAATCTCACAATCACATTTCACAATTTTTTTAAATCACAGTTATAGCAAATCATAATTTTCAACGCTTAATATAACACAAATTTGATCAAACAATTTAACAATCATAGTGTTGCCAATCAATAACACAACTTAGGCCATGACACAAAATTTTCAAATATGCCGTGTTGTACACCACGACAAGGCAAACTCACCCCACTAATCTAAATCAATGAGGGAGGTGGCTAGCTAGCTAATGAGTACTCATCCAAACTCACTTCCTGATTGAGAAGCCAAAGAGGGATAGTCAAACTCACCCCATAATTGGAGGAGGAACAAAATAAGGGACTGCCATCCTAAGTGTGAATCAAAACAATTTAAAACTATGATGTTCAATTATAATTGATACAACAATTAAACAAACTTCATTTCAAATCTCCATTTCCAAAGTAGGCAACACACAAATTCTCAAATAAAATTTTCAAGGCCAAAACCAAATTCAAAACCATATTGTTCAAATATTTCATACAAATCAATAAATAGTTTTCATTTCAAATTTCCATTCTAAAACAGGCAACGCAACATTCTTGAAATTCATAATAAATAAAACACATTCACAATGTATGACAAATCAATTTTCATTGTGGAAAATATAATTTATAAATTTTTGTGCACAAACCTGGACTTAGTCGCCTCTAGGCCTTCTAGGTCTTTTTCAGCTGAAACACAAAATTTATAGTGTTTTAATATCTTATCTCACAATATTCCAATAATTAATTTATATATGTTCAATTCTAGCTCTAATATGCTTAAACTTACATTCTTGAAAATTTTCATGTTGAGGTTACTATTTATGGTACTATTCAAGTCAAAATATTGACTTTCTTATGCTTAATAGGTATGGGAAATCCAATTATACCCACATACCACATTTTGGTCACCAATTTTGTTGGTTTTGGTTGTTGTCTCAAAACTTAAGTCTTTCAGGCAAAATTGTAAATTTTTTGTTTTGGTATCCTATGTTGCACTGTTCCATTGGTCATGTTGCTGTTAGAATTTGGCTAAGTTTTCTTCATAGAAATTGTTCCTTATTGTCTTAACTTTTTACTCCTTTTTGAATCACTCTAATTGGAGTTTTGTAGCTTAAGTTATAGCCATTTGAATCATGGCTGCCGGATTGGTCTAACCCAGATTTTCTGGGCAAATTTTGGGTTCTGGCAGTTTTAGGTCACCAACTTTGGATGGCCAAATGACATAGTTAAGTGCATAATTTGGATTTTTGTTCCGCATGAAAGTTCTAGGTCTATATGTCAGCTTTCTATTGGTAAAATTTAGGGTCATTTAGACCTGCCTAACCCAAGTTATGGCCAAACTGTTCATTTGGTCATTTTGTACAGGGCAAAATACCTAAGTCTAGATTTAGTCAATTTGTTCACTATGGTATGGTCACTTTCTGTCGAGTTTTATCCCCAATTGGCCTCACACCAATTGGGTTGGTAAATTTTCAGTTTTGGTCCATGAAATGGACCTTGGTCCTGCTGCCTGCATAATGGCCCTAAGCAATCTGAATTTCCACTTGATTCTCACACTTCCAACATACCTCAATTGGTCACATATGACTATTTTTCAGCCCAAACTAGGTCAAACACACCATTTGACCAATTCTTAAAATTTTCTTATCTAAACCCTAGGTCCAAACCCTAATTCACATTTTTGTTACATTTAACTAATTTAAAGCATACCAATACCATTTCTCAACTCATTCAAACTCACATACACTTTTAATTTAATCAAATTCATGCATTCCCATCTCAAACCCTAGCTAACTGAATTTCCACTTAGTCCTCCAAAGATGTTTCCTTTTCATTTTAAGCATATTTCTAGGTTTATTCAACTATAACCAAAATTAATTCAACTAGAAAATCAAGTTTAGTTTACTAACCTTAGTGCAAAAAATTTTTCCTCTTTAAACCTCTTCCTTTCTTCTTTCTTTCTTCTTGGGCCTTCTTTTCTAGTTGCCCAAACAAAGTTTATTTATTGCAAGAAAATTTTCTATTGTGAAATTTCCTTATCTTCAAGCTCAAAGATGAGCTTCAATGGAGTTTGGTGAGGGAGAGGTGAGAGAGAAGTGGGGCGTCCACTTTGAAGAAGAAGATGACACTTTTTGTTTTTTTTTTTTTTTCTTTCCTTTATGTATTTTTAATCTTATGGAAGATCACAATTAATCCAAATTTAATTTTTTTTATTATAATATTTATTGCATCATGTATGATGTCATGCATGATGTCATCACTTTTCACTTTTCCTTTTTCTCTTTTTTTTTCTATTTATTTTTCCATTAGTTCTTTAATTTAATTTTCAATTCTGAAATTTTCTTTTCTCTGATTTTATTTGACAATTAGGTCAGGAGTCAGCTCTAGGGGTCAATTGACCGAATTACCCCTCGCCGGTTCGACTCGGTTTGCAAATAATTCAATATTTCTTCTGGATCCCTGACATAATTATTTGACTAGCTTAACAATTGTTTTTCATGATTTTCTCTTTTCCATTGTGCTCGCAATAGTCCTAAGGACAGCGACGTCACATTTTACGGTTCGAAATTTGAGTTTAAATTGACCTCGCAATCCTTCCCGAGAAGGTCACACTTCACTGTAACTCTCGGCTCATTTAACCTGTTATGTTCTGTTTTTCTTATTTATACTTAACTAATTGACAATTACTAATTATTTGTGTTCAGGGCTTATCTAGTTGTCTTAGATGTGGTTCTAATCCCTTTAATTATTCGGACTGACCCTAGTCACCGGAATAGTGAAATACACCAGGCTATGCAAATACGGGTGTTACAATTCTCGCCCCCTTTAAATAAATTCATCCTCAAAATTATGTCCACTATCTATCCTCAAATAGTCATACATGTTGTTTTCTCATGTTTTTCTCACATTTCTACGTAACTTCAAAATCGAAATAATGATCCGTGGCACTTTAGCCAATACTATTTACTCATCGATTGCTCACCTCGTGTGCCAAGTTTCTTATAAACTTCGGTCATAAGTTAAATTCAAATTCATTTCAATTTTAGAGGTAAGCAAATCTATGTGCTAGTGGATCTGCTTTTTCTAGGATCTCATATGATCCTATGGGTGAGAACTTAGTTTTATTATTTTCTTATCAAATCTCTTGATCATTTGATGCAACCTTCAGTTTAGTTTAAAATATTTTTGTCTTTTCTTACTGTTGTTTTAGCAATTATTTTCCTTTGTAGTCTTTTATTTTTTAATGACCTTGTTGGTCATTTATGAACTGTTTATCTCCTTCTTGGCCATAGGTCCATAACCATTATCTTACCATCTCCATTTACGACCAAGGCCTATGTGCTATTATGCACTATCTTATTTGCTTCGGTTTAACTTATTTCTTTCTTAATAAAATAGTTTGAGATATCGTTACGCGTCTTAAGCAAGTTGCTTGCCTTGGTGGCAATTATTCATCTAGTGTTTTTCTCATTTCTTACTGTTCTATTTATTTTTATCTATCGATATTCTACAGCTTATTTTGCACTGATGTGTAGTTATTACTTTCTTTTGTATTGAACTATAACCTTTCAATATTCTAACTTTAGAGTTTTAAATCCCAGGTTAGGATTTTCAAACTCCTTTCCAATAAGAAAACTTTATCTTATCATAACTGTACCAAAACAGATGCCATTTGCAACTATTTTTATCCTTGTGTACTATTGGGTAGTACATAGCTCTACACAATAAATCCTAAGTCAGTACTGTAATCTGCAGCTTACAGCACAACATCAAGAATATTGTATAGTTACTACGATATATCCCAATAGATCAAACTTCCTCTTATCTTATTTCTTTCAAATCTACTAATATCTTAAACTTATTTTGATTATGGTACCCACTGACATCTATCAGCAGTAATACCTTTAACTGCATCTAAGGTAGCTATATTATTATAACTTACTTTTAGGTTCTCTTGCCTTACCTAATTAGGCTTACTAATTAACTTTACAAATTCTTGTATGCTAGCAAATATTTTTCACTGACAAACTCTTCCAAAATTAATTTTAAAAAGAATAGTCATTAGCATATCAATTTTTTTTTTTTTACACATCTATATATATCTTAGTTAAGAATCGAGAAAATACCAGCAACCATGTTAAAAGTCTTATCCTCGTCCCTTTGTCGCATAGTGTATACTCTCACTGGAGCATCACCTTGTCCTAGTTGAATCACAGTAGTCTGATTTCCAGGTATACTACCCCTACCTCTGCCTCTACCTCTACCAATGACTGGTGAACTCTTCGGGGTAAAAACTTGGGCTGATCCTTCTGACGTGGTAAATGATCCATAACGACGTGGACTTACGCAATCCTTAACAAAATGACCTATCCCTCCACAATTAAAACATGCTCCTATAGCTATATAACATACTCCACTATGTGGTTTACCACAAGTCTCACAAAGTCGATCCGACAGCGTATTTCTGTGTGTCTGCTGAGTTTGCTGATCAGATTGAGGTGGTTTTTGTCCAAAAGATCTGCCTCTACCCGATTCACGTGAGCTATATCCTCCAAAATGTTTTCTCTTCCCTGAACTACTTTTTGTAGTTTGACCAGCAACTTTTTCTATTTTCTCTTTCTCTTTTGTACTCTTTTTCATTGCCCCTTCTGATTATATCCTTTCCAGTTTTAGGGCTTGTGAAATCAATTTAGAAAAATTCTGGTGTTGGAACCCTATCACTTGCATTCTCAAGCTAGGCCTCAACCCAGCCTCAAACCTCTTGCACCGGTCTCTGGGGGTGGTGACCAAGCTTCCGGCATAGTGGCTTAGTCGAGAGAAATCCCGCTCATGCTCAGTTATAGTTCTATCCCTTTGCTTCAAACTTAAAAACTCTTGCAGCTTCATGTGTACATAAGTATCAGGGACCCATTTTTGTCGAAATTCCCTTAAAAAGTCTGCCCATGTGAGGATTAGTGGCTCTACTAGGCTGTGGGGGATGGTCTTCCACCACTCATATGCATCCTCTTGCAGAAATGATACTGAATATTTAAACTTCAACTCTTCAGCACACTGCGGTTTTCTGAAAACCCTTTCCATCCTCTCTAACCACTATTCTGCTTCCAGTGGATCCACTGTTCCTTTGAATTCTGTAGCCCCAAATTTCATTAACTTCTCATATTGCCGAGCCAGAGGCTGTGATTGTACTGCAGGTGCTTGCATCTGAGGTTGTGGTGGCACATTTCCCGCCATTTGTTGAAAGAACATAGCCATCCACTGTGCAAACTGAGCAAGGAACTGCGGTGCTTGAGGAGGAGCTGAAGTGGCTGATCCACTCACATTCTGGAGTGCTGGGGCTTCTCGTCAGGCCTCAGCCTCGACAGATTGCTCTATGGAATGATCTCCTTCTTCCATTCCACTTTCATAAATTTTCTATTCTCTGGTAACAAACACAAGGAGGTTGACCTCTGTTAGAGCATATTTATGATGTAAATATGTCATATGTATTAAACATTTGAGCAGTTGTATTTACCGACAAAATATTTCAAATGTACAGTTCAAAATTCATTTTAAAACCATTGCTCTGATACCACTAAACATGTCACACCTTACCCCTCTGTAAGGCATAACATGATCCCGTAGAATGCCTAATGAACTACCGAACTTCACCTACCGATAACTCATTAAGTACCCTACAAGGGATTTTAAAACCATTTTCTTACTTTTTGAAAGTGGTGAGCATTTTGGTAGGAATTAAAAACATTTAATTGAAGTTTGAAAACTAGTTAAGAATTTTGTCCTATTTATTTTTTTGCAAATTTTATAAAAATTTCAGCAGAGTGCCCTCTGTATTTTAAGAAAACAGTTCTTTAAAAACCTATAAAAACACTTCCAATAATTATTGTCACAACTCCCAACCCAAATTAACTTAAGTCAACACAGTTCAATTTAATTCCACAACTCAACCAAAATTTTGTCATCCTAAAATACTTCACAAATTCATTAACAATGCATAATATACTTCATTTACAAATACAAATATTAATTTATAAAAAGAAAATCCAAAATAACATTATTACAATTTACTGTACAACTGCTCAACTTTACAATAATACATATGACATTAAACTATTTACATCAAAATAAACTATAAGGGTATAACTAAATACCCGTACAAAAACCTCCGTGTAGTCCCAAAAATCAGTAGCTCACTATACTGCTTTTTCCTTGTCTCTATCTACAACAGCAAAGAAAGTCATCGCTGAGTATTAAAATACTCAGTGATGCATAATAAAATACAAAATGCGTAATATAAAAAATTTATGAACAATTCATAATTCAAAAATCTCACAATCACATTTCACAATTTTTTTAAATCACAGTTATAGCAAATCATAATTTTCAATGCTTAATATAACACAAATTTGATCAAATAATTTAACAATCATAGTGTTGCCAATCAATAACACAACTTAGGCCATGACACAAAATTTTCAAACATGCCGTGTTGTACACCACGACAAGGCAAACTCACCTCACTACTCGAAATCAATGAGGGAGGTGGCTAGCTAGCTAATGACTACTCATCCAAACTCACCTCCTGACTGGGAAGCCAAAGAGGGATAGTCAAACTCACCCCATAATTGGAGGAGGAACATAATAAGGGACAGCCATGCAGTGTGTGAATCAAAACAATTTAAAACTATGATGTTCAATTATAATTGATACAATAATTAAACAAACTTCATTTCAAATCTCCATTTCCAAAGTAGGCAACACACAAATTCTCAAATAAAATTTTCAAGGCCATAACCAAATTTAAAACCATATTGTTCAAATATTTCATACAAATCAATAAATAATTTTCGTTTTAAATTTTCATTGTAAAATAGGCAACACAACATTCGCGAAATTCATAATGAATAAAACACATTCACAATGTATAACAAATCAATTGTCATTGTGAAAACTATAATTTATAAATTTTTGTGCACAAACCTGGACTTAGTCGCCTCTAGGCCTTTTGGGTCTTTTTCAGCTGAAACACAAAATTTATAATATTTCAGTATCTTATCTCATAATAATTCCAATAATTAATTTATATATGTTCAATTCTAGCTCCAATATGCTTAAACTTACATTCTTGAAAATTTTCATGTTGAGGTTACTATTCATGGTACTATTCAAGTCAAAATATTGACTTTCTTATGCTTAATAGGTGTGGGAAATCCAATTATACCCACATATCACATTTTGGTCACCAATTTTATTGCTTTTGGTTGTTTGCTCAAAACTTAAGTCTTTTAGGCAAAATTGCAAATTTTTAGTTTTGGTGTTCTATGTTACACTATTCCATTGGTCATGTTGCTGTTAGAATTTGGCTAAGTTTTCTTGATAGAAATTGTTCCTTATTGTCTTAACTTTATTCTCCTTTTTGAATCACTCCAATTGAAGTTTTTTAGCTCAAGTTATAGCCATTTGAATCATAGCTGCCGGATTGGTCTAACCCAAATTTTCTGGGCAAATTCTGGGTTCTGGTAGTTTTAGGTCACTAAATTTGGGTGGCCAAATAACTTAGTTAAGTGCATAATTTGAGTTTTTGTTCCGCATGAAATTTGTAGGTCTATATCTCAGCTTTCTACTGATAAAATTTAGGGTCATTTAGACCTGCTTAACCCAAGTTATGGCCAAATGAACAAACACTGTTCATTTGGTCATTTTGTACAGGGCAGAATACCTAAGTCTGGATTTGGTCAATTTGTTCACTATGCTATGGTCACTTTTTGGGCATGATTCCTAAATGAAAAATGTGTCATTTTGTGTTTAGTTTCATCCCCAACTAGCCTCACATCAATTGGTTTAGTAAATTTTCAGTTTTTATCCCTGAAAGAGACCTTGGTCTTGCTGCCTGCATAATGGCCCTAAGCAATCCGAATTTCCACTTTATTCTCACACTTCCAACATACCTCAATTGGTCACATATGACCATTTTTTAGCTCAAACTAGGTCAAACACACCATTTGACCAATTTTCAAAATTTTATTATCTAAACCCTTGGTCCAAACCTTAATTCACATTTTTGTTACATTTAACTAATTCAAAGCATACCTACACCATTTCTCAACTCATTCAAACTCACATACACTTTTAATTCAATCAAATTCATGCATTCCCATCTCAAACCCTAGCTGATCGAATTTCCACTTAGTCCTCCAAAGATGTTTTCATTTCATTTTAAGCATATTTCTAGGTTTATTCAACTATAACCACAATTAATTCAACTAGAAAATCAAGTTTAGTTTACTAACCTTAGTGCAAAAAATTTTTCCTCTTCAAACCTCTTCCTTTCTTCTTTATTTATTCTTGGGCCTTCTTTTCTAGTTGCCCAAATAAAGTTTATTTGTGGTACGACAATTTTCTATGGTGAAATTTCCTTATCTTCAAGCTCAAAGATGAGCTTCAATGGAGTTTGGTGAGGGAGAGGTGAGAGAGAAGTGGGGCGTCCACTTTGAAGAAGAAGGTGACACTTTTTGTTTTCTTTTTTTTTTCTTTCTTTTATGTATTTTTAATCTTATGGAAGACCATAATTAATCCAAATTTATTTTTTTTATTATAATGTTTATTACATCATGCATGATGTCATGCATGATGTCATCACTTTTCACTTTTTCTTTTTTTCTCTTTTTTTTCGATTTATTTTTTCATTAGTTCTTTAATTTAATTCCCGATTCTGAAATTTTTTTTCTTCAATTTTATTTGACAGTTAGGTCAGGAGTCAGCTCTAGGGGTCAATTGACCAATTTGCCCCTCGCCGGTTCTACTCGGTTTGCAAATAATTTAATATTTCTTTCGAATCCCTCACCTAATTATTTGACCGGCTTAACAATTTTTTTTCATGATTTTCTCTTTTTCACTGTGTTCGCAATAGACCTAAGGACCGCAGCGTCACATTTTAAGGTTCGAAATTTGAGTTTAAATCGACCTCGCAATCCTTCCCAAGAAGGTCACCCATCGCTGTGACTCTTAGCTCATTTAACCTCTTATATTCTGTTTTTCTTATTTATACTTAACTAATTGACAATTACCAATTATTTGTGTTCAGAGCTTATCTAGTTATCTTAGACGTGGTTCTAATCTCCTTAATTATCTGGACCGACACCGGTCACTGAAATAGTAAAATATACCAGGCTACGCAAATAGAGGTGTTACACTCACCTTGTACTTTTGCCTTCACAAACTGTTCTATTGTCTCATTCTTCTCTTCCATATCTTTTCACAGGATTTTCTATTTCCTGTACAACCAACACAAGGAGATTTCTCTCCATTAGTTGATATTTATGATGCAAATGTACTATGTGTACCAAACATTTGAGCAGTTGTATTTACCAACAAAATTTTTTAAATTCACAGTTCAAAATTTACATTTAAACCATTGCTCTGATACCACTAAACATGTCACACCCTACTCCTCCGTAAGATGTAACATGATCCCGTAGTACACCTAATGAATTACCGTACTTCGCCTACCGATAACCTATTAAACATACTACAAGGGATTTTAAAATAATTTGTAACATCCCCACTGTACGTGTTCTATACGTTCTGTTGCTCCGGTGACCTAATGTCAGTCCGGGCAAGTCTGGATGCCTGGAACTACATTTCAGTGATAGTAAACAGACTATAATGATGAAATAAATAAAAAGAAAATACAAGAAAAATTAAAAGAAAAATGAAAGAGAGAAAATGAAACTTGGTTAAACGAGCCGGCACCGTAGCAATGGGTGACCACACCGGGAAGTTACGGCAAAGGCAATTATCGACCCCGGGATCACGGGGAACCCTTGGAATTAAATTTCCAGACATAATTAAAGGTTTATTGAAATATAATTGACACTAGAAATATCAAAGAAAAATTAATAAATTAGTACAAAGAAAAACACAAAATAGAGAAATAAACAAAAATTGGTATTACCGAAAAATCGGGAATATAACCTGAAGAAGGGCATTTTGGTCATTTGACACCTAGAGTTGCCTTTTGACCTCAATGTCCATTAAAAATAAATGATATTACACTTTGAAAAATTCATAAAAAATTTAATTGAGATACATTATATAAATAGTGAAAGAAATGAGGTAAATGTGCAAATAATGAAACTTTGAATAATTAAACAATAAAACTAACCTAAGTGCTCCACTAACTCCTAATTTGGGACACATATGGGACTCTGGGACGGCAGATCCCACTCATTTCATCATCTTCTTCTACAATCTTATTCTTGCCAAAATGGAGCTCTCAACCAAAACCTCCATGGACTCACACATTAAAGCTTTCTCTGTAACACCCCTATATTCAGTAGTGCGTTCTACTGTTCCGATGATCAGTGTTTGTCCGAATAGATAGAATGCCTAGAACTACATTTAAATGTTGGTGAGGAGACATGAAATAATGAAATACACTAGAAAAAAATACAAGAAAAACAAAGGAAAAATAAGTGCAATGAAATGTAACTAAGTTAAACAAGCCAAAAATCGTAGCGATGGGTGACTGCACCAGGAGTTACGGCGAGGACTGTTGACTGGGCCTGGACCACGGGGAACCCTGGGAAATATTTTTAAGACTTAAATAAACATCTATTGAAGTATAAATGACATTAGAAATTTCAAAGAAAAATTAAGTAATTAGTACAAAGAGAAACGAGAAATCGACAAAAATCGATATTAACGAAAAATCGAGAATACAACCCGAATAGGGGCATTGTAGTCAATTGACACACCGAGTTGCCTTTTTACCTAAATGTCTATTAAAAATAAATAGTATTAAAATTTGGGAACCCCATGAAAAAGGAAATTAAACGTGTAATCAAATTTAGGGAAATGAGGGGATTAAATGCAATTATGAAAACTTTAAGTTATAATAAGATTAAAATAGATTAGTGGAGCACTATGGACACCTTAAAAAGTTACTAAGGAATAGATTAGTGGAGCACTAACCATTACATTTCTTCTTCCACAAATCCTTCAAAGTTGTCGAACCCAACTTCTCTCCTAAACCACCATTGCCATCCCCCATTGTGAGCTCCATGCATCCATGATCCAAGCTTCAAGTAATCACCACACCTTGGGCAGCACTTAGGGAACCAGAAAGAAGGGTTTTAGTGAAGTTTTGGTCAAGCTTTAAAAGAGGTAAGTGTGTGTTTTCATTACTTATTTCATTAAAATTGTATCTAAGGTTGTGATGTGTAACACCCCAAACCTCTAAGTTATGAATAGTACCAATTTTTGTCTGTGACTAGTACTATTTAAAGACACCTTGAGGACCAAAAATAAATAAAAAATTAATTGAGATAGACATAATAAAAATTCAAGTGACCCAAAAATATAAGGAATCACCGGGTATGTTGAAAAAGAGAGATTATGAACCGATGAGGGGCATTTTGGTCAACTCACCTCAAAAGTTGACTTTTGACCAAAATGTTAATTAATTTAAGTGAAATTAATGAATTGAATTATGGAATAATTTTTTTTAGGAAAAGAATTCAAGTATAAAGTGAAAGGAAAATAAAAGAAACAAAATCCTAGAATTTTAGGTCCATTTTGACCCAATTAAAATTTTAGGACCAATGGGCTTTGAACAACTCAATAAAAAAAATAAATAATTGGGATAAGTATAAAAGGAAGCCATCTTGCTCCCTCCCTCCCTCATTTAGTTGCCCCCCCACACACCTCCTCTCCCTCTCTTTTCTTTCTTCTCTCTTCATTCTTCCACTTACAACCTCTCTCAACCATTGATTTTCCCCACTTTTTCTCAATGGGTTTTCTATCTAATTGGTAGAAAACATCAAATTTATCTTTCATTGAGAGATTAGAAGCTAAGAGAGCAAAAGAGTTTGAAGAAATTGAAGATTAAAAGTGGTCAGTTAAGGTAAGTTTCTTTTCATGTTAGATTAGTTGTATAATCCTTGAATGAAGTTAACTTATGATAAAATTTCATGAGAAAATAAAAGGAAACATGCATGGAACCTAAACTAAGGTTTTGGCCAACTTAGGGAAAATTAGGGTTTTGATGTATTTTAGTTAGATTGAGGTAGTATGCATGATTGGGAGTAGTAAGATTTCATGGGATTACATAAATTAAATTGTGGAAGATTAGGATTCATGGGAAAATTAGGTTTTGGTGCTAGAGAGTGAAATTGGTGTGTGTAGTGTTAAATTATGGTCATTTGAGGTTTATTTAGTTTGAATTGACATTAGGTTGATGATGGAGGTAATGAAATGGTAGGATTAGGGAAATTGCAAACTTTGATGTTTGAAAATTGTAGGTTTTATGCTAGGAAGTGCCATTGATGTGTTAATGCTAAATTATAGTCATTTTGGGTAAATTAAATGTGAATTGAGGTTGGTTAGTAGAAGTAATTGAACAAATGAAAAATTGAACTTAGGGCAGAATTTTGTACACTGAATTCAGTGTGTTTGGAAGCCCATAACTTAAGCTACACAACTCCAATTGGTGTGAAACCAATTGGAAATCAAACTTAAGACATAGGGCTAGAATTTTCATGAAGATACCTTGCCCTAAAAATGACCTTAAGCTATCTGAAATGAGCCTTGAACTTAGAGACAGAAATCTGGAACCTGCAGAATTTGACCATATGAACAGTAAATTTTGCATGGCCATAACTCTCTCTAGAAAACTCCAATTTAGGTGATTCTTAAACCGATGGAAATCTAAGACATAGTAGAACATTTCATATGAAGAACTTGAGGCCAAATTATAGACTTAACCCAATCAAATTACTGAGAAAAGTTGAATTACTGAATCTGTTGAGTTGCAGATTTACTATATGAATAGTAAACTTTGCATGGCCATAACTCTCTCTAGAAAACTCCAATTTAGGCGATTCTTGAACTGATGGAAACCTAAGACATAGTAGAACATTTTATATGAAGAACATTAGATCAAATTATGGACTTAACTTGATCAAAATGCTGAACGAAGTTGAATCGATAAATCTGCCAGAACTAAATCTGTAGCATGAATAGTAACATGAATAGTAATAGTGTTTTGGGCATAACTTGAGCTACACAGCTCTGAATTAGGTGATTCAAAAAGGAAAATATAGTTAAGACCTAGATGAACAACTTTCATGAAGAACATCTCATCAAATTATAATCGAAACTAGGTAAAAATTGGATTCAAAGATTGGGGCACCAAGTTGTCCAAAACCAAAATTTTCAAAAATTTGCAAAGCAAATTTGGGATGCATTAGACATTCATGTAATGAGTTCTTGGCAGCAATTGAGATGCGTATTGAGATATTCTATTTGTGTATTTTCAGTAAAGAAAGAGGTTGGGACAGATAAGGAATAGTGAGTAAAGAGAAAGGAGAGCATTGAAGGTTTGTGCACAACTAACCTTTTCTTCGTTTTTAAACTTGTAAATTATTTGGAATGTGTTTATTTGAATGAGTTTGCTTTGAACAAGTTTACTTTGACTGAAATATATTTTTTCTCTTACATTTGAGAAATTTGGGTGTTGCCACCTTTATATGGATATTATGATGAATTTGAATGTGTTTATTGGTTTATAAACGTGATTGTTGAGTGGAAAATTTTTGAAAACTATTTTGAAACCATAATTAGCATGACAGTCTCTTTCGGAACTCCCCAGTAGTAACGGCTACTTGGGGTTGATAATTGATATTGATTATGTCTCCCATTAATAATGATTAGTGGGGTAAGGCTACATGAGTACTCATTAGCTAGCTAGCCCTTCCCTCATTAATAATGGTAAGTGAGATTGAGATTGCTTTGTCATGGTGTACAACACGGCACTAATCGTGAAATTTTATGTCATGGCCTAAACTGTGTGTTGATGTTGGCAACACTAATGCTTGATGAATTGTGATTTATGAAGTGTGATTTCTCATTTGAAATGTTATTCCAATAAATGGCTCTTATGGACTTAGAACTATTGTGAAGTTTTCATGTTTAAGAAAAATATTTGATTTATTATGCTTTGACAAATTATATTTTACCTTAAGTTTTAAAGTTATTAGTTGTGCACCACTGAGTGATATACTCAACGATAGCTTCTTTATGTTGTTGCAGGTAAGGGAAAGGAGAAGGCTACCGAATGAGTGACTTGGAAGCAGCATTTGGTATTGATTATGGGTATATATCGTAGGTATACCCTTGTAATTTTCTTTTGATGTATTTTGTACCCATATGTATGGATGTACAGACATTGAGCAGTTTGTATTTAAAAGCACGACATTGCTATCACATTTTGAGTTTGTAACTATTTTGTATTTCACTTTGAGACTTATGAAAATGTAACTTTTACAATATTTATTCTATCATTATTTCCAATGAATGTTTACATGGAATTTTAACTATTCTCATGTAGTTTTCTGCAAAGGAATTGATAAAATAAAAAGCTATGATTTGTTTTAAAATCCTTTGTAGCAAAACTATGGGTTATCGGTAGGTGGAGTTCAGTAATTCATTAGGTATGCTACGGGAACATGTCATGCCTTACCAGGGATAAGGTGTGACATGGTGAGTTGATTTATGAAAGAAAAGTTGAGGTTTCATAAGTTAGGGTGATACTCCATTTCGGCAGCCATGAAAGTTCAACATGTTAACTTGTTTTCTTCATTATTTGGTGATTTGGGGTATTGATTTAAGTGCTTATATGTATAGGAGTGATTTACCATGTATAAAGTTTGATTTGTGAGTTTGAAAAGTTAAAATGGAAAGCTTGATGTATGTGTATTACTTTGGCAGCCTCATGGTGAAGATTGGTAATGTTTAAGTTCATGAAAAGTTATTGAGTTATGGTACAAAAAGTGGCAGCACATGTATATGAAATAGCAGTGATAATATATGTAATTTGGTAATGTAAATTGTATGTATTGGTTAGGAGTATTATATGGAAAATTGTTTAGAATTAGATATTGTAAATTAGGAGTTATATTTGGTATATGTAAGCTCATTGTATTATGCCCAAAGTTGTTATAATGTAAACTATTGAATGAGTATGGTATGGTACAAGTGCAGAATGGTTTGGGAAGTAAAGATATAGTTGGTGAATGTGTGATTGGTTTAGTTTTCAAGAGACAGTATGCAAATGAGCCTATAACCCTAAGTGTGTGACTCCAATTGGTATGAAGCCAATTGGAGGTGAAACTAGGCACAAAATGTGCCAGAATAGGAAATGACCTAAAAATGACCTAAGTTTACCATTATAGTGCAATCTATCCAACAATAGTAAAATGACCATAACTTGGTCTAGTAAACTTCAAATGACCTAAAATTTGTGGCAAAAGCTGACTAAGGCATAGACCTACAAGTTTGTAATTTGGACCAGAACTCGAAAATCGAGGGAACTAGGTCATCTGATTAGGTCAAAATAGCATACCGAAATCCGATAAATTGCAATAAAATGCAATACACTTGAAAATGAATTTGGTAACATATACCAACACTAAAAGACTAAAAAAAAAGTGATATATTGGTAACATTAAAATTTATTCCCTTAGAGTGCATCAAAGGTCAGCATTATAGGTTGACTAAGGAAAGCAATAGTATTAAATAAATTAATTATTGAACCTTATTATTAGAGATAGTTTAAATGAGTATTGAAACACTTTAAATTGTGTGTTTCAGTTAGCAAAGACTCAGGGAAGGGGAAGAAAACACTGAGTCAGGGCCAAGAGGTTACTCTTCAGAGGTTTGTGCACAACAGTTATATCTATTGAATTTTCAATTGAAATAAATTATGACAATTTGTATGTTATTGTTTTAAATTGTGGAAAATTGTTTGAATGGAAATTTGATGGATACTTATTGCTGGAAAAATATTGCAAATGGTTTGAAACCACAACTATCATGTATATTTGATTGAATTCCTCGCTAGCTTGTCTAGTGGGACGAATTGGCTTTGAATTCCCTCTCTAACTGAAGTGTTGAGGTGTGTGTCAGTTGAGGACGAATAGGATGAGTACTCATATAATTGCTAGCTAGCTATGTTATTCCTCATTAGCTATTGGCTTTTGGGACAAATTGTGTCACACCTTACCCCTCTGTTGGGCATAACATGATCCCGTAGAATACCTAATGAACTACTGAACTTCACCTATCGATAACTCATTAAGTACCCTGCAAGGGATTTTAAAATCATTTTCTTACTTTTTATAAGTATGAAATATAATTTAATTTCATTCAATTTTAAACAAAATATTTCCATTCATATTTCAGTAAAGATAAAACAATTTACATACATCATTCCAAAAATTTATATTAGGAAAAATCCAAACCAAAATTTATTACAACCTTTATATAACTCTAAACAACTGTTCTTGATCATTTTCTACATTTACATACATTACATACATCAAAATAATTTTTACAATCAGGGTATAAAATATACCTGATAAACTTCAGAGTAGGTAGCTCCTCAATTCTCAGCAGCTCACTCTGCTGCTTTTCTAGTCTCTATATTTGCGACAGTAATAACAGCCATCGCTGAGTATTAGGACTCAGTGGTGTACAACATACTAAAAATAATCTTTATGTGGAATTTAAATCATATTTATTCAAAAATTAAAGTAAACATGAATTATAAATTCAAAACATGATTTAGAAGATTTTAATCCAAACAATTTCATTGCAAAAGTCTCAAAACAAATTTCGTAAAAACACACAGTTATGTCATGCCATTCAAAATAAATATAATCTCAATAGGCAGAGTCTAAGGAGAAGTCACATCACAAGGCTAGCTAGCTCAAATATATGGGAACCCATTCTTTTTCTTCTTCTACTGGCACACACCTCAACACTTCAGCCAGAGAAGGAATCAAAATTTGAAACTGATTTCCCCCACTAGTCATGCTAGTGAGGTATTCAAATATATGGTCATGACACTGTGGTTTCAAAACTATCTTAACAATTTACTAAAAATTTGATGTCATTTCAAATATATACAATTAAACTTTCAACAATTTAAATTAAAAGCATAACAAACATTTCACGACAATGATATCACAATTTAATATTTCAATTCATTCAAAACGATGTGCAGAAGAAAATTTACAAAAATTCTATGTTGTGCACAAACCTTATACGAGTCGCCTCTTGCCCTTGACTCGACATCTCGGATTCTTTCCCGGTATTCTTTTCCACTGAAACACACAGTTTCATAGTGTTTCAATATTATAACTTATCATAAATCCAAAAATAAATTCAAATTTACGTTTACCTAGCTTTAATATGCTAAAATTGACATTCTTTAAAATTTGTGTTTCGAAGTTACTATTTACTACACTATTTAAGTCAATTTGTTGACTTTCTAATGCTTAATAGGTATGGAAATTCTAATTTCACCCACATACCACATTTTGGTTACTAAATTTCTTGGTTTTGGTTGTTTACTCAAATTCTAAGTCTTTTAGGCAAATTTGTAAATTTTCAGTTTTGGTATCCTATGTTGTACTGTTCCATTGGTCATATTGCTGTTAGAATTTGGCTAAGTTTCCTGCACAGAAATTGTTCCTTATTATCTTAAATTTATTCTCCTTTTTGAATCACTCCAATTGGAGTTTTGTAGCTCAAGTTATAGTCATTTGAATCATGGCTATCGGATTGGTCTACCCCAGATTTTCTGGGCAAATTTTGGGTTTTGGCAGTTGTAGGTCACCAACTTTGGGTGACTTTGGTTAAGGGCATAATTTGGGTTTATGTTCTTCATGAAAGTTTTAGGTCTATATCTCAGCTTTCTACTGGTAAAATTTTAGGTCATTTGGACCTACCTAGCCCAAGTTATAGCCAAATGAACAAACACTGTTTATTTGGTTATTTTTGTACAGGGCAGAATAACTATTTTCGGATTTGGTCAATTTGTTCACTAGGTGTTAGTCACTTTCTGGGCATGATTCCTGAATGTAAAATGTGTCGTTTTGTGTCTAGTTTCATTCCCAATTAGCCTCACACCAATTGGGCTAGTAAATTTTTAGTTTTAGTCCCTGTAAGGGACCTTGGTCCTGCTGCCTGCAGAATGTCCCTAAGCAATCCGAATTTAAACCTAATTCTAACACTTCCAAGATACCACAATTCGTCACATATGACCATTTTTCAGCTCAAACAAGGTCAAACACACCATTTGACCAATTCTCCAATTTTTGTCTTCCAAAACCCTAGGTCCAAACCCTAATTACACAATTGTTTCAATTCATGTAATTTTACATACATATAACTTCACTAAACTTAGAATTCATATTCAATTAGGTTAAAGCACACCAAACCCT
The DNA here is from genome assembly GCF_030052815.1 of Hevea brasiliensis. Classification (NCBI taxonomy): domain Eukaryota; kingdom Viridiplantae; phylum Streptophyta; class Magnoliopsida; order Malpighiales; family Euphorbiaceae; genus Hevea; species Hevea brasiliensis. The sequence continues at coordinate 36,866,698 of NC_079497.1, read as the reverse complement.
AATCACTCATAGCTAATCGAATTTCATATAGTTCTTCAACATATCATTTTGTTTCCTTTTTCAACAAATCATCACTCCATCAAGTTGTCTAAGTATATATGTAAAGATACAAAAAGAGAAATCAACTAACCTTTAAGCAGAATTTTTTTTTCCCTTCAAAACTTCTTCCTTTCTTCTTCCATTTTGTTATCAATAGGTGAATCAAGGTTCAAGGACAAGATTTACTTAAGAAACCTTAGGGAAATTATGGCTAGATTAGGGTTTATGAAGCTTGAGTCAAGCTTCCATGGAGGTTTCAAGAAAGAAAAATGAGAGAGAGACCAAGGGAGAGGGACAGCAAGAATGGATGAGGAAGGAGACTTTTTGTTTTTTTTTTTTCTTTCTTTATTCGTTTTTAATCCTTTAGGAAGACCACAATTATCCAAAATTAATTTTTTAATTATAATATTTATTGCATCATGCATGATGTCATCACTTTTCACTTTTTCTTTTTCCTTTTTTTTATTTATTTTTCCATTAGCTCTTTAATTTAATTCCAGACTCTAAAATTTTATTTTCTCTGATTTTATTTGACAGTTAGATCAGGAGTTACCTCCAGGGGTTAATTGACCAAATTGTCCCTTGCCGGTTCAACTCGGTTTGTAAATAATTCAATATTTCTTCCGGATCCCTGACCTAATTATTTGACTGGCTTAACATTTTTTTTTTTTTTTGTGATTTTCTCTTTTCCACTGTGTTCACAATAGTTCTAAGGACCGCGGCGTCACATTTTACGGTTTGAAATTTGAGTTTAAATCGACTTTACAGTCCTTCCTGAGAAGGTCACCCATTGCTGTGACTCTCGGCTCATTTAACTTCTTGTGTTCTATTTTTCTTATTTATACTTAACTATTTGACAATTACTAATTATTTGTGTTTAGGGCTTATCTAGTTGTCTTAAGTGTGGTTCTAATCCTTTTACTTGTCTGGACCGACACCGATCACAGAACAGTGAAATATACTAGGCTACGCAAATAGGGGTGTTACAATTCTCCCCCCCTTAAAATAAATTTTATCTCAAAATTTTACCCGGTATCAATCTCTGAACAGCTGTGGGTGCTGTCTCCTCAGGTCCTCCTCTCATTCCCAAGTAGCCTCCTAGCTCAAATGATGGTTCCACAACACTTTCACTAATGGTATTTGCTTGTTCCGTAGCTGCTTCACCTCATAAGCCAGAATCTCTATGGGTTCTTCCTCATATGTGAGGTCTGGATTCACTTCAATCTCTTCTACTCGTAGTACATGAGATGGGTCTGGCTGATACCTCCTTAACATAGATACATAGAAGACATTATGTATCTTCTCCAACTCTGGAGGTAGTGCCAAACGATATGCCAAAGGACCCACTCTTTCTAGAACCTCATATGGCCCAATGAAATGAGGACTCAGTTTCCTTTTTCTGCCGAATCTCATAATTTTCTTCCAAGGGGAAACCTTAAGGAATACTTTGGAATACTTTCTCACCCACTGCATACTCAATATCTCTTCTCTTTAAATCAATATAGGACTTCTGATGGTCTGATGCAGTCTTAAGTCGATCTTTAATCAACCTGATTTTCTCTTCAGTTTGCTAAACAATTTCTGGCCCAATAAATTTTCTTTCGCCTGCTTCATCCTAACACAGGGGAGTTCTGCACTTTCTTCCATACAAAGCTTCTTATGGAGGCATCCCAATGCTTGATTGGTAACTATTGTTGTAAGAAAACTCAATCAAAGGTAAGTGTGTGTCCCAGCTGCCCTCAAACTCAATCACACAAGCCCGTAGCATATCCTATGAGATCTGAATTACCCTTTCGGACTGGCCATCAGTCTATGGGTAGAATGTCGTACTGAAGTTCAATCAAGTTCCTAGGGCTCTTTAAAGACTACCCCATAATCTAGAAGTGAACCTAGGATTTATGTCTGATATGATGGATACTGGCACCCCATGCAGTCTTACTCTCTCATCAATGTACAACTTGGCCAATCTTTCTAAACTGTAGTCCATCTGTACTGGGAAAAAATGAGCAGACTTGGTCAGTCTGTCAATAATGACCCATACTACATCATGACTCTTCTGTGTCCTCGAAAGTCCCATCATAAAATCCATTGTTATTCTCTCCCATTTCCATTCTGGTACTGATAGTGGATGTAACAACCCCACAGGTATTTGATGCTCTGCCTTCACTTGCTGACAAGTTATGGATTTGGAAACAAATTTTGCCACATCACTTTTATATCCATCCACCAGTAATGCTCCTTTAGCCTTCTATACATTTTTGTGCCACCAGGGTGCAAGGTAAAAGGAGACTCATGTGCTTCCTTCAAAATGATCTACCTTAAATTAACCTCATTAGGAACACACATTCTGCCCTGGTGTAATAGCAGACAGTCATATCTTATTGAGAATTATGGCTTCTTGCCCTGCTGAACTTCTTCCAACAGCTTCTGATACTTCTGATTATTCTGAGCAGCCATTCTGATATGATCAATCAACACTGGCTGTACATGCCATGTAAGTGTTGTCTGCCCCTCATCATTAATCTCTAAGCTAGCATGTAATGATCTCAACTCATGTACCATAGATAAAGGAGTAACCCGTAGACTTATCATAGTCTTGTGACTTAAGGCGTCAGCCACTACATTAGCTTTCCCTGGCTGATAGTCTATCAGACAATCATAGTCTTTTATCAACTCTAACCATCTCTTCTGTCTCAATTCCAACTCTTTCTGAGTGCCCAAATACTTCAAACTCTTATGATCCGTGTAGATGTAGCACTTATCCCCATACAAATAATGTCTTCAGATCTTAAGAGCGAACACTATAGCTACTAGCTCCATGTCATGTGTTGGATAATTCCTCTCATGCAGTTTTAGCTGGCGTGATGCATAAGCAATGACATTTCGATCTTGCATCAATACACAGCCTAACCCATAATGAGAAGCATCACTGTAAACTGTGTATTCCTTACCTGGAGTAGGTAAAGTTAGGACTGGAGCCTTAGTCAAACACCTTTTCAATTCATCAAAACTCTATTAACATTTATCCATCCATTGAAATTTCACATCTTTTCGAAGTAGCTTAGTCAATGGAGATGCCAACATAGAAAATCTTTTCACAAAATGACGGCCGTATCCAGCTAAACCCAGAAAACTGCGAATCTCTGTGATATTTCTGGGTGGCCTCTAATTAAGGATAGCTTCTATCTTACTTGGATCTACCTTGATGCCCTCTACCGATACTACATGCCCCAAGAAAGATATTTCTTTTAGCTAAAATTCACACTTCGATAATTTGGCGTATAGCTGTTTGTCCCTCAAATTCTATAGTACAATCCACATATGTCTATCATGCTCTTCTGCACTCCTCGAATAGACCAATTTATCATCTATGAATACCACCACAAACTGATCGAGGTATGGTCTGAAGACAGTGTTTATCAGATCCATTAAAGTATCCGGAGCATTAGTTAACCCGAATGGCATGATCAAGAACTCATAATGGCCATAGCGGGTTCTGTAGGCAATTTTAGGAATATTCTACTCTTGTACTTTTAGCTGATAATAACCTGATCTTAGGTTAATTTTGGAGAACACAGCTGCACCCCTCAACTGATCAAATAAGTCGTCAATGCAGGGCAATGGATATCTATTCTTTATTGTCACCTTATTCAATTGCCGATAGTCAATACATAAACGGAGAGTGCCATCTTTCTTCTTAACAAACAACACTGGTGCTCCCCAAGTTGACACACTAGGGTGGATAAAGCCCTTATCAAGCAGCTCTTGCAACTGTACTTTCAACTCTTTCAATTTTGTAGGTGCCATTCTATATGGTGTTATGGAGATTGGGTCCACACCAGGCATAACATCAATCTCAAACTGTATCTCTCTTTCTGGAGATAATCATAGCAATTCATCAGGAAACACATCCGGAAAGTCACATACTGTAGGGATTTCCCTCAGTGCTGGGCTCCCCACTTGGGTGTCTATAACATGTGATAAGTATGCTTCACACCCCTTTTTGATCATCCTTCTGGCTAGTGTAGCCGAAATGATGTTTGATGGTAGTAATTGCCTCTCCCCATGTATTACCACATCACCGTATAGAGGGAGACCAAAAGTGACTATCTTCAATCTGCAGTCAATCATAGGGTGATGCCTGGCTAACCATTCCATGCCCAAGATAATATCATAATCTCTAAAGGGCATTTCAATCAAATCTGATAGAAAAACATGTCCCTAGATCACCAAAGGGCAGTCTCTATAGATTCTGTTGACCTGAACTTCTTGTCTTAATGGACTAGTTACTAACACTTTAAAAACAATTTTGACACACGGAACAACAAGTGAACTGACTATGCTAGCACTAACATATGAGTGGGTTGAACCCAGATCAAACAACACAAATACATCTTGATCAGAGATAGAAAATGTACCAGCTACAACATCGAAAGTCTCAGTCTATTATCGCTGTCTCATCGTACAAACTCTAGCTGAAGCACTTTCTTATGTTGACTGACTAACGGTACCTTGACTGCCTGAAGCATTGCCTCTACCTCTGTCACTTCCTCTGCCAACCGATTGTGAACCTCTAGGAGCAGGACTTTGAATAGATCCTTCTGTAGTAGCAGGAGCTGGACCGAATCTAGGAGTACTAGTGCAATCTTTTGCAATATGACTCTTGCCTCCATAGTTAAAATAGGCTTTTGTTACCCAATAGCATTCTCCCCCATTAATCTTGCCACAAGTCTCACAGGGGCAGGGAGGTTGTGAACCCGTGCTCGACTGCTGACCAGACCTAAGGGGTCTCTATCCAAAGAATCTGCCCCTTCCAAACCTTCCACCTCGACCTCTGCTAGGTCCACCAAATTTATTCCTCTTCCCAAAAGTACCACTAAGACTTTGCTCTACTAACTTTTCCCCCTTATCTTTCTCAGATTTCTCAGTTTTCCCTGATTTTTCTTTTGTTGGGGTCACTTCTGATTCAATTATTTCCAACTCAAGTGCTTGAGAAATGAGCTCTGAGAAATTACTGTGTATGAATCCCACTACTTACATCCGTAGGCTAGGCTTCAAATCCGTCTCAAATCTCTTGCACCTTTCCTTGCTGGTAGAAAGGAGACTCCTAGCATAGTGGCTTAAGCGGGAGAACTCCCTCTCATACTCTGCCACTGATCTGTTGCCTTGCTTCAAACTCAAAAATTCTTGTAGTTTCTGATTAACATATGCATCTGGGATGTATTTCTGTCTAAACTCTCTGATGAAGTCATCCCAAGTCAGTACTGGTGGTTCAGCCAAGCTGTGGAGGATGGTTTTTCAGCAATCATATACATCCCCTTGCAGTAGTGACATGGAGTATTCAAATTTCAACTCATCTGGGCAGTGCAGCTTCTTGAATACTCTATCCATTCACTCTAGCCACTTCTCTGCCTCTAAAGGGTCTACTATACACTTAAATTCCGTAGCCCCATACTTTAACAGCTTGTCATATTGTCTGGCTAGAGGTTATGGTTGTATCACAGGTATTTGGGGTGGAGCTTGAGTAGGCATACCCCTAGCCATTTGTTGAAACATTGCCACCATCTGCTGTGTGAATTTTGCGGGAAACTACGGCATTTGTGGGGCTGGTGCCACTGACCCACTGACATTCTGTAAAGCTGGGACTTCCCCTTGTGCGTCAGCTTCAACAGATTGCTCAACTGAGCAATCCCCTTCTTCCATATCAATCTGGAGTAGGATATCTCCTGAACAAATATCTCTTGAACAAATAACACAAGGAGATTTCCCTCCGTTAGTTCATATTTATTATGTAATGCACTGTATGTAACAAATAAGGACATTGAGCAGTTATACTTAGCAAAGAAAAGACACAAATTCACAATTTAAAACATACTTTAAAAATTTTCTTTGATACCACTAAAATATGTTACACCTTACCCCTCTGTAAGGCATAACATGATTCCGTAGAATAACTAATGAACTACCAAATTTCACTTACTGATAACTCATTAAGTACCCTACAAGGGATTTTAAAATCATTTTCTTACTTTTTATAAGTGGTAAGCATTTTCTACTTGGTATTAAAATATTTAATTAAAGTTTAAAAACTAGTTAAAATTTTTGTTCCATTATATTTTTCTGCAAATTTTATAAAAATTTTGGCAGAGTGCTGTTTGTATTTTGACAAAATAGTTCTTCAAATACCTATAAAAAAAAGCACTTCCAATGATTTATCTCATCAATTTAACATCCATCTAACCAATTTCAACATCATTTCTCAATTTCCAAAATTCAACATCATCAAATAATATAATTCAATTTCATTCAATTTAAAACAAAATATTTCCATTCATATTTCAATAAAGATAAAACAATTTACAAACATCATTCCAAAAACTTACATTAGGAAAAATCCAAACCAAAATTTATTACAAGCTTTATACAACTCTATACAACTACTCATGATCATCCATTTTCTACATTTACATACATTACATACATCAAAATAATTTTTACAATCAGGGTATAAAATATACCTGATAAACTTTAGAGTAGGTAGCTCCTCAATCCTCAACAGCTCACTCTGTTACTCCTCTAGTCTCCATATCTGCGACAGCAATAACAGCCATCACTGAGTACTAGGACTCAGTGGTGCACAACATACTAAAAATAATCTTTATGCGGAATTTAAATCATATTTATTCAAAAATTAAACTGAACATGAAATATAAATTGAAAACATGATTTATAAGATTTTAATCCAAACAATTTCATTGCAAAAGTCTCAAAACAAATTTGATAAAAACACACAATTATATCATGCCATTCGAAACAAATATAATCTCAATAGCCAGAGGCTAAGGAGAAGTCGCATCACAAGGGTAGCTAGCTCAAATATATGGGAACCCATTCTTTTTCTTCTTCTACTGGCACACACCTCAACTGTTCAGCCAGAGAAGGAATCAAAATTTGAAACTGATTTCCTCCACTAGTCGTGCTAGTGAGGTATTCAAATATATGGTCATGACACTATAGTTTCAAAACTATCTTAACAATTTACTAAACATTTGATGCCATTTCAAATATATGCAATTAAACTTTCAACAATTTAAATTAAAAGCATAACAAACATTTAAAGACAATGATATCACAATTCAATATTTCAATTCATTCAAAATGATGTGCAGAAGAAAATTTACAGAATTTCTATGTTGTGCTCAAACCTTATACGAGTCACCTCTTGTCCTTGACTCGACAACTCGGGTTCTTTCCTGGTATTCTTTTCCATTGAAACACACAGTTTCACAATGTTTCAGTATTATAACTTATTATAAATCCAAAAATAAATTCAAATTTACTTTTACCTAGCTTTAATATGCTAAAATTGATGTTCTTTAAAATTTGTATTTTGGGATTACTATTCACTACACTATTCAAGTGAATTTCTTGACTTTCTAATGCTTAATAGGTATGGGAATTCCAATTTCACCCACATACTATATTTTGGTTACTAAATTTATTGGTTTTGGTTGTTTACTCAAATTCTAAGTCTTTTAGGCAAATTTGCAAATTTTCAGTTTTGGTGTCCTACGTTGCACTATTCCATTGGTCATGTTACTGTTAGAATTTGGCTAAGTTTCCTTCATAGAAATTGTTTCTTATTGTCTTAGCTTTATTTTCCTTTTTGAATCACTCTAATTGGAGTTTTGTAGCTCAAGTTATAGCCATTTGAATCATGGCTGCCGGATTAGTATAACCCAGATTTTCTGGGCAAATTATGGGTTCTGGCAGTTTTAGGTCACCAAATTTGGGTGACTAAATGACTTGGTTAAGGGCATAATTTGGGTTTGTGTTCTCCATGAAAGTTTTAGGTCTATATCTCAACTTTCTACTGGTAAACTTTTAGGTCATTTAGACCTTCCTAGCCCAAGTTATGACCAAATGAACAAACACTGTTCATTTGGTCATTTTTGTACAGGACAGAATACCTATTTTTGGGTTTGGTCAATTTCTTCACTAGGTGTTAGTCACGTTCTCGGCATAATTCCTAAATGAAAAATGTGTCATTTTGTGTCTACTTTCATTCCCAATTGGCCTCACACCAATTGGGTTGGTAAATTTTTAGTTTTGATCCCTGAAAGGGACCTCGGTCCTACTGCCTACAGGATGTCCCTGAGCAATCCAAATTTAAACCTAATTCTAACAATTCCAACATACCACAATTGGTCACGTGTGACCATTTTTCAGCTCAAACAAGGTCAAACACACTATTTGACTAGTTCTCCAATTTTTGTCTTCCAAAACCCTAGGTCCAAACCCTAATTACACAATTGTTTCAATTCATGTAATTTCAATACTTTAAACATACATATAACTTTACAAACCTTAGAATTCATATTCAATTAGGTTAAAGCACACCAAACCCTAACCACTCATAGCTAATCGAATTTCATATAGTTCTTAAACATATCATTTTATTTCCTTTTTCAACAAATCATCACTCCATCAAGTTGTCTAAGTATATATGTAAAGATAGAAAAAGAGAAATCAACTAACCTTTATGCATAATTTTTTTTCCCTTCAAAACTTCTTCCTTTCTTCTTTCTTTTTGTTATCAATAGGTGAATCAAGGTTCAAGGACAAGATTTACTTAAGAAACCTTAGGGAAATTATGGCTAGATTAGGGTTTATGAAGCTTGAGTCAAGCTTCCATGGAGGTTTCAAGAAAGAAAAATGAGAGAGAGACCAAGGGAGAGGGACGGCAAGAATGGATGAGGAAGGAGACTTTTTGTTTTTTTTTTTCTTTCTTTTATGCATTTTTTAATCCTTGAGGAAGACCACAATTATCCAAAATTAATTTTTTTAATTATAATGTTTATTGCGTCATGCATGATGTCATCACTTTTCAGGTTTTTCTTTTTCCTTTTTTTTTCTATTTATTTTTCCATTAGCTCTTTAATTTAATTTTCGACTCCAAAATGTTATTTTCTCTGATTTTATTTGACAGTTAGGTCAGGAGTTAGCTCCAGGGTTCAATTGACCAAATTGCCCCTCGCCGGTTCGACCCGGTTTGCAAATAATTCAATATTTCTTTCGGATCTCTGACCTAATTATTTGACTGGCTTAACAATTTTTTTTTGTGGTTTTCTCTTTTCCAATGTGTTCACAATAGTCCTAAGGACCGTGGCGTCACATTTTACGATTCAAAATTTGAGTTTAAATCGACTTCGCTGTCTTTCCGAGAAGGTCGCCCATCGCTGTGACTCTAGGCTCATTTAACTTCTTGTGTTCTGTTTTTCTTATTTATACTTTACTAATTATTTATTTTAGGGCTTATCTAGTTGTCTTAAGTGTGGTTCTAATCCTTTTACTTGTCTGGACTGACTCTGGTCATCGAAACAGTAAAATATACCAGGCTATGCAAACAGGGGTGTCACAAATTAAACTATGGAATCATGATTAAGCTGTGTGTGTGATTTATTGATATTTATTGTGATATTGTGAAATGGAGTTTAATTCTTTATGACATTCATTGTCTTTTGAATTCAACCATGATTTAAGTATCCACAGTTTATATGATTTATGGTTTATGGTTTTAAATTGCATTTTCTTAATGTTGTGCACCACTGAGACCTTGGCTCAGCGATAGCTTTTTCATTGCTGTCGCAGGTAGACAGACAGCCAGAGCAACAGAGTAGGCTGCTTGTGCTACATTTCGGGATTCCGCCGGGTATATTGAGTATACCATATTTTTGTAATTTTTATTGTAATGTATATACATTGTATGTATATATTGTACTTGGTCTTGAGCAGTTGTAAACTAAAATTGTAAATTATTTTGGCCTGTAAAAATATTGTGACATATTTCTTTTATCTTAGCTTTTGAAAACACTGAAAAATTGATGTTGAATTGAGTTGACAAATGTTGAGAAATTTATTGTGTTGAACTATTATTGGAGTTTGGGATTGAAGAAATATATTGGAAATGCTTTTTACAGGTTTTTGAAGAACTGATTTATTCAAAATACAGATGGCACTCTGTCAAAATTTTTACAGAAATTATTGATACTTCAGATTTGTTAATTGGTTCACTTCAGATAAAAAAAAAATTTTGCACCTATCAAAAGTGCTCACCACTGTAAAAAGAAATAAGAAAAGGATTAAAATCCCTTGTAGTGTATTTAATAAGTTATCAGTAGGTGAAGATTGGTAATTCATTAGGTATACTACGGGATCATATTATGCCTTATAGAGGGGTAGGTTGTGAAATGTTTTAGTGGTATCAGAGCTAGTTTTTAAATTCTATTTTGACCTATAATTTGAATATTCTTTTTTCATAGTACAACTGCTCAATATCATTGTTTGATACCTACAGTACATTACATTATAAATATGGACTAACGGGAGGAAATCTGTTTGTGTTATTTGTTCAGGAGTTATAATATCCTCTAATTGAGTATGGAAGAAGGGGACCGCTCAGTCGATCAATCAATAGAGCCTGAGGTGCTAGGGGAAGCCCCAGCCCTTCACAATGTGAGTGGATCAGCCGCAGCAGTCCCCTTAGTACCACAGTTTGTTGCTCAGTTTGCTCAGCAGATGGCTGCAATGTTCCAACAAATGGCTGGTAACATGCCTACTCAAACCCCACTGCAGACACCAGTGGTACAACCATAGCCTTCAGCTAGGCAGCATGACAAGCTGATGAAATATGGGGCTACTGAGTTCAAGGGGACAGTAGATTAGAGGTAGAACAATGGTTGGAGAGAATGGATAGGGTGTTCAAGAAACTACACTGTACAGAGGAGCTCAGATTTGAGCATTCAGTGTCACTACTACAGGGAAATGCATATGACTGGTGGAAAATCATTCCTCATAATTTGGTAGAACCTCCAGTGCTAACCTAAGATGACTTTCTTCGGGAGTTCAAACAAAAATATATCCTAGATGCATATGTGAACCATAAGCTATAGGAGCTCTTAAGTCTAAAACAGGGAAGTAGATCAGTGGCAAAATATGAAAGGGAATTTTCTCGCCTGAGCTACTATGCTAGAAGTCTCTTTTCTACCAGCAAGGAAAGATGTAAGAGATTTGAAATCGACTTGAAGCCTAGTCTCAGACTACAAGTGGTCAGATTCAAACATATTAACTTCTCTAAGCTTATTTCTCAAGCACATGAATTAGAGAGAATTGAGTCAGATGCGGCCCCAGAGAAAAAGAAATCAGAGAAGACAAAAAAAGAGAAAGAGGGAAAGTCACTAGATCAGAGTTCCAGTGGTCCTACTGGGAAGAGGAAGAACTTTGAGGGACACAACAGGGGTGGTAAAAAGTCTAGTACGGGAAGATTTTCTGGATAGAGGCCTCCTTCATCTGGTCAGTAGACTACCAGAAGTTCCTACCCTCCCCATTGGTTAGCCAGGCATCACGCCATGATTTACTGTAGACTAAAGACAGTTACTTTTGGTCTCCCTGAGTATAGTGATGTGGTAATATATGGGGAGAGGCAGCTATTGCCATCAAACATCATTTCGGCTGCACTAGCCAGAAAAATGAACAAAAAGGGGTGTGAACCATAATTGGTGCATGTGGTAGACACCCAAGTGGCAAGCCCAGCATTGAGGGACATCCCTATAGTATATGACTTTTCAGATGTGTTTCCTGATGAATTGCCAGGATTTCCTTTAGAGAGAGAAGTACAGTTTTAGATTAATATTATGCCTGGTGTGGATCCAATCTCCATAACACCATATAGAATGACACCAGCAGAATTAAAGGAGTTAAAGGTACAGTTGTAAGAACTACTTGAAAAGGGCTTCATCCGCCCTAATGTGTCACCGTGGGGAGTGCCAGTATTATTTGTTAAAAAGAAAAATGGCACTCTCCGCTTATGTATTGACTACCGGCAGTTGAATAAGGTGACAATAAAGAACAAATATCCATTACCTTGTATTGATGATCTGTTTGATCAGTTGAAGGGTGCAGCTGTGTTCTCCAAAATTGATTTGCGATCTGGTTATTATCAGTTGAAAGTGCAAGAGCAGAGTATTCCAAAAACTGTTTTTAGAACTCGATATGTCCACTATGAGTTTTTGGTAATGCCATTCGGGTTAACAAATGCTCCAGCTGCTTTTATGAATCTAATGAATACTATCTTCAGACCATACCTCGACCAATTTATGGTGGTGTTTATTGATGATATTTTAATACATTCGAGGAATGCAGAGGAGCTTGACATACATCTGTGGATTGTGCTGCAAACTTTGAGGGAGAAACAGCTATACGCCAAATTATCGAAATGTGAATTTTGACTGAAACAAATCTCTTTCTTGGGACATGTTGTGTCAGCTGAAGGGATCAAGATAGATTCCAAAATGGTAGAAGCTATCCTTAATTGGAAGCCACCCAGGAATATCATAGAAATTTGTAGTTTTCTGGGTTTAGCTAGATACTATTGCCAATTTGTGAAAGGGTTTTATATGTTGGCTTCTCCACTGACCAAGTTGCTTCGGAAAGATGTAAAATTTTAGTGGATAGATAAATGCTAGCAGAGTTTTGATGAGTTGAATAGGTGTTTGATTGAAGCTCCAGTCCTTACTTTACCTACACCGGGTAAAGAATACACAGTTTATAGTGATGCTTCTCACAATGGGTTAGGTAGTATACTGATGCAAGATCAGAATGTCATTGCTTATGCATCACGCTAGCTGAAACCACATGAGAGGAACTATCCAACACATGACTTGGAGCTAGCAGCTATTGTTTTTGCTCTGATGATCTGGAGACACTACTTGTATGGGGAGAAATGCTACATTTACACATATCACAAGAGCTTGAAGTACTTGGGCACCTAGAAGGAATTGAATTTGAGGCAGAGGAGATGGTTAGAACTTATTAAAGACTATGATTACTTAATAGACTATCAGCCAGGGAAAGCAAATGTGGTGGCTAACGCCTTAAGTCGCAAGACTATGACAAGTCTCAGTGTTTCTCCTTTGTCCATGGTATATGAGTTGAAAGCACAGTATGCCAATTTGGAGACTGATGATGAGGGACAGATAGTAGTTGCATGGCATGTACAGCCAGTGTTGATTGATCATATCAGAATGGCTGCTCAGAATGATGAAAAATATCAAAAGCTACTGAAAGAAGTCCAGCAGGGCAAGAAACCTAAATTTTATGTGAGAAATGATGGTTTATTGCTACATCAAGGTAGAATGTGCATTCCTAATGATGTGGAATTGAGACAGATCATTATGATGGAAGCATATGAGTCTCCTTTTGCTATGCACCCTGGTGGAACTAAAATGTACAGAGGGCTGAAAGAGCATTACTGGTGGATGGGTATGAAGAGGGATGTAGCTGATTTTGTCTCCAAATGCCTAACTTGTCAGCAAATGAAGGCAGAACATCAAGTTCCAGTTGGTTTGTTACATCCATTGCCAGTACCAGAGTGGAAATGGGAACGGATAACTATGGATTTTGTGATGGGACTTCCGAGGACACAGAATAGTCATAATGCAGTATGGGTTATAGTTGACGAACTGACCAAGTCTGCTCACTTTCTACTAGTTCGGATGGACTATAGTTTGGAGAGATTGGCTAGATTGTACATAAATGAGATTGTAAAACTGCATGGAGTGCTAATATCGATTGTATCAGACAGAGATCCTAGGTTCACTTCTATATTCTGGGGTAGTCTTGAGAGAGCCCTAGGAACTAGATTGAACTTCAGCATGGCATTCCACCCACAAACAGATGGCCAGTCTGAGAGGGTAATTCAGATATTGGAGGATATGCTATGGGCTTGTGTGATTGAGTTTGAAGGTAGTTGGGATATACACTTACCTTTGATTGAGTTTGCTTATAACAACAGCTACTAATTAAGCATTGGGATGCCTCCATATGAAGCTTTGTATGGCAGAAAGTGCAGAACTCCCTTATGTTTGGATGAAGTAGGTGAAAGAAAGATGATTGGGCCAGAAATTATTCAGCAGACAGAGGAAAAGATCAGATTGATCAGAGATTAACTCAAGACTGTATCAGACCATTAAAAGTCCTATATTGATTTGAAAAGAAGAGATATTGAATATGCAGCAGGTGATAAGGTATTCCTCAAAGTTTCTCCTTGGAAGAGGATTATGAGATTTGGCAGAAAGGGGAAACTAAGTCCTCGCTTTATCGGACCATATGAGGTTATAGAAAGAGTGGGTCCTTTGGCATATCGGTTGGCATTACCTACATAGCTAGAAAGGATACACAGTGTCTTCCAAGTGTCCATGTTAAGGAGGTACATATATGACCCATCTCATATTCTATCAGTTGAAGAGATCGAGGTAAATCCAGACCTTTCATATGAGGAAGAACCTATAGAGATTTTGGAACATGAGGTGAAACGGCTGAGGAATAAGTAGATACCCCTCGTTAAAGTGCTGTGGAACCATCATTCAGGCCAGGAAGCTACTTGGGAACGTGAAGAGGACATGAGGAGACAGCACCCACAGCTGTTCAGAGACTGATGCCAGGTAAAGTTTTGAGACGAAATTTATTTTAAGGGGGAGAGAATTGTAACACCTCTATATTCGGTAGTGCGTTATACTGTTCTGATGACCAGTGTCTGTTCAAATAGATAGAACGCCTGGAACTACATTTAAATGTTGGTGAGGAGACATGAAATAATGTAATACACTAGAAAAAAATACAAGAAAAGCAAAGGAAAAATAAGAGCAATGAAATGTAACTAAGTTAAACGAGCCAAAAACCGTAGCGATGGCTGACCGCACTGGGAAGTTGTGGCGAGGACCATTGACTAGCCCTGGACAGTGGGGAACCCTGGGAAATATTTTTAAGACTTAAATAAACATCTATTGAAGTATAAATGACATTAGAAATGTCAAAGAAAAATTAAGTAATTAGTACAAAGAAAAATGAGAAATCGAGAAACTGACAAAAATTGGTGTTACCGAAAAATTAGAAATACAACCCGAATAGGGTATTGCAGTCAATTGACACCCCGAGTTGCC
Source organism: Hevea brasiliensis (assembly GCF_030052815.1). NCBI lineage: Eukaryota > Viridiplantae > Streptophyta > Magnoliopsida > Malpighiales > Euphorbiaceae > Hevea > Hevea brasiliensis. The sequence continues at coordinate 36,851,660 of NC_079497.1, read as the reverse complement.
TTTTACCTACATATCCATTAAAAATAAATAGTATTAAAATTTGGGGACCCCATGAAAAAGGAAATTAAATGTGTAATGAAATTTAGGGAAATGTGGGGATTAAATGCAATTATAAAAACTTTAAGTTAGAATAAGATTAAAATAGATTAGTGGAGCACTATGGACACATCAAAAAATTACTAAGGAACAGATTAGTGGAGCACTAATCATTACATCTTCTTCTTCCACAAATCCTTCAAAGTTGCTGAAACCAACTTCTCTCCCAAACCACCATTGTCGTCCCATTGTGAGCTCCTCCATGCATCCATGATCCAAGCTTCAAGTGGTTAAGGTTTCTTCATTAAAAGTAATCACCACACTTTGGGCAACACTTAGTGAACAAGAAAGAAGGGTTTTAGTGAAGTTTTGGTCAAGCTTCAAAAGAGGTAAGTATGTGTTTTCATTACTTGTTTCATTAAAATTGTAACTAAGGTTGTGGTGAGATGATTTATGGAAGAAAAGTTGAGGTTTCATAAGTTAGGGTGATACTCCATTTTGGTAGCCATGAAAGTTCAACATGTTAACTTAGGTAAGTATGTGTTTTCATTACTTGTTTCATTAAAATTGTAACTAAGGTTGTGGTGAGTTGATTTATGGAAGAAAAGTTGAGGTTTCATAAGTTAGGGTGATACTCCATTTTGGTAGCCATGAAAGTTCAACATGTTAACTTATTTTCTTCATGTATTTAGTGATTTGGGGTATTGATTTAAGTGCTTATATGTATAGTGTTAGTAGTATGCCCTAGAGCATATCATTTAGTATGTATCTTGTATATATTTTATTAATAAAAGGCATTTCCACTTTTCCGTTTACATAATATATTTATGTGTAATAGAAAAGGTCCATTGATATTTTGTTAGAAATATTATTCTTAAGTTGTTAAGAATATGAGTGACAATATTTCTAGCACAAAGTATCATAAATAGGTTCACAATCGAGGATACTTCATAATAAGGACATGACTTATCCAGAAAGATTGTATTCATGTTTGTTCCCAAGTTATTTATATGAGATATAAATAAGATGGAATGGTGAGTCTCATGCCATATAACAAACATGATAGGCACTTATAAATGATAAGTAGGCCGAACCAGTGACACTTATGACAAGCACATGGAGTTTACTCTTGTCAATGTTTTGTCATAAATCATATCGATGCATATAATCTTTAGACTGAGATAGCACAGATTATCTTGTATATAGGTAGTTTGAGTTTGATCTCGCTTTCATACTTGTACTGTATGGGTATATGGGCATCTATTGGCTCCTACTAGTTATATATGGAGGTAGGTGTTGATCAAGATGGAATCTGTTCCTCTAAGTAAATAGAGTTAAAATCCTATGTTCATTTAATTGTTCTTGACGTTTCAAGTTCCTGGCCAGACAGGATAGATTTATTCAGAAAAGAGTTTACGATGAGAAAAATCTTTTAATCAAGAACTGGAATTAAAAGAGAACATAATATTCATAGCAAATGGAGTTTGACATAAACCATGACTCGGCTTGAGTTGGGATTTTATGTGAGAGATTCTAGTGCATGGTAACATATGATTATAGGTTCATTTAAGGTAAATCTTATTACTAATTGGGTGGCCATGGCATGCTATGCTAGGTGTTAACCATGGTCTATGAGGTTCATAAAATGATTTAGAGAAATCATTTATGGTAAGAAAGAGTTCTGATGATATTAAGAGTTGATATCATGTCTCATTGCCAATTAGTGATGAGCCTAGTAAGTCACACACATACACAAGTTATCACCTATTTAAATATGATTTAATTAATTAATTAAAGAGTTTAATTGATTAATTAAATAGATTTGGTTTGCAATAAAATTGCAAAGGCCCTAGCATGACTTGAAACCAAATCTAGATTATTGGATGTGTAGTATAAATTAAATTTATATTTAAAGTGTTTAAATATGAATTTAATTGATGAGAAATTAATTGATAGAGATTAATTAATTAATTTATATTTGATATAAATTAATTAGAGGAAGAAAATAATTATTTTGGGTTAAGAACTCAAAATTAAGACACAGGGGCATTTTGGTCATTTTGCAGTGTGACACGTGGCACCATGAGATGGTGACACATGGCATAACACATAAGCTTTCCAAATATTTTCAATCATGTAAGATGATTAAAATCAAGATTAAATATAGGTTTGACACTTGGCACAATGTGATTGGGTCACTTAAACCTAGAGCTAATCAAAAGGTGACATGTGGCTAGGGTTTAATGTGTTAACCTAGCTATTTAAGTGGGGTTATGAAAAGAAAACACAACCAGCAGCCTCTCCTCTCATATGTCACGCCACTTTGAGCCTCTCCAGCTATTTCTCTTTATCTCTCATCAATTCAAAGAGATTAGCCATCAATCTCTTGAATTAAGAACACTAGAAATTGTTTCTAGTGTCCTGTTTGCATCTCTAATCTCTTAAAAGGCAGAACTTGAATTTCTAATTAATAGAAAAGGCTTTAGAAGCTGTTCAAGGGCTGCCATAGGTGTTCTTGGTGTGGACAAGCTAGAGGGACAACATCGGTGTCACGAAGACGAATCTCAAAGCGCAGGCTGCAGCACATCAAGAGGTTAGTGTAATCGTTCTTGATTTAATCTAGTGTTCTAAAATTAATCTGATTAATTTTAAAATCTTAAATGGCAAATACAGATCCAAAAACATATTAAAAGAGTTTTAATATGTTGTTTATCATTGAAATCAAATAGATAAAAATAAATCTTGCATGGTGCTTATGACCCTAGGTGAAAATTTTTGAATTCAATGGTATAATCTTGTGTTTTTCACGCTTCCGTTCCTTCAATTGGTATCAGAGCCACTATATTTGCCATTTAGATTGTTGATTATATAATTTAATTGTGTGTTTGATAATGAGATCAAGAGATTCATTGCTGGTTGGATCATGAGATGTGGCGTCACACATGGAGAAGCCACCATTGGTGGCGGCAACAATGGTTCCATGGGTGATTCAAGGTTTGGCTTTTAATTCTGCAATTGTTGTATGATCTAAGGCCTATTCTTTGACTAATTAAAGTGTTTAATTAGTTGTTTTAATCACACAATTAAATTATGATTCAAATCAGAATTTTAAAATATGTTTGAATGTGATTCAAATCTGAATTTTAAAAGTTGTTTGAATGAGATTCAAATCTGAATTTTTAAAGTTGTTTGAATCATATTTAAATCTGATTTTTTAAAATTGATTCAATAAAATTCAGATCTGATTTTTTAAAAAATATTTGAATGTGATTCAAATCTGATTTTTTAAAAAATGTTTGAATGTGATTCAAATCTGAATTTTTGAAGTTGTTTGAATGTGATTTAAATCTGAATTTTTAAATTTGTTTGAATGAGATTCAAATCTGAATTTTTAAATTTATTTGAATCATATTCAAATATGGAATTTTAAGTTGAATATGAGATATTCAATTTAATTTAAGAATGTATATTTTATTTAATTGTTAAATAGTGATATGCATGATGGATGATCATGGACTATAAAAGACCAATGTGATTGGATTTATTTCTTTTATGTTTCTTTGGGATTGTAAATTAATTAATTTATTTTAATTTATTTTGGGCATGTATTATTAAGTTTATAATATTTTTGGGTTGTAATTTCATTTATTTAAGTTCTTGTAAATTCGCCTTGGTATGCCAAGGATTACTTTGTAATATTGGATTGCAAGAAGTTCAAGGAGGTCAAGAGCATTGGTGGGACCAGTGGGAGGAATTCAAGATCAAGTGTTGATTATGTACTCCTTCAGCAACTCTTGTAAAATGAATGAATGAAATGCACCTAGGAATGCCCTGATTCAATTCTTGGTGGCTCAGAATTGAATCCCTTAGAAAGTCCATGATCATACCATATTTACTGCTTATCCATGAATGCATGAGATGTATGGGAATGTATGCAATTATATGATATATGCATGCTAAATGGATAATGTGCAAAGTGAGACCTTAATAATAATTAGGATGACCATAAAATCTTCCAAACAAATGATTAAGTTGGAAATGCTATAATTAAAGTAATTATAACATAGGCCCTCCATTGGGGCAATTATTTTAAGAAATTTTAAATAGTTGCATAAGATGCAATTAATTTAAGAGATTTTCTTAAGAATAATTGTTAAGCATGAGATGTTGTAAATATGTAAATGGTTTGGTGGCTAATATTGGATGTACCTGAGGACATTAAAATTATTTGCATAATTACTGGCTCAATGGGATCAACTTAACTAATGCAAGATAAGTCAATATTGGATGTACAGATTTTGAGCATTAGGGGCTAGTAAAAGTTGAACCTCACATGAGATGTGATGGGCAAGGAGTTGCTCACTTATAGTTTATTGTAATTCCAATAATGGATGTACCTGAGGATGATCAATAGAATTATAAGAATTCAATCACCCACTAGAAATCCATCCAACTAGGATTTCCGTTTTCTACTTTGGAAGTGTAGGATTCGCTAAGTTAGTGGGAGGACCAATTTGATTAAAAGACCATAATCATTTTGGTTAATTACATGATACATTTACTAATTAATCTGGTTATTTTCTGCAGTTAATTTTCTGATAAAAATGAGCACAAAACAACCACCACCATCCAATATCCTTGCAAGCATACTTGATCACAACAGTTGTGAGGACCTAATCATGATTGGCTAAGAAATTTGAAACTTGTCCTGAACCTTGAACATATAGGATATGTTCTATATTCAAATGTTCCTGGTCCCTTACCTCCAGAGGCCACACAAGAGGAACATGATACTTTGGACAAGTGGAAGGAGCATGATATGAGAGCTAAGTGTTACATGCTTGCTTCCATGAGTAATGAGTTACAGAAGCAACATGAGAACATGCAGAGTGCTAATGAGATCCTCCTTCACCTACAAGAGTTGTATGGTGAGCACAGCAGGAATGCTGGGTATGAGATATCTAGACAGCTATTCCGTATGAGGATGTCTGAGGGACAGAATGTTGGGGATCATGTCCACAAGATGATTCGGCTGATTGAGCAGTTGGAACATCTTGACTTCAACATGGATTTCCAACTACAAACGGATTTGATCCTTCGGTCCCTTCCTGAGTCTTTTTGGGAATTTTGTGACAAATTTCCATATGATTAAACAGGAATGCACCTTAGCTGGTTTACTTAACATGCTGGTTATTGCCCAAAAGAATATGCCAGGCAATAAAGGAAAAGAGGTAGCTTTGGTTGCATCTTCTTCTACTGGAAAGTCCAACAAGAAGAAGGGCAATAAGAAAAAAGAAACCTCAGATTCCTGGTCCTTCTAAGAAAATAGCTAAACAGAAAAGGAAGACTAAAGCTGATGAAGGCAAAGGAAAGTGTTTCCATTGCCAATAGGAAAGTGTTTCCATTGCCAGTAAGAAAGTGTTCCACTGGCCAGAGTATAGCAATCTAAATGAATGCAATGCCATGGTGAAAAACAACTCAAGTTCAAAATATATTTGGCACTTAAGGTTATGTCATGTTGCAGAAGATAGGATTGCAAAATTGGAGAAAATGGGGATTCTATCCTCATTGGGCTCTGAGCCTACTCCAACTTGTGAATCTTGCCTTCAAGGCAAAATGACTACATCACCCTTTGTTGGACAAGGGCTAAGAGCTGAAAATATTTTGGAGCTAATACATAGTGATGTATGTGGTCCATTTAAAGAAATGGCTAGAGGGGGTTTTCATTATTTTATTACCTTTACTGATGATAAATCAAGGTTTGGGTATTTGTATTTGATGAAATACAAACATGAATCTTTTGAAAAGTTCAAAGAATTTAAATCTGAAGTAGAAAATCAAACAGGAAAGAATATTAAAGTTCTTCGATCAGATCGTGGAGGTGAATATTTGAGTACTGAATTTGATGAATACTTGAGAGAGCATGGCATTGTTTCTCAGCTGACTCCTCCAGGAACGCCACAGCTGAATGGTGTATCTGAAAGGAGAAATCATACCCTATTGGATATGGTACGTAGTATGATGAGCTATACTGATATGCCAATCTTCTTTTGGGGATTTGCATTAGAATCAGCTTTGTATATTCTGAATAGGATTCCATCAAAATTAGTTTCTTCCACACCTTATGAGATATGGCATGGAAGAAAACCAAGTCTTAAGCATGTTAAGATTTGGAGCTATCCAGCTTATATCAAAAAGCTGAACACTGATAAATTGGAGACCAAATCAGAAAAAGGTCGATTTGTTGGATATCCAAAAGATAGTTTTGGATATTATTTTTATTTGCCTACTTCACAAAAGGTTGTGATAAGTAGAGATGCCACATTTCTTGAACAACAGTTTGTTCAAGAAGGAGGCAAAGGAAGGCAAATAGAGTTAGAATTGGAGAATTCGACCAATCGATGCATCGATGGATATAGATCCATCTAGTCAACCAATACCCGTTGATGAAACATCTACAATTTGTTCCTCATAGAACAACCAGGTATCTCACCCACCAATGAGATATGGTTTTCTTCATGAAGAAGAACAAGAGTTGTCTACTCATGAAGAAGTAGATCATGGAGATGATCCACTTACCTATGAAGAAGCTATATCAGATATAGACTCTTCAAAATGGATTGATGCTATGAAATCCGAGATTGATTCCATGTATAAGAATCAAGTTTGGGATCTTGTTGACCCACCTGAAGGTATTGTACCTATAGGGAACAAATGGGTTTTCAAGAAGAAAATTAGTTTTGATGGAAAGGTAGAGACCTATAAGGCAAGGCTAGTAGCGAAAGGGTTTCGCCAAAGGCAAGGAATAGACTATGAGGAGACTTTCTACTTTGTTGCCATGCTTAAATCAATTCAGATTTTATTAGCAATAGCTGCATACTATGATTATGAGATTTGGCAGATGGATGTCAAAACAGCTTTTCTCAATGGATACATTGAAGAAAACATTTTCATGGAACAACCTAAGGGTTTTGAATCCCAAAAAGGTTCCAAGGTATGCAAGCTAAAGCGATCCATTTATGGGTTGAAACAAGCTTCGAGGAGTTGGAACATCCGTTTTGATGAAGCCATTAAATCTTTTGGTTTTATCAAAAATGAGGATGAGCCATGTGTATATAAGAAGGTTAGTGACAGTGCTATCACTTTCCTTGTCTTATATGTGGGTGACATACTGTTGATGGGTAATGATACAGGTATGTTGACGACTATAAAGGTGTGGTTGTCAAATACATTCTCCATGAAAGACTTAGGGGAGGCAACCTATATTCTTGGGATTCGCATCTATAGAGATAGAGCGAAAAGAATAATTGGTTTATTCCAAAGTCTATACTTGGAAAAGGTGTTAAAGAGGTTTAACATGCTTGATTCCAAGTGAGGATTATTACCAGTGAGACATGGTATCCACCTTTCTAAAGAGATGTCTCCAAAGACACCTGAAGAAAGAGAAAAGATGGCCAGGATTCCATATGCTTCGGCTATTGGAAGTTTAATGTATGCAATGTTGTGTACTAGGCCGAATATCGTATATCTCGTTAGTTTGACTAGCGGTATCAATCCAATCCGGTTTGGAACCTTTGGATAGTCACAAGAATATTCTTAAGTACTTAAGAATAACTAAGGATTTATTCTTGATTTATGGAGGTGGAGACTTGCAATTGGATGGTTATACTGATTCTGATTTCCAATCAGATATCGATGATAGAAAGTCTACCTCTGGATATGTGTTCATTTGTAATGGAGGTGCGATCGGTTGGAAGAGTTCCAAGCGAGCACGATTGCAGATTCCACTACAGAGGTGAGTATATTCTTGCATCGAGATCTTGCAAAGGAAGTCATTTGGATTAATAAGTTCGTGATGAACTTACAGTAGTTCCTTCCATTGAGTCGCCGGTTCCACTACACTGTGACAATAATGGAGCAGTCATATAGGCTAAGGAACTAAGGTCTCAACCAAAATCCAAACACATAGAAAGGCACTACCACATTATCAGAGATATAGTTGGGCAAGGCGATTTAGCCATGCAGAAAATAGCATCAGCTGAAAATCTAGCTGATCCATTCACTAAGCCTTTGTCACAAGCTCAGTTAGACTGACATCTTGAGAAGATGGGTCTAAGGTATTGTAATGAATGGCTCTAGTGCTAGTGGGAGATTGTTAGTAGTATGCCCTAGAGCATATCATTTAGTATGTATCTTGTATATATTTTATTAATAAAAGGCATTTCCACTTTTCCGTTTACATAATATATTTATGTGTAATAGAAAAGGTCCATTGATATTTTGTTAGAAATATTATTCTTAAGTTGTTAAGAATATGAGTGACAATATTTCTAGCACAAAGTATCATAAATAGGTTCACAATCGAGGATACTTCATAATAAGGACATGACTTATCCAGAAAGATTGTATTCATGTTTGTTCCCAAGTTATTTATATGAGATATAAATAAGATGGAATGGTGAGTCTCATGCCATATAACAAACATGATAGGCACTTATAAATGATAAGTAGGCCGAACCAGTGACACTTATGACAAGCACATGGAGTTTACTCTTGTCAATGTTTTGTCATAAATCATATCAGTGCATATAATCTTTAGACCTGAGATAGCACAGTTATCTTGTATATAGGTAGTTTGAGTTTGATACTGCTTTCATACTTGTACTGTGTATGGGTATATGGGCATCTATTGGCTCCAATTAGTTATATATGGAGGTAGGTGTTGATCAAGATGGAATCTGTTCCTCTAAGTAAATAGAGTTAAAATCCTATATTCATTTAATTGTTCTTGATGTTTCAAGTTCCTGGCCAGGACAGATAGATTTATTCAGAAAAGAGTTTCTGATGAGAAAAATCTTTTAATCAAGAACTGGAATTAAAAGAGAACATAATATTCATAGCAAATGGAGTTTGACATAAACCATGACTCGGCTTGAGTTGGGATTTTATGCAGAGAGATTCTAGTGCATGGTAACATATGATTATAGGTTCATTTAAGGTAAATCTTATTACTAATTGGGTGGCCATGGCATGCTATGCTAGGTGTTAACCATGGTCTATGAGGTTCATAAAATGATTTAGAGAAATCATTTATGGTAAGAAAGAGTTCTGATGATATTAAGAGTTGATATCATGTCTCATTGCCAATTAGTGATGAGCCTAGTAAGTCACACACATACACAAGTTATCACCTATTTAAATATGATTTAATTAATTAATTAAAGAGTTTAATTGATTAATTAAATAGATTTGGTTTGCAATAAAATTGCAAAGGCCCTAGCATGACTTGAAACCAAATCTAGATTATTGGATGTGTAGTATAAATTAAATTTATATTTAAAGTGTTTAAATATGAATTTAATTGATGAGAAATTAATTAATAGAGATTAATTAATTAATTTATATTTGATATAAATTAATTAGAAGAAGAAAATAATTATTTTGGGTTAAGAACTCAAAATTAAGACACAGAGGCATTTTGGTCATTTTGGAGTGTGACACGTGGCACCATGAGATGGTGACACATGGCATAACACATAAGCTTGCCAAATATTTTCAATCATGTAAGATGATTAAAATCAAGATTAAATATAGGTTTGACACTTGGCACAATGTGATTGGGTCACTTAAACCTAGAGCTAATCAAAAGGTGACATGTGGCTAGGGTTTAATGTGTTAACCTAGCTATTTAAGTGGGGTTATGAAAAGAAAACACAACCAGCAGCCTATCCTCTCATATGTCACGCCACTTTGAGCCTCTCCAGCTATTTCTCTTCATCTCTCATCAATTCAAAGAGATTAGCCATCAATCTCTTGAATTAAGAACACTAGAAATTGTTTCTAGTGTCCTGTTTGCATCTCTAATCTCTTAAAAGGCAGAACTTGAATTTCTAATTAATAGAAAAGGCTTTAGAAGCTGTTCAAGGGCTGCCATAGGTGTTCTTGGTGTGGACAAGCTAGAGGGACAACATCTGGTGTCCTAAAGACGAATCTCAAAGGCGCAGACACGCTGCAGCACATCAAGAGGTTAGTGTAATCGTTCTTGATTTAATCTAGGGTTCTAAAATTAATCTGATTAATTTTAAAATCTTAAATGGCAAATACAGATCCAAAAACATATTAAAAGAGTTTTAATATGTTGTTTATCATTGAAATCAAATAGATAAAAATAAATCTTGCATGGTGCTTGTGACCCTAGGTGAAAATTTTTGAATTCAATGGTATAATCTTGTGTTTTTCACGCTTCCGTTCCTTCATATAGGAGTGATTTACCATGTATAAAGTTTGATTTGTGAGTTTGAAAAGTTAAAATGGAATGTTTCATGTATGTATATTACTTTGGCAGCCTACTGGTGAAGATTGGTAATGTTTAAGTTCATGAAAAGTTGTTGAGTTATGGTACAAAAAGTGGCAGCACATGTATATGAAATAGTAGTGATAATGTATATAATTAGGTAGTGTAAATTGTATTTATTGATCAGGAGTATTATGTGGAAAATTATTTAGAATTGGATATTGTAAATTAAGAGTTATATTTGGTGTATGTAAGCTCATTGTATTCTGCCCAAAGTTGCTATAATGTAAACTATTGAATGAGTATGGTATGGTACTAGTGCAGAATGGTTTGGGAAGTAAAGATATAGTTGGTGAATGTGTGATTGGTTTAGTGTTTGAGAGACATGTAAAGGCAGTTGCAAATGAGCCTATAACCCTAAGTGTGTGACTCCAATTGGTGTGTGGCCAATTGGAGGTGAAACTAGGCACAAAATGTGCCAACTTTCATTAAGAAAGCCTAACTAAATTTTGTCGAAAAAGAGACATGAGAATTGACCAAATCCGAATTAGTGACTTTGCAAAGCTGAAAATTGACTATTTGAACAGCAGTCAGTATTTTGGCCATAACTCACTCAAAATGGGTCCAAATGATCTAAAATTTATACCATGGATAGCTTAGACATAGAGCTACAACTCCTATGAAGACACCAAAACCCAGAAATCACCATAAGTAATTCAAAATGCTTGCACAAGTTCGGGTATAAAAACTGCCAGAATCGGAAATGACCTAAAAATGACCTAAGTTTGCCATTTTAGTGCAATCTATCCAGCAATAGTAAAATGACCATAACTTGGTCAAGTAAACTCCAAATGACCTAAAAATTGTGGCAAAAGTTCACTAAGACATAGACCTACAAGTTTGTAATTCGGACCGGAACCCAAAAATCGAGGGAACTAGGTCATCCGGTTAGGTCAAAATAGCATACCGAAATCCGAAAAATTGCAATAAAATGCAATACACTTGAAAATGAATTTGGTAACATGTACCAACACTAAAGGACTATAAAATGTGACATATTGGTAACATTAAAATTTATTCCCCTAGAGTGCATCAAAGGTCAACATTATAGGTTGACTAAGAAAAGCAATAGTATTAAATAAATTAATTATTGAACTTTATTGCTAGAAACAGTTTAAATGAGTACTAAAACACTTTAAATTGTGTGTTTCAGTTAGCAAAAACTCAGGAAAGGGGAAGAAAACACTGAGTTAAGGCCAAGAGGTTACTCTTCAGAGGTTTGTGCACAACAGTTATTTCTTTTGAATTTTCAGTTGAAATAAATTATGACAATTTGTATGTTATTATTTTAAATTGTGGAAAATTGTTTGAATGGAAATTTGATGGATACTTATTGTTGGAAAAATATTGCAAATGGTTTAAAACCACAGCTATTATGTATATTTGATGAAATTTCTCGCTAGCTTGTCTAGTGGGACGAATTGGCTTTGAATTCCCTCTCTGACTTAAGTGTTGAGGTGTGTGTCAGTTGAGGACGAATAGGATGAGTACTCATATAATAGCTACCTAGCTATGTTATTCCTCATTAGCCATTGGCTTTTGGGATGAATTGGACTATGGAATCATGATTAAGTTGTGTGTGTGATTTATTGATATTTATTGGGATATTGTGAAATGGAGTTTAATTCTTTATGACATTCACTGTCTTTTGAATTCAACTATGATTTTAAGAATCCACAGTTTATATGATTTATAGTTTATGGTTTTAAATTGCATTTTCTTAATGTTGTGCACCACTGAGATATTGGCTCAGCGATAGCTTTTTCATTGCTGTCGCAGGTAGACAAACAGACAGAGCAGCAGAGTAGGCTGCTTGTGCTATATTTTGGGATTCTGTCGGGTATATTGAGTATAACATATATTTGTAATTTTTATTCTAATGTATGTGCACTGTATATATATATATTGTACTTGGTCTTGAGCAGTTGTAAACTAAAATTATAAATTATTTTGGCCTGTAAAAATATTGTGACATAGTTCTCTTATCTTAGCTTTTGGAAACACTAGAAAATTGATGTTGAATTGAGTTGACAAATGTTGAGAAATTTATTGTGTTGAACTATTATTGGAGTTTGGGATTGAAGAAATATATTGGAAGTGCTCACCAAAATTTTTACAGAAATTATTGATACTTCAAATTTGTTAATTGGTTCACTTCAGATAAAAAAAAATTTTACACCTGTCAAAAGTGCTCACCACTTTAAAAGGAAATAAGAAAAGGTTTAAAATCCCTTGTAGTGTATTTAATGAGTTATCAGTAGGCGAAGTTTGGTAATTCATTAGGTATACTACGGGATCATATTATGCCTTACGGAGGGATAAGGTGTGACATTCTCTCTCCATCATCAAGCAAAAATTTCTATAATTGTTTTTCATTAAAGTTGATTTACACATCTTGAGAAACCTATAGGCAGCAAAAAGTGGAGAAAATTCCTAGGTTTTATCAAGGTCAAGTTGAGGTAAGTGTCCAAATTCCCTCCCTTGCTTTAGTAAACTTCATGTTTAGGTTGAGGTGAGTTGAATGGAAGAATTTATTGACTTATGGTATTGTTCAATTTTGGCAGCCATGAGAATTTATATTGCTTGAGTTTTTCTTACCTCTAATGGATGGAAAATAATGTTGATTTAGTTATTTTAAAGTTGTAGCAAATTAGTTTCCATGTATATGTACATTGAGTACTTGAAATTAAGGGTTTGGAAAGCAATTTGTATACCTTAGTAAACTGCCAATTTTGGCAGCCTTTAAATTCATGAATTAGTGTTTGGTTTCATGAATTTTCTTGATGAATTATGGTGAAGATGAATTGAGGGCAGTGTATGTGAAGTAATGGTTGAGAGGTATATGTTATAATCAAGTGTTTTCATATATATATTATGTTGAATTTAACTTTGCAAATTAGTGTTGTATAATGTACATGGAACACTTGTATATTCTGCCCAAACGGACATGATTGAGATTTGATGAATGGTATAGAAGTGTTATAAATATATATTTATAGTTTTAGGAGGAGAAGTGTCATTTGGAAGTGTTCTTTGTGTACAGATTTTGCATTGTGAAGGCAGCAGGTAAATTGAATCATAAGTGACAATTGGTGGCCCCAATTGGTATGAGGCCAATGGGAGGTGAAACTAGACATAAAATAGGCCAACTTTCATGCGGAAATGTTGCCAAAATTCTGCCTAGAAACTGACCTAATCCAGAATTGGTAAGTGCAAGCCCAGATTTTTGACCATATGAATAGTAGTCACTATGATGACAATAACTCACTCAAAACAGGTCCAAATGACCTGAAATTTTTACCATGGAAAGCTTAGACATAGAGCTACAATTCTTATGAAGACACCAAAGCCCAAAAATGGCTAGAACCAGGTCAAATTGCTTGCCCAAGTTCAGGTACCAAAACTGCCAAAACTAAATTTACCCAAAATTGACCAAATTTTGCACTAAAGATGCAATCTGTCCAGCTTTAGTAAATTGACCATATCTTGGTCTATACAACTCAGAATGACCTAAAATTTGTGCCAAAAGTTCAATAAGACATAGAGCTACAATTTTGCTTCTTTAACCAGAAGCTAGCAACCAAGAGAAATAGGACTTTAAGCTAGATAAATCTAGCACACTAAAACTGAAAATTTGACATTTACATACAATGAAGCTTGAAGTAATTTGGCAATGAATGCCAACTTGTGAAAAGGGTAAATTGCACTATATTTACATCATACTGAATTACAAATTTTGACATATTGATACTAGAATCAACTTATAGATGATATCTAAAAAGGTCAACATTTGCATTGACTTGTGAATTATATAATAACTAGTAAACTCTAAAAATAAAGAATTAAATAATTAATTTGCAATGTACCCTAGTTTGCCTAGTTGACTAGTTGGGTAGGTTGGCATGCCAATAGGATTCTGACAGCTGTTCTGTAAATGGCTTTATGCCATACTGTATTTTTTACGGCTTATTATGCCGCACTGTGATTTTAATAGCCTACAGCTACACAGATTCTATTAATATACTTGGCATATTGCATGATTGACTATATGGCTTTTTAGCCACACTGTTTGCACACCGGGAGATACTTTGTGACTGATGGTGTGATGGCCTGAGGTACTATGTACCCAGAGCCAGTATATCCATTTATCCAGTCTGGTCAGTGTATAGGCTACATGGGCAGTTAATTTAAGCATTGTTAAATTTAAATAGCTAAATTCAGTTTATTGACATACAGCACCACCAAAATTAGCAAAAATAAAAGGTTAGCAAATAAAAGTAGAAACAGCAACTGCAAAAAATATCGATATCATAAATTCATTAACAATTCATTTATTTTATTTTAGTATATATTTTTTTATATTTGGCACCACTAAGCAGAATTGCTTAGCGCATTGCTTTTGCTACGCATAGGTATTGGAGACACAGCTACGGAACCTAGCAGACCTACGACTTGGTGACACATCAGATCTACACAGGAGTCCAGAGTCATCTGCACTACACTGCATACATGGTAGGACTTAGGATCTTGTGTCATGACTATCAGTTGTATTTTGACATTTTGTTATGTAATATGTATATCATAAAACCTTAAGGTTTGTAATAATTTGTACACATTAAACTCCTGTGGAGAGTGTTTAGATGAATGTAAATTATGATGGATTGTATTTTGAAACTATGAAATTTTGAGACTGAAAAATTATTTGGAAGGTTGAGATTATCATATTGAACTATTTTTAATAGGTTTAGAAGGACAGTTTGTCTGAAATATAGACGGCACCTTGTCGAATTTTTTTTACCATTTTTAAAGTACTGATTTTATTAAAATATGAAAATAGAACCAGCATGTTATGAATATCACATAAAGACTTCTTAAATCAAATTGAGTTCAGAAAATGAGATTATCATAGGCTAGGTGCTACGGCACGCCGTGTACCACGCCTTGCTCGGCTACATTATAGACGGGTGTAGGGTGTTACATTTAGTGGTATCAGAGCACAGTTTAGACGTTTTTGGACCTAGATAGATTGCATATCATGAATTGCATTGTAAGTGTTAAGATGACTCTAATGCAAATCTTTTGATTTGTTATTTTGATCAGAATATGGACTCTACATCACAGAGAGCGGTCGATGAGGAGGTGGAGAGTCATGCTCCATCTATGACTGAACCAGGAGACAGGAGGGAACCTGCTCCACCTGTACCAGATGCAACAGCCACATTTCAACAAATGGCTAAGTTCTTTAGACAGATGGTAGGAGTTATGCCACCACCACCACCTCCACATCAAAAATCTCATATGGAGAAACTCAAGAAGTTTGGAAAAGTGGATTTTCTGGGGAAAAGGGAAGATGATTCTGTCACAGCTGAAAACTGGTTGGACAGAACTAAAAGATTCTTGAAAAAACTTCATTGTACTCCAGAGCTGAATTTGGAAGCTGCTGTATCACTACTACAAGATGATGCATACCAATGGTGGGATACAGTAACTAGTGATGTGCCACTAGAACAAATAACTTGGGATTTCTTCCTCAATGAGTTCAGAAAGAAGTAAGTGGGCAGTGTATACCCGGAAGAGAAGAGAAGGGAATTTATTACCCTACGCTAGAGACAGCTGACAGTGGCTGAATACGAAAGAGAAATTGTCAGATTGAGCCGCTATGGGCGGGAAATAGTCCCTAATGAAGCCGAGAGATGTAAGAGATTTGAGGAAGGACTCAATGATAACATTAAAGTAATGATTACAGCCTTGGAGATTACAGAGTTTACCAAGTTAGTGGAAGCCGCACTGAAGGTTGAAAAAGTTAGAATAAATGAGCAGAACAGAAGGGACAGACAGCAGAAAAGAGGTCAGGGTCAGACCAGTGCATCTTCTACCCCTAGTAAGAAATTCAGAGGTTTGTCTACTCAGAGTTTAAGTAGAGCACCAAGTCAGGGTCAGTTACAGAGGCCCAAATCTCAGTTTGCAATGAGGAGAGGCCAGTCCACACCTACAATAGCTAGCTCTCCAGGGATATGGTTTAGGGGACCAGCCCTAACAGTATCTATTGCTTGCCCACATTGCCAAAAATGGCATAAGGGGGAATGTTGGAGGATGATAGATGCTTGTTTACGGTATGGATCTATAGACCATCTAATCCGAGATTACCCGCGCAGAACTGCTACATCTACTCCGGTATCAACTGATAGGCCGACCCCTCGTAGAAAGCTGGGTAAGGTTGAGGCAGCCGATGCTTCACAGAAACCTATATCAGAGTCTGTGGAAAGAGCAGAAAGTAGAAAACCAGCCAGAGCCTATGCTATAGGGGCACAGGAGGAACAGGATGCTCAAAATGTCATCAAGGGTACGTTCCTCCTCTATAATACTTTTGTGCATGCATTAGTGGATCCTGGATCTACTCATTCATATATTTGTAGTAAGCTGCCCGTAGAAAAGGGAATACTAGTAGAGGAAAGTGACTAAGACATCCTGGTCACATATCCGCTGGGCCACAGTGTGGTAGTAAACAAGGTATATAAGGGTTATCCATTGAAGATTCAAGGGAAAGAGTTCTCAGCAGACTTAATCTAACTGCCTTTCCATGAGTTTGACGTGATTTTGGGAATGGACTAGTTATCCCATCATCAGGCAATGGTAAATTGCAAATTGAAGAGAATCTCTCTTAAAACTACTAAGAATGAAGAATTAACAGTTGTGGGTGAAAGGACAGATTTCTTGTCCAATGTCATCTCAGCTACAGTTGCAAGGAGATGGATGAGAAAAAGGTGCGAAGCCTATCTGGCACATGTGTTTGACACTAGGCAGAGTAAATTTGACTTGTCTGACATACCCATAGTAAGGGATTTCTCTGAGGTATTTTCTAAGGAATTGCCTAGTTTGCCACCAAAAAGGGAAGTTGAATTTGCTATTGAGATTATGCCGGGTACAGCTCCTATTTCAATTGCTCTATATAGGATGGCACCTGCTAAATTAAAAGAGTTAAAAATCCAGCTGCAAGAATTATTAGACAAGGGGTTCATACACCCCAGTGTGTCATCGTGGGGAGCTTCGGTACTATTTATAAAAAAGAAAGATGGGACACTAAGGTTATGTGTTGATTACCGGCAGTTAAACAAAGTAATAGTGAAGAATAAGTATTCGTTGCCTAGAATTGACGATCTGTTTGATCAGTGGAAGGGAGCCAGTGTATTTTCTAAGATTGATCTCAGATTAGGGTATCATCAGCTAAGGGTTAAGGATGCAGATGTGCCTAAGACTACATTCAGAACCCGGTATGGGCATTATGAATTCCTGGTGATGCCATTTGGGTTAACAAACACTCCAGCAGCATTCATGGACCTTATGAACTGTATCTTCCATCCATACTTAGATCGGTTCATAGTGGTCTTCATTGGTGACATCCTAGTGTATTCCAAGGATAAAGCAGAACATGATGAGCATTTGAGAATTGTTCTGCAGACTCTAAAAGAGATGAAACTGTATGCTAAATTGTCCAAGTGTGACTTCTGGTTGAATGAGATTGCATTCCTTGGACATGTAGTATCAGCTGAAGGGATTAGACTGGATCCTAAGAAGATTGAAGCAGTAATGGAATGGAAGCCTCCCAGAAATACAACTAAGATCAGAAGTTTCTTAGAGTTAACTGGATATTATAGAAGATTTGTAAAGGGATTTTCCCTGATAGCTACTCCAATGACCAAATTACTACACAAAAATATGAAATTTGACTGGAATGACAAGTGTCAAGCCAGTTTTGAGAGGCTGAAGGCTATGTTGACAGAGGCACCAATGTTAACACAGCCAATATCAGGAAAAGACTTTGTAGTCTATAGTGATGCCTCACATAATGGGTTAGGGTGTGTACTCATGTAAAAAGGGAAAGTGGTCGCATATGCTTCTAGGCAGTTAAAGCCGCATGAAAAGAATTACTCGACTCATGATTTGGAGTTAGCAGCAATTATCTTCGCATTGAAGATATGAAGGCATTACTTGTATGGAGAAAAATGCTACATATATATAGACCATAAGAGTCTGAAGTATCTGCCAACCTAGAAGGAACTTAATTTGAGATAGAAGCAATGGATTAAATTCCTGAAAGATTATGATTGTGTGATTGACTGCCACCCTGGGAAGGCAAACGTAGTCGCTGATGCCTTAAGCAGAAAATCTATTTTAGCATTAAGATCTCTGAATGCCCAAATGTCCTTAACTCATGATGGAGTTATTTTAGCTGAGTTGCAAGTGAAACTGAATCTGTTACAACAGATACAGGATGGGCAGAAGACAGATAAGAAATTAATGACTGTTATGGGAAAAATCCCTGAGGGAAATGAAACTGAATATGAAGTGAAAGAAAATGGGTGCCTGTACTACAAAGAAAGAGTATGTCTACCAGATGATAAAGAGTTGAAAACTAGTATTCTGAGAGAAGCACATAACAGTGTGTATGCTGTGCACCTAGGAAGCACAAAAATGTACCATGACCTAAAACTTCAATACTGGTGACCAAGTATGAAGAAGGAAATAGCTGACTATGTAACTAGATGCTTGACATGTCAGCAAGTCAAAGAAAAACATCAAGTTCCATCAGGTTTGTTACAGCCAATAAACCTACCTAAATGGAAATGGGACCAAGTCACTATGGACTTTGTCAGTGGTCTACCTCTCACTCAGAAGAAGCATGATGCTTTATGGGTGATTGTGGATAGGTTGACCAAATCAGCACATTTTCTGTCAGTAAAAACTGACTACTCACTGGCAAAGCTAGCAGAATTATACATCAGTGAGACAGTTAGACTACATGGAATTCCACTTTCCATTATATCTAATAGAGACCTAAGGTTTACATATAGATTTTGGAAGAAATTAAAAGAATCCTTGGGCACACAACTCCATTTTAGTACGGCTTTTCATCCTCAGATGGATGGACAATTAGAAAGAATAGTCCAAGTAAATTTTGAAACTCATTGAGTTATTGCAAACAATAAATTGAACTGATGATGATAATAATAACCGAACATATGTGATAGGTCCTCGAGGATATGCTGAGGAGTTATGTTATTGACTTTAAGGGAAGCTAGGACAGATACCTTCCACTAGCAGAATTTACATACAATAATAGTTATCAAGCTAGCATACAAATGGCACCCTATGAAGCACTGTATGGGAGAAAATGCAGAACACTTGTATGTTGGACTGAATTGGGTGAATATAAGCTAGTGGGGCCAGACCTAGTAAAACAGACAGAGAAAAAGGTGAAACTGATAAAGGCTAATTTGAAAGTTGCCTCGGACAGATAGAAATCTTATGCTGACTTGAAAAGAAAAGACATTGAGTATAAAGTTGGCGAGAAGGTATTTCTCAAAGTATCACCGTGGAAGAAAGTGTTAAGATTTAGGAAAAAGGGAAAATTAACCCCTAGGTTCATTGGCCTATATGAAGTTATTGAACGTGTGGGACCAGTAGCCTATAGATTAGCCTTACCACCTGAGCTGGACATGATACATAACGTGTTCCATGTCTCGATGCTCAGAAGATCCAGATCATATCCTTCACATGTCATCTTAATAGAACAAATTGTTGTACAACCTGACCTGACATATGAAGAAGAATCGATTAAAATCTTGGCATGAGAGGTAAAAGAGCTCAGAAACTGGACAATTCCACTAGTGAAAACCCTATGGAGGCACCACAACACGGAAGAGGCAACATGGGTGTAACACCCTTATTTGCATTGCCTGGTATATTTCACTATTCCGGTGACCGAAGCCGGTCCAGACAATTAAGGGGATTAGAACCACACTTAAGACAACTAGAGAAGCCATAAACACAAATAATTAGTAATTGTTAATTAGTTAAGTATAAATAAGAAAAACAGAACATAAGAAGTTAAATGAGCTGAGAGTCACAGCGATGGGTGACCTTCTCGGGAAGGATTGCGAAGTCGATTTAAACTCAAATTTCAAACTGTAAAATGTGACGCTGCGGTCCTTAGGACTATTGCGAACACAGTGGAAAATAGAAAATCATGAAAAAGAATTGTTAAGCCAGTCAAATAATTAGGTTAGGGAGCTGGAAGAAATATTGAATTATTTGCAAACCGGGTTGAACCAGCGAGGGGCAATTTGGTCAATTGACCTCGGGAGCTGACTCCTGACCTAACTGTCAAATAAAATCAAAGAAAAGAAAATTTCAGAATCGGGAATTAAATTAAAGAACTAATTGAAAAATAAATGGAAAAAGAAAAGAAAGAAAAAGTGAAAAAGGTGATGACATCATGCATGACCTCATGCATGATGCAATAAATATATAATTAACAAATTTAATTAATTTGATTTTTTTGGTCTTCCATAAGACTAAAAGCATAAAGAAAAGAAAAAAAAAACAAATAAAAAAATCATCTTCTTCCTTAACTTCCGTCTCTCTCTCTCTCTCTCTCTCACCCTCTCCCTCACAAAATACTCCATGAAAGCTCATTTTTGAGCTTGAAGAAATCAAACTTTAGCCATAGAAATTGCAAACCCCTTAATTAAAACTTGTTTTTACAACTAGAAAAGGAGATTGAGCAAGAAAGAAAAAGAAAAGAAAGAAGAAATTGGGTTATTGAACTTCAAAGTTGAGGTAAGCTATTTACTTTGGAATTTTGAGTTTAATACATGTGTTTATGATTGAATGAAATTGGAAATATGCTTAAATAAAAAGAAAATTTTTATTGAGGGACCAAAGTTGAATTTCAACCAGCTAGGGTTTGACG
Organism: Hevea brasiliensis; assembly: GCF_030052815.1. NCBI lineage: Eukaryota > Viridiplantae > Streptophyta > Magnoliopsida > Malpighiales > Euphorbiaceae > Hevea > Hevea brasiliensis. Next base: position 36,830,517 of record NC_079497.1, on the reverse strand, counting down.
GTGTATACATGTGTTTTGATTGAATTAGTAGAGTAGGTAAGCTTGAATGGGTTAAGGAAGCATGTTTATAGGTGTTTAATTAGCTAAATGCAACAAATGGCATGAACTAAGATTTTGGCATCTAGGGTTTTGGAGACAAAAATGTGAGAATGTGTTAAATGGTGTATTGACCTTGTTTGAGATGAAAAATGGTCATTTGTGACCAATTGAGATGTGTTGGAAGTGTTAGAAGTGAGTTCAAATTCGGACTGAAAATGGCCATGCTGCAGGCAGCAGGACCAAGGTTCCTTTGAGGGACCAAAACTAAAAATTTACAAGTCCAATTGGTATGAGACCAATTGGGAATGAAAATAGACATAAAATGGAACATTTTTCATTCAGGAATCATGCCCAAAAAGTGAACAAAAGCTAGTGAACAAATTGACCAAATCTGAATTTATGCAGTCTGACCTGTAAAAATGACCAAATGAATAGTGTTTGTTCATTTGGCCATAACTTGGGCTAGGTTTGTCTAAATGAGCTGAACTTTTAACAGTGGACAGCTGAGATATAGATCTACAACTTTTATGGAGAACATAAACCCAAATTATGCCTTTAACCAAGTCATTTGGCCACCCAAATTTGGTGACCTAAAACTGCCAGAACCAGTTTGGTGCCCAGAAATCTGGGTTAAGTCCGATCCGGCAGCGATGATTCAAATGTTTATAACTTGAGCCACAAAACTCCAATTGGAGTTATTCAAAAAGGAGAAGAAAGTTAAGACAATAGGAAATATTTTCTACGAAGAAAGTTTTGCCAAATTCTAACAAAAAAATAACTAATGGAACAGTGTAGCTTAAGACACCAAAACTGAAAATTTGCAAATTTGCCTAAAAGACTTAGAATTTGAGTAAACAACCAAAACCAACAAATTTAGTGACCAAAATGTGGTATGTGGGTGAAGTTGGAATTCCCATACCTATTAAACCTTAGAAAGTCAATAAATTGACTTGAATAGTATCGTGAATAGTAACTCCGAAACACAAATTTTAAAGAACGTCAAGTTTAGCACATTAAAGCTAGGTAAAAGTGAATTTAAATTTATTTTTGGATTTATGCTAAGTTATGATACTGAGACACTATGAAACTGTGTGTTTCAGTGGAAAGGAACACTGGGAAAGAACCCGAGAAATCGAGTCAATGCCAAGAGGCGATTCACTTAAGGTTTGTGCACAATGTAAAGTTTCTGTAAATTTTTTTCTGCATATTGTTTTGAATAATTTGAAATATTGAATTGTGATATCATTGTGATGAAATATTTATTATGCTTTTGATTTAAATTATTGAAAGTTAATTGTGTATATTTGAAATGGCAATATTTAGTAAATTGTTAAGATAAGTTTTAAAACCACAGTGTCATGACCATATATTTGAACACCTCACTAGCATGACTAGTAGGGGAAATCAGTTTCGAATTTTGATTCCTTCTCTGGCTGAAGTGTTGAGGTGTATGCCAGTAGAAGAAGAAATTGAATGGATATCCATATATTTGAGCTAGCTAGCCTTGTGATGTGGCTTCTCCTTAGCTTCTGGCTATTGAGATTATATTTGTTTCGAATGGCATGATATAAATGTGGGTTTTAGGAAATTGGTTTTGACACTTCAAAATGAAATTATTTGGATTACAATCTCATAATTCATGTTTTGTATTTAATTCTCATGTTCATTCCAATTTTTGAATAAATATAATTTAAATTCTACATAAAGATTATTTTAGTAAATTGCGCACCAATGAGTCCTAGTACTCAGCGAAGGCTGTTATTGCTGTCACAGATTTAGAGACTAGAGGAGTAGCAGATTGAGCTGCTGAGAACTGAGGAGCTACCTGCTTTGAATTTATCGGGTATATTTTATACCCTGACTGTAAAAAAATTATTTTGATGTATGTAATGTATGTAAAGGTATGGACATGTAAATCTAGTCTTAAGCAGTTTGTATAAAGTTTGTAATAAATTTTAGTTTGAATTTCTCTTAATGTAAATTTTTGTAATGATGTATATAAATTATTTTATCTTTAATGAAATATGAATGGAAGTATTTTGCTTAAAATTGAATGAATTGATTAATGGTATTTTGATGAGTGTTGAATATTGGAAATTGTGGATTTGAATTTTTGAAAATTGCTAAATGTTGTTGAAATTGATTGGGATGGTTGTGAATTTGAAGAAGTTGTTGAGACAAACTATTGGAAGTGCTTTTTTTTTTTAGGTATTTGAAGAACTCTTTTCTCAAAATACAAACGGCACTCTGCTAAAATTTCTATAAAAATTACAAAAAAATAAAATGGGCCAAAAATTTTAACTAGTTTTCAACCTTAATTAAATGTTTTAATACCTATTAGAAAATGCTCACCACATATAAAAGTAAGAAAATTGTTTTAAAATCTCTTGTAGGGTACTTAATGAGTTATTGGTAGGTGAAGTTCGATAGTTCATTAGGTATTCTACGGGATCATGTTATGCCTTACAGAGGGGTAGGGTGTGACATGTTTTAGTGGTATCAGAGCAAAACTTTTGAAGTATGTTTTAACTTATGAATTTGTGCCTTTTCTTTGTTAAGTATAACTGCTCAATGTCCTTATTTATTGCATACAATGCATTACATCATAAATATGAACTATCGGAGGGAAATCTGCTTGTGTTATTTGTTCAGGAGATACCCTCACTTCAGACTGAAATAGAAGAAGGGGATCGCTTAGTCGAGCAATCTGTTGAAACTGAGGCACAAGGGGAAGCCCCAGCTCTACAAAATGTCAGTGGATCAGTAGCACCAGCCCCACAAATGCCACAGTTTCCTGCACAGTTTACACAGCAGATGGCTACGATGTTTTAACAAATGGCTGTGGGCATGCCTGCTCATGCTCCACCCCAGACACCTGCAGTATAACCACAACCTCTAGTCAGAAAGTATGATAAACTGTTGAAGTATGTGGCTACAGAATTTAAGATTACAGTAGACCCAATTGAGGCAGAGCAATGGCTTGAAAGAATGGACAGAGTGTTCAAGAAACTGCACTGCCAAGATGATCTGAAATTTTAATACTCCGTGTCGCTATTGCAAGGGGATGCGTATGATTGGTGGAAGACCATCCCCCACAGCTTGGCTGAACCACCAGTACTGACCTGGGATGACTTCATCAGAGAATTCAGACAAAAATACATCCCAGACGCATATGTGGATCAAAACTTACAAGAATTTCTGAGCCTGAAGCAAGGTAACAGAACAGTGGCAGAATATGAGAAGGAGTTCTCCCACTTAAGCCACTATGCTAGGAGTCTCCTTTCTACCAGCAAGGCAAGGTGCAAGAGATTTGAGACTGGTTTGAAGCCCAGTTTGAGGATGCAAGTAGTGGGATTCAGACACAATAACTTCTCTGAGCTCATCTCTTAATTACTTGAGCTAGAAAGGATTAAATCAGAAGCAACACCTGTAAAAGAAAAATCAGAGAAGACTGAGAAAACTGAGAAAGATAAAGGTGAAAAGTCAATAGAGCCAAGTTCTGGTGGTACTTCTGGCAAGAGGAAGAAATTTGGTGGACCTAGCAGAGGTCGAGTTGGAAGATTTGGAAGGGGTAGATTTTTTGGACAAAGACACCCTAGGTCTGGTCAGCAGTCGAGCAGGGGTTCATATCCTACCCGCCACTGTGAGACTTATGGCAAGATTCATAGGGAGAATGCTATTGGGCAATAGGAGCCTATTTTAACTGTGGAGGCAAGGGCCATCTAGCTAAAGACTGCACTAGTGCTCCTACATTTGGTCTAGCTCCCACTACTACCAAGGGATCTATTCAGAGTTTTACTCCCAGAGGTTCAAAATCAGTTGGCAGAAGAAGAGGCAGAGGTAGAGGCACCGTCAGCAATCAGTCTGTTGGTCGATCACAAGACAAGGAAGTGCTTCAAATGCACTTACACAATCGACAAATGAGAAGAGGCTGAGACTTCTAATGTTGTAGCTGGTACATTGTCTATCTCTGATCAAGAAGTATTTGTGTTGTTTGATCCGGGTTCAACCCACTCATATGTTAGTGCTAGCATAGTCAGTTCACTTGCTGTTCCGTGTGTCCAAATGGATTTTGAAGTTCTAGTAACTAGTCCGTTAGGACAAGAGGTTCAGGTCAACAGAATCTATAGAGACTGTCCTTTGGTGATCCAAGGACATGTTTTTCTGTCAGATTTGATTGATATACCCTTCAGAGATTATGATATCATCTTGGGCATGGATTGGTTAGCCAGGCATCATGCCATGATTAACTGTAGACTGAAGACAATCACTTTTGGTCTCCCTCTGTATGGTGATGTGGTAATACATGGGGAGAGGCATTTACTACCATCAAACATCATTTCGGCTGCACTTGCCAGAAGGATGATCAGAAAGGGGTGTGAAGCATACTTGGCACATGTGATAGACACCCAAGTGGGGAGTCCAGCACTGAGGGACATCCCTACGGTATGTGACTTTCTAGATATATTTCCTGATGAATTGCCAGGATTACCTCCAGAAAGGGAAGTGCAGTTTGAAATTGATATTATGCCTGGTGTGGACCCAATCTCTATAACACCATACAGAATGGCACCTGCAGAATTGAAAGAGTTGAAAGTGCAGTTGCAAGAGCTGCTTAACAAGGGCTTATTCGCCCTAGTGTGTCACTTTAGGGAGCGCCAGTATTGTTTGTAAAGAAGAAGGATGGCACTCTTCACTTGTGTATTGATTATCGACAATTGAATAAGGTGACAATAAAGAATAGATATCCATTGCCCTACATTGATGACTTATTTGATCAGTTGAGGGGTGCAGCTGTGTTCTCCAAAATTGACCTGAGGTCAGGTTATTATCAGCTGAAAGTACAAGAGCAGAGTATTCCTAAAACTGTGTTTAGAACCTGCTATGGCCATTATGAGTTCTTGGTCATGCCATTCGGGTTAACTAATCCTCCGGTTGCTTTTATGGATCTGATGAACACTAGCTTCAGACCATACCTCGACCAGTTTGTTGTGGTATTCATTGATGATATATTAGTCTATTTGAGGAGTGTAAAAGAGCATGATAGACATCTACGGATTGTACTACAAACTTTGAGGGAGAAACAGCTATACGTTAAATTATCGAAGTGTGAATTTTGGCTGAAGGAGATATCCTTTTTGGGGCACACAGTATCAGCAGAAGGTATTACGATAGATCCTAGCAAGATAGAAGCTGTCCTTAATTAGAGACCACCCAGGAATATCACTGAGATTCATAGTTTTCTAGGGTTAGCTAGATACTACCATCGACTTGTGAAGGGATTTTCAATGTTGGCATCTCTATTAACCAAACTTCTTTGAAAAGATGTGAAATTTCAGTGGACAGATAAATGCCAACAGAGTTTTGATGAATTGAAGAAATGTTTGACTGAAGCTCCAGTCCTAACTTTACCTACTCCGGGTAAAGAATATACAGTTTAGAGTGATGCTTCTCACAGTGGGTTAGGCTGTGTATTGATGAAAGATTGAAATGTCATTGCCTGTGCATCACGCCAGCTAAAACCACATGAGAGGAATTATTCGACACATGATTTAGAGCTTGCAGCTATATTGTTTGCTTTTAAGATCTGGAGACATTATTTGTATGGGGAAAAGTGTTACATCTACACATATCATAAGAGTTTGAAGTATGTGGGCACCCAGAAAGAGCTGAATTTGAGACAGAGGAGATGGTTAGAGTAGATAAAAGACTATGATTGTCCGATAGACTATCAGCCAGGGAAAGCTACTATTGTGGCTGATGCCTTAAGTCACAAGACTATGGCAAGTCTACGGGTTACTCCTTTGTCTATGGTACATGTGTTGAGATCATTACATGCCAGCTTAGAGATTAATGATGAGGGGCAGACATCAGTTGCATGGCATGTACAGCCAGTATTGAGTGATCAAATCAGAATGGCTGCTTGGAATGATCAGAAGTATCAGAAGCTATTAGAAGAAGTCAGGCAGGGTAAGAAACCAGAATTCTCAATAAGAGATGATGGTCTAATGCTACACCAGGGTACAATATGTGTTCCTAATGATGTTAATTTTAGGCAGATCATTTTGAAGGAAGCACATGAATCTCCTTTTGCCATACACCCTAACGGCACAAAAATGTATAAAAGGCTAAAGGAGCATTACTGGTGGATGGGTATGAAAAGAGATGTGGCAGAATTTGTTTCCAAATGCCTAACTTGTCAGCAAGTGAAGGCAGAGCATCAAGTGCCCGCTGGGTTGTTACATCCACTACCAGTACCAGAATGGGAATGGGAGAGAATAATGATGGATTTTGTGATGGGTCTTCCGAGGACACAGAAGAGTCATAATGCAGTATGGGTCATTGTTGACAGACTAACCAAGTTGCTCATTTTCTGCCAGTCCGAATGGACTACAATTTAGAAAGATTGGCCAAGTTGTACATTGATGAGATTGTGAGACTGCATGGAGTGCCAATACCCATCGTATCAGACAGAGATCCTAGGTTCACTTCTAGATTTTGGGGTAGTCTTCAGAGAGCCTTAGGAACTAGATTGAACTTCAGCACGGCATTCCACCCACAGACAGATGGCCAGTCTGAGAGGGTAATTTAGATCTTGGAGGACAAGCTACGAGCTTGTGTGATTGAATTTGAGGGCAGTTGGGACACACACTTGCCTTTGATTGAGTTTTCTTACAACAACATCTACCAATTAAGCATTAGGATGCCTCCATATGAAGCTTTGTATGGCAGAAAATGTAGAACTCCTCTGTGTTGGGATGAGGTAGGTGAAAGGAAGATGATTGGGCCTGAAATTTTTCAGCAAACTGAAGAGAAGATCAGGTTGATCAGAGATCAACTTAAGACTGCATCAGACCATCAGAAGTCCTATATTGATTTGAAGAGAAGGGATATTGAATATGCAGTGGGAGAAAAAGTATTCCTCAAAGTTTACCCCTGGAAGAGGATTATGAGGTTTGGCAGAAAGGGGAAACTGAGTCCTCGCTTCATTGGGCCATATGAGGTTCTGGAAAGAGTAGGTCCTTTGGCATATCGGTTGGCACTACCTCCAGAGTTGGAGAAGACACATAACGTCTTCCATGTGTCTATGTTGAAGAGGTATTGATCAGATCCATCTCATGTACTACCAATAGAGGAAATTGAAGTGAATCCAGAGCTCACATATGAAGAAAAACCCATAGAGATTCTGGCTTATGAGGTGAAGCAGCTAGGAAACAAGCAAATCCCGCTAGTGAAAGTGCTGTGGAACCATTATTTGGGCCAGGAGGCTACTTGGGAATGAGAGGAGGACATGAGGAGACAGCACCCATAGCTTTTTAGAGATTGATACCAGGCAAAATTTATTTTAAGAGGGGGAGAATTGTAACACCCCTATTTGCATTGCCTAGTATATTTCACTATTCCGGTGACCGGAGCCGGTCTGGACAATTAAGGGGATTAGAACCATACTTAAGACAACTAGAGAAGCCATAAATACAAATAATTAGTAATTGCCAATTAGTTAAGTATAAATAAGAAAAACAGAACATAAGAAGTTAAATGAGCCGAGAGTCACAGCGATGGGTGACCTTATCGGGAAGGATTGTGAAGTCGATTTAAACTCAAATTTCGAACCGTAAAATGTGACGCTGCGATCCTTAGGACTATTGAGAACACAGTGGAAAAGAGAAAATCACAAAAAAGAATTGTTAAACCAGTCAAATAATTAGGTCAAGGAGCTAGAAGAAATATTGAATTATTTACAAACCGGGTTGAACCGGCGAGGGGCAATTTGTTCAATTGACCCTGAGAGCTGACTCCTGACCTAACTGTCAAATAAAATCGAAGAAAAGAAAATTTTAGAATCGGAAATTAAATAAAAGAGCTAATTGAAAAATAAATAGAAAAAAAAAAGAAAGAAAAAGTGAAAAAGGTGATGACATCATGCATGACCTCATGCATGATGCAATAAATATATAATTAATAAATTTAATTAATTTGATTTTTTTGGTATTCCATAAGACTAAAAGCATAAAGAAAAGAAAAAAAAAACAAATAAAAAAATCATCTTCTTCCTTAACTTCCGTCTCTCTCTCTCTCACCCTCTGCCTCGCAAAATACTCTATGAAAGCTCATTCTTGAGCTTAAAGAAATCAAACTTTAGCCATAGAAATTGCAAGCCCCTTAATTAAAACTTATTTTGACAACTAGAAAAGGAGATTGAGTAAGAAAGAAAAAGAAAAGAAAGAAGAAATTGGGTTATTGAACTTTGAAGTTGAGGTAAGCTATTTACTTTGGAATTTTGAGTTTAATACATGTGTTTATGATTGAATGAACTTGGAAATATGGTTAAATGAAAAGAAAATTTTTGAGGGACTAAAGTTGAATTTCAGCCAGCTAGGGTTTGATGGTGTATACATGTGTTTTGATTGAATTAGTAGAGTAGGTAAGCTTGAATGGGTTAAGGAAGCATGTTTATAGGTGTTTAATTAGCTAAATGCAATAAATGGAATGAACTAGGGTTTTGGAGACAAAAATGTGAAAATGTGTTAAATGGAGTATTGACCTTGTTTGAGATGAAAAATGGTCATTTGTGACCAATTGAGATGTGTTGGAAGTGTTAGAAGTGAGTTCAAATTCGGACTGAAAATGGCCATGCTGCAAGCAGCAGAACCAAGGTCCCTTTGAGGGACCAAAACTGGAACTTTACAAGTCCAATTGGTATGAGATAAATTGAGAATAAAAATAGACACAAAATGGAACATTTTTCATTCAGTAATCATGCCCAAAATGTGAACAAAAGCTAGTGAACAAATTGACCAAATCCGAATTTATGCAGTCTGACCAGTACAAAATGACCAAATGAACAGTTTTTATTTATTTGGCCATAACTTGGGCTAGGCAGGTCCAAATGACCTGAAGTTTTACCAGTGGATAGATGAGATATAGACCTAAAACTTTCATGAAGAGCATGAACCCAAATTATGCTTTTAAGCAAGTCATTTGGCCACCCAAATTTGGTGACCTAAAACTGCCAGAACCAGTTTGGTGCCCAGAAATCTGGGTTAAGTCCAATACGGCAGCCATGATTCAAATGGCTATAACTTAAGCTAAAAAAACTCCAATTGGAGTGATTTAAAAAGGAGAATAAAGTTAAGACAATAGCAAACATTTTCTATGAAGAATGTTTTTCCAAATTCTAATAGAAAAATAACCAATGGAACAGTGTAACTTAAGACACCAAGACTAAAAATTTGCAAATATGCCTAAAATACTTAGAATTTGAGTAAACAACCAAAACAAACAAATTTAGTGACCAAAATGTGGTATGTGGGTGAAGTTAGAATTCTCATACCTGTTAAGCCTTAGAAAGTCAACAAATTGACTTGAATAGTATATGAATAGTAACCTCGAAACACAAATTTTAAAGAATGTCAAGTTTAGCACATTAGAGCTAGGTAAAAGTGAATTTAAATTTATTTTTGGATTTATGCTAAGTTATGGTACTGAGACACTATGAAACTGTGTATTTCAGTGGAAAGGAACACCGAGAAAGAACCCAAGAAATCGTGTCAAGGCCAAGAGACGACTCGCTTAAGGTTTGTGCACAACGTAGAATTTATGTAAATTTTCTTCTATATATTGTTTTGAATAATTTGAAATATTGAATTGTGACATCATTATAATGAAATATTTATTATGCTTTTGATTTAAATTGTTGAAAGTTATTTGTGTATATTTGAAATGGCAATATTTAGTAAATTGTTAAGATAAGTTTTGAAACCACAGTGTCATGACCATATATTTGAACACATCACTAGCATGACTAGTAGGGGTAATCAGTTTCGAATTTTGATTCCTTCTCTGGCTGAAGTGTTGAGGTATGTGCCAATAGAAGAAGAAATTAAATGGATATCCATATATTTGAGCTAGCTAGCCTTGTGATGTGACTTCTCCATAGCTTCTAACTATTGAGATTATATTTGTTTCGAATGGCATGATATAACTGTGGGTTTTATGAAATTGGTTTTGACACTTCGAAAATGAAATTGTTTGGATTAAAATCTCATAATTCATGTTTTGTATTTAATTCTCATGTTCATTCCAATTTTTGAATAAATATGATTTAAATTCTGCATAAGGATTATTTTAGTATGCTGTGCACCACTAAGTCTTAGTACTCGTGATGGTCATATTACTGTGTGCATTTAGAGACTAGAGGAGTAGCATTGAGTCACGAGGACTGAGGAGCTACCTACTTTGAAGTTATCGGGTATATTTTAAACCCTGGCTGTAAAAAAATTATTTTGATGTATGTAATGTATGTAAAGATATGGACATGTAAAACTAGTATTGAGCAGTTTGTATAAAGTTTGTAATAAATTTTAGTTTGAATTTCTCTTAATGTAAATTTTTGTAATGATGTATATAAATTGTTTTATCTTTAATGAAATATGAATGGAAGTATTTTGCTTAAAATTGAATGAATTGATTAATGGTAATTTTTATGAGTGTTGAATATTGGAAATTGTGGATTTGAATTTTTGAAAATTGATAAATGGTGTTGAAATTGATTGGGATAGTTGTGAATTTGAAGAAGTTGTTGAGACAAACTATTGGAAGTGCTTTTTTTTTTAGGTATTTGAAGAACTGTTTTCTCAAAATACAGACGGCACTCTGCTAAATTTTCTATAAAAATTGCCGAAAATTAAAATGGGGCAAAAATTTTAACTAGTTTTCAACCTTAATTAAATGTTTTAATACCTATTAGAAAATGCTCACCACTTATAAAAGTAAGAAAATTATTTTAAAATCCCTTGTAGGGTACTTGATGAGTTATCGGTAGGTGAAGTTTGATAGTTCATTAGGTATTCTATGGGATCATGTTACGCCTTACAGAGGGATAAGGTGTGACAATGGGAGAGGGAGGAGACAATGAGACAAAAGTTCCCTTAGCTCTTCACATCAGGTAAATTTCGAGGACAAAATTTTTATTTAGAGGGGAAGAGTTGTAATTTCCCCACTATACGTGTTCTATACGTTCTGTTGCTCCGGTGACCTAATGTCAGTCCGGACAAGTCAGGATGTCTAGAACTACATTTCAGTGATAGTAAACAGACATATAATGATGAAATAAATAAAAAGAAAATACAAGAAAAATTAAAAAAAAATAAAAGAGAGAAAATAAAACTATATAAAATAAGCCAGCACGTAGCGATGGGTGACTGCACCGGGAAGTTTTGGCAAAGGCAATTACCGACCCCAGGACCATGGGGAACCCTCGGAATTAAATTTTGGGACATAATTAAAGGTTTATTGAAATATATTTGACATAAAAAATATCAAAGAAAAATTACTAATTAGTACAAAGAAAAACGAAAAATTGAGAAACAGACAAAAATCGGTGTTACCGAAAAATCGGGAATGCAACTTGAAGAAGGGCATTTTGGTCATTTGACACCTAGAGTTTCCTTTTGACCTCAATGTCCATTAAAAATAAACGATATTACACTTTGAAAATGCCAATTAAAAATTTAATAGAGATACATTATATAAATAGTGAAAGAAATGAAGTAAATGTGCAAATAATGAAACTTTGAATAATTAAACAATAAAACTAACGTAAGTGCTCCACTAACTCCTAATTTGGGACACATAACTTTGAGACAGTAGATCCCACTCATTTCATCTTCTTCTTCTACAATCTTCTTCTTGCTGAAATGAAGCTCTCAACCAAAACCTCCATGGATGCACACATTGAAGCTTTCTCTCTCCAACATCAAGCCATAATTTCTGTAATTGTTCTTCATTAAAGTTGATCTACACATCTTGGGAAAGCTATAGACAGCAAAAAGTATAGAAAATTCCTAGGTTTTATCAAGGTCGAGTTGAGGTAAGTGTCCAAATACCCTCCCTTGCTTTAGTAAACTTCATGTTTAGGTTGAGGTGAGTTGAATGGAAGAATTTATTGAGTTATGGTATTGTTCAATTTTGGCAGCCATGAGAACCTATGCTGCTTGAGTTTTTCTTACCTCTAATGGATGGAAAATAATGTTGATTTAGTTATTTTAAAGTTGTAGCAATTTAGTTTCCATGTATATATACATTAAGTACTTGAAATTGAGGGTTTGGAAAGCAATTTGTATACCTTAGTAAACTGCCACTTTTGGTAGCCTTTAAATTCATGAATTAGTGTTTGATTTCATGAATTTTCTTAATGAATTATGGTGAAGATGAATTGAGAGCAGTGTATGTGAAGTAATGGTTGGGAGGTATATGTTATAATCAAGTGTTTCCATGTATATATTATGTTGAATTTAACTTTGTAAATTAGGGTTGTATAACGTACATGGAGCACTTGTATATTCTGCTCAAATAGACATGATTGAGATATGATAAATGGTATAGAAGTGTTATGAATGTATATTTGTAATTTTGGGAGGAGGAGAAGTGTCATTTGGAAGTGTTCTTTGTGTACAGATTTTGTGTTATGAAGGCAGTAGGTAAATTGAACCGTAAGTGACAATTGGTGGCCCCAATTGGTATGAGGCCAATGGGAGGTAAAACTAGACACAAAATAGGCAAACTTTTATGGAGAAATATTGCCAAAATTCTGCCTAGAAACTGACCTTAAAAATGACCTAATCCGGAATTGGTAAATGCAAGCCCAGATTTTTGACCATATGAATAGCAGTCACTGAGATGACCATAACTCACTCAAAGCAGGTCCAAATGACCTGCAATTTTTACCATGGAAAGCTTAGACATAGAGCTACAATTCTTATGAAGACACCAAATCCCAGAAATGGCCAGAACCAAGTCAAATTGCTTGCTCAAGTTCGGGTACCAAAACTGTGAGAACTGAATTTAACCTAAAATTGACCAAATTTTGCACTAAAGATGCAATCTGTCCAGCTTTAGTAAATTGATCATATCTTGGTCTATATAACTCAGAATGACCTAAAATTTGTGCTAAAAGTTCAATAAGACATAGAGCTACAATTTTGCTTCTTCAACCAGAAGCTAAAAACTAAGAGAAATAGGACTTTAAGCTAGACCAATCTAGCACACTAAAATTGAAATTTTGACATTTACATACAATGAAGCTTGAAGTAATTTGGCAATGAATGCCAACCTGTGAAAAGGGTAAATTGCACTATATTGGCAGCATATTGAATTACAAATTGTGACATGTTGATACTAGAATCAACTTATACATGTTATCTAAAAAGGTCAATATTTGGATTGACTTGTGAATTCCATAATAACTAGTAAACTCTAAAAATGAAGAATTAAATAATTAATTTTCAATGTGTCATAGTTTGCCTAGTTAACTAGTTTGGATAGGTTGGCATGCCAATAGGATTCTGATAGCTATTCTATAAATGGCTTTATGCCAAACTGTATTTTTACAGCTTATTATGCCGCACTGTGATTTTAATAGCCTACGGCTATACGGATTGTATTATTATACTTGGCTTATCGCCTGATTGACTATATGGCTTTTTAGCCACACTGTTTACACACCGGGAGATACTTTGTGACCGATGGTGTGACGGCTCGAGGTACTATATGCCCAAAGCCAGTATATTTGTTTATCCAGTCTTGTCAGTGTATAGGCTACACGGGCAGTTAATTTAAGCATTATTAAATTCAAATAGCTAAATTCAGTTTATTGACATACAGCACCACCAAAATTAGCAAAAATGAAAGGTTAGCAAATAAAAGTAGAAATAGCAACTGCAAAGAATATCGATGTCATAAATTCATCAACAGTTCATTTATTTTATTTTAGTGTATATTTCTTTATATTTGGCACCACTAAGTAGAATTGCTTAGCACGTTGCTTTTTCTACGCATAGGTATTGGAGACACAGTTGGGGAGCCCAGCAAACCTACTACCAGGTGACACATCAGATTTGCACAGGAGTCCAGAGTCATCTAAACTGTACTGCATACATGGTAGGACTTAGGATCTTGTGTAATGACTATCAGTTGTATTTTGACATTTTGTTATGTAATATGTATATCATAAAACTTTAAGGTATGTAATAATTTGTACATATTAAACTCCTATGGAGAGTGTTTGGATGAATGTAAATTATGATGGATTGTATTTTGAAACTATGAAATTTTGAGACTGAAAAATTATTTGGAAGGTTGAGATTATCATATCGAACTATTTTTAACAGGTTTAGAAGGACAGTTTGTCCGAAATACAGACGGAACATTGCCGAATTTTTATTACCATTTTTGAAGCATTTATTTTATTAAAATATGAAAATAGAACCAGTATGTTATGAATATCACATAAAGACTTCATAAATCAAATTGAGTTCAGAAAATGAGATAATCATAGACTAGGAGCTCCGGCATGCCGTGTAGCACGCCTTTCTTGGCTACACTGTGGACAAGTGAGGGGTGTTACACAATTTTCGTGAAATTAAATAATGGTGGGAACTTTGAATATTTCTTAAAAAGCCTTTAAGTGAAATTTTGGTCATGGATAAAATCATCGATTAAAATCTGGTGTTACAAAAAAACTTTTAAAAATTTCGGCAGAGTGCCGACTGTATTTTGAGAAAATAGTTCTTCAAACCTGAAAAGGAAAACACTCCCAATATGTTTTCTCAAATATAACTCCAATAAACTTCATTTTATCTCACAATTCAATCTCAATAATCAAATTAATTTATTTTAAAACCAACTTCATCATAAAAGAAACATTTCATTGATTACAAGACTCAAAAATAAATATTACAAAACTATACAGGTAAATTAAATCTCAATTTTACATTACAATGATTTGTATTTAATTATATACCAAAATATTTTACAAGAGTTTTTATACAACTGTTCAAATAATTTACATACATATTATTACATGCATACATCAAACCTATGTACGTGGGTATACTTATGTTATACCTGGAGCTGATCTGAATGTGTTTTCAAGGCGCAGCTACAGGAATTCTCACTTAGTTACTCAATCCTTACTTTCATCTATAACAGCATACAAAGCTATCGCTGAGTGGTGAACTCAGTGGTGCACAACTATAACTTAAAACACAGTATAATATACCTTAGCAAAATTTCAGCAAATAATTTGGAAATCTGGATGATCATCAAATTCTAAAAATCAAAATATTCATTGCCAATAATATAAATCATTTGTATAAAATAACTTTGAGCAAGAAATCTAATTTATCAAATCACAACTGAACATTTAAAGTAATTCCAGCAATTATGGAAATAAAGATTAATTCCACTAAAATCAATTATGCATAAATCTCATTTGAAATTGAAATTCTTTACTATTTAAAAACCATTCTTTATTTCACTAACTATGCAAGACTAATCCGAAGGGGCCATCTTCGGGGTGATTCTAACTCCCTATGGTTGGGGAGGTCGAATTGGATTCTAACTCCCTATGGTCGGGGAGGTCGAATCATCGTGCACAGTACACACCACAATAATGAAACTTCCGAAAGGGCCATAATAAAAGACTTAGATCTAACCTCTAATAAGAGGAGAATCTAAGCCTGTGCACATACCATGGTAATCAAAGCAAAGCTAACTCTATTGTCTCCTTAACAAATGAGAGAGATGGGTAATAACCTAGTCAAGCATCTATAGTGAAATATAAAACAATATCATAAATCTCTTTATCCATTTTGTGAGCATAATTCACAACACAATTCAATTCAAAGTCAATTCAAATATCTAATAATTTTATGCTCATCACAATTCAAAACATAATTTATCACAATTTTTCCAAAACTAATTTCAATCCACAACAATGCTCAATAATTGTTGAAATACCATTTCACAAAGCTAAATTCATACATACTATAACAATTTCAATAATCAGTGAAATAAATTCAATACTTGATAAACATAATATATAGGAAAAATAACGTCATTTAATCATATGAAAATTTCAAAATAAAATCAATTAAAAACTAATTGTACACAAACCTCTGATGAGTCACCTCTTGGCCTTGACTAAGTGTCACACCTTACCCCTCTGTAAGGCATAACATGATCCTGTAGAATACCTAATGAACTACCAAACTCCACCTACCGATAACTCATTAAGTACCCTACAAGGGATTTTAAGACAATTTTCTTACTTTTATAAGTGGTGAGCATTTTCTAATAGGTATTAAAATAGAAATTTCGGTAGAGTGCCGTCTGTATTTTGAGAAAACAATTCTTCAAATA
This sequence comes from Hevea brasiliensis, assembly GCF_030052815.1. Taxonomy (NCBI): domain Eukaryota; kingdom Viridiplantae; phylum Streptophyta; class Magnoliopsida; order Malpighiales; family Euphorbiaceae; genus Hevea; species Hevea brasiliensis. The sequence continues at coordinate 36,814,275 of NC_079497.1, read as the reverse complement.
CCTGTAGAAAAACACTTCCAATAATTTGTCTCAATAACTACTTCAAATTCACAACCATCCCAATCAATTTCAACATCATTTATAAATTCCCAAAAATTCAAATTCACAATTTCCAATACTCAACACTTATCAAATACTATTAATCAATTTCATTCAATTTTAAGCAAAAAAACTTCCATTCATATTTCATTAAAGATAAAACAATTTATATACATCATTACAAAAATTTACACTAAGAGAAATTCAAACTAAAATTTATTACAAACTTTATACAAATTGCTCAAGATCAGTTTTATATGTCCATACCTTTACATACATTACATACATCAAAATAGATTTTACCCGATAACTTCAAAGCAAGTAGCTCCTCAGTCCTCAGCAGCTCAATCTGCTGCTCCTCTAGTCTCTAAATCTACGACAGCAATAACAGCCATCACTGAGTACTAGGACTCAGTAGTGCACAACATACTAAAATAATCTTTATGCAGAATTTAAAACATATTTATTCAAAAATTGGACTGAACATGTGAATTAAACACAAAACATTAATTATGAGATTTTAATCCAAATAATTTCATTTCAAAGTGTCAAAACCAGTTTCATAAAACCCACAGTTATATCATGCCATTCGAAACAAATATAATCTCAATAGCTAGAGGCTAAGGAGAAGTCACATCACAAGGCTAGCTAGCTCAAATATATGAATATCCATTCAATTTCTTCTTCTACTGGCACACAACTCAACACTTCAGCGAGAGAAGGAATCAAAATTCGAAACTGATTACCCCCACTAGTCATGCAAGTGAGGTGTTCAAATATATGGTCATGACACTATGGTTTCAAAACTTATCTTAACAATTTACTAAACATTGCCATTTCAAATATACACAAACAAACTTTCAACAATTCAAAGCAAAAGCATAATACACATTTCATGTACTTTGTAAATAAATTTTAAAGCATGTTGATGTTGTGCACAAACCTTAAGCGAGTCTCCTCTTGGCCTTAACTCGATTCCTCAGGTTCTTTCCCGTTGTTCTTTTCAATTGAAACACACAATTTCATAGTGTTTCAGTATCATAACTTATCAGAAATCAAAATAAAATTCAAATTCATTATACCTATATTAGTAGTATGCCCTAGAGCATATCATTTAGTATGTATCTTGTACATATTTTTATTAATAAAAGGCATTTCCACTTTTCCGTTTACATAATATATTTATGTGTAATAGAAAAGGTCCATTGATATTTTGTTAGAAATATTATTCTTAAGTTGTTAAGAATACGAGTGACAATATTTCTAGCACGAAGTATTATAAATAGGTTTACAATCGAGGATACTTCATAATAAGGACATGACTTATCCAAAAAGATTGTATTCATGTTTGTTCCCAAGTTATTTATATGAGATATAAATAAGATGGAATGGTGAGTCTCATGCCATATAACAAACATGATAGGCACTTATAAATGATAAGTAGGCCGAACCAGTGACACTTATGACAAGCACATGGAGTTTACTCTTGTCAATGTTTTGTCATAAATCATATCAGTGCATATAATCTTTAGACCTGAGGTAGCACAGTTATCTTGTATATAGGTAGTTTGAGTTTGATACTGCTTTCATACTTGTATTGTGTATGGGTATATGGGCATGTGTTGGCTCCTACTAGTTATATATAGAGGTAGGTGTTGATCAAGATAGAATCTGTTCCTCTAAGTAAATAGAGATAAAATCCTATGTTCATTTAATTGTTCTTGATGTTTCAAGTTCCTGGCCAGGACAGATAGATTTATTCAGAAAAGAGTTTCTGATGAGAAAATCTTTTTAATCAAGAACTGGAATTAAAAGAGAACATAATATTCATAGCAAATGGATTTTGACATAAACCATGACTCAAGCTTGAGTTGAGATTTTGTAACAGAGAGATTCTAGTGCATGGTAACATATGATTATAGGTTCATTTAAGGTAAACCTTATTACTAATTGGGTGGCCATGGCATGCTATGCTAGGTGTTAACCATGGTCTATGAGGTTCATAAAATGATTTAGAGAAATCATTTATGGTAAGAAAGAGTTCTGATGATATTAAGAGTTGATATCATGTCTCATTGCCAATTAGTGATGAGCCTAGTAAGTCACACACATACACAAGTTATCACCTAATTAAATATGATTTAATTAATTAATTAAAGAGTTTAATTTATAAATTAAATATGATTTAATTAATTAATTAAATAGTTTAATTTATTAATTAAATAGGTTTGGTTTGCAATTAGTTTGCAAAGTCCCTAGCATGACTTGAAACCAAATCTAGATTATTGGATGTATAATATAAGTTAAATTTATATTTAAAGTGTTTAAATATGAATTTAATTAATGAGAAATTACTTAATAGAGATTAATTAATTAATTTATATTTGATATAAATTAATTAGAAGAAGAAAAATAATTATTTTGAGTTGAGAACTCAAAATTAAGACACAGGGGCATTTTGGTCATTTTGCAGTGTGACAAGTGGCACCATGAGATGGTGACACATGGCATAACACATAAGCTTGCCAAATGTTTTTTAATCATGTAAGATGATTAAAATCAAGATTACATATAGGTTTGACACTTGGCACAATGTGATTGGGTCACTTAAACCTAGAACTAATCAAAGGGTGACATGTGGTAAGGGTTTAATGTGTTAACCTAGCTATTTAAGTATTGTTATGAGAAAATAAAATACAACCAGCAGCCACACTCCTTGGTCACGCCATTTTGCAGCCCTCCCTCTATTCTTCTTCATCTCTCATCAATTCAAAGAGATTAGCCATCAATCTCTTGAATTAAGAACACTAGAAATTGTTTCTAGTGTCCTGTTTACATCTCTAATCTCTTAAAAGGCAGAACTTGAATTTCTAATTAATAGAAAAGGTTTTAGAAGCTGTTCAAGGGCTTCCATAGGTGTTCTTGGTGTGGACAAGCTAGAGGGACAACATCTGGTGTCCTGAAGATGAATCTCAAAGGCGCAGACACGCTGCAGTGCATCAAGAGGTTAGTGTAATCGTTCTTGATTTAATCTAGGGTTCTAAAATTTATCTGATTAATTTTAAAATCTTAAATAGCAAATACAGATCTAAAAACATATTAAAAGAGTTTTAATATATTGTTTATCATTGAAATCAAATAGATAAAAATAAATCTTGCATGATGCATGTGACCCTAGGTGAAAATTTTTGAATTCAATGGTATAAACTTGTGTTTTTCACGCTTCCGTTCCTTCAATTGGTATATTTGCCATTTAGATTGTTTATTATATGATTTAATTGTGTGATTTGATCATGAGATGATTCATCCATTGCTGGTTGGATCAAGAGGTGTGGCGGCATGCTTGATGAACTCCACATGGTGCGCATGGCTTTGGAAGATCATGGTGCGCATGGTTGTTATTAAATTCTGCAATTGTTGCATGATGAAAGGTTCATCATATAACTAATTAAAATGTTTAATTAGGATTTTTAATCACACAATTAAATTATGATTCAAATCAAAAAATTTTAAAAATTGTTTAAATGTGATTCAAATCTGAATTTTAAAAGTTGTTTGAATGTGATTCAAATCTAAATTTTTAAAGTTGTTTGAATCATATTTAAATCTGATTTTTTAAAATTGATTGAATAAAATTCAGATCTGATTTAAAAAAAAAATGTTTGAATGTGATTCAAATCTGATTTTTTAAAAAATGTTTGAATGTGATTCAAATCTAAATTTTTAAAGTTGTTTGAATGTGATTCAAATCTAAATTTTTAAATTTGTTTGAATGAGATTCAAATCTGAATTTTTAAATTTATTTGAATCATATTCAAATCTGGATTTTTAAGTTCAATATGAGATATTCAATTTAATTTAAGTATGTATGTTTTATTTAATTGTTAAATAGTGATATGCATGATGGATGATCATGGACTATAAAAGACCAATGTGATTGGATTTATTTCTTTTATGTTTCTTTGGGATTGTAAATTAATTAATTTATTTTAATTTATTTTGGGCATGTATTATTAAGTTTGTAATAATTTTTGGGTTGTAATTTCATTTATTTAAGTTCTTGTAAATTCGCCTTGGTATGCCAAGGATTACTATGTAATATTGGATTGCAAGAAGTTCAAGGAGGTCAAGAGCATTGGTGGGACCAGTGGGAGGAATTCAAGATCAAGTGCTGATTATGTTCTCCTTCAGCAACTCTTGTAATGAATGAATGAAATGCACCTAGGAATGCCCTGATTCAATTCTTGGTGGCTCAGAATTGAATCCCTTAGAAAGTCCATGATCATACCATATTTACTACTTATCCATGAATACATGAGATGTATGCAAATGTATGCAATTATATGATATATGCATGCTAAATGGATAATGTGCAAAGTGAGACATTAATAGTAACTAGAATGACCATAAAATCTTCCAAACAAATGATTAAGTTGGATATGCTATAATTAAAGTAATTATAACATAGGCCCTCCATTGGGGCAATTATTTTAAGAAATTTTAAATATTTGCATGAGATGCAATTAATTTAAGAGATTTTCTTAAGAATAATTGTTAAGCATGAGATGTTGTAAATATATAAATGGTTTGGTGGCCAATATTGGATGTACCTGAGGACATTAAAATTATTTACATAATTACTGGCTCAATGGGATCAACTTAACTAATGCAAGATAAGTCTATAATGGATGTACCTGAGATTTTGAGCATTAGGGGCTAGGTAAAGGATTGAACCTCACATGAGATGTGATGGGCAAGGAGTTGCTCACTTATAGTTTATTGTAATTCCAATAATGGATGTAACTGAGGATGATCAATAGAATTATAAGAATTCAATCACCCACTAGAAATCCATCCAACTAGGATTTCCGTTTCCTACTTTGGAAGTGTAGGATTCGCTAAGTTAGTGGGAGGACCAATTTGATTAAAATACCATAATCATTTTGGTTAATTACATGATACATTTACTAATTAATCTGGTTATTTTCTACAGTTAATTTTCTGATAAAAATGAGCACAAAACAACCACCACCATCCAATATCCTTGCAAGCATACTTGATCACAATAGGTTGACAGGACCAAATCTGTCTGATTGGCTAAGAAATTTGGAGCTTGTCCTGAACCTTGAACATGTAGGATATGTTCTAGATTCAAATGTTCCTGGTCCCTTACCTCCAGAGGCCACACAAGAGGAACATGATACTTTGGACAAGTGGAAGGAGCATGATATGAGAGCTAAGTGTTACCTGCTTGCTTCCATGAGTAATGAGTTACAGAAGCAACATGAGAACATGCAGAGTGCGAGTGAGATCCTCCTTCACCTACAAGAGTTGTATGGTGAGCACAGCAGGAATGCTAGGTATGAGATATCTAGACAGCTATTCCGTATGAGGATGTCTGAGGGACAGAATGTTGGGGATCATGTCCACAAGATGATTCGGCTGATTGAGCAGTTGGAACATCTTGACTTCAACATGGATTTCCAACTACAGACGGATTTGATCCTTCAGTCCCTTCCTGAGTCTTTTGGGAATTTTGTGACAAATTTCCATATGACTAAACAGGAATGCACCTTAGCTGGTTTACTCAACATGCTGGTTATTGCCCAAAAGAATATGCCAGGCAATAAAGGGAAAGAGGTAGCTTTGGTTGCATCTTCTTCTGCTAGAAAGTCCAACAAGAAGAAGGGCAATAAGAAAAAGAAACCTCAGATTCCTGGTCCTTCCAAGAAAATAGCTAAACAGAAAAGGAAGACTAAAGCTGATGGAGGCAAAGGAAAGTGTTTCCACTGCCAAAAGGATGGGCACTGGAAAAGGAACTGCCCAGAGTATCTTGCTTCTCTGAAGGACAAGAAGGATACACCTTTGGAAGGTATGTCCATATCTTGTTATTTAGATTCTGATGATACTCATAGTTCATCTACAGCTTGGGTTTTAGATACTGGTGCCAGTTCTCACATTTCTAATGATATGCAGGAACTAGCAAACAGTAGCAGCTTGTGTTCTCAAGATATTAGAGTCCGGATTGGCAATGGCTCAACTGTTGAAGCTTTAGCCATAGGATCTAAATCTTTTTACATGTTTGGACATGTTTTGTGTTTGGATAATATTTTATATGTACCTGATGCTTTTAAGAACATCATTTCTATATCTAGTTTGACTAGAAATGGCTATGAATTTCAGTTCACTGATGATGTTTGCAATATTTATTTTGGAAATAAATATGTTGGTTCGGGTTATATGAATGATGGTCTTTATTATTTGGATAATAATGACAAACACAAATTGAATGCAAGTGATCTAAAAGAATGCAATGCCATGGTGAAAACCAACTCAAGTTCAAAATATATTTGGCACTTAAGATTATGTCATATTGCATAAGATAGGATTGCAAAATTGGAGAAAATGGGGATTCTATCCTCATTGGGCTCTGAGCCTGCTCCAACTTGTGAATCTTGCCTTTAGGGTAAAATAACTAGATCACCCTTTGTTGGACAAGGGCTAAGTGCTGAAAATATTTTGGAGCTAATACATAGTGATGTATGTGGTCCATTTAAAGAAATGGCTAGAGGGGGTTTTCATTATTTTATTACCTTTACTGATGATAAATCAAGGTTTGGGTATTTGTATTTGATGAAATACAAACATGAATCTTTTGAAAAGTTCAAAGAATTTAAATCTGACGTAGAAAATCAAACAGGAAAGAATATTAAAGCTCTTCGATCAGATCGTGGGAGGTGATATTTTGAGTACTGAATTTGATGAATACTTGAGAGAGCATGGTATTGTTTCTCACCGATTCTCCGAACGCCATACGGTGAATGGTGTATCCGAAGGAGAAATCGTACCCTATTGGATATGGTACGTAGTATGATGAGCTATCTTGATATGCCAATCTTCTTTTGGGGATTTGCATTAGAATCACTTTGTATATTCGAATAGGATTCCATCAAAATCAGTTTCTTCCACACCTTATGAGATATGGCATGGAAGAAAACCAAGTCTTAAGCATGTTAAGATTTGGGGTTGTCCACTTATATCAAAAAGTGAACACGATAAATTGGAGACGGATCGAGAAAAGGTCGATTTGTTGGATATCCACAAGATAGTTTTGGATATTATTTTTATTTGCCTACTTCACAAAAGGTTGTGATAAGTAGAGATGCCACATTTCTTGAACAACAGTTTGTTCAAGAAGGAGGCAAAGGAAGGCAAATAGAGTTAGAATTGGAGAATTCTGACCAACCAATAGATCAGGTGGATATAGATCCATCTAGTTAACCAATACCCATTGATGAAACATCTACAGCTGTTCCTCGTAGAACAACCAGGGTATCTCACCCACCAGTGAGATATGGTTTTCTTCATGAAGAAGAACAAGAGTTGTCTACTCATGAAGAAGTAGATCATGGAGATGATCCACTTACCTATGAAGAAGCTATATCAGATATAGACTCTTCAAAATGGATTGATGCTATGAAATCCGAGATTGATTCCATGTATAAGAATCAAGTTTGGATCTTGTTGACCCACCTGAAGGTATTATACCTATAGGGAACAAATGGGTTTTCAAGAAGAAAATTGATTCTGATGGAAAGGTAGAGACCTATAAGGCAAGGCTAGTAACAAAAGGGTTTCGCCAAAGGCAAGGAATCAACTATGAGGAGACTTTCTTGCCTATTGCCATACTTAAATCAATTAGGATTTTATTAGCAATAGCTGCATACTATGATTATGAGATTTGGCAGATGGATGTCAAAATAGCTTTTCTCAATGGATACATTGAAGAAAACATTTTCATGGAACAACCTAGGGGATTTGAATCCCAAGATGGTTCCAAGGTATGCAAGCTAAAGCGATCCATTTATGGATTGAAACAAGCTACGAGGAGTTGGAACATCCGTTTTGATGAAGCCATTAAATCCTTTGGTTTTATCAAAAATGAGGATGAGCCATGTGTATATAAGAAGGTTAGAGACAGTGCTATCACTTTCCTTGTCTTATATGTGGATGACATACTGTTGATGGTAATGACACAGGTATGTTGATGACTATAAAGGTATGATTGTGAAATACATTCTCCATGAAAGACTTAGGGGAGGCAACCTATATTCTTGGAATTCGCATCTATAGAGATAGAGCGAAAAGAATAATTGGTTTATCCCAAAGTCTATACTTGGAAAAGGTGTTAAAGAGGTTTAACATGCTTGATTCCAAGAGAGGATTGTTACCAGTGAGACATGGTATCCATCTTTCTAAAGAGATGTCTCCAAAGATACCTGAAGAAAGAGATAAGATGGCCAGGATTCCATATGCTTCAGCTATTGGAAGTTTAATGTATGCAATGTTGTGTACTAGGCCGGATATCGCATATGCAGTTAGTTTGACTAGCAGGTATCAATCCAATCCAGGTTTGGAACACTGGATAGCTGTCAAGAATATTCTTAAGTACTTGAGAAGAACTAAGGATTTATTCTTGATTTATGGAGGTGGAGACTTGCAATTGGATGGTTATACTGATTCTGATTTCCAATCAGATATCGATGATAGAAATTCTACCTCTGGATATGTGTTCATTTGTAATGGAGGTGCAGTCAGTTGGAAGAGTTCCAAGCGAGCACGTTGTAGATTCCACTACAGGTCGAGTATATTCTGCATCGAGATCTTTGCAAAGGAAGCTGTTTGGATAAAGAAGTTCATGACAGAACTTACAGTAGTTTCTTCCATTGAGTCAGCAGTTCCACTACACTGTAACAATAATGGAGTAGTCATACAGGCTAAGGAACCAAGGTCTTACTAGAAATCCAAACACATAGAAAGGCACTACCACATTATCAGAGAAATAGTTGGGTGAGGCGATGTAGCCATGCAGAAAATAGCATCAGCTGAAAATCCAGCTGATCCATTCACTAAGCCTATGTCACAGACTCAGTTAGACCGACATCTTGAGAAGAAAGGTCTAAGATATTGTAATGAATGGCTCTAGTGCTAGTGGGAGATTGTTAGTAGTATGCCCTAGAGCATATCATTTAGTATGTATCTTGTACATATTTTTATTAATAAAAGGCATTTCCACTTTTCCGTTTACATAATATATTTATGTGTAATAGAAAAGGTCCATTGATATTTTGTTAGAAATATTATTCTTAAGTTGTTAAGAACATGAGTGACAATATTTCTAGCACGAAGTATCACAAATAGGTTCACAATCGAGGATACTTCATAATAAGGACATGACTTATCCAGAAAGATTGTATTCATGTTTGTTCCCAAGTTATTTATATGAGATATAAATAAGATGGAATGGTGAGTCTCATGCCATATAACAAACATGATAGGCACTTATAAATGATAAGTAGGCCGAACCAGTGACACTTATGACAAGCACATGGAGTTTACTCTTGTCAATGTTTTGTCATAAATCATATCAGTGCATATAATCTTTAGACCTGAGGTAGTACAGTTATCTTGTATATAGGTAGTATGAGTTTGATACTGCTTTCATACTTGTACTGCGTATGGGTATATGGGCATGTGTTGGCTCCTACTAGTTATATATAGAGGCAGGTGTTGATCAAGATGGAATCTGTTCCTCTAAGTAAATAGAGATAAAATCCTATATTCATTTAATTGTTCTTGATGTATCAAGTTCCTGGCCAGGACAGATAGATTTATTCAGAAAAGAGTTTCTGATGAGAAAATCTTTTTAATCAAGAACTGGAATTAAAAGAGAACATAATATTCATAGCAAATGGATTTTGACATAAACCATGACTCCAGCTTGAGTTGGGATTTTGTAACAGAGAGATTCTAGTGCATGGTAACATATGATTATAGGTTCATTTAAGGTAAACCTTATTACTAATTGGGTGGCCATGGCATGCTATGCTAGGTGTTAACCATGGTCTATGAGGTTCATAAAATGAGTTAGAGAAATCATTTATGGTAAGAAAGAGTTCTGATGATATTAAGAGTTGATATCATGTCTCATTGCCAATTAGTGATGAGCCTAGTAAGTCACACACATACACAAGTTATTACCTAATTAAATATGATTTAATTAATTAATTAAAGAGTTTAATTTATTAATTAAATAGGTTTGGTTTGCAATTAGTTTGCAAAGTCCCTAGCATGACTTAAAATCAAATCTAGATTATTGGATGTATAATATAAGTTAAATTTATATTTAAAGTGTTTAAATATGAATTTAATTATTGAGAAATTAATTAATAGAGATTAATTAATTAATTTATATTTGATATAAAATAATTAGAAGAAGAAAAATAATTATTTTGGGTTGAGAACTCAAAATTAAGACACAGGGGCATTTTGGTCATTTTGCAGTGTGACACGTGGCACCATCAGATGGTGACACATGGCATAATACATAAGCTTGCGAAATGTTTTTTAATCATGTAAGAGGATTAAAATCAAGATTACTTATAGGTTTGACACTTGGCACAATGTGATTGGGTCACTTAAACCTAGAGCTAATCAAAGGGTGACATGTGGCAAGGGTTTAATGTGTTAACCTAGCTATTTAAGTGTTGTTATGAGAAAATAAAATACAACCAGCAGCCACACTCCTTGGTCACGCCATTTTGCAGCCCTCCCTCTATTCTTCTTCATCTCTCATCAATTCAAAGAGATTAGCCATCAATCTCTTGAATTAAGAACACTAGAAATTGTTTCTAGTGTCCTGTTTACATCTCTAATCTCTTAAAAGGCAGAACTTGAATTTATAATTAATAGAAAAGGCTTTAGAAGCTGTTCAAGGGCTGCCATAGGTGTTCTTGGTGTGGACAAGCTAGAGGGACAACATCTGGTGTCCTGAAGACAAATCTCAAAGGCGCAGACACGCTGCAGTGCATCAAGAGGTTAGTGTAATCGTTCTTGATTTAATCTAGGGTTCTAAAATTAATCTAATTAATTTTAAAATCTTAAATGGCAAATACAGATCCAAAAACATATTAAAAGAGTTTTAATATATTATTTATCATTGAAATCAAATAGATAAAAATAAATCTTGCATGATGCATGCGACCCTATATGAAAATTTTTGAATTCAATGGTATAAACTTGTGTTTTTCACGCTTCCATTCCTTCAACCTAGCTTTAATATGCTAAAATTGACGTTCTTTAAATTTTATATTTTGGGGTTACTATTCATGACACTATTCAAGTCAATTTATTGACTTTCTAAGGCTTAATATGTATGGGAATTCCGACTTCACCCACATACCACATTTTGGTTACTAATTTTGTTGGTTTTGGTTGTTTACTCAAATTCTAAGTCTTTTAGGCAAATTTGCAAATTTTCAGTTTTGGTGTCTTGTGTTGCACTGTTCCATTGGTCATTTTTCTATTAGAATTTGGCAAAACATTCTTCATAGAAAATGTTCCCTATTGTATTAACTTTATTCTCCTTTTTGAATCACTCTATTTGGAGTTTTTTAGCTCAAGTTACAGCCATTTGAATCATGGCTGCCGAATTAGACTTAACCCAGATTTCTGGGCACCAAACTGGTTCTGGCAGTTTTAGGTCACCAAATTTGGGTGGCCAAATGACTCAGTTAAGGGCATAATTTGGGTTTGTGTTCTCCATGAAAGTTTTAGGTCTATATCTCAGTTGTCCACTGGTAAAATTTCAGTTCATTTAGACTTACCTGACCCAAGTTATGGCCAAACGAATAGACATACAGGTCAGATTGCATAAATCTGGATTTGGTCAATTTGTTCACTAGGTTTTGGTCACTTTTTGGGCATGATTCCTAAATGAAAATGTTCCATTTTGTGTTTACTTTCATTTCCAATTGGTCTCATGCCAATTAGACTTGTAAATTTTCAGTTTTGGTCCCTCAAAAGGACCTTGGTCCTGCTGCCTGCAGCATGACTATTTTCAATCCGAATTTAAACTCACTTCTAACACTTCCAACACATCTCAATTGGTCACAAATGACCATTTTTCATCTCAAACAAGGTCAAATACAACATTTGACCAATTCTCACATTTTTGTCTTCCAAACCCTAAGTGCCATAAACCCTAATTTCCAATTTATCAAAATTCATCAAATCAAAGTGTGCCAATCACATCTACATGCTCAATTAGGCTTGCATACACATTTACTTGAACTAAAACATATCAACACTTCACAATCCCATGGCTGGCTGAAATTTACACCTTTGTTCTCATACATAATTTTCTCAATTTTTCATGTTATTCCATCCATTTCTACTCTAATTTAAATGTTTTTAGTTAAAGAAAAGGTTGGATCAACCTACTTCAATTGAAGTTTTTCCAAAAGCTCCAATTCTTCTAATTTCTTCTTTCTTTTTGTTCTCAATGAGCTTGCCAAGATCCAACAATAAAATTTACACAAGAAATTTGTGGGATTTATGGGGTTGATTCAAGCTTTGAAAGCTTGATTTTTCATGGCTATGGAGGAACTAAGGAGAAAAGAGAGAGAGAAAGAGTGTGGACGGGAAAGTGGGAAGATGACCAATTTTTTTTTCTTTATTTTTCTTTTTATGTCTTTAGGAAGACCACAAATTTAAATTAAATAAATTTTAATTATAATAATTATTGCATCATGCATGATGTCATGCATGATGTCATAACTTTTTTCACTTTTTCTTTCTTTTTTTATTTTTTATGTTTTAATTAGTTCTTTAATTTAATTCCCGATTCTGAAATTTTCTTTTCTTTGATTTTACTTGACAGTTAGGTCAGGAGTCAGCTCTCGAGTTCAATTGACCAAATTGCCCCTCGCCGGTTCGACCCGTTTAAAAATAATTCAATATTTCTTCCAGATTTTTGACCTAATTATTTGACTGGCTTAATAGTTCTTTTTCGTGATTTTCTCTTTTCCACTGTGTTCGTAATAGTCCCAAGGACAGCAGCATCACATTTTACGGTTTGAAATTTGAGTTTAAATCGACTTTGCAGTCCTTCCCGAGAAGGTCACCCATCGCTGTGACTCTCGGCTCATTTAACTTCTTATGTTCTGTTTTTCTTATTTATACTTAACTAATTGACAATTACTAATTATTTGTGTTTATGACTTATCTAGTTGTTTTAAGTGTGGTTCTAATCCCTTTAATTGTCTGGACCGACACCGATCACTGGGATAGTGAAATATACCAGGCTATGCAAATAGGGGTGTTACACTCAGTGGGTCTTTTCCCTTCCTAGTGTCTTTTCTAACTGAAACACACAATTTAAAGTGTTTCAGTACTCATTTAAATTATTTATAATAATAAGGTTCAATAATTAAATTTTATTGATATTATTCCTTTCATTAGTCAACCTATAATGTTGACTTTAATGCACACTAGGTGAATTAATTTTAATGTTACCAATATATCATGTTTTATAGTCCTTAAATGTTGGTATATGTTACTAATTTCATTTTTAAGCTTCTTGCATTTTATTGCAATTTTTCAGATTTGGTACATTACTTGACCCAACTAATTGGCTTATTTCCCTTTGTTTTTGAGTCCTGGTCAAAAGAGCAATATTGTAGGTTTATGTCTTAGTGACATTTTAGCACTAATTTCATGTCATTTAGAGTTCTATGGACCAAGTTATGGTCATTTTACTATTGCTAGTTAAGTTGCACTTATATTACAAAGTTTAGGTCATTTATAGGTCAAAGTCAATTCGGCCACTTTTTGTAACCCAAATTTGGCGATTATTTTGGCTTCTTAATGGCATTTTTGGGCTTGGTGGTCTTCACAAAAAATGTAGCTCTATGTCTAAGCTTTCCAATGGTATAAATTTCAGGTCATTTGGACCTGTTTTGAGTGACTTATGGCCAAAAGACTGACTACTATTCATATGGTCAATTTCTGGGTTACCAATGTTGCAATTCTGGATTAGGTGAATTTTACTGGCAGTTTCCAGATAGAATTTTGGCAATATTTCTACATGAAAGTTGGCCTATTATATGTCTAGCTTTGCTTCCAATTGGCCTCATACTAATTGGGGTCACACAAATTCAATTATGGCTTAAAATGTATACTGCCCTTAACACAATTCTCAAACACAATTCACATACACATTCAACTTGCTAAATTTAAACTTCTTTTACCTAATTCTGATTTGGCACCATACCAAATTCATTCATTACATCACATTATAGTCAATTTGGGAAAAATATAATCACCTTTAATACACCAAATATAATCCCAATTCACAAAGCCCAATTCTAACAATGTATACACATAAACACTCCTAAATTTACATATAACTTCCACTACTAATTTACATACACATTGATCAATTTTTAATACCACAATTCATCAATCCATTCCATGAAATTAAACACTCCTAACTGCATTATAGGGCTACCGAATTGTCCAATTGCACATGTCTCCCTCAATTGCTTTCAAGCACCCAAAATCAATTGCTCAATCATCACATACACATGAAGTTAGCCTACTAGCACATTAAATCACCTTAATCAACATTAATTCCCAACAATACATGTAAGAATAGTTCATTAACTATGCAATTTCATGGCTGCCCACTTTAATCAATTACATAGAAAATTCCCAATTCAAGATCAAATTCCAATTTAATTACTCAAACTCAATATACACTTAAAATTAACTTGTTAGAACTATTAATTGCTTCAATCAACATCAATTCCCATCAAATTCATGTGAAAACAAATCAATTCCCTTTAATCACCATGACGGCTGAATTCAAGACTTATCAAAACTCAATCATTTCCTCAATTTTTCTTCACCATTCAACTTGTCTCAACCTCAACACAAAGTTTAATTAAGGAATATAAGAAAACTAGCACTAACCTTTTGTGCAGCTTCATCAAAGTTCATCAAAACTCCTCTTTCTTGCTCCCAATTTGCTACCCATGATGTGTAGACTAAGTTTAATGAAATAAGTATGAAGAAACATAGCTTAAATCATGGTGGATGAAGCTTGGTTGTGTGGGACGGTAATGGAGTTTTTAGGAACAATTCAATTCAGCCAAAGAATGGAAATTGAAGAAGAAGAAGAGGATGAGGTGGGCTGTTGTCTTTTAATATAGGTGTCCACTAGTGAATTTAAATATTCCATAGTGCTCCACTACATTTCAATTAACACTTAAATAATTAACTTTGATTAATTATAATTACATCCCTTAATTTCTCTTTAATTATTCTATATATATGACTCCCAATTTTCATGGCATATTTAAAATTTAATATTAATAATTTTCCATAGACATTTAGGTCAAAAGTCAACTCTATGTGTCAATTGACCAAAATGCCCCTCTTTGGGTTGTATTCCCGATTTTTATCAATTTCTTAATTTTTCATTTTTCTTTGTACTAATTCATAAATTTTATTTGTCACTTTCTAAGTCAATTATACCTCAATGGATTTTTATTTAAGTCCCAAAAATATTTCTCAAGGTTCCCCGCGGTCCAGGAATAGTCAACGGTCTTCGCCGTAACTTCCCGGTGCGGTCACTCATCGCTAAGGTTTCTGGCTCATTTAACCTAATCACGTTTCCTCTCTTTTATTTTTCCTTGAATTTTCTTAACTTATATTTCATCATTTTATGTCTTCTCAATATCATTTAAGTGTAGTTCCAGACATCCTGACTTGTCCGGATAGACATTAGGTCACCGAAACAGTCAAATCTACAGGCTACGTAAAATGAGGGCGTTACATCTTTGAATTGATGAGAGAAGAATAAGAGAGGAGAGAGAGCTATGGGTGGCTGCACACTTGAGAGAATAATCAGATTGTTATTTCATTCTTTCATAACATCACATTACAGGTCATCACTTAATGTTAGTAGTATGCCCTAGAGCATAACATTTAGTATGTATCTTATATATATTTTATTAATAAAAGGCATTTTCACTTTTCCATTTACATAGTATATTTATGTGTAATAGAAAAGGTCCATTGATATTTTGTTAGAAATTCTATTCTTTAGTTGTTGAGAATACGAGTGACAGTATTTCTAGCACAAAGTATCATAAATTGATTCACAATCGAGGATACTTCATAATAAGGGCATGACTTATCCAGAAAGATTGTAATCATATTTGTTCCCAAGTTATTTAAATGAGATGTAAATAAGATGGAATGGTGAGTCTCATGCCATATAACAAACATGATAGGCACTTATGCATGATAAGTAGGTCCAACTAGTGACATTTATGACAAGCACATGGAGTTTACTCTTGTCAATGTATTGTCATAAATCATATTAGTGCATATAATCTTTAGACCTGAGATAGCACAGTTATCTTGTATATAGGTGGTTTGAGTTTGATACTTCTTTCATAATTGTACTGTGTATGGGTATATGGGCATGTGTTGGCTCCTACTAGTTATCTATATGGAGGTAGGTGTTGATCAAGATGGAATCTGTTACCCTAAGTAAATAGGGATAAAATCCTATGTTCATTTAATTGTTCTTAATGTTTCAAGTTCCTGGCCAGGACAGATAGATTTAATCAGAAAAGAGTTTCTGATGAGAAAATCTTTTTAATCAAGGACTGAAATTAAAAGAGAGCATAATATTCATAGCAAATGGGGTTTGACATAAACCATGACTCCAGCTCGAATTGAGATTTTGTAACAGAGAGATTCTAGTGCATGGTAATATATGATTATAGATTCATTTAAGGTAAACCTTATTACTAATTGGGTGGCCATGGCATGCTATGCCAGGTGTTAACCATGGTATATGAGGTGCATAAAATGATTTAGAGAAATCATTTATGGTAAGAAAGAGTTCTAATGATATTAAGGGCTGATATCATGTCTCATTGCCAATTAGTGATGAGCCTAGTAAGTCACACACATACACAAGTAATCACCGAATTAAATATGATTTAATTAATTAATTAAAGAGTTTAATTGATTAATTAAATAAGTTTGCTTTGCAATTAGATTGCAAAGTCCCTAGCATGGCTTGAAACCAAATCTAAGTTATTGGATGTATAGTAAAAGTTAAATTTATATTTAAAGTGTTTAAGTATGAATTTAATTAATGCAAAATTAATTAATAGAGATTAATTAATTAATTTATATTTGATATAAATTGATTAGAAGAAGAGAAATAATTATTTTGGGTTGAGAACTCAAAATTAAGACACAGGGGTATTTTGGTCATTTCACAGGGTGAAACTGGCACCATGAGATGGTGACACATGACACTACACATAAGCTTGCCATTTGTCTTTTAATCATGTAAGATGATCAAAGTCAAGATTAAATCTAAGTTTGACACTTGGCACAATGTGATTGGGTCAATTAAACCTACAGCCAATCAGAAGGTGACATGTGGCAAGGGTTTTAAGTGGTGACCTAACTATATAATGTGTTGTTATGAAAGAGTAAAATAACAAGGCTATTGTTCTTCTTTGGTTCTGCCACCCAAAGGAGCCTCTCCCTCTCTTCTTCTTCATCTCTCATCAATTCAAAGAGAATTGACAACATTCTCTTGAATTAAAATTGTTAGAAATCATTTCTAGTGTCCTGTATACATCTGTAATCTCTCAAAAAGCAAAACCTGATTTTCTAATTAATTAGAAATGCTTTAGAAGTAGTTCAAGGGGCTTCCATTAGTGATCTTGGTGTGGACAAGCTAGAGGGACAACATCTGGCGTCCTAGGCGCATCCCAAAGGTGCCAAACACACTGCAGTGCACCAAAAAGGTTAGTGCACTTGTTCTTGATCTAGTCTAGGGTTTTAATGAATTAATCTGTTAATTCTAAAATCTTATATGGCAAATGTAGATCCAAAAACATATTAAAAGAGTTTTAATATGCTGTTTATCATTGAAATCAAAAAGATAAAAATGAATCTTTCATGATGCATGTGACCCTAGATGAAAAAATTTTTGAATTCAATGATCTAAACTTATGTTTTTTATGCTTTCGCTCTTTCAATTGGTATCAAAGCCACTATATTTGCCATTTAGATTGTTTAATATATGATTTAATTATGTGATTTGATCATGAGATGATTATTCATTGCTAGTTGCAAAAACAAGGTGGCGGCATGGATGGGACTCCTTATGGTGCGCATGGTTTTGGGCAATGTTTGTGCAATTATTGTATGATCTAATGCTCATAATTATGTCCATTTTATGTCTAATTAAATTGTTTAATTAGAGTTTTAATCACACAATTAAATTTTGATTCAAAACTAAATTTTTAAATTTGTTTGAATGTGATTCAAATATGAATTTTTAAATTTGTTTGAATCATATTCAAATCTGGATTTTTAAGTTGAATATGAGATATTAAATTTAATTTAATTATGTATGTTTTATTTAATTGTTAAATAGTGATATGCATGATGGATGATCATGGACTATAAAAGACCAATGTGATTGGATTTATTTCTTTTATATTTCTAAAGGAGCGAAAGCATGAAAAACACAAGTTTAGATCATTGAAATTCAAAATTTTTTCATCTAGGGTCACATGCATCATGCAAGATTCATTTTTATCTATTTGATTTCCATGATAAACAGCATATTAAAACTCTTTTAATATATTTTTGGATCTACATTTGCCATTTAAGATTTTAGAATTAACAGATTAATTCTTTAGAACCCTAGATTAGATCAATAACAAGTGCACTAACCTTTTTGATTCACTGTAGTGTGTTTGGTACCTTTAGGATGCGCCTAGGATACTAGATGTTGTCCCTCTAGCTTGTCCACACCAAGATCATAAATGGCAGCCTTGAACAGCTTCTAAAGCTTTCCCAATCAATTAGAAAATTAAGTTTTGCCTTTTAAGAGATTACAGATATAAACAGGACACTAGAAACAATTTTTAGTATTTTTAATTAAAGAGATTATTGGCTAATCTCTTTGAATTATTGAGAGATAAAGAAGAAGAGAGGATGAGGAACTCAAAGGTGGCAGCACCAAAGAGACAACAGTTCTTTCATCCTTACACTTATATAACTAGGTCACCACTTAAAACCCTTGCCACATGTCACCTTTCGATTGGCTCTAGGCTAAATTGACCCAATCACATTGTGCCAAGTGTCAAACCTATATTTAATCTTGACTTAAATCATCTTACATGATTAAAAGACATATGGCAAGCTTATGTGCAGTGCCATGTGTCACCATCTCTTGGTGCCACATGTCACTATGTGAAAGGACCAAAATGCCCCTGTGTCTTAATTTTGAGTTCTCAACCCAAAATAATTATTTCTTTTCTTCTAATCAATGTATATCAAGTATAAATTAATTAATTAATCTCTATTAATTAATTTCTCATTAATTAAATTCATATTTAAACACTTTAAATATAAATTTTACTTATACTATACATCTAATAACCTAGATTTGGTTTCAAGCTATGCTAGGGACTTTGCAATCTAATTGCAAACCAAACCTATTTAATTAATCAATTAAACTCTCTAATTAATTAATTAAATAATATTTAATTTAGTGATTACTTGTGTATGTGTGTGACTTACTAGGCTCATCACTAATTGGCAGTGAGACATGATATCAACTTTTAATATCATTAGAACTCTTTCTTACCATAAATGATTTCTCTAAATCATTTTATGCACCTCATAGACCATGGTTAACACCAAGCATAGCATGCCATGGCCACCCAATTAGTAATAAGTTTTACTTACCTTAAATGAACCTATAATCATATGTTATTATGCATTAGAATATCTCTGTTACAAAATCCCAATTCGAGCTGGAGTCATAGTTTCTATCAAACCCCATTTGCTATGAATATTATGTTCTCTTTTAATTCTAGTTCTTGATTAAAAAGATTTTCTCATTAGAAACTCTTTTATGAATAAATCTATCTGTCCTGGCTAGGAACTTGAAACATCAAAAACAATTAAATGAACATAGGATTTGATACCTATTTACTTAGGGTAACAGATTCCATCTTGATCAACATCTACCTCCATATATAACTAGTAGGAGCCAATACATGCCCATAAACCCATACACAGTATAAGTATGAAAGCAGTATCAAACTCAAACCTCCTATATACAAGATAACTGTGCTTTCTTAGTTCTAAAGATTATATGCACTGATATGATTTATGACAATGCATTGACAAGAGTAAACTCCATGTGCTTGTCATAAATGTCACTGGTTCGACCCACTTATTTTGTATAAGTGCCTATCATGTTTCTTATATGGCATGAGACTCACCATTCCATCTTATTTACATCTCATATAAATAACTTGGGAACAAACATGATTATAATCTTTCTAGATAAGTCAAGTCCTTATTGTGAAGTATCCTCGATTGTGAACCAATTTATGATACTTTGTGCTAGAAATACTGTCACTCATATTCTTAACAATTTAAGAATAGAATTTATAACAAAATATCAATGGACCTTTTCTATTACACATAAATATATTATGTAAACGAAAAAGTGAAATTGCCTTTTATGAATAAAAACATGTACAAGATGCATACTAAATGATATGCTCGAGGGCATACCACTAACATTCTCCTACTAGCACTAGAGCCATTCATTACAATATCTTAGACCCATCTTCTCAAAATGTCTATCTAGCTGAGTTTGTGACATAGACTTAGTGAATGGATCAGCTGGATTTTCAGCTGATGCTATTTTTTGCATGGCTACATCGCCTCGCCCAACTATTTCTTTGATAATGTGGTAGTGCCTTTCTATGTGTTTGGATTTCTTATTAGTATTATGCCCTAGAGCATATCATTTAGTATGTATCTTGTACATATTTTTATTAATAAAAGGCATTTCCACTTTTCTGTTTACATAATATATTTATGTGTAATAGAAAAGGTCCATTGATATTTTTTTAGAAATATTATTCTTAAGTTGTTAAGAATATGAGTGACAATATTTCTAGCACAAAGTATCATAAATAGGTTCACAATCGAGGATACTTCATAACAAGGACATGACTTATCCAGAAAGATTGTATTCATGTTTGTTCCCAATTTATTTATATGAGATATAAATAAGATGGAATGGTGAGTCTCATGCCATATAACAAACATGATAGGCACTTATAAATGATAAGTAGGCCGAACCAGTGACACTTATGACAAGCACATGGAGTTTACTCTTGTCAATGTTTTGTCATAAATCATATCAGTGCATATAATCTTTAAACCCGAGATAACACAGTTATCTTGTATATAGGTAGTTTGAGTTTGATACTGCTTTCATACTTGTACTATGTATGGGTATATGGGCATGTGTTGGCTCCTACTAGTTATATATGGAGGTAGGTGTTGATCAAGATGGAATCTGTTCCTCTAAGTAAATAGAGATAAAATCCTATGTTCATTTAATTGTTCTTGATGTTTCAAGTTCCTGGCCAGGACAGATATATTTATTCAGAAAAGAGTTTCTGATGAGAAAATCTTTTAATCAAGAACTGGAATTAAAGGAGAACATAATATTCATAGCAAATGGAGTTTGACATAAACCATGACTCCAGCTTGAGTTGGGATTTTGTAACAGAGAGATTCTAGTGCATGGTAACATATGATTATAGGTTCATTTAAGGTAAACCTTATTATTAATTGGGTTGCCATGGCATGCTATACTAGGTGTTAACCATGGTCTATGAGGTGCATAAAATGATTTAGAGAAATCATTTATGGTAAGAAAGAGTTCTGATGATATTAAGAGTTGATATCATGTCTCATTGCCAATTAGTGATGAGCCTAGTAAGTCACACACATACACAAGTTATCACCTATTTAAATATGATTTAATTAATTAATTAAAGAGTTTAATTGATTAATTAAATAGAATTGGTTTGCAATTAAATTGCAAAGTCCCTAGCATGACTTGAAACCAAATCTAGATTATTGGATGTGTAGTATAAATTAAATTTATATTTATAGTGTTTAAATATGAATTTAATTAATGAGAAATTGATTAATAGAGATTAATTAATTAATTTATATTTGATATAAATTAATTAGAAGAAGAAAAATTTAAGAACTCAAAATTAAGACACAGGGGCATTTTGGTCATTTCACAGTGTGACACGTGGCACCATGAGATGGTGACACATGGGATTACACATAAGCTTGCCAAATGTTTTTTTAATCATGTAAGATGATTAAAATCAAGATTAAATATGGGTTTGACACTTGGCACAATGTGATTGGGTCACTTAAACCTAGAGCTAATCAAAGGGGACATGTGGCAAGGGTTTAATGTGTTAACCTAGCTATTTAAGTGTGGTTATGAAAAAAAAAATAACCAGCAGCCACTCCTCTCCTTTTGCATGCCACTTTGAGGCTTTTCATCTATTCTTCTTCATCTCTCATCAATTCAAAGAGATTAGCCATCAATCTCTTGAATTAAGAACACTAGAAATTGCTTATAGTGTCCTGTTTACATCTCTAATCTCTTAAAAGGCAGAACTTGAATTTCTAATTAATAGAAAAAGCTTTAGAAGCTGTTCAAGGGCTGCCATAGGTGTTCTTGGAGTGGACAAGCTAGAGGGACAACATCTGGTGTCCTGAAGACGAATGTCAAAGGCGCAGACACGCTGCAGTGCATGAATAGGTTAGTGTAATCGTTCTTGATTTAATCTAGGGTTCTAAAATTAATCTGATTAATTTTAAAATCTCAATAGGCAAATACAGATGCAAAAACATATTAAAAGAGTTTTAATATGTTGTTTATCATTGAAATCAAATAGATAAAAAAATAAATCTTGCATGATGCATGTGACCCTAGGTGAAAATTTTTGAATTCAATGGTATAAACTTGTGTTTTTCACGCTTCCGTTCCTTCATTTCTGGTGAGACCGGGGTTCCTTAGCTTGTATGACTGCTCCATTGTTGTCACAGTGAAGTGGAACTGCTGACTCAATGGAAGGAACTACTGCAAGTTCTGTCACGAATTTCTTTATCCAAACAGCTTCCTTTGCAGCATCTGATGCAACAATATACTCAGCCTCGGTAGTGGAATCTGTAGTCGTACTATGTTTGGAACTCTTCCAACTGAGTGCACCTTCATTACAAATGAACACATATTTAGAGGTAGACTTTCTATCATCGATATCTGATTAGAAATAAAAATAAGTATAACCATCCAATTGTAAGTCTCCACCTGCATAAATAAAAAATAAATCCTTAGTTCTTCTCAAGTACTTAAGCATATTCTTGACAGCTCTCCAGTGTTCCAAACCTGGACTGGATTGATACCTGCTAGTGAAACTAACAACATATGCGATATCCGGCTTACTACACAACATTGCATACATTAATTTTCCAATAGCCGAAGCATATGGAATCCTGGCAATTTTATCTCTTTCTTCAGGTGTCTTTGGAGACATCTTTTTAGAAAGGTGGATACCATGTCTCACTGGTAACAATCCTCTCATGAAATCAAGTATAATAAACCTTTTTAACACCTTTTCCAAGTATAGACTTTGGGATAAACCAATTATTCTTTTCGCTCTATCTCTAAAGATGTGAATCCCAAGAATATAGGTTGCCTCCCCTAAGTCTTTCATGGAGAATGTATTTGACAACCATACCTTTACAGTTGTCAACATACCAGTGTCATTACCCATCAACAAAATGTCATCCACATATAAGACAAGGAAAGTGACAACACTATCACTAACCTTCTTCTATACACATGGCTCATCCTCATTTTTCATGAAACTAAATGACTTATTGGCTTCAACAAAATGGATGTTCCAACTCCTCAAAGCTTATTTCAACCCATAAATGGATCGCTTGAGCTTGCATACCTTAGAACCATCTTGGGATTCAAAACCCCTAGGTTGTTCCACAAAAATGTTTTCTTCAATGTATCCATTGAGAAAAGCTATTTTGACATCCATCTGCCAAATCTCATAATCATAGCATGTAGCTATTGCTAATAGAATCCTAATTGATTTAAGCATGGCAACAGGCGAGAAAGTCTCCTCATAGTCGATTCCTTGCCTTTGGCGAAACCCTTTCGCTACTAGCCTTGCCTTATAGGTCTCTACCTTTCCATCAGAACCAATTTTCTTCTTGAAATCCCATTTGTTCCCTATAGGTATAATACTTTCAGGTGGGTCAACAAGATCCCAAACTTGATTCTTATACATGGAATCAATCTCGGATTTCATAGCATCAATCCATTTTGAAGAGTCTATATTTGATATAGCTTCTTCATAGGTAAGTGGATCATCTCCATGATCTACTTCTTCATGAGTAGACAACTCTTGTTCTTCTTCATGAAGAAAACCATATCTCACTGGTGGGTGAGATACCCTAGTTGTTCTACGAGGAACAGCTGTAGATGTTTCGTTAACGGGTATTGGTTGACTAGATGGATCTATATCCATGTGATCTGTTGGTTGGTCAGAATTCTCCAATTCTAACTCTATTTGCCTTCCTTTTGCCTCCTTCTTGAACAAACTGTTGTTCAAGAAATGTGGCATCTCTACTTATCACAACCTTTTGTGAAGTATATCCAAAACTATCTTTTGGATATCCAACAAATCGACCTTTTTCTGATCTGGTCTCCAATTTATCAGTGTTCAGCTTTTTGATATAAGCTGGACAGCCCCAAATCTTAACATGCTTAAGACTTGGTTTTCTTCCATGCTATATCTTATAAGGTGTGGAATATACTGATTTTGTTGGAATCCTATTCAGAATCTATAAAGCTGATTCTAATGCAAATCCCCAAAAGGAGATTGGCGTATCCGTATAGCTCATTAGACTACGTACCATATTCAATAGGGTATGATTTCTCCTTTCATATACACCATTCAGCTGTGGTGTTCCTAGAGGAGTCAGCTAGGAAACAATGCCATGCTCTCTCAAGTATTAATCAAATTCAGTACTCAAGTATTCACCTCTACGATCTGATCGAAGAGCATTAATACTCTTTTCTGTTTGATTGTCACACCCTACCCCTCTGTGAGGCATGACATAATCCCGTAGTATACCTAATGAATTATCAAACTTCGTCTACTGATAGCTCATTAAATACACTACAAGAGATTTTAAAACCTTTTCTTATTTCTTTTTACAGTGGTAAGCACCATTGACAGGTGTTAAAAATTTTCTTTTACTGAATTGAAACCAAATAACAAATTTGAAGTATTAATAATTTTTGTAAAAATTTTGGCAAAATGCCATCTATATTTTGAATAAAACAGTTTTTCAAAAACCTACAAAAAGCACTTCCAATATATTTCTCAACATTATCAAGTCAGTTTAACAATCAATTTTCCAGTGTTTCCAAAAGCTGAGACAAGATAAACATATCACAATACTTTTACAAGCCAAAATAGTTTAAAATTTTAGTTTACAACTGCTCAAGACCAAGTATAATATATACATACAATGCACATATATTACAACAAAAACTACACAATATGGTATACTCGATATACCTGGCGAAATCTCAAAAAGTGGCACAAGCAGCCTACTCTGCTGCTCTGTCCGTCTGTCTACCTGCGACGACAATGAAAAAGCTATCACTGAGCCAATGTCTTAGTGATGCACAACATTAAGAAAATACAATTTAAAAACCATAAGCCATAAATCATATAAATAGTGGATACTTAAAATCATAGTTAAATTCAAAAGACAGTGAATGTCATAAAGAATTTAAACTCCATTTCACAATATCACAATAGATATCAATAAATCACACACACAGCTTAATCATGATTCCATAGTCCAATTCATTCCAAAAACTGATGGCTAGTGAGGAATAACATAGCTAGCTAGCAATTATATGAGTACTCACCCTATTCGTCCTCAACTGACACACACCTCAACACTTCGGCCAGAGAGGGAATTCAAAGCCAATTCGTCCCACTAGACAAGCTAGTGAGGAATTCATCAAATATACATGATAGCTGTGGTTTCAAACCATTTGCAATAATTTTCAAGTAATAAGTATCCATCAAATTCCATTTAAATAGGTTTTCCACAATTTAAGAAATAACATACAAATTGTCAATATTTATTTCAATTGAAAATTCAAAAGAAATAACTGTTGTGCACAAACCTCTGATAAATGTCTCTTGGCCCTGACTCAGTGTTTCCTTCCCCTTCCCTGAGTCTTTGCTAACTAAAACACATAATTTGAAGTGTTTCAGTACTTATTTAAACTGTCTCTGAGAATAAGGTTCAATAATTAATTTATTTAATTCTATTATTTTCCTTAGTCTACCTAAAATGTTGACCCTCGATGCACTCTAAGTGAATTAGGCTTAATGTTACCAATATGTCACATTTTGTATTTCAATATGCTACCAATATAGTGCAACTTACCATTTTTAGAAGTTGGCATTCATTACCAAATTATTTCAAGCATCATTGTATGTAAATATCAAGTTCTCAATTTTTGTTTGCTAGATTGGTCTAGCTTAAAGTGCTATTTCTCTTGGTTTTTAGCTTCTGGTCAAAGAAGAAAAATTGTAGCTCTATGTCTTATTGCACTCGGGGCAAAATTTCAGGTCATTCTAAGTTGTATAGACCAAGATATAGTCAATTTACTAAAGTTGGACAGATTGCGCTAAAATGGCAACTTCAGGTTATTTTTAGGTCATTTCTTGTTCTAGCAGTTTTTATAGCCGAACTTGTGCAAGCTATTTGACTTGCTTATAGTCATTTCTGGGTTTTGGTGTCTTCATAAGAGTTTTGGATCTATGTCTAATCTATTCATGGTAAAAATTTCAGGTCATTTGGACCTGTTTTGAGTGAGTTATGGGCAAAACACTAACTGCTGCCCAAATGGTCAATTTTCAGGCTTTCAAGTCACTAATCCGTATTTGGTCATTTTTCAAGTCACTTCTGGACAGAATTTAGGTAAGCTTTCTTCATGAAAGTTGGCACATTTTGTGCCTAGTTTCACCTTCAATTGGCCTCATACCAATTGGAGTCACACACTTAGGGTTATAGGCCCATTTGCATACTGCCCTCTACATGCCTTTTAAGCACCAAACCAACACACATTCACCAACTACCTCCTCACTTCTCCATACCGTTCCGCATTTGGTACTAACCAAAACCATTCAATTCCCTACATTATAGGTTAACTTGGACAGAATATAACCACTTCAAAATACACCAAATGCAGTCACAATTCACAAGTTCAATCCCAACGTTATATACACATAAATACTTCTAATTATCACACATACTTCCATCATCAAATTACATACCTATCACTGTCGCAAGGTATTTTGCGGTGGCCTGGACGAACACTCACCGAAGTGGGAAAGAGTCAGGAGTCACCACTTTAATTTTGAGGGAAATTAAAGAAAACCATTTGTGAAAATAAATTAAAATGAAACCACTTCGAAAACAAAAATTCTAGGTTCGGGGTCCATATACGGGCAGGGAAGGTGTTAGGCACCCCGCCTCGTCCCTCTATGACGGTAAACAGATTTGACATTATGCCCTTTATAAATTAAAATCGATAGTTAGGGGGGTTAGAATGAAGATGTTAATCCCTTTGATAAAAGAGAATATTTAATTTTTCACTGGTTCGGGTTACCCAGATACATAAATAAATGAGATGACCCTTAGTGAGTTGGTGTTGCGTATCAGTTTTTGTTTAGGGGGTTACTTTGCGTATTATGCTATTTTAGTTTGGATTTGACAAAATCCAGGTAAAGGCTTTTCCCGATCTCTGGGGATAATTTATTTAAAGTTTGAATAAAGGATCTCGGATAAGAACTCTCCTCCGATCTCCACATATTTATTAAAATTTTGGTTGAGAATCAGATAAGAACACTTCTCCGATCTCTTTTTATATTTATTAAAATTTTGGTTGAGAATCGGATAAGAACTCTCCTCCGATCTCTTTTAATATTTATTAAAAATTTTGATTGAAGATCGAAAAAGAACTCTCCTCCGATTTCTTTAAATAATTAAAAATTTTGATTGAAGATCGGATAAGAACTCTCCTCCGATCTCTTTAAATGTTTATTAAAAATTTTGACTGAAGATCGGATAAGAACTCTCCTCCGATTTCTTTAAATAATTATTAAAAATTTTCATTGAGAATTGGATAAGAACTCTCCTCCGATCTCTTTTAATAATTATTAAAAATTTTGATTGAAGATCGGATAAGAACTCTCCTCTTATTTCTTTAAATGTTTATTAAAAATTTTGATTGAGAATCGGATAAGAACTCTACTCCGATCTCTTTAAATAATTTGTTAGAATTTTTGATTGAGAATCAGATAAGAACTCTCCTCCGATCTCTTGAGATTTAATTGCGATCGTATATCGTAGAGACCTTAGACTAAAGGTTCTGGCATCCGTAGATGCTGAGAACCCGAATAAGGCTTCTCTTATCCCGTTGGTACCTTATAACTAGGTAGGGGATGCAGACTAAATTTTTACCGATCTCCTATGTGATTGCCTTTCCAATACCTTTTGATAGGCAACATTCGATCTCTTCTGCTTACTAGTCTGGGATCTGATCTTATCTCGGTCCCCCACTATACCAGGCTATCTCCAGAACGTGTTTAGTGGTTCGACCACATAATTTTTTTTCCGATTTATTATCCAAACTTTAATTATTTTAAGGAAACTCTCATGTTAAGATATAGCTACCAACATTTTATCAAACTACCTACACGTTACCCATAACCAGAACGCCTATATTAGGAGATAATAAAGACTAAGAACAAATACATAACATGAACTAATGTATCAAAATATAAACTCGAGAATAAACACCTACGTAGGGGCCTTTTAACATAAGATAAACTTGATGAAAATTACGAGCATGAAAATAAAGAAAATAAAAACAAACACTGGATAGGGCAACGGTTCGGACACTCACCAGTAGGGAGTTGAACCTATAGAACTAACTATGGAGTCACGAATGTTGTAGAGTTGCGTGCTAATAGTCTGGGGACTAATGCTTGCTTTGAAATGAAGAATACCAAGTTAGAGTGTAGTCGAGCCGGAATGACAATAACCAGGTTCGAATGAGATTGAGCTTGGAAAATAAAAGTGGATATAAAAGTGATGGCAACGGAACTGAAACATAGAGGGGGGGGGGGGATATCGCAGAGCAATGAACAAACTGAAAATAAAGAGTTCCAGTGTCCAATACTCCTTCAGAGAAAATGCTTTAGAAAACTGGTTTCTGAAGTTCTTTTCTATGTTGAAAGATTAAAAATAGTAGAGTAGCAAAACTGAATTGATTTTCAGAGCCTTTCCACTGTAATCACCACCCTTTTTTCTTTTATCCTTCTTCAACAGTTTTCATGCAGGTATTTATAGGGACCGGGTGCTCCCAATGAAGGGTCAGGATTTTTCTTTGAGGGAGATGGAAGGTTTGAATTTTAAAGGACATGATCTGATGCTTGGGAATTAAAGAGAATCAAAATGAAAGGCTAAGATCCTTTTCAAAATATTTGTCCTTCCTCTTTTCTAATCTGGCGGCTCAAAATTTCCTTGTCAAGAGTGATCCGAGGGCTGGGAATAAAAAGCGTCGGTCTTGTCGTCTTCTTCTTTGATCCAAGGGCTCCGGACTTGTCCTTACAAGTAAGATCAACGGTGGAAATCGAAATTTACAGGACTGCCATGACATGTCCTAGCGCTTGTCAGTAATGT
Organism: Hevea brasiliensis; assembly: GCF_030052815.1. NCBI lineage: Eukaryota > Viridiplantae > Streptophyta > Magnoliopsida > Malpighiales > Euphorbiaceae > Hevea > Hevea brasiliensis. Next base: position 36,784,644 of record NC_079497.1, on the reverse strand, counting down.
GGGTGATTCTGCAAAGGAGGCGTGAGGTGGACATTTGATCTCGTCTGCAACGCTTTAACTACCTCGGCTCTGATTATGACGACAGTTATTTGAAGTTGTCTTATTCTCTCCTTGCTTTTCAATCTCCCATTCCTTTCGACCTTCCTAATATGATCTTTTTTCGATCTCTCATGCCGGGCCCTCTCTCCCGATCTCTCCCATTCCTGAGTCTTCTCCTTCATCCGGGCCGGTTCAGTCAAAGCATTTATTCCTTCGATTTTTGAGGTGTCTGCTTCATTTTCTGCTAGCAATAAATGCTCAGACCTTCTCTATATATACCTTTAACGGGAAATCCTTTCGCATTTCATTTTCTCCTCTTTCTTTCTCACTTTTCCTATTCTAGCTGTTCCGGCCACAATCCGGCCATGGTAGCTGTTTTTGATCTTTTTCGACTGTTCCCTTTGTTTATCGATTGAAAATTTATGACCCCAGTGATCAGAAAATCACGATGGCCACCTTTGATGACAAAGAGAGAACCGGACTAATTTACCGATTCAGATTGAGAATGTCGATCGTGTTAATCTCGAGTCGGTCGACCAATCTAATCGGTGAACCAATTTCGGGCAAGAAGACTGCTAATTTCCCTCTTATCATTGGTGACTGCCCTTCAAAGTTTACTTGGCTCCTCACCACATTGGGTGTCCTGACCGCGGCTTGGTTCCGAGCGATAACATTGACGACGACCTCTATTATCTTCTTGAGAGTCATAGTCACCCCATCTGACCTATACATCTATCCAATGTCGATGGCTGGTTTCCTGATCAAACACATCTTTTGATTCAGCCACTAGACTAGGCTTTGACATAGGTCTTTACTAGGTAGGATGTACCGCTGATCTCTAGAGATCACCCAAATGATGTAATCTGACCTTTAATATAATTCGATCTCCAGAGATCACCCAAATGATGTAATCCGACCTTTAATGTAATCCGATCTCTTGAGATCGCCCAAATGATGTAATCAGACCTTTTAGAAATGAAATCTTATTTTGACAATTATCATTTTATTATTATTGCATTGGTTATTTTTCGATCGCTAATGTGTTTATCCGATTTGATTCCTAACTGAATAACCCTTAGCCGATCTGTAATTCTAAACATCTACCTTAATCTGTCGGTCTTTAACTAGCCGATCTCTCCTTATTTAATTATGGAGTTTCCGGAATATTCATGAGACGTGTCAGAAAAAGCTAGCGAATCCCTTTAACCGATGCGCCGCTTGGGGCACTGTGAGCATTAAATGCTCAGACTGGTATAAATAGGGGATGAGTCAGCCAGTTGCTCTCTTATGTCAGTTTCAGCATCTCGCGAGCGATTCCAAAATTCTCTCATTTCTTCAAGTTCTTCCGATACCGATCACACTTCGGTAAGGGTTTTGATCTTTCTTTTAGTTAAATTTTCTCTTTTCTTTGAAAATGAGCGGCGCCGAGGGTCAGAGAGTGGCGAGCCCCCCTTCCGTTCACGTCTCGTGGTCGTCAGATGGAGTTGAGGTGGTGAGGCCAAGTGAGCGATCTGATCCTCACATGACCTCCGTTTCAGCTTGTGGTTAAGCGGGACCCTCAAGACGAACGCATCCCTCAGGGAGAGAAAACCTTCCCTTGGATGAGCTGCCATCAATCCTTCAAGAAACCGATCTGCAAACGTTTAGCCAAGAATATAACCTTCGGCCCGATTCATACGAACTTATCAGGTGTCATGGCGACCTCCGAGCCGATCACTTCTTCGAAGAAAATGATATGATCATGGTATACGAAGAGCAATTAAAAGCCGGGCTACGGTTTCCCCTTGATGACTTCTTTAAGGAAGTTCTGAAATTCCACCAAGTATGTATAGCCCAAGTACATCCGAACTCATGGCAGATCCTGGTAGCATTCAGAGGCCTCTGCCGAGCTAAGGGACTTAGTCCTACAGCGAAGGTGTTTGCCGAGCCACATAGGCTAACTCGTCAAAAGGACGACGAGTACTGGTTCTTTCAAGCGAAACCACATTGTGGGCTCTTTACCGATCTGCCCTCCTCACTGAAAAATTAGAAGAATCGCTTCTTTATCCTCAGGAGAAAAATTTCGAACGGTTTTGAGGGTTTCCCACGTAGCTGGCTACATCTGGGCCCCTCACTTCCAAAGCGCATCACCTTGAATAGGGAAGAGGGCATAATGGTGATGGAGCTGAAAGATCAGGCGGCCACTCAGAAGTTCTCCTGTTTAGATGCGGTGACGGCAGAACTGCAACATTGGACAATGCAGCTGATTACCTGTGAAGAACGCGGGCTTCAGCTCTCTGACCTCAGCCTCGGTACTTTCTATATCTCTGATCTTTGGGCCTTAGCGAACTCACTGACTTTTCTCTGTACAGGCATAGCGAGCGATGAGGCTTCCAAGGAGAGCAGAAAGCGGAAGAGAGAGGTCTCCAGAAAAGTACGGGAGATGAAGCGCGCTGAGGCCTCTCAGACACCTAGGCACGATCCAGAGGAGATGTAGGGAGGCTCTTCTCGACCCTCGGGACTGCCGATCCCTAAAGTATAAGTGATTCGGTCTCCTCCTCAACAAGAAGAACCGCCACCTCCAACGGTTGCTCCGAGTGCGAAAGGGGGTCCTTCCCAACCTCCTACAAGGACCCTTTCCTACAGCGCTCAAGTCCTGATTCACTCCCTGGAGAAGAACCGAACTGTTCGAGAGAATCTGGGTTTGGCTAAGGTTTTGGGGGCCTCCATCTGCCTTCAGGAGGATCGGAATAGGCTGACCCCGAACAGTCTCGACGATATCCTAACCCAGACTATGAGCTTGAGCATGGAGAGTTTAGTGAACCAACATATCGTCCGGGAAAAGGCTCATCATTTAAAGTAGGAGATCCAAAAGGTGGGTCAGGGAGGCCGGTGCTTATGTGAATGCCCACGGGGACCTTTTGGCCGAGCTCAAGAAGCGTTATCTCGAGGAGGACTTTTCCTGGATGGTGGACCTGACTCCCCAAGACGAAGAGGATAGTGAGGAGGAGGCTGAGGGTGATAGAGAGGGTTAACAAAATGTAGAACAGGTTGGGGGTGATCCTCCAGCCGAATGACTTGTATTTTTTATTTTGAAATGAAATGAAGTTCTTTCTTTTGTTTAATGACTTGATGAGATCGGAAAGAATCTAAATTGTACAAGCGCCTGACTATCTGAACCAATTAGAACATCAAACTTAAAAGTGATTATTAATCCAAGCATAAGAGGTCGAAAAAACATTGTAAGCATGAGATCGGCTGAGGACAAACACCGAACGGGACTTAAGATTATTAAAATTGGAAACCTGATTTGAACACTTAAGATCGGAAGCATCATTAAACCGGATTAAAACCTTAACTTTATTAAACGATTATCCATAAAATTTTAAAAGGGAGATCGAAAATAAAACTGGATGTCACGAAGACCCAACGTTGGTTTGATTTTGTTTGACGAGAGATTGGAAATGTGATTAACTAGCCAAGAGACTTAATAATTGGTTCAAGAGATCGGTAGGGATTTGAGCGATACGGAAACTTGGCATTGGTTCGGTTTCTTTAGAGAGAGATTGAAAATGTGATCGTCTGGCAAGGAAACTTGGTGTCGGTTTAGATCCCTATGAAGAGAGATCAGAAACGAATGGAGACTTGGTGATGGGGATCGATTTCAAAGTTTATTGATTTCGGGGATCGACCAAAATATGGTGTCGACAATCACTACTATTCCACACACATAGGCTGCCATTTTTTGTACAATACTTCAACAACATTTCATGAATTTGAACATTACCAATTTCCATTTTGAGGCTGTCCATAAATTACACATACACATCAACTTCCATTTTCACTTTTCAAGCTTACAAATCAAACTTTATACATGAAAACCAACTCCAATACATTTAAACACTTAAATCAATATCTTAAACAACCATTTACACGCAAAGACAAGCTGTACATTATGAAGTTCCATAGCTGCTAAAATACTCCATCACCAATAATTCATCAAACCTCAAACTTCTTCCATAATTCAACCCACAACCTTAGTTACACTTTTAATGAAACAAGAATTGAAAATAACCACTTACCTCTTTTGGACTTCTTCAAAACTCCACCAAAACTTATCTTTCTTGCTCCAAGTACGCTGCCTAAGGTGTGTAGACAAGGTTTAGTGAAGGAACCTAGTGAAAAAGATGGCTAAATCAATGGTGGACTTAAGCTTGATGGTGGATGGCAATGGAGGATTTAATGGGAGAAGGAATTCGGCCAAAGATAATTTGTGAGGAAGAAGAAGGCAAATGATCTTACACCTGTCCCACTTCAATCTTTAGGTGTCCCAAATATGATTTTAGTGGAGCACTAATTAGTATATTGGTTATTTACTCCAAAGTTTCTAAATTCCCACATTTTCCTCATTTCTTTTACTATTTAGATTATGCACCACAATTTTAATTTTCATGTTATTTTCCAGGTTTAATATCATTTATTTTTAATGGACATTTAGGTCAAAAGGCATCTCGAGGTGTTAAATGACCACAATACTCCTATTTGGGTTGCATTCCCGATTTTTCGGTAACGCCAAGTTTTGTCATTTTCTCGATTTCTCGTTTTCTTTATACTAATTAATTAATTTTTGTTTGATATTTCCAATGAATTTATACTTCAATAAATCTTTAATTATGTCTTGAAACTAAATTTCGAGGGTTCCCTGCAGTCCTAGGGTCAGCTATTGCCTGCGCCGTAACTTCCCCATGCGGTCACCCATTGCTGCGGTGCTGGCTCGTTTAACTTAGTTTCATTTCATTGCTATTATTTTTTCTTTGTTTTTCTTGTATTTTCCTTTCTTGTATTTCATTATTTTATGTCTCCTCACTAATATTTAAATGTAGTTCTAGGCATCTTAGCTGTCCGGACGGACACTGGTCACCGAAACAGTAGAACGCACTACCGAACATAGGGGTGTTATAATTCTCCCCCCCCTTAAAATAAATTTCATCTCAAAATTTTACCTAGCATCAATTTCTGAAAAGCTGTGGGTGCTGTCTCCTCATGTCCTCTTCACGTTCCCAAGTAGCTTCCTAGCCTGAATGATGGTTCCACAACACTTTAACCAGGTGTATCTATTTATTCCTTAGCTGCTTCACCTCATATGCCAGAATCTCTACGGGTTCTTCCTCATATGAGAGGTTTGGATTTACCTCAATCTCTTCAACTAATAGAATATGAGATGGGTCAAATCAATACCTCCTTAATATGTACACATGGAAGACACTATGTATCCTTACTAGCTCTGGAGGTAATGCTAACCGATATGCTAAAGGACCCACTCTTTCCAGAAACTCATATGGTCTGATGAAATGAGGACTCAATTTTCCCTTTCTGCCAAATCTCATAATCCTCTTCCAAGGAGAAACTTTAAGGAATACCATATCACCCACTGCATATTCAATATCTCTTCTCTTCATATCAACATAGGACTTCTGACGGTCTAATGCAGCCTTGAGTCGATCTCTGATCAATCTGATCTTTTCCTTTGTCTGCTGAACAATTTCTGGTCCAATCATCTTTCTTTCACCTACTTCATCCCAACATAGGGGAGTTCTGCACTTCCTACCATACAAAGCTTCATATGGAGGCATCCCAATGCTTGATTGGTAGCTGTTGTTATAAGCAAACTCAAACAAAGGCAAGTGTGTATCCCAACTACCTTCAAACTCAATCACACAAGCCTGTAGCATATCCTCCAATATTTGAATTACCCTCTCAGACTGGCCATCTGTCTGTGGGTGGAATGCCGTACTAAAGTTCAATCTAGTTCCTAGGGCTCTCTGAAGACTACCCCAGAATCTAGAAGTGAACCTAGGATCTCTGTCTGATACAATTGATACTGGCACTGTAACACCCTCCCGGTAGCAACTTCGTACATCCTGCTGTTCCGGTGACCGGTGTTGGTCCGGACAGCTAGAACGTCCGGAAAAATATTTAAACTACAGTGAGGGACCATAATTAACTCAAATATTAATAAGAAAATTTTGGTAAAAATTTTACAAATAAAATACAACCAAGTTAAACGAGCCGGTGCCCTAGCGATGGGTAACCAGAGGGAAGTTGCGGTTCTCGCAACGAGGAGCCCTAGACCCAGGGAAAAATTCATAAAATAATTTTTTGGACTCCAGAGAAGGGTCATTGAGGTTCCCATGGCATTAGAATGCCAAGAAAATACCTAGAAAAATTTTTTAATCTGGTACAGACAATTTTGACCCGTTAAGCCAAACGGAGGACATTTTGGACATTTTGGTCATTAAACGGAGGGCAAATTATGACATATGATGATGTCATTTAATAAGCTACCACCAATCACATTTAAACAAACATTCAATTAACAAATAAAAAGAGATAAATATGGCCAAAAAATTCAAGAAAGCAGCAGCCTTCTTCTTCCCCAAAATCAGCCGCACCATAGCCAAGGGAAAACCTCCATTTCTTTTCTTCATTCAAGCTTGAAAAGCTCTCTCACCTTAACTCAAAACCCTTAAGTCCCTTCATCAAAATTGATCACTCAACCTTGCAAAAGCTTTTGGCAGCCAAGAAGAGGAAAGAAAGTGAAGTTTTGAGTTGGGAAAAATCTGCCCTATTCAAGGTTAGTGCATTAGATACTTAAAACTCTTTATTTTCATGATTTGTAACTTGAATTGAGTAAGAATTGTAACTAAAATGAACAAGAATTATGTGTATACATACTATGAATTTTCGGCAGCCCTTGTGAAGGAATTATTTTGATTGTTTTGATGGACTTAGAGTGAACTAGAGCTTATGTTTAAAGTGTATACATATACATATACAAAGAATGAAAGAGTTGAATAAGGAATTTGTGAAAACTCATATGGGAATTAGGGTTTTGAGAAGTGAAAAATTGACTTGGCTTAGGAAATTGTTAGAGAACATTTTAGTGGTCAATTAGTGACCATTTTAGGTAAGTTGACCACAATTTGGACTGAAAAATAGTATGGCAAAGTGAATGTGTAGGCTGCCCTAGGACAGCAGCAGGGTGACTGAAATTTCAGTCCACTTGGACTGCCATAACTTGGGCTGTGATGGTCCAATTGGTGTTTGGCCAATTGGACATGAAACTAGGCTTATAATGGCACATTTTTGCTGAAGAAACCATGCCCAAAAGACCAAAGCAAGAGGACCAAAAGTTGGCCGCAATCCGGACACCCTGCAACTGATTATGCAGAATGATCAAATGAACAGTAACTGTTCATTTGGCCATAACTCACTGTAGATTTGGTCAATTGACCTCAAATATTTACAGAAACAAGTTAAGACATATACAAACAACTTTCATGAAGAAATCTACCCCAAATTATGGCCAGAACCAATTCAAAAATGCAATCACAGTCACTGTTCATGTTACTGTAGATATGGTCAATTCTGCAGATTGGCAATCCGGCCAGATGTGGTTTTTGAGCCATATCTGGAGCTACAAAACTCCAAATGGAGTGATTCAAAAAAGTAAATTCAACTAGACAAAATAAGGAACAACTTTCATGTTTGTCATTTCTTCAAATTCCCACTGCAACAGTGCTTAATGGAACATCAAACGTATGCTACAAAAACTGAAATTTTCTGCCCTCTTGGTTTTAAGTTAGAAATAGTAATGGTGACCAATTCTAACAAGTTTTAAACATGAAATGTGGTATGTTGGGAGTGCCAAAGTCAATGTACATATTTTCTATCCAAAAGTCAACATTTTTGTTGACCAATGAGGTGAATAGTAACACCAAAACATGAAATTCACAAATTGAAGAATTTAAAAGTTTCAAATGCCCTAGTATACCTAACAAGATTGGGTTGGATAGTTTGGCATACCAATAGGGTTCAGTTAGCAGTACTGCACATGGCAATATACCATTCCATGATTTTATGGCTTTTAGCCATTCTGACCTTGCATTGAGACTTGGCCTTGTGCCTGATATTGTTTACAGCTTGTTAGCTGTTCTGTTGCACATCGGGAGATGCATATGTGACCGATGGTGTGACGGCCCGAGGTACTTGATACCCAGTGCCAGTTTACCCATTTATCCAGTCCAGTCATCTAGTGTAGGTTACTTGGGCAACCAAATGAATGAAGGTGAACAAAGTTAAGGAAATGATGGATATACCAATACCAAACAAACAAATCATACACATTCTATACATATTTATTTTCTGCTATTTTCTTTTATGATATTATTGCACCACTAAGCATTATTGCTTAGCGCGTTGCTTTTGCCACGCATATGTACTGGAGATACAGATCGTGAGCCCAGTAGACCACAGACTGGGTGAGTCCATCCTGCAGTTCTGCACAGTGTCCGTGTCACCTCACCACCTGCAGTGCATTGGTAGGACACTAGGTGTCATTTTAATATTTTGTAGCTAATTTTTACTTCCTCATATGTATTTGAACTTATGTAATGTATTTTGATGTTCATATAAATAATGAAAGTTATGGTTATGAATGCAAAATTTGAGCGTTTATTTATTTTTGTATATGAGTATTACGAGAAATGGATGTTTGAGAAACGAAAAGGTTGTTGAGAACTGAAATTGAAAATTGTTGAGATTTTTGGATATTGGAGTTTGATATGATTGAACACAAATATTGGAAGTGTTTTTAATAGGTTCCGAAGAACTGTTTTCTCCATTTTTAGCCGGTACTCCTCCAGATTTTCTTTAAAATTTTCGGAACCTCAAATAAATAATACTTTTGATAAATGGCTAAAATAAATTATATTTCATAAATTATATTCACAAGCATGGTATAAATTAATTAAGGTATATTAGAATGTGCCGGTACACCGTGTGGCATTACTTACTCGGGTATACTGTACACGGATAAGGGGCGTCACATTTAGTGGTATCAGAGCACGATTTAGGCGTTTCTGGGCCTAGATTGAGTCCATACCATGCATTGCATTTGTAAGAGTCGAGGTGACACTAATGCAGATCTGTTTGTCTTTCTTATTTTGAATAGGATATGGACCCTTCATCTCAGAGGGCAGTCGAGGAGGAAGTGGAGAGTCATGCTCCACTGCGGCAATGGAGGCGGGGCATGGGAGAACTGCTCGCCCGACTCAAGCGAGCACCTCGGCCTCCACATGCCATGTTTCAACAAATGGCCGATTTCTTTAGACAAATGGCTGGGGTAATGCCAGCACCACCACCACCACCAGCTCCACAGCAGAAATCACACCTGGAAAGGTTAAGAAAGTTTGGGGCAGTGGATTTCTATGGCAAGAGAGAAGATGATTCTGTGGCAGCCGAGAATTGGTTGAACAGAACAGGCAGAGTTCTAAAACAACTCCACTGCACCCCAGAGCAAAATTTAGAGGCTGCCATATCTCTATTGCAAGATGATGCCTACGAATGGTGGGATACTGTGTCCAGTGAAGTGCAGCCAGAAGCTGTAACTTGGGACTTCTTTCTCTCCGAATTCAAGAAGAAATATGTGGGTACTGTATACCTGGAAGAGAGAAGAAGAGAGTGTATTAACCTGAGGCAGAGACAGCTGTCAGTGGCCGAATATGAGAAGCAATTCGTCCGATTAAGCCGCTATGGAAGGGAGATAGTCCCTAATGAAGCTGAAAGATGTAAAAGATTTGCAGAGGGACTAAATGATAACATCAAGATCCAGCTCACTGCCCTGGGAATCACAGAATTTACCAAATTAGTGGAAGCTGCAATAAAGGTTTAAAAAGTAAGAATCAGTGAGCAGACTAGAAGGGAAAGACAAAGAAGGGGCCCAGTCGGCCTAGCTCGGCTCACGCATGCAGGAAGAGGTTCAAGGGTCCACCTGCATAGAGTTCAGGTCAGCCACATGGTCAGGGTCAGTCTCAGGGGCCCAGGCCATAGTTCACCCCTAGGAGAGGTCAGTCCACACCATCAGTGGGCAGCTCTCCAGGGATGGGGTTCAGGACCAGCCCGGCATCTTACGCATGTCCGCATTGCACGAAATGGCACAAGGGGAATGTTGGAGTAATGGCGGTGCTGTTTAAGATGTGGGTCGCGAGCATCGGTTAAGAACCGCCCACGTAGAACTACTACAATTTGCTCCAACACAAGCGAGCATGGACACTGCTCTGCACCACGCAGAGGTAGAAAATGCGGTAAGTCGGCGCAGTGGGACCATCACGAGGCACATGCGAGCCGGCAGAGAGGCGGATAATGGACCACCTGCCAAAAATTATGCCCTGAGAGCTCAGGAGGAGCAAGATGCCCCGGACGTCATCAGGGGTACGTTCTCCCTCTACAACACACCTGTGCATGCATTGGTGGATCCAGGATCCACTCATTCCTACATCTGCATCAACCTACCCGTAGAAAGGGGGATACTAGTAGGGGAAAGTGACCAAGACATTCTGGTCACTAATCCATTGGGTCACAGTGTAGTGGTGAACAAAGTATACAAGGGTTGCCCGTTAAGGATTCAGGGGTATGAATTCTTGGCCGACCTAATTGAGTTGCCCTTCCATGAGTTTGACGTGATTTTGGGAATGGACTGGTTGTCACGTCATCAAGCAATGGTTGATTGCAAATTGAAGAGAATTTCTTTGAAAACTCCTAAGGGTAATGAAATTACAGTTGTGGGGGAAAGGACAGATTTCTTGTCCAATGTCATCTCAGCCACAGTTGCAAGGAGAATGATGAGAAAAGGCTGTGAAGCCTACCTAGCACATGTGGTGGATACTAGGCAGGCTAAGCCAAATCTGAGTGACATACCCACAGTAAAAGACTTCCCAGATGTGTTCCCTGAAGAATTACCTGGTTTGCCACCAGAAAGGGAAGTTGAATTTGCTATTGAGACACTGCCGGGTACAGCACCCATTTCCATTGCTCCTTATAGGATGGCACCCACTGAATTGAGGGAGTTGAAAACTCAGTTGCAAGAGTTGCTTGATAAGGGGTTCATACGCACTAGTGTGTCACCATGGGGAGCTCTAGTGCTGTTTGTGAAAAAGAAGGATGGGACTTTGAGGCTTTGCATTGATTACCGGCAGTTGAATAAAGTGACTGTGAAGAACAAATATCCGTTGCCTAGAATTGATGATCTGTTTGATCAGTTGAAGGGAGCAGGAGTATTTTCTAAGATTGATCTCAGATCAGGGTATCATCAGTTGAGGGTGAAGGATGTAGATGTGCCCAATACTGCATTCAGGACCCGATATGGGCATTATGAGTTTCTAGTGATGCCCTTTGGCCTAACAAATGCACCAGCGGCATTCATGGACCTTATGAACCGTATCTTCCATCCATACCTAGATCGGTTCGTAGTGGTCTTTATTGATGATATTTTGGTGTATTCCAAGACCAGGGAAGAACATGATGAGCATTTGAGGATTGTTCTGCAAACCCTGAGAGAAAAGAAGCTGTATGCTAAGTTGTCCAAGCGTGACTTTTGGCTGAATGAGATTGCATTCCTTGGACACATAGTGTCAGCTGATGGGATTAGGGTGGATCCCAAGAAAATAGAAGCAGTGACGGAATGGAAGCCTCCCAGGAATACAACTGAGGTCAGAAGCTTCTTGGGGCTAGCTGGGTATTACAGGAGATTTGTGAAAGGATTTTCTTTAATAGCTGCTTCAATGACCATGTTGTTACACAAGAATGTTAGATTTGACTGGAATGACAAGTGTCAGACCAGTTTTGAGAAGTTGAAGGCTATGTTGACAGAGGCACCAGTGTTAACACAGCCAGTGTCAGGAAAAGACTTTGTGGTCTACAGTGATGCCTCATATAATGGGCTAGGGTGTGTATTGATGCAAGAGGGAAAGGTGGTCGCTTATGCTTCCAGGCAGCTAAGGCCACATGAACAGAATTACCCTACCCATGATCTAGAGCTTGCAGCAATTATCTTCGCACTGAAGATATGGAGGCATTACTTGTATGGTGAAAAGTGCTATATTTACACATACCACAAAAGCCTGAAATATTTGCCAACTCAGAGGGAGCTCAACCTTAGACAGAGGCGATGGATTGAGTTCCTGAAGGATTATGATTGTGTGATTGACTACCAACCTGGGAAGGCAAATGTAGTTGTTGATGCTTTGAGCAGAAAGTCCATCACAGCTTTGAGATCATTGAATGCCCGTCTATCTTTGATTCGAGATGGAGCTATTTTGGCTGAGTTGCTAGTGAGGCCAAACCTGCTACAGCAGATTTTAGATGGGCAAAAAGTAGATGAAAAGGTTCTGGCTATTATGAGCAAAATCCCAGAGGGAAAAGCAACTGACCATGAGGTGAAAGCAGATGGGTGTCTGTATTAAGGGAGGCAACCTATATTCTTGGGATTTGCATCTATAGAGATAGAGCGAAAAGAATAATAGGTTTATCCCAAAGTCTATACTTGGAAAAGGTGTTAAAGAGGTTTAACATGCTTGATTCCAAGAGAGGATTGTTACCAGTGAGACATGGTATCCATCTTTCTAAAGAGATGTCTCCAAAGACACCTGAAGAAAGAGATAAGATGGCTAGGATTCCATATGCTTCGGCTATTGGAAGTTTAATGTATGCAATGTTGTGTACTAGGCCGGATATCGCATATCTTTGTTAGTTTGACTAGCGGTATCAATCCAATCGAGTTTGGAACATCGGATAGTATCAAGAATATCCTTAAGTACTTGAGAAGAACTAAGGATTTATTCTTGATTTATGGAGTGGAGACTTGCAATTGGATGGTTATCGATTACGATTTCCAATCGGATATCGATGATAGAAAGTCTACCTCTGGATATGTGTTCATTTGTAATGGAGGTGCGATCGGTTGGAAGAGTTCCAAACAAAGCACATTGCAGATTCCACTACAGAGGTGAGTATATTCTTGCATCGAGATCATGTGAAGTCGTATTTGGATAAAGAAGTTCATGTGAGAACTTACGGTAGTTCCTTCCATTGAGTCGCGGTTCCACTACATCGTGACAACAATGGAGCGATCCTCTGAGCTAAGGAACTAAGGTCTCACCCAAAATCCAAACACATAGAAAGGCACTACCACATTATCAGATATATAGTTGGGCAAGGCGATATAGCCATGCAGAAAAATAACATCAGCTGAAAAATCCAGCTGATCCATTCACTAAGCCTATGTCACAGACTCAGTTAGACCGACATCTTGAGAAAATAGGTCTAAGATATTGTATTGAATGGCTCTAGTGCTAGTGGGAGATTGTTAATAGTATGCCCTAGAGCATATCATTTAGTATGTATCTTGTACATATTTTTATTAATAAAGGCATTTCCACTTTTCCGTTTACATAATATATTCATGTGTAATAGAAAAGGTCCATTGATATTTTGTTAGAAATATTATTCTTAAGTTGTTAAGAATATGAGTGACAATATTTCTAGCATGAAGTATCATAAATAGGTTCACAATCGAGGATACTTCATAATATGGACATGACTTATCTAGAAAGATTGTATTCATGTTTGTTCCCAAGTTATTTATATGAGATATAAATAAGATGGAATGGTGAGTCTCATGCCATATAACAAACATGATAGGCACTTATAAATGATAAGTAGGCCAAACCAGTGACGCTTATGACAAGCACATGGAGTTTACTCTTGTCAATGTTTTGTCATAAATCATATCAGTGCATATAATCTTTAGACCTGAGATATCACAGTTATCTTGTATATAGGTAGTTTGAGTTTGATACTGCTTTCATACTTGTACTATGTATGGGTATATGGGCATGTGTTGGCTCCTACTAGTTATATATGGAGGTAGGTGTTGATTAAGATGGAATCTGTTCCTCTAAGTAAATAGAGATAAAATCCTATGTTCATTTAATTGTTCTTGATGTTTCAAGTTCTGGCAGACAGATATATTTATTGAGAAAGAGTTTCGATGAGAAAATCTTTTAATCAAGAACTGGAATTAAAAGAGAACATAATATTCATAGCAAATGGAGTTTGACATAAACCATGACTCGGCTTGAGTTGGGATTTTGTGAGAGAGATTCTAGTGCATGGTAACATATGATTGTAGGTTCATTTAAGGTAAATCTTATTACTAATTGAGTGGCCATGGCATGCTATGCTAGGTGTTAACCATGGTCTATGAGGTTCATAAAATGATTTAGAGAAATCATTTATGGTAAGAAAGAGTTCTGATGATATTAAGAGTTGATATCATGTCTCATTGCCAATTAGTGATGAGCCTAGTAAGTCACACACATAAACAAGTTATCACCTATTTAAATATGATTTAATTAATTAATTAAAGAGTTTAATTGATTAATTAAATAGGTTTGGTTTGCAATTAAATTGCAAAGTCCCTAGCATGACTTGAAACCAAATCTAGATTATTGGATGTGTAGTATAAATTAAATTTATATTTAAAGTGTTTAAATATGAATTTAATTGATGAGAAATTAATTAATAGAGATTAATTAATTAATTTATATTTGATATAAATTAATTAGAAGAAGAAAATAATTATTTTGGGTTAAGAACTCAAAATTAAGACACAGGGGCATTTTTGTCATTTCACAGTGTGACACGTGGCACCATGAGATGGTGACACATGGGATTACACATAAGCTTGCCAAATGTTTTTTTTTAATCATGTAAGATGATTAAAATCAAGATTAAATATAGGTTTGACACTTGGCACAATTTGATTGGGTCACTTAAACCTAGAGCTAATCAAAGGGTGACATGTGGCAAGGGTTTAATGTGTTAACCTAGCTATTTAAGTGTGGTTATGAAAAGAAAAAAGAACCAGCAGCCTCTCCACTCATTTGTCACGCCACTTTCAGCCTCTCCAGCTATTTCTCTTCATCTCTCATCAATTCAAAGAGATTAGCCATCAATCTCTTGAATTAAGAACACTAGAAATTGTTTCTAGTGTCCTGTTTACATCTCTAATCTCTTAAAAGGCAGAACTTGAATTTCTAATTAATAGAAAAAGCTTTAGAGGCTGTTCAAGGGCTGCCATAGGTGTTCTTGGTGTGGACAAGCTAGAGGGACAACATTTGGTGTCCTGAAGATGAATCTCAAAGGCGCAGACATGCTGTAGTGCATCAAGAGGTTAGTGTAATCGTTCTTGATTAAATCTAGGGTTCTAAAATTAATCTGATTAATTTTAAAATCTTAAATGGCAAATACATATCCAAAAAATATATTAAAAGAGTTTTAATATGTTGTTTATCATTGAAATCAAATAGATAAAAATAAATCTTGCATGATGCATGTGACCCTAGGTGGAAATTTTTGAATTCAATGGTATAAACTTGTGTTTTTCACGCTTCCGTTCCTTCAGTTGGGATAGATACCTCCCACTGGCAGAATTTGCATACAACAATAGCTATCAAGCTAGCATCCAAATGGCCCCGTATGAGGCATTATATGGGAGGAAATGTAGAACTCCAGTGTGCTGGACTGAATTGGGCGAAGACAAACTGGTAAGGCCAAACCTGGTGAAACAGACTGAGGAGAAAGTGAAATTAATCAAAGCCAACCTGAAGGTTGCCTCAGACAGACAGAAATCTTATGCCGACCTGAAGAGAAAAGAAATAGAATATGTGGTTGGCGACAAAGTGTTCCTCAAGGTGTCACCGTGGAAGAAAGTATTGAGGTTTGGAAGAAAAGGTAAGTTGAGCCCTAGGTTCATTGGCCCATATGAAGTCATTGAACGTGTGGGTCCAGTGGCCTATAGGCTAGCTTTGCAACCAAAGCTGGATAAGATCCACAATGTGTTCCACGTGTCCATGCTCAGAAGATACCGCCTAGATCCTTCACATGTCATCTCCAGGGAAGAGATTGAAATACAACCGGATTTGACATATGAAGAAGAACCTCTACGGATCCTGGCTCGGGAAGTAAAAGAATTGAGGAACAAGCAGATTCCACTGGTGAAAGTGCTTTGGAGGCACCATAACACCGAGGAGGCAACTTGGGAAAGTGAAGAGATGATGAGGCAACAGTTCCCTCAACTGTTTGCATCAGGTAAATTTCGAGGACGAAATTTAAATTAGAGGGGAAGAGTTGTAACACCCTCCCGGTAGCAACTCCGTACATCCTGCTGTTTCGGTGACCGGTGTCGGTCCGGACATCTAGAACGTCCGGAAAAATATTTAAACTACAGTGAGGGACCATAATTAACTCAAATATTAATAAGAAAATTTTGGTAAAAATTTTAGAAATAAAATACAACCAAGTTAAACGAGCCGGTGCCCTAGCGATGGGTAACCAGAGGGAAGTTGCGGTTCTCGCAACGAGGAGCCCTAGACCCGGGGAAAAATTCATAAAATAATTTTTCGGACTCCAGAGAAGGGTCATTGAGGTTCCCATGGCATTAGAATGCCAAAAAAATACCTAGAAAAATTTTTCAATCGGTACAGACAATTTTGACCCGTTAAGCCAAACGGAGGGCATTTTGGTCATTTTGCCTTCAGAGGTGATTTTTGACCGACTTGTCCAGTTGAGTAAATAATTATTATGATCTAAAATATGAATAAACATTACTAGAAATTAAATTGAAAATGAGTAGTGGAGAAAAGAAAAGAAAAATGAAATAAAAAGCAAATTATGACATATGATGATGTCATTTAATAAGCTACCACCAATCGCATTTAAACAAACATTCAATTAACAAATAAAAGTAGATAAATATGGCCAAAAAATTCAATAAAGCAGCAGCCTTCTTCTTCCCCAAAATCAGCCGCACCATAGCCAAGTGAAAACCTCCATTTCTTTTCTTCATTCAAGCTTGAAAAGCTCTCTCACCTTAACTCAAAACCCTTAAGTCCCTTCATCAAAATTGATCACTCAACCTTGCAAAAGCTTTTGGCAGCCAAGAAGAGGAAAGAAAGTGAAGTTTTGAGTTGGGAAAAATCTGCCCTATTCAAGGTTAGTGCATTAGATACTTAAAACTCTTTATTTTCATGATTTGTAACTTGAATTGAGTAAGAATTGTAATTAAAATGAACAAGAATTATGTGTATACATACTATGAATTTTCAGCAGCCCTTGTGAAGGAATTATTTTGATTGTTTTGATGGACTTAGAGTGAACTAGAGCTTATGTTTAAAGTGTATACATATACATATACAAAGAATGAAAGAGTTGAATAAGGAATTTGTGAAAACTCATATGGGAATTAGGGTTTTGAGAAGTGAAAAATTGACTTGGCTTAGGAAATTGTTAGAGAACATTTTAATGGTCAATTAGTGACCATTTTAGGTAAGTTGACCACAATTTGGACTGAAAAATAGTATGGCAAAGTGAATGTGTAGGCTGCCCTAGGACAAAGTTAGGTGATGAAATTTCAGTCCACTTGGACTGCCATAACTTGGGCTGTGTTGGTCCAATTGGTGTTTGGCCAATTGGACATGAAACTAGGCTTATAATGGCACATTTTTGCTGAAGAAACCATGCCCAAAAGACCAAAGCAAGAGGACCAAAAGTTGGCATAATCCGGACACCACAGCTGATTATGCAGAATGATCAAATGAACAGTAACTGTTCATTTGGCCATAACTCACTGTAGATTTGGTCAATTGACCTAAAATATTTACAGAAACAAGTTAAGACATATACAAACAACTTTCATGAAGAAATCTACCCCAAATTATGGCCAGAGCCAATTCAAAAATGCAATCACAGTCACTGTTCATGTTACTATAGATATGGTCAATTCTGCAGATTGGCAATCCGGCCAGATGTGGTTTTTGAGCCATATCTGGAGCTAAAAAACTCCAAATGGAGTGATTCAAAAAAGTAAATTCAACTAGACAAAATAAGGAACAACTTTCATGTTTGTCATTTCTTCAAATTCCCACTGCAACAGTGCTTAATGGAACATCAAACTTATGCTACAAAAACTGAAATTTTCTGCCCTCTTGATTTTAAGTTAGAAATAGTAATGGTGACCAATTCTAACAAGTTTTAAACATGAAATGTGGTATGTTGGGAGTGTCAAAGTCAATGTATATATTTTCTATCCAAAAGTCAACATTTTTGTTGACCAATGAGGTGAATAGTAACACCAAAACATGAAATTCACAAATTGAAGAATTTAAAAGTTTCAAATGCCCTAGTATACCTAACAAGATTGGGTTGGATAGTTTGGCATGCCAATAGGGTTCGATTAGCGATCGCACATGGCAATATGCCATTCCGTGATTTTATGGCTTTTAGCCATTCGACCTTACATTGAGACTTGGCCTTGTGCACGATATTGTTCTGACTTGTTAGTCGCTCATTTGCCTGCACACCGGGAGATGCATATGTGACCGATGGTATGACGGCCCGAGGTACTTGATACCCAGTGCCAGTTTACCCGTTTATCCAGTCCAGTCGTCTAGTGTAGGTTACTTGGGCAGCCAAATGAATGAAGGTGAACAAAGTTAAGGAAATGATGGATATACCAATACCAAACAAACAAATCATACACATTCTATACATATTTATTTTCTGCTATTTTCTTTTATGATATTATTGCACCACTAAGCATTATTGCTTAGCGCGTTGCTTTTGCCACGCGTAGGTACTGGAGATACAGATCGTGAGCCTAGTAGACCACAGACTGGGTGAGTCCATCCTGCAGTTCTGCACAGTGTCCGTGTCACCTCACCACCTGTAGTGCATTGGTAGGACACTAGGTGTCATTTTGATATTTTGTAGCTAATTTTTACTTCCTCATATGTATTTGAACTTATGTAATGTATTTTGATGTTCATGTAAATAATGAAAGTTATGGTTATGAATGCAAAATTTGAGCATTTATTTATTTTTGTATATGAGTATTACGAGAAATGGATGTTTGAGAAACGAAAAGGTTGTTGAGAACCGAAATTGAAAATTGTTGAGATTTTTGGATATTGGAGTTTGATATGATTGAATACAAATATTGGAAGTGTTTTTAACAGGTTCCGAAGAACTGTTTTCTCCATTTTTAGCCGGTACTCCGCCGGATTTTCTTTAAAATTTTCGGAACCTCAAATAAATAATACTTTTGATAAATGGCTAAAATAAATTATATTTCATAAATTATATTCACAAGCATGGTATAAATTAATTAAGGTATATTAGAATGTGCCGGTACACCGTGTGGCATTACTTACTTGGGCATACTGTACACGGATAAGGGGCGTTACAGGCACTCCATGCAGTCTTACAATCTCATTTATGTACAATCTGGCCAATCTGTCTAAACTATAGTCCATTCGGACTGGCAAAAAGTGAGCAGACTTGGTTAGTCTATCAACTATAACCCATACTGCATCATTGCTATTATGTGTCCTCGGAAGTCCCATCACAGAATCCATAGTTATCCGCTCCCATTTCCACTCTGGTAGTAGCAATGGATGTAACAAACCTGCTGGTACTTGATGTTTTGCCTTCACTTGCTGACAAGTTAGGCAATTGGAGACAAATTCAGCTACATCCTTTTTCACCAGTAATGCTTTTTCAGCCCTCTGTCCATTTTAGTTCCACCAGGGTGCATAGCAAAAGGAGACTCATGTGCTTCCTTCATAATGATCTGTCTCAAGTCAACATCACTAGGAACGCACATTCTGCCCTGACGTAGCAATAAACCATCATCTCTCATAGAAAATTTAGGTTTCTTATCCTGCTGGACTTCTTCCAGTAACTTTTGATATCTTTCATCATTCTGAGCAGCCATTATGATCTGATCAATCAACACTGGCTGTACATGCCATGCAATTACTATCTGTCCCTCATCATCAATCTCTAAACTGGCATGCTATGCTTTTAACTCATGTGCGATGGACAAAGGAGAAACTCTGACACTTGCCATAGTCTTACGACTTAAGGCATCAGCCACCACATTTGCTTTCCCTGGCTGATAGTCTATTAAGCAATCATAGTCTTTAATCAGTTATAACCATCTCCTCTACCTCAAAATCAATTCCTTCTGGGTGCCGAAGTACTTCAAGCTCTTGTGATCTGTGTAAATGTAGCATTTCTCTCCATACAAATAGTGTCTCCAGATCTTCAGAGCAAAAATAATAGCTGCTCGCTCCAATTCTTGTGTCGGATAGTTCCTCTCGTGCGGTTTCAGCTGGCGTGATGCATAAGCAATGACATTTCGATCTTGGATCAGTACACAGCCTAACCCATTGTGAAGAGCATCACTATAAACTGTGTATTCTTTACACGGTGTAGGTAAAGTAAGGACTGGAGCTTCTGTCAAACACCTCTTCAACTCATCAAAACTCTACTGGCATTTATCTATCCACTGAAATTTTACATCTTTCTGAAGCAGCTTGGTCAGTGGAGACGCTAATATAGAAAATCCTTTCACAATCCGGCGGTAATATTTAGCTAAACTCAGAAAACTGCAAATTTCTGTGATATTCCTAGGTGGCTTCCAATTAAGGATAGCTTCTACCTTGCTAGAATCTACCTTGATCCCTTCAGCTGACACAACATGTCCCAAGAAGGAGATTTCTTTCAGCCAAAATTCACATTTTGACAATTTGGCGTATAGCTGTTTCTCCCTTAAAGTCTGCAGTACAATCCGCAGATGTCTATCATGCTCCTCTGCATTCCTCGAATATATCAAAATATCATCAATAAACACCACCATAAATTGGTCGAGATATGGTCTGAAGATAGTGTTCATCAGATCCAAAAAAGCAGCTAGAGCATTAGTTAACCCGAATGGCATTACTAGAAACTCATAGTGGCCATATCGAGTTCTGAAAGCAGTTTTTATAATACTTTGCTCTTGCACTTTCGACTGATAATAACCAGATCGCAAATCAATTTTGGAGAATATAGTTGCACCCTTCAATTGATCAAACAGATCATCAATGCGAGGCAATGGATATCTGTTCTTTATTATCACTTTATTCAACTGCCGGTAGTCAATACATAAGCAGAGAGTGCCATCTTTCTTCTTAACAAACAATACTCGCCCTCCCTAAGGTGACACACTAGGGTGGATGAAAGCCCTTTTCAAGTAGTACTTGCAGCTGTACCTTCAAATCTTTCAACTCTGCTAGTGCCATTCTGTAGGGTGTTATGGAGATTGGATCCATACCAGACATAACATTAATTTCAAACTGCACCTCTCTTTCTGGAGGTAATCCTGGCAATTCATTAGGAAACACATTTGGAAAGTCATATACTATAAGGATGTCCTTCAATGCTGGACTCCCTATGTAACACCCCTAAGTTCGGTAGTGCGTTCTACTGTTCCGGTGATCAGTGTTGTCCGGACAGCTAGAATGCCTAGAACTACACTTCGATATGAGTGAGGAGACATTAAATAATGAAATACAAGAAAAGAAAATACAAGAAAAATAAAGGAAAAATAATAGTAAAGAAATGCAACTAAGTTAAGCGAGCCGAGAAACCTAGCAATGGGTGACCGCACCGGGAAGTCACGGCGTGGACCGTTGACTAGCCCTGGACCGCGGGGAACCCTGGAAAATATTTTTAGGACTTAAATAGACCCCTATTGAAGTATAAATATCATTAGAAATATTAAATAAAAATTAAATAATTAGTACAAAGAAAAGTGAGAAATCGAAAAACGGACAAAACTCGGTGTTACCGAAAAATCAGGAATGCAACCCGAACAGGGGCATTGTGGTCATTTGACATCTCGAGTTGTCTTTTGACCTAAATGTCCATTAAAAATACATGATATTATATTTGTAAAATTTCATGAAAATTAAAATTGTGGTACATAGTATAAATGATGGAAGTTTGGGGCATAAAAATGAAAATTGAGAAAGTTTGAATAATTAAACATTAAAATAAATTAAGTGCTCCACTAAGGCAGCTTGGACCACCTATAAAAGAAACTTTGGACAGCTGAACATCATCTTCAACCTCCAGCAAATGAACCAGCCGAATGCATCCCAAAGAAAACTCCATGGCCATTCATGCATGAAGCTTCAATCCTCCATGATCAAGCCCTAGTTTCTTCAAGAGTCCTTCACTAAAGTTGTTCTATACAACTTGAGCAGTAGATAGGCAGCAAGAAATTTAAGTTTTGGTGAGGTTTTGAAGAATTTCATAAGTGGTAAGTATGTATTTTTGATGCTTGCTTCATTAAAGATTGTGTGGATGTTATGGGTACTTGAATTGTGGAAAGAATTTTGAGGTTTGATGTTTAAAGGGAGAGCTGTATTTTTGGCAGCCATGGAAACACTTTGAGGACAGCTTATTCTTGCTTCTAAATGATAGATTAAAGGATTGATTAAATGTATATGTGTGTAGGAAATTATTTGGGTGATGTATACTTAGTATATGTAAATGTAAAATGAAATTTAAAGCTTGGAAAGTAATGGGATGTAAGTGTACCATTGTGGCAGTTTGTTAACTCTTGAGGAATGCTGGAATTCATGCTTGGTTTATGGAATAATGATGTTAAAATTTGTTGGTTGTTATGGCAGTTTGAGTGTATGTATGGTGGTGTGAAGTGGGGCATGTAAATGAGCATGAATTGGTGATTGAATTGTTATAAATTGAGTTGGACAAATTCTGCACTTGTTGGTGCATATTGAATGTAATTGTAAGCTGGCAAAATAACCTATACTATGTTATAAATTATGTTTAGGTTGTGGTACAACCAGAATTGGTTTGAATGTTATGTTTGGTGAGTGTTAAAAGTGATGCTTGATGTGTATGCAAGAATTTCAATAAGGCAGTTTGTGTTTTAGGCGTATAACTTTAAGTGTGTGGCTCCAATTGGAATGAGACCAATTGGAGGTGAAACTAGGCACAAATTGTGCCAACTTTCATGAAGGAAGCTTGCCAAAATTCTGCTTGCAAGGTCGCTTGAAAAATGACCAAATCCGGATTAAGTGCAATTGAGGCCTGAAAATTGACCATTTGGGCAGCAGTTAGTGTTTAGGCCATAACTCACTCAAAACAGGTCCAATTGACCTAAAATTTTAACCATGAATATTTAAGACCCATATCTACAAGTCTTATGAAGACACCAAGGCCCAGAAATTACCATAAGCAAGTCAAACAGCTTGCACAAGTTCGGGTCCAAAAACTGGCCGAACCTAAAAGGACCTAAAGTGACCTAAAATGACCAATTTTGGTGAAATTTGACCAGCAATAGTAAAATGACCATAACTTGGTCTACATAACTCGGAATGACATGAAATTTTGCCCCACGTGCAATAAGACATAGATCTACAAGTTTGTAGTTTTGACTGAAACCCAAAAACTGAGGAAACTAGGTCGTCCGGCTAGGTCAAACTAGTATCCCAGAATCTAGCAAATCGCAAGAAAATGCAGTATACATGGAAATGAAATTGGTAACATGTACCAACCCTAAAAGACTATCGAATGTGACATATTAATGACATTAAAACCTAAATTACCTAGAATGTACCAAGGGTCGACATAGTAGGTTGACTAAGCGAATAAATGAATTCAGTGAATTAATTATCGAGCATTATCGTTAGAGACAGTTTAAATGAGTACTGAAACACTTCAAATTGTGTTTCTCAGTTTGCAAAGACTCAGGGAGGGGAAGGAAACACTGAGTCAGAGCCAACTGACAGTTATCAGAGGTTTGTGCACAATAATTATTTCTTTTGAATTTTTCAATTGAAATAAATTATGATTATTTCTATGTTATTATTTTAAATTGTGTTTGTGCACAACGGCTATTTCTTTTGAATTTTTCAATTGAAATGAATTATGACTATTGTACATTATTGTTTTTAAATTATGTTTGTGCATAATAAGTATTTCTTTTGAATTTTTCAATTGAAATAAATTATGATTATTTCTATGTTATTGTTTTAAATTGTGTTTGTGCACAATAAGTTTGACTTCTCATTTTCTACTTAAAAATTTAATTCAACATTATAGTTTTAAATTGTGTCCGTGCACAATACGTTTATATTTACTGCTTTTACTAGCAAATTTGTTTGGAGAAATGAGTTATGAATAATTTTTTATTGCTTTGGTTTTGGGAATATTATTTGGAACTTATTGTATTGCCAACTTTGCAAATGGAAATTTTGAGATAAAATGTGGTTTATGGTTTGTATGAAATATTGTGATTTGAAATTGTTTTGATTCACACTTGGCATGACACTGTTACTATGTTCCTCCTCCATTTATGGGGTGAGTGTGATATATTCCTCCCTCTTTGACTTATCGATGCAGGGTGAGTGTGATTATGTTCCTCCCTCTTTGACTTCCCAGTCTGAGGTGAGTGTGGATGAGTACTCATTATTCAGCTAGCTTCCTCCCTCATTGATTTTGATTATTGGGGTGAGTGTATCTTGTCGTGGTGTACAACACGGCATGTGTGGAAAAATTGTGTCATGGCCTAAATTATGTTATCGATTGGCAACATTGTATTATTCAGTTATTTGATCAAATTGTGTTATTGATTTGCAAAATGGTATTATCCAGTTATTTGATCGAATTGTGTTATTGATTTGCAAAACGGTATTATTCAATTACTTGATCAAATTTGTGTTAGGTGAATTTTGGAAATTGTGAATCATTTGATTTGTGAACTATCAATAAAAGATTTATATATCGCATTTCAAATTGTTATTGTGCACCACTGAGTAAATTTTACTCAGCGATAGCTTTTCATTCTTTGTCATGGTAGACAGATCGACAGTAGCAGACTAGGCTGCTAGTACTACATTGAGAGATCATCGGGTATATTGAGTATACCACATTTTGCATTTTATACTGTAATGTATGTTCACTGTATGTATATATTGTTCTTAGTTTTGAGCAGTCGTAAAATAAAATTGTATATTAAAGTTGTAAAATAAATTATGAGTTATTTTGACTTGTAAAAAAATTGTATTATATTTCTTGTATCTCAGTCTTTGAAAAATTACCATGGATTTGAGTTGAGAAATATGTTGTGTTGAGAAACATGTTGGAGTTAAGATTTGGAAATATATATTGAAGTGCATTTTTACAGGTTTTTCTGAAGAACTGTTTTATCCAAAATACAGATGGCACTCTACCAAAATTTTTACAGAAATTCCAAATAATTCAAATGTGTTAGTTTTATCACTTCAGTTCAAAAAGGTTTTTAACACCTGTAAATAGTGCTCATCACTGTAAAAGAAGTAAGAAAAGTTTTTAAAATCTCTTGTAGTGTATTTAATGGGTTATTAGTAGACGGAGTTGGTAATTCATTAGGTATACTACGAGATCATGTTATGCCTTACAGAGGAGTAGGGTGTGACATGTTTTAGTAGTATCAGAGCAAAGTTTTTAAATTCTATTTTCACATGTTATTTGAATATTCTTTCTTCATAGTACAACTGCTCAATATCATTGTTTGATGCATACAGTACATTACATTATAAATATGCACTAACGGGAGGAAATCTCCTTGTATTAATTGTTTAGGAGGTCTAAGATCCTCGCATTGACTAGGGAAGAGGGTGATCATTCAGTCGATCGATCTATAGAGGCTGAGGTGCAAGGGGATGCCCCAGCCCTACATAATGTCAGTGGTTCAAAGAAGACTAGCCCCTAGCATGCGCAGCACTTCGCTCGCTTGCTTAGCAGATGGTTGCAATGTTCCAACAAATGGCTGGTAATGTGCCTACTCAAGCCCCAATACAGACACTAGTGGTACGACCACGGTCTTCTGCAAGGCAGTATGACAAATTGATGAAATATGGGGCTACAGAGTTCAAGGGGACAGTAGATCCTCTAGAGGCAGAACAGTGGTTAGAAAAGATGGATAGGGTATTCAAGAAATCAGATCGCATAGAGGAGCTCAGATTTGAATACTCAGTATCTTTGCTACAGGGGGATGCTTATGACTGGTGGAAAACCATTCCCCACAGTTTGGTAGAACCTGCAGTGCTAACCTGGAGTGACTTTCTTAGGGAATTTCAGACAAAAATATGTCCCTGATGCTTATGTAGATCAGAAACTGCAAGAGTTTCTAAGTCTAAAACAAGGGAGTAGATCGGTGGCTGAATATGAAAGGGAATTTTTCCGCCTGAGCCATTATGCAGTAAGTCTACTTTCTACCAGTAGGGAGAGATGTAAGAGGTTTGAAACCGGCTTGAAGCCTAGTATCAGATTACAAGTGGTCGGATTCAAACATAATAACTTCTCTGAACTTATTTCTCAAGCACTAGAATTAGAAAGAATTGAATCTGAAGCAGCTTCTAAGAAAAAGAAATCAGAGAAGACAGAAAAAGAAGGAAAGTCAGTAGAACAGAGTTCTAGTGGTCTTACTGGAAAGAGGAAAAACTTTGGGGGATACAATAGAGATAGTAAGAAGTCCGGTAGAGATAGATCTTCCGGATGTAAACCACCTCGATCCGATCAAAGAAACTCAACAGAAACCCAGAATGCGCTGTCGATCGACTTTGTGAAACTTGTGGTAAACCACATAGTGGGCTATGTTATAGAGCCGTAGGAGCATGTTTTAAGCGTGGAGAGATCGCCATTTTGCTAGGGATTGTGTAAATCTAGGTCGCTCTGGATCATTTACTACACCAAAGGGATCAACCCAAGTTTCTACCCCAAAGAGTTCACCATCGCTTAGTAGAGGCAAAGGTAGAGGTAGGGTAGTACACCTAGAAGTCGAGATCGTGAATCACCTGAGCAGGTGATGCTCCAGCTGGAGTATACGCTATACGGCAGAGAGAAGAGACTTAGACTTTTGATATTATTGCTGGTACTTTCTCATATAGTAACTAAGATATATATATGTATTGTTTGACCTGGAGTCTGCATACTTTTATGTTAGTGTTAGAACTATATGTTCTATTGTTATTCCTTTACAGGGGAATAAATTTTGATGCATTAGTGATTAGTCCTTTAAGATAAGGATTGTGATAATAAGTGAAATTAGTTTTGAAAGAGTTTATTGGCGAAAAGTATTTTCTAACACACCATAAATTATAAAGCTAATTGGCGAGCCTACTTAATGTAAGGCAAGAGGACGTAAAAGTAAGATGCAGTAATGGAATTGCTCTAGATGAGGGCAAGGATGTCACTGCTAGTAATTGTTAATGGATATTGTAATCATAATAAGTTCGGGATATTAGTGAATTCGAAAAGGATAAAAGCTATGAAAATTTGATCTATTGGGATGTATCGTAGTAACTATGCAATGTTCTTGATGTTTATACTGTAAGCTGCAGATTACAGTACTGACTTGAGATTATTGTGTAGAGCTACGTACTACCCGATAGTACACCTAGATAAGAATAGTTGCCAACGGCATCTGTTTTGGTATAGTTATGACATGACAGAATTTAATTGTTAGAAATAAGTTTGAAAATCCTACTTAGGGATCTAAAACTCAAAGGTTGGAATATCGAAAGGTTATAGTTCAGTACAAAAGAAACTAAGTTATAGAATATTGACAGACAAAAAGAGTTATGGAAGTAAAAATTCGAACAGTTGGTTCAAATATAACAAAGAAATGTTACGAATGTGAGGAAGACTATGGACTAGAATGGTCAGAGGACCAATGACTAGATAAATGATTATGACATGACCTCAAGGGTCATTCAAGAAGGAACATGAATCGAAATATTAGGCAGGACAATAGTAAGAGAAGATTGGTGATATACAAACAAATTAAACGTTGTATTAGATTGTTAAAAGTCTTATACAAATTTGAGGAAAAGAAGATCATACAATCGTATAAAAATGAAAAAAAAATAATCGTATGACTATTGTAAGATGGCTATCGGGAAAATTTCGTGGACGAAATTTATTTTAAGGGGGGGAAAATTGTAACACCCCTAAATTCGGTAGTGCGTTCTACTGTTCCGGTGACCAGTGTTGTCCGAATAGCTAGAATGCCTAGAACTACACTTCGATATGAGTGAGGAGACATTAAATAATGAAATACAAGAAAAGAAAGTACAAGAAAAATAAAGGAAAAATAATAGTAAAGAAATGCAACTAAGTTAAGCGAGCCGAGAACCCTAGCGGTGGGTGACCGCACCGGGAAGTCACGGCGTGGATCGTTGACTAGCCCTGGACCGCAGGGAACCCTGGGAAATATTTCTGGGACTTAAATAGACCCCTATTGAAGTATAAATATCATTAGAAATATTAAATAAAAATTAAATAATTAGTACAAAGAAAAGTGAGAAATCGAAAAACGGAAAAAACCCGGTGTTACCGAAAAATCGGGAATGCAACCCGAACAGGGGCATTGTGGTCATTTGACACCCCGAGTTGTCTTTTGACCTAAATGTCCATTAAAAATACATGATATTGTATTTGTAAAATGTCATGAAAATTAAAATTGTGGTACATAGTATAAATGATGGAAGTTTGGGGCATAAAAATGAAAATTGAGAAAGTTTGAATAATTAAACATTAAAATGAATTAAGTGCTCCACTAAGGCAGCTTGGACCACCTATAAAAGACACTTTGGACAGCTGAACATCATCTTCAACCTCCAGCAAATGAACCAGCCGAATGCATCCAAAAGAAAACTCCATGGCCATTCATGCATGAAGCTTCAATCCTCCATGATCAAGCCCTAGTTTCTTCAAGAGTCCTTCACTAAAGTTGTTCTATACAACTTGAGCAGTAGATAGGAAGCAAGAAATTTAAGTTTTGGTGAGGTTTTGAAGAATTTCAAAAGTGGTAAGTATGTATTTTTTATGCTTGCTTCATTAAAGTTTGTGTGGATGTTATGGGTACTTGAATTGTGGAAAGAATTTTGAGGTTTGATGTTTAAAGGGAGAGCTGTATTTTTGGCAGCCATGGAAACACTTTGAGGACAGCTTATTCTTGCTTCTAAATGGTAGATTAAAGGATTGATTAAATGTATATGTGTGTAGGAAATTATTTGGGTGATGTATACTTAGTATATGTAAATGTAACATGAAATTTAAAGCTTGGAAAGTAATGGGATGTAAGTGTACCATTGTGGCAGTTTGTTAACTCTTGAGGAATGTTGGAATTCATGCTTGGTTTATGGAATAATGATGTTAAAATTTGTTGGTTATTATGGCAGTTTGAGTGTATGTATGGTGGTGTGAAGTGGGGCATGTAAATGAGCATGAATTGGTGATTGAATTGTTGTAAATTGAGTTGGACAAATTCTGCACTTGTTGGTGCATATTGAATGTAATTGTAAGCTGCCAAAATGTCCTATAATATGTTATAAATTATGTTTAGATTGTGGTACAACCAGAATTGGTTTGAATGTTAAGTTTGGTGAGTGTTAAAAGTGATGCTTGATGTGTATGCAAGAATTTCAATAAGGCAGTTTGTGTTTTAGTCCTATAACTTTAAGTGTGTGGCTCCAATTGGTATGAGATCAATTGGAGGTGAAACTAGGCACAAAATGTGCCAACTTTCATGAAGGAAGCTTGCCAAAATTCTGCTTGCAAGGTCGCTTGAAAAATGACCAAATCCGGATTAAGTGCAATTAAGGCCTGAAAACTGACCATTTGGGCAGCAGTTAGTTTTTAGGACATAACTCACTCAAAAAAGGTCCAATTGACCTGAAATTTTAACCATGAATAGTTAAGACCCATATCTACAAGTCTTATGAAGACACCAAGGCCATAAATGACCATAAGCAAGTCAAACAGCTTGCACATGTTCGGGTCCAAAAACTGGCCGAACTTAAAATGACCTAAAGTGACATAAAATGACCAATTTTGGTGCAATTTGACCAGCAATAGTAAAATGACCATAACTTGGTCTACATAACTCGGAATGACCTAAAATTTTGCCCCGCGTGCAATAAGACATAGATCTACAAGTTTGTAGTTTTGACCGAAACCCAAAAACCGAGGAAACTAGGTCGTCCGGCTAGGTCAAACTAGTATCCCAGAATCCAGCAAATCGTAAGAAAATGCAGTATACATGGAATTGAATTTGGTAACATATACCAACCCTAAAAGACTATCGAATGTGACATATTAATGACATTAAAACCTAAATTACCTAGAATGTACCAAGGGTCGACATAGTAGGTTGACTAAGTGAATAAATGAATTCAGTGAATTAATTATCAAGCATTATCGTTAGAGACAGTTTAAATGAGTACTGAAACACTTCAAATTGTGTTTCTCAGTTTGCAAAGACTCGGGGAGGGGAAGGAAACACTGAGTCAGAGCCAAGAGACAGTTATCAGAGGTTTGTGCACAATAATTATTTCTTTTGAATTTTTCAATTGAAATAAATTATGATTATTTCTATGTTATTATTTTAAATTGTGTTTGTGCACAACGGCTATTTCTTTTGAATTTTTCAATTGAAATGAATTATGACTATTGTACATTATTGTTTTAAATTATGTTTGTGCATAATAAGTATTTCTTTTGAATTTTTCAATTGAAATAAATTATGATTATTTCTATGTTATTGTTTTAAATTGTGTTTGTGCACAATAAGTTTGACTTCTCATTTTCTACTTAAAAATTTAATTCAACATTATAGTTTTAAATTGTGTCCGTGCACAATACGTTTATATTCACCGCTTTTACTAGCAAATTTGTTTGGAGAAATGAGTTATGAATAATTTTTTATTGCTTTGGTTTTGGGAATATTATTTGGAACTTATTGTATTGCCAACTTTGCAAATGGAAATTTTGAGATAAAATGTGGTTTATGGTTTGTATGAAATATTGTGATTTGAAATTATTTTGATTCACACTTGGCATGACACTGTTACTATGTTCCTCCTCCATTTATGGGGTGAGTGTGATATATTCCTCCCTCTTTGACTTATCAGTCTGGGTGAGTGCGATTATGTTCCTCCCTCTTTGACTTCCCAGTCTAAGGTGAGTGTGGATGAGTACTCATTATTCAGCTAGCTTCCTCCCTCATTGATTTTGATTATTGGGGTGAGTGTGTCTTGTCGTGGTGTACAACACGGCATGTGTGGAAAAATTGTGTCATGGCCTAAATTATGTTATCGATTGGCAACATTGTATTATTCAGTTATTTGATCGAATTGTGTTATTGATTTGCAAAACGGTATTATCCAGTTATTTGATCGAATTGTGTTATTGATTTGCAAAACGGTATTATTCAATTACTTGATCAAATTTGTGTTAGGTGAATTTTGGAAATTGTGAATCATTTGATTTGTGAACTGTCAATAAAAGATTTATATATCGCATTTCAAATTGTTGTTGTGCACCACTGAGTAAATTTTACTCAGCAATAGCTTTTCATTGCTGTCGCAGGTAAACAGACTGACAGGGCAGCAGACTAGGCTGCTAGTACTACATTGAGAGATCATCGGGTATATTGAGTACACCACATTTTGCATTTTATACTGTAATGTATGTTCACTGTATGTATATATTGTTCTTAGTTTTGAGCTGTCGTAAAAAAAAATTGTACATTAAAGTTGTAAAATAAATTATGAGTTATGTTGACATGTAAAAAAATTGTATTATATTTCTTGTATCTCAGTCTTTGAAAAATTACCATGGATTTGAGTTGAGAAATATGTTGTGTTGAGAAACATGTTGGAGTTGAGATTTGGAAATATATATTGAAGTGCTTTTTACAAGTTTTTCTGAAGAACTGTTTTATCCAAAATACAGATGGCACTCTGCCAAAATTTTTACAGAAATTCCAAATAATTCAAATGTCTTAGTTCTATCACTTCAGTTCAAAAAGGTTTTTAACACTTGTAAATAGTGCTCACCACTGTAAAAGAAGTAAGAAAAGTTTTTAAAATCCCTTGTAGTGTATTTAATGGGTTATCAGTAGACGGAGTTGGTAATTCATTAGGTATACTATGGGATCATGTTATGCCTTACAGAGGGGTAGGGTGTGACACCCTACGTGGGTGTCTGCCACATGTGCCAAGTATGCTTCACACCCTTTTTTGATCGTTTTACTAGCTAGTGCAGCCGAAATGATGTTTGATGGCAATAGCTGCCTCTCCACATGTATTACCACATCATTGTACTGAGGAAGACCAAAAGTGATTGTCTTTAGTCTACAGTCAATCATAGCGTGATGCCTCGCTAACCAATCCATGCCCAAGATGATATCATATTCTCTGAAGGGCATTTCAATCAAGCAAAACTGAAAAGTATGTCCTTGGATCACCAAAGGACAATCCTGACCTTTTATCCTAGTGTACTTGTTACTGGCACCTCAAAGTCCATTTTCACACACAGAACAACAATGCAATCAATGATGCTAGTACTCACATAGGA
Source organism: Hevea brasiliensis (assembly GCF_030052815.1). Classification (NCBI taxonomy): domain Eukaryota; kingdom Viridiplantae; phylum Streptophyta; class Magnoliopsida; order Malpighiales; family Euphorbiaceae; genus Hevea; species Hevea brasiliensis. The sequence continues at coordinate 36,752,469 of NC_079497.1, read as the reverse complement.
ATGGGTAGAACCCGGATCAAATAATACAAACACATCTTGATTGAAAGTTGAGAAGGTACCAGCCACAATATCAAATTTCTCAGCCTCTTCTCTCTGTCTCATTACGTAGACTCTGACTAGAGCGCTGCCTTGCTCTGATTGATTCACTGTGCCTTGGCTGCCTGCTAGACTACCTCTACCCCTACCTCTACCTATGCTAGGTGGTTGTGAACCGTTGGTGACAAGATTCTGAACTGACCTTTCAGTAGTAGTAAGAGGTAGCCCAACTTTTTGGGCACTGGTGCAGTCCTTGGCAAAGTGTCCTGTGCTTCCACAGTTATAACAGGCTCCTATGGCCTTATAGCATACCCCACCATGGCTTCTACCACAAGTTTCACATTAGCGGGGAGGATAGGAACTTCTAGTACTCTGCTGACCAGATGGAGGAGGTTTTTGTCCCAAATATCTTCCCCTACCAGACTTTTACCACTTCTGTTGTGTCCCCCAAAGTTCTTTCTCTTCCTAGTAGGACCACTGGAACTCTTATCTACTGACTTCCCCTCATTCTCTTTTTCTGTCTTCTCTGATTTCTTTTTCTTTGGGGCCGCTTCTAACTCAATTCTTTCTAATTCCAGTGCTTGAGAAAAAAGCTCAGAGAAGTTATTATGTTTGAATCTGACCACTTATAGTCTAAGACTGGGCTTCAAGCCAGTTTCAAACCTCTTACATCTTTCCCTGCTGGCAGAAAGGAGATTTCCAGCATAGTGGCTCAGGCGAGAAAATTCTCTTTCATATTCTACCACTAACTTACTTCCCTATTTCAAACTTAAGAACTCCTATAGCTTTTGGTCCATATAGGCATTTTGGATATATTTTTGTTTGAACTCCTGCAGAAAGTCATCCCAGGTTAGTACTGGAGGTTCCACCAAACTATAAGGAATAGTTTTCCACCAGTCATATGCGTTTCCCTATAGTAGTGACACTGAATACTCAAATCTGAGCTCCTATGTACAATGTAGTTTCTTGAACACCTTATCCATTCTCTCCAACCGTTGTTCTGCCTCTAGAGGATCTACTGTCCCCTTGAACTCAGTAGCCCCATATTTAATTAGCTTGTCATACTGCCTAGCTGAAGATTGTGGTTCTACCACTGGTGTCTATAGTGGGACTTGAGTAGGCATATTACCAGTCATCTGTTGGAACATTGCAGCCATCTGCTGTGCAAACTGAGCAGGGAACTGCGGTACTAAGGGGGCTGGTGCAGCTGATCCACTCACATTGTGTAGGGCTGGGGCATCCCCTTGTACCTTAGCCTCTATTGATTGATCAACTGAATGATCCCCTTCTTCCATAGTCAATTTGAGGATCTTAGACCTCCTAAACAAATAACACAAGGAGATTTTCTCCTGTTAGTGCATATTTATAATGTAATGTACTGTAAGTATCAAACAATGACATGGAGCAGTTATACTATGAAGAAAGAATATTCAAATTACAGGTCAAAACAAAATTTAAAAACTAGCTCTGATACCACACAAACATGTCACACCCTACCCCTCTGTAAGGCACGACATGATCCCGTAGTATACCTAATGAATTATCAAACTTCGCTTACTGATAGCTCATTAAATGCACTACAAGGGATTTTAAAACCTTTTCTTATTTCTTTTTACAGTGGTGAGCACTATTAACAGGTGTTAAAAATTTTCTTTTACTAAAGTGAAACCAAATAACAAATTTGAAGTATTAATAATTTTTCTAAAAATTTTAGCAGAGTGCCATTTGTATTTTGAATAAAATAGTTCTTCAAAAACTTGTAAAAAGCACTTCTAATATATTTCTCAACATTACCAACTCAGTTCAACAATCAATTTTTCCAGTGTATCCAAAAGCTGAGACAAGATAAATCTATCACAATACTTTTACAGGCCAAAATAGTTTATAATTTTTGTTTATAACTACTCAAGACCGAGTACAATATATACATGCAATACACATACATTACAATAAAAACTACACAATATGGTATACTCGAATACCCGGCGAAATCTCAAAATGTGACACAAGCAGCCTACTCTGCTGCTCTGTCCGTCTTTCTACCTGTGACAGCAATGAAAAAGCTATCGCTGAGCCAACGTCTCAGTGGTGCACAACATTAAGAAAATACAATTTAAAACCATAAGCCATAAATCATATAAACAGTAGATACTTAAAATCATAGTTAAATTCAAAAGACAGTGAATGTCATAAAGAATTTAAACTCCATTTCACAATATTACGATAAATATCAATAAATCACACACACAACTTAATCATGATTCCATAGTCCAATTCATCCCAAAAGCCAATGGCTAGTGAGGAATAGCATAGCTAGCTAGCAATTATATGAGTACTCATCCTATTTGTCCTCAACTGACACACACCTCAACACTTTAGTCAAAGAGAGAATTCAAAGCCAATTCGTCCCACTAGATAAGCTACTGAGAAATTCAATCAAATATACATGATAGCTGTGATTTCAAACCATTTGCAATATTTTTCAAGCAATTAGTATCTATCAAATTCCATTCAAATAAGTTTTCCAAAATTAAAGCAATAACATACAAATTGTCAATATTTATTTTAATTGAAAATTCAAAAGAAATAACTGTTGTGCACAAACCTCTGATAAATGCCTCTTGGCCCTGACTCAGTTTTTTCTTCCCTTTCCCTGAGTCTTTGCTAACTGAAACACATAATTTGAAGTATTTCAATACTTATTTAAACTGTCTCTAACAATAAGTTTCAATAATTAATTTATTTAATTCTATTGTTTTCCTTAGTCAACCTAAAATGTTGACCCTCGATGCACTCTAGGTGAATTAGGTTTAATGTTACTAATATGTCACATTTTGCATTTCAATATGCTACCAATATAGTGCAACTTACCATTTTTACATGTTGGCATTCATTGCCAAATTATTTCAAGCATCATTGTATGTAAATGTCAAGTTCTCAATTTTTGTGTGCTAGATTAGTCTAGCTTAAAGTTTTATTTCTCTTGGTTTTTAGCTTCAAGTCAAAGAAGAACAATTGTGGCTCTATGTCTTATTGCACTTGGGGCAAAATTTCAGGTCATTCTGAGTTGTATAGACCAAGATATGATCAATTTACTAAAGCTGGACAGATTGCACTAAAATGGCAACTTTAGGTCATTTTTAGGTCATTTCTGGTTCTGGCAGTTTTTATACCCGAATTTATGCAGGCTATTTGACTTGCTTATGGTCATTTCTGGGTTTTGGTGTCTTCATAAAAGTTGTCGCTCAATGTATAATCTATTCATGGTAAAAATTTCAGGTCATTTGGACTTGTTTTGAGTGAGTTATGGGCAAAACACTAACTGTTGCCCAAATGGTCAATTTTCAGGCTTCCAAGTCACTAATCCGGATTTGGTCTTTTTTCAAGTCACTTTGTGGACAGAATTTAGGTAGACTTTCTTCATGAAAGTTGGCACATTTTGTGCCTAGTTTCATCTTCAATTGGCCTCATACTAATTGGAGTCACACACTTAGGGTTATATGCCTATTTGCATACTGCCCTCTACATGCCTTTCAAGCACCAAACCAACACACATTCACCAACTACCTCCTCACTTCTCCATACCATTCTGCATTTGGCACTAACCAAAACCATTCAATTCCCTACGTTATAGGTCAACTTGGACAGAATATAACCACTTCAAAATACACCAAATGCAGTCACAATTCACAAGTTCAATCCCAATAATATATACACATAAATACTTCTAATTATCACACATACTTCCATCATAAAATTACATACCTATCGCTACTATTCCACACACATAGGCTGCCATTTTTTTCTACAATACTTCAACAACATTTCATGAATTTGAACATTAATAATTTCCATTTTGAGGCTACCCAAAAATTACACATACACATCAACTTCCATTTTCACTTTTCAAGCTTACAAATTAAACTTTATACATGAAAACCAACTCCAATACATTTAAACACTTAAATCAATATCTCAAACAACCATTTATATGCAAATACAAGCTATACATGATGAAGTTCCATGGCTGCCGAAATACTCCATCACTAATAATTCATCAAACCTCAAATTTCTTCCATAATTCAACTACCCACAACCTTAGTTACACTTTTAACGAAACAAGAATTGAAAATAACCACTTACCTCTTTTGGACTTCTTCAAAACTCCACCAAAACTTATCTTTCTTGCTCCAAGTATGATGCCCAAGGTGCATAGACAAGGTTTAGTGAAGGAACCTAGTGAAAAAGATGGCTAAATCAATGGTGGACTTAAGCTTGATGGTGGATGGCAATGGAGGATTTCATGGGAGAAGGAATTCGACCAAAGTGAATTTGTGAGGAAGAAGAAGGAAAATGATCCTACAATTGTCCCACTTCAATCTTTAGGTGTTCCAAATATGATTTTAGTGGAGCACTAATGTAGTATATTGGTTATTTATTCCAAAGTTTCTAAATTCCCACATTTTCCTCATTTCTTTTACTATTTAGATTATGTACCACCATTTTAATTTTCATGATATTTTCAAGGTTTAATATCATTTATTTTTAATGGAAATTTTGGTCAAAAGGCATTTCGAGGTGTCAAATGACCACAATGCCCCTATTCGGGTTGCATTCTCGATTTTTCGGTAACACCGAGTTTTATCGTTTTCTTAATTTTTTATTTTTCTTTGTACTAATTAATAATTTTTCTTTGATATTTCTAATGACATTTATACTTCAATAAATCTTTAATTATGTCTCGAAACTAAATTCTGAGGGTTCCCTACAGTCCTAGGGTCGGCTATTGCCAGCGCCGTAACTTCCTCTTGCGGTCACCCATTGCTGCGGTGCTAGCTCGTTTAACTTAGTTTCATTTCATTGCTATTATTTTTTTTTTATTTTTCTTGTATTTTCTTTTCTTGTATTTCATTATTTTATGTCTCCTCACTAACATTTAAATGTAGTTCTAGGCATCCTAGCTATCCGGATCGACACTGGTCACCGGAATAGTAGAACGCACTACCGAACATAGTGGTGTTACATTAATTTTCTACTTCAGATTTAAATTCTTTGAACTTTTCAAAGCATTCATGTTTATATTTCATCAAATAAAAATACCCAAACCTTGATCTATCATCAGTAAAGGTAATAAGATAATAAAAACCACCTCTAGCCATTTCTTTAAATGGACCACATACATCACTATGTATTAGCTCTAAAATATTTCTAGCTCTTAGCCCTTGTCTAACAAAGGGTGATCTAGTCATTTTGCCTTGAAGGCAGGATTCATAGGTTAGAGTAAGTTCAGAACCCAATGAGGATAGAATCCCCATTTTCTCCAGCTTTTTAATCCTATCTTCTGCAACATGACCTAACCTTAAGTGCCAAATATATTTTGAACTTGAGTTGATTTTCACCATAGCATTGAATTCATTTAGATCACTTGCATTCAATTTGTGTTTGTCATTATTATCCAAATAATAAAGATCATCATTCATATAACTCGAACCAACATATTTATTTTCAAAATAAATATTGCAAACATCATCTGTGAACTGAAATTCATAGCCATTTCTAGTCAAACTAGATATAGAAATGATGTTATTAAAAGCATCAGGCACATATAAAATATTATCCAAACACAAAACATGTCCAGACATGTAAAAAGATTTAGATCCTATGGCTAAAGCTTCAACAGTTGAGCCATTGCCAATCTGGAGTCTAACATCTCGAGAATGCAAGTTGCTACTATTTGCTAGTTCCTGCATATCATAAGAAATGTGAGAACTGGCACCAGTATCTAAAACCCAAGCTGCAAATGAACTATGAGTATCTTCAGTATCTAAATAACAAGATATGGACATACCTTCTGAAGGTCTATCCTTTTTGTCTTTTAGAGAAGTAAGATACTCTGGGCAGTTTCTTTTCTAGTGCCCATCCTGCTGGCAGTGGAAACACTTTTCTTTGCCTTCATCAGCATTAGTCTTCCCTTTATGTTTAGCTATTTTATTAGAAGGACCAAGAATCTGAGGTTTCTTTTTCTTGTTGCCCTTCTTCTTGTTGGACTTTCCAGCAGAAGAAGATGCAATCAAAGCTACCTCTTTTCCTTTATTGTCCGGTATATTCTTTTGGGCAATAACCAGCATGTTGAGTAAAGCAGCCAAGGTGCATTCTTGCTTAGTCATATGGAAATTTGTAACAAAATTCCCAAATGACTCGGGTAGGGACTGAAGGATCAAATCCGTCTACAGTTGGAAATACAGGTTAAAGTCAAGATGTTCTGACTGCTCAATCAGCCAAATCATCTTGTGGACATGATCCCCAACTTTCTGTCCCTCAGACATCTTCATATGGAATAACTACCTAGATGTCTCATACGTAGCATTCCCGCTTTGCTCACCATACAACTCTTGTAGGTGAAGGAGGATCTCACTCGCACTCTGCATGTTCTCGTGCTGCTTCTGTAACTCATTACTCATAGAAGCAAGCATGTAACACTTGGCTCTCATATCATGCTCCTTCCACTTGCCTAAAGTTTCATGTTTCATTTGTGTGGCCTCTGGAGGTAAGGGACCAAGAACATTTGAGTTTATAACATATCCTATATGTTCAAGGTTAAGGACAAGTTTCAAATTTCTTAGCCAATCAAATAGATTAGGTCGTGTCAACCTATTGCGATCAAGTATGCTTGCAAAGATATTGGATGGTGGTGGTTGTTCTGTGCTCATTATTATCAGAAAATTAACTGCAGAAAATAATCAGATTAATTAGTAAATGTATCATGTAATTAACCAAAATGATTATGATCTTTTAGTCAAATTGGTCCTCCCACTAACTTAGCAAATCCTACACTTCCAAAGTAGAAAACGGAAATCCTAGTTAGATGGATTTCTAGTAGGTGATTGAATTCTTATGATTCTATTAATCATCCTCAGGTACATCCATTATTAGATTACAATAAACTATAAGTGAGCAACTTCTTGCCCATCACATCTCATGTGAGGTTCAATCCTAAACTTAGCCCTTAATGCTCAAAATCTCTGGTACATCCACTATTGATTTATCTTGCATTAGTTAAGTTGATCCCATTGAGCCAGTAATTATGCAAATAATTTTAATGTCCTCAGGTACATCTAATATTGGCCACCAAACCATTTACATATTTACAACATCTCATGCTTAACAATTATTCTTAAGAAAATCTTTTAAATTAATTGTATCTTATGCAAGTATTTAAAATTTCATAAAATAATTGCCTCAATGGAGGGCCCATGTTATAATTACTTTAATTGTACAATTTTCAACTTAATCATTTGTTTGGAAGATTTTCTGGTCGTCCTAATTACTATTATGGTCTCACTTTGCACATTATCCATTTAGCATGCATATATCATATACTTGCATACATTCCCATACATCTCATGTATTTATGGATAGATCGTAAATATGGTATGATCATGGACTTTCTAAGGGATTCAATTCTGAGCCACCAAGAATTGAATCAGGGCATTCCTAGGTGCATTTCATTCATTCATATTACAAGAGTTGCTGAAGGAGTACATAATCAACACTTGATATTGAATTCATCCTACTGGTCCCACCAATGCACTTGACCTCTTTGATCTTCTTGCAATCCAATATTACATAGTAATCCTTGGCATACCAAGGCAAATTTACAAGAACTAAATGAATGCAATTGCAACTCAAAATTATTACAACCTTAATAATACATACCAAAAATAAATTAAAATAAATTAATTAAATTACAACCCAAAGAAACATAAAAGAAATAAATCCAATCACATTGGTCTTTTATAATCCATGATCATCCATCATGCATATCACTATTTAACAATTAAATAAAACATACATACTTAAATTAAATTGAATATCTCATATTCAATTTAAAAATCCAGATTTGAATATGATTCAAACAAATTTAAAAATTCAGATTAAAATCACATTCAAACAAATTTAAGAATTCATATTTGAATCACATTCAAACAACTTTAAAAATTCAGATTTGAATCACATTTAAACAACTTTAAAAATTCAGATTTGAATCACATTCAAACAACTTTAAAAATTTAGATTTGAATCACATTCAAACAACAATTAAAATTCAGATTTGAATCACATTCAAACAGCTTTAAAAACTCATATTTGAATCAAAACTTAATTGTGTGATTAAAACAACTAATTAAACAATTTAATTAGTCATAGGATGAACCTTAGAACATGTAACAATTGCAGATTCCAAGGCCAAACCATGCGCACCACTTTGGAGACTGTTGATGCGCACTAATAACGGTAATCAACCTCATGCCGCCACTTTTGGTTTTGCAACCAGCAATGAATAATCATCTCATGATCAAATCACACAATTGAATCATATATTAAAGAATCTAAATGAAAAACATAGTGGCTCTGATACTAATTAAAGGAGCGGAAGCATGAAAAACACAAGTTTAGATCATTGAAATTTAAAAATTTTCATCTAGGATCACATGCATCATGCAAGATTAATTTTTATCTATTTAATTTCAATGATAAACAGCATATTAAAACTCTTTTAATATATTTTTTGATCTACATTTCCCATTTTAAAATTGACAGATTAATTCTTTAGAACCCTAGATTAGATCAAGAACAAGTGCACTAACCTTTCTGATGCACTGTAGTGTGTTTCATACCTTTGGGATGCGCCTAGGACACCAGATGTTTTCCCTCTAGCTTGTCCACACCAAGATCACTAATGGCAGCCCTTGAACAGCTTCTAAAGCTTTCCCAATAAAATAGAAAATCAAGTTTTGCTTTTAAGAGATTACATATGTAAACAAGACACTAGAAACTATTTCAAGTACTTTTAATTTAAGAGATTATTGGCTAATCTCTTTGAATTATTGAGAGATGAAGAAGAAGAGAGGATGAGGCACTCAAAGGTGGCGGCACCAAAGAGACAACAGCAGCTTGTTCATTTTGTTCTTTCATCCTTACACTTATATGGCTAGGTCACCACTTAAAACCCTTACGACATGTCACCTTTTGATTGGCTCTAGGTTTAATTGACCCAATCACATTGTGCTAAGTGTCAAAGCTATATTTAATCTTGACTACCCCTGTGTCTTGATTTTGAGTTCTCAACCCAAAATAATTATTTCTCTTCTTCTAATCAATTTATATCAAATATAAATTAATTAATTAATCTCTGTTAATTAATTTCTCATTAATTAAATTCATATTTAAATACTTTAAATATAAATTTAACTTATACTATACATCTAATAACCTAGATTTGGTTTTAAGCCAAGCTAGGAACTTTGCAATCTAATTGCAAACCAAACCTATTTAATTAATCAATTAAACTCTTTAATTAATTAATTATATCATATTTAATTTGGTCATTACTTGTGTATGTGTGTGACTTACAAGTCTCATCACTAAGTAGCAATGAGACATGATATCAACTCTTAATACCATTAGAAATCTTTCTTACCATAAATGATTTCTCTAAATCATTTTATGCACCTCATAGACTATGGTTAACACCTAGCATAGCATGCCATGGCCAACCAATTAGTAATAAGGTTTACCTTAAATGAACCTATAATCATATGTTACCATGCACTAGAATCTCTCTGTTACAAAATTCCAATTCAAGCTGGAGTCATGATTTATGTCAATGTCACACCCTACTCCTTTGTAAGGCATAACATGATATCGTAGTATACCTAATGAATTACCAAACTTCGTCTACTGATAACCCATTAAATACACTACAAGGGATTTTAAACCTTTTCTTAATTCTTTTTACAGCGGTGAGCACTTTTGACAGGCATTAAATTTTTTTTTTTTTTTTAACTTAAGTGAAACCAAATAACAAATCTGAGTATCAATAATTTCTATAAAAATTTTGGCAGAGTGCCATCTGTATTTTGAATAAAATAGTTCTTCAAAAACCTGTAAAAAGCACTTCCAATAATTTGTTCAATCCCCAAACTCCAATAATAGTTCAACACAATAAATTCCTTAACTTAATTCAACATTAATTTTCCAGTGTTCTAAAAACTGAGATAAGAGAAATATGTCACAATATTTTTACAAGCCAAAATAATTTACAATTTCAGTTTACAACTGCTCAAGACCAAGTACAATATATACATACAGTGTACATACTTTACAACAAAAACTACAAAATAGGTATACTTAATATACCTAGCGAAATCTCAAAATGTAGCACAAGCAGCCTACTTTGGTGCTCTGTCCGTCTATCTACGTGCGATAGCAATGAAAAAAGCTATCGCTGAGCTAATGTCTTGGTGGTGCACAACATTAAGAAAATACAATTTAAAACTATAAACCATAAATCATATGAACTGTGGATACTTAAAATCATAGTTAAATTCAAAAGATAGTGAATGTCATAAAGAATTAAACTCCATTTCACAATATCACAATAAATAGCAATAAATCACACACAGAGCTTAATCATGATTCCATAGTCCAATTCATTCCAAAAGACGATAGCTAGTGAGGAATAACATAGCTAGCTAGCAATTATATGAGTACTCATCCTATTCGTCCTCAACTGACACACACCTCAACACTTCAGTCAGAGACGGAATTCAAAGTCAATTCATTCCACTAGATAAGCTAGCGAGGAATTCAATCAAATATACATGATAGGTTTCAAACCATTTGCAATATTTTTCCAGCAATAAGTATCCATCAAATTTCCAATCAAACAGTTTTCCACAATTTAAAACAATAACATACAAATTATCATAATTTATTTCAACTAAAAATTCAAAAGAAATAACTGTTATGCACAAACCTCTGAAGTGTAGCTTCTTAGCCCTGACTCACTATTTCCTTCCCCTTCCCTGAGTCTTTGCTAACTGAAACACACAATTTAAAGTGTTTCAATACTTATTTAAACTGTCTCTAATAATAAGGCTCAATAATTAATTTATTTAATTCTATTGTTTTCCTTAATCAACCTATAATGTTGACCCTTGATGCACTCTAGGTGAATTAAGTTTAATGTTACCAATATGTCACATTTTGCATTTCAATATGCTACCACTATAGTGCAATTTACCATTTTACCAGTTGGCATTAATTGCCAAATTATTTTAAGCATCATTGTATGTAAATGTCAAGTTCTCAATTTTTGTATGCTAGATTAGTCTAGCTTAAAGTCCTATTTCTCTTGGTTTTTAGCTTTTGGTCAAAGAAGTAAAATTGTAGCTCTTTGTCTTATTGCACTTGGGGCAAAATTTCAGGTAATTCTGAGTTGTATAGACCAAGATATGGTCAATTTACTAAATTTGGATAGATTGCACCTTTAGTGCAAAATTTGGTAAATTTTAGGTCACTTTTAGTTCTAGTAGTTTTGGTACCCGAAGTTATGCAAGCTATTTGACTTAGTTCTGGACATTTCTGGGCTTTGGTGTCTTCATAAGAACTGTAGCTCTATGTCTAAGCTATCCATGGTAAAACTTTTAGGTCAATTGGACTTGTTTTGAGTGAGTTATGGTCATCCAAATAACTATTGTTTATATGGTCAAAAATCTGGGTTTGCAAGGTTGACATTCCGGATTTGGTCATTTTTAAGGTCAGTTTTTAGATAGATTTTTGGCAAAATTTCTACATGAAAGTTGGTCTATTTGGTGTCTAGTTTTACCCTTCATTGGCCTCATACCAATTGGGTTCACAGTTTTGTACTTATAACCTAATTTACGTACTGCCAACAACACACAACCTGCACAAGACAATTACACTTCCAATTTGACATTCCTTCTCCTCCTCATGACTTCATTATTCATTCATAGCACTTTTATAAATACTAAACACAATTCCAACAAGCATATTGGGCAGAAGACTCAAGTGCTCAATGCACACAATTCACCATTAAAGTCCAACATTCAATTCCACCGAAATACAACATACCTCAACACCAATATTTCACATACATATCCATGAAAACTACACATGCTGCCCACTATTTAACACCATCACATTTCATCAATAATTCACATAAACTCAGATACAATTTCATAGTCTTATAGGCTGCCAAACATGGCAGTTTACCAAAGTATCAAGACCCATTTTCAAACCTTTAATTCAAGCACTAACATGCACATCCTTGAATATTAACTTATTACATTTTCCATTTGAGTTAATCAACCTTAATTTCTATCCATTAGAGGTAAGAAAAAATCACACACTACAAACCTTCATGACTACCGAAAATGGCTCAATTCCAATACTCAACAATTCATCAAATTTTCTTCATCAAACAACATCCCCTAACTCAAACATCACTTTTACTAAAGGAAGGAAAAGAATTAGGCACTTACCTATTTTTGTAGCTTGCTTAAACCTCACTAAATTTCCTTCTTTTTGCTCCAATTATGCTGCCCAAGGTGTGTAGACAAGGTTTAGTGAATAAACCTAGTGAAAAAGATGACTTGATCAATGTTGCATGGAGCTTGGTTGAGGTATGGCAATGGAGGTTTAATGGTGGAAATGGTTTCAGCAAGGTGAGGAAATGTTGAAGATGATATGAAATCTGCTCACTTTAGCTTATATAGGTGTCCCAAGGATTGAGTTAGTGGAGCACTTAGGTGAATTTTAATGTTTAAATATTCAAAGTTTCTCAATTCACACATTTTACCTCAATTCTTTTACTATTCCTATAATGTACCGCAATTTTAATTTTTATGACATTTTCAAAGTTTAATATCATTTATTTTTAATGGAAATTTAGATCAAAAGGCAACTCGGGGTGTCAATTGACCAAAATGCCCCTATTCGGGTTATATTCCCGATTTTTCTCGATTTCTCAATTTCTCATTTTTCTTTGTACTAATTAATTAATTTTTCTTTGTACTAATTAATTAATTTTTCTTTGACATTTCTAATGACATTTATACTTCAATAGATGTTTATTTAAGTATTAAAAATATTTTCCAGGGTTTCCCATGATCCAGGGCTAGTCAACGGTCCATGCTGCAACTTCCAGGTGCAGTCACCGATTGCTATGGTTTTTGGCTCATTTAACTTGGTTACATTTCATTGCTATTATTTTTCCTTTGTGTTTTTTTTTTTTGTATTTTCCTTTCCTGTATTTCATTATTTTATGTCTTCTCACTAATATTTAAATGTAGTTCTAGGCATCCTAGCTGTTTGGACAGACACTGCTCATCGGAACAGTAGAACGCACTACCGAACATAGGGGTGTTACAATTCTTCCCCCCCTTAAAATAAATTTCGTCTCGAAATTTTTCCTGGCATCAGTCTTTGAACAGCTGTGGGTGCTGTCTCCTCATTTCTTCTTCACGTTACCAAGTAGCTTCCTGGCCTGTATGATGGTTCCACAACACTTTAACCAGGTGTATCTGTTTATTCCTCAGCTGCTTCACCTCATATGCTAAAATTTCTATGGGTTCTTCCTCATATGAGAGGTCTGAATTTATCTCAATCTGTTCAACTGATAGAACATGAGATGGGTCAGATCTATATCTCCTAAACATGGACACATGGAAGACACTATGTATCCTTTTTAGCTCTGGAGGTAATGCTAAACGATATGCCAAAGGACCTACTCTTTCTAGAACCTCATATGCTCTGATGAAACGAGGACTCAGTTTCCCCTTGCTGCCAAATCTCATAATCCTCTTCCAAGGAGAAACTTTGAGGAATACCTTATCACCCACTGTATATTCAATATCTCTTCTATTCATATCAACATAGGACTTCTGACGGTCTGATGCAGCCTTGAGTCAATCTCTGATCAATCTGATCTTTTCCTCTATCTGCTGAACAATTTTTGGGCCAATCATCTTTCTTTCACCTACTTCATCCCAACATAGGGGAGTTCTGCCCTTCCTGCCATACAAAGCTTCATATGGAGGCATCCCAATGCTTGGTTGGTAGCTATTATTATAAGCAAACTCAATCAAAGGAAAGTGTGTATCCCAACTCCCTTTAAACTCAATCACACAAGCCCTTAGCATATCCTCCAATATCTGAATTACCCTCTCAGATTAGCCATCTGTCTGTGGGTGGAATGCCATGTTGAAGTTCAATCTAGTTCCTAGGGCTCTCTGAAGACTACCCAAAAACTAGATGTGAACCTAGGATCTCTGTCTGGCACAATCGATACTGGCACTCCATGCAATTTTACAATATCATTTATGTACAATCTGGCCAATCTTTCCAGGCTATAGCCCATCCGAACTGGCAGAAAGTGAGCAAACTTAGTTAGTCTGTCAACTATAACCCATACTGCATCATGACTATTCTGCGTCCTCGATAGTCCCAATACAAAATCCATAGTAATTCGTTCCCATTTCCACTCTGGTACTGGCAATGGATGTAACAAACCTATTGGTACTTGATGTCCTACCTTCATTTGCTGACAAGTTAGGCATTTGGAGATAAAATCAACTATATCCCTTTTCATACCCATCCACCAGTAATGCTCTTTTATCTTTCTGTACATTTTAGTTCCACTAAGGTGCATAGCAAAAGGAGACTCATGTGCTTCCTTCATAATGATCTGTCTCAAGTCAACATCGTTAGGAATGCACATTCTACCTTGATGTAGTAGTAAACCATCATCTCTCATAGAGAATTCAGGCTTCTTGCCCTGCTGGACTTCTTTCAGCAGCTTCTGATATTTTTCATCATTCTGAGCAGCCATTATGATCTGATTAATCAACACTGGTTGTACATGCCATGCAACTATTGTCTATCCTTCATCATCAATCTCCAAACTGGCATGCTGTGCTTTCAACTCATGTACCATGGACAAAGGAGAAACTCTGAGACTTGCCATAGTCTTGCGACTTAAGGTGTCAGCCACCACATTTTCTTTCCCTGGTTGATAGTCTATTAAGCAATCATAGTCTTTAATCAGTTCTAACCGTCTCCTCTGCCTCAAGTTCAATTTCTTCTGGCTGCCCAAGTACTTCAAGCTCTTGTGATCTATGTAAATGCAGCATTTCTCTCCATACAAATAGTTTCTCCAGATCTTCAGAGCAAAAATAATAGTTACAAGCTCCAAATCATGTGTTGGGTAGTTCCTCTCATGCGATTTTCAGCTGGCGTGATGCATAAGCAATGACATTTCGATCTTGCATCAGTACACAGCCTAACTCATTGTGAGAAGCATCACTATAAACTGTGTATTCTTTACTCGGGGTAGGTAAATTAAGGATTAGAGCTTCTGTCAAACACCTCTTCAACTCATCAAAACTCCACTGACATTTATCCGTCCACTGAAATTTTACATCTTTCGGAACCAGCTTGGTCAGTGGAGAAGCTAACATAGAAAACCCTTTCACAAATTGGTGGTAGTATCCAGCTAAACCTAGAAAACTGTGAATTTCAGTGATATTCCTAGGTGGCTTCCAATTAAGGATAGCTTCTACCTTGCTGGAATCTACCTTGATCCCTTCAGCTGACACAACATGTCCCAAGAAAGATATTTTTTTCAGCCAATATTCATATTTTGACAATTTGGCGTATAGTTATTTCTCCCTTAAGGTCTGTAGTACAATCCGTAGATGTCTGTCATGCTCCTCTACATTCCTCGAATATATTAGAATATCATCAAAAAACACCACCATAAATTGGTTGAGATATGGTCTAAAGATAGTGTTCATCAGAACCATAAAAGCAGCTGAAGCATTAGTTAACCCGAATGGCATTACTAGAAACTCATAATGGCCATATCGAGTTCTAAAAATAGTTTTTGGAATACTCTACTCTTGCACTTTCAATTGATAATAACCAGATCGCAAATCAATTTTGGAGAATACAGCTACACCCTTCAACTGATCAAACAAATCATCAATGCGAGGCAATAGATATATGTTCTTTATTGTCACCTTATTCAACTGCCAGTAGTCAATACATAAGCGGAGAGTGCCATCTTTCTTCTTAACAAACAATATTGGCGCTCCCTAAGGTGGCACACTAGGGCGGATGAAGCCCTTTTTAAGTAATTCTTGCAATTGTACCTTCAACTCCTTCAACTCTGCTGGTGCCATTCTGTATGGTGTTATGGAGATTGGATCCACACCAGGCATAGCATTAATCTCAAACTGGACTTCTCTCACTGGAGGTAATCTTGGCAATTCATCAGGAAACACATATGGAAAGTCATATACTGTAGGGATGTCCCTCAATGCTAGACTCCCCACTTGGGTGTCTACCACATGTGCTAAGTATGCTTCACACCCCTTTCTGATCATTTTTCTGGCTAGTGCAGCCAAAATGATATTTGATGGCAATAGCTGCCTCTAGAGGATCTACTTTCCCTTTGAACACTATAGCCCCATATTTAATCAGCTTGTAATACTGCCTAGCTGAAGACTGTGGTTGTACCACTGGTGTCTATAGTGGGACTTGAGTAGGCATGTTACCAGCCGTCTGTTGGAACATTGCAGCCATTTACTGACCAAACTTAGTAGGAAACTGCAGTACTGAGGGGACTAGTGCAGCTGATCCACTCACATTGTTTAAGGCTGGGGCATCCCCTTGTACCTTAGCCTCTATTGATTGATCGACTGAACGATCCCCTTCTTCCATAGTCAATTTGAGAATCTTAGACCTCCTGAACAAACAACACAAGGAGATTTCCTCTTGTTAGTGCATATTTATAATATAATGTACTGTATGTATCAAACAATGACATTAAGCAGATGTACTATGAAGAAAAAATATTCAAATTATAGGTGAAAACATAATTTAAAAACTAGCTCTGATACCACTAAAACATGTCACACCCTGCCCCTCTGTAAGGCATAACATAATCCCGTAGTATACCTAATGAATTATCAAACTTCGTCTACTGATAACCCATTAAATACACTACAAGAGATTTTAAACATTTTCTTAATTCTTTTTACAGTGGTGAGCACTGACAGGTATTAATTTTTTTTTTAACTGAAGTGAAACCAAATAACAAATCTGATATTAATAATTTCTATAAGAATTTTGGCAGAGTGCCATCTGTATTTTGAATAAAACAGTTCTTCAAAAACCTATAAAAAGCACTTCCAATAATTTGTTCAATCCCCAAACTCCAATAACAGTTCAACACAATAAATTCCTCAACTCAATTCAACATTAAATTTCCAGTGTTCCAAAAACTGAGATAAGAGAAATATGTCTTAATATTTTTACAAGCCAAAATAATTTACAATTTTAGTTTACAACTGCTCAAGACCAAGTACAATATATACATACAGTGTACACACATTATAACAAAAACTACAAAATATGGTATACTCAATATACTCGGCAAAATCTCAAAATGTTGCACAAGCAGCTTACTATGCTGCTCTGTCTGTTTGTCTACCTGCGACAGCAATGAAAAAGCTGTCGCTGAGTCAATGTCTCAGTGGTGCACAACATTAAGAAAATACAATTTAAAATCATAAACCATAAATCATATAAGCTTTAGATGCTTAAAATCATAGTTGAATTGAAAAGACAATGAATGTCATAAATAATTAAACTCCATTTCACAATATCACAATAAATAGCAATAAATCACACACATAGCTTAATCATGATTTCATAGTCCAATTCATCCCAAAAGCCGATGGCTAGTAAGGAATAACATAGCTAGCTAGCAATTATATGAGTACTCATTGTATTTGTCCTCAACTGACACACACCTCAACACTTCAGTCAGAGAGGGAATTCAAAGTCAATTCGTCCCACTAGACAAGCTAGAGAGGAATTCAATCAAATATATATGATAGTTGTGCTTTCAAACCATTTGCAATATTTTTCAAGCAATAAGTATCCATCAAATTTCCATTCAAATAGTTTTCCATAATTTAAAACAATAACATATAAATGAAGGAATGGAAGCGTGAAAAACACAAGTTTATACCATTGAATTCAAAATTTCATTTAGGGTCACAATGATCATGCAAGATTTATTTTTATCTATTTGATTTCAATGATAAACAACATATTAAAACTCTTTTAATATGTTTTTGGAACTGTATTTGCCATTTAAGATTTTAAAATTAATCAGATTAATTTTAGATCCCTAGATTAATTCAATAACGATTACACTAACCTCTTGATGCACTGCAACGTGTCTGTGCCTTTGAGATTCGTCTTTAGGACACCAGATATTGTCCCTCTAGGTTGTCCACACCGAGAACACCTATTGCAGCCCTTGAACAGCTTCTAAAGCTTTTTTTATTATTTAGAAAATCAAGTTCTGCCTTTTAAGAGATTAAAGATGTAAACAAGACACTAGAAATGATTTCTAGTATTTTTAATTCAAGAGATTGATGGCTAATCTCTTTGAATTGATGAGAGATGAAGAAGAAGAGATGGAGAGCCTCAAAATGGCGTGACAAAGGAGTGTGGCTGCTAGTTGTATTTTATTTTCTCATAACAACACTTATATAGTTAGGTTAACACATTAAACCCTTACCACATGTCACCCTTTGATTAGCTCTAGGTTTAAGTGACCCAATCACATTGTGCCAAGTGTCAAACCTATATTTAATCTTAATTTTAATCATCTTAAATGATTAAAAGACATTTGGCAAGCTTATGTGTAATGCCATATGTCCCATCTCATGGTGCCATGTGTCATGCTGCGAAATGACCAAAATGCCCCTGTGTCTTAATTTTGAGTTCTCAACCCAAAATAATTATTTCTCTTCTTCTAATTAATTTATATCAAATAGAAATTAATTAATTAATCTCTATTAATTAATTTCTCATTAATTAAATTCATATTTAAACACTTTAAATATAAATTTAACTTATACTATATATCTAATAATCTAGATTTGGTTTCAAGTCATGCTAGGGACTTTACAATCTAATTGCAAATCAAACATATTTAATTAATCAATTAAACTCTTTAATTAATTAATTAAATCATATTTAAATAGGTGATACATTGTGTATGTGTGTGACTTACTAGACTCATCACTAATTGACAATTAGACATGATATCAACTCTTAATATCATCAGAACTCTTTTTTACCATAAATGATTTCTCTAAATCATTTTATGCACCTCATAGACCATGGTTAACACCTAGCATAGCATGCCATAGACACCTAATTAGTAATAAGGTTTACCTTAAATGAACCTATAATCATATGTTACCACGCACTAGAATCTCTTTGTTACAAAATCCAAACTCAAGTTGGAGTCATGGTTTATGTCAAACTCCATTTGCTATGAATATTATGTTCTCTTTTAATTCTAGTTCTTGATTAAAAAGATTTTCTCATCAGAAACTCTTTTCTTATTAAATCTATCTGTCTTGGCCAGGAACTTGAAACATCAAGAACAATTAAATGAACATAGGATTTTATCTCTATTTACTTAGAGGAACAGATTCCATCTTGATCAACACCTATCTCCATATATAACTAGTAGGAGCCAACACATGCCCATATACCCATACATAGTGCAAGTATGAAAGCAGTATCAAACTCAAATTACCTATATACAAGATAACTATGCTATCTCAGGTCTAAAGATTATATGCACTGATATGATTTATGACAAAACATTGACAAGAGTAAACTCCATGTGCTTGTCATAAGTGTCACTGGTTCGGCCTACTTATCATTTATAAGTACCTATCATGTTTGTCATATGGCATGAGACTCACCATTCCATCTTATTTATATCTCATATAAATAACTTGGGAACAAACATGAATACAATCTTTCTGGATAAATCATGTCCTTATTATGAAGTATCCTCGATTGTGAACCTATTTATGATACTTTGTGTTAGAAATAATGTCACTCATATACTTAACAACTTAAGAATAATATTTCTAACAAAATATCAATGTACATTTTCTATTACACATAAATATATTATGTAAATGGAAAAGTAGAAAAGCCTTTTATTAATAAAAATATGTACAAGATACATACTAAATGATATGCTCTAGGGCATACTACTAATAATCTCCCACTAGCACTAGAGTCATTCATTACAATATCTTAGACCTATCTTCTCAAGATGTCGGTCTAGCTGAGTCTGTGACATAGGCTTAGTGAATGGATCAGCTGGATTTTCAGCTGATGCTATTTTTTGCATGGCTACATCGCCTCGCGCAACTATTTCTTTGATAATGTGGTAGCGCCTTTCTATGTGTTTGGATTTTTGGTGAGACCTTGGTTCCTTAGCCTGTATGACTGCTCCATTATTGTCACAGTGTAGTGGAACTGCTGACTCAATGGAATGAACTACTGCAAGTTCTGTCATGAACTTCTTTATCCAAACAGCTTCCTTTCCAGCATTTGATGCAGTAATATACTCAGCCTCTGTAGTGGAATCTGCAGTCGTGCTCTATTTAGAACTCTTCCAACTGACTGCATCTCCATTACAAATGAACACATATGCAGAGGTAGACTTTCTATCATCGATATTTGATTGGAAATCAGGATCAGTATAACCATCCAATTGCAAGTCTCCACCTCCATATATCAAGAATAAATCCTTAGTTCTTCTCAAGTACTTAAGGATATTCTTGATAGCTATCCAGTGTTCCAAACCTATATTGGATTGATACCTATTAGTCAAACTAACAGCATATGCGATATCCAGCCTAGTACACAACATTGCATACATTAAACTTCCAATAGCCGAAGCATATGGAATCTTGGCCATCTTATTGAAGGAACGGAAGCGTGAAAAACACAGGTTTATACAATTGAATTAAAAAATTTTCACCTAGGGTCACATGCATCATGCAAGATTTATTTTTATCTATTTGATTTCAATGATAAACAACATATTAAAACTCTTTTAATATGTTTTTGGATCTGCATTTGCCATTTAAGATTCTAAAATTAATCAGATTAATTTTAGAACCCTAGATTAAATCAAGAACGATTACACTAACCTCTTGATGCCTTTGCGGCGTATGCGCCTTTGAGATTCGTCTTCAGGACACCAGATGTTGTCCCTCTAGCTTGTCCACACCAAGAACACCTATGGCAGCCCTTGAACAGCTTCTAAAGCTTTTTTTATTATTTAGAAAATCAAGTTCTGCCTTTTAAGAGATTAAAGATGTAAACAAGACACTAGAAATGATTTCTAGTATTTTTAATTCAAGAGATTGATGGCTAATCTCTTTGAATTGATGAGAGATGAAGAAGAAGAGATGGAGAGCCTCAAAATGGCGTGACAAAGGAGTGTGCCTGCTAGTTGAATTTTATTTTCTCATAACAACACTTATATAGCTAGGTTAAAACATTAAACCCTTACCACATGTCATCCTTTGATTAGCTCTAGGTTTAAGTGACCCAATCACATTGTGCCAACTGTCAAACCTATATTTAATCTTAATTTTAATCATCCTAAATGATTAAAAGACATTTGGCAAGCTTATGTGTAATGCCATATGTCACCATCTCATGGTGCCATGTGTCATGCTGCGAAATGACCAAAATGCCTCTGTGTCTTAATTTTGAGTTCTCAACCCAAAATAATTATTTCTCTTCTTCTAATTAATTTATATCAAATATAAATTAATTAATTAATCTCTATTAATTAATTTCGCATTAATTAAATTCATATTTAAACACTTTAAATATAAATTTAACTTATACTATATATCTAATAATCTAGATTTGGTTTCAAGTCATGCTAGGGACTTTACAATCTAATTGCAAATCAAACATATTTAATTAATCAATTAAACTCTTTAATTAATTAATTAAATCATATTTAAATAGGTGATACGTTGTGTATGTGTGTCACTTACTAGACTCATCACTAATTGATAATGAGACATGATATCAACTCTTAATATCATCAGAACTTTTTTTTACCATAAATGATTTCTCTAAATCATTTTATGCACCTCATAGACCATGATTAACACCTAGCATAGCATGCCATAGACACCTAATTAGTAATAAGGTTTACCTTAAATGAACCTATAATCATATGTTACCATGCACTAGAATCTCTCTGTTACAAAATCCCAACTCAAGTTGGAGTCATGGTTTATGTCAAACTCCATTTGCTATGAATATTAGGTTCTCTTTTAATTCTAGTTCTTGATTAAAAAGATTTTCTCATCAGAAACTCTTTTCTTATTAAATCTATCTGTCTTGGCCAGGAACTTGAAACATGTGACACCCCTTACCCGACTACAGTGTAGCCGAGCAAGTTATGCCACTCAGTGTGCCGGAGCACTCTATTTTATCTTAATTCATTTTTATCGTAGTTTTGAATATAACTTGTGAAATATAATTCATTTATTGAAATTGTAATTTATTTCATTTCCAATTGGCCAAACACCAATTAGACCAACACAGCCAAAGATATGGCAGTCCAAGTGGACTGAAATTTCAGTCACCCTGCTGCTGTCTTTAGGCAGCCTATACATTCACTTTGCCATGCATTAACTCACTTCAAATTATGATTAACTTGCCTTAAATGGTCACTAATTGACCATTAGAATGTCCATTAATCAATTCAAATTCCAAGTCTAATTTTCACCCTTAAAACCCTAATTCCCATTATGAATTTTCACAACTTACCTTAATTAACTACTAGTTCATTATCCTTATATTTATACACTTTAAACATGGTTTGTAGTTCACTCCAAGTCCATCACAAACACTCAATCCTATTCCTTCCTTAGGGCAGCCGAAATCCATGGCATACATACCCATAAGTTTCATTCATTTAATCCACAATTTCATACTCATTTTTAAGTCCTTAACATGGAACAAGAGATATACACGCATAATTAAGCACTAACCTCTTTGCTCAACTTATTGAGCTTGTGAAAACTCTAGAATTTCTCCTCTTTGTGGTTGCCTAGAGTTGCTTTGTGATGTGGGGACAAGTTTTAGTGAAGTTGACTTAGGGTTTAGTAGTGGAATTTCATGGGAAATGGAAGAAATTAAAGGAAACTTTCATGGAGGTTTATGGAAAAGGGGAGGTCACATTTTGGCTGAAGAAGAAGAAGAAGATGACCAGAATTTTTGGTCTCCTTTGGTCTCTTTTATTAGTTAATTAAAGGGTTGTTTAATTGTGATTGGAGGAAGCTTTTTAAATGACATCACAATATGTCATATTTGGCATTTTATTGCATTTTCTTTTCTTTTCTTTTCTACTAACTTTCAATTAATTTTTCATGAATACTAATTCATATTTTATGTCATAATAATTATTTACTCAACTGGACAAGTCGGCCAAAAATCGTCTCTGAAGGCGAAATGACCAAAATGCCCTCCGTTTGGCTTAACGGGTCAAAATTGTCTGTACCGATTGTAAAATTTTTCTAAATATTTTCTTGGCATTCTAATGCCATAGGAACCTCAATGACCCTTCTCTGGAGTCCCAAAAATTATTTTATGAATTTTTTTCCCGGGTCTAGGGCTCCTCGTTGCGAGAACCGCAACTTCCCTCTGGGTTACCCATCGCTTGGGCACCGGCTCATTTGACTTGGTTGTATTTTATTTCAAAACTTTTTCCTAAATTTTTCTTATTAATATTTGAGTTAATTTTGGTTCTTGACTTTAGTTTAAATATTTTTCCGGACGTTCCAGCTATCCGGATCGACACCGGTCACTAGAACAGTAGAATGTACGGAGTTGCTACCGGGAGGGTGTTACAAAACATCAAGAATAATTAAATGAACATAGGATTTTATCTCTATTTACTTAGAGGAACAGATTCCATCTTGATCAACACCTATCTCCATATATAACTAGTAGGAGCCAACACATGCCCATATACCCATACATAGTGCAAGTATGAAAGCAGTATCAAACTCAAACTACCTATATACAAGATAACTATGCTATCTCAGGTCTAAAGATTATATGCACTGATATGATTTATGATAAAACATTGACAAGAGTAAACTCCATGTGCTTGTCATAAGTGTCACTGGTTCGGCCTACTTATCATTTATAAGTACCTATCATGTTTGTCATATGGCATGAGACTCACCATTCCATCTTATTTATATCTCATATAAATAACTTGGGAACAAACATGAATACAATCTTTCTGGATAAGTCATGTCCTTATTATGAAGTATCCTCGATTGTGAACCTATTTATGATACTTTGTGTTAGAAATAATGCCACTCATATTCTTAACAACTTAAGAATAATATTGCTAACAAAATATCAATGTACCTTTTCTATTACACATAAATATATTATGTAAATGGAAAAGTAGAAAAGCCTTTTATTAATAAAAATATGTACAAGATACATACTAAATGATATGCTCTAGGGCATACTACTAACAATCTCCCACTAGCACTAGACTCATTCATTACAATATCTTAGACCTATCTTCTCAAGATGTCGGTCTAGCTGAGTCTGTGACATAGGCTTAGTGAATGGATCAGCTGGATTTTCAGCTGATGCTAGTTTTTGCATGGCTACATCTCCTCGCGCAACTATTTCTTTGATAATGTTGTAGTGCCTTTCTATGTGTTTGGATTTTTGGTGAGACCTTGGTTCCTTAGCCTGTATGACTACTCCATTATTGTCACAGTGTAGTGGAACTGCTGACTCAATGGAAGGAACTACTGCAAGTTCTGTCATGAACTTCTTTATCCAAACAGCTTCCTTTCCAGCATTTGATGCAGCAATATACTCAGCCTCTGTAGTGGAATCTGCAGTCGTGCTCTATTTAGAACTCTTCCAACTGACTGCATCTCCATTACAAATGAACACATATCTAGAGGTAGACTTTCTATCATCGATATTTGATTGGAAATCAGGATCAGTATAACCATCCAATTGCAAGTCTCCACCTCCATATATCAAGAATAAATCCTTAGTTCTTCTCAAGTACTTAAGGATATTCTTGACAGCTATCCAGTGTTCCAAACCTAGATTGGATTGATACCTGCTAGTCAAACTAACAGCATATGCGATATCCAGCCTAGTACACAAAATTGCATACATTAAACTTCCAATAACCGAAGCATATGGAATCCTAGCCATCTTATTGAAGGAACGGAAGCGTGAAAAACACAAGTTTATACCATTGAATTCAAAAATTTTCACCTAGGGTCACATGCATCATGCAAGATTTATTTTTATCTATTTGATTTCAATGATAAACAACATATTAAAACTCTTTTAATATGTTTTTGGATATGTATTTGCCATTTAAGATTTTAAAATTAATCAGATTAATTTTAAAACCCTAGATTAAATCAAGAACGATTACACTAACCTCTTGATGCACTGCAGCGTGTCTGCGCCTTTGAGATTCGTCTTCAGGACACCAAATGTTGTCCCTCTAGCTTGTCCACACCAAGAACACCTATGGTAGCCCTTGAACAGCTTCTAAAGTTTTTTCTATTAATTAGAAATTCAAGTTCTGCCTTTTAAGAGATTAGAGATGTAAATAGGACACTAGAAACAATTTCTAGTGTTCTTAATCCAAGAGATTGATGGCTAATCTCTTTGAATTGATGAGAGATGAAGAAGAATAGAGGGAGGGCTGCAAAATGGCGTGACCAAGGAGTGTGTCTGCTGGTTGTATTTTATTTTCTCATAACAACACTTAAATAGCTAGGTTAACGCATTAAACCCTTGCCACATGTCACCCTTTGATTAGCTATAGGTTTAAGTGACCCAATCACAATGTGCCAAGTGTCAAACCTATATGTAATCTTGATTTTAATCATCTTACATGATTTAAAAATAAACATTTGGCAGGCTTATGTGTTATGCCATGTGTCACCATCTCATGGTGCCACGTGTCACGCTGCAAAATGACCAAAATGCCCCTGTGTCTTAATTTTGAGTTCTCAACCCAAAATAATTATTTTTCTTCTTCTAATTAATTTATATCAAATATAAATTAAGTAATTAATCTCTATTAATTAATTTCTCATTAATTAAATACTTTCCTTTGCCTCCTTCAGCTTTAGTCTTCCCTTTCTATTTAGCTATTTTCTTAGAAGGACCAGGAATCTGAGGTTTCTTTTTCTTATTGCCCTTCTTCTTGTTGGACTATCCAGTAGAAGAAGATACAATCAATGCTACCTCTTTTCCTTTATTACCCGTCATATTCTTTTTGGGCAATAACCAGCATGTTGAGTAAACCAGCTAAGGTGCATTCCTATTGAGTCATATGGAAATTTGTCACAAAATTGCCAAAAGACTCAGGAAGGGACTGAAGGATCAAATCCATCTGTAGTTGGAAATACATGTTGAAGTCAAGATGTTCCAACTGCTCAATCAGCCGAATCATCTTGTGGACATGATCCCTAACATTCTGTCCCTCAGACATCCTCATGCGGAATAGCTGCCTAGATATCTCATACCTAGCATTCCTACTGCGCTAACCATACAACTCTTGTAGGTGAAGGAGGATCTCACTTGCACTCTGCATGTTCTCATGTTGCTTCCGTAACTCATTACTTATGGAAGCAAGCATGTAACACTTAGCTCTCATATCATGCTCCTTCCACTTGTCCAAAGTTTCATGTTCCTCTAGAGTAGCCTCTGGAGGTAAGGGACTAGGAACATTTGAGTTTAGAACATATCCTATATGTTCAAGGTTCAGGACAAGTTTCAAATTTCTTAGCTAATCAGAGAGATTAGGTCCTGTCAACCTATTGCGATCGAGTATGCTTGTAAGGATATTGGATGGTGGTGGTTGTTCTGTGCTCATTATTATCAGAAAATTACTTGCAGAAAATAACCAGATTAATTAGTAAATGTATCAAGTAATTAACCAAAATAATTATGGTCTTTTAATCAAATTGGTCCTCCCACTAACTTAGCAAATCCTACACTTCCAAAGTAGAAAACGGAAATCCTAGTTGGATGGATTTCTAGTGGGTGATTGAATTCTTATAATTCTATTGATCATCCTGAGGTACATCCATTATTGGAATTACAATAAACGATAAGTGAGCAACTCCTTGCCCATCATATCTCATGTGAGGTTCAATCCTTTACCTAGCCCCTAATGCTCAAAATCTCAGGTACATCCATTATTGACTTATCTTGCATTAGTTAAGTTGATCCCATTGAGCCAGTAATTATGCAAATAATTTCAATGTCCTCAGGTACATCCAATATTGGCCACCAAACCATTTACATATTTACAACATCTCATGCTTAACAATTATTTTTAAGAAAATCTTTTAAATTAATTGCATCTTATGCAACTATTTAAAATTTCTTAAAATAATTGCCCCAATAGAGGGCCCATGTTATAATTACTTTAATTATAGCATATGCAACTTAATCATTTGTTTGGAAGGTTTTATAGTCATCCTAATTACTATTAAGGTCTCACTTTGCTCATTATTCATTTAGCATGCATATACCATATAATTGCATACATTCCCATACATCTCATGCATTCATGGATAAGCAGTAAATATGGTATGATCAAGGACTTTCTAAGGGATTCAATTCTGAGCCACCAAGAATTGAATCAGGGCATTCCTAGGTGCATTTCATTCATTCATTTTATAAGAGTTGCTGAAGGAGTACATAATCAACACTTGATCTTGAATTCCTCCCACTGGTCCCACCAATGCTCTTGACCTCCTTGAACTTCTTTCAATCCAATATTACATAGTAATCCTTGGCATACCAAGGCAAATTTACAAGAACTTAAATAAATGAAATTATAACAAAAAATTATTACAAACTTAATAATACATGCCCAAAATAAATTAAAATAAATTAATTAATTTACAATCCCAAAGAAACATAAAAGAAATAAATCCAATCGCATTAGTCTTTTATAGTCCATGATCATCCATCATGCATATCACTATTTAACAATTAAATAAAACATACATACTTAAATTAAATTGAATATCTCATATTCAACTTAAAAATCCAGATTTGAATATGATTTAAATAAATTTAAAAATTCAGATTTGAATATGATTCAAACAAATTTAAAATTTCAGATTTGAATCACATTCAAACAACCTTAAAAGAATCACATTTAAATATTTCTTAAAAAATCAGATTTGAATCAAATTCAAACATTTTTTAAAAAAATTAGATCTGAATATTATTCAATCAACTTTAAAAATTCAGATTTGAATATGATTCAAACAACTTTAAAAATTCAGATTTGAATCACATTCAAACAACTTTTAAAATTCAGATTTGAATCACATTCAAATAATTTTTAAAATTCTGATTTGAATCATAATTTAATTGTGTGATTAAAATTACTAATTAAACACTTTAATTAGTCAAAGAATAGGCCTTAGATCATACAACAATTGCAGAATTAAAAGCCAAACCTTGCGCCACCTTGAAGAACTTTTGTTGCCGCTACCAATGGTGGCTTCACCATATGTGTCGCCACACATCCATAGCAACCAGCAATGGATCAATCATCTCATGATCAAATCACACAATTAAATCATATAATCAACAATCTAAATGGCAAATATAGTGGCTCTGATACCTATTGAAGGAACGAAAGAGTGAAAAATACATGTTTATACCATTGAATTCAAAATTTTCATATAGGGTCACATGCATCATGCAAGATTTATTTTTATCTATTTGATTTCAATGATAAACAACACATTAAAACTCTTTTAATATGTTTTTGGATCTGTATTTTCCATTTAAGATTTTAAAATTAATCATATTAATTTTAGAACCCTAGATTAAATCAAGAATGATTACACTAACCTCTTGATGCACTGCAGCGTGTCTGTGCCTTTGAGATTTGTCTTTAGGACACCAGATGTTGTCCCTCTAGCTTGTCCACACCAAGAACACCTATGGCAGCCCTTAAACAGCTTTTAAAGCTTTTTCTATTATTTAGAAAATTAAGTTCTGCCTTTTAAGAGATTAAAGATGTAAACAAGACACTAGAAACGATTTCTAGTATTTTCAATTCTAGAGATTGATGGCTAATCTTTTTGAATTGATGAGAGATGAAGAAGAAGAGATGGAGAGCCTCAAAATGGCATGACAAAGGAGTGTGGCTGCTGGTTGTATTTTATTTTCTAAAAGCAACACTTATATAGCTAGGTTAACACATTAAACCCTTACCACATTTCACCCTTTGATTAGCTCTAGGTTTAAGTGACCCAATCATATTGTGCCAAGTGTCAAACCTATATTTAATCTTAATTTTAATAATCTTACATGATTAAAAGACATTTGGCAAGCTTATGTGTAATGCCATGTGTCACCATCTCATGGTGCCATGTGCCACATTGCGAAATGACCAAAATGCCCCTGTCTTAATTTTGAGTTCTCAACCCAAAATAATTATTTATCTTCTTCTAATTAATTTATATCAAACATAAATTAAGTAATTAATCTCTATTAATTAATTAATTTATGTTTGAAATAAATTAATTAGAAGAAGAGAAATAATTTCTCATTAATTAAATTCATATTTAAACACTTTAAATATAAATTTAACTTATACTATACATCCAATAATCTAGATTTGGTTTTAAGTCATGCTAAGGACTTTGCAATCTAATTGCAAACCAAACCTATTTAATTAATCAATTAAACTCTTTAATTAATTAATTAATTAAATCATATTTAAATAGGTTATAACTTGTGTATGTGTGTGACTTACTAGGCTCATCACTAATTGGCAATGAGACATGATATCAACTCTTAATATCATCAGAACTCTTTCTTACCATAAATGATTTCTCTAAATCATTTTATGCACCTTATAGACCATGGTTAACACCTAGCATAGCATGCCATGGACACCCAATTAGTAATAAGGTTTACCTTAAATGAACCTATAATCATACGTTACCATGCACTAGAGTCTCTTTGTTACAAAATCCCAACTCAAGCTGGAGTCATGGTTTATGTCAAACTCCATTTGCGATTAATATTATGTTCTCTTTTAATTTCAGTTCTTGATTAAAAAGATTTTCTCATCAGAAACTTTTTTTTGATTAAATCTATCTGTCCTAGCCAAGAACTTGAAACATCAAGAATAATTAAATGAACATAGGATTTTATCTCTATTTACTTAGAGCAACAGATTCCATCTTGATCAACACCTACCTCCATATATAACTAGTAGGAGCCAACACATGCCCATATACCCATACACAGTACAAGTATGAAAGTAGTATCAAACTCAAACTACCTATATACAAGATAACTATGTTATCTCAGGTCTAAAGATTATATGCACTGATATGATTTATGACAAAACATTGACAAGAGTGAACTCCATGTGCTTGTTATAAGTGTCACTGGTTCGGCCTACTTATCATTTATAAGTACCTATCATGTTTGTCATATGGCATGAGACTCACCATTCCATCTTATTTATATCTCATATAAATAACTTGGGAACAAACATGAATACAATCTTTCTGGATAAGTCATGTCCTTATTGTGAAGTATCCTCGATTGTGAATCAATTTATTATGCTTTGGGCTAGAAATACTGTCACTCATATTCTTAACAACTTAAGAATATAATTTCTAACAAAATATCAATGGACCTTTTCTATTACACATAAGTATATTATGTAAACGGAAAAGTGAAAATGCATTTTATTAATAAAAATATGTACAAGATACATACTAAATAATATGCTCTAGGGCATACTACTAACAGTTTCTTTGGGTTGTTAATTAATTTATTTATTTTAATTTATTTTGGGCATGTATTATAAAGTTTATAATATTTTTTGGGTTGTAATTTCATTTATTTAGTTCTTGTAAATTCACCTTGGTATGCCAAGGATTACAATGTAATTGGATTGCAAGAAGATCAAGGAGGTCAAGAGCATTGGTGGGACTAGTGGGAGGAATTCAAGATCAAGTGCTGATTATGTACTCCTTCAGCAACTCTTGTAATATGAATAAATGAAATTCACCTAGGAATGCCCTGACTCAATTCTTGGCAGCTTAGAATTAAATCCCTTAGAAAGTCCATGATCATACCATATTTATTATTATCCATGAATGCATGAGATGTATGGGAATGTATGCAAGTATATGATATATGCATGCTAATTGGATAATGTGCAAAGTGAGACCTTAATAGTAATTAGGACGACCACAAAATCTTCCATACAAATGATTAAGTTAGAAATGGTATAATTAAAGTAATTATAACGTGGGCCCTCCATTGAGGTAATTATTTTAAGAAATTTAAAATAATTGCATAAGATGCAATTAATTTAAGAGATTTTCCTAAGAATAATTGTTAAGCTTGAGATGTTGCAAATATGTAAATGGTTTGGTGGCCAATAATGGATGTGCCTGAGGACATTAAAATTATTTGCATGTTTACTGGCTTAATGGGATAAACTTAACTAATGCAAGATAAGTTAATAATGGATGTGCCTGAGATTTTGAGCATTAGGAGCTAGGTAAAGGATTGAACCTCACATGAGATGTGATGGGCAAGGAGTTGCTCACTTATAGTTTATTGTAATTCCAATAATGGATGTGCCTGAGGATGATCAATAGGATTATAAGAATTCAATCACCCACTAGAAATCCATCCAACTAATATTTCCGTTTTTTACTTTGGAAGTGTAGGATTCGCTAAATTATTGGGAGGACCAATTTGATTAAAAGACCATAATCATTTTGGTTAATTACATGATACATTTACTAATTAATCTAGTTATTTTTTGTAGTTAATTTTCTGATAATAATGAGCACACCACAACCACCACCATCCAATATTCTTGCAAGTATACTTGATCGCCATAGGTTAACAGGAGCTAATTTATATGATTGGCTAAGAAATTTGAAATTTATCCTAAACCTTGAACAAATAGGATATGTTCTAGACTCAAATGTTCCTGGTCCCTTACCTCCAGAGGCCACTCGAGAGGAATATGAAACTTTGGACAAGTGGAAGGAGCATGATATGAGAGCCAAGTGTTACATGCTTGCTTCTATGAGTAATGAGTTACAGAAGCAACATAAGAACATTCAAAGTGCAAGTGAGATCCTCCTTCACCGACAAGTGTTGTATGGTGAACACAGCAGGAATGCTAGGTATGAGATATCTAGACAACTGTTCTGCATAAGGATGTCTGAGAGACAGAATGTTAGGGACCATGTCCACAAGATGATTCGGTTGATTGAGCCGTTGGAACATCTTGACTTTAACATGAATTTTCCAACTGCAAATGGATTTGATCCTTCATTCCCTTCCTGAGTTATTTGGAAATTTTGTGACAAATTTCCATATGACTAAATAGGAATGCACCTAGGTTATTGCCCAAAAGAATATGTCGGGCAATAAAGAAAAAGAGATAGACTTGATTGCATCTTCTTCTGCTGGAAAGTCCAACAAGAAGAAGGGCAATAAGAAAAAGAAACCTCAAATTCCTGGTCCTTCCAAGAAGATAGCCAAACAGATAGGGAAGATCAAAGTTGACAAAGGCAAAAGGAAAGTGTTTCCACTGCCATAATGATGGGCACAGGAATAAGAGCTGCCTAGAGTATAACCAATAATAGAAGCTTGCAGTAACGAGATGTTAGATTCCGGATTGGCAATGGCTCAACTGTTGAAGCCTTAACTATAGGATCTAAATCTTTATACATGTGTAGACATGTTTTGTATTTAAATAAGATTATGCATGTACCTGATGCCTTTTAAGAACATCATTTCTATATCTAGTTTGACTAGTGATGGTTATGAACTTCAGTTCATAAATGATGTTTGCAATTTTGGAAATAAATATGTTGGTTCGAGTTATATGCATGATGGACTTTATTATCTAGATAATAATGTTAAATACAAATCTAATGCAAGCAATCTAAAAGAATGCAATGCCATGATGAAAATCAACTCAAGTTTAAAATATATTTGGCACTTACGGTTAGGTCATATTGCAGAAGTTACGATTGTAAAACTGGAGAAAATGAGGATTCTATCCTCATTGGGTTCTGAACCTACTCCAACCTGTGAATCCTGCCTTTAGGGCAAAATAACTTGATCACCCTTTGTTAGACAAGGGCTAAGAGCTGAAAATATTTTGGAGCTAATACATAGTGATGTATGTGGTCCATTTAAAGAAATGGCTAGAGGCAGTTTTCATTATTTTATTACCTTTACTGATGATAAATCAAGGTTTGGGTATTTGTATTTGATGAAATACAAGCAAGAATCCTTTGAAAAGTTAAAAGAATTTAAATCTGAAGTAGAAAATCAAATAGGAAAGAGTATTAAAGCTCTTCGATTAGATTGTGGAGGTGAATACTTGAGTACTAAATTTGATGAATACATGAGAGAGCATGGCATTTGTCACACCTTACCCCTCTATAAGGCATAACATGATCCCGTAGTAAACCTAATGAATTACCAAACTTCATCTACTGATAACCCATTAAATATACTACAAGGAATTTTAAACCTTTTCTTATTTCTTTTTACAGTGGTGAGCAATTTTGATAGGTGTTAAATTTTTTTTTTTTTTTAACTAAAGTGAAATCAAATAACAAATCTAAAGTATCAATAATTTCTGCAAAAATTTCGGCAGAGTGCCATCTGTATTTGGAGCAAAACAATTCTTCAAAAACATATAAAAAAGCACTTCTAATATATTTGTTCAATCTCAAATTCCAATATGGCTCAATTCAAATCAGTGTCCTCTACACAGTTCAAACTCAATTCAATATCATTTTCAGCAATTCCAAAGATAAAATGCAAAATAAATGAGTATTTCAAAAGTTGGAATAAGAGAATTGTAATACAACATTTTGACAGGTTAAAATAATTTATAACTTTATTTTACAACTGCTCAAGACCAAGTACAATATATACATACAGTTCACATACATTACAATAATATTTACAAGGAAGTGGTATACTTAATATACCCGGCAAAATCCCAAAGCGAAGTCACAAGCAGCCTATTCTGCTACTTTATCTGTCTGTCTACCTGCGACAACAATGAAAAAGCTATCGCTGAGTAAAATTTACTCAACGGTGCACAATAACAATTTAAAATACGGTATATAAAACTTTTATTGACAATTTACAATTTAAATAATTCACAATTTTATGTCACAATTTTCAAAGCTCATATAACACAAATTCGATCAAACAATTTAATAACACAGTGTTGCCAATCAATAATACAACTTAGGTCATGTCACAAATTTTTCAAACATGCCATGTTGTACACCACAATAAGACATGCTCACCCCACTAATTGAAATCAATGAGGGAGGTGGCTAGCTGGCTAGCTAGCTAATGAGTACTCATCCAAATTCACCTCAAACTGGTAAGCCAGAGAAGGAGGAAAATAATCAAATATCAAACTCAACCCCACAAGTGGAGGAGGAACAGAGTAAGGGACTGCCATGCCAAGTGTGAATCAAAATAATTCCAAATCACAATATTTAAATATTTCATACATGTAACACCCCGAACCTTCGAGTTATGAATAGTACTTTTTTGGTCTGTGACTAGTACTATTCAAAGACACCTTGAGGACCAAAAATAAAATGAAAATTTATTGAGATAGACACAATAAAAATTCAAATGACCTAAAAAATATAAAGACTCATCGGGTATATTGAAAAAGAGGGATTATGACCCGATGAGGGGCATTTTGGTCAATTCACCTCAAGAGTTGACTTTTGACCAAAATATTAATTAATTTAAGTGAAATTAATGAATTGAATTATGGAATATTTTTTTTTTTAGGAAAAGAATTCAAGTATAAAGTGAAAGGAAAATAAAAGAAACAAAAATCTAGAATTTTAGGTCCATTTTGACTCAATTAAAATTTTAAGACCAATGGTCTTTGGACAACTCAATTAAAAATAAATAAATAAATGGGATAAGTATAAAAGGAAGACATCTTCCTCCCTCCCTCATTTAGTTACCCCCCACACACCTCCTCTCCCTCTCTTTTCTTTCTTCTCTCTTCATTCTTCCACTTACAACCTCTCTCAACCCTTGATTTTCCCCACTTTTTCTCCATGGGTTTTCTATCTAATTGGTAGAAAACATCAAATTTATCTTTCATTGAAATTGGAGTTCATGGGGAAATCGGGTTTTGGTGCTAGAGAGTGAAATTGGAGTGTGTAGTGTTAAATTATGATCATTTGAGGTTTATTTAGTTTGAATTGACATTGGGTTGATGAATAGAGGTAATGAAATGGTAGGATTAGGGAAAATTGCAAACTTTGGTATTTGAAAATTGTGGGGTTTGTGTTAGAAAGTGCCATTAATGTGTAAATGCTAAATTATAGTCATTTTGGGTAAATTAAATGTGAATTGAGATTTGTTAGCGGAAGTAATTGAAGAAATGAAAATTTTAACTTAAGGCAGAATTTCTCACACTGAATTCAGTGTGTTTGGAAGCCCATAACTTGAGCTACACAACTCCAATTGGTGTGAAACCAATTGGAAATGAAACTTAAGACATAGGGCTAGAATTTTCGTGAAGATATCTTACCCCGAAAATGACCTTAAGCTATCCGAAATGAGCCTTGAACTTGGAGACAGAAACCTGGAACCTATAGAATTTGACCATATGAACAGTAAAATTTGCATGGCCATAACTCTCTCTAGAAAATTTTGATTTAGGCAACATAAGACATAGTATAACATTTCACTGAATTCGCAGAATTGCAGATTTACCGTATGAACAGTAAATTTTGCATGGCCATAACTCTCTATAGAAAACTCCGATTTAGGCGATTCTTTAACCGATGGAAACCTAAGACATAGTAGAACATTTCATAGGAAGAACATTAGACCAAATTATGGACTTAACTTGACCAAATTGCTGAACAAAATTGGATCAATAAATCAGCCAAAACTGAATCTGCAGCATGAACAGTGATGTGAACAGTAATCATGTTTTGGGCATAACTTGAGTTACACAGCTCCAAATTAGGGGATTCAAAAAGGAAAATAAATTTAAGACCTAGATGAACAATTTTCATGCAGAACACCTCATCAAATTATGATCGAAACTAGGCAAAAATTGGGTTCAAAGATTGGGGTACTAAGTTTTCCAAAACCGAAATTTTCTAAAATTTGCAAAGCTAGCTTGGGATTTATTACACATGCATGTAATGAGTTATTGGCAGCAATTGAGATTGGTATTGAGGTATTCTATTTGTGTATTTTCAGTAGAAAAAGAAGTTAGAATGGACAAGGAGAAGTAGGTAAGAAGGAAGGAGAATTATTAAAGGTTTGTGCACAACTAACCTTTTCTTCGTTTTTAAACTTGTAAATTTCTTGGAATGTGTTAAATTGAATGAGTTTGC
The DNA here is from genome assembly GCF_030052815.1 of Hevea brasiliensis. Taxonomy (NCBI): domain Eukaryota; kingdom Viridiplantae; phylum Streptophyta; class Magnoliopsida; order Malpighiales; family Euphorbiaceae; genus Hevea; species Hevea brasiliensis. The sequence continues at coordinate 36,716,188 of NC_079497.1, read as the reverse complement.
TTTGAACAAGTTTACTTTGACTAAAATATGGTTTTCTCTTGCATTTAAGAAATTTGGGTGCTGCCACCTTTATATGGATATTATGATGAATTTAAATGTGTTTATTAGTTTATAAATGTGATTGTTGAGTAGAAAATTTTTGGAAACTGTTTTGAGTAGAAAATTTTTGGAAACTGTTTTGAAACCACAGTTAGCATGACAGTCCCTTTCAGAACTCCCCAGTGGTAATGGCTATTTGCAGTAGTTAATGGATATTGATTATGTCTCCCATTAATAACGGTTAGTGGGGTAAGACTACATGAGTACTCATTAGCTAGCTAGCCCTTCCCTCATTAATAACGGTTAGTGAGGTTGAGATTGCTTTGTCATGGTGTACAACACGGCACTGATCGTGAAATTTTGTGTCGTGGCCTAAACTGTGCGTTGATGTTGGCAACGCTAATGCTTTGTGAATTATGATTTATGAAGTGTGATTTCTCTTTTGAAATGTTATTCCAATAAATGGCTCTTATGGACTTAGAACTATTGTGAAGTTTTCATGCTTAAGAAAAATATGATTTATTATGCTTTGACAAATTGTGTTTTACCTTAAGTTTTAAAGTTATTAGTTGTGCACCACTAAATGATATACTCAGTGATAGCTTCTTTATGCTGTCACAGGTAAGGAAAAGGAGAAGGCTGCCGAGTGAGACACTTGGAAGCAACATTTTGGTATTGATTGTGGGTATTTATGTTAGGTATACCCTTGTGATTCCTTTAGATATATTTTGTACCTATATGTATAGATGTACGGACATTGAGCAGTTTGTATTAAAAAGTACTGCATTACTAAAGTATTTTGAGTTTGTAAATATTTGTATTTTTTTTTGAGACTTATGAAAATGTAACATTTGCAATATTTAGTCTATCATTATTTCCAATAAATGTTTACATTTATTTCCAATAAATGTTTACATGGAATTTTAATTATTCTCATGCAGTTTTCTGTAAAAGAATTGATAAGATAAAAAGCTATGGTTTGTTTTAAAATCCTTTGTAGCATAACTAATGGGTTATTGATAGGTGGAGTTCAATGATTCATTAGGTATGCTACGGGAACATGTCGTGCCTTACAAGGGATAAGGTGTGACCTAAAACTGCCAAAACCAAAATTTGCCCAAAAAATCTGGGTAAGTCCAATCCGGCAACCATGATACAAATGGTTATAACTTGAGCTACAAAACTCCAATTGAAGTGATTCAAAAAGGAGAATAAAGTTAAGAAAATAAGGAACAATTTCTATGAAGAAAATTTAGCCAAATTCTAACAGTAAAATGACCAATGGAACAATGCAACATAAGACATCAAAACTAAAAATTTGCAATTTTGCCTAAAAGACTTAAGTTTTTAGAAAATAACCAAAACCAACAAAATTGCTGACGAAAATGTGGCATGTGAGTATAGTTAGAGTTCCCATACATTTTAAGTATAAGAAAGTCAATATTTTGACTTAAATAATACCATGAATAGTAACCTCAACATGAAAATTTATAAGAATATAAGTTTAAACATATTGGAATTAGTTATTGGAATTGTTATAAAGTAAAGATACTGAGACACTATAAATTTTATGTTTCAGTAGAAAAAGACTTTGAAGGTCTGAGAGACTGAGTCAAGGCCAAGAGGCTACCCACTTCAGGTTTTTGCACAATAAACCTTATTTGAGCATTTTGTCATTGAAAATTTGATTTAGTATAATTTATGAAAATTGGATGTTAATCGTGAATTGTGTTGCCACCTTGTGAATGAAATTATGACTTTGGAAATTTATTGGATTTCTCATGAATTATTTGAATAAAATGTTGAAATTGATTTTTGATTCACACTTAGCGTGACAGTGCCTTATTATTCCTCCTCCATTTATGGGGTGAGATCGATTATTTTCCTCCCACTCTGGTTTACCAGTTGAGGTTGTAGATCGGATGAGTACTTATTAGCTAGCTAGCCACCTCTCTCATTGATTTCAATTAGTGGGGTTGTAGATCGCTTTGTCGTGGTGTACAACACGGCATTGATCGAAAATTTTATATCATGGCTTAAGTTGTATATGAATTGGCAACACTATGTTTATTAAATGGTTTGACCAAAATTGTGCTGTAATGAGTTTTGATAATTTGTGAAATGTAATTGTAAAATATTTAAATTGTGATTTATCAATGAATATTTTATGTACTGCATTTTAAATCTTTATTGCGCACCACTGAGTATTTTTATACTCAGCGTAGCTTATTTTGCTGTCGCAAATAGGAGCAAGGAAAAAGCAACAGAGTGAGCTACTGAACTGGAAAAGCCTTTACTGATTTTGTACGGGTATTATTTTATACCCAATGTAATTTTGTTTGATGTAAATAAATATTGTTCATATGTACTAATGTAAAGTTAAACAGTTATATTTATAAATTGTAATAATATTATTTTTTGATTTTATATATGTAAATTAAACTTATGAATGTAAATTAGCTTTATTGAATGCAATGTTGATGGAATTATTTTGAAATGGTTTGATTTGAGAAATTTGAGTTGATTTTGGCTGGGAGTTGTGGAAAAATTTATTGGAAGTATTTTTCTCAGGTATTTGAGAACTGTTTTCTCAAAATACAGACAGCACTCAGCCAAAATTTTTATAAAATTTGCGAAAAAATAAAATGGGACAAAAAATTTAAGTAGTTTTAAAACTTCGAATAAATGATTTTAATTCCTACCAAAAAGCTTACCACTTCCAAAATGTAAGAAATGGTTTTAAAATCCCTTGTAGGATACTTAATGAGTTATCGATAGGTGAAGTTCAGTAGTTCATTAGGTATTCTACGGGATCATGTCATGCCTTACAGAGGGGTGAGATGTGACAATACAAACCACAAATCACATTTTATCTCAAAATTTCAATTTGCAAAGTAGGCAACACAATAATTTCCAAATAAAATTCTCAAAGCCAAAACAATAAAAAAACCATTCATATTACATATTAAATCAAATTTCAATGAGAAATACTTAAATAAGTTTTCCCAAGTCATAAACTCACAACTCATTTCTCCAAATAAATTTCTAATAAAAGCAGTGAATGTAAAAAGAATTGTGCACAGACCTAATTTGAGTCGCCTCTAGGCCTTGACTCAATGTTCCTTATGCTTTTCAATATCCTTTTTAACTGAAACACACAATTTAAAGTATTTCAGTACTCAGTTAAATTGTTTCTAACAATAAAATTCAATATCTAAATTTTCTTGGTACTATTTCCTTCAATTCATTTCGTTAGTCAACCTATAATGTTGATCTTTAATGCACAGTAGGTGAATTAATTTTAATGTTATCAATATATCACATTTTATAGTCCTCAAGTGTTAGTATATGTTACCAATTTCATTTCCAAGTGGATTACATTTTATTGCAATTTATAAGATTTTGGTATACTGTCTTGACCTAGCCGGATGACCTAGTTCCCTCGATTTTTGGGTTATGGTCAAAATTACAAACTTGTAGGTCTATGTCTTATTGAAATTTGCCACAAATTTTAGGTCATTTGGAGTTCACTAGACCAAGTGATGGTCATTTTACCAATGCTGGACGGGTTGCACTAAAATAGCAAACTTAGGTAATTTTTAGGTAATTTATGATTCTGATAGTTTTTATACCCGAACTTGTGCAAGCATTTTGACTTGCTTGTGGTCATTTCTGGGTTTTGTGATCTCTACATAAGATGTATTCCTATGTCTAAGCTTTCCACCCATATAAATTTCAGGTCATTTGGACCTATTTTCAGTGAGTTATGGCTAAAAAACTGACTGCTATTCAAATGGTCAATTTTCAGGTTTGCAAAGTCACCAATCCGGATTTAGTCAATCTTCATGTCACTTTCCAGACAGAATTTAGGTAGGCTTCCAACATGAAAGTTGGCATATTTTGTGCCTAGTTTCACCTCCAATTGGTCTCATACCAATTGGAGTCACACAAGTCCATTTATAGCCTAAAAAACATACTGCCCTTTTACATGTCTCTCAAACACCAATCCACATACACATTAACCTTGTTATAAGTCCACTTCTCTATCAAATTTTGAATTGGTACTAAACCATAACCACTCAATACATCACATTTAGGTCAACTTGGGAAGAATACAATAATTCACAATACATTAATTACAACTCAGAATTTTAAAGTTCAATTTCAATAATACCTACACATGAATACCTCCTATTAACACATCTAATTTCCCACCAATATTTACATATACGTTCTGCCATCCTTGGTACCATAATTCACTAAACTATTTCATGAATTTAAACACTCTACCATGCATCACAAGGCTGCCCAATTTACACACATACTTCAATCTCCCATATTGACTTCCTAACCTCACTTTTAATGTACAATTCACACATGCACATGGTAATCAAGCTCTTATACATTTAAGCACTTTAATTAACCTCATTACCCATCAAATACAAGTGAAAAGACATCAAGTTTCTTCAATAATCATGGCTGCCAAAATGGAACATCCACATAACTCATCAAATCCTTCAATTTCTTCAACAAATCAATTCATCTCAACACTAACACAAACTTTAGTTAAACAAGGGAAGAAAATGGGCACTTACCTCAACTTGTGCTTCGAAAATCCATGGAATTTCCTCTCCTTTTGGCTGTCTTTATGTTGCCCATGATGTGCACTCCAACTTTAATGAAGAAGACTCGATGATTCCATGGCTTGATCATAAGTGAATGGAAGTTTTTGCTTGGGATGAATATGGAGGTTTTGGGAACAATTGGATTCGGCAATGTGAAGGTATGAGGATTATGAAGTTAAATCTGCCCACTTTTGGCTTATATAGGTCTACTTAATCACACTTAGTGGAGCACTAATGTTGATTAAAAGATTAATTAATCCAAAGTCCCTTAAATTGCAATTATACCCTCAGTCTTTCACTATTTATTTTATATGTCAAATTTCTTTTTTTTCATTAAATTTTCAAAATGTAATACCACTTATTTTTCATGGACATTTAGGTCAAAAGTCAACTCTAAGTGCCAATTGACCAAAATGCCCCTATTCAGTTTGTATTCTCAATTTTTTTGTAACACTGATTTTTGTCGATTTCTCGATTTTTCATTTTTCTTTGTACTAATTAATTAATTTTTCTTTGATATTTTTAATGTCATTTATACCTCAATAGATGTTTATTTAAGTCCCAAAAATATTTCTCAGGGTTCCTCACAGTCCAAGGCTAGTCAACGGTCCTTGCTGCAACTTTCCGATGCGGTCACCCATCGCTACAGGTTTGGCTCGCTTAAATTAGTCACATTTCATTGCTCTTACTTTTCCTTTGTTTTTCTTGTATTTTCCTCTATTGTATTTCATTATGTCATGTCTCCTCACTAACATTTAAGTGTAGTTCTAGGTATTCTAGCTGTCCGAACAGACACCGGTCATCGGAACAGTATAACACACTACCGAATATAGGGGTGTTACAATTCTTCCCCCCTTAAAATAAATTTCGTCTATGAAATTTTACCCAATAGCCGTCTTACAATAGTTATATGTTTATTTTCTCCTTCCTATATGATCGTATAATCTTCTTTCGTTTGAATTTGTGTGAGACTTTTAACAATCTAATACAACATTTATTTTATTTGTATAACACCAATCTTTTCTTACTATCGTTCTGTCTAATATTTCAATTCATGTTTCCTTATTGAATGACCATTGAGGTCATGTTAGAATTATTTATCTAATTATTGGTCCTCTGACCATTCTAGTCAACTATCTTACTCATATTCATAAAATTTCTTTATTACATCTAAACCAACTGTTAAAAGTTTTACTTCCACAACTCTTTTATCTATCGATTTTCAATAATTTATCGTATTCTAGGAAATGTCTTTCATAAGCAACTCTTCCAACATGAATTTTGAAAAGACTAATCACTAACATATCAAAATTTATTTTTTTATATGAGGGATAGCAGGAAGGCAAACAATGCTGGCACTGACATAAAAGTATGCAGACCCCGAGTCAAACAATACATATATATATCTTAGTTAAAAATTGAGAAAGTGCCAGCAATAATGTCAGAAGTCACAGCCTCTTCCCTCAGTCGTATAGTGTATACTCTAGTTGAAGCATCACCTTGTTCTGGCTGATTCACAGTACTCTAACTTCTAGGTGTACTAACCCTAACTCTACCTCTGCCTCTACTAACTGATGGTGAACTCTTTAGGGTAAAAACTTGGGTTGATCCTTATGGTGTAGTAAATGATCCAGAACGATGTGGATTTATACAATCCTTAGGAAAATGACTAGTCTCTCCACAATTAAAACATGCTCCTATGGCTCTATAACATACCCCACTATGTGGTTTAACATAAGTTTCACAAAGTTGATCCGATAGCGCATTTCTAGGTCTTTGCTGAGTTTGCTGATCCGATCGAGGTGGTTTTTGTCCAAAATATCTATCTCTACCCTATTCGCGTGAGATAGATCCTCCAAAGTGCTTTCTCTTTCCTGACCCACTATCAGGAACTTGATCAGTAGTCTTTCTAATTTTCTCTTTTCTTCTGTACCCTTTTTTAACTATTTCTTCATTCTCAATTCTTTCCACTTTCAGGGCTTGCGATATTAGCTCCGAGAAATTCTAGTGTCGGAACCCCACAACTTGCATTCTTAGACTAGGCCTTAACCAGGTCTTAAAATCTTTACATCTGTCTCTAGGAGTGGTAAGCAGGCTTCCTGCATAATGACTCAATCGAGAGAAGTTTCTCTCATATTCTGCCAATGTTCTGTTCCCTTACTTCAGGCTTAAGAACTCCTGTAGCTTCTGGTCCACATAGGCATCTGGGACATATTTTTATCTGAACTCTCAGAGAAAGTCATCCCATGTCAATACTGGGGGTTCCACCAAACTGTAGGGAATGGTTTTCCACCAGCCATATGCATCTCCTTGTAGAAGTGAGACTGAGTATTCAAACTTCAGCTCATAAGTGCAGTACAGCTTCCTAAAAACTCTTTCCATCCTTTCCAACCATTGTTCTGTCTCTAGCGGATCCACTGTCCCCTTGAACTCAGTAGCCCCATACTTAATCAGCTTATCATATTGCCTAGCTGAAGACTGTGGTTGTACTACTAGTGTCTATAGTAGGGCTTGAATGGGCATGTTACCAGCCATCTGTTGGAACATCGCAGCCATCTGCTGAGCAAATTGAGCAAGGAACTGTGGTATTAAGGGGGCTGGTGCTGCTGATCCACTCACATTTTGAAGGGCTAGGGCGTCCCCTTGCACCTCAGCCTCTACTGACTGATCGACTGAACGATCCCCTTCTTCCATAGTCAATTAGAGGTAATTATACCTCCTGAACAAATAACATAAGGAGATTTCATCCCATTAGTGCATATTTATAATGTAATGTACTGTATGTATCAAACCATGACATTGAGCAATTGTGTAACACCCCTCACCCGACTACAGTGTAGTTGAGCGAAGTGTGCTATATTCGGTGCCGGAGCACCCTATCTTATCTTACTTTATTCCTTTAATAATTTGATCTCATTATATTTTAATATCAATTATTTTTCTATGGAGAAACCAGCGGAGTTTCCCCTATTTTATTATCAGTTGACGTATTTCACTATTCACCTACTTGAAATTTTCAATAATATTTTACAATAAAAATATCATTCATGGTCATCATATTCATCTCACATTCAATTCTTGTAATTCACATACTCATTTGTACAAATCTATTCATACTCAATTCATATGTAAACATTCTCGAATTACATAAGCAAAATTTTCAAATTTTCTTAATTTACATAATCTACAAAATAATTACATAATTTCATAATTTACATGATCTACAAATTAATTACAGTTTCATAATTTATATTTCAAGATACAATTCATAGTTTACATTACGAATAATAACTAATTATAATGTACAAAATACATAATATGATCTGTATGGGCCCTATCTACATGCATTGCTGAAGAGGTGACAACCTTGAACACTCTACAGATAAGACTCCAAAATCTCTGTTTAGTATTCGCTAGGCTTTAACTTCAGTGCCTGTGCGAGGAAACAAATCCATCGCGCTAAGCATTGCTGCTTAGTGGTACAATAATATAACAAGAAATAATATATACAAATAAAAATAATTGGAGCATATTTTCTATACACAATAATTTTACTGTGTTCATATGAAATTTGCCATATAATATATTTTTCGTCATTTATGTTGCTCTCTAGAATCTCTTCTGTTATAAGTTTACAATAATCATTTATATAATGAACAAATAAATCTAAATATTTAGTTTATGTTTATATTATTATGGAGGATTCATTTCTAATAATTACTTACGTTATGCTTATTTTGTTAGTATTTCATTTACTCTCTTAATATTTTTATGTGTTGTGGATCATTTCGTAATAATTAAATTCTTAATACTAGTTTAATGCCTTTCGGATTAGTTTCTAATATTTTTAACTTATTTCAATAAAATTGTCTGCCCAGGTAACCTATGACAAGCTGACTAAACTGGATAACGGGTCATTGGCACTAGACACCGTGGTGCCTCAAGCCGTCATACCATGGGACGCAAAATGTCAACCACGTATGCAGTCAGTATAGCTAAAAAGCCATGATAACACATAATCGGGCATTAAGCCATGGGTGCACGCACAAAGTCATGAATGCAGGCATAAAGTCATGAATACATGCACAAAGCCTTGAATACAGGCATAAAGCCTTTCGTAATACCGATAAAACAATACCCTAATGGCATGCCAAACTATCCAATCTGACACACATGTCTAGGCAATACAAGGGCACATAATATCATTAAATATTAATATATTGTGTTTTATGACTTCATTATTTCATAATAAATTTCAATTATAATTTATACATTCATGTGATCATTTATATGATCACAATTCACATCAATTATCCTTTTATACCATTGTACTCAAAGTACTTTTCCTTTCTACAATAATGAGAACTAATGTCTCATTCATACATTAATATTGTTCATTTATTCATTCATTATGTTATTCATATTGATCACAATTCAAAATAATGGTTCACATGTACCATTGCATTCAAAACATTTTTCCTTTGTCATTTATTCATTTTATGAATTCTATTTGTGATGGGTATATGAGCCCTAACTACCTATTCACATCAATTAGGTGTTTTACTTTTCATGTTTCAAGCAATCCATGAACATTTCATGGATTTCAAATTTATGGCCTTAATTTCCCTTTAACAATATAGTTCTTACACTTTGTGTCTTTGTATTACTATTCACATTACTATTCACTCAAATTGTTGACTTTTTAATACATAATAAATTTCTTGAACCTAAGTTTACCAAGATACCACATTTTGCATTTTATTTTTGTTGGTATTGATTTCCAATACCATTTCAAAGCTTATCTTATGTTATTCAAAATTTTTAAATTTCATACCCTAGGTTTACTGCTCCATTGGTCATTTGTACAGTAGAAATTTAATAAAATTGTCTTCATGAAATTTATTTCTTATTGTGTCTAGTTACATTTATTTTTTTGAATCACTCCATTTGGAGTTTTGTAGCTCAAGTTATGGTAATTTTACCATAACTGGCCAGATTGACCTGTACCCAGAATTTCTGGGCAATTTGGTTCTGCCAGATTTACTAACTTAAGTTTGGTTGGCAATTTGACTAGGTTGTGGTCAGAATTTGGATTTGTGTTCTTCATAAAAGTTGTAGGGCTATGTCTCACCTTTCTTATGGTAAAATTTTAGAGCAATTGAACTTTTCTACACTGAGTTATGACCATTTGAACAAACACTGTTCATTTGGTCATTTTCCAAGGATAGCATGTTGGTCACTCGGATTCGGTTAACTTTTAAGGCATCCTAAGTTTGGTTTCTGGATAGGGTTCCTTCATCAAAGTTATGCCATTATGTGTCTAATTTTATGTCCAATTAGCCTTGCACCAATTGAACCTGTACAACCCACGTTATAGCTGCGCAAACATGCTGGACTCACATCTAGACCTGCTGGGTACATTGGACAGCATACCTAACCTCAAATCCAAAGCCACAATTCACTTCAATTCCTCATCAAACACAACCAAATGGTCACTAGTTGACCATTAGGACTTCCATTCACCAACACATGAACAAAACCCTAAGTTTGCTCTAAACCCTAACTTCCATACTCAACTTTCATGCAACCCATACTCCATCAACCTATCCATCACGTATATACATATCTCAAACCATTTCTAGGCAAGTTTAATATCAATTAAAATCACCATGCCCTCATACATCAAAGCTGCCAAAAATTTAAGTTCCCATATACTTGATATTTTCTTCAATTTCATGTCATACTAACTTGATTTAGCATGCTTATAACACTTAAAGGAAAGAAGTATGATGATTATAGCACTAACCTTGTGTGAGTAGAATTTTCTCTTGGTTAATCCTCAATTTTCCTTCACTTTCTTCCCACTTTCCTTGGGTTTAAGGGCTAGCTATGGAGGTTTATCAAGGCTACCAACAATTTTGGTGAAGGAAGGTAGGTGTTTGGAAGCTTGGTGATGGTCCACCTCTAATGGTGGAAAGAAGGAAAAATAAAGAAAATGGAGAGGAAGTGTTGGGATGGTAGAATTTATTTGTTGGAGAAGAAGATGGCTTTTCCCACTTTAAGTTCATTTTTATCCCTTTTTATTTTTTTTAACTGAAGTGAAATCAAATAACAAATCTGAAGTATCAATAATGTAATGATCAGGCTCCAACTACTAGAGGAATTATCCGCTTTGGCCATAAGCCTCACGGTTTTGTCCCATAGGTGGAATGGAGAACTTCCCAGGAGGTCACCCATCCTAGGATTTCTCTCAAGCGAGCATGCTTAACCCTGGAGTTCTTCTAACTCTCTAGGCCATTCCACCAAAAGGAGCCTTTAGTGATTAGTTCCCCCATTTTATATATCATTACTTTTTCAACCCAAGACCAACTCCGTGCTTTGCTGATGTGGGATTTGCCTAAGGGACCTTTCTCCCCCCCCTTTTGGGACTCAGTGTCCTCGCTAAGGTTTGCCCCACCATCGCCCAAGAGGATACGTGAGCGACTCTGATACTAATTGTAATGATCGGGCTCCAACCACTAGAGGAATTGTTTGCTATGGCCATAAGCCTCACGGTTTTGTCCCATAGATGGAATGGAGAACTTCGCAGGAGGTCACCATCCTAAGATTTCTCTCAAGCGAGCACGCTTAACCCTGGAGTTCTTCCAACTCTCCAAGCCATTCCATCAAAAGGCGACTCTAGTGATTAGTTTCCCCATTTTATATATCATTACTTTTTGAACTCAAGACCAACTCCGTGCTTTGCCGATGTGGGATTTGCCTAAGGGACCTTTCTAAAACATGTCACACCTTACCACTCTGTAAGCCATAACATGATCCCGTAGAAAACCTAATGAACTACTGAACCTCACCTACCAATAACTCATTAAGTACCCTACAAGGGATTTTAAAATAATTTTCATACTTTTATAAGCGGTGAGCATTTTCTAATAGATATTAAAATCATTTATTCAAAGTTCTAAAACTAGTAAAAAATTTTATTCCATTTTATTTTTCCGCAAATTTTATAAAAATTTCGGCAGAGTGCCGTCTGTATTTTGAGAAAACAGTTCTTTAAATACCTGTAAAAAGCACTTTCAAAGATTTATCTCAACAACTTCATCAATTTCACTACCATTCCAACCAATTTCAATATCATTTCTTAATTTCCAAAATTCAACAATCATCAAAATACTACCAATTAATTTCATTCAAATTAAAATAAAATACTTCCATTCATATTTCATTAAAGATAAAAACAATTTATATGCATCATTCCAAAAATTTACATTAGGAAAAATCCAAACCAAAATTAATTACAAGTTTTATACAACACTATACAGCTTTATACAACTTTATACAACTGCTCATAAGCAATTTTACATGTCCATACAGTTACATATATTTACATATATCAAAATAGTTTTTACATTTAGGGTATAAAACATACCCGATAACTTTAAAGTAGGTAGCTCCTTAATCCTCAGTAGCTCACTCTGCTGCTCCTCTAGTCTGTATATCTGCGATAGCAATAATAGCTATCGCTGAGTACTAAGACTCAGTGGTGCACAACATACTAAAATAATCTTTATGTGGAATTTAAAAAATATTTATTCAAAAATTAAGCTGAACATGCCATATCAATACAAAACATGATTTATAAGATTTTAGTTCAAAAAATTTTATTTCAAAGTCTCAAAACAATTTACATAAAAATACACAGTTATATCATAGCATTCGAAACAAATATAATATCAATAGCTGGAGACTAAGGAGAAGTCACAACGCTAGCTAGCTAGCTCAAATATATGGGAACCCATTATTTTCTTCTTCTACTAGCACTCACCTTAACACTTCAGCCAGAGAAGGAATCAAAATTCAAAATTGATTTCCCCCACTAGTCATGCTAGTGAGGCGTTCAAATATATGGTCATGACACTGTGGTTTCAAAACTTATCTTAACAATTTATTAAACATTTATGCCCATTTCAAACATACACAAATAAACTTTTAACAATTCAAAGAAAAAGTATAATACATATTTCATGCACTTTGTAAATGAATTTCAAAGCATATTGATGTTGTGCACAAACCTTAAGCGAGTCGCCTGTTGGCCTTGACTTGATCCGTAGGGTTCTTTTCCGGTATTCTTTTCCACTGAAACACACAGTTTCACAGTGTTTCAGTATCATAACTCATTATAAATCCAAAAATAAATTCAAATTTACTTATACCTAGCTTTAATATACTAAACTTGGCGTTCTTTAAATTTTGAATTTTGGGGTTACTATTTACGATACTATTCAAGTCAATTTGCTGACTTTCTAAGGCTTAATTGGTATTGGAATTCCAAGTTCACCCACATACTACATTTTGGTTGCTAAATTTGTTGGTTTTTGTTGTTTTTTCAAAACTTAAGTCTTTTAGGCAAAATTTCAAATTTTCAGTTTTGGTGTCTTATGTTACACTGTTCCATTGGTCATGTTACTGTTAGAATTTTGCTAAGTTTTCTCCATATAAATTGTTTCTTATTGTCTTAACTTTATTCTCCTTTTTGAATCACTCCAATTGGATTTTTTTAGCTCAAGTTATAGCCATTTGAATCATGGCTGCCGGATTGGCCTAACCCAGATTTTCTAGGCAAATTCTGGGTTCTGGCTGTTTTAGGTCACCAAATTTGGGTAACTAAATGACTTGGTTAAGGGCAAACTTTGGGTTTGTGTTATTCATGAAAGTTTTAGATCTATATCTCAGCTTTCTACTAGTAAAATTTCAGGTCATTTAGGCCTACCTAGTCCAAGTTATGGCCAAATGAACAAACACTGTTCATTTGCTCATTTTTGTACAGGTTAGATTGCCTAATGCAGATTTGGTCAATTTGTTCACTAGGTTTTAGTCACTTTTTTGGCATGATTCCTATATGAAAAAATGTGTCATTTGGTGTCTAGTTTCATTCCCAATTGGCCTCACACCAATTGGGCATGTAAATTTTGAGTTTTGGTCCCTAAAAGGGACCTTGGTCATGCTGCCTACAGCATGACCCTAATCACTCCGAATTTAAACTTAATTCTAACACTTCCAACATACTACAATTGGTCATACATGACCATTTTTCAGCTCAAACAAGGTCAAACATAGCATTTGACTAATTCTCAAAATTTTGTCTCTCAAACCCTAGGTCCAAAACCCTAACTTCCATGTTTAGTTCATTTGTTGAATTATAAATGCATATTTAGTTCTCATACACTCAATCACACTTAGCCAATTCATAATTTGCATCAAAATCATCCATTCTCAAACCTAAACCCTAGCTGGCTGAATTTCTATTTGGTCCTCCAAAGATGTTTTCTTTTGATTTTTAAGTTGAGTTCTAGGTTAGTAAAGCTACAAACACAACTAATAAACTAAAATTTTCAAATTAGATTGCTTACCTCCACTTTGAAGTTCACTCCTCCAATTTCTTCTCTTTTTCCTTCTTTCTTTCTTGCTCAATAGTTGAACTAAAGTGCTAGAACAAGGTTTAGTTTAATGGATTGCGAAAATTATGGCCAAAGTGAGGGTTTTGAGAAGCTTTAATCAAGCTTCCATGGAGGTTTAGTGAGTGAAGGGAAAGAAGGTGAAGGTGGACATCCAAAGTAAGAAGAAAGGAAATAATTTTATTTCTTTTGAATTTTCTGCTTTACTAATTCATAATTATCCTTGAATTTCAATTTTTAAATGTTATAATTTATTGCATCATGCTTATGTCATGCATGATGTCATAAACTTTTTGATTTTTTGGATTTTTCATTTCTTTTCCATTTACTTCTTTAATTTAATTCTTGATCTCAAATTTTTCTTTTCTCCAATTTTATTGGACAGTCAGGTCAGGAGTCAGCTCTAGGGGTCAATTGACCAAATTGCCCCTCGCCAGTTCGACCTGGTTTGCAAATAATTTAATATTTCTTCCGGATCACTGACCTAATTATTTGACTGGCTTATCAATTCTTTTTCATGATTTTCTCTTTTCCACCATGGTCGCAATTGTCCTAAGGATCGCAGCGTCACATTTTACGGTTCGAAATTTAAGGTTAAAGACTCAGGAAGGGACTGAAGGATCAAATCCGTTTGTAGTTGGAAATCCATGTTGAAGTCAAGATGTTCCAACTGCTCAATCAGCCGAATCATCTTGTGGACATGATCCCCAACATTCTGTCCCTCAGACATCCTCATACGGAACAGCTGTCTAGGTGAAGGAGGATCTCACTAGCACTCTGCATGTTCTCATGTTGCTTCTGTAACTCATTACTCATGGAAGTAAGCATGTAACACTTAGCTCTCATATCATGCTCCTTCCACTTGTCCAAAGTTTCATGTTCCTCTTGTGTGGCCTCTGGAGGTAAGGGACCAGGAACATTTGAATCTAGAACATATCCTATATGTTCAAGGTTCAGGACAAGTTTCAAATTTCTTAGCCAATCGATGATTTGGTCTGTCAACCTTTTTTGATCAAGTTTTCTTGCAAGGATTTTTGATGGTGTTCGTTGTTTTGTTCTCATTTTTTTCAGAAAATTAACTGCAGAAAATAACCAGATTAATTAGTAAATTTATCATGTAATTAACCAAAATGATTATGGTCTTTTAATCAAATTGGTCCTCCCACTAACTTAGCGAATCCTACACTTCCAAAGTAGAAAACGGAAATCCTAGTTGGATGGATTTCTAGTGGGTGATTGAATTCTTATAATTCTATTGATCATCCTCAGGTACATCCATTATTGGAATTACAATAAACTATAAGTGAGCAACTCCTTGCCCATCACATCTCATGTGAGGTTCAATCCTTTACCTAGCCCCTAATGCTCAAAATCTCAGGTACATCCATTATTGACTTATCTTGCATTAGTTAAGTTGATCCCATTGAGCCAGTAATTATGCAAATAATTTTAATGTCCTCAGGTACATCCAATATTGGCCACCAAACCATTTACATATTTACAACATCTCATGCTTAACAATTATTCTTAAGAAAATCTCTTAAATTAATTGCATCTCATGCAACTATTTAAAATTTCTTAAAATAATTGCCCCAATGGAGGGCTTATGTTATAATTACTTTAATTATAGCATTTCCAACTTAATCAATTGTTTGGAAGATTTTATAGCCATCCTAATTACTATTAAGGTCTCACTTTGCACATTATCCATTTAGCATGCATATATATCATATGATTGCATACATTCCCATACATCTCATGCATTCATGGATCAGCAGTAAATATGGTATGATCATGGACTTTCTAAGGGATTCAATTCTGAGCCACCAAGAATTGAATCAGGGCATTCCTAGGTGCATTTCATTCATTCATTTTACAAGAGTTGCTGAAGGAGTACATAATCAACACTTGATCTTGAATTCCTCCCACTGGTCCGACCAATGCTCTTGACCTCCTTGAACTTCTTGCAATCCAATATTACATAGTAATCCTTGGCATACCAAGGTGAATTTACAAGAACTTAAATAAATGAAATTACAACCCAAAATATTATTACAAACTTAATAATACATGCCCAAAATAAATTAAAATAAATTAATTAATTTACAATCCCAAAGAAACATAAAAGAAATAAATCCAATCACATTGGTCTTTTATAGTCCATGATCATCCATCATGCATATCACTATTTAACAATTAAATAAAACATACATACTTAAATTAAATTGAATATCTCATATTCAACTTAAAAATCCAGATTTGAATATGATTCAAATAAATTTAAAAATTCAGATTTGAATCTCATTCAAACAAATTTAAAAATTCAGATTTAAATCACATTCAAACAACTTCAAAAATTCAGATTTGAATCACATTCAAACATTTTTTAAAAAATCAGATTTGAATCACATTCAAATATTTTTTTATAAAATCAGATCTGAATTTTATTGAATCAATTTTAAAAAATCAGATTTAAATATGATTCAAACAACTTTAAAAATTCAGATTTGAATCACATTCAAACAACTTTTAAAATTCAGATTTGAATCACATTCAAACAATTTTTAAAATTCTGATTTGAATCATAATTTAATTATGTGATTAAAACAACTAATTAAACACTTTAATTAGTCAAAGAATAGGCCTTAGATCATACAACAATTGCAGAATTAAAAGCCAAACCTTGAACCACCCATGGAACCATTGTTGCCGCCACCAATGGTGGCTTCACCATGTGTGCCTCCACACCTCTTGATCCAACCAGCAATGAATCTCTTGATCTCATGATCAAACACACAATTAAATTATATAATCAACAATCTAAATGGCAAATATAGTGGCTCTGATACCAATTGAAGGAACGGAAGCGTGAAAAACACAAGTTTATACCATTGAATTCAAAAATTTTCACCTAGGGTCACATGCATCATGCAAGATTTATTTTTATCTATTTGATTTCAATGATAAAAAACATATTAAAACTCTTTTAATATGTTTTTTGGATCTGTATTTGCCATTTAAGATTTTAAAATTAATCAGATTAATTTTAGAACCCTAGATTAAATCAAGAACGATTACACTAACCTCTTGATGTGCTGCAGCGTGTCTGCGCCTTTGAGATCGTCTTCAGGACACCAGATGTTGTCTCTCTAGCTTGTCCACACCAAGAACACCTATGGCAGCCCTTGAACAGCTTCTAAAGCCTTTTCTATTAATTAGAAATTCAAGTTTAGCCTTTTAAGAGATTAGTGATGTAAACAGGACACTAGAAACAATTTCTAGTGTTCTTAATTCAAGAGATTGATGGCTAATCTCTTTGAATTGATGAGAGATGAAGAAGAATAGCTGGAGAGCCTCAAAGTGGCGTGATAAATGAGAGGAGAGGCTGCTGGTTAGTTTTCTTTTCATAACCACACTTAAATAGCTAGGTTAGCACATTAAACCCTAGCCACATGTCACCTTTTGATTAGCTCTAGGTTTAAGTGACCCAATCAAATTGTGCCAAGTGTCAAACCTATATTTAATCTTGATTTTAATCATCTTACATGATTAAAAAACATTTGGCAAGCTTATGTGTAATCCCATGTGTCACCATCTCATGGTGCCACATGTCACACTGTGAAATGACCAAAATGCCCCTGTGTCTTAATTTTGAGTTCTGAACCCAAAATAATTATTTTCTTCTTTCAATTAATTTATATCAAATATAAATTAATTAATTAATCTCTATTAATTAATTTCTCATTAATTAAATTCATATTTAAACACTTTAAATATAAATTTAACTTATATTATACATCCAATAATCTAGATTTGGTTTCAAGTCATGCTAGGGACTTTGCAATCTAATTGCAAACCAAACCTATTTAATTAATCAATTAAACTCTTTAATTAATTAATTAAATCATGTTTAAATAGGTGATAACTTGTGTATGTGTGTGACTTACTAGGCTCATCACTAATTGGCAATGAGAAATGATATCAACTCTTAATATCATCAGAACTCTTTCTTACCATAAATGATTTCTCTAAATCATTTTATGAACCTCATAGACCATGGTTAACACCTAGCATAGCATGCCATGGCCACCCAATTTGTAATAAGGTTTACCTTAGATGAACCTATAATCATATGTTACCATGCACTAGAATCTCTCATTACAAAAATCTCAACTCAAGCTGAGTCATGGTTTATGTCAAACTCCATTTGCTATGAATATTATGTTCTCTTTTAATTCCAGTTCTTGATTAAAAGATTTTCTCATCGAAACTCTTTTACGAATAAATCTATCTGTCTGCCAGAACTTGAAACATCAAGAACAATTAAATGAACATAGGATTTTATCTCTATTTACTTAGAGGAACAGATTCCATCTTGATCAACACCTACCTCCATATATAACTAGTAGGAGCCAACACATGCCCATATACCCATACATAGTACAAGTATGAAAGCAGTATCAAACTCAAACTACCTATATACAAGATAACCGTGCTATCTCAGGTCTAAAGATTATATGCACTGATATGATTTATGAAAAAACATTGACAAGAGTAAACTCCATGTGCTTGTCATAAGCGTCACTGGTTCGGCCTACTTATCATTTATAAGTGCCTATCATGTTTGTTATATGGCATGAGACTCACCATTCCATCTTATTTATATCTCATATAAATAACTTGGGAACAAACATGAATACAATCTTTCTGGATAAGTCATGTCCTTATTATGAAGTATCCTCGATTGTGAACCTATTTATGATACTTCGTGCTAGAAATATTGTCACTCATATTCTTAACAACTTAAGAATAATATTTCCAACAAAATATCAATGGACATTTTCTATTACACATAAATATATTATATAAACGGAAAAGTGGAAATGCCTTTATTAATAAAAAAATATGTACAAGATACATACTAAATGATATGCTCTAGGGCATACTACTAACAATCTCCCACTAGCACTAGAGCTATTCATTACAATATCTTAGACCTATCTTCTCAAGATATCGGTCTAACTGAGTCTGTGACATAGGCTTAGTGAATGGATCAGCTGGATTTTCAGCTGATGCTATTTTCTGCATGGCTACATCACCTCGCCCAACTATTTCTCTGATAATGTGGTAGCGCCTTTCTATGTGTTTGGATTTCTGGTGAGACCTTGGTTCCTTAGCCAAGATGATCGCTCTCCATTATTGTCACGATGTAGTGGAGCTGACTCAATGGAAGGAACTATTGTAAGTTCTCACACAAACTTCTTTATCCAAGCGACTTCCTTTGCAAGATTCGATGCAAAGAATATACTCACTCTATAGTGGAATCTACTGATCGTGCTCGCTTTGGAACTCTTCCAACCGATCGCACCTCCATTACAAATGAACACATATCCAGAGGTAGACTTTCTATCATCGATATCCGATTGGAAATCGAATCGATAACCATCCAATTGCAAGTCTCCACCTCCATAAATCAAGAATAAATCCTTAGTTCTTCTCAAGTACTTAAGGATATTCTTGATGACTATCCATGTTCCAAACTCGGATTGGATTGATACCGCTAGTCAAACTAACAGCATATGCGATATCCGACCTAGTACACAACATTGCATACATTAAACTTCCAATAGCCGAAGCATATGGAATCTTGGCCATCTTATCTCTTTCTTCAGGTGTCTTTGGAGACATCTCTTTAGAAAGATGGATACCATGTCTCACTGGTAACAATCCTCTCTTGGAATCAAGCATGTTAAACCTCTTTAACACCTTTTCCAAGTATAGACTTTGGGATAAACCAATTATTCTTTTCGCTCTATCTCTATAGATGCAAATCCCAAGAATATAGGTTGCCTCCCCTAAGTCTTTCATGGAGAATGTATTTGACAACCATACCTTTATAGTCGTCAACATACCTGTATCATTACCCATCAACAGTATGTCATCCACGTATAAGACAAGGAAAGTGATAGCACTGTCACTAACCTTCTTATATACACATGGCTCATCCTCATTTTTGATTAAACCAAAGGATTTAATGGCTTCATCAAATCGAATGTTCCAACTCCTCGAAGCTTGTTTCAACCCATAAATGGATCGCTTTAGCTTGCATACCTTGGAACCATCTTGGGATTCAAATCCCCTAGGTTGTTCCATGAAAATGTTTTCTTCAATGTATCCATTGAGAAAAGCTGTTTTGACATCCATCTGCCAAATCTCATAATCATAGTATGCAGCTATTGCTAGTAAAATCCTAATTGATTTAAGCATGGCAACAGGCGAGAAAGTCTCCTCATAGTCGATTCCTTGCCTTTGGCGAAACCCTTTCGCTAGTAGCCTTGCCTTATAGGTCTCTACCTTTCCATCAGAACCAATTTTCTTCTTGAAAACCCATTTGTTCCCTATAGGTACAATACCTTCAGGAGGGTCAACAAGATCCCAAACTTGATTCTTATACATGGAATCAATCTCGGATTTCATAGCATCAATCCATTTTGAAGAGTCTATATCTGATATAGCTTCTTCATAGGTAAGTGGATCATCTCCATGATCTACTTCTTCATAAGTAGACAACTCTTGTTCTTCTTCATGAAGAAAACCATATCTCACTGGTGGGTGAGATACCTTGGTTGTTCTACGAGGAACAGCTGTAGATGTTTCATCAACGGGTATTGGTTGACTAGATGGATCTATATCCATCTGATCTATTGGTTGGTCAGAATTCTCCAATTCTAACTCTATTTGCCTTCCTTTGCCTCCTTCTTGAACAAACTGTTGTTCAAGAAATGTGGCATCTCTACTTATCACAACCTTTTGTGAAGTAGGCAAATAAAAATAATATCCAAAACTATCTTTTGGATATCCAACAAATCGACCTTTTTCTGATCTGGTCTCCAATTTATCAGTGTTCAGCTTTTTGATATAAGCTAGACAGCCCCAAATCTTAACATGCTTAAGACTTGGTTTTCTTCCATGCCATATCTCATAAGGTGTGGAAGAAACTGATTTTGATGGAATCCTATTCAGAATATACAAAGCTGATTCTAATGCAAATCCCTAAATGAAGATTGGCATATCAGTATAGCTCATCATACTACGTACCATATCCAATAGGGTACGATTTCTCCTTTCAGATACACCATTCAGTTGTGGCGTTCCTAGAGGAGTCAGCTGAGAAACAATGCCATGATCTCTCAAGTATTCATCAAATTCAGTACTCAAATATTCACCTCCACGATCTGATCGAAGAGCTTTAATACTTTTTCCTGTTTGATTTTCTACTTCAGATTTAAATTCCTTAAACTTTTCGAAGGATTCTTGTTTGTATTTCATCAAATACAAATACCCAAACCTTGATTTATCATCAGTAAAGGTAATAAAATAATGAAAGCCCCCTCTAGCCATTTCTTTAAACGGACCGCATACATCACTATGTATTAGTTCCAAAATATTTTCAGCTCTTAGCCCTTGTCCAATAAAGGGTGATCTAGTTATTTTGCCTTGAAGGCAAGATTCACAAGTTGGAGTAGGCTCAGAGCCCAATGAGGATAGAATCCCCATTTTCTCCAATTTTGCAATCCTATCTTCTGCAACATGACATAACCTTAAGTGCCAAATATATTTTGAACTTGAGTTGGTTTTCACCATGGCATTGTATTCTTTTAGATCACTTGCATTCAATTTGTGTTTGTCATTATTATCCAAATAATAAAGACCATCATTCATATAACTAACCAACATATTTATTTCCAAAATAAATATTGCAAACATCATCTGAATCAAATTCATGGCCATTTCTAGTCAAACTAGATATAGAAATGATGTTCTTAAAAGCATCAGTACATATAAAATATTATCCAAACACAAAACATGTCCAAACATGTAAAAGATTTAGATCCTATGGCTAAAGCTTCAGCTTGAGCCATTGCCAATCCGGACTCTAATATCTTGAGAACGCAAGTCGCCATCGCTTTGCTAGTTCCCGCATATCATTAGAAATGTGAGAACCGCACCAAGATCTAAAACCCAAGCTGTAGATGAACTATAAGTATCATCAGAATCTAAATAACAAGATATGGACATACCTTCCGAAGGTGTATCCTTCTTGTCCTTCAGAGAAGCAAGATACTCTGGGCAGTTCCTTTTCCAGTGCCCATCCTTTTGGCAGTGGAAATACTTTCCTTTGCCTCCATCAGCTTTAGTCTTCCTTTTCTATTTAGCTATTTTCTTGGAAGGACCAGGAATTTGAGGTTTCTTTTTCTTATTGCCCTTCTTCTTGTTGGACTTTCCAGCAGAAGAAGATGCAACCAAAGCTACCTCTTTTCCTTTATTGCCTGGCATATTCTTTCGGGCAATAACCAGCATGTTGAGTAATTCAGCTAAGGTGCATTCCTGTTTAGTCATATGGAAATTTGTCACAAAATTCCCAAAAGACTCAGGAAGGGACTGAAGGATCAAATCCGTTTGTTGTTTGAAATCCATGTTGAAGTCAAGATGTTCCAACTGCTCAATCAGCCAAATCATCTTATGGACATGATCCCCAACATTCTGTCCCTCAGACATCCTCATACGGACTAGCTGTCTAGATATCTCATACCTAGCATTCCTGCTGTGCTCACCATACAACTCTTGTAGGTGAAGGAGGATCTCACTAGCACTCTGCATGTTCTCATGTTGCTTCTGTAACTCATTACTCATGGAAGCAAACATGTAACACTTAGCTCTCATATCATGCTCCTTCCACTTGTCCAAAGTTTCATGTTCCTCTTGTGTGGCCTCTGGAGGTAAGGGACCAGGAACATTTAAATCTAGAACATATCCTATATGTTCAATGTTCAGGACAAGTTTCAAATTTCTTAGCCAATCAGACAGATTTGGTCCTGTCAACCTATTGTGATCAAGTATGCTTGCAAGGATATTGGATGGTGGTGGTTGTTTTGTGCTCATTTTTATCAGAAAATTAACTGCAGAAAATAACCAGATTAATTAGTAAATTTATCATGTAATTAACCAAAATGATTATGGTCTTTTAATCAAATTGGTCCTCCCACTAACTTAGCGAATCCTACACTTCCAAAGTAGAAAACGAAAATCCTAGTTGGATGGATTTCTAGTGGGTGATTGAATTCTTATAATTCTATTGATCATCCTCAGGTACATCCATTATTGGAATTACAATAAAATATAAGTGAGCAACTCCTTGCCCATCACATCTCATGTGAGGTTCAATCCTTTACCTAGCCCCTAATGCTCAAAATCTCAGGTACATCCATTATTGACTTATCTTGCATTAGTTAAGTTGATCCCATTGAGCCAGTAATTATGCAAATAATTTTAATGTCCTCAGGTACATCCAATATTGGCCACCAAACCATTTACATATTTACAACATCTCATGCTTAACAATTATTCTTAAGAAAATCTCTTAAATTAATTGCATCTCATGCAACTATTTAAAATTTCTTAAAATAATTGCCCCAATGGAGGGCTTATGTTATAATTACTTTAATTATAGCATTTCCAACTTAATCAATTGTTTGGAAGATTTTATAGCCATCCTAATTACTATTAAGGTCTCACTTTGCACATTATCCATTTAGCATGCATATATATCATATAATTGCATACATTCCCATACATCTCATGCATTCATGGATAAGCAGTAAATATGGTATGATCATGGACTTTCTAAGGGATTCAATTCTGAGCCACCAAGAATTGAATCAGGGCATTCCTAGGTGCATTTCATTCATTCATTTTACAAGAGTTGTTGAAGGAGTACATAATCAACACTTGATCTTGAATTCCTCCCACTGGTCCCGCCAATGCTCTTGACCTCCTTGAACTTCTTGCAATCCAATATTACATAGTAATCCTTGGCATACCAAGGTGAATTTACAAGAACTTAAATAAATGAAATTACAATCCAAAATATTATAACAAACTTAATAATACATGCCCAAAATAAATTAAAATAAATTAATTAATTTACAATCCCAAAGAAACATAAAAGAAATAAATCCAATCACATTGGTCTTTTATAGTCCATGATCATCCATCATGCATATCACTATTTAACAATTAAATAAAACATACATACTTAAATTAAATTGAATATCTCATATTCAACTTAAAAATCCAGATTTGAATATGATTCAAATAAATTTAAAAATTTAGATTTGAATCTCATTCAAACAAATTTAAAAGTTCAGATTTAAATCACATTCAAACAACTTAAAAAATTCAGATTTGAATCACATTCAAACATTTTTTAAAAAATCAGATTTGAATCACATTCAAATATTTTTTAAAAAATCAGATCTGAATTTTATTGAATCAATTTTAAAAAATCAGATTTAAATATGATTCAAACAAATTTAAAAATTCAGATTTGAATCACATTCAAACAACTTTTAAAATTCAGATTTGAATCACATTCAAACAATTTTTAAAATTCTGATTTGAATCATAATTTAATTATGTGATTAAAACAACTATTTAAACACTTTAATTAGTCAAAGAATAGGCCTTATATCATACAACAATTGCAGAATTAAAAGCCAAACCTTGAACCACCCATGGAACCATTGTTGCCGCCACCAATGGTGGCTTCACCATGTGTGCCGCCACACCTCTTGATCCAACCAGCAATGAATCTCTTGATCTCATGATCAAACACACAATTAAATTATATAATCAACAATCTAAATGGCAAATATAGTGGCTCTGATACCAATTGAAGGAACGGAAGCGTGAAAAACACAAGTTTATACCATTGAATTCAAAAATTTTCACCTAGGGTCACATGCATCATGCAAGATTTATTTTTATCTATTTGATTTCAATGATAAACAACATATTAAAACTCTTTTAATATGTTTTTGGATCTGTATTTGCCATTTAAGATTTTAAAATTAATCAGATTAATTTTAGAACCCTAGATTAAATCAAGAACGATTACACTAACCTCTTGATGTACTGCAGCGTGTCTGCGCCTTTGAGATTCGTCTTCAAGACACCAGATGTTGTCTCTCTAGCTTGTCCACACCAAGAACACCTATGGCAGCCCTTGAACAGCTTCTAAAGCCTTTTCTATTAATTAGAAATTCAAGTTCAGCCTTTTAAGAGATTAGTGATGTAAACAGGACACTAGAAACAATTTCTAGTGTTCTTAATTCAAGAGATTGATGGCTAATCTCTTTGAATTGATGAGAGATGAAGAAGAATAGCTGGAGAGCCTCAAAGTGGCGTGAAAAATGAGAGGAGAGGCTGCTGGTTATTTTTCTTTTCATAACCACACTTAAATAGCTAGGTTAACACATTAAACCCTAGCCACATGTCACCTTTTGATTAGCTCTAGGTTTAAGTGACCCAATCAAATTGTGCCAAGTGTCAAACCTATATTTAATCTTGATTTTAATCATCTTACATGATTAAAAAACATTTGGCAAGCTTATGTGTAATCCCATGTGTCACCATCTCATAGTGCCACATGTCACACTGTGAAATGACCAAAATGCCCCTGTGTCTTAATTTTGAGTTCTGAACCCAAAATAATTATTTTCTTCTTCTAATTAATTTATATCAAATATAAATTAATTAATTAATCTCTATTAATTAATTTCTCATTAATTAAATTCATATTTAAACACTTTAAATATAAATTTAACTTATATTATACATCCAATAATCTAGATTTGGTTTCAAGTCATGCTAGGGACTTTGCAATCTAATTGCAAACCAAACCTATTTAATTAATCAATTAAACTCTTTAATTAATTAATTAAATCATGTTTAAATAGGTGATAACTTGTGTATGTGTGTGACTTACTAGGCTCATCACTAATTGGCAATGAGAAATGATATTAACTCTTAATATCATCAGAACTCTTTCTTACCATAAATGATTTCTCTAAATCATTTTATGAACCTCATAGACCATGTTTAACACCTAGCATAGCATGCCATGGCCACCCAAGTAGTAATAAGGTTTACCTTAAATGAACCTATAATCATATGTTACCATGCACTAGAATCTCTCTGTTACAAAATCCCAACTCAAGCTGGAGTCATGGTTTATGTCAAACTCCATTTGCTATGAATATTATGTTCTCTTTTAATCCCAGTTCTTTATTAAAAAGATTTTCTCATCAGAAACTCTTTTCTGAATAAATCTATCTATCCTGGCCAGGAACTTGAAACATGAAGAACAATTAAATGAACATAGGATTTTATCTCTATTTACTTAGAGGAACAGATTCCATCTTGATCAACACCTACCTCCATATATAACTAGTAGGAGCCAACACATGCCCATATACCCATACATAGTACAAGTATGAAAGCGAGATCAAACTCAAACTACCTATATACAAGATAACTGTGCTATCTCAGTCTAAAGATTATATGCATCGATATGATTTATGACAAAACATTGACAAGAGTAAACTCCATGTGCTTGTCATAAGCGTCACCAGTTCGCCTACTTATCATTTATAAGTGCCTATCATGTTTGTTATATGGCATGAGACTCACCATTCCATCTTATTTATATCTCATATAAATAACTTGGGAACAAACATGAATACAATCTTTCTGGATAAGTCATGTCCTTATTATGAAGTATCCTCGATTGTGAACCTATTTATGATACTTCGTGCTAGAAATATTGTCACTCATATTCTTAACAACTTAAGAATAATATTTCCAACAAAATATCAATGGACCTTTTCTATTACACATAAATATATTATATAAACGGAAAAGTGGAAATGCCTTTATTAATAAAAAAATATGTACAAGATACATACTAAATGATATGCTCTAGGGCATACTACTAACAATGAGATGGGTCTTATTAATACCTCCTCAACATAAACACATGGAAGACATTATGTATCCTTTCTAACTCTAGAGATAGTGCCAAACGATATGCCAAAGGACCCACTCTTTCCAGAACCTCATATGGCCCAACGAAACGAGGACTCAGTTTCCCCTTTTTGCCGAATCTCGTAATTCTCTTCTAAAGGGAAACCTTGAGGAATACTTTATCACCCACTGCATATTCAATATCCCTTCTCTTTAAATCAATGTAGGACTTCTGACGGTCTGATGCAGTCTTAAGCCGATCTCTGATCAACCTGATCTTCTCTTCAGTTTGCTAAACAATTTCGGGCCCAATCATCTTCCTTTCACCTACTTCATCCCAACATAGGGGAGTTCTACATTTTCTGCCATACAAAGCTTCATATGGAGGCATCCCAATGCTTGATTGGTAGTTGTTGTTGTAAGCAAACTCAATTAAAGGCAAGTGTGTGTCCCAACTGCCCTCAAATACAATCACACAAGCCCGCAGCATGTCTTCGAAGATCTGAATTACCCTTTCAGACTGGCCATCTATCTGTGGGTGGAATGCCATGCTGAAGTTCAATCTAGTTCCTAGGGCTCTCTGAAGATTACCCTAAAATCCAGAAGTGGACCTAGGATCTCTGTCTGATACGATGGATACTGGCACTCCATGCAGTCTTACTACCTCATCAATGTACAACTTGGCCAATCTTTCTAAACTGTAGTCCATTCGGACTGATAGAAAATGAGTAGACTTGGTTAGTCTATCAACGATGACCCATACTGCATCATGACTCTTCTATGTACTCGGAAGTCCCATCACAAAATCCATCTTTATTCTCTCCCATTTCCATTCTGGTACTGGTACTGGATGTAACAACTCAGTGGGTACTTGATGCTCTGCCTTCACTTGCTGATAAGTTAGGCATTTAGAAACAAACTCCGCCACATCTCTTTTTATACCCATCCACCAGTAATGCTCTTTTAGCCCTCTATACATTTTTGTGCCACTAGGGTGCATGGTAAAAGGAGACTCATGTGCTTCCTTCAAAATGATCTGTCTCAAGTCAATGTCATTAGGAACGCACATTCTGCCCTAGTGTAATAGTAGGCCATCATCTCAAGTCAATGTCATGGTTTCTTGCCCTGTCTGACTTCTTCCAACAGCTTCTGGTACTTCTGATCATTCTGAGCAGCTATTCTGATCTGATTAATCAACACTGGCTGTACATGCCATGCAACTACTGTCTTCCCCTCATCATTAATCTCTAAGCTGGCATGTAATGATCTCAACTCATGTACCATAGACAAAGGAGTAACTCATAGACTTGCCATAGTCTTGTGACTTAAGGCATCAACCACCACATTAGCTTTCCTTGGTTGATAGTCTATCAGACAATCATAGTCTTTTATCAACTCTAACCATCTCCTCTGTCTCAAATTCAACTATTTTTGGGTGTCCAAATACTTCAAACTATTACGATCTATGTAGATATAACACTTCTCCCCATACAAATAGTGTCTTATAATATTAAGAGTAAACACTATAGCTGCATGCTCCAAATCATGTGTTGGATAATTCTTATCATGCCGTTTCAGCTGGCGTGATGCATAGGCAATGACATTTTGATCTTGCATCAATACACAACCTAACCCATTGTGAGAAGCATCACTGTAAACTATGTATTCTTTACCCGAAGTAGGTAAAGTCAAGACTGGAGCCTCAGTTAAACACCTCTTCAATTCATCTAAACTCTGTTGGCATTTATCCGTCCACTGAAATTTCACATATTTTTCGAAGCAACTTAGTCAATGGAGATGCCAACATAGAAAATCCCTTCACAAATCGACGGTAGTATCCGGCTAAACCCAGAAAACTGCAAATCTCCATGATATTTCTTGGTGGCCTCCAATTAAGGACAGCTTCTATCTTACTTGGATCTACCTTGATGCCCTCTACTGATACTGCGTGCCCCAAGAAAGATATTTCTTTCAGCCAAAATTCACATTTCGATAATTTGGCATATAGCTGTTTCTCCCTCAAAGTCTGCAGTACAATCCACAGATGCCTATCATGCTCTTCTGCACTCCTCGAATAGACCAATATATTATCTATGAATACCACAACAAACTGATTAAGGTATGGTCTGAAGACAGTGTTCATCAAATCCATAAAAGCAGTCGGAGCATTAGTCAACCCGTATGGCATGACCAAGAACTCATAATGGCCATAGCGAGTTCTGAAGGCAGTTTTAGGAATACTCTGCTTTTGTACTTTCAGCTGATAATAACCTGATCTCAGGTCAATTTTAGAGAACACAGCTGCACCCTTCAACTGATCAAATAAGTCATCAATATGGGGCAATAGGTACTATTCTTTATTGTCACCTTATTCAACTGTCGGTAGTCAATACATAAACGGAGAGTGCCATCTTTCTTCTTGACAAACAACACTGGCGCTCCCCAAGGTGACACAATAGGGCGAATAAAGCCCTTGTCAAGCAGCTCTTGTAACTGCACTTTCAACTCTTTCAATTCCGCTGGAGCCATTCTATATGGTGTTATGGAGATTGGGTCCGCACCAGGCATAACATCAATCTCAAACTGCACCTCTCTTTCTGGAGGTAATCCTGGCAATTCATCAGGAAACACATCCGGAAAGTCACATACAGTAAGAATGTCCCTTAGTGTTGGACTCCCTACCTGGTTGTCTATCACATGTGCCAAGTATGCTTCACACCCCTTTCTGATCATTCTTCTAGCTAGTGCAGCCGAAATGATGTTTGATGGCAATAAATGCCTCTTCCCATGTATTACCAAATCACCGTACAAAGGGAGGTATGGTTCTAGACATTCTAGCTATCCAGACAGATACTAGTCATGGGAACAGTAGAATGTACGGACTACTTAATATGAGGGTGTTACAATTCTCCCCTCCTTAAAAGAAAATTTCGTCTCGAAATTTTACCTAGTATCAGTCTTTGAATAGTTGTGGGTGTTGTCTCATTATGTCCTCCTCACATTCCCATATAGCCTTTTGGCTTGAATGATGATTCCACAACACTTTCACTAGAGGTATCTATTTATTCCTCAGCTGGAAGAAAATTGAGATTTTTAACAGGTGGTCATTTGCCAAATTATTAATAATTTAGGGAAAACTCCGTCAGTTTCTCCACTTGAATTATTGAATTTAAAATAATAAAATGGAATATAATTACCAAGGAATAAAGTAAGATAAGATAAGGTACTCCAGCATAGAGTGTGGCATGCTTTGCTAGGCTACACTGTAGTCCAGGAAAGGGGTGTTACATTTAGTGTTATTAGAGTATGGTTTAGTTATTTCTGGACCTAGATAGAGTGCATATCATACATTTCATTTGTAAGAGTCAAGGTGACACTATTGCATATTTATTTCTCTGCTTGTTATAGGCTAAGGTATGGACCCAGAGTCCTAGAGGTAAGTAGAGGAAGAGGTGGAGAGTCATGCTTCACCCATGGTTGATGCTGGAGATAGGGGAGGTCTTGCTGCACCCGTGGCTGAGGGGCATGTACAACTCTAATAGGCCTTGTTTGAGCAGATGACTGCATTCTTTGGACAGATGATGGGGGCAATCACAACAATTCCACCACCACAGCCACCACCACGAAAGTCTCATTTAGAAAAGCTCAGGAAGTATGGAGCTATAGACTTCAAGGGAAAAAAGCAAGACAACTCGTCAGCTGCTGAGTACTGGTTGGAAAGGACAGAGAGGGTCCTTCAGCAGATTCACTGTATTCCTAGGAAGAGTTTAGAGTTTGCAATATCTTTACTCCAGGAGGATGCATTTCAATGGTGGGATATAGTTTCCCATGTGGTTCAGCTAGATCAGATAACCTGAGATTTCATCTTGGCGGAGTTTAGGAAGAAATATATCAGTCAGATATATCTGGAAGCTAAGAGGAGATAGTTCATCAATTTGAGACAGAGACAGTTGTCAGTGGCAGAGTATGAGAGGGAGTTTGTGAGGCTCAGTCATTATGGCAGGGAGATAGTCCCGACTAAGGCTGATAGATGCAGAAGGTTTGAAGAGGGTCTAAATGATAATATCAAACTCATGATAATAGGCTTGAGGATTATAAACTTTGCACAGTTGGTTGAAGCTGCATTAAATGTGGAAAGGGTCATAAATAATGAGTAGAGCCGGAGAGGTAGGCAATGTAAGAGGGAATTTGGACCAGGACAGTTAAGTATGCTGACTGATAGTAAGAAGCCTAAGGGTTCACAGGTCCAGGCACAAGGCCAGAGGGGCCAGTCTAGAGATCTGTGGCTAGTTTTCTAGGTACAGTAGCAAGGGTATCAACCCTAATGCCTAAATGTACGCACTGTGGTAGGAGACACGGAGGGGAGTGTGGATTATTGATTGTAGGGTGTTTCAAGTGTGGGGCTACATATCGTTACTTGAGAGATTGCCCCCAGAGGAGTGGTTCAATAGCTCCAACACAAGCTGATAACCCTGACCCTGCAGTTCAAAGGGGTAGGAGACCTGGTAGAGCAGAAGCAGTTGATAGTTCACAGAAGGCTGCTTCTGAAATAGTTGAGAGGCCTGAAGCCAGGGTAGCACCCCGGGTATATGCCATGGAGGCTTGGGAGGAGCTGGATCCAGACAATGAAGAGGCAACATGAGAAAGTCGAGAAGCAAAGAGGCATTAGTTCCTCGACTATTTACACCGGATAAATTTCAAGGATGAAATTTTAATTAGAGGGGAAGAATTGTAATGCCCTAACTTTAGGTAGTTTCGTACATTCTACTATTCTGATGACTAATGTTTGTTCGGATAGCCAAGATGTCTGGAACCGCACTTAAACTAGAGTGAGGAGTCATAAATTGATTGAATAAAGATGAAGTAAAGTTAAAGGAAAATGAAAGAAGCGAAGTGCAAATCGGTTAAATGAGCACAACTCCCAGTGATGGATGACCTTACTGGGAAGTGACTACGGATCTGGTAGTTATTTCATTCCTATAGGACTTTGTGCATAAATAAGTCAAGAAAATGCAAAGCAATAAGTTCAAATAAGTAGATGAAAAGCTACAGGAAAAATGAAAGCAAGGACTTATCGGGTATTAAGGAAAAAGATAAACTGAAAACCTGGTAAGAGAAAAAAAATTTGGTAAATGGAATTTAACGGTTCCACATTGATTAAAAATGAAATTTACTAAGTTAATAAAGTTAAATGATCTTAATTAATTGAGATTAGGAAAATTTAACTATAATTAGCAAAAGTCAAAATGAAATGATTATAAAGTTCAAGGTAATTACAAAAATGTCATTTATCCATATTTATAACTTTGCCATTAGTGAATTAAATAATATAAATATCATAAAAAGGATTTAAAAATCAGAAAACTTCATCTTTATCCAGTAGCCTGCCATCCCTTGTTCATTTATCACTCTCTCTTCCATTTTCTTCCACCATTAAAGCTTAATTCAAGCTTTATAACCTAGGCTTCTTCTACCAAAATTGTAAGAAAATAAGAGAAAAACTAACCTTGAGTCTTGAATTGAAAAAAATAACCAAGAAAGCAAGAAAATTTAGAGCATGGAGCAGCTAAGAATTTCAGCCATGGTGGATTTAAGAAAGAGAAGCAAGTTGTGGTTCATGGAAAAGGTGATTGGAGGCTAAGGGAAGTAAGAAACTAAGGTTAGTGCTAGTAAACTCAAGGAAATTTGAAATTTCAGCAAGTTGGGGTTAGGGTTTCTGAAATTGGGGGTTTAAATTTCTATGATCTAGATGATGCATGTATGCCTAAATTTAGTTTACTTGGCATGCTATGAGTGTTATAAGTTGATGAGATAACAAAACCATTGAATGAATGGAAGGATGTACAACGAAACAAATTCTAGACAGCTTGTGTCCAGAGTGTTCAATTGACCATAACTTGAATTCTATAACTCCAATTTTTGTGAAATTAGTGCCAAATTAAAGATGAAATCCATATTTGAAACTGATGTTTTGACCCTTACCTAAATCCTTGAGCAACTTGATTAAATTGCTAGACTAAAGTAGAGTAGCTGAATCTAGAATTCCTACAATTCCAGCAAAATACCCTGTGATATCCATGTACTAAGAATGGCATAACTTACAGGGTATAACTCCAAATGAGATGATCCAAACATAAGACCTAGGGCTACAATTTTGATTTAGAGACCTTACACAAATTCTGAGTGTAAGATGCCCAAATGTGGAATAGAATATTGAGGTGGAAACCTGAAAACTTGGAAATTCTGGACTTTAGGACATCCGACTAGTTGTGGCAAAAATGTCATAACTCAGCCTATAAAACTGCAAATGCAGTGATTTTAAAGCAAAAATCCTCAAAAGACCTAGAGCAAAAATTTTGATGTTTTGACAAGATCCCAAAACCCAATGCAACTTAGGGAAATTGCTAGGAGAATTTAGGAATTCCTAACTTGGAATTCCTGCAACTGGACAGATGTGCCAATTGACACCCGAATGGTAAATAGACCATAACTTCCACTAGAAAACTTAAATTGGAATGCATAAAAATGATATGAAAACTTAAGAAATTGGGCTACAACTTTCATTTAGGAACCTTGCTCAAATTTTGAGTGTAAGGACCTCAAATGTGGGTTACAAGAACTGACCTGAACCTGAAATCTTGGATGTACAGGGTTTAGGAGTCTAGGTTGGTTAAACTGCCATAACTTATCCTACATAGCTTAAAAATTAATGATTTTTGAACTATGTGACTAGTACACATAAGGAAACAATTCTTATAGAGAACATTAGGCCAAAATATGATTGTAGCTTATCAAAATGGCTGGACAAATTGAGGTTCTAAAATCTTCTAAATTTTGGAACAGTAAGGGGTCAATGAACCAGACTAGATAAATTAACCAAATCTTGAGCTGCAAAACTCAAAATTGAGTGATTCAAAAAGGGAATTAAAGTTAACACATTAAATCATATAATCAACAATCTAAATGGCAAATATGGCGGCTCTGATAACAATTGAAGGAGCGAAAGCATGAAAAACATAAGTTTAGATCATTGAATTTAAAAATTTTTATCTAGGGTCACATGCATCATGCAAGATTCATTTTTTATCTATTTGATTTCAATGATAAACATCATATTAAAACTCTTTTAATATGTTTTTGGATCTACATTTGCCATTTAAGATTTCATAATTAACGGATTGATTAATTAGAACCCTAGATTAGATCAAGAACAAGTGCACTAACCTTTTTGATGCATTACAGTGTGTTTTGCACTTTTGGGATGTGCCTAGGACACTAGATGTTGTCCCTCTAGCTTGTCCACACTAAGATCACCAATAGCAGCCCCTTGAATAGCTTCTAAAGTCTTTCCAATCAAATAGAAATTCAGGTTTTGCCTTTTGAGAGATTACATATGTATACAGGACATTAAAAATGATTTTTAGTATTTTTAATTCAAGAGAATATTGGTGTGACACCCCTTACCCGTCTACAGTGTAGCCGAGCAAGATATGCCATACAGTGTACTGGAACACCCTATTTTAATTCAATCATTTTTATTCTTCCTAATTTAATTTTTTTTCATAGTTATGGAGTACAATTTGTGAAATATAATTCATTTCAGTCATTTATTGAAATCATAAATTTTATAGAAATTTTATAGAAAATCCAGTAGAGTACCGGCTAAAAATGGAGAAAACAATTCTTCGGAACCTGTGAAAAACACTTTCAATACTTTCAATCAATCCCAAACTCCATTTCATCAATAAAATCTCAATATTTTTTTCAACAACATTTCCATTTCTCAATCATTCATCTCATATGATAATCATGTAAAAGTCATAAATAAATATTCACTTTTTCATTCATAAACACAATTTCCACTATTTACAATAATACCAAAATACATTACATAAGTTTCAATTACATATGACAAAATAAAAATTAATTACAAAATACCCAAAATGAAACCTAGTGTCCTACCAATGCACTAACCTCGGTGAGGTGACATGGACACTATGCGGAGCTGCAGAAGGTCTCACCCAGTCTGTGGTCTACTGGGCTCTCGGTCGGTCTCTCCAGAACCTACGCATGGCAAAAGCAACGCTCTAAGCAATAATGCTTAGTGGTGCCAATAATAAAATAAAAAGAAATAACATAAAATAAATATGCAATGAATGTATTGATGTCTCATTGCAAATAAATTTTCGATGAGTATTTGTAGTCTTACTTATTTTGTACTTGTTATATTCATTATTTCATTAAATTTATCCACTTTCATTTTTGGTTGCCCAAGTAACCTATATTGGACGATTGAAATGGATAAACAGGTAAACTGGCACTGGGTATCAAGTACCTCGGGCCGTCACACCATCGGTCACATATGTGTCTCCCGGTGTGCAATAGAACAGCTAATAAGCTGTAATAACATTAGGCACAAGGCCAAGTCTCAACACAATGTCAAAATGGCTAAAACCCATAAAATCACAAAATGGCATAATGCCATGTGCAATACTGCTAACTGAACCCAATTGGCATGCCAACCTATCCAAACCAATCTTTCTAGGTGTACTAGGGCATGTTACACTTTTAAATTGTACAATTCTTGAAATTTAAGTTTAGGTGTTACTATTCATTTCATTAGTCAACTAAAATGTTAACTTTTGCATAGACAATAGGTACATTGGTTCTAATACTCCCAACATACCACATTTTACATTCTAAAATTGTTGGTATTGGTTGCCAATACCATTTCTAAACTTAGTGTTAGTTATTCAAAATTTTCAGATTTCAAGCCTCATATTTACTGTTCCATTGGTCATTTATACAGTAGGAATTTGGCAAAATTGTCTTCATGAAAGTTGTTCCTTATTTTGTCTAATTACATTTCCTATTTTGAATCACTCCATTTGTAGTTTTTTAGCTCAAGTTATGGCCTAAACACCATACTTGGCCGGATTGGACAGAATCCAAAATTCTGGGCAAAACTGGTTCTACCAGATTTGGTAACCTAAGTTTGGTTGGCAATATGACTAGGTTATGGTCAGAATTTGGATTTTTGTTCCTCGTGAAAGTTGTAGTATGTCTCAGCTTTCTGCTGGTAAAATTTCAGGTCAATTAGACCTTTCTACATTGAGTTATGACCAAATGAATAAATACTGTTTATTTGGCCATTTTGCCCAGGCAGAATGCAAGTCACCCGGATTAGGGCAATTTTTAGGCCAACTTGGTTTGCTTTTCTAGGCAGGGTTTCTTCACTAAAGTTGTGCCATTATGTGTCTAGTTTCATGTCCAGTTGGCCTCGTACCAATTGAACCTATACAACTCCATTTATGACTGCCCAAACCTGCTGGACTCATCGTCAGTCCTGCAGGTCAGCCAAGGCAGCTTACCAATCTCAAATACCAAGCCACAACTCTCTTCATTTCCTCATCATACACAGCCAAACGGTCACTAATTGACCATTTAAACTTTTATTCACCAACACATGAACAAAATTTAAGTTTTATGCCTCAAACCCTAACTCCAACAACAAAAATTTTCATACACATACAATCCATAGTTTACAACACCAACATCATGTTCAATGGCAGCCATACACAAAATTTTTAGAATAAATTGGCACTAACCTTGACTTAGGCACTTTCTAAGGCTTAAAAACTTCACTTTCTTCCTTTCAAATTGCTGCCCAAAGCTTGCTCTAGTGGTAGGGATAATTTTTAATGAAGGCAAGTTAGGGTTTCGAGGTGGTTTAAGGTGGGAATTGAAGCTTTGATAAGCTTTCAATGGCGGTTGGGTATGGAGGAGAGGAAACAGCTGGTTTGGGTGAAGGAGATGAATCTGATTGCTTTTGATTATTTTTGTCTCAATTATCCATAGGTTAGCTTAATTGTGATTGGTGGGGAAAGGGTTGATGACATCATGTCATGTCAAAATTGTCATTTAATCTCATTTTCTTTTCTTTTCTTCTCTACTCATTTTCAATTTAATTAGCAATATTTATTCACATTTTATGTCGTAATAATTATTTACTTAACTGGACAAGTAGGCCAAAAATCACCTCTGAAGGCGAAATAACCAAAATGCCCTCCGTTTGGCTTAATAGACTAAAATTGTCTGTACCAATTGAAATTTTTTTCTAAGCATTTTCTTGGAATTCTAGTGCCATAGGAACCTCAATGACCCTTCTCTAGGGTCCCAAAAATTATTTTATGAATTTTCCCCCAGGTCCAGGGCTCCTAGTTGCGAGAATCGCAACTTCCTACTAGGTTACCCATCGCTTAGGCACTGGCTCATTTAACTTGGTTGTATTTTATTTTTAAAATTTTTCCTAAATTTTTCTTATTAATATTTAAGTTAATTATGGCTCCTCTCTTTAGTTTAAATATTTTTCCAGAAGTTCTAGCTGTCCGGACCGACATTGGCCACCGGAACAGTAAAATGTACGGAGTTGCTATAAGGAGGGTGTTGCAGTTGGCAATTCTCTCTGAATTGATGAGAGATGAAAAAGAAGAAAGGGAGAGACTCCTTTGGGTGGCGGCACCAAAGAAGAATAGCAACCTTGTTATTTTACTCTTTCATAACAACACATTAATTAGCTAGGTCACCATTTAAAACCCTTGCCACATGTCACCTTCTGATTGGCTCTTAATTTAATTGACCCAATCACATTATGCCAAGTGTCAAACCTAGATTTAATCTTGACTTTGGCCATCTTACATGATTAAAAGACAAATGACAAGCTTATGTGTAGTGCTACGTGTCACCATCTCATGGTGCCACATATCACCCTGTGAAATGACCAAATTACCCTTGTGTCTTAATTTTGTGTTCTCAACCCAAAATAATTATTTTCCTTCTTCTAATCAATTTATGTCAAATATAAATTAATTAATTAATCTCTATTAATTAATTTCTTGTAATTAAATTCATATTTAAACACTTTAAATATAAATTTAACTTATACTATACATCCAATAACCTAGATTTGGTTTGAAGCCATGCTAGGGACTTTGCAATCTAATTGCAAACCAAACCTCTTTAATTAATCAATTAAACTCTTTAACTAATTAATTAAATCACATTTAACTTGGTGATTACTTGTGTATGTGTGTGACTCACTATGCTCATCACTAATTGGCAATTAGACATGATATCAACTTTTAATATCATCAAAACTCTTTCTTACCATAAATTATTTCTCTAAATCATTTTATGCACCTCATAGACCATGGCTAACACCTAGCATAGCATGCCATGGCCACCCAATTAATAATAAGGTTTACCTTAAATGAACCTATAATCATATGTTACCATGCACTAGAATCTCTCTATTACAAAATTCCAATTAAAGCTGGAGTCATGGTTTATGTCAAACCCCATTTGCTATGAATCTTATGTTCTGTTTTAATTCCAGTTCTTGATTAAAAAGATTTTCTCATCAGAAACTCTTTTCTGAGTAAATCTATCTATCCTGGCTAGGAACTTGAAAAATCAAGAACAATTAAATAAACATCAAATCTTATCCCTATTTACTTAGGGTAACAGATTCCATTTTGATCAACACCTACCTCCATATATAACTAGTAGGAGCTAACACATGCCCATATACCCATACACTATACAAGTATGAAAGCAGTATCAAACTCAAACCACCTATATACAAGATAACTGTACTATCTCAGGTCTAAAGATTATATGCACTGATATGATTTATGACAATGCATTGATAAGAGTAAACTCCATGTGCTTATCATAAATGTCACTGTTTCGGCCTACTTATCATGCATACGTGCCTATCATATTTGTTATATAACATGAGACTCACCATTCCATCTTATTTATATCTTATATAAATACATTGGGAACAAACATGAATACAATCTTTCTGGATAAGTTATGTCCTTATTGTGAAGTATCCTCGATTGTGAACCAATTTATGATACTTTATGCTAGAAATACTATCACTCATATTCTTAACAACTTAAGAATAGAATTTCTAACAAAATATCAATGGACCTTTTCTATTACACATAAATATATTATGTAAATGGAAAAATGAAAATGCCTTTATATTAATAAAGCATGTACAAGATACATACTAAATGATATGCTCTAGGGCATACTACTAACAGACCAATGGTGTGATGGCCCGATGTACTTGATAGCCAGTGCTAGATTACCCGTTTATCCAGTCCAGTCAATCTATGTAGGTTACTTGTGCATTAAAATAAGCCTTGAAAATTTAATAATAAAGAATGAATTGAAGAATCAATAAAATAAGTATATATTAAATGATTATAAAAAATGCATCCTTCATGGCATAATAATGTAAATTCATTATTTTTAATTATTTAGGTTACTTTTATATTATTATTGCACCACTAAGCAATATGCTTAAGGCATTGCTTTTTGTCATGCATAGGTACAAGAGATAAGAAGAAAACCTAGTAAACAGCAAACAGGGAGTGTTGGGATTGGATCTGCACTTGTGTGTCATTGTGTCACCTCCTCATATAGCAGTACATTCGGTAGGGTCCACTAGCTATTGTATCTTATTTATGGACATTGTAATTAAACATTAAGCATGTAATGTAAACTATAAATTTATATATTAATTTTGTATATGATATAAATTATTAAGTTTGAACATTTCATGTATAAATGTTATGTTGGAAATGAATGTGAATCAACACACAACATAATGTAAAGTTATGGTTTGAAAATGAGTATGATTTGATATTATAAAATGATTGGAGATATGTGAATTTAAATTTTGATGAGATTTTTAACAAGTGATCATTGGCCAAATTGTTAATAATTTAGGGAAAACTCCGTCAGTTTCACCTCTTGAATTATTGAATTTAAAATAACAAAATGGAATATAATTACCAAGGAATAAAGTAAGATGAGATAAGGTGCTTCGGCATAGAATGTGACATTCCTTGCTAGGCTACACTATAGTCTAGGCAAGGGGTGTTACACTTTATGGATTTTATGATGATTTAAATGTGTTTATTGTTTTGCAAATGTGATTATTGATTGAGAAACTCATGAAAATTTTTTTTAAAACCAAAATTAGCATGATAGTCCCTTCCAGAATTCCCCAGTAGTAACGGTTATTTGGGGGTTTGATAATTGACATCGATTATGTCCCCCATTAATAACGGTTAGTGGGATAAGACTATATGAGTACTCATTAGCTAGCTAGCCCTTCCCTCATTATCAATGGTTAGTGAGGTTGATTTGCTTTGCCGTGGTGTACAACACGGCATTAATCATGAAATTTTGTGTCATGGTCAAAACTGTGTGTTATTATTGGCAACACTTATACATTGTGAATTATGAATTGTGAAATATGATTTCTATAAAAAATTCTATTGTTTTAGAAATACTGTGATATTTTCATGGTTATGCAATTGGTGGTTGGTTAAATTTGATAAATTATGATTTGTATTGAGTTTTAAAATTTTAAGTTGTGCACCACTGAGTGACATAATCAGCGATAGCTTTGTATGCTGTTGCAGGTAAATGATACACTCGTATTATATAGATATTTTTAAGCACATTTATATACTATCTCATAGCATTCATGTAAGTAATCTTATGTATAGTAGTTGATTTCATTAGTTTTTTTTTTGTAATTTCTATTGTTAAGCTCTTAATTTCATATTTTCTGCATCATTTCAGGTGTTTAGGTGAAGCCACAGGGCATAGGAGTTCAGAAGGAAACTTGGAAACGCCAAAGGATTGTGAAAAGCTGTTGATATGCCTTACATGGGTCATGTAAGCAAAGCCACAGACTTATGTAACCTTCTGCCAGATGAAGGCAGAGAACCAATGGAGGAACAAAAGTACACGGGTCATGTAATTGGACTCATGTAATCTGTAGGGACCCGTGCAAGTCGCTGCCAGGCACAAGCTTGAAGAATTTTCTGAGAACAAAAGTACAAAGGTCATGTAACCAGGCCTGTGTAGCCATCGCAGACCCATGTAAACCTTTTTGCCAATTCAAGACTCCGCTATTCCGCTCCAGTAAGTTACATGACCCGGGGCCGTGTAGTGATACATGGGCCGTGTAGCATGCGACAGCCAGTCTCCTAACCTGAATTCCCTCTCTTGTTTACAGATTCAAAACAGACTCCTAGGGCTTCTTAGACTCAAAATAACCTAACCTTAGAACAACTATTATAAATAGAAGCAGAAAATATCAAGGAAAGGAAGGAGATCAATCTTTTTACAGAGCTTTTTAAGACTTTTAGAAGAGTGCTCGCTTCTGCACTCTCTTCAGTCGTCTTGAGGAGAAGAATATCAGTATCAAGGAGGAGTTTTTCAGCCGAAGTTTCGCGAAAATCAAAGCTGCAAACCCTCTTCGGTTCTTTTATTCCATTTCTTTAAACAGATTTTTACTATTCTTTACTTCATTTTTATTATGTTTGCTGAACTCACCATGAGCGAGTAACTTTCATATTATGGAATTGGGAGAGTAATGCTTGTAATCATTATTATGGATAACTATTAATTTTTATTTATTGGATTTGAGATTTGTTGGTTGATTTAATTTCTTGTGATCTTAATGCATGCTATGTGTTAGTACCCACCTAGTATTGATTATAGATATTAATTGAAGGACTGAAAGGTGAAGATTAATATTAGAAAACTAGGATTTTGAACCTAGGAATTCTGACCTAGACATAGGCTGATTACCTTTATGGAATTTCAAAATTGGTCAAAGACCTCAAAGGGTTTTAATTAATTTGATTGCCATGAAAGTCGGGTTTAAGTTAATTAAAATACACCCTAGGTGCCTTGAGAGAGGACATAGGATACCTTAGGATTAATTTCCATCAAGGCAAATGATTCTCAGTCTAGTAAATAGACAAGATAACATCTATAGTAAGATTTAATTGTGAAATCTTAATTCCGGAATTGTTTCAAAATATATTATTTCATTTTAAGTTTATCATTCTAGTGTTTCAAATAAACAACTTTCTTTCCCTCATTATTAGCTTAAACAATCAAAATTACTATGTAGATTGATACTTATTAATCACATTCCTCATGGGAATGATACTTTACTTGTAACGCTCTCACTTTAGCTAGTCCGTGCATTCTACTGTTTCGGTAATTAATGTCGGTCCAGATAATTGAAATGTCTGGAACTATATGTAAACTAGAGTGAGGAGTAATAAATAATTCAAATAAGTGTAAGAAAAATTAAGGAAAATTTGAAAAATAAAATACAACAAAACTTAATAAGCTGGTGCCCCGGCGATGGGTGACCTAATGGGAAGTTGCTGTCTTTACAGCTAGTAACCCTAAACCCGAGGGAAACCCAGGGAAATAATTTTTGGAATGCTATAGAAGAGTTACGATGCCCTAGGTAGCATTAAAATGCCAAGAAAAGGTTAGAAGAATTTTTGAGAATGGTACAGACAGTTTTGGCTCCTTAAGCCAAATGAAGGGCATTTTGGTCATTTCGCCTTCAGAGATAATTTTTTACCAACTTGTCTATTTATGTAAGTGAATAAATATTGATGAAAAATTAATTAAAAATGAGTAGAAAAGAAAAGAAAAGAAAATGAATTAAAACTTGAATTATGACATCATTATGATGTCATTAAAAAGGCCTCCACCAATCAAATTTCAACAAGCACACTTAAACCAATTAAAAAGGGAAAAATGACTCAAAATTCAAAAAGAAATTTTTGGTTTCTTCCTTCTCTCTAGCCGAGACCCATTTCCCTTGCCAACCTCCATTGTTGTTTCATTTTCTTACTAGAAAAACTCTTGAAAATTCACCATAAAATCATACCCCAACCAAGGCTGCTGAAATTATGGGATGGCATACAAATGGTATTTAACAAATTTTCTTTGTAAATTGCACTCATTCATAGTCCTTAAACATGAATTTAAAGTGAAAACCATGGTTAGGTCACAAACATCTAATGGAGTGAGATTTCCCACTTGCTAGGGTTCTTTTTTTTCCTTTCTTTTTGCTCCCAAAAGACTCTCCAAGATGTAAGAACACTTTTTTGTGTTGGGAATATAGGGTTTAGTTGGGTAAAAGCTAGGGAAATCAAGCTTTCAAAAGCTTGCTCATGGTTGGCAATGGAGGGAGGGGTGACGGCAAGGAAGAAGGTAGAGAGAGTTCTGATTTTTTTTTTCTTCATTTTCTGCCATTTAGTCTCTTTTAAATAAACTTATGCCATGTGTCAACATTGGGTTGGTTGGGAGAATTTTAATAACATCATTATGATGTCATAATTCCATTTTTTTTTTCATTTTCTCTCCTTTTCTTGTCTATTTAATTTCAATTAAATTTTTAATAACATTTATTCATACTTTATGTTATATAAATTATTTATTTAAATGGACAAGTTGGCCAAAAATCATCTCTGAAGACGAAATTATCAAAATGCCCTCCGTTTGCCATAACGAGCTAAAACTGTGTGTATCGATAGAAAAATTTTTCTAAGCATTTTCTTGGCATTCTAATGCCATAAGAACCTCAATGACCCTTCTTTGGAGTCCCAATAATTATTTTATAATTTTTCCCCTAGGTCTAGGGTTGCTAACGGCCTTTACCATCACTTCCCTTTCGGGTTACTCATCCCTGGTGTTTCGGCTCGTTTAACCATAGTGTAATTCGTTTCTAAAAATTTTTCCTTGATTTTTATGAGCATTATTTAGTTTCTTTGTAACTCCTCACTCTAGTCTATTTATAATTTCAAACATTCTAGCTACCTGGACCGACATTGGTCACCAGAACAGTAGACTGTACGGACTAGCTAAAGTAAGGATGCTACATAAGGCATTCTTTGATATAGCCAAATTAAGCCTTAGCCACCCTTAGTCACAAAATGTCTCTTGCACCCAAGTTGAGCCTATATTTTTACCTATATGATTTTCCTTGTTTACCCATAATTATTGACCTAGCCCCTAGCCTAAGCACATACCTATTTTTTTGAAGAAGCTAAATGTGTAAGTAAAAAGTATATTAAGTGCAAAAAGGGAAATGGAGAGAGGATGAAGAACTCAAGAAAGAGTACAAGCGTGAAATTGAAACCAAAGAAAAATTTGCCTTTCCAACCCAGCAAAAGCAATGAGTTTGGGGGAGAGGACAAAAGGGACATAAATAAAATAAAAAAAAGAAGAAGAAAAGGTCCCAAGATTAGTATCATGAAAGAATGCTTGGCACTATAAAAAAAAAATATTAAAAAAAAAACCAAAAGTTCTTCTTCTACATACATGCCATCCTCATATTTGCATTCCTTAAAAACCTTTCATTGTCAACCAAGTCATTATCCCTTTAGCCCCATTACAACCCTTTTAAAAACCTTTTGATCTTTTAAAAAGTGTATGCTACATTAGTAGAGATAGAAAATTGAGATATGCATATGGAGTTGGAATTGAGTTACTTCATCACAATTATCCACAATAAAGGCAAATTTAGGGGAGTAAGTGTTTCTCAAGTCTATCCTAATAAAACAGGTTATTTGTGATTTATTAATGGCCTTGTATAGAGGAATAATTAGTTGAAACACCATGAAAGGGTGAGGTTCTAGCGGGCAGCTATTAGAACCCTTATGCCTTGAAAGAGGGTAAATGGTATGAAGGATTGGAGGAGTTCAATCATGTGCTTATTGAATTATTGGTTATATTCCTAAGTTATCCCCTGAAATGCATTTTAAAATAGAGTCTAGTTTTGCTTGAGCACAAGCAAAAGTTTGAGTTTGGGGGTATTTGATACACTTGTATTATATAGATGATTTTAAGCACATTTGTATGCTATCTCATAGCATTTAGGTAAGTAATCTCATGCATAGTAATTGATTTCATTAGTTTTTTTTTTTATAATTTTATTGTCAAGCTCTTAATTCCATGTTTTCTGCATCATTTCAGGTGCTTGGGTGAAGCCCCAGGGCATAGAAGTCTGGAAGGAAACATGGAAAGGCCAAAGGATTGTGAAAAGCTACTGATACACCTTACACGGGTCGTGTAAGCAAAGCCACAGACCTGTATAACCTTCGGCGA
Source organism: Hevea brasiliensis (assembly GCF_030052815.1). Classification (NCBI taxonomy): domain Eukaryota; kingdom Viridiplantae; phylum Streptophyta; class Magnoliopsida; order Malpighiales; family Euphorbiaceae; genus Hevea; species Hevea brasiliensis. Next base: position 36,671,190 of record NC_079497.1, on the reverse strand, counting down.
GATGAAAGCTAGAGAGCTAATGGAGGAACAAAAGTACACAGGTCATGTAATTAGACCCGTGTAATCTGTAGGGACACGTGTAAGTCTTTGCTAGGCACAAGCTTGAAGAATTTTTTGAGAATAAAAGTACAAGGGTCGTGTAACCAAGCTCCTGTAGCCAACACAGACCCGTGTAAACCTCTGTGCCAATGCAAGACTCCGCCATTCGGTTATAGTAAGTTACATGGCCTGGGGCTGTGTAGTGACACACGTGCCGTGTATCATGTAGCAGCCAGTCTCCTAACCCAAATTCCCGCTCTTATTTATAGATTCAAAACAGACTCCTAAGGCTTCTTGGACTCAAAGTGACCTAACCCTAGAACAGTATTACAAATAGAAGCAGAAAATATCAAGGAAAGGAAGGAGATCAATCTTTTTACAGAGCTTTTCAGGAGTTTCAGAAGAGTGCTCACTTCTGCACTCTCTTCAGCGGTCTTAAGGAGAAGAATATCAGTATCAAAGAGGAGTTTTTCAGCTGAAGTTTTGCAAAAATCAAAGCTGCAAACCCTCTTCAGTTCTTTCATTCCATTTCCTTAAACAGATTTTTATTGTTCTTTACTTCATTTTTATTATGTTTGCTAAACTCACCATGAGTGAGTAACTTTTATATTCTTGAATTGGGAGAGTAATGCTTGTAATCATTATTATGGATAAATATTAAGTTTTATTTATTGGATTTGAGATTTGTTTCTTGATTTAATTTCTTGTGATCTTAATGCATTCTATGCGTTGGTACCCACTTAGTATTGATTATAGTTATTAATTGAAGGATTGAAAGGTGAAAATTAATATTAGAAAATCAAGATTTTGAACCTAGGAATTTTGACCTAGACATAGGCTGATTACCTTTGTGGAATTTCAAAATTGGCCAAAGACCTTAAAGGGTTTTAATTAATTTGATCGCCATGAAAGTCGGGTTTAAGTTAATTAAAATACACCCTAGGCAACTTGAGAAAATACTTAGGATTCCTTAGTATTAATTTCCATCAAGGCAAATGATTCTCAATCCAGTAAATAAATAAGATAATATCTATAGTAAGATTCAAGTGTGAAATCTTAATTCTAGAATTGTTTCAAAATAGATTATTTCATTTTAAGTTTATCATTCTAGTGTTTAAAATAAACAACATTCATTTTCTCATTATTTGATAGCCTAAATAGTCAAAATTATTGCGTAGAATGGTACTTACTAATCACATTCCTCGTGAAAACAATACTCTACTCATCACTTTTTTACTTGTTAGCGATCCGTGCACTTGTGGGGTTGTAAAACCAGCGAACAGTAAAGAGAAGGGAAAGGCTGTCGAGTGAGCTTATTGGGAGCATAGCTGGAGCAGTACTTTTGAGGTTCTTGTTGCATATATACTAAGTATATCCTTTTTGAATTCTTTTGATGTATTTTGTAGCTATATGTATAGTTGTAAGAACATTGAGCAGTTGTATTAAAAAGCATTATATTGCTATAACATTTTGAGATTGTAAATAGTTGTAATTCTATTTTGAGACATATGTAAATGTAACTTTTATAATATTAAGTTTATTATCTCTAATGAATGTAAGATTTGAAATCAAATGTTTACTTGAAATGTAAAAGTATTATTATTATGCTTGTGAAATGGATTGAAGAGTATCTTTTACTTGATTTATATTACGACTTCAACAAGTTATAAATTTTTGGTTTTGCTAAAGTTTTAACCATCACCACCATGCAGTTTTTCCATAAAATAAAAAAAAAATATAAAATGTTATGAGCTGTGGAAAAATCCCTTGTAGTATATCCAATGGATTATTGATAGATGTAGTTTAGTAATTCATTAGGTATATTATGGGATCATGTTATAACTTACAAGGGATAAGGTGTGACATATTTTCATTTATTTATACCTCTCATCTCATGTATGTCATGTTGCTTTGATCTCTTTTGAGTGGCTCACTCTTTACAAGCCCACATAATAACGTAGAGATACATTTAATTATTCAAGTCCAAGAATAAATTTCTGCCTATATACATGTAATGTGGAATGTTGTATTGTATGACGTGCCAATAGAATAATTATTTGATTGTTATAAATTGGGTTTCTTGCTTTGCTGAGCTTGTTCTTCAAAATTTAAGAGCACAATGTTATTTTTGTTAGTGACTTTGTGTCATTGTTGTTGCTGCAAACAGGCTGAGACTGGATAAAAGTGACTTTTTATTTTTTAATAAAGAGTTTTGAGATTTCAAAATAATGTTTATAAATTATTTAAAATTTTATCTCTCATGTATATCATATAGGTATTTTTGTTGTAAACCTTATGCATGTATTTTGGTTATTTAGAAATTGTGGAATAGAATAACAATCGACCACTCCTTTCTGTTTCTTATTAGAGAATCTGCAAATGCAAAATCTAATTTCATGCTTTGTTTGATTATTGGGAACCTGTGAGAAAGGAATAGACATCAATCTGATCTCTTTTTTTTTATTTTTTTTTTCTTTAAAAGAGAATTTGAGCTCTTTATAATTAAGTAAAAAAAAAAAACACACATCTTCTCCTTCTAAATGTTGCATTATTCTTGGCACTAAGGTGAGTTAATTATATTTATTGCATTTGTGATTGTCTTTTTATCTTGTTATTTATCCCATAATTAAATAATTAAAAATTAAAATTGTTTATGGAGTAATGCTTACCTCATTTGATGATGTCATAATTTATGTTTTTTCAATTTCTTTTCTTTCCCTTTCCTACACCTCTTCATGTTTTTAATTATTTTTCATAAATTTAATTTCCTATATTTTAATGGACATTGAGGCCATGAGTCACTTCTAAGGGTGAATTGACCAAATTGCCCCTTACTAGTCTGATCCGTTTTTCCAATAGCATTTAATTGCTTCCGTAACTCTAGTTCAATTTTTTGAACTGGTTCTAGGTTCTTTTCTGTGGATTTCATATTACCATTAGCTTCACAATAATTTTTAGGCCTGGGATGCCATAGTGTTCCACATGAAATTTAGGTAGCAACTGGTCTCGCAGTCACTTCTCGGTACGGTCACCCATCGTTGTGGCCTTGGCTCATTTAACCTTTTATGCTTTGTTTTTCTTATTTGTATTTCTCATTCATATAATTTCTATTAATTTTTATTTAGGGCTTTTCTGAATGACAAAAATATGGTTCTAAACATCCTAACTGTCCAGAAAGACACTAGTCACCGGGACAATAGAATGTTATAGACTGCTTAATATAGGGGTGTTACATCTTAGATCCCTGATGGTGCTCAAGGAGAAGAGTCCTTTGTCCCTCATTTAAGTCCATATGATTTTTGTAGAAGGTCTGGTTCCTTCACTAAAAGGATTAGATCTATCATTTCTACAAGATGACCAGCAGTTAAGGAATGTAACACCCCTCACCCGTCTACAGTGTAAACGAGCAAGGCGTGTCACACGGAGTGCTAGAGCACCTGATTTTATCTGATTTCATTAGAGTTCTTGATTTATTTATTCAAAAACTTTATCTAAGGTTTAGGCTATTTTTTACTATTTATCAAAATCTGACTAATTTTGGAAATTTCAAAAATTTTAATGACAATCTAGTAGAGTGCCGGCAGTAATTTGGACTAACAGTTCTTCTAAACCTGCCAAAAACAATTTCAATATATGCTTAAATTCATAACTCAGATTATCTCAAAGCATTCTCAATAGTTTCTCAAACTCAGATTCAGTCTCAAAATTTCTCAAACTCAATCTCATTCAGAATCATTATGATTACATAATCAACTCAGATATCATAATTTTTATATTTCATTAACGTATATAGTTTGCCAATTAAGTACATAAATTTATCAAATACAGGATATACAAATGAAATTACAGTTGCTAATTCACATTATAATATAAGCAGAATTATAATGTACATATTAGAAAATATGCTTAAAATGAGCCCTATCTACATGCATTACTGAGGAGGTGACAATCTTGAACTCTTCTGACACTTCTGCAGATCTAGACTCCAAAAATCTCAGTCGACGGTCTACTGGTTTTACCTTCAGTACCTGGCGAGGAAGCAATTCCATCGCGCTAAGCATTTATGCTTAGTGGTGCAAGAGTATAACAAGAAATAATATATACAATTAAAAAAGAAATAAATCATAATTCGGATACTCAAGAATCAATTTAATTTGGTATGGTATTTCTAGCATCAATGATATTATATATTAGTTTGTTCCTCTTTGGAAGTGCTTAGTTTATAACTTTTCAGTAATACTACCTAGTATACAAATTATTTTAACTATATTGTATTTCAAGTCTCTACGGTTCTACAATTTATATTTTTGTTATGTTTCTTTTGCTAATCTCTTTTACTCATTCATTCAATACTTAATTTAATTGTACTAAAATTTCATTATACTTAACTTAACTGTCTGAATTGAATAATGTTTTAATTGACTGCCCATGTAGCCTATACACTGACCAGACTGGATAAACGGATATACTAGCACTGGGTACCTAGCACCTCGGGCCATCACACTATTGGTCATAAAGTATCTCTCGGTGTGCAAACAGTGTGGCTAAAAAGCCATATAATCAATCAGGCATTAAGCCGAGTACAATAACACAATCTGTATAGCCATAGGCTATTAAAATCATAGTATGGCATAATAAGCCATAAAACACAATATGACGTAAAGTCATTTACAGAACAGCTGTCAGAATCTTGTTGACATGCCAACCTATTCAAACTAGTCAACTAGGCAAACTAGGGCATATTACAAGATTAAATATTTATTTCTTTATTTTCAGGGTTTACTGGTCATTATACAATTCACTGGTCGATGAAAATATTGACCTTTTTATACATCATAGATAAGTTGATTATAGTATCAATATGTCACAATTTGCATTTCAATATGCTACCAATATAGTGCAATTTAACGTTTTTACAAGTTGGCATTCATTGCCAAATTATTTCAACTCAATTTTTGTGTGCTAGATTGGTCTAGCTTAAAGTCCAATTACTGTTTGTTTTTAGCTTCTAGCCAAAGAAGAAAAATTGTAGCTCTATGTCTTATTGCACTCTGGGCAAAATTTCAGGTCATTTTGAGTTGTATAGACCAAGATATAGTCAATTTACTCAAGCTGGATAGATTGCACCTTTAGTGCAAAATTTGGTCAATTTTAGGTCACTTTTAGTTCTGGTAGTTTTGGTACTCGAACTTATGCAAGCTATTTGACTTGGTTTTGGCCATTTCTGGGCTTTGGTGTCTTCATAAGAATTGTATCTCTATGTCTTATTGCACTTGGGGGGAAATTTCAAGTCATTTTGAGTTGTATAGACCAAGATATGGTCAATTTACTAAAGTTGGACTGTAACACCCCTATTTGTATAGCCTGGTATATTTTGTTATTCTGATGACCGGTGTCGGTCCGGACAATTAAGGGGATTAGAACTACACTTAAGACAAATAGATAAGCCCTAAACACAAATAATTAGTAATTGTCAATTAGTAAAGTATAAATAAGAAAAACAGAGCATAAGAAGTTAAACGAGCTGAGAGTCACAGCGATGGGTGACCTTCTTGGGAACGACTGCGAAGTCAATTTAAACTCAAATTTTGAACCATAAAATGTGACGCTGCTGTCCTTAGGACCATTGCAAACACAGTGGAAAAGAGAAAATCATGAAAAAGAATTGTTAAGTCAGTCAAATAATTAGGTCAGGGATCCGGAAGAAATATTGAATTATTTACAAACCGGGTTGAACCGGTGAGGGGAAATTATGTCAATTGACCCCGAGAGCTGACTCTTGACCTAACTGTCAAATAAAATCGGAGAAAAGAAAATTTCAAAGTCGGGAATTAAATTAAAGAACTAATAAAAAAAAAGAAGAAAATGAAAAGTGAACGGAGGTGACATCATGCATGATGCCATAAATGTTATAATTAATAAATTTAATTAAATTGATTTATGGTCTTCGTAAGAGATAAAAATACAAGAAAAGAAAGAAAAAAAAAAACAAAAAAGTCTTCTTCCTCATCCAAAGTGCCGCCCTCACTCACTCTTCCTCTCCCTCACCCAAAACCTCCATTAAAGCTCATTTTGAGCTTGATCAAATCCCCAATTCCACCATAGAAAGTTAAACCTCCAACATTAAACCTTGATTTCAAGCCTTGATGGAGGACTTGACAACAAAAAAAAGAAGAAAGGAAGAGGTTTGAAGGAAAGAAAATTCTGCACTAAGGTTAGTAAACTAAATTTGATTTTCTAGTTCAATTAATTGTGTTTATAGCTTAACTAACTTAGAAATAAACTTAAAATGAAATGAAATTAATTGTTGGAGGACAAAACATGGATTTTGATCAGCTAGGGTTTGCTATGGTAGTGCATGAATTTGATTGGATTATAAGTGTAGGCAAGCTTATATGAATGTAGAGGTGATGTTGAGATGCTTGGAATTGGTTAAATGTAATTACTAGTGTAGTTAGGGTTTTGGACCTAGGGTTTAGAGACAAAAATGTGAGAAATTGGTAAATGATATCTTTGACCTAGTTTGAAGTAAGAAATGGTCATTTGTGACCAAATGAAATGTGTTAGAAGTGTTTGAACCAAAAGCAAATTCGGATTCAATGTGGTCATGCTGCTGGCAGCATGACCAAGGTCCCTTTGAGGGACCAAAACTGAAAATTTACAAGTCCAATTGGCATGAGACTGATTGGGAATGAAACTAGACACTAAATGACACAATTTTCATTTAAGAATCATGCCGAAAAAGTGACCAAAGCCTAGTGAACAAAATGACCAAATCCGGAAATTCTTAGTCTGCCCTGTACAAACTGACCAAATGAATAGTGTTTATTCATTTGGCCATAACTTGAGCTAAACAAGTCTAAATGACCTAAAATTTTACCAGTGGACAGATGAGATATAGACCTAAAACTTTTATGAAGAACATAAACCCAAATTATGCCATTAACCAAGTCATTTAGCCACCAAATTTGGTGACCTAAAACTGCCAAAGCCAAAATTTGCCCAAAATCTAGGTTAAGTCCAATCCGGCAGCCATGGTTCAAATGGCTATAACTTGAGCTACAAAACTCTAATTGGAGTGATTGAAAAAGGAGGATAAACTTAAGACAATAGGGAACATTTTCTATGAAGAAACTTTTGCCAAATTCAAACAGTAAAATAACCAATGGAATAGTGCAACCTTAGACACCAAAACTGAAAATTTATCAAATATGCCTAAAAGACTTAGAATTTGAGTAAACAACCAAAACCAACAAATTTAGTGACCAAAATGTGGTGTGTGGGTGATGTTTGAGTTCCCATACCTATTAAGTCTTGGAAAGTCAACAAATTGACTTGAATAGTATCGTGAATAGTAACTCCAAAACACAAATTTTAAAGAGTGTCAAGTTTAGCATATTAAAGCGAGGTATAAATGAATTTGAATTTATTTTTGGATTAATGATGAGTTATGATACTTAAACACTGTGAAACTATGTGTTTCAGTGGAAAAGAATACCGGGAAGGAACCCGAGGAATCGAATCAAGGCCAAGAGGCGACTCGTTTAAGGTTTGTGCACAACTAACTATTTTGTTACTTTTCATTTCTAAATTGATTTGAACAATTTATTTTATGATTTATAATTTTGTTGTATTGAGGATTTTAATTTGTTGAATGAATTTGTATAAATTAAATGTAAATTTTCTTATGCATTTAAGGATTTATTGCATGGTTTTGAGGATTGTAAATTTTAAGTTTGATGTGTTGCCAACGTTGAGCATGAATTTATGATGATTAAGTATGTTGAATTGTAAACACTTTGTGATTAGAAATTGTTTTCAATATGATTTGAAACCACAGTTGACATGGCAAAATTTGTTGTGAATTCTCATTAGCTTGTCTAGTGAGATATCTCCTCCACTTGATGGGGCGAGTTCCTTCCTCTCTGGCTTGCCAGTTGGGGAAGAATTTGAATGAGTACTCATATATACTAGCTAGTCTTTGTTTCACCCTTTTAGCCTCGGTTATTGGGAGAATGTGAAATGTCATGGTGTACAACACGACATCTAATTGAATTTTGGGTCATAGGATCAACTGTGTGAATTGTTGGCAACGCTCTTTAAATTATGCATAATTTGATAAATCGTGATTGAAATAAATAATTTGTTAGTGATTCAAAATATTTTTGTATTGTTTCAGAATTTAAAAGAAATGTAAATAAATAGTTATTAATTGATCAAAATGTTATTCAAATGAATAATTTGCATGAATGAAAAAAATGATTTTTAAATGTCATGGATTTTGAAGAATTTAGAAATTTTAAATTTTTATTCATTATGAATTGTTAAGAATAATTTGTATTAAGTTTTAAATTATTAGTTTGTGCACCACTGAGTTCACCACTCAGCTATAGCTTTGTATGCTGTCACAGGTGAAAGAAAATATAAAGCAGCTGTGCGAAGTTACTGAAAGACATAGTGAGATTATCCTCGGTATATCATAGGTATACCCTTGTACATTAGCTTTTGATGTAATTGTGTAATTATATGTATGAAATTTCCTTTGAGTAGTTGTACCAACTCTTTTGTAATATATTTATATATTGTAATCAAATACAAATTATTGTAATATTATCTTGAGATTTTATATATTTATAAAGTTTGCACTACTAAATTTTTAATACTCCCATGAGTCTAAATATTCATTTTATTATCTTAATAAAATATTTCAATGTTTGATTTAATTTAAACTTTGAATTGAATTACTTATGTTGATTTGTGAAATGAGGATGGTTTGAATTTTGAGACTTGAGAAATTAGTTGAGATTGATTGTGAAATTTGAAGAAGTTATTGCGAAAAATATTGAGTGTCTTTATTTTCAGGTTTTGAAGTACTGTTTTCTTAAAATACAGACGGCACTCTGTCGAAATTTTTGTAAAAATTACGGAGATTTTTAAATATCCAAAAATTTGATTTATGTTTGCACTTTAAATAAAGGTTTTTAATATCTGAGAAAATTTTACCCACCAATTTAAAAATGAATGAAAATTGTTTCAAAATCCCTTGTAGTATATTTAATGGGTTACTGATAGGCGAAGTACAGTAATTCATTAGGTGTACTATGGGAGCATGTTACATCTTACGAGGCATAGGGTGTGACATGTTTTCGTGGTATCAGAGCAAAATTTTTGAAGTATGTTTTAACTTGAGAATTTGTGTCTTTCCTTGTTAAGTACAACTCCTCAAAGTCCATATTTGTTACATACAGTACATTTACATCATAAATATAAACTAACGAAGAGAAATCTCCTTGTGTTGGGTGTACAGGAAATAGAAAAAAAAAAAGAATCCTGTGAATAGATATGGACAAGGGGGATAAAGCGGTAGAGCAGTCTGATATAGCTAACGTACAAGGAGAGGCCCCAGTTTCACAGAGTGTTGGAGGTCCAACTGCACCAGTCCCTCCTATACAAATTACTGCACAAATGGGCCAGTAGATGGCCATGTTCTTTTAGCAAATTGCTGATAATCTGTCAACCCAGGCCCAAGTACAAACCCAACCCCCTCAAGAGCGGCATGAAAAAGAGAAAAGTGGGAAACCCATCGGTCAAAGTTCGAGTAGTAAATTAGGAAAGAGAAAAGATTTTGAGGGACCCCGAGCTCCTAAGTATGATAGAGATTGATCTTCAGGGTGGAAGCAATCAAGAACCATTCATCAAAGAATAAGAAGTTCCTACCCTATCCGTATCTGTGACATTAGTGAAAAATTTCATGGGAGTATTTGTCATAGGGTCACTGGAGCCTGCTTCAATTGTGGTGGAATTGGACATTTCGCTCAAGATTGTACTAGCACATGTCAATTTATGCCACATACTATACCAGAGCAATCAATCCAAGGTTCTGATTTTAGAGGCTCATTAATAATCAGTAGGGGCAAAGGCAGAAGTAGAGACAACACTTCGGTTAATCCTCGCACAATGGACCAACCCGAGCAAAGGAATACATTAGAAAGAAGGAACGCCATGCATCGAGGGGAAGAAGCAGAGACTTCAGATGTTGTTGTCGGTATGTTCTTAACTTGTGAAAGGAATAATTATGTACTATTTGATTCCGGCTCTACTTATTTATATGCTGATGCAAAATTATATGTTCTACTGCTATTCCCTTGCATGGAGATAAATTTTAATGTGTTAGTAATTAATCTTTTAGGATAAGAATTGCGATAATAAGCATGATTGGAATTAATTTTGGAAAAGTTTCTAGCGAGAGACATCTCCTAGACTACGATAAATTATAAAGTTAATTAGTAAGCCTAATTAGGTAAGGCAAGAGGACCAAAAAGTAAGTTATAGCAATATATCTGCCCTAGATGGAAGTAAAGGTATTACTATTGATAGATGTCAATAAGTACGATAATCAAAATAAGTTTAAGATATTAGTGGATTTGAAAGAAATACGACATAGAGAAGTTTGATTTATTGGGATGTATCGTAGTAACTATGCAATATTCTTGATGTTTGTGCTGTAAGCTGCAGATTACAGTACTGACTTGAGATTTATTGTGTAGAGCTACGTACTACCCAATAGTACATAAGGATAAGAATAGTTGTAAATGGCTTTTGCTCTAGTACAATATATACCAGAATAGAGTTTTATTACTAGAACTAAGTTTGAAAATCCTAATTCAAGATTTAAAACTCTATAATTAGAATATCAAAAGATCATGGTGCCAGGTAGTGAGAGTTAACGACTCCGTTACCCTGGCATGAATTACAATACATCAGGAATTGTTATGAGACTAGAGATTTTAGCATGGTAAAAATTTAAAAATAACACTTATAGGGCTAAGTCATCCAGTCTCCGATATGGGGTTTATAATTGTTTTGATATTACAATGGATTTTTTGCTCAAAGTTTAGTAAGGAACAGTATTCTATTTGTGTAGCAGTAAGACACAAAATATAATTTTGTTCCTCTAGAAGAGACAGGATGCTATGGATGACAATTATAACTTATAAAATAGTTAAGAAATGATATTTTACTGATAACAGTAATTCGATAGGAACTAGTTGGCCAGGTATTCTTTAGGAAGAGCACAATTTTATTGCATGGATCATAAGAATTAGATTAGAATTCAACCTAAACTTTTGAATAGCATGGGAAACAGGAGAGTCTGGTAGACTCCCTTCTTAAGATTACAAAATTGGTTATGAAAAAAAAAAGGTAACGATCGCAAACCAGCAAAAAATAAGCTATAGAATATTGATAGATAAAAGAGTTGTGGAAGTAAAAAATTAGAATAGATGGTGCGAATGTAATAAAGAAACATTATGAATATTAGTTAAAGTGTTGACTAGAATGGTCAGAGGACTAAATCAAAGTAATATTGAAGTATAGTGGATTTATTAGGGATGATAAGAGGTGCTAAATCATGACTCGACAGTCAAGTTAAGGAAGAAGATCAGATTGAGGAATAAAATAATTAAAGTTAAGCTATGGAATGAAAGAAGGAAATAGATATAACATTAAGAAATGAGAAAAACACTAGATGAAGAATTGCCACCAAGGCAAACAACCTACTTAAGACAAGTAACGATATGTCGAACTATTTTATCAAAAAGGAAATAAGTTAAACAAAAGCAAACAAAATAGTGCAAAATGGCATATAGGCCTTGGTCATAAATGGAGATGGTAAGATAATGGTTATGGACCTATGGTCAAGAAAGAGATAAGCAGTTCATATATGACCAACAAGGTCACTTAAAAAAAAAGGCTACAAAGGAAAATAATTGCTAAAACAACAGCAAGAAAAGACTAAAATATTCTAAACTAGAACTGAATAATGCATCAAATGATCAAGAGATTTAATAAGAAAAGAGTAAAACTAAATTCTCACCCATAGGATCATATGAGGTCCTAGAAAGAGTGGATCCACTAGCACACAGATTTGCTTACCTCTAAAATTGAAATGAATTTGAATCTAACTTATGACAGAAGCTCATAAGAAACATGGCACACGAGGTGAGCAATCGATGAGTAAATAGTATTGGCTAAAGTGCTTAGCAACCATCATTCAGACCAGGAAGCTACTTGGAAGCGTGAATAGGACATGAGGAGATAGCACCCACAACAGTTCAGAGACTGATACCAGGTAAAATTTTGAGGACAAAATTGTTTTAAGGGGGGGAGAATTGTAATGCCCCTATTTGTATAGGCTAGTATATTTCATTATTCCAGTGACCGATGTCGGTTCGGACAATTAAGGGGATTAGAACCACACTTAAGACAAATAGATAAGCCCTAAAGACAAATAATTAGTAATTGTTAATTAGTTAAGTATAAATAAGAAAAACAGAACATAAGAAGTTAAACGAGCCGAGAGTCACAGCGATGGGTGACCATCTTGGGAACGACTGCGAAATCGATTTAATCTCAAATTTCGAACCGTAAAATATGACGTTGCGGTCCTTATAACCATTGCAAACATAGCGGAAAAGAGAAAATCATGAAAAAGAATTGTTAAGTCAGTCAAATAATTAGGTCAGGGATCTAGAAGAAATATTGAATTATTTGCAAACCAGGTTGAACCGGCGTGGGGCAATTTGGTCAATTGACCCCGAGAGCTGACTCTTGACCTAACTGTCAAATAAAATCAAAGAAAAGAAAATTTTGGAGTCGGAAATTAAATTAAAGAACTAATAAAAAAAAAAGAAGAAAATGAAAAAGTGAAGGGAGGTGACATCATGCATGATGCCATAAATGTTATAATTAATAAATTTAATTAAATTGATTTATGGTCTTCCTAAGAGATAAAAATACAAGAAAAGAAAGAAAAAGAAAAAAACCAAAGTGCCGCCCTCACTAACTCTCCCTCTCCCTCACCCAAAACCTCCATTAAAGCTCATTTTAAGCTTGATCAAATCCCCAATTCTACCATAGAAAGTTAAACCTCTAACATTAAACCTTGATTTCAAGCCTTGATATAGGACTTGACAACAAAAAAAAGAAGAAAGGAAGAGGTTTGAAGGAAAGAAAATTCTGCACTAAGGTTAGTAAACTAAATTTGATTTTCTAGTTGAATTAATTGTGTTTATACCTTAACTAACTTATAAATAAACTTAAAATGAAATGAAATTAATTGTTGGAAGACTAAACATGGATTTTGATCAGCTAGGGTTTGCTATGGTAGTGCATGAATTTGATTGGATTATAAGTGTAGGCAAGCTTATATGAATGTAGAGGTGATGTTGAGACGCTTGGAATTGGTTAAATGTAATTAATAGTGTAGTTAGGGCTTTGGACCTAGGGTTTAGAGACAAAAATGTGAAAAATTGGTAAATGATGTCTTTGACCTAGTTTGAAGTGAGAAATGGTCATTTGTTACCAAATGAAATGTGTTAGAAGTGTTTGAACCAAAAGCAAATTCGAATTCAATGTGGTCATGCTGCTGGCAGCATGACCAAGGTCCCTTTGAGGGACCAAAACTGAAAATTTACAAGTCCAATTGGTATGAGACCAATTGGGAATGAAAATAGACACTAAATGACACAATTTTCATTTAGGAATCATGCCCAACAAGTGAAAAAAACCTAGTGAACAAATTATAACTTATAAAATAGTTAAGAAATGATATTCTACTGATAACAGTAATTCGATAGGAACTAGTTGGCCAGGTATTCTTTAGGAAGAGCACATTTTTATTGTGTGGATCATAAGGATTAGATTAGAATTCAAGCGAAACTTTTGAATAGCATGGGAAACAGGAGAGTCTGGTAGACTCCCTTCTTAAGATTACAAAATTGGTTATGAAAAAAAAAAAGGTAATGATCGCAAACCAGTGGAAAATAAGCTATAGAATATTGATAGATAAAAGAGTTGTGGAAGTAGAAAATTGGAATAGATGGTGCGAATGTAATAAAGAAACGTTATGAATATTAGTTAAAGTGTTGACTAGAATGGTCAGTGTCACAACCTACCCCTCTGTAAGGTATAACATGATCCCGTAGAATACCTAATGAACTATCGAGCTTCACCTACCGATAACTCATTAAGTACCCTACAAGGGATTTTAAAAAAATTTTCTTATTTTTGACAAGTGGTGAGCATTTTCTAATAAGTACTTAAAACATTTAGTTAAATTAAAACTAGTTAATATTTTTGGCCCATTTTGTTTTTACGTAAATTTTATAAAAATTTTGGCAGAGTTCCCTCTGTATTTTGAGAAACCAGTTCTTCAAATACCTGAAATAAAAGCACTTCCAATAATTTTCTAACCACTATTTCAAATTCATACTCGATCTCAACCAATTTCTCAAAATTCACAAGTTCAATAATTCTCAAAATACTGTCAATCAATATCATTCATATTTCATTAGAAACAAAACAATTTAGATACATCATTACAAAATTTACATTAAGAGAATTTCAGACTACAATAAATATTACAACTTTATATAAATTTTATACAAACTGCTCAAGATGTTAGTAGTATGCCCTTGAGCATATCATTTAGTATGTATCTTGTACATATTTTATTAATAAATGGCATTTCCACTTTTCTGCTTATATAATATATTTATGTGTAATAGAAAAGGTCCATTGATATTTTGTTAGAAATATTATTCTTAAGTTGTTAAGAATATGAGTGACAATATTTCTAGCACAAAGTATCATAAATAGGTTCACAATCGAGGATACTTCATAATAAGGACATGACTTATCCAGAAAGATTGTATTCATGTTTGTTCCCAAGTTATTTATATGAGATATAAATAAGATGGAATGGTGAGTCTCATGCCATATAACAAACATGATAGGCACTTATAAATGATAAGTAGGCCGAACCAGTGACACTTATGACAAGCACATGGAGTTTACTCTTATCAATGTTTTGTCATAAATCATATCAGTGCATATAATCTTTAGACCTGAGATAGCACAGTTATCTTGTATATAGGTAGTTTGAGTTTGATACTACTTTCATACTTGTACTATGTATGGGTATATGGGCATGTGTTGGCTCCTGCTAGTTATATATGGAGGTAGGTGTTGATCAAGATGGAATCTGTTCCTATAAGTAAATAGAGATAAAATCCTATGTTCATTTAATTGTTCTTGATGTTTCAAGTTCCTGGCCAGGACAGATAGATTTATTCAGAAAAGAGTTTCTGATGAGAAAATCTTTTTAATCAAGAACTGGAATTAAAAGAGAACATAATATTCATAGCAAATGGAGTTTGACATAAACCATGACTCCAGCTTGAGTTGGGATTTTGTAACAGAGAGATTCTAGTGTATGGTAACATATGATTATAGGTTCATTTAAGGCAAACCTTATTACTAATTGGGTGGCTATGGCATGTTATGCTAGGTGTTAACCATGGTCTATGAGGTTCATAAAATGATTTAGAGAAATCATTTATGGTAAGAAAGAGTTCTGATGATATTAAGAGTTGATATCATGTCTCGTTGTCAATTAGTGATGAGCCTAGTAAGTCACACACATACACAAGTTATCACCTAATTAAATATAATTTAATTAATTAATTAAAGAGTTTAAATTGATTAATTAAATAGGTTTGGTTTGCAATTAGATTGCAAAGTCTCTAGCATGACTTGAAACCAAATCTAGATTATTGGATGTATAATATAAGTTAAATTTGTATTTGAAGTGTTTAAATATGAATTTAATTAATGAGAAATTAATTAATAGAGATTAATTAATAAATTAATTTATATTTGATATAAATTAATTAGAAGAAGAAAATAATTATTTTGGGTTAAGAACTCAAAATTAAGACACAGGGGCATTTTGGTCATTTTGCACTGTGACACGTGGCACCATGAGATGGTGACACATGGAATAACACATAAGCTTGCCAAATGTTTTTTAATCATGTAAGATGATTAAAATCAAGATTAAATATAGGTTTGACACTTGGCACAATGTGATTGGGTCACTTAAACCTAGAGCTAATCAAAGGGTGACATGTGGCAAGGGTTTAATGTGTTAACCTAGCTATTTAAGTGTTGTTATGAGAAAATAAAACACAACCAGCAGCCACACTCCTTTGTCATGCCACTTTGAGGGTTTTAATCTCTTCTTCTTCATCTCTTATCAATTCAAAGAGATTAGCCATCAATCTCTTGAATTAAGAACACTAGGAATTGTTTCTAGTGTCCTGTTTACATCTCTAATCTCTTAAAAGGCAGAACTTGAATTTATAATTAATAGAAAAGGCTTTAGAAGCTGTCCAAGGGCTGCCATAGGTGTTCTTGGTGTGGACAGGCTAGAGGGACAACATCTGGTGTCCTGAAGATGAATCTCAAAGGCGCAGACACGCTGCAGTGCATTAAGAGGTTAGTGTAATCGTTCTTGATTTAATCTAGGGTTCTAAAATTAATCTGATTAATTTTAAAATCTTAAATGGCAAATACAGATCCAAAAACATATTAAAAGAGTTTTAATATATTGTTTATCATTGAAATCAAATAGATAAAAATAAATCTTGCATGATGCATGTGACCCTAGGTGAAAATTTTTGAATTCAATGGTATAAACTTGTGTTTTTCACACTTCCGTTCCTGCAATTGGTATCAGAGCCACTATATTTGCCATTTAGATTGTTGATTATATGATTTAATTGTGTGTTTGATCATGAGATCAAAAGTTCATTGCTGTTTGCAAAGCAAGTTGGCGGCATACTTGAAAAAATACCATCAATGGTGCGCATGGTTTGGCTTCCATGGGTGGTTTAAGGTTTGACTTTTAATTCTGCAATTGTTGTATGATCTAACGCCTATTCTTTGACTAATTAAAGTGTTTAATTAGTATTTTTTATCACACAATTAAATTATGATTCAAATCAGAATTTTAAAAATTGTTTGAATGTGATTCAAATCTGAATTTTAAAAGTTGTTTGAATGTGATTCAAATCTGAATTTTTAAAGTTGTTTGAATCATATTTAAATCTAATTTCTTAAAATTGATTGAATAAAATTCAGATCTGATTTTTTAAAAAATGTTTGAATGTGATTCAAATCAGATTTTTTAAAAATGTTTGAATGTGATTCAAATTTGAATTTTTGAAGTTGTTTGAATGTGATTCAAATCTGAATTTTTAAATTTGTTTGAATGAGATTCAAATATGAAATTTTAAATTTATTTGCATCATATTCAAATCTGGATTTTTAAGTTGAATATGAGATATTCAATTTCTTTTAAGTATGTATTTTTTATTTAATTGTTAAATAGTGATATGCATGATGGATGATCATGGACTATAAAAGACTAATGTGATTGGATTTATTTCTTTTATGTTTCTTTGGGATTGTAAATTAATTATTTTATTTTAATTTTTTTTGGGCATGTATTATTAAGTTTGTAATAATTTTTGGATTGTAATTTCATTTATTTAAGTTCTTGTAAATTCGCCTTGGTATGCCAAGGATTACTATGTAATATTGGATTGCAAGAAGTTCAAGGAGGTCAAGAGCATTGGTGGGACCAGTGGGAGGAATTCAAGATCAAGTGTTGATTATGTACTCCTTCAGCAACTCTTGTAAAATGAATGAATGAAATGCACCTAGGAATGCCCTGATTCAATTCTTGGTGGCTCAGAATTGAATCCCTTAGAAAGTCCATGATCATACCATATTTACTGCTTATCCATGAATGCATGAGATGTATGGGAATGTATGCAATTATATGATATATGCATGCTAAATGGATAATGTGCAAAGTGAGACCTTAATAGTAAATAGAATGACAATAAAATCTTCCAAACAAATGATTAAGTTGGAAATGTTATAATTAAAGTAATTATAACATAGGCCCTCCATTGGGGCAATTATTTTAAGAAATTTTAAATAGTTGCATAAGATGCAATTTATTTAAGAGATTTTCTTAAGAATAATTGTTAAGCATGAGATGTTGTAAATATGTAAATGGTTTAATGGCCAATATTGGATGTACCTGAGGACATTAAAATTATTTGCATAATTACTGGCTCAATGGGATCAACTTAACTAATGCAAGATAAGTCAATAATGGATGTACCTGAGATTTTGAGCATTAGGGGCTAGGTAAAGGATTGAACTTCACATGAGATGTGATGGGCAAAGAGTTGCTCACTTATAGTTTATTGTAATTCCAATAATGGATGTACCTGAGGATGATCAATAGAATTATAAGAATTCAATCACCCACTAGAAATCCATCCAACTAGGATTTTCGTTTTCTACTTTGGAAGTGTAGGATTCGCTAAGTTAGTGGGAGGACCAATTTGATTAAAAGACCATAATCATTTTGGTTAATTACATGATACATTTACTTATTAATCTGGTTATTTTCTGCAGTTAATTTTTTGATAAAAATGAGCACAAAACAACCACCCCCATCCAATATCCTTGCAAGCATACTTGATCACAATAGGTTGACAGGACCTAATCTGTCTGATTGGCTAAGAAATTTGAAACTTGTCTTGAACCTTGAACATATAGGATATGTTCTAGATTCAAATGTTCCTGGTCCCTTACCTCCAGAGGCCACACAAGAGGAACATGAAACTTTGGACAAGTGGAAGGAGCATGATATGAGAGCTAAGTGTTACATGCTTGCTTCCATGAGTAATGAGTTACAGAAGCAACATGAGAACATGCAGAGTGCGAGTGAGATCCTCCTTCACCTACAAGAGTTGTATGGTGAGCACAGCAGGAATGCTAGGTATGAGATATCTAGACAGCTATTCCGTATGAGGAAGTCTGAGGGACAGAATGTTGGGGATCATGTCCACAAGATGATTCGGATGATTGAGCAGTTGGAACATCTTGACTTTAACATGGATTTCCAACTACAGACGGATTTGATCCTTCAGTCCCTTCTTGAGTCTTTTGGGAATTTTGTGACAAATTTCCATATGACTAGACAGGAATGCACCTTAGCTAGTTTACTCAACATGCTGGTTATTGCCCAAAAGAATATGCCAGGCAATAAAGGAAAAGAGGTAGCTTTGGTTGCATCTTCTTCTACTGGAAAGTCCAACAAGAAGAAGGGCAATAAGAAAAAGAAACCTCAGATTCCTGGTCCTTCTAAGAAAATAGCTAAACAGAAAAGGAAGACTAAAGCTGATGAAGGCAAAGGAAAGTGTTTCCACTGCCAACAGGAAAGTGTTTCCATTGCCAATAGGAAAGTGTTTCCATTGAAAGTGTTTCCACTGGCTAGAGTATAGCAATCTAAATGAATGCAATGCCGTGGGGAAAACCAACTCAAGTTCAAAATATATTTGGCACTTAAGGTTATGTCATGTTGCAGAAGATAGGATTACAAAATTGGAGAAAATGGGAATTCTATCCTTATTGGACTCTGAGCCTACTCCAACTTGTGAATCTTGCCTTCAGGGCAAAATGACTAGATCACCCTTTGTTGGACAGGGGCTAAGAGCTGAAAATATTTTGGAGCTAATACATAGTGATGTATGTGGTCCATTTAAAGAAATGGCTAGAGGGGGCTTTCATTATTTTATTACCTTTACTGATGATAAATCAAGGTTTGGGTATTTGTATTTGATGAAATACAAACATGAATCTTTTGAAAAGTTCAAAGAATTTAAATCTGAAGTAGAAAATCAAACAGGAAAGAATATTAAAGCTCTTCAATCAGATCGTGGAGGTGAATATTTGAGTACTGAATTTGATGAATACTTGAGAGAGCATGGCATTGTTTCTGAGCTGACTCCTCCAGGAACGCCACAGCTGAATGGTGTACTGAAAGGAGAAATCGTACCCTATTGGATATGGTATGTAGTATGATGAGCTATACTGATATGCCAATCTCCTTTTGGGGATTTGCATTAGAATCAGCTTTGTATATTCTGAATAGGATTCCATCAAAATCAGTTTCTTCCACACCTTATGAGATATGGCATGGAAGAAAACCAAGTCTTAAGCATGTTAAGATTTGGGGTTGTTCAGCTTATATCAAAAAGCTGAACACTGATAAATTGGAGACCAGATCAGAAAAAGGTCGATTTGTTGGATATCCAAAAGATAGTTTTGGATATTATTTTATTTGCCTACTTCACAAAAGTTGTGATAAGTAGAGATGCCACATTTCTTGAACAACAATTTGTCTAAGAAGGAGGCAAAGGAAGGCAAATAGAGTTAGAATTGGAGAATTCTGACCAACCAACAGATCAGATGGATATAGATCCATCTAGTCAACCTATACCCGTTGATGAAACATCTACAGCTGTTCCTCGTAGAACAACCAGGGTATCTCACCCACCAGTGAGATATGGTTTTCTTCATGAAGAAGAACAAGAGTTGTCTACTCATGAAAAAGTAGATCATGGAGATGATCAACTTACCTATGAAGAAGCTATATCAGATATAGACTCTTCAAAATGGATTGATGCTATGAAATCCGAGATTGATTCCATGTATAAGAATCAAGTTTGGGATCTTGTTGACCCACCTGAAGGTATTGTACCTATAGGGAACAAATGGGTTTTCAAGAAGAAAATTGGTTCTGATGGAAAGGTAGAGACCTATAAAGCAAGGCTAGTAGCGAAAGGGTTTCGCCAAAGGCAAGGAATCGACTATGAGGAGACTTTATCGCCTGTTGCCATGCTTAAATCAATTAGGATTTTATTAGCAATAGCTGCGTACTATGATTATGAGATTTGGCAGATGGATGTCTAAAGCCTTTTCTCAATGGATACATTGAAGAAAACATTTTCATGGAACAACCTAAGGGTTTTCAATCCCAAAATGGTTCCAAGGTATGCAAGCTAAAGCGATCCATTTATGGGTTGAAACAAGCTTCGAGGAGTTGGAACATCCATTTTGATGAAGCCATTAAATCCTTTGGTTTTATCAAAAATGAGGATGAGCCATGTGTATATAAGAAGGTTAGTGACAAGCTATCACTTTCCTTGTCTTATATGTGGATGACATCTCGTTGATGGGTAATGACACAGGTATGTTGACGACTATAAAGGTATGGTTGTCAAATACATTCTCCATGAAAGACTTAGGGGAGGCAACCTATATTCTTGGGATTCGCATCTATAGAGATAGAGCGAAACGAATAATTGGTTTATCCCAAAGTCTATACTTGGAAAAGGTGTTAAAGAGGTTTAACATGCTTGATTCCAAGAGAGGATTGTTACCAAGTGAGACATGGTATCCATCTTTCTAAAGAGATGTCTCCAAAGACACACAAGAAAGAGATAAGATGGCCAGATTCCATGTGCTTGGCTATTGGAAGTTTAATGTATGCAATGTTGTGTACTAGGCCTGATATCGCATATCTCGTTAGTTTGACTAGCGGTATCAATCCAATCCGGTTTGGAACATCGGATAATCATCAAGAATATTCTTAAGTACTTGAGAAGAACTAAGGATTTATTCTTGATTTATGGAGGTGGAGACTTGCAATTGGATGGTTATACTGATTCTGATTTCCAATCAGATATCGATGATAGAAAGTCTACCTCTGGATATGTGTTCATTTGTAATGGAGGTGCGATCGGTTGGAAGAGTTCCAAGCAGAGCACGCATCGGATTCCACTACTGAGTGAGTATATTCTTGCATCGATCTTTGCAAAGGAAGTCGCTTTGGATTAAAAGTTCATGTGAGAACTTACAGAGTTCCTTCCATTGAGTCAGCTTCCATTACAATCGTGACAACAATGGAGTAGTCATCTGAGCTAAGGAACTAAGGTCTCACCCAAAATCCAAACACATAGAAAGGCACTACCACATTATCAGAGATATAGTTGGGCAAGGCGATTTAGCCATGCAGAAAATAGCATCAGCTGAAAATCCAGCTGATCCATTCACTAAGCCTATGTCACAGACTCAGTTAGACCGACATCTTGAGAAGATAGGTCTAAGATATTGTAATGAATGGCTCTAGTGCTAGTGGGAGATTGTTAGTAGTATGCCCTAGAGCATATCATTTAGTATGTATCTTGTACATATTTTATTAATAAATGGCATTTCCACTTTTCTATTTATATAATATATTTATGTGTAATAGAAAAGGTCCATTGATATTTTGTTAGAAATATTATTCTTAAGTTGTTAAGAATATGAGTGACAATATTTCTAGCACAGAGTATCATAAATAGGTTCACAATCGAGGATACTTCATAATAAGGACATGACTTATCCAGAAAGATTGTATTCATGTTTGTTCCCAAGTTATTTATATGAGATATAAATAAGATGGAATGGTGAGTCTCATGCCATATAACAAACATGATAGGCACTTATAAATGATAAGTAGGCCGAACCAGTGACACTTATGACAAGCACATGGAGTTTACTCTTGTCAATGTTTTGTCATAAATCATATCAGTGCATATAATCTTTAGACCTGAGATAGCATAGTTATCTTGTATATAGGTAGTTTGAGTTTGATACTGCTTTCATACTTGTACTGTGTATGGGTATATGGGCATGTGTTGGCTCCTGCTAGTTATATATGGAGGTAGGTGTTGATCAAGATGGAATCTGTTCCTCTAAGTAAATAGAGATAAAATCCTATGTTCATTTAATTGTTCTTGATGTTTCAAGTTCCTGGCCAGGACAGATAGATTTATTCAGAAAAGAGTTTCTGATGAGAAAATCTTTTTAATCAAGAACTGGAATTAAAAGAGAACATAATATTCATAGCAAATGGAGTTTGACATAAACCATGACTCCAGCTTGAGTTGGGATTTTGTAACAGAGAGATTCTAGTGCATGGTAACATATGATTATAGGTTCATTTAAGGTAAACCTTATTACTAATTGGGTGGCTATGGCATGCTATGCTAGGTGTTAACCATGGTCTATGAGGTTGATAAAATGATTTAGAGAAATCATTTATGGTAAGAAAGAGTTCTGATGATATTAAGAGTTGATATCATGTCTCATTGCCAATTAGTGATGAGCCTAGTAAGTAACACATACACAAGTTATCACCTAATTAAATATGATTTAATTAATTAATTAAAGCGTTTAAATTGATTAATTAAATAGGTTTGGTTTGCAATTAGATTGCAAAGTCCCTAGCATGACTTGAAACCAAATCTAGATTATTGGATGTATAATATAAGTTAAATTTATATTTGAAGTGTTTAAATATGAATTTAATTATTGAAAAATTAATTAATAGAGATTAATTAATTAATTTATATTTCATATAAATTAATTAGAAGAAGAAAATAATTATTTTGGGTTAAGAACTCAAAATTAAGACACAGGGGCATTTTGGTCATTTTGCACTGTGACACGTGGCACCATGAGATGGTGACACATGGCATAACACATAAGCTTGCCAAATGTTTTTTAATCATGTAAGATGATTAAAATCAAGATTAAATATAGGTTTGACACTTGGCACAATGTGATTGGGTCACTTAAACCTAGAGCTAATCAAAGGGTGACATGTGGCAAGGGTTTAATGTGTTAACCTAGCTATTTAAGTGTTGTTATGAGAAAATAAAACACAACCAGCAGCCACACTCCTTTGTCACGCCACTTTGAGGGTTTTTATCTCTTCTTCTTCATCTCTTATCAATTCAAAGAGATTAGCCATCAATCTCTTGAATTAAGAACACTAGGAATTGTTTCTAGTGTCCTGTTTACATCTCTAATCTCTTAAAAGGCAGAACTTGAATTTCTAATTAATAGAAAAGGCTTTAGAAGCTGTTCAAGGGCTGCCATAGGTGTTCTTGGTGTGGACAAGCTAGAGGGACAACATCTGGTGTCCTGAAGACGAATCTCAAAGGCGCAGACACGCTGCAGTGCATCAAGAGATTAGTGTAATCGTTCTTGATTTAATCTAGGGTTCTAAAATTAATCTGATTAATTTTAAAATCTTAAATGGCAAATACAGATCCAAAAACATATTAAAAGAGTTTTAATATGTTGTTTATCATTGAAATCAAATAGATAAAAATAAATCTTGCATGATGCATGTGACCCTAGGTGAAAATTTTTTAATTCAATGGTATAAACTTGTGTTTTTCACGCTTCCGTTCCTGCACAAGACCCATTTTTACATGTCCATACATTTATGTGAAATATATACATCAAAAGAAATATTTACAGTTAGGATATAAATTATACCCGAAGACTTTAAACTGATAGCTCCTCACACCTCAGCAGCTTAGTCTGCTGCTCCTCTAGTCTATGTATCTGCGACAGCAATAGAAGCTATCGCTGAGTACTAGGACTCAGTGGTACACAACATACTAAAATAATCTTTATGCAAAACTTAAATCACATTTATTCAAAAATTTGGCTGGACATGAGAATTAAGTACAAATCATGCATTGTAAGATTTTAAATGCAAACCAAGTTCATTTCAAAGTATCAAAACACATTTCATAAAACCCACAGTTAGATCATGCCATTCGAAACAAATAGAATCTCAATAGCCAGAGGCTAAAGAGAAATCACATGAATCTCAATAGCCAGAGGCTAAAGAGAAATCACATCACAAGGCTAGCTAGCTCAAATATATGGATATCCATTCACATCCTCTTCTACTGGCACACCTCAACACTTCTCCAGAGAAGGAATCAAAATTCGAAACTAATTACCCTCACTAGTCGTGCTAGTGAGGTGTTCAAATATATGGTCAAGACACTGTGGTTTCAAAACTTATCTTAACAATTTGCTAAACATTGTCATTTCAAATATACACAATAACTTTCAACAATTTAGATCAAACATCATAAGAATGCCATAATCCAATATTTCACATTATTCAAAACAATATGCAAAAGATGATTATAAAAGTATACATTGTGCACAAACCTCAAACGAGTCGCCTATTGGCCTTGACTCGACTCCTCGGGTTCTGTCCCGGTATTTTTTTCCACTGAAACACTCAATTTCACAATGTTTCGGTACTAGAACTTAAAATAAATCCAAAATAAAGTTAGCTTCACATTTACCTAGCTCTAACGTGTTAAATTCGACGTTCTCGAAATTTTGTGTTTCGGGTTACTATTCACTGCACTATTCAAGTCAAATTATTGTGTTTCTAAGGCTTAATAGGTATGGGAACTCCAACTTCACCCACATACCACATTTTGGTCATTAAAGTTGTTGGTTTTGGTCATTTTCTTAAAGCTTAGGTCATTTTGGCAAAATTGCCAATTTTCAGTTTTGGTGCTCCGAAGTTGCACTGTTCCATTGGTCGATCTACTGTTGGAATTTGACAAAACTTCCTTCATAAAAAATGTTCCTTATTGTCTTAAGTGTATTCTCATTTTTGGATCACCTCAATCAGAGTTTTGTAGCTCAAGTTATGGCCAAAAAAATGTGTTGTTCACGTGCACTATTCATACTGGTATCTAGGTTCTGGCAGATTTTTTATCCAACTTTGTTCAATAATTTGATCATGTTAAGTTCATAATTTGGCCTAACTTTCTTCACATGAAATGTTCTACTATTTCTTAGGTTTCCATCGGTTCAAGAATTGCCTAAATCGGAGTTTTCCAGAAAGAGTTATAGCCATTGGAACTTTACTGCTCAATGGCAATTCTGCAGAGTTGCAAGTTTGGTATTTCTACTTTGCTCAATAATTTGAATGGGTTAATGGCCTAATTTGGGTTGGTGTTCTTCATGAAAGTTTTAGATCTATATCTTACCTAATTATGGTTAAAATTTCAGGTCAATTTGACCTACCTAGCTTGAGTTATGACCAAATGAACAGTTCAGTTTGGTGCAGTGGCAGCCTGCTCTCATTTCACTTTGGCCAATTGGTTCACTAAGTTTTAGTGAGTTTTTGGCCATGATTTCTTGATGAAAATTGTGCTATTTTATGTTTATTTTCATCTCTAATTGGTGGCATATCAATTGGACTTGTAAAATTTCCTTTTTGGTCCTTCAAAGTGGGTTTGGTAATGCTGCCAGCAGCATGACCATTGACCTACGAATTTGGTTTAATTTCCTACCATTCCCACACAATCCATTTGGTCATAATTGACCATTATTTCACTTCACAATAGACCAAAGTCATCATTTAAGCATTTCTCCAAAATTTGGTTCACAAACCCTAACCACACTAAATTGTTTCGTTTAATCACATTTAAGCATACCAACATCACATCTACCTTCATATAAGCTTGCCTACACTTATAATCTAATCAAATTCATGCACTACCATATCAAACCCAAGCTGATCAAAATCCAAGTTTAGTCCACCTACAATTAATTTCATTTCATTTTAAGTTAAGATCTAAGTTACATACAACAAGAACACAAATATTAAACATAATTTTCAATTTTAAATTCACTAACCTTAAACTTTGAATTTCAATCTTCAATCCCACTCCTCTTTCTTTCTTACTTTCTTGCTCAATCCTCTTCTCAAGTGAGGTTATCAAGTTTTTATGGAATAATTATGGAAGAAATTGGGGTTTAGTAGGGATTTAAAAGCTTGAACTCAAGCTTTAATGGGGTTTAGAAATGGAGAGGGAGAGGGAGAGTGAGAGTGGTGGACGTCCACTTAGGGAAGAAGGACTTTGTTTCTTTTTTTTTTTTTTTTTCCTTTTCCTTTATCTAATTTAATTTATGGAAGACCACAAAAAAAATCTCAATTAAAAAAATTCAATTTATTAATTTAGTTATGACATCATCCATGATGTCATAACTTTTGACTTTTTCATTTTCATCTCTTTTTTCTTTTTTTTTTTCTATTAGTTCTTTAATTTAATTCTCGATTCTGAAATTTTCTTTTCTTCGATTTTATTGGACAGTTAGGTCAGGAGTCAGCTCTCGGGGTCAATTGACCAAATTGCCCCTCGCCGGTTAAACCCGGTTTGCAAATAATCCAATATTTCTTTCGGCTCCCTAACCTAATTATTTGACTGACTTAACAGTTCTTTTTCATGATTTTCTCTTTTCCACAGTGTCCATAAGGGTCTTAAGGACCGCAGTGTCACTTTTTACGGATCGAAATTTGAGTTTAAAACGACTTCGAAGTCGTTCCCGAGGAGGTCACTCATCGCTGTGACTCTCGGCTTGTTTAACTTCTTATGTTCTGTTTTTCTTATTTATAGTCAACTAATTAAACATTACTAATTATTTGTGTTTATGGCTTCTTAAGTTGTCTTAAGTGTGGTCCTAATCCCCTTAATTGTCCGGATCGACACCGGTCACCGGAACAGTGAAATCTACCAGGCTATGCAACCGGGGGTGTTACAATTCTCCCCCCCTTAAATAAATTTCGTCTCGAAATTTTACCTGGTATCAATCTCTGAACAGCTGTGGGTGTTGTCTCCTCATGTCCTCCTCTCGTTCCCAAGTAGCTTCTTGGCACGAATGATGGTTCCACAGCACTTTTACCAATGGTATCTGCTTGTTCCTTAGCTGCTTCACCTCATAAGCCAGAATCTCTATGGGTTCTTCTTCATATGTGAGGTCTGGATTCACTTCAATTTCCTCTACCGGTAGTACATGAGATGGGTCTGATCGATACCTACTCAACATAGACACATGAAAAACATTATGTATCTTCTCCAACTCTGGAGGTAGTGCCAAACGATATGCCAAAGGACCCACTCTTTCCAATACCTCATATGGCCCGATGAAGCGAGGACTCAGTTTCCCCTTTCTGCCAAATCTCATAATTCTTTTCCAAGCAGAAACCTTGAGGAAAACTTTCTCACCCACTGCATACTGAATATCCCTTCTTTTCAAATCAATATAGGACTTCTGACGGTCTGATGTAGCTTTAAGTCGATCTCTTATCACCCTAATCTTCTCCTCAGTTTGCTGAACAATTTCGGGTCCAATCATTTTTCTTTCACCCACGTCATCCCAACACAACGGGGTTCTACATTTCCTGCCATACAAAGCTTCATATGGAGGCATCCCAATGCTTGATTGGTAGCTGTTGTTATAAGCAAACTCAATCAAAGGCAAGTGTGTATCCCAACTGCCCTCAAACTCAATCACACAAGCCCGTAGCATATCCTCCAAGATCTGAATTACCCTCTCGCATGGCCATGCATGCGTGGATGGAATGCAGTACTGAAGTTCAATCTAGTTCCTAGGGCTCTCTGAAGACTATCCCAGAATCTAGAAGTGAACCTAGGATCTCTGTCTGATACAATTGATACTGGCACTCCATGAAGTCTCACAATCTCATCAATGTACAACTTGGCCAATCTTTCCAAACTATAATCCATCCGAACTGGCAGAAAATGAGTAGACTTAGTCAGTCTGTCAACAATGACCCAAACTGCATCATGACTCTTCTGTGTCCTCGGAAGTCCCATCACAAAATCCATTGTTATTCTTTCCCATTTCCATTCTGGTACTGGTAGTGGATGT
The DNA here is from genome assembly GCF_030052815.1 of Hevea brasiliensis. Taxonomy (NCBI): domain Eukaryota; kingdom Viridiplantae; phylum Streptophyta; class Magnoliopsida; order Malpighiales; family Euphorbiaceae; genus Hevea; species Hevea brasiliensis. The sequence goes on along the minus strand of NC_079497.1, from coordinate 36,642,831 downwards.
AACAACCCAGTTGGTACTTGATGCTCTGCCTTTACTTATTAACAAGTTAGGCATTTGGATACAAACTCTGCCACATTCCTTTTTATACCCATCCACCAGTAATGCTCCTTTAGCCCTCTATACATTTTTGTGCCACCAGGGTGCATGGCAAAAGGAGACTCATGTGCTTCTTTCAAAATGATCTTCCTCAATTCAACATCGTTAGGAACACATATTCTGCCCTGGTGTAGCAGTAAACCATCATCTCTGATTGACAATTCTGGTTTCTTGCCCTGTCGGACTTCTTCCATCAGTTTCTAATATTTCTGATCATTCTGAGCAGCCATTCTGATCTGATCAATCAACACTGGCTGTACATGCCATGCAACTGCTGTCTGCCCCTCATCATTAATCTCTAAGCTGGCATGTAATGATCTCAACTCATGTACCAAAGACAAAGGAGTAACTTGTAGACTTGCCATAGTCTTACGACTTAAGGCATCAGCCACAACATTAGCTTTCCCTGGCTGATAGTCTATCAGACAGTCATAGTCTTTTATCAACTCTAACCATCTCCTCTGTCTCAAATTCAACTCCTTCTGAGTGGCCAAATACTTCAAACTCTTATGATATGTGTAAATGTAACACTTTTCCCCATACAAATAGTGTCTCCAGATCTTAAGAGCAAACACAATAGCTGCAAGCTCCAAATCATGTGTTGGATAGTTCCTCTCATGCGGTTTCAGCTGGCGTGATGCATAGGCAATGACATTTCGATCTTGCATCAATACATAGCCTAACCCATTGTGAGAAGCATCACTATATACTGTGTATTCTTTACCCGGAGTAGGTAAAGTCAGGACTGGAGCTTCAGTCAAACATCTCTTCAATTCGTCAAAACTCTGTTGGCATTTATCCGTCCACTGAAATTTTACATCTTTTCTAAGTAGCTTGGTCAATGGAGATGCCAACATGGAGAATCCCTTCACAAATCTACGGTAGTATCCAGCTAAACCCAGAAAACTGCGAATCTCTGTGACATTTCTGGGTGGCCTCCAATTAAGGACAGCTTCAATCTTACTTGGATCTACCTTGATACCCTCTTCTGATACTACATGCCCCAAGAAAGATATCTCCTTCAGCCAAAATTCACACTTCGACAATTTGGCATATAGCTGTTTTTCCCTCAAAGTTTGCAGTACAATCCGTAGATGTCTATCATGCTCTTCTGCATTCCTCGAATAGACAAATATATCATTAATGAATACCACAACAAACTAGTCGAGGTATGGTCTGAAGATAGTGTTCATCAGATCCATAAAAGCAGCCGGAGCATTAGTTAACCCGAATGGCATGACTAGGAATTCATAATGGCCATAGCGGGTTCTGAAGGCAGTTTTAGGAATACTCTGCTCTTGTACTTTCAGCTGATAATAACCTGATCTCAGGTCAATTTTGGAGAACACAGCTGCACCCCTCAACTGATCAAACAAGTCATCAATACGGGGCAATGGATATCTGTTCTTTATTGTCACCTTATTCAACTGCCGATAATGAATGCATAACCGGAGAGTGCCATCCTTCTTCTTTACAAACAACACTGGCTCTCCCCAAGGTGACACACTAGGGCGGATAAAGCCCTTGTCAAGCAACTCTTGCAATTGTACTTTTAACTCTTTTAATTCTGCAGGTCCCATTCTGTATGGCGTTATAGAGATTGGGTCCACACCAGGCATAACATCAATCTCAAACTGCACCTCTCTTTCTGGAGGTAATCCTGGCAATTCATCAGGAAATACATCCGGAAAATCACATACAGTAGGGATGTCCCTTAGTGCTGGACTCCCCACTTGGGTGTCTATAACATGTGCTAAGTATGCTTCACACCCCTTTCTGATCATTCTTCTGGCTAGTGCAGCTGAAATGATGTTTGATGGCAGTAAATGCCTCTCCTCGTGTATTACCACATCACCGTATAAAGGGAGACCAAAAGTGACTGTCTTCAGTCTACAGTCAATCATGGCATGATGCCTGGCTAACCGATCCATGCCTAAGATGATATCATACTCTCTGAAGGGCATTTCAATCAAGTCGGACAGGAAAACATGTCCTTGGATCACCAAAGGACAGTCTCTATAAATTCTGTTGACCCGAACCTCTTGTCCTAACGTACTAGTTACTAGCACTTCAAAAACCATTTGCACACATGGAACAGCAAGTGAACAGACTATGCTAGCACTAACATATGAATGGGTTGAACCCGAATCAAACAATACAAATACTTCTTAATCAGAGATAGAAAATATACCAGCTACTACATCGGAAGTCTCAGCCTCTTCTTGCTGTCTCATTGTGTAGACTCTGGCTGAAGCACTTCCTTGTCGATTAACCAATCGTGCCTGTTTGCCGGAAGCGGTGCCTCTACCTCTTCCTCACCTTGGCCCCGTGAACCTGCGAGGCGGGACTCAATAGATCCTCGCGAGTAGGAGCTGGACTATATCTCGGAGCACTAGTACAGTCTTTAGTTATATGGCCCTTGCCTTCGCAGTTAAAGCAGGCTCCAGTGGCCCAATAACACTCCTCCCCATGAATCTTGCCACAAGTCTCACAGGGGCGGGCAGAATGTGAACCCCTGCTTGACTGCTGACCAGACCAAGGGGGTCTCTGTCCGGAGAATCGGCCCCTACCAAATCTTCCACCTCGACCCCTGCTGGGTTCACTAAACTTCTTTCTCTTTCCAGAGGTAGCACCAGAACTTTGTTCAACTGATTTTTCTCCCTTGTCTTTTCCTGATTTCTCAACTTTTTCTGATTTTTCTTTCACTGGAATTGCTTCTGATTCAATTCTCTCCAGTTCAAGTGCTTGAGACATAAGCTCTGAGAAGTTGCTATGTCGGAATCCCACAACTTGCATCCTTATGCTGGGCTTCAAACCCATCTTAAATCTCTTGCACCTTGCTTTGCTGGTAGTAAGGAGACTCCCTGCATAGTGACTCAGGCGGGAGAACTCCCTCTCATACTCTGCCACCGATCGGTTCCCTTGTTTCAAACTCAAAAATTCTTGTAGTTTCTGGTCAACATATGCATCTGGGATGTATTTCTGTCTGAACTCTCTGATGAAGTCATCCTGTGTCGACTTGGTGGTTCAGCTAAGCTGTGGGGGATGGTCTTCCACCAATCATACGCATCCCCTTACAGTAGAGACACGGAATACTCAAACTTCAGCTCATCTTGGCAGTGCAGTTTCTTAAACACTCTGTCCATTCTCTCAAGCCGTTGCTCTGCCTCTAAAGGGTCCACTGTACCCTTAAATTCTGCAGCCCCATACTTCAGTAATTTATCATACTGTCTGGCTGGAGGCAATGGTTGTGCCACAGGTGTTTGGGGTGGAGCTTGAGCAGGCATACCCCCAGCCATTTGTTGAAACATCGCAGCCATCTTTGTCTGCAGCTATGCGAAGCTGCGGCATCTGTGGGGTCTTCTTGACCCACTAACATTTGGTAAGCTGGGGCTTCCTTGTGCCTCGGCTTCAGCATTTGCTCAATCGGCGATCCCCTTCTTCCATAACGATGCAGGTAGGGTATCTCTGAACAAGTAACACATGGAGATTCCCCGTTAGTTCATATTCATGATGTAATGCACTGTATGTAACAAATATAGACATTGAGCAGTTGTACTTAACAAAGAAATACACAAATTCACAATTTAAAACGTACTTCAAAAACTTGCTCTGATACCACTAAAACATGTCACACCCTACCCCTCTGTACGGTATAACATGATCCCGTAGAATACCTAATAAACTATCAAACTTCACCTACCGATAACTCATTAAGTACCCTACAAGGGATTTTAAAACAATTTTCTTATTTTTGACAAGTGGTGAGCATTTTCTAATAAGTACTTAAAACATTTAGTTAAATTAAAACTAGTTAATATTTTTAGCCCATTTTGTTTTTACGTAAATTATATAAAAATTTTGACAAAGTTCCCTCTGTATTTTGAGAAACCAGTTCTTCAAATACATGAAATAAAAGCACTTCCAATAATTTTCTAACGACTGCTTCAAATTCATACTCAATCTCAACTAATTTCTCAAAATTCACAAGTTCAATAATTCTCAAAATACTGTCAATCAATATCATTCATATTTCATTAGAAACAAAACAATTTAGATACATCATTACAAAATTTACATTAAGAGAATTTCAGACTACAATAAATATTACAACTTTATATAAATTTTATACAAACTGCTCAAGACCCATTTTTACATGTCCATACATTTATGTGCAATATATACATCAAAAGAAACATTTATAGTTAGGGTATAAATTATACCCGAAGACTTTAAACTGATAGCTCCTCACACCTCAGCAGCTCAGTCTGCTGCTCCTCTAGTCTCTGTATCTGCGACAGCAATAGAAGCTATCGCTGAGTACTAGGACTCAGTGGTACACAACATACTAAAATAATCTTTATGCAAAACTTAAATCACATTTATTCAAAAATTTGGCTGGACATGAGAATTAAGTACAAATCATGCATTGTAAGATTTTAAATGCAAACCAAGTTCATTTCAAAGTATCAAAACACATTTCATAAAACCCACAGTTAGATCATGCCATTCGAAACAAATAGAATCTCAATAGCTAGAGGCTAAAGAGAAATCACATGAATCTCAATAGCCAGAGGCTAAAGAGAAATCACATCACAAGGCTAGCTAGCTCAAATATATGGATATCCATTCACATCCTCTTCTACTGGCACACCTCAACACTTCTCCAGAGAAAGAATCAAAATTCGAAACAAATTACCCCCACTAGTCGTGCTAGTGAGGTGTTCAAATATATGGTCATGACACTGTGGTTTCAAAACTTATCTTAACAATTTGCTAAACATTGTCATTTCAAATATACACAATAACTTTCAACAATTTAGATCAAACATCATAAGAATGCCATAATCCAATATTTCACATTATTCAAAACAATATGCAAAAGATGATTATAAAAGTATACATTGTGCACAAACCTCAAACGAGTCGCCTATTGGCCTTGACTCGACTCCTCGGGTTCTGTCCCGGTATTCTTTTCCACTGAAACACGCAATTTTGCAATGTTTCGGTACTAGAACTTAAAATAAATCCAAAATAAACTTAGCTTCACATTTACCTAGCTCTAACGTGTTAAATTCGACGTTCTCTAAATTTTGTGTTTCAAGTTACTATTCAGTGCACTATTCAAGTCAAATTATTGACTTTCTAAGGCTTTATAGGTATGGGAACTCCAACTTCACCCACATACCACATTTTGGTCATTAAACTTGTTGGTTTTGGTCATTTTCTTAAAGCTTAGGTCATTTTGGCAAAATTGCCAATTTTCGGTTTTGGTGCTCCGAAGTTGCACTGTTCCATTGGTCGATCTACTGTTGGAATTTGACAAAACTTCCTTCATAGAAAATGTTCCTTATTGTCTTAATTGTATTCTCATTTTTGGATCACCTCAATTGGAGTTTTGTAGCTCAAGTTATGGCCAAAATAAATTTACTGTTCACGTGCACTGTTCATACTGGTATCTGGGTTCTGGCAGATTTTTTATCCAACTTTGTTCAGTAATTTGGTCAAGTTAAGTTCATAATTTGGCCTAACTTTCTTCACATGAAATGTTCTACTATGTCTTAGGTTTCCATCGGTTCAAGAATCGCCTAAATCGGAGTTTTCCAGAAAGAGTTATAGCCATTGGAACCTTAGTGCTCAATGGCAATTCTGCAGAGTTGCAAGTTTGTTATTTCAAATTTGCTCAATAATTTGAATGGGTTAATGGCCTAATTTGGGTTGGTGCTCTTCATTAAAGTTTTAGATCTATATCTTATCTAATTACGGTTAAAATTTCAGGTCAATTTGACCTACCTAGCTCGAGTTATGACCAAATGAACAGTTCAGTTTGGTGCAGTGGCAGCCTGCTCTCATTTCACTTTGGTCAATTGGTTCACTAAGTTTTAGTTAGTTTTTGGCCATGGTTCCTTGATGAAAATTGTGCTATTTTATGTTTATTTTCATCTCCAATTGGTGGCATATCAATTGGACTTGTAAAATTTCAATTTTGGTCCTTCAAAGTGGGTTTGGTAATGCTGCCAGCAGCATGACCATTGACCTACGAATTTGGTTTAATTTCCTACCATTCCCACACAATCCATTTGGTCATAATTGACCATTATTTCACTTCACAATAGACCAAAGTCATCATTTAAGCATTTCTCCAAAATTTGGTTCACAAACCCTAACCACACTAAATTGTTTCATTTAATCACATTTAAGCATACCAACATCACATCTACCTTCATATAAGCTTGCCTACACTTATAATCTAATCAAATTCATGCACTACCATATCAAACCCTAGCTGATCAAAATCCAAGTTTAGTCCTCCTACAATTAATTTCATTTCATTTTAAGTTAAGATCTAAGTTACATACAACAAGAACACAAATATTAAACATAATTTTCAATTTTAAATTCACTAACCTTAAACTTTGAATTTCAATCTTCAATCCCACTCCTCTTTCTTTCTTTCTTTCTTGCTCAATCCTCTTCTCAAGTGAGGTTATCAAGTTTTTATGGAATAATTATGGAAGAAATTGGGGTTTAGTAGGGATTTAAAAGCTTGAACTCAAGCTTTAATGGGGTTTAGAAATGGAGAGGGAGAGTGAGAGTGGTGGACGTCCACTTAGGGAAGAAGGACTTTGTTTCTTTTTTTTTTTTTCCTTTTCCTTTATCTAATTTAATTTATGGAAGACCACAAAAAAAATCCCAATTAAAAAAATTCAATTTATTAATTTAGTTATGACATCATCCATGATGTCATAACTTTTGACTTTTTCATTTTCATCTCTTTTTTTTTTCTATTAGTTCTTTAATTTAATTCTCGATTCCGAAATTTTCTTTTCTCCAATTTTATTGGACAATTAGGTCAGGAGTCAGCTCTCGGGGTCAATTGACCAAATTGCCCCTCGCCGGTTCAACCCGGTTTGCAAATAATCCAATATTTCTTCCGGCTCCCTGACCTAATTATTTGATTGACTTAACAGTTCTTTTTCATGATTTTCTCTTTTCCACAGTGTCCATAAGGGTCCTAAGGACCGCAACGTCACTTTTTACGGTTCAAAATTTGATTTTAAAATGACTTCGCAGTCGTTCCCGAGGAGGTCACTCATCGTTGTGACTCTCTGCTCGTTTAACTTCTTATGTTCTGTTTTTCTTATTTATATTCAACTAATTAAACATTACTAATTATTTGTGTTTATGGCTTCTTAAGTTGTCTTAAGTGTGGTCCTAATCCCCTTAATTGTCTGGATCGACACCGGTCACCGGAACAGTGAAATCTACCAGGCTATGCAACCGGGGGTGTTACAGTCAGAGGACTAAATCAAAATAATATTGAAGTATAGTGGATTTATTAGGGATGATAAGAGGTACTAAATCTTGACTCGACAGTCAAGTTAAGGAAGAAGATCAGATTGAGGAATAAAATAATTAAAGTTAAGCTGTGGAATGGAAGAAGGAAACAGATATAACATTAAGAAATGAGAAAAACACTAGATGAGGAATTGCCACCAAGGCAAACAACCTACTTAAGACGAGTAACGATATCCCAAACTATTTTATCAAAAAGGAAATAAGTTAAACAAAAGCAAACAAAATAGTGCAAAATGGCATATAGGCCTTGGTCATAAATAGAGATGGTAAGATAATGGTTATGGACCTATGGCCAAGAAAGAGATAAGCAGTTCATATATGACCAACAAGGTCACTTAAAAAAAAAAAAAAGACTACAAAAGAAAATAATTGCTAAAACAACAGTAAGAAAAGACTAAAATATTCTAAACAAAACTGAAGGATGCATCAAATGATCAAGAGATTTAATAAGAAAAGAGTAAAACTAAGTTCTCACCCATAGGATCATACTAGGTCCTAGAAAGAGTGGATCCACTAGCACACAGATTTGCTTACCTCTAAAATTGAAATGAATTTGAATCTAACTTATGACAGAAGCTCATAAGAAACTTGGCACACGAGGTGAGCAATCGATGAGTAAATAGTATTGGTTAAAGTGCTAAGCAACCATCATTCAGACCAAGAAGCTACTTGGAAGCGTGAATAGGACATGAGGAGATAGCACCCACAACTGTTCAAAGACTGATACCAGGTAAAATTTCGAGGATGAAATTATTTTAAGGGGGGGGAGAATTGTAACACCCCTATTTGTATAGCCTGGTATATTCCATTATTCCAGTGACCGGTGTCGGTCCGGACAATTAAGGGGATTAGAACCACATTTAAGACAAATAGATAAGCCCTAAACACAAATAATTAGTAATTGTCAATTAGTTAAGTATAAATATGAAAAACAAACATAAGAAGTTAAATGAGCCGAGAGTCACAGCGATGGGTTACCTTTTCGGGAATGACTGCGAAGTCTATTTAAACTCAAATTTCGAATCGTAAAATATGACGCCGCGGTCCTTAGGACCATTGCAAACACAGTGGAAAAGAGAAAATCCAGAAAAAGAATTGTTAAGCTAATCAAATAATTAGGTCAGGGATCCGGAAGAAATATTGAATTATTTGCAAACCACGTTGAACCAGCTTGGGGCAATTTGGTCAATTGACCCCGAGAGCTGACTCCTCACCTAACTGTCAAATAAAATCAAAGAAAAGAAAATTTTGGAGTCAGGAATTAAATTAAAGAACTAATAAAAAAAGAAGAAAATGAAAAAGTGAAGGGAGGTGACATCATGCATGATGCCATAAATGTTATAATTAATAAATTTAATTAAATTGATTTATGGTCTTCCTAAGAGATAAAAATATAAGAAAAGAAAGAAAAAGAAAAAAACTAGAAAGTCTTCTTCCTCATCCAAAGTGTCGCCCTCACTCACTCTCCCTCTCCCTCACCCAAAACCTCCATTAAAGCTCATTTTGAGCTTGATCAAATCCCCAATTCTACCATAGAAAGTTAAACCTCTAACATTAAACCTTGATTTCAAGCCTTGATAGAGGACTTGACAATAAAAAAAAGAAGAAAGGAAGAGGTTTGAAGGAAAGAAAATTCTGCACTATGGTTAGTAAACTAAATTTGATTTTCTAGTTGAATTAATTGTGTTTGTAGCTTAACTAACTTAGAAATAAACTTAAAATGAAATGAAATTAATTGTTGGAGGGCTAAACATGGATTTTGATCAGCTAGGGTTTGCTATGGTAGTGCATGAATTTTATTGGATTATAAGTGTAGGCAAGCTTATATGAATGTAGAGGTGATGTTGAGATGCTTGGAATTGGTAAAATGTAATTACTAGTGTAGTTAGGTTTTGGACCTAGGGTTTAGAGACAAAAATGTGAGAATTTGGTAAATGATATCTTTGACCTAGTTTGAAGTGAGAAATGGTCATTTGTGACCAAATCAAATGTGTTAGAAGTGTTTGAACCAAAAGCAAATTCGGATTCAATGTGGTCATGCTACTGGCAGCATGACCAAGGTCCCTTTGAGGGACCATAACTGAAAAGTTACAAGTCCAATTGGTATGAGACCAATTGGGAATGAAAATAGACACTAAATGACACAATTTTCATTTAGGAATCATTCCCAAAAAGTGAACAAAACCTAGTGAACAAATTGACCAAATCTGAAAATTCTCAGTCTGCCCTGTACAAACTGACCAAATGAATAGTGTTTGTTCATTTGGCCATAACTTGACCTTCGCAGGTCTAAATGACCTGAAATTTTACCAGTGGACAGATGAGATACAAGCCTAAAACTTTCATGGAGAACACAAACCCAAATTATGCCATTAACCAAGTCATTTAGCCACCCAAATTTGGTGACCTAAAACTGCCAGAACCAAAATTTGCCCAGAAATCTGGGTTAAGTCCAATCCGGCAGCTATGGTTCAAATGGCTATAACTTGAGCTACAAAACTATAATTGGAGTGATTCAAAAAGGAGAATAAACTTAAGACAGTAGGGAACATTTTCTATGAAGAAAATTTTTCCAAATTCCAACAGTAAAATGACGAATGGAATAGTGCAACCTTAGACACCAAAACTGAAAATTTATCAAATTTGCCTAAAAGACTTAGAATTTGAGTAAACAACCAAAACCAACAAATTTAGTGATCAAAATGTAGTATGTGGGTGAAGTTGGAGTTCTAATACCTATTAAGTCTTAGAAAGTCAACAAATTGACTTGAATAGTATCATGAATAGTAGCCCCAAAACACAAATTTTAAAGACTATCAAGTTTAGCATATTAAAGCTAGGTATAAATGAATTTGAATTTATTTTTGGATTAATGATGAGTTATTATACTGAAACACTGTGAAACTGTGTGTTTCAGTGGAAAAGAATACCGGGAAGGAGCCCGAGGAATCCAGTAAAGGCCAAGAGGCAACTCGTTTAAGGTTTGTGCACAACTAACTATTTTGTTAATTTTCATTTCTAAATTGATTTGAACAAGTTATTTTATGATTTATAATTTTATTGTATTGAGGATTTTAATTTTTTGAATGAATTTATATAAATTAAATGTAAATTTTCTTATGCATTTAAGGATTTATTGCATGGTTTTGAGGATTGTAAATTTTAAGTTTGATGTGATGCCAACGTTGAGAATGAATTTATGATGATTAAATATGTTGAATTGTAAACACTTTGTGATTAGAAATTGTTTTGAATATGATTTGAAACCACAGTTGACATGGCAAAATTTGTTGTGAATTCTCATTAGCTTGTCTAGTGAGATATCTCCTCCATTTGATGGGGCGAGTTCCTTCCTCCCTGGCTTGCCAGTTGGGGAAGAATTTGAATGAGTACTCATATATACTAGCTAGTCTTTGTTTCTCCCTTTTAGCCTTGGTTATTGGGAGAATGTGAAATGTCGTGGTGTACAACATGACATCTATTTGAATTTTGGGTCATGGGATCAACTGTGTGAATTGTTGGCAACGCCCTTTAAATTATGCATAATTTGATAAATTGTGATTGAAATAAATAATTTGTTAGTGATTCAAAATATTTTTGTATTAGTTCAGAATTAAAAAGAAATGTAAATAAATAATTATTAATTGATCAGAATGTTATTCAAATGAATAATTTGCATGAATGAAAATAATGATTTTTGAATGTCATGGATTTGGAAGAATTTAGAAATTTTAAATTTTTATTCATTATGAATTGTTAAGAATAATTTGTATTAAGTTTTAAATTATTAGTTTGTGCACCACTGAGTTCACCACTCAGCGATAGCTTTGTATGCTGTCGCAGGTGAAAGGAAATATAAAGTAGCTGAGCGAGGTTACTGAAAGACACGGTGAGATTACCCTCGGGTATATCATAGGTATACCCTTGTAGATTAGCTTTTGATGTAATTCTGTAATTATATGTATGAAATTTCCTTTGAGTAGTTGCACCAACTCTTTTGTAATATATTTTTAGATTGTAATCAAATACAAATTATTGTAATATTATCTTGAGATTTTATGTATTTATAAAGTTTGCACTACTAAATTTTTAATACTCCCATGAATGTAAATATTCATTTTGTTATCTTAATAAGATATTTCAATGTTTGATTTAATTTAAACTATATATTGAATTACTTGTGTTGATTTGTGAAATGAGGATGGTTTGAATTTTGAGACTTGAGAAATTGGAAGAGATTGATTGTGAAATTTGAAGAAGTTGTTGCGAAAAATATTAGGAGTGTCTTTATTTTTAGGTTTTGAAGAACTGTTTACTTAAAATACAGACGGCACTCTGTCAAAATTTTTGTAAAAATTGCGGAGATTTTTAAATATCCAAAAATTTGATTAATGTTTGGACTTTAAATAAAGGTTTTTCATATCTGAGAAAATTTTACCCGCCAATTTAAAAATAAACGAAATTTATTTTAAAATCCCTTGTAGTATATTTAATGGGTTACCGGTATGCGAAGTACGGTAATTCATTATGTGTACTACAGGAGCATGTTACATCTTACGAGGAGTAGGGTGTGACACGGACAGATTGCTCTTTAGTGCAAAATTTGGTCAATTTTAGGTCACTTTTAGTTCGGGTAGTTTTGGTACCCAAACTTATGCAAGCTATGTGACTTGGTTCTGGCCATTTCTAGGCATTGGTGTCTTCATAAGATTGTAGCTCTTTGTCTAAGCTATCCAAAATAAAAATTTCAAGTCAATTGGACCTGTTTTGTGTGAGTTATGGTCATCCCAATGACTACTATTTATATGGTCAAAAATCTGGGTTGCAAGGTTGCCATTCCGGATTTGGTCTTTTTTAAGGTTAGTTTCTAGGCAGAATTTTGGCAATATTTCTACATGAAAATTGGCCTATTTGGTGTCTAGTTTCACCTTCAATTGGCCTCATACCAATTGGGTTGACAGTTTTGCACTTATGACCTAATTTAGGTGCTGCCAACATACATAACCTGTATTTGAACATTACACTTCCAATTTTGATAATCCTCATCCTCCCAATACTTCAACATTTAATCATGGCACTTCTATATATATATTGTACACAATTCCAGCAAGCATTTTGGGTAGAACACTCAAGTGCTCAATGCACACAATACACCATTAATGTTTGACACTTTCTTCAACCCAAATTCAATGTACAACAACACTTATATTACACATACACTTCCATGGAAATTACACAAACTGCCCACCATTCAACACCATCATATTTCATTAATAAATTTCATAAACTCACACACAAATTCATGATATTTAAGGCTGCCCAATGTGGTAGTTTACTAAAGCATCAAAGTCCCACTTTTAAATCCTTAATTCAAATGTTCTAATTCAACAATTCACATTCAATCAACTTCTAACACAAGTATTTTCATTAATCCAAGTGTAACCCTCATTTGCTTACTTATCACCATCCCCAAACATCAATTAAATTCATGAGATAATTAATCTCCCATGTTCTCATGGCTGACCAAAATGAAGCAACAACACAAATCTCCAATAATTGTTTCAAACCATAATTTAAATTTCTTAATTTCAATCAATTCAAGTCCTATCACTTCCCATACATATACCCATATCAAACATCATCTTTAAACTCATCTACGTCATTTAAACACATCAAAATCCCATGAATTTCTTGGCTGCTGAAATGAAGGGCTCACCAAATATACATTAATTTATTCAATTTCTTCACAAATCAACTCACCCAAAGCTCAAAACAAGATCTAATGAAAGAAAATGGGGAGATTAAGCACTAACCTTAATTCAAGAACTTCCCAAGCTTGTGAAACTTCAAAAGTTTCCTTTCTTTTTGCTGCCTAGAGATTTCCCATGATGTGAGGACCAATTTTAATGAAGGGAGTCTTGAGTTTTAAGTTGAAAATGACGAGTTTGGTGAGCATGCATGGAAGTCATCCATGGAGGAAAGGAAGAGCTCCATTTCGGCCATTTGAGAGAATTGGACAAGATGAAGTGAGTTAGAGTTAGTGGATTTTTCCTTGTCATCTTATGTATTTTGTATGCCCACTAACTTAGGTTTATTATTATTATAATTCAAAGTTTCAATATTTGCGAATTAATCCCCCCACTTTTCCTTTAATTGCATTTCATATTTAATTTCATTTTATATAAGATTTTCAAAATTTAATACTACTTATTTTTAATGGACATTTAGGTCAAAAGTCTACTCTAGCTGTCAAATGACCAAAATGCCCTTCTTCGGGTTAAATTTGGACTTTTTCGGTAACACCGATTTAATCTTTGACCCGCCGATTTCTTTAGTTTTCATTTTTCGTTTATACTAACTTATTAATTTTTCTTTGACATTTTCAATGTCAATTACACTTCAGCAGACCTTTCATTATGTCCTGAAAATATTTCTCACGGTTCCCCGTGGTCCAGGGCTAGTCAACGGTCCTCGCCGTAACTTCCCGGTGCAATCACCCATCACTACGGGTTCGGCTCATTTAACTTAGTCACATTTTATCTCTTTTATTTTTCTTTAATTTTTCTCATCACATATTTCATTATTTTATAATTTTTCACTGTCATTACAGTGTAGTTTCAAACATTCCGACTTTTTGGGGCAGACATTAGCCATCGGAATAGTAGGACATACAAACTACAAAAATGAGGGTGTTACAACTCTTCCCCTCTAAAAAGGAATTTCGTCCTCGAAATTCATTGGATTCAAACAACTGAGCTTATCGTTATCTCAAAATTTTATTCACTTTCCCATCATTGTTTTCTTTTGCCTTTATTATCTCTACTCATGAAAGTCTATTATTCATTACTTCTCTGATTTCTTATACTAGAATCCTTACTGGTCCTTCAGTCTCTTTTACCAATTCCAACTCTGTTAAATTACCCTTTGTCTAGGTATTCTGCATTTATCTCATACAAGACCTTATACTTTAGTATCTTCATGCTTATTTAATAAATATCACTATACACAAACTCCATCAATAAAAGGTATATATTCTTGCTTCCAGAGGGAATAGCACTATAACTTCTAAATATATTTTCAAATATCTAAATCATTCTTTTTTGACAAAAATGTCAAAATAATTATAAGACTCTATATCAATGTCTGGATATCTCTTCCCAACTTAGTTCAATGTATTGGTGTTTTGCACTTTTTGCCTTACAGTATTTCATAGGGTGCCGTTTGTATGCTAGCTTGACACTTATTATTGTACACAAATTCTGTTAGTGGGAGGTATCTGTCCCATCTCCCCTTAGATTCAATGACACAAGTTCTCAGTATATTCTCGAGGGCTTATCACATATTATAGGTTATTATTATCATTTCATTTCATTGTTTATAGGAACTCAATGAGTTTCAGAATTTACCCGAATTACTTGTTTCGACTGTCCATCCATTTGAGGATGATAAGTCATACTGATGTTTCTAAGCTTATAAAAATTACTGTGGTATAGGTAGTTCACATTAGTGTAACTGAGTGATTGACTTTAGCTACCTTGCAATTGTGATCTTTCAGTATGGTAGTTCTGAAGTTTAAATTTTTAACTAGAATTTTCACATTTACTTCCCATAATAGTACTCTATTCGGGCGTAACTGTATCAAATTATAGATTACTTACAAATATTCTTATTTTATTGTACCACGAAGAAGCACAAAGCTCTACATAATAATCCCATATCGGTATTGTAATCTGCAGCTTACAATACAAACATCGAGAATATTACATAGTCACTACGTTATAACCTCATGAACTAGGTTTTCTACTTCTTTTTCTAATACCCTTTGCGACTCTAAGTCCATATCTTAACTTTGAATAATCAAAAGTAAATAGATCTGCATAGTGTCACCTCGACTCTTATGAATGCAATGCATGTATGCACACTAGTTCCTTCTACTTATCTTTGCCTAGGAAAGCCTAAACCGTGCTCTGATACCACTAAATGTAACACCCCTCACCCATCTACAGTGTAGCCGAGCAAGGCGTGTCACATGGAGCGCCGGAGCACCTGATCTTATCTGATTTCATTACAGTTCTTGATTTATTTATTCAAAAACTTTATCTAAGGTTTAGGCTATTTTTTACTGTTTATCAAAATCTGACTAATTTTGGAAATTTCAAAAATTTTAATGACAATCCAATAGAGTGCCGACAGTAATTTGGACTAACAGTTCTTCTAAACCTGCCAAAAACAATTTCAATATATGCTTAAATTCATAACTCAGATTATCTCAAAGCATTCTAAACAATTTCTCAAACTCAGATTCAGTCACAAAATTTCTCAAACTCAATCTCATTCAGAATCATTATGATTATATGATTAACTCAGATATCATAATTTTTATATTTCATTAACGTATATAATTTGCCAATTAAGTACATAAATTTATCAAATACAAGATATATAAATGAAATTACAGTTACTAATTCACATTACAATATAAGCAGTAATTATAATGTACAGATTAGAAAATATGCTTAAAATGAGCCCTATCTACATGCATTGCTGAGGAGGTGACAATCTTGAACTCTTCTAACACTTTTGTAGATCTGGACTCTAAAAATCTCAGTCGACGGTCTACTAGTTTTACCTTTAGTACCTGCGCGAGGAAGCAATTCCATCATGCTAAGCATTTCTGCTTAGTGGTGCAATAGTATACAAGAAATAATATACACAAAAAAGAAATAAATCATAATTCAGATACTCAAGAATTAATTTAATTTGATATGGTATTTCTAGTATCAACGATCTTATATACTAGTTTGTTCCTCTTTGGAAGTGCTTAGTTTATAACTTTTCAATAATACTACCCAGTATACAAATTATTCTAACTATATTGTATTTCAAGTCTCTACGGTTCTGCAATTTATATTTTGTTATGTTTCTTTTGCTAATCTCTTTTACTCATTCATTCAATACTTAATTTAATTGTACTGAAATTTCATTATACTTAACTTAACTTAACTATTTGAATTGAATAATGTTTTAATTGACTGCCCGTGTAGCCTATACACTGACTAGACTGGATAAACGGATATACTAGCACTGGGTACCTAGTACCTCGGGCCGTCACACCATCAGTCACAAAGTATCTCCTGGTGTGCAAACAGTGTGGCTAAAAAGCCAAATAATCAATCAGGCATTAAGCCGAGTATAATAACACAATCTGTATAGCTATAGGCTATTAAAATCACAGTATGGCATAATAAGCCATAAAACACAATATGATATAAAGTCATTTGCAAAATAGCTGTCAGAATCCTGTTGGCATGTCAACCTATCCAAACAAGTCAACTAGGCAAACTAGGGCATATTACAAGATTAAATATTTATTTTTTTATTTTCATGGTTTACTGGTCATTATACAATTTACTGGTTAATGAAAATGTTGACCTTTTTATACATCATGGATAAGTTGATTCTAGTATCAATATGTCACAATTTGCATTTCAATATGCTACCAATATATTGCAATTTACCATTTTTACAAGTTGGCATTCATTGCCAAAATATTCCAAGCATCGTTGTATGTAAATGTCAAATTATCAATTTTTGTATACTAGATTGGTCTAGCTTAAAGTCCTATTTCTTTTGGTTTTTAGCTTTTGGTCAAACAAGCAAAATTGTATCTCTATGTATTATTGCACTATGGGCAAAATTTTAAGTCATTCTGAGTTGTATAGACCAAGATATGGTCAATTTACTAAAGCTTGACAGATTGCACCTTTGGTACAAAATTTGGTCAAGTTTAGGTCACTTTTAGTTTTGGCAGTTTAGGTACCCGAACTTATGCAAGCTATTTGACTTGGTTCTGGCCATTTCTGGGCTTTGGTGTCTTCATAAGTAGCTCTATGTCTTATTGCACTCGGGGCAAAATTTCAGGTCATTTTGAGTTGTATAGACCAAGATATGGTCAATTTACTAAAGCTGGACAGATTGCCCTTTAGTGCAAAATTTGGTCAATTTTAAGTCACTTTTAGTTCTAGCAGTTTTTGTACCCGAACTTATGCAAGCTATTTGACTTGGTTCTGGCCATTTTTGAGCATTTGAGTCTTCATAAGAATTGTAGCTCTATGCCTAAGCTATCCATAGTAAAAATTTCAGGTTAATTAGACTTGTTTTGAGTGAGTTATGGTCATCCCAATGACTACTGTTCATATGTTCAAAAATGTGGATTGCAAGGTTGCCATTCCGGATTTGGTCATTTTTAAGGTCAGTTTCTAGGCAGAATTTTGGCAACATTTCTACATGAAAGTTGGCCTATTTGGTGTGTAGTTTCACCCCCCATTGGCCTCATACCAATTGGGTTCACAGTTTTGAACTTATAACCTAATTTAGGTACTGCCAACATACATAACCTGCATTTGAACATTACACTTTCAATTTTGACAATCCTCCTCTTCCCAATACTTCAACATTTAATCATGGCACTTCTATATATATTGTACACAATTCTACCAAGCATTTTGGGCAGAACACTCAAGTGCTCAATGCACACAATACACCATTAATGTTTAACATTTACTTCAACCCAAATTCAATGTACAACAACACTTATATTACACATACACTTCCATGGCAATTACACAAACTGCCCACCATTCAACACCATCATATTTTATTAATAAATTTAATAAACTCACACACAAATTCATGATATTTAAGGCTGCCCAACATGGCAGTTTACTAAAGCGTCAAAGTCCCACTTTTAAATCCTTAATTCAAATGCTCTAATTCAACAATTCACATTCAATCAATTTCTAACACAAGTATTTTCATCAATCCAAGTGTAACCCTCATTTGCTTACTTATCAACATCCCCAAACATCAATTAAATTCATGAGATAACTAATCTCCCGTGTTCTCATGGCTGCCCAAAATGAAGCAACAACACAAATCTCCAATAATTGTTTAAAACCATAATTTAAATTTCACAATTTCAATCAATTCAAGTCCTATCACTTCCCATAGATATACCCATATCAAACATCATTTTTGAACTCATCCACATCATTTAAACACATCAAAATCCCATGAATTTCTTAGTTGCCGAAATGAAGGGCTCACCAAATATACATTAATTTATTCAATTTCTTCACAAATCAACTCACCCAAAGCTCAAAACAAGATCTAATGAAAGAAAATGGGGAGATTAAGCACTAACCTTAATTCAAGAACTTTCCAAGCTTGTGAAACTTCAAAAGTTTCCTTTCATTTTGCTGCCTATAGCTTTCCCATGATGTGAGGACCAATTTTAATGAAGGGAGTCTTGAGTTTTAAGTTGAAAATGATGAGTTTGGTGAGCTTGCATGAAACTCTTCCATGGAGGAAAGGAAGAGCTCCATTTCGGCCATTTGAGAGAATTGGAGAAGATGAAGTGAGTTAGTGGATTGTTCCTTGTCATCTTATGTATTTTATATGCCCACTAACTTAGGTTTATTATTATTATAATTCAAAGTTTCAATATTTGCAAATTAATCCCCCACTTTTCCTTTAATTGCATTTCATATTTAATTTCAATTTTCATGAGATTTTCAAAATTTAATACTTCTTATTTTTAATGAAAATTTGGGTCAAAAGTCCACTCTAGGTGTCAAATGACCAAAATGCCCTTCTTCGGGTTAAATTCGAACTTTTTCGGTAACACCGATTTAATCCTTGACCCGCCGATTTCTTTAATTTTCATTTTTTGTTTATACTAACTTATTAATTTTTCTTTGACATTTTCAATTTCAATTATACTTCAGTAGACCTTTAATTATCTCCCAAAAATATTTCTTCAGGTTCCCCGTGGTCCAGGGCTAGTTAACGGTCCTCGCCATAACTTTTCAGTGCGGTCACCCATCATTACGGGTTTGGCTCGTTTAACTTAGTCACATTTTATCTCTTTTATTTTTCCTTAATTTTTCTCATCACATATTTCATTATTTTATACTTTCTCACTGTCATTACAGTGTAGTTTTAGACATTCTGACTTTCCGAGGCAGACATTAGCCGTTGAAATAGTAGGACGTACGAACTACAAAAATGAGGGTGTTATAAGGAATATATCCAGACCTCTAGATTAGACCAATGTTTTCTTCGTTCAACAATAGTAGAACAGTATGTTACTCTTGAAATCTCACCAGTCTTTATTCCCCAATGGAAAAGGCAAGGATATACTCACCTTCATTTATGTGCTGTAAGAATGGTTCTAACTGTCACACCTTATACCTTGTAAGGTACGACATGTTCCCGTAGCATACCTAATGAATTACCGAACTCCACCTACTGATAACCCATTAGTTATGCTACAAAGGATTTTAAAACAAACCATAGCTTTTATCTTATCAGTTCTTGTGTAGAAAACTGCATGAGAATGGTTAAAATTCCATGTAAATATTCATTGGAAATAATGATAGACTAAATATTGTAAAAGTTACATTTTCATCAGTTTCAAAGTAAACTACAAAATAGTTACAAACTCATAATGTGATAGCAATGTAATGCTTTTAAATACAAACTGCTCAATGTCCGTACATCCATACATATAGGTACAAAATACATCCAAAGGAATCACAAGGGTATACCTAACGTAAATACCCACAAACAATACCAAAATACTGCTTTCAAGTCTCTCACTCGGCAGCCTTCTCCTTTCCCTTACCTGCGACAGCATTAAGAAGCCATCGCTAAGTATATCACTTAGTGGTGCACAACTAATAACTTTAAAACTTAAGGTAAAACACAATTTGTCAAAGCATAATAAATCACATTTTTCTTAAGCATGAAAACTTCACAATAGTTCTAAGTCCATAAAGGCCATTTATTGGAATAACATTTCAAATGAGAAAATCACACTTCATAAATCACATTTCACAAAGCATTAGTGTTGCCAATATTAACACACAGTTCAGGCCATGACACAAAATTTCATGATCATTGCTGTGTTGTACACCATGACAAAGCAATCTCAACCTCACTAACCATTATTAATGAGGGAAGGGCTAGCTAGCTAATGAGTTCCCATGTAGTCTTACCCCACTAACGGTTATTAATGGGAGACATAATCATATCAAATATCAAACCCCAAATAGCCATTACTACTGGGGTGTTCCAAAGGGACTGTCATGCTAACTGTGGTTTCAAAACAACTTTCAAGAGTTTCTAAATCAATAAGCACGTTTGCAAAACAATAATATATTCAAATCATCATAAAACCCATAAAAGGGGTGGCAGCAAACAAATTTCTCACATGCAAGAGAAAAACCATATGTCATTCAAAATAAACTCATTTCAAATCAAACACATTCAAATAAACACATTCAAATCAATTTACAAAGTTAAAACAAAGAAAAAGGTTAGTTGTGCACAAACCTTCAATAATTCTCCTTCCTTGTTACCTACTTCTCTTTGTCTGTTCCAACTTCTTTTTCTACTGAAAATACACAAATAGAATACCTCAATACCAATCTCAATTGCTACCAAGAACTCATTACATGCATGTCTAATGCATCCCAAGTTAACTTTTAAAATTTTAGAATATTTTGGTTTTGGTACAGCTTGGTGCCCCAATCTTTGAACCCAATTTTTACCTAGTTTCGATCATAATTTGGTGAGGTGTTCTTCATGAAAATTGTTCATTTAGGTCTTAAATTTATTTTCCTTTTTGAATCACCTAATTTGGAACAGTGTAGCTCAAGTTATGACCAAAACATGGTTACTATTTACTTTACTATTCATCCTACAGATTTAGTTCTAGCAAATTTATCGATCCAAATTTGTTCAGCAATTTGATCAAGTTAAGTCCATAATTTGGTCTAATTTCTTCATAAAAAATGTTATACTATGTCTTAAGTTTCCATTTGTTCAAGAATCGCCTAAATCGGAGTTTTTTAGAGAGAGTTATGGCCATGCAAAGTTTACTATTCATATGGTAAATCTGTAGATTTCCAGATTTCTGCAAATTCGGTGATTCAACTTTGCTCAGCAATTTGATTGGGTTAAGTCCATAATTTGGCCTCAAGTTCTTCATATGAAATGTTTTACTATGTCTTAGGTTTCCATCGGTTCAAGAATAACCTAAATCGAAGTTTTCTAGAGAGAGTTATGGCCATGCAAATTTTACTATTTATATGATCAAATTCTACAGGTTCTAGAATTTTATCTCCTATTTCAAGGCTCATTTCAAGTAGCTTAAGGTCATTTTCGGGGCACGGTATCTTCACAAAAATTCTAGCCCTATGTCTTAAGTTTCGTTTCCACTTAGTTTCACACTGATTGGAGTTGTGTAGCTCAAGTTATGGGCTTCCAAACACACTGAATTCAGTGTGCAAAATTCTGCCCTAAGTTCAAATTTTCATTTATTCAATTGTTCCCTCTAACCAACCTCAATTCACATTTAATTCACCCAAAATGACTATAATTTAGCATTGACACATTAATGGCACTTCCTAACACAAAACCCATAATTTTCAAACACCAAAGTTTGTAATTTTCCCTAATCCTATAATTTCGTTACTTCCATTCATCAACCCAATGTTAATTCAAACTAAATAAACCTCAAATGATCATAATTTAACACTACACACACCAATTTCACTCTCTAGCACTAAAACCCAATTTTCCCATGAACCCTAATCTTCCATAATTCAATTTATGCAATCCCATAAAATCTTACTACTCCCAATCATGCATACTACCTCAATTTAACTTAGATTTATCATCAATTTAACTAAAATACATCATAACCCTAATTTTTCCTAAGTTGGCCAAAACCTTAGTTTAGGTTCCATGCATATTTCCTTTCAATTTCTCATGAAATTTCATCATAAGTTAACTTCATTCAAGGCTTATACAACTAATCTAACTTGAAAAGAAACTTACCTCAAGTGATTTCTTTCCAACTTCAATTTTTCTTCCAATTTCTTTTGCTCTACTTGCTCCATTGCCTCAATCAAAGTTCTCTTTGATCTTTTCTTTTAGTAGGTTATGGGATTTATGAAGGGAATTTAAGGGAATTAAAACTTGGGAGGAGAAATCATTAAGGGGAAGAAGTGGAAGAAGAAGAGAAAGAGAGAGGAGTGCATGGTGGCACCTTATGAAAAAAAAAAAAAAATGAAGAAGACATTTGTCTTCTTATATATATATATATATATATTTAACCCCAAAATTAGTTTATTAAAATTATAAATTCTAATTGTCATAAGGAAAATTAAACTTAAATTTTTATTCCCCCTTTTTTTTTACATTTACACTTAATTTTTCCTTTTAATTAAATAATTAAATTTAATTATTAAAAGCCCATAAGTCCTTCATTTTAATTTTTTCATAATAGAAATAAAAGTTTAAGTTTTCATTTCTTAAATTACTTGAATTTTTCTTCAATTTTTACCCCATAGTTCAATTCATTAATTTCATTTAATTTAATTGATATTTCGGTCAAAAGTAAACTCTTGAGGTGAATTGACCAAAATGCCCCTTATCGGGTCATAATCCCTCTTTTTCAATATACTCGGTTAATCCTTATATTTTTGGGTCACTTGAATTTTTATTGTGTCTATCTCAATTAATTTTCTATTTATTTTTGGTCCTCAAGGTATCTTTAAATAGTACTAGTCACGGACAAAAAATTGTACTATTCATAACTCGGAGGTTCAGGGTGTTACACTAACTCTCCATGGAAGAAGAGTTTTTCCTGTTACTACTTGAATCTCTCTACCAAAAATGAAGAGGCCTTCCTGTTAAATTCAAAGTTTTGCACACATCCATTGCCACTTAACAAAAAATAAGCAAAATAAATTTGCTCATACCCATTAGTATATTGGGAGGAGACTAAGAAATCTTTGATATATTTCCATAAATTGCATTATTTTTGCTAAAATTTTTAGAAGTATCTGATACAACTTGAATGCATATAATTGGGAGGGATTGTGGCTAAGCGAAAGTAGAACGACAAACAATATAATTGGGAGTGATTTTAGTTAGCTGAATGAAAGTGAAGCTGCAAACAATAAGAAAGATGGAAAACCATTAATTTGTAAAACAACATAAGTTATAAGCAAAGGAAATCAAATCTATCCTTAAACTAATTTTTACTCTATTGAAAATTTAAGAGAAACCTTAGATGCATTTGAAAATTAATAAATGATTGATATATAAAAGTAAAAGGTTTGAAGCTGTGAAGAAATATAATAGGCAAATAAAGAAGAGTCTTATGTTTTTCTTCCTTTGGCCGAAGTGCACTCTCTCTCTCCTCTCTCTCATCTTCCTCAATTCCACGATAAAAGCTCATTTTGAGCTTGAATACCCCCAAAATTAGCTAATTGTTTCCTAGTTCCTCAAATTAAACATAGCTTTTGAGTTTTGAAAAGAAGATTGGAGCAAGAAATTGAACGAAAAATTGAAGAATTGGAGAGTTTGGAAGAGCACTACAACAGGTAAGTCTCTCTCTACCTAATTTAGTTTATAAGTGTAGAATTGAGGTTGAACAAGTGGAAATACATGAAAAATTTAAAAAATTATGTATAAATATCGACGAAGGAAATTCAGCCAGCCATGGTACTTTAGGGTTTTGATGAGTTCAATTTAAAATAAACATGAATTTAAACTTAAATAAGGTTGAAAATGTGATTAGTAAAGTGAATTGGGTATGAATTAATCAATTGGGAAATTAGGGTTCTTGAAATTAGAGTTTTGGTAACAATTAGGAATTTTGGTGAATTGATGATCAACTGACCTTGTTGATGCTTGAATTGTTCAATTGGTAAGTCAATAAGTGCATTTGAGTGAATGGACTTGAAATGGGATTGAGTGTAATAAGTGTTGCATTCTGGGTAGATTGACCCCTGTCCACTTAGGTAGCTATAAATTGAATTCTGTTATACTAATTGGTGTGATGCTAATTGGAGATGAAAATAGGGTCATAATGCAACAACTTTCATGTAGAAACCTTGCCCTAAAACTGACTTCAACTAGACCTAAAATCTACTTGAATCCAGATTAGGTACCCTGTCACTAGATAAAACTGATCATATGATTAGTGCATGTTGAAATGGTCATAACTTTGTGTATAGAGGTCCAAATGACCTAATTTTTGAACCATTGGAAAGGTTAAACATAGGAGCACATTTTTCATGCAGAACTCAGAACCCAGTTTGGCCTCTAACCAAATCAAATTGCTAGCACAATTTTGGTTACCAAATCTGCTAAAACCTAAAATTTGCCTAGAATTCTAGAATTGGCCAATCCGGCCAATTATGGTTAAATGGCCATAATGTGAGCTATAAAACTCCAAATGGAGTGATTCAAAAAGGGAATTAAAGCTAAGACAATAAGAAACAACTTTGATGAAGAAAAGTTGGCCAAATTTCTGCTGTAGAAAGTCCAATGGAATAGTAGACCCAAGAGACCCAAAACTGAAATTTTGGAATTTCATATAGGGAATTTGGAATTTCAATTGGCAAGCAATGCCCACATAATTGTAAACCAAAATGTGGTAGGTGGGAGTAATTAGAACTAATATACTTATTAAGTATGAAAAAGTCAACATTTTAGCTAATTGGTCAAATGAATAGTAACCACAAATGCACCTAATGCAAATGATTCAAATGTATAAATCGTATTGGGTAGATTAAGGCTATAAAAATTTTAATTGTTGAATTACTTATTAAAAGATTTAAATGAGTACTGAAACACTTTAAATGGTGTGTTTCAGTAGAATGAGATACTGAGAAGGACAAAGAAAAAGTGAGTCAAGGCTAAGAGGCAACTCATTTGAGGTTTGTGCATAACAATTAACTTCTATTTGATTTTTAATTTGAATTTTTAACTGAATAATTTATGAAATTTATTTATGACTTCATGGATATCGAATAATTTGGTTGACAAAGAATTTAATGCTGTTAGCCCAAATTTTGGGAAATTAAATTATATGTGAATTTATGGATATTTTGAGATTTGGATAATTATCGAAATGGTTTGAAACCATAGTCTTCATGACTATATGTTTGAATTCATCACTGGCTTGCCTAGTGGGATGAATTGGTTTTGTATTCCCTCTCTGGTTGAAGTGTTGAGGTGTGTGCCAGTTGAAGACGAATCGAATGAGTACTCATATATTTTTGCTAGCTAGCCTTGGCATTCCTCATTAGCCTTTGGCTAGTGGGATGAATTGGATATTGGAGTTATGATTAAGCTGTGTGATTTTTCAAAATTTATTTTGTGATTATGGAATAAAATTTAGTTTATCTAAGAAATTTTCTGACTTTAGAAATAAAGCAGGATTCTATATGTGTTAATATTCAAATTGATTTACCCAGGAAAATTGTGATTAATTGTTGTATAAATTATTATTTTCTTTAAGTTGTGCACCATTGAGTCTTTGGCCTAGCGATAGCTTCTTATTGCTGTCGTAGGTACAGAAGTAAATAAGGCAGCAGAGTCGGCTGCTTGGGACTGAAGTGACCAGCATTTTGGATTTTTACCGAGTATATAGATTATACTCCTGTAAATTTTTATTCTAATGTATATGTATGTAAATTTGGCTTAAGCAGTTGTATAATAAATTTTAAAATTAATTTTTGATCAGTGTAAATCTTTGTAATATAAAATTGTTATTTTTATTTTATGAAATATTTAAGTTCCTTTTTATATTTGTCAAATAATGAAATGCTGAGATTGAGATCGTTGAAAATTGAGCTGTGTTTATAATATTGGAGTTTGGGATTGAGATTTATATATTGAGAGTGTTTTCATAGGTTTTTTAAAAACTACTTTTCCAAATTATAAACGGCACTCTACTGAATTTTCTGTAAAAATTATGGAGATTTTTAAATTAATTAAAAATTTAATTATGACTTAACTTCAATTAAAGTTTTTAATACCTGTTCAAAATTACCCACCATTTTAAAAAGGAATGGAAATTGGTTGAAAATCCCTTATAGTGTATTTAATGGGTTATCGGTAGGCGAAGTTCGATAATTCATTAGGTATACTACGGGATCATGTTATGTCTTATAGAGGGGTAAGGTGTGACATGAGACACTTCAACCAAATTTTCTATTTTGGAGGCCAAAGTTCTTTGAAGAAGGAAACAAAGAAAGAGAAGAAGAGAGATTTATTAGATTTGGAGATAATGAGGTTGTAGGTGTACTGAGAGTATTCATGGTTGTTGGGGTTTTCTCCTTACTCATTTTTCAACTAAATCCTATTCATGTACCTCTCTATTCATAACAAGGCTCTCATACCACTAACTGGCTAGGAACTCTTCGAGCTGATAAACATAACAATACTCATGCGATGCCGAGATACAACAAGGCACTATAGCCATAAATAGAATTTTTTAAAATTACAAGGGCTTTATAAATAGTTATAATATTTAAGAATCAATTTGCAAAATATATGAATGATTTATAATTAATTAAAATTTTTAGAGACCTTAAAGTAATTAATCCATATTTTAATAATTTAAATTTAAAATGTTTTAATTTAATGGGACTCATATTTTAAAAATTCAAGGACTAAATTATTAATAAAGCAAAACCTAAGAGACTAAATTATTAAGAAAATAAAACCTTAGTGACTAAACTATTTTTAGATAAAATAAAGATAAGGGCATATTGGTTATTTTTGCTAAAATTAATGTTAACTTAACGAAATTTTAACGGAAGAGACTAAGTTATAGGTTTTGTCAAATCTCAGGGACTAAATTCCTTGGCTTTGAAAATACAGAAACTAAGTTGTAAGTTTTGTCAAATCTCGGAGATAAAATTATACTTTACCCAATTTATTAATATTACTTTTAATTAAAGATAACTATATTACTAGTAAAATTATAATTAATTTAAAAAAAAAAATCATTAATTGTGCACATGTAATGATAAATTAATACTCTCAATTTTAATTGGCTAAAAAATATTAAATTTTTAATTTGATTGGTTAGATTAGTTTTCTATTTAAATTTAAATTCTATTATATTAACAATTTTAAGTTGAATTAATAAATGAATTTCCTTTAAATTTAATCTTAAAGTTAAAAACTATAAATTTAATTGTAACATGATCATCTCATCAATTTTTGTAATATGCAAATTTTAGTCTGGAATTACCTACGAATTATATAATCTATACTATGCAAAATTTAGTCTTCAAGGAAAGGGCATTACCTACTATTAACTTAAATTTAGTCGGTTATTTCTGACTTAACATTTAATATTACCAATTATAATTTGTTTAGTCAATAAATTATCAATTATATTTTAATTTTAGAAAACATTACCAACTAAACACAGTAGTCAGTAATATTTTGAATTATTTAAAATTTACTTACCTATAAAAAGGATAGTAGCTAAATTTTGTACATTGGTTTTTTTTAATTATATATAATTTGAAAATTAGCACCTGCAAAATATTTTGATTAGCATGTTTTTTGTTTAATTAATTACCTATTATTTTTTTATAATTTTTTAAATTTTTAAAATTTTAAATTCTAAAATATCTTATAATTAATTTGAAAGCTAATAATAATAATAATAATAATAATAATAATAATAATAATATCCAACAATAAAAATAATTGCTAAATATACCAAATTAAATATAAAATTCATTTCTGTAAAATGAAGCATACTAAAGTCCAATGAGTCAAATATAAAATTTTAAACCCGCAATTTTATGGAGATGGAGGTGTTGGTAGGCTCATCACCTCCATCATAGAGCTTCTCATATTTTCCATATTTGTCTCAATTTGCAACTTCAATTGATCCATATGATCTGTCATAGCTTGCCTCTAAGCCTCAAGCTATTTTTCCAACTCTTATATTCACTGTTGTAAAGTAACATTCTAACTAGAGCTTGATGTAGACACCAGACTCAAAGATCGATGCTCCAACTGAAGGGTAAAAGGTAGATGATGCAGATCCAAGACCATACACTTTTTGTCTCTTCTCACTGCCTCTGACAACATCCAAGTAAGTTGGTTCTCATCGATGTTGTCGAGTGTGGCTTTTGTTAGGTCCCCCCTCCTAACTACTATAGCGTCCTATATGTAATAAAAAAATAAAAATAATTATAATTCATTAATCATATAATAAAATAAAAAAATAATTGGGATGAAATAAGTAAAGTGTGTCGTACATGTATATTCCTAAATTTTTGATCCACAAAAGTCCCCTTCTTATGCTTTCGGGTGTGAGTGTGGACAAACAATTAAGTCAGAGTTAGCTTTCAACCCAATTCTCTTCCCTGAACAAAAGAAAAGTAGTTTTCATAAACTATTATTATATGTATATATATGTAATAAATTATTAAAATTTATTATGAAATTAAAATAAAGATGGACAGAGTTTTTCTTATATTTTGACATTTTATCCTGTTTTTACCCTGTCAAAAATCAATAAAATTCTCATAATTTAATTACATAGAAATTATTATGAAATTAAAATAAAAACAGAAAAAATTTTCCCTGTATTTTGACATCTTACCCTGTAAAAAATCTCACAATTCAATCGCACAACAATCCACAATATTTTTCATAACAATTTTATCATAATTCCATCATATTTCTATCAACAATCATATATGCCTATGTCCTCATAATTAATGTGTGTGTGTGTGTGTGTGTGTGTGTATTGTGATGTAATAATGAATTTGTGATTTGTTTCTATGAAAATATTTACCAATTTATTTGACCATGCAGCATATTTTATAGTTCTGCCTGTGTGGATAGATCACCCAAGAGCATTTGCAGCACCGCAGTAATTTCTAGAATATAGCTCTGACAGCCGAATGACCTCGGGTTCATTCTAGTACCTATAAAAAATTCCCCATGTTTCTTCAGAAATATATGAGGGCTTTTTCTTTTAATTTTTCAAATCTGTCATCATGTCCTTATAGAATTCGGTTACCCTTAATCTCTGTGCATCCTTTATCCTTACTTCATTAGAGGAATCCCAAAAGTATTTTTTTTTTGGAAAAAAAGAATATATATTTTTAATGATTAATGTATATTGAAATATGAAGCAACAAAAGAAAAAAAATGATGCTACCTTAAAATCTTCCCAATAAAAATCATTTGTCTCTTGCGAGACAGCCTTCTAGTTGACACCATTAGGGTCGATACGCTATTTAAAAGTATTCGTGATCACATTGTTAGTAGTATACCCTAAAGCATATCATTATTTGTATCTTTTAAATATTTGTTTATTAATAAAGATAATTATTCTTTCCTGTTTACATAAATTATTTATGTGTAATGGAAAAGGTCCATTGATATTTTGTTAGAAATTCTATTCTAAAGTTGTTAAGAATATGAGTGACAGAATTTTTTAGTACAAAGTATCATAAAGGTGGTTCACAATCAAGGATACTTCACAAGGACATGACTTATTCGGAAAGATTGTTATTCATGCTTGTCACCATAGATTAGTATGAGATGCTAATAAGATGGAATGATGAGTCGCATGCCATATGAGAAGCATGATGGGCACTTATTTGATGAATAGGCTGAACCAGTGATGCTTATGATATGCACATGGAGTTTACTCTTATCAATGCAATGTCATAAATATCATACTAGTGCATAAAATTTCTTGACCTGAGATAAAACAGTTATCTTGTATATAGGTGGTTTGAGTTTGATACTACTTTCATACTCATACTATGTATGGGTATATGGGTAAGTGTTGGCTCCTACTAGTTATATATGGAGATATGTAACACCCCTCACCCGTCTACAGTGT
This sequence comes from Hevea brasiliensis, assembly GCF_030052815.1. Lineage (NCBI taxonomy): Eukaryota > Viridiplantae > Streptophyta > Magnoliopsida > Malpighiales > Euphorbiaceae > Hevea > Hevea brasiliensis. Next base: position 36,612,620 of record NC_079497.1, on the reverse strand, counting down.
AGCGGAGCATGGCGTGTCACACGGAGTGCCGGAGCTCCTGATCTTATCTTATTTCACTTCAGTTCTTAATATGTTTATTTAAAAATTTCTAGGTATAGTCTAGGCACTAACATTGTTTATTAAAGTCTAACTGATGTGGTATTCCAAACATTTTATTTTCCAAAAATTTGGCAGAGTGCCGATTAAAAATTCACAGAACAGTTTTTCTAGCCTATAAAAGAACAATTCTAATGTATTTTTACAATTCAACTTTGCTCAATATAATCTCAACTCAATATCATGTATTCTCAGTATTCTGAATCTCAAATTCATTCATATTCAAACTCAGTTCATATATCAAAATGCTCAATCTCATTAATGTACATAATTTGAAACTAACTGTATAAATTCACAGTCTACATATTATGCAAATTGATTACATCATATATGTATTCAATATAATTTCTTAATTTGAATTACAATATAAGAAATAATTAAAATATACAAAATACATAGTATGCTTAATGTGAGCCCTATCTACATGCATTGCTGAGGAGGTAATAACCTTGTACTCTTCTGACACTTCTGCAGATTTGGACTCCAAAAATCTCAGTCAAAGTATCTGGGCAAGGAAACAATTCCATCACGCTAAGCATTTCTGCTTAGTGGTGCAATAGTGTAACAAGAAATAATATATACAAATAAAGAAAGGATAGAGCATAATTTAAATATTCAATAATCAATTTGATTTACTGGAATGTTTCTAGTATTAACCATCTTATATGCTAATTTGTACCCCTTCAGAAATGTCGAGTTTACAACTTTGCAGTAATAATATTCAATTGTGTTTCTATTGCTAATCCGTTTTCTCATTTCATTCAATTCTTTCTAAAGTTTTTAATTGCTAATATTTTTAAATTTATTTCAATCAATTACACTGCCCAAGTAACCTATGACAGGCTAACTAAACTGGATAACGGGTGATAGCACTAGACACCGTAGTGTCTCAGGCCATCATACCATGGGATGTGTAAACTTAGTATGTCAACTACGTATGCAATCAATATGGCAAAGAGGCGATGGTAACAAATACAATCATTATGGCTAAAAATCCATCAGATAGATAATAAGATAATCGGCATGCATGCTTCAGCAATATAGGCATAAAGCTCTAGCATAAAGCATGAAATATAGGCATAATGTAACACCCCTCACCCGTCTACAGTGGAGTCGAGTAAGGCGTGCTGGAGTACTTAATCTTATTTGATTTCATTATAGTTCTTGATTTATTTGTTTAAAAACTTTATCTGAGGTTTAAGCTATTTTTACTTTTATCATATAACTAATTTGGAAATTTCAAACATTTTAACAACAAATCCGGCAGAGCGCCTGCTGTAATTTGGACTAATAGTTCTTCTGAACCTGCCAAAAACAATTTCAATATATACTCAAATTCATAACTTAGATTATCTCAAGGCATTCTCATCAGTTTCTCAAACTCAGATTCAATCTCAAAATTTCTCAAATTCAATCTCATTCAGAATCATTATGATTAGATAATCAATTCAAATATCAGAATTCTTATATTTCATTAACTTATATAATTTGTCAATTAAGTATATAAATTTATCAAATACAAGATATATAAATGAAATTACAGTTACTAATTCACATTATAATATAAGCAGTAATTATAAAGTACAAATTTAAAAACATGCTTAAAATGAGCCCTATCTATATGTATTGCTAAGGAGGTGACAACCTTGAACTCTTCTGACACTTCTGCAGATCTAGACTCCAAAAATCTCAATCAGCAGTCTACTGGTTTTACCTTCAGCACCTGCACAAGGAAGCAATTTCATCGCGCTAAGTGTTTCTGCTTAGTGGTGCAATAATATAATGACAAATAATATATATAAATAAAGAAACAAATAAATCATAATTCGGATATCTAGGAATCAATTATTCTAACTGTATTGTATTTTAAGTCTCTACGATTCTGCAAATTGTATCTTTGTTATGTTTCTATTGCTAATATCTTTTATTCATTTCATTAAATACTTAATTTTATTGTACTGAAATTTCCATATACTTAACTTAACTTAACTGCTTGAATTGAATAATATTTTAATTGACTGCCCGTGTAGCCTATACACTGACTAGACTGGAAAAACGGATATACTGACACTGAGTACCTAGTACCTCGGGTCGTCACACCATCGATCACAAAGTATCTCCTGGTGTGCAAACAGTGTGGCTAAAAAGCCATATAATCAATCAGGCATTAAGCCGAGTATAATAACACAATCTGTATAGCTATAGGCTATTAAAATCATAGTATGGCATAATAAGCCACAAAACACAATATAGTGTAGAGCCATTTATAGAATAGCTGTCAGAATCCTATTGGCATGCCAACCTATCCAAACTAGTCAATTAGGCAAACTAGGGCATATTATAAGATTAAATATTTATTTTTAGGGTTTACTGGTCATTATACCATTCACTGGTTAATGAAAATATTGACCTTTTCATACAGCATGCATAAGTTGATTCTAATATCAACATGTCAAATTTTGCATTTCAATATGCTACCAATATAGTGCAATTTACAATTTTCACAAGTTGGCATTTGTTGCTAATTTACTTCAAGGCTTGATTGTATGTTAATGTAAAATTTTCAGTTTTAGTGTGCTAGATTGGTCTAGCTTAAAGTCCTATTTCTCTTGGTTTTTAGCTTATGATCAAAGAAGCAAAATTGTAGCTCTATGTCTTATTGCACTCTAGGCAAAATTTTAGGTCATTCTGAGTTGTATAGACAAAGATATGGTCAATTTACTAAAGCTGAACAGATTGCACCTTTAGTGCAAAATTTGACCAATTTTATGTCACTTTTAGTTCTCGCAGTTTTGGTATCCGAACTTGTGCAAGCTATTTGACTTGGTTCTGGCCATTTCTGGGATTTGATGTCTTCATAAGAATTGTAGCTCTATGTCTTATTGCACTCTGGGCAAAATTTCATTACATTCTGAGTTGTATAGACCAAGATATGGTTAATTTACTAAAGCTGGACATTTAGCACCTTTAGTGCAAAAATTGGTCAATTTTATGTCACTTTTAGTTCTGGCAGTTTTGGTACCCAAACTTATGCAAGCTATTTGACTTGGTTCTAGCCATTTCTGGGCTTTGGTGTCTTCATAATAATTGTAGCTCTATGTCTAAACTATCAATGGTAAAAATTTCAGGTCAATTGGACCTGGTTTGAGTGAGTTATGGTCATCCTAAAGACTACTATTCATATGGTTAAAAATCTGGGTTTGCAATGTTGCCATTCCGGATTTGGTCATTTTTAAGGTCAGTTTTTAGGCAGAATTTTGGCAACATTTCTGCATGAAAGTTGGCCTATTTGGTGTCTAGTTTCACCCCCCATTGGCCTCATACTAATTGGGTTCACAATTTTGCACTTATGACCTATTTTAGGCATTGCCAACATACATAACCTACATTTGAACATCACACTTCCAATTTTGACAATCCTCCTCCTCCCAATACTTCAACATTTAATCATGGCACTTCTATATATATTGTACACAATTCCAGCAAGGTATTTTGAACAGAACACTCAAGTCTTCAATGCACACAATACACCATTCATGTTTAACATTTACTTACACCAAAATTCAACATACCTCAATATCAATCCTACACACACACTTCCTTTGCAATTACACAAACTGCCCACTATTCAACACCATCATATTTCATTAATAAATTTCATAAACTCACACACAAATTCATGATATTTAAGGCTGCCCAACATGGCAGTTTACTAAAGCATCAAATTCTCACTATTAAACCCTTAATTCAAGCACTAACATACACATACTTGGATATTAACTTACTACAACTTCCATTTGAGTTAATCAACCTTAATTCCCATCCATTAAATATAAGAATAAGTCACTAACCATGCATTTTCGTGGCTGCCAAAACTAAGGTTCACTAATACTCAATCATTTCCTCAACTTTTCTTAACAATTTAACTTACCCAAAGCTCAACACAAGGATTAGTGAAGGAAAATGGAAAGATTAAGCACTAACCTTTATTTGGAGTTTGCTAAACCTCACCAAAACTTCTTTTTTTTGCTGCCTATGTGTTGCCCATGATGTGTAGACTAACTTTAATGAAGAACTCTTGAAGAAACTAGGGCTTAATCATAGAGGATTGGAGCTTTATGCATGAATGGCCATGGAGTTTTATGGGAGAGCATTTTCGGCCATGGATGAAGAATTGAAGGAAATGAAATGAGTTAGTGGAGAAATCTATCCACTTTAGCCCTTTTATACCCCATTATCTTTAGGTTAATTAATATATATTATGCTCCACTAACCTTAGGTTAATTAGTTTAATAATCCACTTTTAATTATTCCAAATTATACCACTCATTTTTCCTTAATTGCAAATATCATGTATAATTTCATTTTTCATGAAATTTTCAAAATTTAATACCACTTATTTTTAATGGACATTGAGGTTAAAAGTCAACTTTAGGTGTCAAATGACCAAAATGCCCCTCTTTGGGTCAAATTCAGACTTTTTCGATAGCACCGATTTACTCAGTGTACTGTCGATTTCTTTAAATTTCGTTTTTCATTTATACTAACTTATTAATTTTTCTTTGACATTTCCAATGTCAATTACACCTCAGTAGACCTTTAATTTGGTCCCGAAAACATTTTCCAAGGTCACCCGTGGTCTAGGGCTAGTCAATGGTCCTCGCCGTAACTTTCCAGTGCGGTCACCCATCACTACGAGTTTGGCTCATTTAACTTAGTCACATTTTATCTCTTTTATTTTTCCTTAATTTTTTCTCATCACGTATTTCATTATTTTATAGTTTCTCACTGTCATTACAGTGTAGTTCTAGACATTCCGACTTTTCGGGACAGACATTAGCCGTCAGAACAGTAGGATGTACGGGCTATGAAAATGAGGATGCTACACATAAAGCCTAACGCATAAAGTGTTACACAGTACTGCTCAAGCAATACCCTATTGGCATGCTAACCTATCCAATCTGACACACGTGTCTAGGCAATACATAGGCATATAAGTATTATCAAACGTTAATATGTATTAAAATATTATAATTTAATTAGAAGCTCAATTATAATTTATCACAACTGATTCTGTTCCTAGTAGGAACACAGATTTCTAGCTCACAATTGCATAATTATTGCATTCCTTATACATTCATTACGTCATTGTATCATATCAAATGTTCAGAAGTACTATTATACTCAAAACAGACTTCCTCTCTCTGAGGATGAGGACTAATGTTCTATGCACACATTCAGATGTTTTATCATGTCATTCTGTTACTATTTACATCACTAGTCAACAATAAATGTTGACTTTTTATACACACTAGGTAAATTGATTTTAATGTCACTAATATGATCCATTTTTCATTCCTCACATTTTGGCATATGTTGCCAATTTCCTTTCTAGGCTTTATTGCATAGTATTGTCAATTTTTCAATTTTGGTATGCTAGATTAATCTAACTAAATGTCCTTTTTCCCTTGGTTTTTAGATTCTGGTCAAAGAAGAAAATGTATAGGTCTATGTCTTACTGAATTTTTGCCACTGATTTCATGTCATTCTGGGTTGTATAGACCAAGATATGGTTAATTTACTAAAGCTAAACAGATTGCATTTTTAATGCAATTTCAGGTCCTTTTTTTTTAGGTCAAATTCAATTCTAGCAGATTTAGTACCCTAACTTGGGCAAGCAATTTGACTTTGTTCTGGTCATTTATGGGCTTTGGTGTCTTCAAAAGAGTTATAGCTCTATGTCTAATCTTTCCATTCATATAAATTTTAGGTCATTTGGACCTGTTTTGAGTGAGTTATGGTCAAATGAGTGACTACTGTTCATACGGTCAAATGAGTGATTACTGTTCATATGGTCAAATTCTGGGTTGCAATGGTTCTGGACAGTTTTGATACCTCAATTTATGCAAGCAATTTGACTAAGTAAATGGCATTTCTGGGTTCTATGATCTTCACAAAAGTTGTAGCCCTATGTTTAAGCTTTCCATCAGTATAAATTTCAGGTCATTTGGATATGTTTACAGTGAGTTATGGTCATTTGATTGGCTATTATTCATATAGTAAAAAATTCTGGATTCACTAATGGCAATCTGGATTTGGTCACTTTTTAGGTCCCTTTCTAGGCAGAATTTTGGCACAACTTCAACATGAAATTTGGTCCATTACAAGTCAAATTTTACCTTCAATTGGCCTCATACCAATTGGCGTCGCACATTTTTATTTATGGCTCAATTTATCTGTTGTTTTCAATACAACACAACCTACACAAGAATTTGCACTTCCAATGTTTAATTTTCCTTCTCCAAAACTACAATACAACATTCATAGCTCTTCTAATCTCATTCATCGAGTCTCAAATTAATCAATTCCTAGTAGTATACATAAATCCTCAATATACAATACACAACCTTAATTCAAGGAAACAAAATTAACATCTTAAACATGGGATTTAATTAGCTAATACCTATACTTCAATTAGCCATATATAATACACTTTCACTACTCCATCAGTACTATAATTCACCAAGTAATTTCATGAAATTATCAACCTTCTAAGCTCGTTAATGCTGCTAGAATTTACCACTTGTCCTAGGTCTTCCACAATTAGTCAAACCCTACCTCAAAACTTTAACATTAAATATACACATGAAATAATCTTTCTAACTCATGTAATACCTTAATTAACACCACAAAACACCCATTTTACACATGAATAAATCAGACTCTAAATTATTCCATGGCTGCCAAATTTGAGTTCACCAAATACCCAACCAATTCTTCAAATTTCTTAACCATTCAACTCATATCAAGATAAATACAAAGTTTAATTAAGTGAGGAAGAGAAAACTAGCACTAACCTTTAACCAAGGGCTTCCCAAGCTTGTAAATCTTCTCCAAGTCCTCTCCTTCTTGCTTCCTATAGCTTCCTCAACGTGAGTGTGCAAACTTTAATGAACAAACCAAGTGGAAATAATGGCTAAATCAATGGTGCATGGTGATGGAACTCATTCGGCCATGGTGGTTTCTTTCATGGAGAATTCAGTTGGTTATGGAGCAAGGTTGAAGTGAAGGAGCAGAAGCATGAAAATCACAAGTTTAGATCATTGAAATTCAAAATTTTTTATCGAAGGCAACATGCATCATGCAAGATTCATTTTTATCTATTTGATTTCAATGATAAACAGCATATTAAAACTCATTTAATATATTTTTGGATTTACATTTGCCATTTATGATTTTAGAATTAATTAGATTAATTATTAGAACTCTAGATTAGATAAAAAACAAGTGCACTAACCTCTTGCACTGCTGTCACACCCTACTCCTCCGTAAGATATAACATGACCCCGTAGTACACCTAATGAATTACCAAACTTCGCCTACTGCTAACTCATTAGATACACTACAAGGGATTTTAAACATTTTCTTATTTCTTTTTACAGTTGTGAGATCCTTTGACAAGTGTAAATTTTTTTTTTTATCTGAAGTGAACCAATTAACAAATCTGAAGTATCAATAATTTCTGTAAAAATTTTGGCAGCTCGCCATCTGTATTTTGAATAAAACAGTTCTTCAAAAACCTATAAAAAACACTTCCAATATATTTGTCCAATCCCAAACTCCAGTATGGCTCAACACAAATCAATTTTCTCAACATTTGTCATACTCCATTCAACATCAATTTTCAATATTTCCAAAGACAGACTACAAAATGACTGAGTAGTTTAAAAGCTGAGATAAGAAATAAATATATTACAACTTTAGTTTACAATTGCTCAAGACCAAGTATAATATATACATACAGTGTACATACATTACAACAAAAAATTACAAAATTATGATATACTCAATATACCCGGTGAAATCTCAAAATGTAGCACAAGTAACCTACTCTGCTGCTCTATCCGTCTGTCTACCTGTGACAGCAATGAAAAAGCTATCGCTGAGTAAAATTTACTCAGTGGTGCACAATAACAATTTAAAATGCAGTATATAAAACTTTTATTGACAATTTACAATTCAAACAATTCACAAATTTTCAAAGCTCACATAACATAAATTTGATCAAACAATTGAATAACACAGTGTTGCTAATTAATAACACAACTTAGGTTATGACACAAACTTTTCCGAATATGCCGTGTTGTACACCACGACAAGGCATACTCACCCTACTAATCGAAATTAATGAGGGAGGTGGCTAGCTAGCTAAGAAGAACTCATCCATACTCACCTCAGACTGACAAGTCAAAGAGGGAGGAATATAGTCATACTCACCCCATAAATGGAGGAGGAACATAGTAATATTGCCATGCCAAGTGTGAATCAAAACAATTCCAAATCACAATATTTAAATATTTCATACAAACCATAAATAACATTTTAACTCAAAACTTCCATTTGCAAAGTAGGCAACACAATAATTTCTAAATAATATTCCCAATGCCAAAACAATAAAAAAAAAAAAACTATTCATAACTCATTTCTCCAAATAAATTTTCTAGTAAAAGTAGTGAATATAAAAAAAAATATTATGCACAGACCTCGGATGAGTCACATCTTGGCCTTGACTCAATGTTCCTTATGCTCTTCAATATCCTTTTCAACTGAAATACACAATTTAAAGTGTTTCAGTACTCAGTTATATTGTTTCTAATCATAAGGTTCCATAATTAAATTTTATTGGTACTACTCTTTTCATTAGTCAACCTATAATGTTGACCCTTAATACACTCTAGGGGAATAAATTTTAATGTTATCAATATGTCACATTTTGCATTTCAATATGCTACCAATATAGTGCAATTTACCATTTTTACAAGTTGGCATTCATTGCCAAATTACTTCAAGCATCATTGTATGTAAATGTCAAGTTCTCAATTTTTGTGTGCTAGATTTGTCTAACTTAAAGTCTTATTTCTCTTCGTTTTTAGCTTATGGTCAAAGAAGCAAAATTGTAGCTCTATGTCTTATTGCACTTTGGACAAAATTTCATGTCATTCTTAGTTGTATAGGCCAAGATATGGTCAATTTACTAAAGCTGGACAGATTGCACCTTTAGTGCAAAATTTGGTCAATTTTAGGTCACTTTTAGTTCTGGCAGTTTTGGCACCTGAAATTTTGCAAGCTATTTGTCTTGGTTCTGGCCATTTATGGGCTTTGGTGTCTTCATAAGAATTGTAGCTCTATGTCTAAGCTATCTATGGTAAAAATTTCAGGTCAATTGGACCTGTTTTGAGTGAGTTATGGTCATCCTAATGACTACTATTTATATGATAAAAAATCTGGGTTTGCAAGGTTGCCATTCCGGATTTGGTCATTTTTAAGGTCAGTTTCCAGACAGAATTTTGGCAATATTTCCACATGAAAGTTGGCCTATTTGCTGTCTAGTTTCACTCTCCATTTAGGTGCTACCAACATACACAACCTGCATTTGAATATCACACTTCCAATTTTGATAATACTCCTCCTCCCAATACTTCAACATTTAATCATGGAACTTCTATATATATTGTACACCATTCCAGCAAACATTTTGGGCAGAACACTCAAGTGCACAATGCACACAATTCACCATTAAAGTCCGACATTCACATCCACCCAAATTCAATGTACATCAACACTTATTTTACACATACGCTTCCATGGCAATTATACAAATTGCCCACAATTCAACACCATCATATTTCATTAATAAACTTCATATTCACAAACACAAATTCATGATATTATAGGCTGCCAAACATAGCAGTTTGCCAAAGCATGAAGGTCCCATTTCAAACCTTTAATTCAAGCACTAACATGCACATACTTGGATATTAACTTACCACAACTTCCATTTGAGTTAATCAACCTTAATTCCCATCCATTAAATATAAGAATAAGTCACTAAACATGCATTTTCATGGCTGCCAAAACTAAGGTTCACCAATACTCAATTATTTCCTCAAATTTTCTTAGCAATTCAACTTACCCAAAGCTCAACACAAGGATTAGTGAAGGAAATTGATAAGATTAAGCACTAACCTCAACTCGAGCTTCACAAATCCATGGAATTTCCTCTCCTTTTTGATGTCTCTATGTTGCCCATGGTGTGTAGACCAACTTTAGTGAAGAGAGTTTGAAGAAACATGGCTTGAACTAAGGTGCATAGAGGTTTGTTCAAGCTTTGGCTATGGAGTTTCAATGGTGGAGTGATATGGCTGGTTTGAGAGGAGGTTGAAGATGAGTTTATTTTCTATCCTAATGGCTTTATATAGGTCCCTTAATACTTAGTTAGTGGAGCACTAAGATAGTTTAATGTATAAATTAATTAAAGTTCCTAATTTGCACTTATGCCACAATTCTTCCGCTATTTATATTATGTACTCATTTCTTATTTTTCGTGACATTTTCAAAGTATAATACCACTTATTTTTAATGGACATTGAGGTCAAAAGTCAACTCTAAGTGTCAAATGACCACAATGCCCCTATTCGGGTTGTATTCCCGATTTTTCGGTAACACCGATTTTTGTTAGTTTCTCGATTTCTCGTTTTTCTTTGTACTAATTACTTAATTTTTCTTTGATATTTATAATGTCATTTATGCTTCAATAGATCTTTATTTAAGTCTTAAAAATATTTTCTAGGGTTCCCCGCAGTCTAGGGCTAGTCAACAGTCTACGCCGTAACTTCCCGGTGCGGTCACCCATCGCTATGATTTTCAGCTCGTTTAACTTGTTTACATTTCCTTGCTATTATTTTTCCTTTATTTTTCTTGCATTTTCGTTTCTTGTATTTCATTATTTTATGTCTTCTCACTAACATTTAAATGTAGCTCTAGGCATCCTAGCTATCTGGACAGACACTGGTCACCAGAACTGTAGAACGCACTACCGAACATAGGGGTGTTACAACTACAGTGTATTTGACACCTTTGGGATGCGTCTAGGACACCAGATGTTGTCCCTCTAGCTTGTCCACACCAAGATCACCTATGACAGCCCTTGAACAGCTTCTACAGCTTTTTCTATGAATTAGAAAATCAAGTTTTGCCATTCGAGAGATTACAGATGTAACCAGGACACTAGAAATAATATCTAGTATTTTTAATTGAAGAGATTGTTTGCTAATCTCTTGAAATAGATGAGAGATGAAGAAGAAGAGAAGGGAGAGCAGCTAAGGGTGGCGGCACAAAGAGAAGAATTGCAGCTTGTTATGTTTGTTCTTTTATCCTTAAATTTATATAGCTAGGCCACCACTTAAAACCCTTGCCACATGTCACCTTCTGATTGACTCTAGGTTTAATTGACCCAATCAAATTGTGCCAAGAGTCAAACCTATATTTAATCTTAATTTTAATCATCTTATATGATTAAAATACATTTGGCAAGCTTATGTGTAGTGCCATGTGTCACCATCTCATGGTGCCACATGTCACCTTGTGAAATGACCGAAATACCCCTGTGTCTTAATTTTGAGTTCTCAACCTAAAATAATTATTTCTCTTCTTCTAATCAATTTATATCAAACATAAATTAATTAATTAATCTCTATTAATTAATTTCTCATTAATTAAATTCATATTTAAACACTTTAAATTTAAATTTAACTGATACTATACATCCAATAACATAGATTTGGTTTCAAGTCATGCTAGGGACTTTGCAATCTAATTGCAAACCAAACCTTTTTAATTAATCAATTAAACTCTTTAATTAATTAATCAAATCATATTTAATTTGGGGATTACTTGTGTATGTGTGTGACTTACTAGGCTCATCAATAATTAGCAATGAGACATGATATTAACTCTTAATATCATCAGAACTCTTTCTTACCATAAATAATTTCTCTAAATCATTTTGTGCACCTCATAGACCATGGTTAACACCTAGCATAGCATGTTATGGCCACCCAATTAGTAATAAGGTTTACCTTAAATGAACCTATAATCATAAGTTACCATGCACTAGAATCTCTCTATTACAAAATCCCAATTCGAGCTGGAGTCATGATTTATGTCAAACCCTATTTGCTATGAATATTATGTTCTCTTTTAATTCCAGTTCTTGATAAAAGATTTTTCTCATCAGAAACTCTTTTCTGATTAAATCTATCTGTCCTAGCCAAAACTTGAAACGTCAAGAACAATTAAATGAACATAGGATTTTATCCCTATTTACTTTGAGGAACAGATTCCATCTTGATCAACATTTACCTCTATATATAACTAGTAGGAGCCAAAACATGCCCATATACACATACACAATACAAGTATGAAAGCAGTATCAAACTCAAACCACCTATATACAAGATAACTGTGCTATCCCAGGTTTAAAGATTATATGCACTTATATGATTTATGACAATGCATTGATAAGAGTAAACTCCATGTGCTTGTTATAAGTGTCACTAGTTTGGCCTATTTATCATGTATAAGTGCCTATCATGTTTTTTATATGGCATGAGACTCACCATTCCATCTTATTTACATCTCATATAATTAACTTGGGAACAAACATGATTATAATCTTTCTAAATAACTCATGTCCTTATTGTGAAGTATCCTCGATTGTGAACCTATTTATGATATTTTGTGCTAGAGATACTGTCACTCATATTCTTAACAACTTAAGAATAGAATTTCTAATAAAATATCAATAGACCTTTTCTATTACTTATAAATATATCATGTAGACTAAAAGGTGAAAATGCCTTTTATTAATAAAAACGTGTACAAGATCCATACTAAATAATATGCTCTAGGACATACTACAAACAATCTCCCACTAGCACTAGAGCCATTCATTACAATATCTTAGACCCATCTTCTCAAGATGTCGGTCTAACTGTGCCTGTGACAAAGGCTTAGTGAATGGATCAGCTAGATTTTTAGCTAATGCTATTTTCTACATGGCCTTACCCAACTATTTATCTGATAATGTGATAGCGCCTTTCTTTATGTTTGGATTTTTTAATGAGACTGGGGTTTCTTATATCCACACATCTTCTTTTGCAGCATTTGATGCAACAATATACTCAGCCTCGGTAGTGGAATCGGCAGTCATACTTTGTTTGGAACTCTTCCAACTGACTGCACCTCCATTACAAATGAACACATACCTAGAGGTAGACTTTCTATCATCGATATCTGATTGGAAATCAGAATTAGTATAACCATCCAATTGTAAGTCTCCACCTCCATAAGTCAAGAATAAATCCTTAGTTGTTCTCAAGTACTTAAGGATATTCTTCACAGCTATCCAGTGTTCCAAACCTGGATTGGATTGATACCTGCTAGTCAAACTAACAGCATATGCGATATCTAGCCTAGTACATAACATTGCATACATCAAACTTCCAATAGCTGAAGCATATAGAATCCTGGCCATTTTATCTCTTTCTTCAGGTGTCTTTGGAGACATCTCTTTAGAAAGGTGGATACCATGTGTTACTGGTAACAATCCTCTCTTGGAATCAAGCATGTTATACCTCTTTAACACCTTTTCCAAGTATAGACTTTGGGATAAACCAATTATTCTTTTCGCTCTCTCTCTATAGATGCGAATCCCAAGAATATAGGTTGCCTCCATTAAGTCTTTCATGGAGAATGTATTTGACAACCATACCTTTACAGTTGTCAATATACCTGTGTCATTACTCATCAACAGTATGTCATCCACATATAAGACAACGAAAGTGATAGCACTATCACTAACCTTCTTATATACAGATGGCTCATCCTCATTTTTGATAAAACCAAATGATTTAATGGCTTCATCAAAATGAATGTTCCAACTCCTCGAAGCTTGTTTCAACCCATAAATGGATCGCTTTAGCTTGCATACCTTGGAACTATCTTGGGATTCAAAACCCCTAGGTTATTCCATGAAAATGTTTTCTTCAATGTATCCATTGAGAAAAACTGTATTGACATCCATTTGCCAAATCTCATAATCATAGTATGCAGCTATTTCTAATAGAATCCTAATTGATTTAAGCATGGCAACAGGCGAGAAAGTCTCCTCCTAGTCGATTCCTTGCCTTTGGTGAAACCCTTTCGCTACTAGCCTTGCCTTAGAGGTCTCTACCTTTCCATCAGAATCAATTTTCTTTTTGAATACTCATTTGTTCCCTATAGGTACAATACCTTCAGGTGGGTCAACAAGATCCCAAACTTGATTCTTATACATGGAATCAATCTTGGATTTCATAGCATCAATCCATTTGGAAGAGTCTATATCTGATATAGCTTCTTCATAGGTAAGTGGATTATCTCCATGATCAACTTCTTCATTAGTGGACAACTTTTATTCTTCTTCATGAAGGAAACCATATCTCACTGGTGGGTGAGATACCCTTGTTGTTCTACGAGGAACAGCTGTAGATGTTTCATTAATAGGTGTAGGTTGACTAGATGGATCTATATCCATCTGATCTGTTGGTCAGTCATAATTCTTCAATTATAACTCGGTTTGCCTTCCTTTGCCTCCTTCTTGAACAAACTGTTGTTCAAGAAATGTGGCATCTCTACTTACCACAACCTTTTGTGATGTAGGCAAATAAAAATAATATCCAAAATTATCTTTTGGATATCCAACAAATCGGCCATTTTCTGATCTGGTTTCCAATTTATCAGTGTTTAGTTTTTTGATATAAGTTGGACAACCCCAAATCTTAACATGCTTAAGACTTAGTTTTCTTTCATGCCATATCTCATAAGGTGAGGAAGATATTAATTTTGATGGAATCCTATTAAGAATATGCAAAGCTGATTCTAATGCGAATACCCAAAAGGAGATTGGCATATCAGTATAGCTCATCATACTACGTACCATATCCAATAGGGTACGATTTCTCCTTTCAGATGCACCATTCAGCTGTGGTGTTCCTGGAGGAGTCAGCTGGGAAACAAAGCCATGCTCTCTCAAGTATTCATCAAATTCAGTACTCAAGTATTCACCTCCACGATCTGATCGAAGAGCTTTAATACTCTTTCCTGTTTGATTTTCTACTTCAGATTTAAATCATTTGAACTTTTTAAAGGATTCATGTTTGTATTTTTTCAAATACAAATACCCAAACCTTGATTTATGATCACTAAAGGTAATAAAGTAATGAAAACCACCTCTTGCCATTTCTTTAAATGGATCACATACATCACTATGTATTAGCTCCAAAATATTTTCAGCTCTTAGCCTTTATCCTACAAAGGGTGATCTAGTCATTTTGCCCTGAAGGCAAGATTCACAAGTTGGAGTATACTCGGAGCCCAATGAAGATAAAATCCCCATTTTCTCCAGTTTTGTAATCCTATCTTCTGCAACATGACCTAACCTTAAGTGCCAAATATATTTTGAACTTGAGTTGATTTTCACCAAGGCATTGCATTCATTTAGATCACTTGCATTCATTTTGTGTTTCTCATTATTATCCAAATAATAAAAACCATCATTCATATAACCTGAACCAACATATTTATTTCCAAAATAATTATTGCAAACATCATTTATGAATTGAAATTCATTAGCCATTTATAGTCAAACTAGATATAAAAATGATGTTCTTAAAAGCATTAGGTACATATAAAATATTATTCAAACACAAAACATGTCCAAACATGTAAAAAGATTTAGATCCTATGGCTAAAGATTCAACAGTTGAGCCGTCGCTAATCCAGAGTCTAACATCTCGAAAACGCAAGCTACTACTATTTGCTAGTTCCTGCATATCATAAGAAATGTGAGAACTGGCACCAGTATCTAAAACCCAAGCTCTAAATGAACTATGAGTATCATCAGAATCTAAATAATAAGATATGGACATACCTTTCGAAGGTGTATCCTTCTTGTTCTTCAGAGAAGCAAGATACTCTAGGCAGTTCATTTTCCAGTGCCCATCCTTCTGGCAGTGAAAACACTTTTCTTTGCCTCCATCAGCTTTAGTCTTCCCTTTCTATTTAGCTATTTTCTTGGAAGAACCCGGAATCTGAGATTTATTTTTTTTTTATTGCCCTTCTTCTTGTTGGACTTTCTAGCAGGAGAAGATGCAATCAAAGCTACCTCTTTTCCTTTATTACCCGGCATATTCTTTTGGGTAATAACCAGCATGTTGAGTAAACCAGCCAAGGTGCATTCCTGTTAGTCATATGAAAATTTGTCACAAAATTACCAAATGACACAGGAAGGGACTGAAGGATCAAATCTGTTTGCAGTTGGAAATCCATGTTAAAGTCAAGATGTTCTAGCTGCTCAATCAGCCGAATCATCTTGTGGACATGATCCCCAACATTCTGTCCCTCAGACATCCTCATGCGGAATAGCTGTCTATATATCTCATGCCTAGCATTCTTGCTGTGCTTACCATACAACTCTTGTAGGTGAAGGAGGATCTCACTTGCACTATGCATGTTCTCTGTGACACCCCTTACCCGTCTATAGTGTAGCCGAGTAAAATATGCCACACAGTGTGCCGGAGCACCAAATCATATTTCCATTACAAGTTACCCTTTTTAAACTAATTTATCTACAATTTTGATTAATCTGAATTTTTTAGCAAAATTTTAAAAAAAATCCGGCAGAGTGCCGACTATAAATTGGAAAAACAGTTCTTCTGAACCTATTTAAAAGACACTTCCAATAAAATTTTCAAATCCAGAACTCCATTATTCACACATCTCAACTCAATCTCAAAATCTCAACACTATTTTGATATTTTTTTTTTTGTTCACATCATCACTTGAAGCACATTCATGAATATTTCTCAAAATTTCATTTTTTCAGCATAATATACAGAAAAATTTAATAACATGAAATTTCATATACTTACATTATCAAATAATTTCAAGAGTTTATAGTTACAATCCAAAACTAATACAAAATGCAAAATACAAAATGCCACCTAAAGTCCTAATGTCCCACCAAGTGCACTGCAGATGAGAGGTGACTCCGGACTCAGTATGCAGCTCTGAAAGTTCACCCAGTCTGATGTCTACTGGGCTCCCCAGCTATGTCTCCAGTACTTGCGTGTGGCAAAAGCGACGCCCTAAGCAATTTTGCTTAGCGGTGACAATATAAAATAAAATAACTAAAATAAAGTAAATATGCAGAATGTATGTTTACATCTTTGGTACACTTAATTTCTGATATTTATTGTAGAATTATTGGATTAAAATTTGGTAAGATTTATTATCATTGCCCGAGTA
Organism: Hevea brasiliensis; assembly: GCF_030052815.1. Lineage (NCBI taxonomy): Eukaryota > Viridiplantae > Streptophyta > Magnoliopsida > Malpighiales > Euphorbiaceae > Hevea > Hevea brasiliensis. The sequence continues at coordinate 36,595,337 of NC_079497.1, read as the reverse complement.
ACCCATACTAGTCAACTAGACTGGATAAACGGGTAAACTGGCACTAGGTACTAAGTACCTCAGACCATCGCACCATCGGTCACATTGTGTTTCCCAGTGTGCAACAGAACAACTAATAGGCTGTAATAATTATCAGGAATAAAACCCGAGTATAACAACTCAATCAATATAGCCAAAGGCTATTATGTCACAGAATGGCACGTGAGGCCATAAAACACAGAATGGTATGAAGCCATATGCAGTATTACTAACAGAACCCTATTGGCATGCCAACCTATCTAAACCAATCTTGCTAGGTGTACTAGGGCATGTTACACTCTTAAATTATACAATTCTTGAAATTCAAGTTTAGGTGTTACTATTCAATTCATTAGTTAACAAAAATGCTGACTTTTACATGGACAATAGGTACATTGGTTTTAATACTCCTAACATACCACATTTTGCATTATAAAATTATTGGTATTGGTTGCCAATACCATTTCTAAGCTTAATGTTAATTGTTCAAAATTTTTAGATTTTAAGCTCTGTGTTTACTATTCTATTAGTCATTTTTGCAGTGGGAATTTGGAAAAGTGGTCAACATGAAAGTTGTTCCTTATTTTGTCTAGTTATATTTCTTTTTTTCAATCACTCCATTTGGTGTTTTGTAGCTCAAGTTATGGCCCAAAAACCACAACTGGCCGGATTACAAATTTTCCAGATTTTCTTGATTGACCAAATCTACAGTATTTTGAGCAGTAAATGCAGGTCACTTTTTGAATATGTTATGGTTATAATTTGGGTTAGGTTTCTTCATGAAAGTTTTAGGTCTATATCTATTCTTGTTTCTGGTAAAAGTTTAGGTCAATTGGACCTTTCTACACTGAGTTATGGCCAAATGACTAAACACTGTTCATTTGGTCATTTTGCCCAGGCAGAATGCAAGTCACCCGGATTAGGGCAATCTTTAGGTCAACTTGTTTTGGTTTTATGGGCATGGTTTCTTCACCAAAGTTATGTCATTATGTGTCTAGTTTCATGTCCAATTGGCCTTGCACCAATTGAACCTCTACAACTCCAATTATTGCTGTCCAAACCTACTGGACTCATGCCCAGTCCTATAGGTCACCAAGGGCAGCCACACTAACCCCAATTCCCACCACACAAACCACTTCATTTCTTGTTTACACATAACAAAATGGTCACTAATTGACCATTAAAACTTACTTTCACCATTACATGATCAAAGTCTCCATTTCACACCCAAACCCTAACCCTAACCATACATTTCACTTGCATTTCACCATTTCACTTAAGGGACTACTGTTAAGGCAGCCATACTACCATTTCTAGTTCCATGAAATCCTCAAAACCTTACCACATCCAAGGCTACCAAAAATGTGGGATGGGCATACACATGTTATTTGTTAAATTTCTTTATAGTTTTGCACTCAATCATACTCCTCCAACATGAATTTAAAGAGAAAAACAAGTTTAAGTCACTAACCTTTAATGGAGCTAATCTCAAACTTGTAAGAACTCTTCTTTAACACTTCTTTTTTCTCCCAAAAGATTCACCAAGATGAAAGAGTAAGCTTTTGTGTTAACACCTAGGGTTTTTGTTGGAAGAAAACTAGTGAAAGTAAGCTTTTGGTGAGCTTGGCTATGGAGGAGTGAAGGAGAGCTTTGGGATGTTTTTTGAAGAAGGTAGAGGCTGCTGGTTTGTTCCAGATTTCTGCCCTTTTTTTATTTTTAATTTATTATAATTGTCTTGCTTTAATTTGATTGGCCATAGCATTTTTAATTACCTCATGCTTACATAAGCATGAAGTAATAAATCCCATAATTTTCATTTTCTTTTCTTTCATTGCCTATTCATTTCTAAATAATTTTTCATCAATATTTGTTCATATTTTATGTCATATAATTCACTTACATAAATGGACAAGTTGGTCAAAAATCATCTCTAAAGACGAAATGACCAAAATGCCCTCTTTTGGCTTAACGAGCCAAAATTGTTTGTACCGATAGAAAAATTTTTCGAAGCATTTTTTTGGCATACTAATGCCATAGGAACCTCAATGACCCTTCTATGGAGTCCAAAAAATTATTTTATAAATTTTTCCCCGGGTCTAGGGTTGTTAACGGCCTTCACCGTCACTTCCCCTTCGGGTTAGTCATCACTGGGGGTTTCGGCTCGTTTAACTTTAGTGTATTTCATTCCTATAAATTTTTCCCTTGATTTTTTAATGAGCATTATTTAGTTTCTTTATAACTCTCCACTTTAGTCTAATTACAATTTCAAACATTCTAGCTGCCTGGACCGACATTGGTCACCGGAACAGTAGACTGTACGGACTAGCTAAAGTAAGGATGTTACCTTCTCATGTTGCTCCTGTAACTCATTACTCATGGAAGTAAGCATGTAACACTTAGCTCTCATATCATACTCCTTCCACTTGTCCAAAGTTTCATATTCCTCTTGAGTGGCCTCTTGAGGTAAGGAACCAGGAACATTTAAGCCTAAAACATATCCTATATGTTCAAGGTTCAGGACAAGTTTCAAATTTCTTAGCCAATCAGATAAATTAGGTCCTGTTAACCTATTGTGATCAAGTATGCTTGCAAGGATATTGGATGGTGGTGGTTGTTCTATGCTCACTATTATTAGAAAATTAACTGCAGAAAATAGCCAGATTAATTAGTAAATGTATCATGTAATTAACCAAAATGATTATCGTCTTTTAATCAAATTGGTCCTCCCATTAACTTAGCAAATCCTACACTTCCAAAGTAGAAAACGGAAATCCTAGTTGGATGGATTTCTAGTGGGTGATTGAATTCTTATAATCCTATTGATCATCCTTAGGCACATCCATTATTGGAATAACAATAAATTATAAGTAAGCAACTCCTTGTCCATCACATCTCATGTGAGGTTCAATCATTGTCTAGCCCCTAACGCTCAAAATCTCAGGCACATCCATTATTGACTTATCTTGCATTAGTTAAGTTGATCCCATTGAGCCAGTAAACATGCAAATAATTTTAATGTCCTCAGGCACATCCATTATTGGCCACCAAACCATTTACATATCTACAACATCTCATGCTTAACAATTATTTTTAAGAAAATCTCTTAAATTAATTGCATCATATGCAACTATTTAAAATTTCTTAAAATAATTGCCCCAATGGAGGGCCCATATTATAATCACTTTAATTATAGTATATCCAACTTAATCATTTGTTTGGAAGATTTTGTGGTCGTCCTAATTATTATTATGGTTTCACTTTTCACATTATCCAATTAGCATGCATATATCATATAATTGCATACATTCCTATACATCTCATGCATTCATGGATAATAATAAATATGGTATAATCATGGACTTTCTAAGGGATTCAATTCTGAGCCACCAAGAATTGAATCAGGGCATTCTTAGGTGCATTTCATTCAATCATTTTATAAGAGTTACTGAAGGAGTACATATTCAACACTTGATCTTGAATTCCTCTCACTGGTCCCACCAATGCTCTTGAGCTCCTTGATCTTCTTGCAATCCAATTATATAGTAATCCTTGGCATACCAAGGCGAATTTACAAGAACTAAATAAATGAAATTACAACCCAAAATTAATACAGCCTTAATAATACATGCCCAGAAATAAATTAATTAATTTACAACCCAAAGAAAACATAAAAGAAATAAATCCAATCACATTGATCTTTTATAGTCCATGATCATCCATCATGCATATCACTATTTAACAATTAAATAAAACATACATACTTAAATTAAATTGAATATCTCATATTCAACTTAAAAATCTAGATTTGAATATGATTCAAACAAATTTAAAAATTCAAATTTGAATCACATTCAGACAACTTTTAAAATTCAGATTTGAATCACATTCAAACAACTTTTTAAATTCATATTTGAATCATATTTAAACAACTTTTAAACTTCAGATTTGAATCACATTCACACAACTTTAAAAATGCAGATTTGAATATGATTTAAACAACTTTAAAAATTCAGATTTGAATCACATTCAAATAACTTTAAAAATTCATATTTGAAATACATTCAAACAATTTTTAAAATTCAGATCTGAATCAAAATTTAATTGTGTGATTAAAACACCTAATTAAACACTTTAATTAGTCATGGGCCTAATTATGGGCCTTGGAACAAAACCCATAAACATACCCAAACAGTCATGCGCATGGTTGAATGAATCAAACCATCCACATGGTGGTGTAGTTCATTAAGCCGCCACCTTTGTTGGTCCAACCAACAATGGATCTATCGTCTCATGATCAAACCACACAATTAAATCATATAATCAATAATCTAAATGGCAAATATAGTGGCTCTGATACCAATTGAAGGAGCGGAAGCATGAAAATCACAAGTTTAGATCATTGAAATTCAAAATTTTTCATATAGGGCCACATGCATCATGCAAGATTCATTTTTATCTATTTGATTTCAATAATAAACAGCATATTAAAACTCTTTTAATATATTTTTGGATCTACATTTACCATTTAAGATTTTAGAATTAATCAGATTAATTATTAGAACACTAGATTAGATCAAGAATAAGTGCATGTTAGTAGTATGCCCTAGAGCATATCATTTAGTATGTATCTTGTACATATTTTTATTAATAAAAGGCATTTCCACTTTTTCGTTTACATAATATATTTATGTGTAATAGAAAAGGTCCATTGATATTTTGTTAGAAATATTATTCTTAAGTTGTTAAGAATATCAGTGACAATATTTCTAGCACAAAGTATCATAAATAGGTTCACAATCCAGGATACTTCATAATAAGGACATGACTTATCCAGAAAGATTGTATTTATGTTTGTTCCCAAGTTATTTATATGAGATATAAATAAGATGGAATGGTGAGTCTCATGCCATATAACAAACATGATAGGCACTTATAAATGATAAGTAGGCCGAACCAGTGACACTTATGACAAGCACATGGAGTTTGCTCTATTCAATGTTTTGTCATAAATCATATCTGTGCATATAATCTTTAGACCTGAGATAGCACAGTTATCATGTATATAGGTAGTTTGAGTTTGATACTGCTTTCATACTTGTACTATGTATGGGTATATGGGCATGTGTTGGCTCCTACTAGTTATATATGGAGGTAGGTGTTGATCAAGATGGAATCTGTTCCTCTAAGTAAATAGAGATAAAATCCTATGTTCATTTAATTGTTCTTGATGTTTCAAGTTCTGGCCAGACAGATAGATTTATTGAAAAGAGTTTACGATGAGAAAATCTTTTTAATCAAGAACTGGAATTAAAAGAGAACATAATATTCATAGCAAATGGAGTTTGACATAAACCATGACTCTAGCTTGAGTTGGGATTTTGTAACAGAGAGATTCTAGTGCATGGTAACATATGATTATAGGTTCATTTAAGGTAAACCTTATTACTAATTGGGTGGCCATGGCATGCTATGCTAGGTGTTAACCATGGTCTATGAGGTTCATAAAATGATTTAGAGAAATCATTTATGGTAAGAAAGAGTTCTGATGATATTAAGAGTTGATATCATGTCTCATTGCTAATTAGTGATGAGCCTAGTAAGTCACACACATACACAAGTTATCACCTATTTAAATATGATTTAATTAATTAATTAAAGAGTTTAATTGATTAATTAAATAGGTTTGGTTTGCAATTAAATTGCAAAGTCCCTAGCATGACTTAAAACCAAATCTAGATTATTGGATGTATAGTATAAGTTAAATTTATATTTAAAGTGTTTAAATATAAATTTAATTAATGAGAAATTAATTAATAGAGATTAATTAATTAATTTATATTTGATATAAATTAATTAGAAGAAGAAAAATAATTATTTTGGTTTAAGAACTCAAAATTAAGACACATGGGCATTTTGGTCATTTTGCAGTGTGACACGTGGCACCATGAGATGGTGACACATGGCATAACACATAAGCTTGCCAAATGTTTTTTAATCATGTAAGATGATTAAAATCAAGATTAAATATAGGTTTGACACTTGGCACAATGTGATTGGGTCACTTAAACCTAGAGCTAATCAAAGGGTGACATGTGGCAAGGGTTTAATGTGTTAACCTAGCTATTTAAGTGTTGTTATGAGAAAAAAAAAATACAACCAGCAGCCTCTCCTCTCATTTTGTCACGCCACTTTGAGCCTCTCCAGCTATTCCTCTTCATCTCTCATCAATTGAAAGAGATTAGCCATCAATCTCTTGAATTAAGAACACTAGAAATTGTTTCTAGTGTCCTGTTTACATCTCTAATCTCTTAAAAGGCAGAACTTGAATTTCTAATTAATAGAAAAAGCTTTAGAGGCTGTTCAAGGGCTGCCATAGGTGTTCTTGGTGTGGACAAGCTAGAGGGACTACATTTGGTGTCCTGAAGACGAATCTCAAAGGCGCAGACACGCTGCAGTGGATCAAGAGGTTAGTGTAATCGTTCTTGATTTAATCTAGGGTTCTAAAATTAATCTGATTAATTTTAAAATCTTAAATGACAAATACAGATAAAAAAAACATTAAAAGAGTTTTAATATGTTGTTTATCATTGAAATCAAATAGATAAAAATAAATCTTGCATGGTGCATGTGACCCTAGGTCAAATTTTTTGAATTCAATGGTATAATCTTGTGTTTTTCACGCTTCCGTTCCTTCAATTGGTATCAGAGCCACTATATTTGCCATTTAGATTGATGTTTATATGATTTAATTATGTGTTTGATCATGAGATCAAGATTTTATTGCTGGCTGCAAAGTCAAAGTGGCGGCACAAATGATGAACACCATGGTGTGCATGGTTGATACATCACAATGGTGTGCAAAGGTAAATGGATGGTGAATGTGCAATTGTTGTATGATTTAAGATCCATTTTATGTCTAATTAAATTGTTAAATTAGAATTTTTATTACACAATTAAATTATGATTCAAATCAGAATTTTAAAAATTGTTTGAATGTGATTCAAATCTGAATTTTAAAAGTTGTTTGAATGTGATTCAAATCTGAATTTTTAAAGTTGTTTGAATCATATTTAAATCTGATTTTTTAAAATTGATTGAATAAAATTCAGATCTGATTTTTTAAAAAATATTTGAATGTGATTCAAATCTGATTTTTTAAAAAATGTTTGAATGTGATTCAAATCTGAATTTTTAAAGTTGTTTGAATGTGATTCGAATCTGAATTTTTAAATTTGTTTGAATGAGATTCAAATATGAATTTTTAAATTTATTTGAATCATATTCAAATCTGAATTTTTAAGTTGAATATGAGATATTCAATTTAATTTAAGTATGTATGTTTTATTTAATTGTTAAATAGTGATATGCATGATGGATGATCATGGACTATAAAAGACCAATGTGATTGGATTTATTTCTTTTATGTTTCTTTGGGATTGTAAATTAATTAATTTATTTTGGGCATGTATTATTAAGTTTGTAATAATTTTTGGGTTGTAATTTCATTTAAGTTCTTGTAAATTCGCCTTGGTATGCCAAGGATTACTATGTAATATTGGATTGCAAGAAGTTCAAGGAGGTCAAGAGCATTGGTGGGACCAGTGGGAGGAATTCAAGATCAAGTGTTGATTATGTACTCCTTTAGCAACTCTTGTAAAATGAATGAATGAAATGCACCTAGGAATGCCCTGATTCAATTCTTGGTGGCTCATAATTGAATCCCTTAGAAAGTCCATGATCATACCATATTTACTGCTGATCCATGAATGCATGAGATGTATGGGAATGTATGCAATTATATGATATATGCATGCTAAATGGATAATGTGCAAAGTGAGACCTTAATAGTAAATAGAATGACCATAAAATCTTCCAAACAAATGATTAAGTTGGAAATGCTATAATTAAAGTAATTATAACATAGGCCCTCCATTGGGGCAATTATTTTAAGAAATTTTAAATAGTTGCATAAGATGCAATTTATTTAAGAGATTTTCTTAAGAATAATTGTTAAGCATGAGATGTTGTAAATATGTAAATGGTTTGGTGGCCAATATTGGATGTACCTGAGGACATTAAAATTATTTGCATAGTTACTGGCTCAATGGGATCAACTTAACTAATGCAAGATAAGTCAATAATGGATGTACCTGAGATTTTGAGCATTAGGGGCTAGGTAAAGGATTGAATCTCACATGGGATGTGATGGGCAAGGAGTTGCTCACTTATAGTTTATTGTAATTCCAATAATGGATGTACCTGAGGATGATCAATAGAATTATAAGAATTCAATCACCCACTAGAAATCCATCCAACTAGGATTTCTGTTTTCTACTTTGGAAGTGTAGGATTCGCTAAGTTAGTGGGAGGACCAATTTGATTAAAAGACCATAATCATTTTGGCTAATTACATGATACATTTACTAATTAATCTGATTATTTTCTGCAGTTAATTTTCTGATAAAAATGAGCACAAAACAACCACCACCATCAAATATCCTTGCAAGCATACTTGATCACAACAAGTTGACAGGACCTAATCATGCGATTGGCTAAGAAATTTGAAACTTGTCTGAACCTTGAACATATAGGATATGTTCTAGATTCAAATGTTCCTGGTCCCTTACCTCCAGAGGCCACACAAGAGGAACATGAAACTTTGGACAAGTGGAAGGAGCATGATATGAGAGCTAAGTGTTACATGCTTGCTTCCATGAGTAATGAGTTACAGAAGCAACATGAGAACATGCAGTGCAGTGAGATCCTCCTTCACCTACAAGAGTTGTATGGTGAACACAAAGAGAATGCTAGGTATGAGATATCTAGACAGCTATTCCGTATGAGGATGTCTGAGGGACAGAATGTTGGGGATCATGTCCACAAGATGATTCGGCTGATTGAGCAGTTGGAACATCTTGACTTCAACATGGATTTTCAACTACAAACGGATTTGATCCTTCAGTCCCTTCCTGAGTCTTTTGGGAATTTTGTGACAAATTTCCATATGACTAAACAGGAATGCACCTTAGCTGGTTTACTTAACATGTGGTTATTGCCCAAAAGAATATGCCAGGTAATAAAGGAAAAGAGGTAGCTTTGGTTGCATCTTCTTCTGCTGGAAAGTCCAACAAGAAGAAGGGCAATAAGAAAAAGAAACCACAGATTCCTGGTCCTTCAAAGAAAATAGCTAAACAGAAAAGGAAGACTAAAGCTGATGGAGGCAAAGGAAAGTGTTTCCATTGCCAACAGGAAAGTGTTTCCATTGCCAGTAAGGAAGTGTTTCCACTGCCAGTAAGAAAGTGTTTCCACTGGCCAGAGTATAGCAATCTAATTGAATACAATGCCATGGTGAAAACTAACTCAAGTTCAAAATATATTTGGCACTTAAGGTTATGTCATGTTGCAGAAGATAGGATTGCAAAATTGGAGAAAATGGGGATTCTATCCTCATTGCGCTCTGAGCCTACTCCAACTTGTGAATCTTGCCTTCAGGGCAAAATGACTAAATCACCCTTTGTTGGACAAGGGCTAAGAGCTGAAAAATTTTTGGAACTAATACATAGTGATGTATGTGGTCCGTTTAAAGAAATGGCTAGAGGGGGCTTTCATTATTTTATTACCTTTACTGATGATAAATCAAGGTTTGGGTATTTGTATTTGATGAAATACAAACATGAATCTTTTGAAAAGTTCAAAGAATTTAAATCTGAAGTAGAAAATTAAACAAGAAAGAGTATTAAAGCTCTTCGATCAGATCGTGGAGGTGAATATTTGAGTACTGAATTTGATGAATACTTGAGAGAGCATGGCATTGTTTCTCAGCTGACTCCTTCAGGTACGCCACAGTTGAATGGTGTATCTGAAAGGAGAAATCGTACCCTATTGGATATGGTACGTAGTATGATGAGCTATACTGATATGCCAATCTTCTTTTGGGGATTTGCATTAGAATCAGCTTTGTATATTCTGAATAGGATTCCATCAAAATCAGTTTCTTCCACACCTTATGAGATATGGCATGGAAGAAAACCAAGTCTTAAGCATGTTAAGATTTGGGGTTGTCCAGCTTATATCAAAAAGCTGAACACTGATAAATTGAAGACTAGATCAGAAAAGGTCAATTTGTTGGATATCCAAAAGATAGTTTTGGATATTATTTTTATTTGCCTACTTCACAAAAGGTTGTGATAAGTAGAGATGCCACATTTCTAGAACAACAGTTTGTTCAAGAAGAAGGCAAAGGAAGGCAAATAGAGTAAGAATTGGAGAATTCTGACCAACCAACAGATCAAATGGATATAGATCCATCTAGTCAACCAATACCCATTGATGAAACATCTACAGCTGTTCCTCGTAGAACAATCAGGGTATCTCACCCACCAGTGAGATATGGGTTTCTTCATGAAGAAGAACAAGAGTTGTGTACTCATGAAGAAGTAGATCATGGAGATGATCCACTTACCTATGAAGAAGCTATATCAGATATAGACTCTTCAAAATGGATTGATGCTATGAAATCCGAGATTGATTCCATGTATAAGAATCAAGTTTGGGATCTTGTTGACCCACCTGAAGGTATTGTACCTATAGGGAACAAATGGGTTTTCAAGAAGAAAATTGGTTCTGATGGAAAGGTATAGACCTATAAGGCAAGGCTAGTAGCGAAAGGGTTTCGCCAAAGGCAAGGAATCGACTATGAGGACACTTTCTCGCCTGTTGCCTTGCTTAAATCAATTAGGATTTTACTAGCAATAGCTGCATACTATGATTATGAGATTTGGCAGATGGATGTCAAAATAGCTTTTCTTAATGGATACATTGAAGAAAACATTTTCATGGAACAACCTAAGGGATTTGAATCCCAAGATGTTTCCAAGGTATGCAAGCTAAAGCGATCCATTTATAGGTTGAAACAAGCTTCGAGGAGTTGGAACATCCGTTTTGATGAAGCCATTAAACCCTTTGGTTTTATCAAAAATGAGGATGAGCCATGTGTATATAAGAAGGTTAGTGACAGTGCTATCACTTTCCTTGTCTTATATGTGGATGACATACTGTTGATGGGTAATGACACAGGTATGTTGACGACTATAAAGGTATGGTTGTCAAATACATTCTCCATGAAAGACTTAGGGGAGGCAACCTATATTCTTGGAATTCGCATTTATAGAGATAGAGCGAAAAGAATAATTGGTTTATCCCAAAGTCTATACTTGGAAAAGGTGTTAAAGAGGTTTAATATGCTTGATTCCAAGAGAGGATTGTTACCAGTGAGACATGGTATCCATCTTTCTAAAGAGATGTCTCCAAAGACACCTGAAGAAAGAGATAAGATGGCCAGGATTCCATCTGCTTCGGCTATTGGAAGTTTAATATATGCAATGTTGTGTACTAGGCCGGATATCGCATATGCTGTTAGTTTGACTAGCAGGTATCAATCCAATCCAGGTTTGGAACACTGGATAACTGTCAAGAATATCCTTAAGTACTTGAGAAGAACTAAGGATTTATTCTTGATTTATGGAGGTGGAGACTTGCAATTGGATGGTTATACTGATTCTGATTTCCAATCAGATATCGATGATAGAAAGTCTACCTCTGGATATGTGTTCATTTGTAATGGAGGTGCAGTCAGTTGGAAGAGTTCCAAACAGAGCACGACTGCAGAGTCCACTACAGAGGCTGAGTATATTGCTGCATCAGTTGTTGCAAAGGAAGCTGTTTGGATAAAGAAGTTCGTGACAGAACTTACAGTAGTTCCTTCCATTGAGTCAACAGTTTCCCTACACTGTGACAACAATGGAGCAGTCATACAGGCTAAGGAACTAAGGTCTCACCCAAAATCCAAACACATAGAAAGGCACTACCATATTATCAGATATATAGTTGGGCAAGGCGATATAGCCATGCAGAAAATAGCATCAGTTGAAAATCCAGCTGATCCATTCACTAAGCCTATGTCACAGACTCAGTTAGACCGACATCTTGAGAAGATAGGTCTAAGATATTGTAATGAATGGCTCTAGTGCTAGTGGGAGATTGTTAGTAGTATGCCCTAGAGCATATCATTTAGTATGTATCTTGTACATATTTTTATTAATAAAAGGCATTTCCACTTTTTCATTTACATAATATATTTATGTGTAATAGAAAAGGTCCATTGATATTTTGTTAGAAATATTATTCTTAAGTTGTTAAGAGTATGAGTGACAATATTTCTAGCACAAAGTATCATAAATAGGTTCACAATCCAGGATACTTCATAATAAGGACATGACTTATCCAGAAAGATTGTATTCATGTTTGTTCCCAAGTTATTTATATGAGATATAAATAAGATGGAATGGTGAGTCTCATGCCATATAACAAACATGATAGGCACTTATAAATGATAAGTAGGCTGAACGAGTGACACTTATGACAAGCACATGAAGTTTGCTCTTGTCAATATTTTGTCATAAATCATATCAGTGCATATAATCTTTAGACCTGAGATAGCACAGTTATCATGTATATAGGTAATTTGAGTTTGATACTGCTTTCATACTTGTACTATGTATGGGTATATGGGCATGTGTTGGCTCCTACTAGTTATATATGGACGTAGGTGTTGATCAAGATGGAATCTGTTCCTCTAAGTAAATAGAGATAAAATCCTATGTTCATTTAATTGTTCTTGATGTTTCAAGTTCCTGGCCAGGATAGATAGATTTATTCAGAAAAGAGTTTCTGATGAGAAAATCTTTTTAATCAAGAACTAGAATTAAAAGAGAACATAATATTCATAGCAAATGGAGTTTGACATAAACCATGACTCCAGCTTGAGTTCGGATTTTGTAACAGAGAGATTCTAGTGCATGGTAACATATGATTATAGGTTCATTTAAGGTAAACCTTATTACTAATTGGGTGTCCATGGCATGTTATGCTAGGTGTTAACCATGGTCTATGAGGTTCATAAAATGATTTAGAGAAATCATTTATGGTAAGAAAGAGTTCTGATGATATTAAGAGTTGATATCATGTCTCATTGCTAATTAGTGATGAGCCTAGTAAGTCACACACATACACAAGTTATCACCTATTTAAATATGATTTAATTAATTAATTAAAGAGTTTAATTGATTAATTAAATAGGTTTGGTTTGCAATTAAATTGCAAAGTCCCTAGCATGACTTAAAACCAAATCTAGATTATTGGATGTATAGTATAAGTTAAATTTATATTTAAAGTGTTTAAATATAAATTTAATTAATGAGAAATTAATTAATAGAGATTAATTAATTAATTTATATTTGATATAAATTAATTATAAGAAGAAAAATAATTATTTTGGGTTAAGAACTCAAAATTAAGACACAGGGGCATTTTGGTCATTTTACAGTGTGACACGTGGCACCATGAGATGGTGACACATGGCATAACACATAAGCTTGCCAAATGTTTTTTAATCATGTAAGATGATTAAAATCAAGATTAAATATATGTTTGACACTTGGCACAGTGTGATTGGGTCACTTAAACCTAGAGCTAATCAAAGGGTGACATGTGGCAAGGGTTTAATGTGTTAACCTGGCTATTTAAGTGTTGTTATGAGAAAAAAAAAATACAACCAGCAGCCTCTCCTCTCATTTGTCACGCCACTTTGAGCCTCTCCAGCTATTCCTCTTCATCTCTCATCAATTCAAAGAGATTAGCCATCAATCTCTTGAATTAAGAACACTGGAAATTGTTTCTAGTGTCCTGTTTACATCTCTAATCTCTTAAAAGGCAGAACTTGAATTTCTAATTAATAGAAAAAGCTTTAGAGGCTATTCAAGGGCTGCCATAGGTGTTCTTGATGTGGACAAGCTAGAGGGACAACATTTGGTGTCCTGAAGACGAATCTCAAAGGCGCAGACACGCTGCAGTGCATCAAGAGGTTAGTGTAATCGTTCTTGATTTAATCTAGGGTTCTAAAATTAATCTGATTAATTTTAAAATCTTAAATGGCAAATACAGATAAAAAAAACATATTAAAAGAGTTTTAATATGTTGTTTATCATTGAAATCAAATAGATAAAAATAAATCTTGCATGGTGCATGTGACTCTAGGTGAAATTTTTTGAATTCAATGGTATAATCTTGTGTTTTTCACGCTTCCGTTCCTTCAGTGCACTAACCTCTTGATGCACTGCAGTGTATTTGACACCTTTGGGATGCGTCTAGGACACCAAATGTTGTCCGTCTAGCTTGTCCACGCCAAGATCACCTATGGCAGTCCTTGAACAGCTTCTAAAGCCTTTTCTATGAATTAGAAAATCAAGTTTTTCCTTTTGAGATATTACATATATAAATAAGATACTAGAAACAATTTCTAGTATTTTTAAATCAAGAGATTGTTTGCTAATCTCTTGCAATAGATGAGAGATAAAGAAGAAAAAAAGGGAGAGCAGCCAAGGATAGCGGTAGAAAGAGAAGAATGGCAGCTTGTTATGTTTGTTCTTTCATCCTTACACTTATATAGCTAGGTCACCACTTAAAACCCTTGCCACATGTCACCTTCTGATTGGCTCTAGGTTTAATCGACCCAATCACATTGTGCCAAGTGCTAAACCTATATTTAATATTAATTTTAATCATCTTAAATGATTAAAATACATTTGGCAAGCTTATGTGTAGTGCTATGTGTCACCATCTCATGGTGCCACATGCCACCCTATGAAATGACCAAAATACTCCTGTGTCTTAATTTTGAGTTCTCATTCCAAAATAATTATTTCTCTTCTTCTAATCAATTTATATCAAATATAAATTAATTAATTTATCTCTATTAATTAATTTTTCATTAATTAAATTCATATTTAAACACTTTAAATGTAACATCCTCCCTGTACCAATTCTGTATGTTATGTTGCTCCAGTGACCTAATATCAGTCCAGGCAAGTCAGGATGTCTGGAACTACACGTCGGTGATAGTGAATAGACATATATTGATGAAATAAATAAAAATAAAATAAAAGAAAATTAAAGAAAAATAAAAGAGAGAAAATAAAACTAAGTTAAACGAGTCGGCACCATAGCGATGGGTGACCACACCGGGATGTTATGGCGAAAGCAATTGCGGACCCCAAGACTGCGGGGAACCCTCGAAATTATATTTTGGGACATAAATAAAAGTTTATTGTTATGTAATTGACACTAGAAATATCAAAGAAAAATTAATAAATTAGTACAAAGAAAAATAAAAAATCGAGAAACAGACAAAAATTGGTGTTACCGAAAAATTTGAAATACAACCTGAAGAAGGGTATTTTGGTCATTTAACACCTAAAGTTGTCTTTTGACCTCAATGTCCATTAAAAATAAATAATATTACACTTTGGAAATGTAACACCCTCACTGTAACCATTCCGTACATTCTACTGTTCCGGTGACTGGTGTCGGTCCGGATAGCTAGAACGTCTGGAAAAATATTTAAACTAAAGTGAGGAACTATAATTAACTCAAATATTAACAAGAAAAATGTAGAAAAAATTTTAGAAATAAAATACAACCAAGTTAAATGAGCCGGTGCCCTAGCGATGGGTAATCTAGTGGAAAGTTACGGTATTCGCAACTAGAAGCCCTAGACCTGAGAGAAAATTCATAAAATAATTTTTAGGACTTCAGAGAAGAGTCATTGAGGTTTCTATGGCATTAGAATGCTAAGAAAATGCTTAGAAAAATTTTTAGATTGGAACAGACGATTTTGGCTCAAGAAGCCAAACGGAGGGCATTTTTGTCATTTTGTCTTCAGAGATGATTTTTGCCGACTTGTCCAGTTAAGTAAATAATTATTATGACATAAAATATGAATAAATATTGCTAAAAATTGAATTGGAAATGAGTAGAAAAGAAAAGGAAAGAAAAATGAAAGAAATTTGGAATTATGACATCATATGATGTCATTAAACACTCTCCACCCAATCACAACTTGACAAGCATTTAAAAAAGATATAAACTAAATAAATGAGGATAAAAATAAAAAGAGATCAGATTGTCCTCTTCAATTTCCTGGCAGCCTCCCTTTCCTCACCTCCATTGAAGAAGCTTTCATCTCTAATTTCCAAACCTTGATTTTTCACCACTAAACCCTCAGTTCTTTTCATTAAAATTTATCCCTACCTCTTGGGAAAGTGTTTGGCAGCAAGAAAATCAAGAAAAGTGAAGTTTAAGCTTGGGAAAAATTCTACTCAAAGAGGTTAGTGCTATATATCTCCATTTTTCCCTCTAAATTTGAAGTTAGGTGTATGGAATTAGTAAGAAATTCATGAAATTAAAAGCAAATCTCCATGTATGGACCAACTATATTTTTTGGCAGCTTTATGGGGGAGGTAGTTCTGATTATTTTGATGGATTAAAGTGGATTAGAGGTGGTGTTTGAAGTGTATATGTAGAGTGATAATAAATTAGTATGCTTAATTGATGTATGTGAATGAATGGACACTTTGGAAATTAGGGTTTGTGAAAAATTAGAGTTTTGCTTATGTAATGGCATGTTAACCTTGTAATGGTCAATTAGTGACCATTTGAATGTGTGTGAGGAGGAATTGAAGTGAGTAAGGATAATGGAGTTGAGTTTAGGCATGCTGCCCTTGGTGACCTGTAGGACTAGTTGTGAGTCCAGCAGGTTTGGGCAGGGATAAATAGAGTTGTATAGGTCCAATTGGTGCAAGGCCAACTGGACATGAAACTAGACAAATAATAGCACAACTTTGGTGAAGAAACCCTATCAAGAAAACCAAACCAAGTTGACCTAAAAGTTGCCCTAATCCGGGTGACTTTCGTTCTACCTAGGCAAAATGACCAAATGAATAGTATTTATTCATTTGGTCATAACTCAGTGTAGAAAGGTCCAATTAACCTGAAATTTTACCAGTCAATAGACGAGAAATAGACCTACAACTTGCATGAAGAAACTAAACCCAAATTTTGATCACAAAATGTTCAAAAATTGACCTACATTTAGTGTACTAAACCTACAGAATTGGTTCTGCCCAGAAAATTTTGGAAAATTGTAATCCGGACAGTTATGGTGTTTAGACCATAACTTGAGCTACAAAACTCCAAATGGAATGATTCAAAAAAAGAAATGTAACTAGACACAATAAGGAACAACTTTCATGAAGACAATTTTACCAAATTCCTACTGTACAAATAACCAATGGAACAGTAAACTTAATGCTTGAAATCTAAAAATTGTGAATAACTAACACTAAGCTTTGAAATGGTATTGGCAACCAATGCCAACGACTTTGGAATGCAAAATGTGGTATGTTGGTGATATTTGAACCAATATACCTATTATCTATGAAAAAGTGAACATTTTAGTTGACTAATGAAATGAATAGTAACCTTACATGTAAAGTACAAATATTCAATAAATGACTTTGTAATATGCCATAGTAGGCCTAATGTGATTGGTTTGAATAGGTTGGCATGCCAATAGGGTTCTGATAGCAGTATTGCGTATGATGTATGGCTCCATGCCATTCTGTGATGATAGCCTATGGCTATACTGATTATGATGTTATATTTGGCTTTATGCCTAATTGCTTTTATGGCTTATTAGCCATTCTGTTTGCACACCGTGAGACACATTGTGACCGATGGTGTGACTGCCCGAGGTACCTGGTACCCAATGCTAGTTTACCCATTTATCCAGTCCGTGAATTTGTATAGGTTACTTGGGCATGGAAATGCATAACTGTAATTGAACTGATTATTAAAGAAAATAAGGAAATGAAATATCAAGATAAAGATCAAGAGTGATTACAATAAAATATAAAGAAGCTCAAAGTCATCAAGAAAACAATTAACAAAATGCATGAAGAAGTTAATATAATTTTGTATTAATGTAAGTATTTGTAACTTGTGATTATAAATAACATATGAGAATTTATTTATGATTTGAGCATGATGATGATGTGGAATGAATGAATGACAAATGGAGGAATTGTTAAGAAATTGTTGTAAATTGATGTGATACAAATGGAGTTTGAGAATGATTGGAAATTATTGGAAGTGTTTTTCACAAGTTCTGAAGAGCTGTTTTCTCCATTTTTAGCCGGCACTCTACCGGATTTTCTAAAAAATTTTTGGAACCTTAAATTAATTCATAATTTCCATAAATAAATTAAATAGCATAAATTTCACTTTGTGACTAATAAATGAATAAATAAATAAATTAAGAAAGAGTAAATTGTAATGAAATAAGATATGGTGCTCCGACACACTGTGTGACATATCTTGCTTAGCTACACTGTAAATGGGTAAGGTGTGTCACAAGAAATGTCATGAAAATTTAAAATGAGGTATATTATATGAATGGTGAAAGAAATGGGGCTTAAAATCCAAATTATGAAACTTTGAATAAATAAACAATAAAACTAACCTAAGTGCTCCACTAACTCCTAATTTGGGATACCTATATAGGACTTTGGGACAGCAGAACCCACTAACTTGGTCTTCTTCTTCTTCATTCTTCTTCTTGCCGAAATGGAGCTCCCAAACCAAAACCTCCATGGATGCACGCATTGAAGCTTTCTCTCTCCATCATAAAGCCATAATTTCTGCAATTGTTCTTCATTAAAGTTGATCTACACATCTTGGGAAACCTTTAGGAAGCAAAAAGTAGAGTAAATTCCAAGGTTTTGTCAAGGTCAAGTTGAGGTAAGTGTCCAAATCCCCTCCCTTACTTTAGTAAACTTCATGTTTAGGTTGAGGTGAGTTGAATGGTAAAGAGAATGGAAGAATTTATTGAGTTATGGTGTTGTTCAATTTTGGCAGCCATGAGAACCTATGTTGCTTGAGTTCTTCTTACCTCTAATGGAAGGAAAATAATGTTGATTTAGTCATTTTAATGTTGTAGCAATTTAATTTTCATGTATATGTACATTGAGCACTTGAATTTGAGGGTTTAGAAAGCAATTTGTATATCATAGCAAACTGCCACTTTTGGCAGCCTTTAAATTCATGAATTAGTGTTTGGTTTCATGAATTTTCTTGATGAATTATGGTGAAGAAAAATTGAGGGCAGTGTATGTGAAGTAATGGTTGAGAGGTATATGTTATAATCAAGTGTTTTCATGTATATATTATATTGAATTTAACTTTGCAAATTAGGGTTATATAATGTACATGGAACACTTGTATATTCTGCCCAAATGAACGTGATTGAAATATGATGAATGGTATAGAAGTGTTATGAATGTATATTTATAGTTTTAGGAGGAGGAGAAGTGTCATTTGGAAGTGTTCTTTGTGTGCATATTTTGTGTTGTGAAGGCAGTAGGTAAATTGAACCATAAGTGACAATTGGTGACCCCAATTGGTATGAGGCCAATGGGAGGTGAAACTAGACACAAAATAGGCCAACTTTCATGTGGAAATATTGCTAAAATTTTGCATAGAAACTGACCTTAAAAATGATCTAATTAGGAATTAGTAAGTGCAGGCCCAGATTTTTGACCATATGAGCAGTAGTCACTAAGATGATCATAACTCACTCAAAATAGGTCGAACTGAAATGAACTTTTTACCATGAAGATACTAAAGCCCAGAAATGGCCAGAACCAAGTCAAATTGCTTGCACAAATTCAAGTACCAAAACTGCTAGAACTGAATGTGACCTAAAATTGACCAAATTTTGCACTAAAGATGCAATCTGTCTAGCTTTAGTAAATTGACCATATCTTGGTCTATACAACTCAGAATGACCTGAAATTTGTGCCAAAAGTTCAATAATACATAGAGCTACAATTTTTCTTCTTTGACCAGAAGCTAAAAACCAAGATAAATAGGACATTAAGCTAGACCAATCTAGCACACTAAAAATGAAAATTTAACATTTACATACAATGATACTTGAAGTAATTTGGCAATGAATGCCAACTTGTAAAAAGGGTAAATTGCACTATATTGGCAGCATATTGAATTACAAATTGTGACATGTTGATGCTAGAACCAACTTATCCATATTACCTAAAAAGGTCAACATTTACATTGACTTGTGAATTACATTATAACTAGTAAACTCAAAAAAATGAAGAATTAAACAATTAATTTATAATGTGCCCTAGTTTGCCTAGTTGACTAGTTTGGATAGGTTGGCATGCCAATCGGATTCTGACAGCTGTTTTGTAAATGGCTTTATTCCATACTGTGTTTTTACAGTATATTATGCCGCACTGTGACTTGAATAGCCTACGGCTATACATATTGTGTGATTATACTTAGCTTATCTCCAGATTGACTATATGGTTTTTAGCCATACTGTTTGCATACCGGGAGACACTTTGTGGCCGATGGTGTGACAGTCCGAGGTACTAGGTACCCAGTGCCAGTATATTCGTTTATCCAGTCTGGTTAGTGTATAGGCTACACGGGCAGTTAATTTAAGCATTATTAAATAGTTAAATTCAGTTTATTCACATACAACACCACCAAAATTAGCAAAAGAAATGAAAGGTTAGCAAATAAAAGCAGAATCAGCAACTGCAAAGAATATCAATGTTATAAATTCATAAACAATTCATTTATTTTATTTTAGTATATATTTCTTTATATTTGGCACCACTAAGCAGAATTGCTTAGCTCGTTGCTTTTGCTACGCGTAGGTATTGAAGACACAGCTGGGGAGCCCAGCAGACCTACGACTAGGTGAGACATCAAATCTGCATAGGAGTCCAGAGTCATCTGCACTACAATGCGTACATGGAAGGACTTAGGATCTTGTGTAATGACTATCAGTTGTATTTTGACATTTTGTTATGTAATTTTGTGTATTCTAAAACTTTAAGGTTTGTAATAATTTGTACATATTAAACTCCTATGGAGAGAATTTTAATGAATGTAAATTATGGTGGATTGTATTTTGAAACTATGAAATAGTAGAGATTTTGAGAATATTATCATATTGAACTATTTTTAACAGGTTTAGAAGGACAGTTTGTCCGAAATACAAACGGCACCTTCCCAGATTTTTATAACCACTTTTGAAACACTGATTTTATTAAAGTATAAAAATAGAATCAACATGATATGAATTTTACATAAAAGACTTCTTAAAAATCAAATTGAGTTCAGGAAATGAGATGATCATAGACTAGCTGCTCCGGCACGCCGTGTAGCACGCCGTGTAGCACGGCTATATTGTAGACGGGTGAGGAGTGTCACATTAAATATAAATTTAACTTATACTATACATCCAATGACCTAGATTTGGTTTCAAGTCATGCTAGGGACTTTGCAATCTAATTGCAAACCTTACCTATTTAATTAATCAATTAAACTCTTTAATTAGTTAATTAAATCATATTTAATTTAGTGATTACTTGTGTATGTGTGTGACTTACTAGGCTCATCACTAATTGGCAATGAGACATGATATCAACTCTTAATATCATCAAAACTCTTTCTTTCCATAAATGATTTCTTTAAATCATTTTATGCACCTCATAGACCATGGTTAACACCTAGCATAGCATGCCATGGCCACCCAATTAGTAATAAGGTTTACCTTAAATGAACCTATAATCATATGTTACTATGCACTAGAATCTCTCTGTTATAAAATCCTAATTTGAGCTGGATTCATGGTTTATGTCAAAACCTATTTGCTATGAATATTATGTTCTCTTTTAATTCCAGTTCTTGATTAAAATATTTTTCTCATAAAAAACTCTTTTCTGATTAAATTTATCTGTCCTGACCAGCAATTTGAAATATCAAGAACAATTAAATGAACATAAGATTTTTTCCCTATTTACTTAGAGCTACAGATTCCATCTTGATCAACACCTACCTCCATATATAACTGGCAGGAGCCAACGCATGCCCATATACCCATGCACAATACAAGTATGAAAGCAGTATCAAACTCAAACCACCTATATACAAGATAACTGTGCTATCTCAGGTCTAAAGATTATATGCACTGATATGATTTATGACAATGCATTGACAAGAGTAAACTCCATGTACTTGTCACAAGTGTCACTGGTTCGACCTACTTATCATGTATAAGTGCCTATCATATTTGTTATATGGCATGAGACTCACCATTCCATCTTATTTACATCTCATATAAATAACTTGGGAACAAAAATGATTACAATCTTTCTGGATAAGTCATGTGCTTATTGTGAAGTATCCTCGATTGTGAACCTATTTATGATACTTTGTGCTAGAGATACTGTTACTCATATTCTTAACAACTTAAGAATAGAATTTTTAACAAAATATCAATGGACCTTTTCTATTATACATAAATATATTATGTAAATGGAAAAGTGAAAATGGCTGTAACACCCTCCCTGTAGCAACTCCGTACATTCTACTGTTTCGGTGATCAGTATCGATCCGGACAGCTAGAATGTTCGGAAAAATATTTAAACTAAAGTGAGGAACCATAATTAACTCAAATATTAATAAGAAAAAATTAGGAAAAATTTTAGAAATAAAATACAACCAAGTTAAATGAGCCGGTGCCCTAGTGATGGGTAACCAGTGGGAAGTTGCGGTCCTCGCAACTAGAAGCCCTAAACCTAGGTGAAAATTCATAAAATAATTTTTGAAACTCCAGAGAAGAGTCATTGAGGTTCCTATAGCATTAGAATGCTAAGAAAATGCTTAGAAAAATTTTTCAATCGGTACAGACAATTTTGGTCTGTTAAGCCAAACGGAGGGCATTTTGGTCATTTCACCTTTAGAGGTGATTTTTGGCCGAATTTTCTAGTTAAGTAAATAATTATTATGACATAAAATGTGAATAAATATTGCTAAAAGTTAAATTGAAGTTAAGTAGACAAGAAAAGGAAAGAAAATGAAAGAAATTGGAATTATGACATCATTATGATGTCATTAAACATCCTCCCACCCAATCAAACTTTGACACATGGCACTAACTTATTTAAAATGTCTTAATGGGCAGAAAAAAAGAAAGAAATCAGTATTTCTTCTTCTTTCCCTAACTTGGCATTTCCCTCCTCCCACCAACAACCACCATTAAAGCTTATTCAAGCTTTATAACTCACCTAAAATTCACTTGAAACACTAACCTAGCTTCACAAAAAATTAACCTAGCAACTTGAATATCCTCTAGGCAGCCAAAAGAGGAAGAAAAAAAGAAGTTTGTGAAGGGAGAAATTTTGCCCCAACAAAGTAAGTGACCAAACTCTTACTCCTTTTGCTTTAATTCATGTTCAATGGCATGAATTGTGTAGTAAATATAAGGAAATAAAGAAAATAAGTGTGTGTGTGCAACTAAAAATTTTTGGTAGCTAAGGTTTGATGATTTTTCTTGGTAGAAAAATGGTTATGGGCATCCTTTGGTAGTGGATGGGGTATTGAACATAATTAAGTAAGTGAAATGTAAGAATTGTGCATGTATGAAATGAAAAAAATTAGACACTTGAACAATTCTAGGGTTTGCTCTGTTAGTAGTATGCCCTAGAGCATATCATTTAGTATGTATCTTGTACACATTTTTATTAATAAAAGGCATTTCCACTTTTCTATTTATATAATATATTTATGTGTAATAGAAAAGGTCCATTGATATTTTGTTAGAAATATTATTCTTAAGTTGTTAAGAATATGAGTGACAATATTTCTAGCACAAAGTATCATAAATAGGTTCACAATCAAGGATACTTCATAATAAGGACATGACTTATCCAGAAAGATTGTATTCATGTTTGTTCCCAAGTTATTTATATGAGATATAAATAAGATGGAATAGCGAGTCTCATGCCATATAACAAACATGATAGGCACTTATAAATGATAAGTAGGCCGAACCAGTGACACTTATGACAAGCACATGGAGTTTACTCTTGTCAATGTTTTGTCATAAATCATATCAGTGCATATAATCTTTAGACCTGAGATAGCACAGTTATCTTGTATATAAGTAGTTTGAGTTTGATACTGCTTTCATACTTGTACTGTGTATGGGTATATGGGCATCTGTTGGCTCCTACTAGTTATATATAGAGGTAGGTGTTGATCAAGATGGAATATGTTCCTCTAAGTAAATAGAGATAAAATCCTATGTTCATTTAATTGTTCTTGATGTTTCAAGTTCCTGGCCAGGACAGATAGATTTATTCAGAAAAGAGTTTCTGATGAGAAAATCTTTTTAATCAAGAACTGGAATTAAAAGAGAACATAATATTCATAGCAAATGGAGTTTGATATAAACTATGACTCCAGCTTGAGTTGGGATTTTGTAACAGAGAGATTCTAGTGCATGGTAACATATGATTATAGGTTCATTTAAGGTAAACCCATGGCATGCTATGCTAGGTGTTAACCATGGTCTATGAGGTTCATAAAATGATTTAGGGAAATCATTTATGGTAAGAAAGAGTTCTGATGATATTAAGAGTTGATATCATGTCTCATTGCCAATTAGTGATGAGCCTAGTAAGTCACACATATACACAAGTTGTCACCTAATTAAATATGATTTAATTAATTAATTAAAGAGTTTAAATTGATTAATTAAATAGGTTTGGTTTGCAATAAGATTGCAAAGTCCCTAGCATGACTTGAAACCAAATCTAGATTATTGGATGTATAATATAAGTTAAATTTATATTTAAAGTGTTTAAATATGAATTTAATTAATGAGAAATTAATTAACAGAGATTAATTAATTAATTTATATTTGATCTAAATTAATTAGAAGAAGAAAATAATTATTTTGGGTTAAGAACTCAAAATTAAGACACAGGGGCATTTTGGTCATTTTGCAGTGTGACACGTGGCACCATGAGATGGTGACACATGGCATAACACATAAGCTTGCCAAATGTTTTTTAATCATGTAAGATTATTAAAATCAAGATTAAATATAGGTTTGACACTTGGCACAATGTGATTGGGTCACTTAAACCTAGAGCTAATCAAAGGGTGACATGTGGCAAGGGTTTAATGTGTTAATCTAGCTATATAAGTGTTGTTATGAGAAAAATAAAACACAACCAGCAGCCACACTCCTTTGTCATGCCACTTTGAGGGTTTTCTTCTCTTCTTCTTCATCTCTCATCAATTCAAAGAGATTAGCCATCAATCTCTTGAATTAAGAACACTATAAATTGTTTCTAGTGTCCTGTTTACATATTTAATCTCTTAAAAGGCAGAACTTGATTTTCTAATTAATAGAAAAGGCTTTAGAAGCTATTCAAGGGCTTCCATAGGTGTTCTTGGTGTGGACAAGCTAGAGGGACAACATCTTGTGTCCTGAAGACGAATTTCAAAGGCGCAGACACGCTGCAGTTCAGCAAGAGGTTAGTGTAATCGTTTTTGATTTAATCTAGGGTTATAAAATTAATCTGATTAATTTTAAAATCTTAAATGGCAAATACAGATCCAAAAACATATTAAAAGAGTTTTAATATGTTCTTTATCATTGAAATCAAATAGATAAAAATAAATCTTGCATGATGGATGTGACCCTAGGTGAAAATTTTTGAATTCAATGGTATAAACTTGTGTTTTTCACGCTTCTGTTCCTTCATGCTCATGTAATGGTTCATTAACCATGTAAAGGTCAATTAGTGACCATTTGAATGTGTATAACGAGGAAATGAAGTGAGTTGAGGCTTGGCATTTGTGTATGGGTGAGCTACCTTGGCTGACTTGCAGGACTGAGCATGAGTCCAGCAGGTTTTAGCAGTTATAAATGGAGTTGTAGAGGTTCAATTGGTGCAAGGCCAATTAGACATGAAACTAGACACATAATGGCACAACTTTGGTGGAGAAACCTTGCCCAGAGAACCAAACCAAGTTGACCAAAAAATTGCCCTAATCCGAGTGACTTGCATTGTGCCTGGGCAAAATGACCAAATGAACAATATTTATTCATTTAGTCATAACTAAGTGTACAAAGATCTAATTGACCTGAAATTTTACCAGAAAAATGCTGGGACATAGACCTACAACTTTCATGAAGAACACAAATCTAAATTCTGATCGTAATCTAGTCAAATTGCCAACCAAACTTAGGTTACCAAATTTGGCAGAACCAACTTTGCCCAGAGTTTTGGGTTCTATCCAATCCGGCCAGTTATGGTGTTTAGGCCATAAATTGAGCTACAAAACTCCAAATGGAGTGACTCAAAAAAGGAAATGTAATTAGACAAAATAAGGAACAACTTTCATGAAGACAATTTTGCCATATTCCTACTGTAAAAATGACCAATGGAACAGTAAACACAAGACTTGAAATCTGAAAATTTTAAACAACTAACACTAAGCTTAGAAATGGTATTGGCAACTAATACCAACAACTTTAGAATGCAAAATGTGGTATGTTGGGAGTATTAGAACCAATGTACCTATTGTCTATGCAAATATCAATATTTTAGTTGACTAATGAAATGAATAGTAACACCTAAACTTAAATTTCAAGAATTGTAAAGTTTAAAAGTGTAACATGACCTAGTACACCTAACAAGATTGGTTTGGATAGGTTGGCATGCCAATAGGATTCAGTTAGCAGTACTGCATATGGTATTATGCCAATCTATAATTTTATGGCTTTCAGCCATTTTTGACATTGTGATGATACTTGGCCTTGTGCCTAATGTTTTTACAGCTTATTAGCTATTCTATTGCACATTGGGAGATACATATGTAACCGATGGTGTGACGGCTCGAGGTACTTGATACCCAATGCCAGTTTACCTATTTATCTAGTCCAGTCATTCAGTATATGTTACTTGGGCAACCAAAAATGAAAGTGGATAAATTTAATGAAATTATGAATATAACTAGTACATAATAAATAAGACTACAAATAATTATCAAAAAATTATCTGCATAAGATATCAGAACATGCACTGCATATTTATTTTTCTATTATTTCTTTTTATTTTATTATTGGCACCACTAAGAATTATTGCTTAGTGCGTTGCTTTTGCCACGCGTAGGTTATAGAGAGATCGACCGAGAGCCCAGTATACCACAGACTGGGTGAGACTTTCTGCAGCTCTGTATAGTGTCCATGTCACCTCACCAATGTCAGTGCATTGGTAGGACACTAGGTTTCATTTTGGGCATTTTTGTAATTAACTTTTATTTTCTCATATGTAATTGAAACTTATGTAATGTATTTTGGTATTAATGTAAATAGTGAAAATTGTGTTTATGAATGACAAAGTGAATATTTATTTATGACTTTTACATGAATATCATATGAAATGAATGAATGAGAAATGAAAGTATATTTGAGAAATATTGAGATTTTATTGATGAAATGGAGTTTGGGATTGATTGAAAATATTGGAAGTGTTTTTCACAGGTTCCGAAGAACTGTTTTATCCATTTTTAGCCGACACTCTGCTGGATTTCTATAAAATTTGCTGAACCTCAAATAAATTATAATTTCAATAAATGACTTAAATGAAATATATTGTACTTCATAACTATGATAAAAATAAATTAAGGAAAAATAAAAATGATTGAGATAAAATAGGGTGTTCCGGTACACTGTGTGGCATATCTTACTTGGCTATACTGTAGACGGGTAAGGGGTGTCACAATGGCTTTTATTAATAAAAACATGTACAAGATACGTACTAAATGATATGCTTTAGGGCATACTACTAACATGAAGATGAGTATTCTGTTGTCCCAAGGCTAATATAGGTGTCCATGTTTCTGAATTAGTGGAGCACTTAAGTGAATTTTAATGTTTAATTATTCAAAGTTTCATAAATTGTACATTTACCTTCATTCTTCTACTATTAATATAATGTACCACATTTTTACTTTTCATGACATTTTCAAACTGTAATACCACTTATTTTTAATGGACATTGAGGTCAAAAGGCAACTCTAAGTGTCAAATGATCAAAATGCCCCTCTTCAGGTTGTATTTCTGATTTTTCGGTAACACCAATTTTTGTCGTTTTCTTGATTTTTTATTTTTCTTTGTACTAATTCATTAATTTTTCTTTGGCATTTCTAATGTTAATTATACCTCAATAAGCCTTTATTTATCTCTCAAAATTTAATTTCGAGGGTTTCTCGTGGTCTTGGGGTCGGCAATTGCCTTCGCCGTAACTTTCCAGTGCGGTCACCCATCGCTACAGTTTCTGGCTCGTTTAACCTAATTGCATTTCCTTTCTTTTATTTTCTCTTAATTTTTCTTGTATTTTCTTATCATGTATTCTATCATTTTATGTCTCCTCACTATCCATTAAGTGTAGTTCCAGACATCCTAGCTGTCCGAACAAACATTAGTCATCGGAACAGTAGAACGTACGGACTATCGACGGTGAGGGTGTTACAAGATAAGTGTTAGTCAAGATGGGATCCGTTACCTTAAATAAATAGGGATAAAATCATATGTTCATTTAATTATTCTTGAGGATACAAGTTCCTAGCCAGGATAGATAGACTTAGTCAGAAAAGAGTTTCTGACTAGGAAGTCTTATTTATCAAGAATTGAAATTAAAAGAGAGCATAATATTCCATGCAGTTGGAGTTTGACATAAACTATGACTCCAACTAGAATTGGGATTTTTGTAACAGAGAGATTCCAATGCATGGCACATGTGATTAAGGGTTCATAAAATGGAGATATAATTCATAACTAATTGGATAGTCATTACACATAATGCTAGATGTCAATTATGACTTATGAGGACTTGAATGAATCGGTATTTCATTTTAAGTTTGGAATGGTTCCAATAATATTAAAGAGTTAATATTATCCTCATTGCTAATTAGTAATGAAGATAGTAAGTCACACATATAATAGCATATGATCAAAGCAAAATTGGTTCCGTTAATTGATTAAAGTGTTTAATTGATTAATGGAATTGACAAATTTAATTTGCAATAAAATTGAAAAGTCCCTAGCATGACTTGAAACTAAATTTATCTAAGAAAGTGAGCAAGTTAATATTTAAATAGTTTAAACATAAACTTGAAAATTAACTAAAGGAAGAAGATAAAAAATGGAGACACTTGACTTGGTCAATTGTTGACCAAGTTGACTAAGTCAAAGTTTTACACTTTGACTTGGTCAATGGAAGACTTGATTTAATTAATTAATCTTGGCTTAATTAATAATGATTAATGAAGGATTAATTTTTTGATTAATGCTTAATGACAACACATAGACCAATAGGATTGGGACAAGAGTTTGGTTTAGCCAATCATAACTCAACCTTTGTTAAAAGGCATTAATGAGAAATTTAGATATTTAAAGGAATGAAGGAGCGGAAGCATGAAAATTATTAGATTAGAATATTGAATTCAAAAATTTTCTTCTAGGGTTTCATGCATCATGCCACATCCATTATGTGCCTAATTGATTTCAATGTTTAATTGCATATTAAAACACTTTTAATATGTATTAGGATCTATATTTGCCATTTAAGATTTTTGAATTAACAAATTAATTCATTTGAACCCTAGATTGATACAAAAATATGTGCACTAACTTTTTGATGCACTGTAGATGTAATTGGTACCTTTGTGAAGCACCTAGGACCCAAAGAGTTGTCCCTCTAGCTTGTCCACACCAAGATGACCAATGACAGCCCCTAAACCAGCTTCTCAAGCTTTGCCAACTAATTAGAAATTAGGGATTTACCTTTAGAGAGGTTGTAAATTTGTATAGAATACTAGAAATAATTTCTAGCAACTTTAATTCAAAAGAATTTGGGCAATTCTCTTTGAATTGATGACAGAAGATGAAGAGAGGAGAGAGAGAAATAGGTGGCGACACACTTTAGGGAATAAGAAGAGTGGCTGAATTTTTCTTTCTTTTTCCCTTTTATAATTAGGTCATTACTTAAAACTCTTGCCACATGTCATTACCTGATTGCATCTTAATTTTAATTGACCTAATCACATTAAGGCAAGTCTCAAAGTTAGATTTAATCTTGACTTTGATCACCTTGCATGATAGGAAGACAAATGGCAAATTTATATGGTGCCATGTGTCACCATGTGAAATGACCAAATTACCCTTGTGTTTTAATTTTGAGTTCTCAAACCAAAATAATTACTTCTCCCCTTCTAATCAATTTATATGAAATATAAATTAATTAATTAATCTCTATTAATTAATTTTTCATAATTAAATTTATATTTAAACACTTTAAATATAAATTTAACTTATACTATACATCCAATAATCTAGATTTGGTTTCAAGCCATGCTAGGGACTTTGCAATTTTATTGCAAACAAAACCTATTTAATTAATCAATTAAACTCTTTAATTAATCAATTAAATCACATTTAACATGGTGGTTATCTTGTGTATGTGTGTGACTTACTAGGCTCATAACTAATTGGCAATGAGATATGATATTAACTCTTAATATCAACAGAACTCTTTCTTACCATAAATGATTTCTCTAAATCATTTTAGGCATCTCATAAAGCATGGTTGACACCTAGCATAGCATGTCATGGCCACCCAATCAGTAACAAGGAATACCTTTAAATGAACCTATAATCATATGTTACTATGTACTAGAATCTCTCTGTTACAAAATCCCAATTCGAGCTAGAGTCATGGTTTATGTCAAACCCCATTTGCTATGAATATTATGTTCTCTTTTAATTCCAGTTCTTGATTAATTTTCTTTTAAGAAACTCTTTTCTGACTAAATCTGTCTGTCTAGGCCAGGAACTTGAAACTCAACTCAACTCAACTTAGCCTTTATCCCAAAAATTTGGGGTCGGCTATATGGATTCACTTTCTCCACTCTGAACGATTTTGGGTTAAATCCTCGGAAATGTCTAATGCTTCTAGGTCATGTTGTACTACTCTCCTCCAAGTCAATTTAGGTCTACCCCTTTTTTTCTTTCTATCCTCTAACCTAATGTGCTCTACTTGTCTAACTGGAGCCTCCGTATGTCTATGCTTCACATGACCAAACCACCTCAATCTCCCTTCTCTCAACTTATCTTCAATTGGCACCACTCCTACCTTTTCTCTAATACTCTCATTATGGACTTTATCTAGTCTAGTATGGCCACTCATCCACCTTAACATTCTCATCTCTGCAACTCTTATCTTAGATGCATACGACTCTTTCAGTGCCCAACACTCACTACCATATAACATAGCCGGTTGTATGGCTGTACGGTAAAATTTTCCTTTCAATTTATTGGGAATCTTACGATCACATAAAACTCCCGTGGCACGTCTCCACTTCAACCATCCAGCTTTAATCCTATGACTAACATCCTCCTCACACCCCCCCATCTACTTGAAGGACTGAGCTTAAATATTTAAAGTGATTACTTTGGGGCAGTATCACTCCATTCAAACTAACTCCTTCTCTATCACCAGTTTGGCCTTCACTGAACTTGCAATGCATGTATTCTGTCTTCGTTCTACTTAACTGAAAAGCCTTTGACTCTAGAGTACTTCTCCAAAGTTCTAGCTTTCTATTAACTCCTTCTCGTGTCTCATCTATCAGAACAATATCATCCGCAAACATCATGCACCAAGGAATACTCTCTTGTATATGTTTCGTCAATTCATCTAAAACTAATGTAAAAAGGTAAGGGCTTATGGCTGATCCTTGGTGTAATCCAATTGAGATCGGAAAATCTCTTGTGTCCCCTCCCACTGTGCGCACAATAGTAGTTGCTACTTCATACATATCTTTCAATACTTGTATGTACCTAATAGATACCCTCTTTTGTTCTAACACATTCTGTAAGACCTCTCTTGGAATACTATCATAAGCCTTCTCCAAATCAATAAAAACCATGTGTAGATCTTTCTTCACATCTCTATATTTCTCCATCAAGCTTCTAATGAGAAAGATCGCTTCCATAGTTGAACGATCGGGCATGAAACTAAATTGATTGAGAGAGATAGAAGTATCATGACGTAGTCGATGCTCCACAACTCTCTCCCACAACTTCATAGTATGGCTCATGAGTTTAATTCCCCTATAGTTTGAGCAACTCTGTATGTCTCCCTTACTTTTAAAAATAGGTACTAAAATACTCTTCCTCCATTCATCATGCATTTCTTTGAGTTTAGAATCTTATTAAATAATTTAGTTAACCATGTCACTCCCATATCTCCCAAATACTTCCACACTTCAATTGGTATTTCATCGGGTCCACAGGCTTTACCCACTTTCATTCTCTTAAGTGCTTCCTTCACTTCTAAAGATCTAATCCTTCTAGTATAATTCACATTCTTTTCTATTGTTCTATAATCTATATTCACGCTATTACCATTTTGACTATTATTAAAGAGATCATTAAAATAATTTCTCCATCTTTCTTTAATGTCCTCATCTTTCACCAACACTTTTCCTTCTTTATCCTTAATACACCTAACTTGATTGAGATCTTGACATTTCCTTTCTCTCCTCCTTGCTAATCTATAAATATCTTTCTCCCCTTCTTTAGTTCCAAGTTTCTCATATAACTTTTCAAAGGCCTGAGCTCTTGCTTGACTAACTGCCTTTTTTACCTTTTTCTTTGCTATCTTGTACTGTTCATATGCCTCATTATTATCACATTTAGGTAATTTCTTATACTATTCCCTTTTTCTCTTCACTGCATTTTGTACTTCCTCATTCCACCACCATCTCTCTTTTGAGAGTGGTCCATGTCCTTTAGACTCTCCAAGTACTTTTTTAGCTACTTCTCTAATCTTTGATGCCATCTGTATCCACATATCATTGGCCTCCATATCCAGCTTCCATACTTCGGACTCGAGAAGCTCATTTTTGAACTTCACTTACTTTACTCCTTTGAACTCCCATCACTTTGTTCGAGCTACACTATTTCTTCTGACCTTACTTGAATTATTCCTAAACTTGACATCCAAGACCACCAACCGATGTTGACTTGTTAAAGCCTCTCCTGGAATGACCTTGCAATCCTTGCATAAAGCTTTATTTGTCTTCCTAGTTAAGAGGAAGTCGATTTGGCTTTTATGTTGCCCACTTTTGAAAGTCACTAGATGTGACTCTCTTTTTATAAAGTAGGTATTTGCTAGTATTAGGTCGTATGCCATAGCAAAATCCAGGATGCTTTTTCCCTCCTCATTTTGACTGCCAAAACCAAAACCTCCATGAACATTCTCATAACCTTGTCTATCACTTCCTACATACCCATTCAAATTTCCACCAATGAAAACATTCTCTTTAGTCGGTATGCTTTGCATTACATCATCCATATCTTTCTAAAACCTTTGTTTACTTTCACTGTCTAGTCCTATTTGTGGGGCATAAGTACTAACTATATTTATTGTTTCTCCTTCTAATACTAGCTTTACCAGTATAATTCTATCTCCTACTCTTTTCACAGCTATTACTGCGTCTTTCAATGTCCTGTCGATGATTATGCCCACTCTGTTCTTGTTTCTCTCCTTTCCGGTAAACCACAGTTTGTACCCTGAATTATCCACTTCCTTACTTTTCTCTCCTACCCATTTAGTCTCTTGAATGCAAGCAATATTCACCCTTCTCCTTTCCAAGGTATCCACAAGCTCCATTAATTTTCCTGTAAGTGATCCAACATTCCAAGTACCAACCCTGATCCTCCTCCTATCTTGCTCCTTCCTAATTGGTCTCCTTCTACGATATCTTCTATTATTTTCTATGTCTATCTTGTGTTCTATTCCACTATTTATTTTACTATCTGTCCTATGGACTAACTTCTTTACGCACACTCGTCCATGATGTGGGAACCTTTGCTCACTTAACACCACACCCGGGCGCCGGTATGGCGCGTCGCTTTCAGTGAACGCCCTACACCCTTGTATATTTCTCACTACACCCGGGCTCCAATGTAGTGCGTCGTTAGTAGAGGACACCCCAACGTTTATATCATTTGAATCCCTATCATAGGGTGTGAAGAAATTTTTACGCTAGTTGTCACCTACAGCAACCCTCCTCCTTTATCTGGGCTTGGGACTGGCTAAGCGCAAACTACTTAGGCGGAGTTAGGCCAGAAACTTGAAACATCAAGAATAATTAAATGAACATAGGATTTTATCCCTATTTACTTGGGCATGTGTTGGCTCCTACTAGTTATATATAGAGGTAGGTGTTGATCAAGATGGAGAGTAAATAGGGATAAAATCCCATGTTCATTTAATTGTTCTTGATGTTTCAAGTTCCTGGCCTGGACAGACAGATTTAGTCAGAAAAGAGTTTCTGAAAAGAAAATCTAATTAATCAAGAACTAGAATTAAAAGAAAACATAATGTTCATAGCAAATGGGGTTTGACATAACCATGACTCCAGCTCGAGTTGGGATTTTGTAACAGAGAGGTTCTAGTGCATAGTAACATATGATTATAGGTTCATTTAAAGGTATTCCTTGTTACTGATTGGGTAGCTATGACATGCTATGCTAGGTGTCAACCATGGTTTATGAGATGCCTAAAATGATTTAGAGAAATCATTTATGGTAAGAAAGAGTTCTGTTGATATTAAGAGTTAATATCATATCTTATTGCTAATTAGTGATGAGCCTAGTAAGTCACACACATACACAAGATAATCACCAAGTTAAATGAGATTTAATTGATTAATTAAAGAGTTTAATTGGTTAATTAAATAGGTTTAGTTTGCAATAAAATTGCAAAGTCCCTAGCATGGCTTGAAACCAAATCTAGGTTATTGGATGTATAATATAAGTTAAATTCATATTTAAAGTGTTTAAATATGAATTTAATTATGAGAAATTAATTAATAGAGATTAATTAATTAATTTATATTTGATATAAATTGATTAGAAGGGGAGAAGTAATTATTTTGGTTTGAGAACTCAAAATTAAAACACAAGGGTAATTTGGTCATTTCAATGGGTGACATGTGCCAAAAT
Organism: Hevea brasiliensis; assembly: GCF_030052815.1. Classification (NCBI taxonomy): domain Eukaryota; kingdom Viridiplantae; phylum Streptophyta; class Magnoliopsida; order Malpighiales; family Euphorbiaceae; genus Hevea; species Hevea brasiliensis. Next base: position 36,560,458 of record NC_079497.1, on the reverse strand, counting down.
GAGATGGTGACACATGGCATTACACATAAGCTTGCCATATGTCTTTTAATCATGTAAGATGATCAAAGTCAAGACTAAATATAGGTTTGGCACTTGGCACAATGTGATTGGGTCAATTAAACCTAGAACCAATCAGAAGGTGACATGTGGTAAGGGTTTTAAGTGGTGACCTCGCTATATAAGGGAAAGGATGAAAAGAGAAATACCTAGCTGCTATTTGTTTCATTGGTGCCACCCCAAAGCACCTCTCCCTTTCATCTTCTTCATCTCTCATCAATTCAAAGATATTTCCCAACAATCTGTTGAATTAAAAATACTAGAAATCGTTTCTAGTGTCCTGTTTACATCTGTAATCTCTCAAAAGGCAAAACTTGATTTTCTAATTCATAGAAAAAGCTTTAGAAGTTGTTCAAGGGCTGCCATAGGTGATCTTGGTATGGACAAGCTAGAGGGAGAATATCTGGTGTTCCAAAGACGCATCCCAAAGGTGCCAAACACACTGTAGTGCATCAAAAGGTTAGTGCACTTGTTCTTGATCTAATTTAGGGTTCTAATAATTAATCTGATTAATTCTAAAATCTTAAATGGAAAATATAGATCTAAAAATATATTAAAAGAGTTTTAATATATTGTTTATCATTGAAATTAAATAGATAAAAATAAATCTTGCATGATGCATGTGACCTTAGATGAAAAATTTTGAATTTCAATGATCTAAACTTGTGTTTTTCATGCTTCCGCTCTTACAATTGGTATCAGAGCTACTATATTTGCCATTTAGATTCTTGATTATGTGATTTAATTGTGTGGTTTGATCATGAGATGATAGATCCATTGCTACTTACAATGATATAGGTGGCGGCTTGATGAAGACTCCATATGTGCGCATGGTTTGAGCACTTCTTATGGTGTGCATGGTTTTGGGCAATATTTGTGCAATTGTTGTATGATCTAATGCTCATAATTAGGTCCATTTTATGTCTAATTAAATTGTTTAATTAGAGTTTTATTCACATAATTAAATTTTGATTCGAATCTAAATTTTAAAAATTGTTTGAATGTGATTCAAATATGAATTTTTGAAGTTGTTTGAATGTATTCAAATCTGAATTTTAAAAGTTGTTTGAATGTGATTCAAATCTAAATTTTAAAAGTTGTTTAAAAGTGATTCAAATCTGAATTTTTAAATTTGTTTCAATGTGATTCAATGCTAAATTTTTAAATTTGTTTGAATATGATTTACAGCTAAATTTTTTAATTTGTTTGAATGAGATTCAAATTTGATTTTTTAAATTTGTTTGAATCATATTCAAATTTGGATTTTTAAGTTGAATATGAGATATTCAATTTAACTTAAGTATGTATATTTTATTTAATTATTAAATAGTAATATGCATGATGGATGATCATGGACTATAAAAGACCAATGTGATTGGATTTATTTCTTTTATGTTTCTTTGGGTTGTAAATTGATTGATTTATTTTAATTTATTTTGGGCATGTATTATTAAGGTTATAATAATTTTTGGGTTGTAATTTGATTTATTTAGTTCTTGTAAATTCGCCTTGGTATGCCAAGGATTACTATGTAATTGGATTGCAAGAAGATCAAGGAGCTCAAGAGCATTGGTGGGACCAGTGGGAGGAATTCAAGATCAAGTGTTGATTATGTACTCCTTCAGCAACTCTTGTAAAATGAATTAATGAAATGCACCTAGGAATGCCCTGATTCAATTCTTGGTGGCTCGGAATTGAATCCCTTAGAAAGTCCATGATCGTACCATATTTACTATTTATCCATGAATGCATGAGATGTATGGGAATGTATGCAAGTATATGATATATGCATCCTAAATGGATAATGTGCAAAGTGAGACCTTAATAGTAATTAGGATGACCACAAAATCTTCCAAACAAATGATTAAGTTAGAAATGCTATAACTAAAGTAATTATAACATGGGCCCTCCATTGAGGCAATTATTTTAAGAAATTTTAAATACTTGCATAAGATGCAATTAATTTAAGAGATTTTCTTAAGAATAATTGTTAAGCATGAGATGTTGTAAATATGTAAATGGATTGGTGGCCAATATTGTATGTACCTAAGGATATTAAAATTATTTGCATAATTACTGGCTCAATGGGATCAACTTAACTAATGCAAGATAAGTCAATAATGGATGTACCTGAGATTTTGAGTATTAGGGGCTAGGTAAAGGATTGAACCTCACATGAGATGTGATGAGCAAGGAGTTGCTCACTTATAGTTTATTGTAATTCCAATAATGGATGTACCTGAGGATGATCAATAGAATTATAAGAATTCAATCACCCACTAGAAATCCATCCAACTAGGATTTTCGTTTTCTACTTTGGAAGTGTAGTTGCTAAGTTAGTGGGAGGACCAATTTGATTAAAAGACCATAATTATTTTGGTTAATTACATGATACATTTACTAATTAATCTGATTATTTTCTGCAGTTAATTTTCTCATAATAATGAGCACAGAACAACCACTACCATCCAATATCCTTGCAAGCATACTTGATCGCAATAGGTTGATAGGACCTAGTCTCTCTGATTGGCTAAGAAATTTGAAACTTGTCCTAAACCTTGAACATATAGGATATATTCTAGACTCAAATGTTCCTAGTCCCTTACCTCCAGAGGCCACTCAAGAGGAACATGAATCTTTGGAAAAATGGAAGGAGCATGATATGGGAGCCAAGTGTTACATGCTTGCTTCTATGAGTAATGAGTTACAGAAGCAGCATGACAACATGTAGAATGTGATTGAAATCCTCCTTCACCTACAAGAGTAGTATGGTGAGCATAGTAGGAATGCTAGGTATGAGATATTTAGATAGCTATTGCGCATGAGGATGTCTGAGGGACAGAATGTTGGGGATCATGTCCACAAGATGATTCGGCTGATTGAGCAGTTGGAACATCTTGACTTCAACAAGGATTTCCAACTACAAACAGATTTAATTCTTTAGTCCCTTCCTGAGTTATTTGTGAATTTTGTGATAAATTTCCATATGACTAAGCAGGAATGTACCTTGGCTTATTTACTCAACATGCTGGTTATTGCCCAAAAGAATATAACGAGCAATAAAGGAAAAAAGGTAGCTTTGATTACATCTTCTTCTGCTGGAAAGTCCAATAAGAAAAAGAGCAATTAGAAAAAGAAACCTCAAGTTGCAGGATCTTCCAAGAAGGTAGCCAAACAGAAAAACAAAGATCAAAGCTGACAAAGGCAAAGGAAAGTGTTTCCACTACCAGCAGGATGGGCACTGAAATAGAAATTGCCCAGAGTATAGTAAGTAGTCACAGCTTGCAGTAACGAGATATAAGATTCCGAGTTGGCAAAAGCTCAACTGTTGAAGCTTTAGCCATAGGATCTAAATCTTTATACATGTGTGGACATGTTTTGTATTTAAATAAGGTTTTGCATGTACCTGATGCTTTTTAAGAATATCATTTCTATATCTTGTTTGACTAGAGATGGTTATGAATTTCAGTTCATAAATGATGTTTGCTATATTTATTTTGGAAATAAATATGTTGGTTCGGGTTATATGCATGATGGACTTTATTATCTAGATAATAATGTTAAATACAAATCTAATGCAAGCAATCTAAAAGAATGCAATGCCATGGTGAAAATCAACTCAAATTCAAAATATATTTGGCACTTAAGGTTATGTCATATTGTAGAAGATAGAACTACAAAACTGGAGAAAATGGGGATTCTATCCTCATAGGGCTCTAAGCCTACTCCAACTTGTGAATCCTGCCTTCAGGGCAAAATGACTAGATCACCCTTTGTTGGACAAGGACTAAGAGCTGAAAATATTTTGGAGCTAATACATAGTGATGTATGTGGTCCATTTAAAGAAATGGCTAGAGGTGGTTTTAATTACTTTATTACTTTTACTGCTGATAAATCAAGGTTTCGGTATTTGTATTTGATGAAATACAAACATGAATCCTTTGAAAAGTTCAAATAATTTGAATCTGAAGTAGAAAATCAAATAGGAAAGAGTATTAAAGCTCTTCAATCAGATCGTGGAGGTGAATATTTGAGTACTGAATTTGATGAATACTTAAGAGAGCACGGCATTGTTTCCCAGCTAACTCCTCCAGGAACACTACAGCTGAATGGTGTATCTGAAAGGAGAAATCGCACCTATTGGATATGGTATGTAGTATGATGAGCTATACTGATATGCCAATCTTCTTTTGGGGATTTCCATTAGAATTAGCTTTGTATATTCTGAATAGGATTCCATCAAAATCAGTATCTTCCACACCTTATGAGATATGACATGGAAAAAAACCAAGTCTTAAGTATGTTAAGATTTGGGGTTGTCCAGCTTATATCAAAAAGCTGAACACTGATAAATTGGAAATCAGATTAGAAAAGGGTCGATTTTTTGGATATCCAAAAGATAGTTTTGGATGTTATTTTTATTTGCCTACTTTACAAAAGGTTGTGATAAGTAGAGATACCACATTTCTTGAACAACTGTTTGTTCAAGAAGGAGGCAAAGGAAGGTAAATAGAGTTAGAATTGGATAATTCTAACTGACAAATAGATTAGATGGATATAGATCCATCTAGTCAACCACACCTATTGATGAAACATCTATAACTGTTCCTCGTATAACAACCAGGGTATCTCAGCCACCAGTGAGATACGGTTTCCTTCGTGAAGAAGAACAAGAGTTGTCTACTCATAAAAAAGTAGATCATGGAGATGATCCACTTACCTATGAAGAAGCTATATCAGATATAGACTCTTCAAAATGGATTGATGCTATGAAATCCGAGATTGATTCCATGTATAAGAATCAAGTTTGGAATTTTGTTGACCCACCTGAAGGTATTGTCCCTATAGGGAACAAATGGGTTTTCAAGAAGAAAATTGGTTCTGATGGAAAGGTAGAGACCTATAAGGTAAGGCTAGTAATGAAAGAGTTTTGCCAAAGGCAAGGAATCGACTATGAGGAGACTTTCTCACCTGTTGCCATGCTTAAATCAATTTGGATTCTATTAGCAATAGCTGCATACTATGATTATGAGATTTGGCAGATGGATGTCAAAACAGCTTTTCTCAATGGATACATTGAAGAAAAAATTTTCATGGAACAACCTAGGGTTTTGAATCCCAAGATGGCTCCAAAGTGCGCAAGCTAAAGCGATCCATTTATGGGGTGAAACAAGCTTCGAGGAGTTAGAACATCTGTTTTGATGAAGCCATTATGTTATTTGATTTTATCAAAAATAAGGATGAGCCATATGTATATAAGAAGGTTAGTGACAGTGCTATCACAGGATTCCATAAGCTTCGGCTATTGGAAGTTTGAAGTATGCAATGCTATGTATTAGGCCAGATATCGCATATGCTATTAGTTTGACTAACAGGTATCAATCCAATCCAGGTTTGGAACACTGGATAGCTGTTAAGAATATCCTTAAGTACTTGAGAAGAACTATAGATTTATTCTTGATATATGGAGGTGGAGACTTGCAATTGGATGGTTATACTGATTCTGATTTTCAATCAGATATCGATGATAGAAAGTCTATCTCTAGGTTGCGTTCATTTGTAATGGAAGTGTAGTCAATTGGAAGAGTTCCAAACAGAGCACGACTGCAGATTCCACTACCGAGGATGAGTATATTGTTGCATCAGATGCTGCAAAGGAACCTGTTTGGATAAAGAAGTTCGTGACAGAACTTGCAGTAGTTGCTTCCATTGAGTCCGCAGTTCCACTACACAGTGACAACAATGTAGCAGTCATACAGGCTAAGGAACCCCGGTCTCACCAGAAATCCAAACACATAGAAATGCGTTACCACATTATCAGAGAAATAGTTGGACGAGGCAATGTAGCCATGTAGAAAATAGCATTAGCTAAAAATCCAGCTGATCCATTCACTGAGCCTATGTCACAGACTCAGCTAGACCGACATCTTGAGAAGATGGGTCTAAGATATTGTAATGAATGTCTCTAGTGCTACTGGGAGATTGTTAGTAGTATGCCTTAGAGCATATCAATTAGTATATATCTTGTACATGTTTTTATTAATAAAAGGCATTTTCCACTTTTTCGTTAACATAATATATTTATGTGTAATAGAAAAGGTCCATTGATATTTTGTTAAAAATTTTATTCTTAAGTTGTTAAGAATATGAGTGATAGTATTTCTAGCACAAAGTATCACAAATAAGTTTGCAATCGAGGATACTTCACAATAAGGACATGACTTATCCAAAAAGATTATAATCATATTTGTTCCCAAGCTATTTTTATGAGATATAAATTGTAACACCCCTCACCCGTCTACAGTATAGCCGAGTAAGGCGTGCTACACGGCGTGCCGGAACACCTAGTCTATGATTATTACATTTACTGAACTCAATTTGATTTTAAGAAGTCTTTTATGTGCTATTCATAGCATACTGGTTCTATTTTCACACTTTAATAAAGTCAGTGTTTTAAAATAGTAATAAAATTTTGGCAAGGTGCCGTCTGTATTTTGGACAAACTGTCCTTCCAAACCTATTAAAAACAGTTCAATATGATAATATCAAAATCTCAAATATTTCACAGTCTCTATTTCTCAGTAAAGTCAATAGACTTTTACGGTCATTAAACAGTTCCATAATACAGTCCATAATAATTTAAATATGTACAGAAAATTTCCATGTTATTTAATATGTACAAAATATTACAAACTTTAGAGGTTTTATAACATTACTAAATACAGGGCTGAATTTCAAATATACAACAAAAGTACAAAATACAAGATATCCTAAGTCCTACCACATATGCAATGCAGTGCAGATGACTCTAGACTCCTGTGCAGATCTGATGTCTCACCCGGTCGTAGGTCTGCTGGGCTCCCCAGCTGTGTCTCCAATACCTACGCGTTACAAAAGCAACGCGCTAAGCAATTTTACTTAGTGGTGCCAAATATAAAGAAATATACACTAAAATAAAGTTTTTACGAATTTTTGATGGTGCTGTATGTCAGTAGACTGGATTTATGTATTTGAATTTTTAATAGTACTTGGATTACTGTCCGTGTAGCCTATATACTGACCAGACTGGATAAACGGATATACTGGCACTGGGTACCTAGTACCTCGAGCCGTCACACCATCGCTCACAAAGTGTCTCCCGGTGTGCAAATAGAGTGGCTAAAAAGCCATATAGTCAATATGGCGATAAGTCAAAAATAAATACACAATATATATAGGCGTAGGCTATTAAAGTCACAGTGCGGCATAATAAGCCGTAAAAACACAGTATGGCATAAAGCCATTTATAGAACAGCTCTAATAATCCTATTGGCATGCCAAACTATCCATACTAGTCAACTAGGCAAACTAGGACACATTATTAATTAATTGTTTAATTCTTCAATTTTTGGAGTTTACTAACTATTATATAATTCATAAGTCAATGCATATGTTGACCTTTTTAGGTAATATGGATAAGTTGTTTCTAGCATCAATATGTCACAATTTATATGTCAATATGCTGCCAATATAGTGCAATTTACCATTTTACATATTGGCATTCATTGCCAAAATGCTTCAAGCATCATTGTATGCAAATTGTCAAATTCTCAATTTTTGTGTGCTAGATTGGTCTAGCTTAAAGTCCTATTTCCCTTGTTTTTAGCTTATGGTCAAAGAAGCAAAATTGTAGCTCTATGTCTTATTACACGCGGGGCAAAATTTCAGGTCATTCTGAGTTGTGTAGACCAACATATGGTCAATTTGCTAAAGCTGGACAGATTGCACTTTTAGTGCAAAATTTGGTCAATTTTAAGGTCACTTTTGGTTTGACAGATTTTGTACCCGAACTTGTGCAAGCCATTTGACTTGGTTCTGGCCATTTCTGGGCTTGGGTGTCTCATAAGACTTGTAGATATAGGTCTTAACTATTCATGGTCAAAATTTCAGGTCAATTGGAACTGTTTTGAGTGCGTTATGGCCTAAACACTAACTGCTGCCCAAATGGTCAGTTTTCAGGCCTTAAATGCACTAATCTAGATTTGGTCATTTTTAAGGTTAGTTTCTAGGCAGAATTTTGGCAACCTTTCTGCATGAAAGTTGGCCTATTTGGTGTCTAGTTTCACCCCATATTTGCCTCATACCAATTGGGTTCATAGTTTGGCACTTATGGCCTAATTTATTTGCTGCATTCAATACACAACCTGCACAAAGCACATACACTCCCAATTTGATGTTCCTTCTCCTCCTCATTACTACAATATTCAATCAATAACACTTCCATATCTATATTGTACACAATTCCAACAACACTTTTGGGCAGAATATTCAAGTGCTCAATGCACACAATTCACCATTAAGTTCAACACTCACTTCCACCAAAATTCAACATATCTCAATATCAATATTACACATACACTTCAACATAATCATACTTCAATGTAACTTACACTTGCTGCCACAATTTAACATTAGCATACATCATTAATAACTACATGTTCACACACAAATTCATGCTATTAGGGGCTGCCAAACATGGCAGTTTGCTCAAGGCATCAAAGTTCCATTTCACACCCTTAATTCAAACACTACATGCATATACTTAGATAAAAACTTACTACAACTTTCATTTGAATTAATTAACCTACATTTCCATTCATTAGGAGTAAAAATAACTCAAGCTCAACAAAGGTTCATGGCTGCCAAAAATGGACAAATCCATTTCTCACTATTTCTTTCATTTCTCTTCACCAAAATACTCACCTCAACCTAAACACAAGGTTTACTAAAGCAACGGAGAGATTTTGGACACTTACAACTTTTGATGCTCATCAAAACTTCACCAAATCTGGTTTTTCTTGTTGTCAATATCTTCCCCAAGGTGAATAGGCAAGCTTTAATGAAGGAAGTAAGTGAAAATGAGGGCTTGATGATTGAGAGAGAAAGCTTCATACATGGTGGCCATGGAGGTTTTTGGGAGGAGCAATTCGGCAAGCTTTCTCTCAAGGTTGAAGATGACCCAATTCTGGCCACTAATTTTTATTTTATGTGCTTTATAATATAGTTAGTGGAGCACTAATAAATGGTTAAATATTTAATTATATTAAGTTTCCCTTATTTACACATTTACCTCCTTTCTTTCACAATTTACATAATGTATCATAATTTAATTTTTCATATCATTTCTAAAGTGTAATATCATTTATTTTTAATGGACATTGAGGTCAAAAGGCAATACTAGGTGTCAAATGACCAAAATACCCCACTTCGGGTTATATTTCCGATTTTTCGGTAACACTAATTTTTATCTGTTTCTTGATTTTTTTCATTTTTCTTTGTACTAATTTATTAATTTTTATTTAATATTTCTAGTGTCAATTTCATTTTAATAAACCTTTATTTATGTCTCAAAATTAGATTTAGAGGGTTCTCCGCGGTTCTGAGGTCGACAACGGCCTTCCCAGTGCTGTCACCCATTGCTGTGGTGCCAGCTCGTTTAACTTAGTTTCATTTTCTCTCTTTCATTTTTGTTTGATTTTTTTTGTATTTTCTTTTTATTTATTTCATCATTATATGTCTGTTTACTATCACCGAAGTGTAGTTCCAGACATCCTAACTTGCTGGGATGTTATTTGACTCTTTGGAACAATCGAACGTCTGAGAACACGTCTGATGGGGATGTTACAACTCTTCCCCTCTAAATAAAAATTTCGTCCTCGAAATTTACCTGATATAAAGAGATGAGGGAACTGTTGTCTCATTGTCTCCTCGCTCTCCCATGTTGCCTCTTCCGTGTTGTGGTGTCTCCATAGGATTTTCACTAGTGGAATTGTCTTATTTCTGAGCTCTTTTACCTCTCGTGCCAAGATTTTAATTGGTTCTTCTTCATATGTCAGGTCAGGTTGTACCACAATTTCTTCTGCTGAGATGACATGTGAAGGATCTGATCTGTATCTTCTGAGCATCGAGACATGGAACACATTATGTATCTTGTCCAGCACAGGTGGTAAGGCTAATCGGTAGGCTACTGGTCCCACACGTTCAATAACTTCATATGGGCCAATAAACCTAGGGCTTAATTTTCCCTTTTTCCCGAATCTCAACACTTTCTTCCACGGTGATACTTTGAGAAATACCTTCTCGCCAACTTCATACTCAATGTCTTTTCTCCTTAAGTCAGCATAAGATTTCTGTCGGTCTGAGGCAACTTTCAAATTGGCCTTTATCAGTTTCACCTTTTCCTCTGTCTGTTTTATCAGGTCTGGCCCCATTAGCTTATCTTCACCCAATTCTGTCCAACATACAGGTGTTCTGCATTTTCTCCCATACAGTGCTTCATAGGGTGCCATTTCTATGCTAGCTTGATAGCTATTATTATATGCAAATTCTGCCAGTGGAAGGTATCTGTTCCAACTTCCCTTAAACTCAATAACACAACTTCTCAGCATATCCTCGAGGAACTATCACAGATATTCAGTTATTACTATCATTATTATCAGTTTATTGTTTGCAATAACTTAATGAGTTTCAAAATTTACTTGGATTATTCTTTTTGACTGCCCATCCATATGAAGATGAAAAGCCGTACTAAAATGGAGTTGTGTGCCCAAGGATTCTTGTAATTTTTTCCAAAATCTAGATGTAAACCTTGGGTCTCTATCAGATATAATGGAAAGTGGAATTCCATGTAGTCTAACTATCTCACTGATGTACAATTCTGCTAGCTTTTCCAGTGAGTAGTCAGTTATAACTGGTAGAAAATGTGCTGATTTGGTTAACCTATCCACAATCACCCATACTACATCATGCTTCTTCTGAGTGAGAGGTAGACCACTGACAAAGTCCATAGTGACTCGGTCCCACTTCCATTCAGGTATGTTTATGGGCTGTAACAAACCTGATGAAACTTGATGTTCTGCTTTGACTTGCTGATATGTCAAGCATCTAGTTACATAGTCAACTATGTCCTTTTTCATACCTGGCCACCAGTATCGGAGTTTCAGGTCATGGTACATTTTTGTGCTTCCTGGGTGCATAGCATACACACTCTTATGTGCTTCTTTCAAAATACTGGTTTTCAATTCTTTGTCATCTGGAACACACACTCTTTCTTTATAGTACAGGCACCCATTTTCTTTCACTTCATATTCAGTTTCCTTCCCCTCAGTGATTTTGCCCATAACAGCCATTAATTTCCCATCTGTCTTCTACCCATCCTGTATCTATTGTAACAGATTCGGCTTCACTTGTAACTCAGCCAAAATAACTCCATCATGAGTTAAGGATAGTTGGGCATTCAGAGATCTTAATGCTACAATAGATTTTCTGCTTAAAGCATCAGCGACTACATTTGCCTTTCCAGGGTGGTAGTCAATCACACAATCATAATCTTTCAGGAATTCAATCCATCGCCTCTGTCTCAAATTAAGTTCCTTCTGGGTTGGCAGATACTTCAGACTCTTATGGTCTGTGTATATGTAGCATTTTTCTCCATACAAGTAATGCTTCCATATCTTCAATGCGAAGATAATTGCTGCTAACTCCAAATCATGAGTAGGGTAATTCTTTTCATGTGGCCTTAACTGCTTGGAAGCATATGCGACCACTTTTCCTTCTTGCATGAGTACACACCCTAACCTATTGTGTGAGGCATCACTGTAGACTACAAAGTCTTTTCCAGACATTGGCTGTGTTAACACTGGTGCCTTTGTCAACATAGCCTTCAGCCTCTCAAAACTGGCTTGACACTTGTCATTCCAGTCAAATTTCATATTCTTGTGTAGTAATTTGGTCATTGGAGCAGCTATCAGGGAAAATCCCTTTACAAATCTTCTATAATATCCAGCTAACCCCAAGAAACTTCTGATCTCAGTTGTATTTCTGGGAGGCTTCCATTCCATCACTGCTTCAATCTTCTTGGGATCCACTCTAATCCCTTCAGCTGATACTACATGTCCAAGGAATGCAATCTCATTCAACCAGAACTCACACTTGGACAATTTAGCATACAATTTCTTCTCTTTTAGAGTCTGCAGAACAATTCTCAAATGCTCATCATGTTCTGCTTTATCCTTGGAATACACCAGGATGTCATCAATGAAGACCACTACGAACCGATCTAAGTATGGATGGAAGATACGGTTCATAAGGTCCATGAATGCTGTTGGAGCATTTGTTAACCCAAATGGCATTACCAGGAATTCATAATGCCCCTACCGGGTTCTAAATGCAGTCTTAGGCACATCTGCATCCTTAACCCTTAGCTGATGATACCCTGATCTGAGATCAATCTTAGAAAACACACCGGCTCCCTTCAACTGATCAAACAGATCATCAATTCTAGGCAACGGATACTTGTTCTTCACTGTTACTCTGTTTAACTGCCGGTAGTCAACACATAACCTCAGTGTCCCATCTTTCTTCTTTACAAACAGTACCGGAGCTCCCCACGGTGACACACTGGGGCGTATGAACCCCTTGTTTAGTAACTCTTGTAGCTAGATTTTTAACTCTTTCAATTCAACAGGTGCCATCCTATATGGAGCAATTGAAATTGGAGCTGTACCCGGCATAATCTCAATAGCAAATTCAACTTCCCTTTCTGGTGGCAAACTAGGCAATTCCTCAGGAAATGCCTCAGAGAAATCCCTTACTGTGGGTATGTCAGACAAGTCAAGTTTACCCTGCCTAGTGTCAACCATGTGTGCCAGATAGGCTTCACACCCTTTTCTCAGCCATCTCCTTGCAACTGTAGCTGAGATGACATTGGACAAGAAATCTGTCCTTTCACCAACTACTATTATTTCTTCATTCTCAACAGTTTTTAGAGAGATTCTCTTCAATTTACAATATAATATTGCCTGATGATGGGATAACCAGTCCATTCCCAAAATCACATCAAACTCATGTAAAGGCAATTCGATTAAGTCTGCTGACAACACTTTCCTTTGAATCTTCAATGGACAGCCCTTATACACCTTATTTACTACCACACTGTGGCCTAGCGGATTTGTGACCAGGATGTCTTGGTCACTTTCCTCCACTGGTATTCCCTTTTCTACGGCCAGCTTGATACAAATATATGAATGAGTAGATCCAGGATCCACTAATGCATGCACAGAAGTATTATAAAGGAGGAACGTACCCTTGATAACATCTGGAGCATCCTGTTCCTCCTGTGCCTTATAGCATAGGCTTTGGCTTGTTTTCTGCCTTCTGCTCTCTCCACAGACTCTGACACAGGTTTTACGTGAAAGTCTGCCTCGGCCTTACGACCTTCTACCCTTGGAGTGGAGGCGGCCTATCAGTTGATACCGGAGTGGATGTAACAATTCTGCGTGGACAATCTCGGGCTTGGTGGTCTGTAGATCCACACCGTAAACAAGCACCTATCATCCTCCAACATTCACCCTTATGCCATTTTTGGCAATGTGGGCAAGCAACAGATACTATTAGGGCTGGTCCCCTGTACCCAATTCCTGGAGAGCTAGCCATTGAAGGGGTGGACTGGCCTCTCCTTGGTGCAAACTGAGATTTGGGCCTCTGTGACTGACCCTGACTTGGTGCTCTACTAAAACTCTGAGTAGGAGAACCTTTGAATTTCTTACTAGGGGCAGAAGATGTATCGGTCTGAGCCTGACCTCTTTTTTGCTGTCTATCCCTTCTGTTCTGCTCATTCATTATAACTTTTTCAACCTTCAGTGTAGCTTCCACCAACTTGGCAAACTCTGTAATCCCCAAGGCTGTAATCATTACTTTAATGTTATCATTGAGTCCTTCCTCAAATCTCTTGCATCTCTCTGCCTCAGTAGGGACTATTTCCCGCCCATAGCGGCTCAGTCTGACAAATTCTCTTTCATATTCAGCCACTGTCAGTTGTCTCTAGCGTAGGGTAATAAACTCCCTTCTCTTTTCTTCCAAGTATACACTGCCCACATACTTCTTTCTGAACTCTGTGAGAAAGAAATCCCAAGTTATCTTTTCTAGTCGCACCTCACTAGTTACTGTATCCCACCACTGGTATGCATCATCCTGCAGTAGTGATACAGCAGCTTCCAAATTCTGCTCTGGAGTACAATGAAGTTGTTTCAAGACTCTTCTAGTTCTGTCCAACCAGTTTTCAGCTGTGACAGAATCATCTTCCCTTTTGCCCAGAGAGTCCACTGCTCCAAACTTCCTGAGTCTCTCCATATGAGATTTTTCATGTGGAGGTGGTGGTGGTGGCATAACTCCTGCCATCTATCTAAAGAACTCAGCCATTTGCTGAAATGTGGCTGTGCATTTGGTACTGGTGGAGCAGGTTCCCTCCTGTCTCCTGGTTCAGTCATAGATGGAGCATGACTTTCCACTTCCTCATCGACCGCTCTCTGCGATGTGGAGTCCATATTCTGATCAAAATAACAAAACAAATCAAAAGATCTGCATTAGAATCATCTTAACACTTACAATGCAATGCATGATGTGCAATCTATCTAGGTCCAGAAACGCCTAAACCGTGCTCTGATACCACTAAATATAACACCCCTCACCCGTCTACAGTATAGCCGAGCAAGGCGTGCTACACGGCGTGCCGGAACACCTAGTCTGTGATTATTACATTTACTGAACTCAATTTGATTTTAAGAAGTCTTTTATGTGCTATTCATAGCATACTGGTTCTATTTTCACACTTTAATAAAGTCAGTGTTTTAAAATAGTAATAAAAATTTGGCAAGGTGTCGTCTGTATTTTGGACAAACTGTCCTTCCAAACCTGTTAAAAACAGTTCAATATGATAATATCAAAATCTCAAATATTTCACAGTCTCTATTTCTCAGTAAAGTCAATAGACTTTTACGGTCATTAAACAGTTCCATAATATAGTCCATAATAATTTAAATATGTACAGAAAATTTCCATGTTATTTAATATGTGCAAAATATTACAAACTTTAGAGTTTTCATAACATTACTAAATACAGGGCTGAATTTCAAATATATAACAAAAGTACAAAATACAAGATATCCTAAGTCCTACCATGTATGCAATGCAGTGCAGATGACTCTGGACTCCTGTGCAGATCTGATGTCTCACCCGGTCGTAGGTCTGCTGGGCTCCCCAGCTGTGTCTCTAATACCTATGCGTTACAAAAGCAACGCGCTAAGCAATTTTGCTTAGTGGTGCCAAATATAAAGAAATATACACTAAAATAAAGTAAATAAAGTGTTTACGAATTTTTGATGGTGCTGTATGTCAGTAGACTGGATTTATGTATTTGAATTTTTAATAGTACTTGGATTACTGCCCGTGTAGCCTATATACTGACCAGACTGGATAAACGGATATACTGGCACTGGGTACCTAGTACCTCGGGCCGTCACACCATCGGTCACAAAGTGTCTCCCGGTGTGCAAATAGCGTGGCTAAAAAGCCATATAGTCAATCTGGCGATAAGTCAAAAATAAATACACAATATGTATAGCCGTAGGCTATTAATGTCACAGTGCGGCATAATAAGCCGTAAAAACACAGTATGGCATAAAGCCATTTACAGAATAGCTGTTAGAATCCTATTGGCATGCCAACCTATCCATACTAGTCAACTAGGCAAACTAGGGCACATTATTAATTAATTGTTTAATTTTTCAATTTTTGGAGTTTACTAACTATTATATAATTCACAAGTCAATGCATATGTTGACCTTTTTAGGTAATATGAATAAGTTGTTTCTAGCATCAATATGTCACAATTTATATCTCAATATGCTGCCAATATAGTGCAATTTACCATTTTTACAAGTTGGCATTCATTGCCAAAATGCTTCAAGCATCATTGTATGCAAATTGTCAAATTCTCAATTTTTGTGTGCTAGATTGGTCTAGCTTAAAGTCCTATTTCCCTTGTTTTTAGCTTCTGGTCAAAGAAGCAAAATTGTAGCTCTATGTCTTATTGCACGCGGGGCAAAATTTCATGTCATTCCGAGTTGTGGAGACCAAGATATGGTCAATTTGCTAAAGTTGGACAGATTGTACTTTTAGTGTAAAATTTGGTCAATTTTAAGGTCACTTTTGGTTCAGCAGATTTTGTACCCGAACTTGTGCAAGCCATTTGACTTGGTTCTCGCAATTTCTGGCCTTGGGTGTCTTCATAAGACTTGTAGATATAGGTCTTAACTATTCATGGTCAAAATTTCAGGTCAATTGGACCTATTTTGAGTGAGTTATGGCCTAAACACTAACTGCTGCCCAAATGGTCAGTTTTCAAGCCTTAAATGCACTAATCCGGATTTGGTCATTTTTAAGGTCAGTTTCTAGGCAAAATTTTGGAAACCTTTCTACATGAAAGTTGGCGTATTTGGTGTCTAGTTTCACCCCATATTGGCCTCATACCAATTGGGTTCACATTTTGGCACTTATGGCCTAATTATTGTGCTGCCTTCAATACACAACCTGCACAAAGCACATACACTCCCAATTTGATGTTCCTTCTCCTCCTCATTACAACAATATTCAATCAATAACACTTCCATATCTATATTGTACACAATTCCAGCAACACTTTTGGGCAGAATATTCAAGTGCTCAATGCACACAATTCACCGCTAAGTTCAACACTCACTTCCACCAAAATTCAACATATCTCAATATCAATATTACACATACACTTCAACATAATCATACTTCAATGTAACTTACACTTGCTGCCCACAATTTAACATTAGCATACATCATTAATAACTACATGTCCACACACAAATTCATGCTATTAGGGGCTCCCAAACATGGCAATTTGCTCAAGGCATCAAAGTTCCATTTCACACCCTTAATTCAATCACTACATGCACATACTTAGATACAAACTTACTACAACTTTCATTTGAATTAATTAACCTTCATTTCCATTCATTAGAAGTAAAAATAACTTAAGCTCAACAAAGGTTCATGGCTGCCAAAAATGGACAAGTCCATTTCTCACTATTTCTTTCATTTCTTTTCACTAAAATACTCACCTCAACCTAAACACAAGGTTTACTAAAGCAAGGGAGAGATTTTGGACACTTACAACTTTTGATGCTTATCAAAACTTCACCAAATCTGGTTTTTCTTGTTGCCAATATCTTCCCCAAGGTGAATAGGCAAGCTTTAATGAAGGAAGCAAGTGAAAATGAGGGCTTGATGATTGAGAGAGAAAGCTTCATACATGGTGGCCATGGAGGCTTTTGGGAGGAGCAATTCAGCAAGCTTTCTCTCAAGGTTGAAGATGACCCAATTCTGCCCACTAATGTTTATTTTATGTACTTTATAATATAGCTAGTGGAGCACTAATAAATGGTTTAATGTTTAATTGTATTAAGTTTCCCTTATTTACACATTTGCCTCCTTTCTTTCACAATTTACATAATGTATCATAATTTAATTTTTCATGTCATTTCTAAAGTGTAATATCATTTACTTTTAATGGAAATTGAGGTCAAAAGGCAATACTAGGTGTCAAATGACCAAAATACCCCACTTCGAGTTATATTCCTGATTTTTCGGTAACACTAATTTTTGTCAGTTTCTTGATTTTTTTCATTTTTCTTTATACTAATTTATTAATTTTTATTTAATATTTCTAGTGTCAATTTCATTTCAATAAACCTTTATTTATGTCTCAAAATTAGATTCAGAGGGTTCCTGTGTGGTCCCGAGGTAAACAACGGCCTTCGGTCTGATCACCATCATTTGTGGTGCCAGCTCGTTTAACTTAGTTTCATTTTCTCTCTTTCATTTTTGTTTGATTTTTCTTGTATTTTCTTTTTATTTATTTCATCATTATATGTCTGTTTACTATCACCAAAGTGTAGTTCTAGACATCCTAACTTACCTGGACTGTTATTTGACTACTGGAACAACTGAACGTACATAACACGTACAGTGGGGATGTTACATAAATAAGGCGGAATGGTGAGTCTCATGCCATATGACAAACATGATAGGCACTTATACATGATAAGTAGGTCGAGCCAGTGATACTTATAACAAGCACATAGAGTTTACTCTTGTCAATGTATTGTCATAAATCATATCAGTGCATATAATCTTTAGACCTGAGATAGCACAGTTAGCTTGTATATAGGTGGTTTGAGTTTGATACTGCTTTCATACTTATACTGTGTATGGGTATATGGGCATGTGTCGGCTCCTACTAGTTATATATGAAGGTAGGTGTTGATTAAGATGGAATCTGTTCCTCTAAGTAAATAGGGATAAAATCCTATCGTCATTTAATTGTTGATGTTTCAAGTTCCTGGACAGGACAGATAGATTTAATCAGAAAAGAGTTTCTGATGAGAAAATCTTTTTAATCAAGAACTGGAATTAAAAGAGAACCTAATATTCATAGCAAATGGGGTTTGACATAAACCACGACTCCAACTTGAGTTAGGATTTTGTAACAAAGAGATTCTAGTGCATGATAACATATGATTATAGGTTCATTTAAGGTAAACCTTATTACTAATTGAGTGGCCATGGCATGCTATGCTAGGTGTTAGCCATGGTCTATGAAGTGCATAAAATGGTTTAGAGAAATCATTTGTGGTAAGAAAGAGTTGTGATGATATTAAGAGTTGATATCATGTCTCATTGCCAATTAGTGATGAGCCTAGTAAGTCACATACATAAACAAGTAATCACCAAATTAAATATGATTTAGTTAATTAATTAAAGAGTTTAATTAATTGATTAAAGAGGTTTTTTTGTAATTAGATTGCAAAGTCCCTAGCATGACTTAAAACCAAATCTAGGTTATTGGATTTATAGTATAAGTTAAATTTATATTTAAAGTATTTAAATATGAATTTAATTAATAAGAAATTAATTAATTAATTTATATTTGATATAAAATGATTAGAAGAAGAGAAATAATTATTTTGGGTTGAGAACTCAAAATTAAGACACAGGGGTATTTTGGTCATTTCAGAGGGTGACATGTGGCACCATGAGATGGTGACACATGGTACTACACATAAGCTTGCCATATGTCTTTTATTCATGTAAGATGATAAAAGTCAAGATTAAATATAGGTTTGACACTTGGCATAATGTGACTGGATAAATTAAACCTAGAGCCAATCAGAAGCTGACATGTGACAAGTGTTTTAAGTGGTGACCTAGCTATATAAGTGTTCTTAAGAAAAGAAAAAATAATAAGCTACTGGTTTTTTTTTTTTTTTTGGTTGGCAACCTTGAAGTCCGCTCGCTTCTCTTCTTCTTCATCTCTCACCAATTCAAAGAGATTAGCAAACAATCTCTTCAATTAAAAATACTACAATTTGTTTCTAGTGTCCTGTTTACATCTGTAATCTCTTAAAAGGTAAAACTTGATTTTTTTAATTTATAGAAAAAGCTTTAGAAGCTATTTAAGGGCTGCCATAGGTGATCTTGGTGTGGACAAGCTAGAGGGACAACATCTAGTGTCCTAACACGCATCCCAAATGTACCAAACACACTACAGTGCATCAAAAAGTTAGTGCACTTATTCTTGATCTAATCTAGGGTTCTAATGAGTTAATCTGTTAATTCTAAAACCTTAAATGGCAAATGTAGATCCAAAATATATTAAAAGAGTTTTAATATGCTATTATCATTGAAATTAAATAGATAAAAATAAATCTTGCATGATGCATGTGACCCTAGATGAAAAATTTTGAATTTCAATGATCTAAACTTTTGTTTTTCATGCTTCATCTCCTTCATTGTCAATATACCTGCGTCATTACCCATCAACAAAATGTCATCCACATATAAGATAAGGAAAGTGATAGCACTATCACTAACCTTCTTATACATACATGGGTCATCCTCATTTTTGATAAAACCAAATGACTTAATGGCTTCATCAAAACGGATGTTCCAACTCCTCGTAGCTTGTTTCAACCCATAAATGGATCACTTCAGCTTGCATACTTTGGAACCATCTTGGGATTCAAAACCCCTAGGTTGTTCCATGAAAATGTTTTCTTTAATGTATCCATTTAGAAAAGCTATTTTCACATCCATTTGCCAAATCTTATAATCATAGTATGCAGCTATAGCTAATAGAATCCTAATTGATTTAAGCATGGTAACAGGAGAGAAAGTCTCCTCATAGTTGATTCCTTGCCTTTGGCGAAACCCTTTCGTTACTAGCCTTGCTTTATAGGTCTTTACCTTTCCATCAGAACCAATTTTCTTCTTGAAAACTCATTTATTCCCTGTATATACAATACCTTCAGGTGGGTCAACATGGCCCCAAACTTGGTTCTTATACATGAAATTAATTTTAGATTTCATAGCTTCAATCCATTTTGAAGAGTCTATATCTGATATAGCTTCTTCATAGGTAAGTGGATCATCTCCATGATCTACTTTTTCATAAGTAAACAAGTCTTGTTCATCTTCATGAAGAAAACCATAATTCACTGGTGGGTGAGATTTCCTGGTTGATCTGCGAGGAATTACTGTAGGTGTTTCATCAATAGGTGTAGGTTAACTAGATGGATCTATATCCATTTGATCTGTTAGTTGGTTAGAATTCTCCAATTCTAACTCTATTTGTCAAATCTTACCCCTTCGTAAGGCATAACATGATCCCGTAGTATACCTAATGAATTACCAAACTTTGTCTACTGATAACCCATTAAATACACTACAAGGGATTTCAAACCTTTTCTTATTTCTTTTCATAGTGGTGAGCACTTTTGTCAGACGTTTAATTTTTTTTTTTTTAACTAAAGTGAAATCAAATAACAAATCTGAAGTATCAATAATTTCTGTAAAAATTTTGATAGAGTGCCTTCTGTATTTGGAGCAAAACAGTTCTTTCAAAACTTGTAAAAAATCACTTCCAATATATTTGTTCAATCTCAAACTCCAATGTGGTTCAACTCAAATCAGTGTCCTCAACACAGTTCAAACTCAATTCAATATCATTTTCAGCAATTCCAAAGATAAAGTGCGAAATAAATGAGTATTTCAAAAGCTGAATTAAGAGAATTGTAATACAATATTTTGATAAGCCAAAATAATTTATAACTTTATTTTACAACTGCTCAAGACCAAGTACAATATATACATACAATTCACATACATTATAATAAAAATTACAAGGAGGTGGTATACTCAAAATACCAGGCAAAATTCCAAAGTGTAGCACAAGTAGCCTACTATGCTGCTTTATCTGTCTGTCTATCTGCGACAGCAAAGAAAAAGCTATCGCTGAGTAAAATTTACTCAGTAGTGCACAATAACAATTTAAAATGCGGTTTATAAAACTTTCATTGACAATTTACAATTCAAATAATTCACAATTATCTGTCATAATTTTCAAAGCTCATATAACACAAATTTGATCAAACAATTGAATAACACAGTGTTGCCAACCAGTAACACAACTTAGGTCATGAAACAAAATTTTCCGAACATTCCGTGTTGTACACCATGATAAGGCATACTCAGCCCACTAATCAAAATCAATGAGGGAAGTGATTAGCTAGCTTGTAACACCCTCATTGTAGCAATTACGTACATTCTACTATTCTGGTGACCGGTGTCGGTCCGGACAGCTAGAACGTCCGGAAAAATATTTAAACTAAAGTCAAGAACCAAAATTAACTCAAATATTAATAAGAAAAATTTAGCAAAAATTTTAGAAATAAAATACAACCAAGTTAAACGAGCCGGTGCCCTAGCGAGGGGTAACTCAGAGGGAAGTTGCGGTTCTCGCAACGAGGAGCCCTAGACCCGAGAAAAAGATTCATAAAATAATTTTTGGGACTCCAGAGAAGGGTCATTGAGGTTCCTATGGCATTAGAATGCCAAAAAAATATTTAGAAAAATTTTTCAATCGGTACAGACAATTTTGACCCGTTAAGCCAAACGAAGGGCATTTTGGTCATTTCGCCTTCAGAGGTGATTTTTGGCCGACTTGTCCAGTTAAGTAAATAATTAATATGATATAAAATATGAATAAACATTACTAAAAATGAAATTGGAAATGAGTAGTGGATAAAAGAAAAGGAAAATGAAATAAAAAGCAATTTATGACATCTTGATGATGTCATTTAAAAGCCATAACCAATCACAATTAAGTAACCATTTGATTAATTAATAAAAGAGATAAATAAAGACCAAGGAAGACCAAAAACAAGCAGCCATCTTCTTCTTCAAAACGTGATCCTCTCCTCCATAACCCTCCATGGAAGTTTTCTTTAATTACTTCCATTTTTCCATGAATTTGCACTATAAAACCATAAGTCCCTTCACTAAAAGCTTGTCTCGACCTCTTGGGAAGTGTTTGGCAGCCTAGAAAGTGAAGGAAAGTGAAGTTTTAGCTTGGAGAAATCTGCCCTACAAGAGGTTAAAGTGAGGTTAGTGCCTACTTATATATATACTTCTTTGATTCCATGTTAGAAGCTTGAAATAAGTGAGAAATTGTAAATTAAATGAATAAAAGTTAAGTGTATGCATCCCTTGAATTTTCAGCAGCCCTAGGAAGGAATGAGTTTGATTGTATTAATGGACTTAGAGTGCATTGGAGATTATGTTTAAAGTGTATACATATATATATACAAAGAATGAAAGAGTTAACTAAAGAAATTGTGAAAACCATGACTTTGAGCTAGGGTTTAGGAGTGAAAATTTGACTTTGCTTATGAAATTGTTAAAGAACATTCTAATGGTCAATTAGTGACCATTTGAGGTAAGTTGACCATAATTAGGAGTGAATTATTGCATGGCAAAGTGGAATGGGCAGGCTGCCCAATGAGTGCAGCAGGGTGGCTAAGATTTGAGTCCACTTGGACTGGAATATCTTTGGCTGTGTAGGTTCAATTGGTGTTTGGCCAATTGGACATGAAACTAGGCTTATAATGGCACATTTTTGCTGAAGAAACCATGCCCAAAAGACCAAAGCAAGTGGACCAAAAGTTGGCCCCAATCCGGATACCCTGCAAACAGCCCCTGCAGAATGACCAAATGAAACTGTTCATTTGGCCATAACTCACTGTAGAGTGGTCAAATTGACCTGAAATTTTTACAGCAATAAGATAGGATATAGAAAAACAACTTTCATGAAGAAACCTACCCCAAATTATGCCATTAACCCATTCAAATTATTGAACAAAGTTGAATTATCAAACCTGCAACTCTGCAGATTTACATTTGAACAGCAATGTTTGGATGGCTATAACTCTCTCTAGAAAACTCGGATTTAGGCGATTCTTGAACCGATGGAAACCTAAGGCATGGTTGAACATTTCATATGAAGAAAGTTAGACCAAATTATGAACTTAACTTGGTCAAATTACTGACCAAAGTTGGACCAAAATCTGCCAAAACCCAAAATTTCAAAGCAGAACAGTGAAGAGTAAACTTATTTTGGCCATAACTTGAGCTACAAAACTCCAAATGGAGTGATTCAAAATAAGAAATTCAACTAGACAAAATAAGGAACAACTTTCATGTTTACCATTTCCTCAAATTCCCACTATAACAGTGCTTAATGGAATAGTAAAATTAAGCTTCAAAAACCGAAAATTTTGTTTCCCTTAGTTTAAGCCTAGAAATGGTAATGGTAATCACTTCCAACAAGTTTTAAATGAAAAATGTGGTATGTTTGAAGTGCCAAAGTCAATGTACCTACTTTCTATGCAAAAGTCAACTTTCTTGTTGACCAATGAAATGAATAGTGACACCAAAAGTTGAAATTCAAAGATTGAAGAATTTTAAAGTATCAAATGCCCTAGTATACCTAACAAGATTGGTTTGGATAGTTTGGCATGCCAATAGGGTATTGTTTTAGCAGTACTGCGAAAGGCTTTATGCCCGTATTCATGGCTTTTATGCCCGTATGCATGGCTTTTATGCCCGATTATGTGATATCATGGCTTTTTAGCCATACTGACTGCATACATGGTTGACGTTCTGCGTCCCATGGTATGACGGCCCGAGGCACCGCGGTGTCCAGTGCCAACGACCCGTTATCCAGTCCAGTCGTCCAGTATAGGTTACTTGGGCATGGAAAAGTATAACTGTGATTGAACTGA
Organism: Hevea brasiliensis; assembly: GCF_030052815.1. Taxonomy (NCBI): domain Eukaryota; kingdom Viridiplantae; phylum Streptophyta; class Magnoliopsida; order Malpighiales; family Euphorbiaceae; genus Hevea; species Hevea brasiliensis. Next base: position 36,536,375 of record NC_079497.1, on the reverse strand, counting down.
TTATTAAAGAAAATACGAAAATTAAGTATCAGGAATGATTACAAAAATACAAAGAAGCTCAAGATCGTGAAGAAAATAATTAACGAAATGCATGAAGAAGTTAATATCATAAAACATGAATAGCCCTCGACTAAACAATAAGTTAGTAATTATTCATTTATTATGAACACAATAGCAAGGAAATTATTATCTTTATTTGCATATTATATTTTCTTGTATTATTGGCACCACTAAGCTTTATGCTTAGCGCGTCGCTTTTGCAACGCGTAGGTACTGAAGATTTGGACAGAGGGCCTAGTAGACCACAGATTCGGTAAGGCAGTTCACAGTTCTGCATAGCGTCCGTGTCACCTCACCATCCATAGTGCATTGGTAGGACACTAGGTCCCATTTTGTATTTTGAGGTTTTTGTAAATTTTGTAATTAAACTCTTATTTTATCATGTGTATTTGAAACAAATGTAATATAATTTTGTATTAATGTAAGTACTTGTAAATTGTGATTATAAATCACATGTGAGAATTTATTTATGATTTGAGTCTAATGATGATGTGAAATAAATGAATGACAAATAGAGGAATTGTTAAGAAAATTATGTTTGTGAAAGGAAAAGTGAATACATAACTGTGACTTGTGCATGATTATCACATGAGATGAATGATTGAGAAATGAATGGTGAAAAATGTTGAGATTTTGATATTGAAGTTTGAGAGTGATGAGATGATTGAATATGATCATAGGAAGTGTTTTTCACAGGTTCCGAAGAACTGTTTTCTCTATTTTTAGCCGGTACTCTGCCGGATTTTCTATAAAATTCTCGGAACCTCAAATAAAATATAATTTCGATAAATGACTTAAATAAATTATATTTCACAAATTATATTCAAAAGCATGATATAAATTAATTAAGATAAAATAAAGTGCTCGGCACACTAAGTGGCATAACTTGCTCGGCTACACTGTAGTCGGGTAAGGGTTGTCACATAGCTAATGAGAACTCATCCATACTCACCCCATAAATGGAGGAGGAATATAGTGTACCTATTAGAGCACTTGCAGGCATTACGTATCGCCGTCCCTGCAAGCTCCTAGGCAGAGAGTCACACTTCGCCACAGTTCACGCGTGAGGGTTCCCAGGAATCGTAGGAGTTACATATCACCATCCCTACTTTGCTATGATACCACTAAACACATTTTATCTCAAAATTTCCATTTACAAAGAAGGTAACACAATAATTCTTAAATAAAATTCACAAAGCCAAAACAATAAAAAATTATTCGTAACTCATTTCTCCAAATAAAGTTTCTAGTAAAAGAAGTGAATATAAAAAGTATTATGCACAAACCTGATTTGAGTTGCCTCTAGGCCTTGACTCAATGTTCCTTATACTTTTCAATATCCTTTTCAACTGAAACACACAATTTAAAGTGTTTCAGTACTCAGTTAAATTGTTTCTAACAATAAAATCCAATATCTAAATTTTCTTGGTACTATTCCCTTCAATTTATTTCATTAGTTAACCTATAATATTGATCATTAATACACACTAGGTGAATTAATTTTAATGTTCCCAATTTGTCATATTTTATAGTCTCTAAGTGTTGGTATATGTTATCAATTTCATTTTAAAGCTTATTGCATTTTATTGCCATTTTCTAGATTTCATGGCCAATGTTTACTGTCTATTGGACCAAGCTACAGTATAAATTTAATAGATTTCTCTTCATTAAATTGTTTCTCATTGTGTCTTCTTTAATTTCCTTTTTGAATCACTCCATTTGGAGTTGCACAGCTCAAGGTTGATTAACCATAACTAGGTCAAATCTAAATTTTAGTTTCCTTTTTAGGCATTTTCGGTTCTGATTTTACTAATTTATTTGGACTATTTGTAATCATATTAAGGTCTAGCATTCTTCATAAGTATTGTTGCCCTATGTCTTAGGGACAATAAGAAATTTTGCTTACCATTTTTCAAGTTTTATAGAATTCTCTATAGACAAATTGTTAACTTGGACTCAAAGGTCCCTTATTGCCATGGTCCTCAATTAGGTCAATGGCTTGACCTTAAATTCTGACGTTATACATTTATAATTTGAGGAAGTTGTCTAAAACAATGTTTTAGGTCTCTTTCTTAGCTTTCTAGATTGGTATGGCTTATTTAAATTGGACACTTTTGGTGGGAGATATACTTATTTGAATTTTCTGGATTTTATGGTTAAATGTGCCAATTCCAAATTTAGTGTGCCACCTAGTTCCCTTGATTTCTGGGTTTTGGTCAAATTACCAATATTGCATATCTATGCCTTATTGAAATTTTGGGACTGATTTCATGTCACTTAGAGTTCTATAGACCAAGTTATGGTCATTTTGCTATTGCTAGTCAAGTTGCACTTATATTGCAAAGTTTAGGTCATTTTTAGGTCAAAGTTAATTCGGCCGCTTTTGTAACCCAACTTTGGCGATCATTTTGACTTGGTAATTGGCATTTCTGGGCTTGGTGGTCTTCACCAAAGCTGTAGCCCTATGTCTAAGCTTTCCAATGGTAAAACTCTTAGGTCATTTGGACCTGTTTTGAGTGGGTTATGGCCAAAAGACTAATTACTATTCATATGGTCAAATTCTGGTTCTTATGTTATGCTAATCCGGATTTGGTCATTCATTTAGGTCACTTCTAGGCAGAATTTTGGCATGACCTATACATGAAAGTTGGCTTATTTTATGTCTAGTTTTGCCTCCAATTAGCCTCATACCAATTGGGGTCACACAATTAGGGTTATAAGCTCAATTACATACTGCCCTTAAACACATTGCTCAAACACTAACCAAATGTACATTCACCATGCTACATCTCATACCAATTCTGATTTGGTATGGTGCCAAATCCATTTATCAAATCAAATTTTGGTCACTTTTAGCAGAATATAACAATTCTCAACACACACATTACAACTTTAATTCTCAAAGTTACATTCAACACAATATATATACATGTAATCACTTAATTTGTTACATACACTTCCACTATCACTTCATATACACTGCCCTCAAACCATCACTAACAGAATTCATCAATTAATTTCATGAGATTAAACACTAATCCATGCTCTTCAAGGCTGCCAAAAATGGTAGTTTGCTAAGGCTTTCAAAATTTCTTACCAAACCTCTAAAATCAAATGCTCAATAACACATACATTGAGATTAATTTACTAACAATTCAAATTGACTTATTCAACACTAATTTCCATCAATTCCCATCAATTTAATGTAAGAAAAATCAAGCAATATAAGATCCCATGGCTGCCAAAAATAGTACCTTCCAATAACTCATTAAAACCTCAAAATTTCTTCATAAACCCACTCACCACAAAACCCACACAAACTTTAATGAACCAAAAATGGAAAACGAGCACTTACCTATCTTTGAAGCTTGTTAAATCTTCTTCAAATCTCTCCCTTTTTGCTCCCAAAATGTTGCCCAAGGTGTGTACTCCAACATTAGTGAAGGAACTTTAACAAATGGAAGCTTGGATCGTGGAGAGAGAGAGCTCAAGGGTGGACGTTAATGGTGGACTTTAGGAAGAAGTTTCATTCGGCTGGTTCTTATTTTTGAGGTTCAAGATGATAGTTTCTGTCCACTAAAGCTTTATATAGGTCCCTTCGGATGTCAGTAGTGGAGCACTAACTTGAATTAAATAATTCATTAATCTTAATTTCCTTAATTTGCACATTTGCCATCAATCTTTCACTATTTCTATTGTATACCCAATTTCTTATTTTCATGGCATTTTCAAAATTTAATACTATTTATTTTTATTGGAAATTTATGTCAAAAGTTAACTCTTGGTGTTAATTGTCCAAAATGCCCCTCCTCGGGTTGTACTCCCGATTTTTTGGTAACACTGATTTTTGTCGGTTTCTCAATTTTTCGTTTTTCTTTGTTCTAATTAATTAATTTTTATTTGATATTTTCTAAGTCAATTATGCCTCAATAGATGTTTATTTAAGTCCCAAAAATATTTTCCAGGGTTCCTCGGGATCCAGGGCTAGCTAACGGTCCTTGCCGCAACTTCACGGCGCGATTACCCATCGCTACGGTTTTTGGCTCGTTTAGCTTAATCACATTTCATTGCTCTCATTTTTCCTTTATTTTTCTTGTATTTTCCTCTATTGTATTTCATTATTTCATATCTCCTCACTAATATTTAAGTGTAGTTTCAAGCATTCTATCTGTCTGGACAGACATCGGTCATCGGAACAGTAGAACGCACTACCGAATATACGGGTGTTACACTATTTGCCTTCCTTTGCCACCTTCTTCAATGAACTGTTGTTCAAGAAATATGGTATCTTTGCTTACCATAACTTTTTGTGATGTAGGCAAATAAAAATAATATCCAAAACTTTATTTTGGATATCCAACAAATCGACCTTTTTCTGATCTAGTTTTCAATTTATCAGTGTTCAGCTTTTTGATATAAGCAGGACAATCCCAAATTTTAACATGCTTAAGACTTGATTTTCTTCTATGCCATATCTCATAAGGTGTGGTAGAAACTAATTTTGATGGAATACTATTCAGAATATGCAAAACTGATTCTAATGCAAATCCCCAAAAACAGATTGGCATATCAGTATAGCTCATCATACTACGTACATATCTAATAGGGTACGATTTCTCATTTCAGATACACCATTCAGTTGTGGCATTCCTAGAGGAGTTAGCTGGGAATCAATGCCATGCTCATTCAAGTATTCATCAAATTCAATACTTAAGTATTTACCTCCACGATCTGATCGAAGAGTTTTAATACTTTTTTCTGTTTGATTTTCTACTTCAGATTTAAATTCTTTGAACTTTTCAAAGGATTCGTGTTTGTATTTCATCAAATACAAATACTCAAACATTGATTTATCATCAGTAAAGGTAAAAAAGTAATAAAAACCGCCTCTACCCATTTCCTTAAATGGACCACATACATCACTATGTATTAGCTCCAAAATATTTTCAGCTCTTAGTCCTTGTCCAACAAAGGGTGATCTAGTCATTTTGCCTTAAAAGCGGGATTCACAAGTTGGAGTAGGTTCTGAACCTAATGATGATAAAATCCCCATTTTCTCTAGTTTTGCAATCCTATCTTCTGCAACATGACCTAATCTTAGGTGCCAAATATATTTTGAACTTGAGTTGATTTTCATCATGGCATTATATTCATTTAGATTGCTTGCATTAGATTTGTGTTTAACATTATTATCTGAATAATAAAGTCTATCATGCATATAACTCGAACCAACATATTTATTTCCAAAATAAATATTGCAAACATCATTTATGAACTGAAATTCATAACCATCTCTATTCAAAATAGATATAGAAATGATGTTCTTAAAAGCATCTGATATATTTAAATACAAAACATGTCCACACATGTATAAAGATTTAGATCCCATGGCTAAAGTTTCAACAGTTGAGCCATTGCCAACCCGGAGTCTAACATCTCGTTCGTAAGTCACCATCGCTTACTATACTCCGGCGTTCTATTCCAAAGGCCCATCCTTCTGGTAGTGGAAACATTTTTCCTTGCCTTTGTCAGCTTTGGTCTTTGTTTTCTGTTTGGCTATCTTCTTGGAAGATCCTAGAACTTGAGGTTTCTTTTTCTTATTGCCTTTCTTCTTGTTGGACTTTCTAGCAGAAGAAGATGCAATCAAAGCTATCACTTTTCCTTTATTGCCTGACATATTCTTTTGGGCAATAACCAGCATGTTAAGTAAACCAGCCAAGGTGTATTCCTGCTTAGTTATATGAAAATTTATTACAAAATTTCCAAATAACTTAGGTAGGGACTGAAGGATCAAATCCATATGCAGTTGGAAATCCATGTTAAAGTTAAGATGTTTCAGCTACTCCATAAGCCGAATCATCTTGTGGACATGATCTCCAACATTCTGTCCCTCAGACATCCTCATTCCAAATAGCTGCCTAGATATCTCATACTTAGCATTCCTGCTATGCTCACCATACAACTCTTGCAGGTGAAGGAGGATCTCACTTGCATTTTGCATGTTCTCATGCTACTTTTGTAACTCATTACTCATAAAAGCAAGCATGTAACACTTGGCTCTCATATCATGCTCCTTCCACTTGTCCAAAGTATCATGTTCCTCTTGAGTGGCCTCTGGAGGTAAGAGACTAGGAACCTTTGAGTCTAGAACTTATCCAATACGTTTTAGGTTTAGGACAAGTTTTAAATTTCTTAGCCAATTAGAAAGATTAGGTCCTGTCAACCTATTGTGATCAAGTATGCTCGTAAGGGTATTGAATGGTGGTTGTTGTTGTGTGCTCATTATTATTAAAAAATTAACTGCAGAAAATTGTGACACCCCTTACATGTCTACAGTGTAGCCGAGCAAGATATGCCACGCAGTGTACCGGAACACCCTATTTTAATTCAATCATTTTTTATTCTTCCTAATTTATTTTTTTTTATAGTTATGAAGTACAATTTATGAAATATAATTCATTTAAGTCATTTATTGAAATTATAATTTCTTTGAGGTTCTGAAAATTTTACAAAAAATCCGACAGAGTACCGGCTAAAAATGGAGAAAACAGTTCTTGGAAACCTGTGAAAAACACTTCCAATAATCATTTCCAATCATTCTCAAACTCCAATAACCATCAACATGGTCTTAACATTAGCAATCATTTTAATTTCTCAACATTAATCCACAATTTCATTCAAATTCAAAATCAACTAAAATTTCATGAAGATATTCTCAAATTATATTAATTAACAAAATTCTTCAAATATGTACATCAACATATAATTACATAAATTTACTAATTTACATGAGTTCATAATTTACAAATCACAAACTACTACCTATTAAAAAATGCAAAAACATAATTTCAAAAGGGACCTAAAGGTCCTACCACTGATGCACTGTAGATGAGAGGTGACTCTGACGCTAGGCAGATCTGTGACCTCACCCAGTCTTTGGTTTGCTGGGCTCTTTGTCTGTCTCTCCAGAACCTACGCGTGGCAAAAAGCGATGTGCCAAGCAATAATGCTTAGTGGTGCCAATAATAAAATAAAAAGAACTAATAAAAAAATAAATATGCAGTGAGTGTATTGATGTCTCATGCAGACAAGTTTTTGATAATTATTGGTAGTCTTATTTATTTGGTACTTGTTATATTCATTATTTCATTAAATTTATCAATTTTCATTTTTGGTTGCCCAAGTAACCTATACTGGATGAATGGACTGGATAAATAGGTAAACTAGCACTGGGTATCAAGTACCTCAGGCAGTCACACCATCGGTCACATATGTGTCTCCCAGTGTGCAACAGAACAGCTAATAAGCTGTAATAACATTAGGCACAAGGCCAAGTCTCAACACAATGTCAGAATGGCTAAAAGCCATGAAATCACAGAATGACATAATACCATGTGCAGTACTGCCAACTGAACCCTATTGGCATGCCAACCTATTCAAACTAATCTTGCTAGGTGTACTAGGGCATGTTACACTTTTAAACTTTACAATTCTTGAAATTTAAGTTTAGCTGTTACTATTCATTTCATTAGTCAACTAAAATGTTGACTTTTGCATAGAGAATAGGTACATTGGTTCTAATACTCCCAACATACCACATTTTGCATTCTAAAATTGTTGGTATTGGTTGCCAATACCATTTCTAAGCTTAGTGCTAGTTGTTTAAAATTTTCAGATTTCAAGCCTTGTGTTTACTATTCCATTGGTCATTTTTACAGTAGAAATTTGACAAAATTGTCTTCACAAAAGTTGTTCCTTATTTTGTATAGTTACATTTCCTTTTTTGAATCACTCCATTTGGAGTTTTTTAGCTCAACTTATGGCCTAAAAACCATAACTGGCTGGATTGGACAGAATCCAAAATTCTGGGCAAAACTGGTTCTGCCAGATTTAGTAACCTAAGTTTTGTTGGCAATTGACAAGGTTATGTTCAAAATTGGGATTTGTGTTCTTCATGAAAGTTATAGGCCTATGTCTCAGCTTTCGGCTGGTAAAATTTCAGGTCAATTGGACCTTTCTACATTGATTTATGACCAAATGAATAAACACTATTCATTTGATCATTTTGCCCAGGCAGACTGCAGGTCCCCATATTAAGGCAACTTTTAGGTCAACTTGGTTTCGTTTTTTGGGTAAGGTTTCTTCACCAAAATTGTGCCATTATGTGTCTAGTTTCATGTCCAATTGGCCTTGTACCAATTGAACCTCTACAACTCCAGTTATTTCTGTCCAAACCTGCTAGACTCATACTCAGTCCTGCAGGTCAGCCAAGGCAGCTTACAAATCTCAAATACCAAGCCACAACTCTCTTCATTTCCTCATCATACACAGCCAAATGGTCGCTAATTGACCATTTAAACTTTCATTCAATAGCACAAGAACAAAATTTAAGTTTTATGCCTCAAACCCTAACTCCAACAACTAAAATTTTCATACACATACAATCCATAGTTTACAACACCAACATCATGTTCAATGGCAGCCATACACAAAATTTTTAGAATAAATTGGCACTAACCTTGACCTAGGCACTTTCCAAGGCTTAAAAACTTCACTTTCTTCCTTTCAAATTGCTGCCCAAAGCTTGCTCTAGTGATAGGGATAATTTTTAATGAAGGCAAGTTAGGGTTTTGAGGTGGTTTAAGGTGGGAATTGAAGCTTTGATAAGCTTTTAATGGTGGTTTGGTATGGAAGAGGAAACGAAAGGAAATGGGGAACGAGATGAATCTGATTGCTTTTATTTATTTTTGTCTCAATTATCCCTTTTTAATAGGCTAGCTTAATTGTGATTGGTGGGGAAAGGATTGATGACATCATGTGATGTCAAAATTGTCATTTAATCTCATTTTCTTTCCTTTTCTTCTCTACTCATTTTCAATTTAATTTTTAACAATATTTATTCACATTTTGTTTCATAATAATTATTTACTTAACTGGACATGTCACACCCCGGCTTAGTGGGCCCCAGCTCAAGCCCCTCTATGGGTGGCCATCTTGCTGGCGTACCCCTCTAGAGGCCGGCGATGCAACTCAAATCGGTACTGTCCGCTTTGGTGGAGTTCAATCCCTTCGCCCTGCAGAGCTAGGATTCGAACCTATATCACCTCACGGGTTTGCTTCGCCTCTTACCAATTGAGCTCGCATCGCCAGCCTCCAGAGGGGTACGCCGACAAGATGGCCACCCATAGAGGGGCTTGAGCTGGGACCCACTAAGCCAGGGTGTGACAGGACAAGTTGGCCAAAAATCATATCTAAAGACGAAATGACCAAAATGCCCTCTGTTTGGCTTAACAGACTATAATTGTCTGTACCGATTGAAAAATTTTTCTAAGCATTTTCTTGGCATTCTAATACCATAGAAACCTCAATGACCCTTCTCTTGAGTCCCAAAAATTATTTTATAAATTTTCCCCTGGGTCTAGGGCTCCTAGTTGCGAGAACCGTAACTTCCTACTAGGTTACCCATCGCTTGGGTACCGGCTCATTTAACTTGGTTGTATTTTATTTCTAAAATTTTTTTATAAATTTTTCTTATTAATATTTGAGTTAATTATGGTTTCTCACTTTAGTTCAAATATTTTTCCAGACATTCTAACTGTCCGGACCAACACTGGTCACGGGAACAGTAGAATGTACGGAGTTGCTACAAGGAGGGCGTTACAAAAAAAAACTAGATTAATTAGTAAATGTATCAAATAATTAACTAAAATGATTATGGTCTTTTAGTCAAATTGGTCCTCCCACTAACTTAGCGAATCTTACACCTCCAAAGTAGGGAATGGAAATCCTAGTTGGATGGATTTTCTAGTGGGTGATTGAATTCTTATATTCTTATTGGTCATCCTTAGGCACATCCATTATTGGAATTACAATAAACTATAAGTGAGCAACTCCTTGCCCATCACATCTCATGTGAGGTTCAATTATTTATCTAGCCCCTAATGCTCAAAATCTCAGTCACATCCATTATTGATTTATCTTGCATTAGTTAAGTTGATCCCATTAAGCCAGTAAACATGCAAATAATTTTAATGTCCTCAGGCACATCCATTATTGGCCATCAACTATTTACATATTTACAACATCTCATGCTTAACAATTATTCTTAAGAAAATCTCTTAAATTAAATGCATCATATGCAAGTATTTAAAATTTCTTAAAATAATTACCTCAATGGAGGGTCCATGATATAATTACTTTAATTATACCATTTCCAACTTAATCATTTGTTTACAAGATTTAGTGGTCGGCATAATTACTATTATGGTCTTACTTTGCACATTATCCATTTGGCATGCATATATCAAATACTTGTATACATTCCTATTTATCTCATGCATACATGGATAAACAATTAATATGGTATGATCATGGACTTTCTAAGGGATTTAATTATGAGCCGCCAAGAATTGAATCAGGGCATTCCTAGGTACATTTCATTCATTCAATTTGCAAGAGTTACTTAAAGAGTACATAATCAACACCTGATCTTGATTTCCTCCCACTGGTCCCACCAATGTTCTTAACCTCCTTGATCTTTTTGCAATCCAATTATATTGTAATCCTTGGCATGCGAAGGTGAATTTACAAGATCATGGACTTTAATGTCCTCAAATAAATGAAATTATAACCCAAATTATTATAACACTTATAATACATACCACTAAAATAAAATTAATTATTTTACATCCCAAAAGAAAAATTAAAGAAATAAATCCAATCACATTAGTTTTTTTTTGTCCATGATCATCCATCATACATATTACCATTTAACAATTAAATAAAACATACATACTAAAATTAAATTGAATATCTCATATTCAACTTAAAAATTCAGATTTGAATCTCATTCAAACAAATTTAAAAATTCAGATTTGAATCCTATTCAAACAAATTTAAAAATTCAGATTTGAATCCTATTCAAACAAATTTAAAAAAATTCATATTTGAATCTCATTCAAACAAATTTAAAAATTCAGATTTGAATCTCATTCAAACAAATTTAAAAATTCAGATTTGAATCTCATTCAAACAAATTAAATTTAGAATCTCTTTCCAAATTTAATACCTTGAAAACAATTTTCAAATTTAATTATGTGATTAAAATTTCTAATTAAACAATTTAATTAATCATGGGTTTAATTATGGGCCTTGAATATACAACAATTGTATATTCAAGCCCAAACCATGCGCACCATGGAGTACCATTGATGCTGCCACCATGGTGAGCATTTACATTTATGCTGCCACCATGGAATGTCCAACTAGCCTTGAATCAATCATAATTTGATCAAAATCACACAATTAAATTTCAATAAACAATCTAAATGGCAAATACAGTGGCTCTGATACCAATTGAAAGAGTGGAGGCATGAAAATTGTTAAATTAGAACATTGAATTCAAAAATTTTCTTCTAGGGTTTCATGCATCATGCCACATCCTTTATGTGCCTAATTGCACTTTTAATATGTATTAGGATCTATATTTGCCATTTGAGATTTTTGAATTAATTCATTTGAACCCCAGATTGATACAAAAATATGTGCACTAATCTTTTGATGCACTGTAGAAATTGGTACCTTTGTGAAGCACCAAGGACCCCAAGAGTTATCACTCTAGCTTGTCAACACCAAGATCACCAATGGTAGCCTCTAAACCAGCTTCTCAAGCCTTGCTAACCAATTAGAAATTAAGGATTTGCCTTTAGAGAGGTTGTAGATGTGTTTAGAATACTAGAAACAATTTCTAGCAATTTTAATTCAAAAGAATTTGGGCAATTCTCTTTGAATTGATGAGAGAAGATGAAGAGAGGAGAGAGAGCTTTAGGTAGCGACACACTTGAGGGAATAAGAAGAGTGGCTGAATTTTTCTTTCTTTTCCCTTTTATAATTAGGTCATCACTTAAAACCCTTGCCACATGTCATTACCTAATTGCATCTTAATTTGAATTGACCTAATCACATTAAGCCAAGTGTCAAAGCTAGATTTAATCTTGACTTTGATCAACTTGCATGACAGGAAGACAAATGGCAGACTTATATGGTGCCATGTGTCACGATCTCATGGTGCCACATGTCACCCCGTGAAATGACCAAATTACCCTTGTGTTTTAATATTGAGTTCTCAACCCAAAATAATTATTTTTCCTCTTCTAATCAATTTATATCAAATATAAATTAATTAATTAATCTCTATTAATTGATTTTTCATAATTAAATTCATATTTAAATACTTTAAACATAAATTTAATTTATACTATACATCCAATAACCTAGATTTGGTTTCAAGCCATGCTACGGACTTTGCAATCTTATTGCAAACCAAACCTATTTAATTAATCAATTAAACTCTTTCTTACCATAAATGATTTCTCTAAATCATTTTAGGCATTTCATAGACCATGGTTGACACCTAGCAAAGCATGCCATGGCCACCTAATCAGTAACAAGGAATACCTTTAAATGAACCTATAATCATATGTTCCCATGCACTAGAATCTCTCTATTACAAAATCCCAATTCGAGCTGGAGTAATGGTTTATGTCAAACCCCATTTGCTATGAATATTATGTTCTCTTTTAATTCCAGTTCTTGATTAATTAGATTTTCTTGTCAGAAACTCTTTTCTGACTAAATCTGTCTATCCTAGCCAGGAACTTGAAACATCAAGAACAATTAAATGAACGTAGGATTTTATCCCTATTTACTTAGGGTAACATATTCCATCTTGATCAACATGTACCTCCATATATAACTAGTAGGAGCCAATACATGCCCACATACCCATACACAGTACAAGTATGAAAGCAGTATCAAACTCAAACCACCTATATACAAGATAACTATGTTATCTCAGGTCTAAAGATTATATGCACTGATATGATTTATGATAATGCATTGATAACAGTAAACTCCATGTGCTTGTCATAAGTGTCACTGGTTCGGCCTACTTATCATGCATAAGTGCCTATCATGTTTGTTATATGGCATGAGACTCACCATTCTATCTTATTTACATCTCATATAAATAACTTGGGAACAAACATGATTACAATCTTTCTGGATAAGTCATGTCCTTATTATGAAGTATTATCGATTGTGGACCAATTTGTGATACTTTGTGCTAGAAATACTGTCACTCATATTCTTAACAACTTAAGAATAGAATTTCTAACAAAATATTAATGGACCTTTTCTATTACACATAAATATGTTATGTAAACGAAAAAGTGAAAATTGCCATTTATTAATTAAAATGTTTATAAAATACATACTAAATGATATGCTCTAGTGCATACTACTAACACGGAAGAGATAAGAAGAAGTTTAATTCTTCTTCTTCCTCTTCATGTGTCGGCCATGTCCTCCTCTTCTCCTTTCCATAGCATCATCTTCATCCTTGAAGAAAAACAATAGCACAAGTTGTTGTATTCTTGATTAAACCCGTTAGAGAAATTGTTTTTCCTTCACTTCCACTTAAATTCACCTTGAAACACAACATACTCTTCCTCCCTTCTTCTTTGTTGCCAATTTCTTAAAGAATTTAGAAGAGTTCTTGGCTGTTGAAGGTGGCTTTGGTCAAGTGCTAGTATGGATAAGCTAGAGGACTAGCATTTGAGAGTTATCACTACCCATATTAAGGTGGAATTGATTAATTCTGTGCCTAGAGGGTAAGTGATCTCCATAAACCTAATTTAATGTAATTTGGAGAAAATGTTTCCTAATGGCAATTAGGCTATTCTTGCAATAGACACATGATTTAGTATGAATAAATAATGTGTTTTCCAAAAGCTAAAAGTGATTGCATGATGCATGAAACCCTAGCTCAGGAAAAAATTCAAATTGCACATATCCTGCACCTTTTGATGAATTGGTTATGTAATTGGTGTTAGTAGTATGCCCTAGAGCATATCATTTAATATGTATCTTGTATGTGTTTTATTAATAAAAGGCATTTTCACTTTTCTGTTTACATAATATATTTATGTGTAATAGAAAAGGTCCATCGATATTTTGTTAGAAATTCTATTCTTAAGTTGTCAAGAACATGAGTAACAGTATTTCTAGTACAAAGTATCATAAATTGGTTCACAATCGAGGATACTTCACACAAGACATGACTTTTCCAGAAATATTATATTCATGTTTGTTCCCAATGTATTTATGTGAGATATAAATAAGATGGAATGGTGAGTCTCATACTATATAACAAACATGATAGGCACTTATATATGATAAGTAGGTCGAACCAGTGACATTTATGACAAGCACATGGAGTTTACTCTTGTCAATGCATTGTCATAAATTATATCAGTGTATATAATCTTTAGACCTGAAATAGCACAGTTATCTTGTATATAGGTGGTTTGAGTTTGATACTGCTTTCATACTTGTACTGTGTATGGGTATATGGGCATGTGTTGGGTCCTACTAGTTATATATGGAGGTAGGTATTGATCAAGATGGAATCTGTTACCCTAAGTAAATAAGGATAAAATCCTATGTTCATTTAATTGTTACTGATATTTCAAGTTCCTAGCCAAGACAGATAGATTTATTTAGAAAAGAGTTTCTGATGAGAAAATCTTTTTAATCAAGAACTGGAATTAAAAGAGAACATAATATTCATAGCAAATGGAGTTTGACATAAACCATGACTCCAGCTCGAATTGGGATTTGTAACAGAAAGATTCTAGTGCATGGTAACATATGATTATAGATTCATTTAAGGTATTCCTTATTACTTATTGGGTGGCCATGGCATGCTATGCTAGGTGTTAACCATAGTCTATGAGGTGCATAAAATGATTTAGAGAAATCATTTATGGTAAGAAAGAGTTCTGATGATATTAAGAGTTAATATCATATCTCATTGCCAATTAGTGATGGGCCTAGTGGGTCACACATATACACAAGTAATCACCAAGTTAAATGTGATTTAATTAATTAAATAAAGAGTTTAATTGATTAATTAAATAGGTTATTAGATTGCAAAGTCCCTAGCATGGCTTGAAACCAAATCTAGGTTATTGGATGTATAGTATAAGTTAAATTTATATTTAAAGTGTTTAAATATGAATTTAATTATGAGAAATTAATAAATAGAGATTAATTAATTAATTTATATTTGAAATAAATTGATTAGAAGAAGAGAAATAATTATTTTGGATTGAGAACTCAAAATTAAGACGCAAGGGTATTTTGGTCATTTCACAGGGTGACATGTGGCACCATGAGATGGTGACACATGGTACTACACCTAAGCTTGCCAATTGTCTTTTAATCATGTAAGATGATCAAAGTCAAGATTAAATATAAGTTTGACACTTGGCACAATGTGATTGGGTCAATTAAACTAAGAGCTAATCAGAAGGTGACATGTGGTAAGGGTTTTAAGTGGTGGCCTAGCTATATAATGTGTTGTTATGAAAGAGTAAAAGAATAAGCTACTTTTCTTCATAGGTGCCACTACCTTGAAGTGCTTTTCCTCTCTTCTTCTTCATCTCTCAATAATTCAAAGAGAATTGCCAACATTCTCTTGAATTAAAATAGCTAGAAATCGTTTCTAGTGTCCTGTATACATCTGTAATCTCTCTAAAGGCAAAACATGAATTTCTAATTGATTGGAAAGGCTTGGGAAGCTGTTCAAGGGGCTGCCATTGGTGATCTTGGTGAGGACAAGATAGGAGGGACAACATCTAGTGTCCTAGGCGCATCCCAAAGGTGCCAAACACAACTGCAGTGCATCAAAAGGTTAATGCACTTGTTCTTGATCTAATCTATTGTTCTAATAAATTAATCTGTTAATTCTAAAATCTTAAATGGCAAATATAGATCCAAAAACATAATAAAAGAGTTTTAATATGCTATTTAACATTGAAATCAAATAGATAAACAATGAATCTTGCATGATGCATGACACCCGAGAAGACAAAATTTGAATTCAATGATCTAAACTTATGTTTTTCATGCTTCTGCTCCTTTAATTGGTGTAATTCTCTTTCAATTGGCATCAGAGCCACCCTAATTTGCCACTAGGAACATCATACATGTTATAGGCAGCTTGGGACCATGTCAGGTTGCATAGGATGTGACTTGAAAATAAGTTGAATTAAGATGAAAATTGAAGATGCATGCTGGGTACTGTTCAAATTTTAGTTCGTCCATAATTTGAATTTTTTTGCCTACAATTTTATTATTTTTTTTTATTTGGCTTGATTTATGGTCTAGAACATGCATACGATGATGTTTAAAACCAATAGATAGCAAGAAAAATCTTAAACTTTGAGTGAAGTACCATTATGCCAAGGTGGAAGGTCCATAAGGCAAGTGATGTGATCAAGGTGCTTTCACTAACTTTTGTGAATTTTCTTGATGATTGAATTGTTCAATCTTGGTCCCAAATTGCATATAACATGTATATGTACGTGATTCATGAATGTTTAAGTTAGTTTTGAATATGTGATATTTAGGATTAACAAACATATTTCAGTGTTGAATGTATGAAATTGGCATGATGGGTGATCACAGACTTTAAGAGACCATTGTGAATGTGCTTTGATTAATTCTATGGAATGTAATAATTATTTTGATTTTTACAAGGGCTGTATCATAAATTATTGTGATAGTATTTTAGGTTTTACATTGCCACACCCTACCCCTCCGTAAGGCATAACATGATCCCTTAGTATACCTAATGAATTACCAACTTCGTCTACTGATAACCCATTAAATACACTATAAGGGATTTTAAACCTTTTCTTACTTCTTTTTACAGTGGTGAGCACATTTTACAGGTGTTAAAAATTTTTTTTAACTAAAATGAAACTAAATAACACCTTTGAAGTATTAACAATTTCTGCAAAAATTTTGGCAGAGTGCCATCTGTATTTTGAATAAAACTATTCTTTAAAAACCTATAAAAAAGCACTTCCAATATTTTATTCAATCCCCAAACTCCAATATCCAATCAACACAATAAGTTTCTCAACATTTTCCAATTCAAATCCATAATAAATTTTTAGTGTTTTCAAAAGCTTAGATAAAAGAAATATATCACAATATTTACAAACCAAAATAATTTACAAATTTAGTTTACAACTTTAGTGTACAAGTTTAATTTACAACTGCCCAAAACCAAAAACAATATATACATACAGTGAACATACATTACAATACAAAATGCAAAATATGGTATACTCAATATACCCGATGAGCTCTAAATGTAGTACTAGCAGCCTAGCCTGCTGCCCTGTCAGTCAGTCTATCTGCGATAGCAATGAAAAGCTATCAATGAGCCAATGTCTCAGTAGTGCACAATATTAACAAAATGAAACTTTAATTCACAAATCATAAGTCATATAAATAGTGGATACTTAAAATCATAGTTAAATTCAAAGACAATGAATATCATAAAGAATTTAAACTCCATTTCACAATATCACAATAAATATCAATAAATCACACGCACAGCTTAATCATGTTCGAAAATCTAATTCATCCCAAGAGCCGATGGCTAATGAGGAATAACATAGCTACCTAGCAATAATATGAGTACTCATTCTATTCGTCCTCAACAGGCACACACCGCAACATTTCAGCCAGAGAGGGAATTTAAAGTCAATTCATCCCACTAGACAAGCTAGCAAGGAATTCAATCAATATACATGATAGCTGTGGTTTCAAACCATTTACAATGTTTTTCAAGCAATAAGTATCCATTAAATATCATTCAAACCAATTTTCGCAATTTAAAACAATAACATACAAAATTCTCATAATTTATTTCAATTGAAAAGTCAAAGAAACAATTGTTATGCACAAACCTCTGATAAATGTCTCTTGGCCCTGACTTAGTGTTTCCTTCCCCTTCCCTGAGTCTTTGCTAACTGAAACACATAATTTGAAGTGTTCAGTACTCATTTAAACTGTCTCTAACAATAAGGCTTAATAATTAATTTATTGAATTCTATTATTTTCCTTAGTCAACCTAAAATGTTAACCCTCGATGCACTCTAGGCGAATTAGGTTTAATGTTACTAATATGTCACATTTTATAGCCTTTTAGTGTTGGTACATGTTACCAAATTCACTTTCAAGTATATTGCATTTTATTGTAATTTACCTAATTTCAGTATACTAATTTGACCTAGTCGGATGACCTAGTTCCCTCAGTTTTCGGGTTTCAGTCAAAACTACAAAATTGTAGGTCTATGTCTTATTGCACGTGGGGAAAATTTTCAAGTCATTCTGAGTTGTGTAGACCAAGTTATGGTCAATTTATCAATGCTGGACAGAATGCATCAAAATGGTAAGTTTAGGTCATTTTTAGGTACTTTTGTTTCGGCTAGTTTTGGTACCTGAACTTGTGCAAGCTATTTGGCTTGGTTCTAGCCATTTCTGGGCCCTGGTGTCTTCATAAGAATTGTAGATCTATGTCTAAAATATTCATGGTAAAAATTTTAGGTCAATTGGACCTGTTTTGAGTGAGTTATGGCCAAAACACCAACTGCTACCCAAATGGTAAATTTTCAGGCTTTCAATTCACTAATCCGGATTTGGTCATTTTTCAAGTCACCTTCTAGGCAGAATTTTGGTAAGCTTCCTTCATGAAAGTTGGCACATTTTGTGTCTAGTTTCACCTCCAATTGGTCTCATACCAATTGGAGTCACACACTTAAGGTTCTAAGCCAAAACATACACAGCCCTACTACACATTGTTCATCCTTTACCAATACACATTCAACACTTACCAAGTTAACTCTTCCATGCCAATTCTGGTTGTACCATACTATTAACACATTTTAGTTCACATTTTTGGTCATTATGGCAGCATGTAACCACTCTCAATATGCATACTAGTAACCACTCTCAATACGCCGCAACTTCCCGGTGCGGTCACTCATCGCTATGGTTCTCACTGCTTAACTTGGTTACATTTCATTGCTATTATTTTTTCTTTGTTTTTCTTGTATTTTCTTTTCTTGTATTTCATTATTCTATGTCTTCTCACTAACTTTTAAATGTAGTTATAGGCATGCTAGCTGTCCGGACAACACTGGTCACCAGAACAGTAAAACGCACTACCGAACATAGGGGTGTTACAATTCTCCCCCCCTTAAAATAAATTTCGTCTTGAAATTTTACCTGGCATCAGTTTCTGAATAGCTATGGGTGCTGTATTCTCATATCCTCTTCACGTTCCCAAGTAGCTTCCTGGCCTGAATGATGGTTCCACAGCACTTTAACCAGGTGTATCTATTTATTCCTTAGCTGTTTCACCTCATATGCCAGAATTTCTATAGGTTCTTCCTCATATGAGAGGTCTGGATTTATCTCAATCTCTTCAATTGATAGTACATGAGATGGGTCAGATCTGTACCTCCTTAACATGGACACATGGAAGACACTGTGTATCCTTTCTAGCTCTAGAGGTAATGCTAACCGATATGCCAAAGGACCCACTCTCTCCAGAACCTCATATGATCCGATGAAACGAGGACTCAGTTTCCCCTTTCTACCAAATCTCATAATCCTCTTCTAAGGAGAAACTTTAAGGAATACTTTATCACCCACTGCATATTCAATATCTCTTCTCTTCAAATCCACATAGGACTTCTAACAGTCTGATGCAGCCTTGAGTCGATCTCTGATTAATCTGATCTTTTCTTCTGTCTGTTGAATAATTTCTGACCCAATCATCTTCCTTTCACCTACTTCATCCCAACATAGGGGAGTTCTGTACTTTTTGCCATACAAAGCTTCATATGGAGGCATCCCAATGCTTGATTGGTAGCTGTTGTTATAAGCAAACTCAATCAAAGGCAAGTGTGTATCCCAACTACCTTCAAACTCAATCACAGAAGCCCATAGCATATCCTCCAAGATCTGAATTACCCTCTCAGATCCGGCCTTCGTCTGCGTGGTCGGAATGTCGGCTCAAGTTCAATCTAGTTCCTAGGGCTCTCTGAAGACTACCCCAGAATCTAGAAGTGAACCTAGGATCTCTGTCATATACAATCGATACTGGCACTCCATGTAATTTTACAATCTCATATATGCAATAATGCCAATCTTTCTGTGCTATAGTCCATCCGATCGGCAAAATCGAGCAGACTTGGTTAGTCTATCAACTATAACCCATACTGCATCATGACTATTCTGTGTCCTTGGAAGTCTCGTAACAAAATCCATTGTTATCCGTTCTCACTTCCACTCTGGTACTGGTAATGGATGTAACAAACCAGCTGGAACTTGATGTTCTGCTTTTACTTGTTGACAAGTTAGGCATTTGGAAACAAATTCAGCTATATCCCTTTTCATACCATCCACCAGTAATGCTCTTTCAGACCTCTATACATTTTAGTTCCACTAGGATGCATAGCAAAAGGAGACTCATGTGCTTCCTTCATAATGACTCGTATCAATTCCACATCACTAGGAACGCACATTCTACCTTGATGTAGCAATAAACCATTATTTCTCACAGAAAATTTAGGTTTCTTACCCTGCTGGACTTCTTTCAGCAGCTTCTTATATTTTTCATCACTCTGAGCAGCCATTCTGATCTAATCAATCAACATTGGCTGTACATGCCATGTAACTACTGTCTGTCCCTCATCATCAATCTCCAAACTGGCATGTTGTGCTTTCAACTGATATACCATGGACAAAGGAGAAACTCTAAGACTTGCCATAGTCTTGCGACTTAAGGCGTCAGCCACCACATTTGCTTTCCCTGGATGATAGTCTATTAAGAAATCATAGTCTTTAATCAGTTCTAACCATCTCCTCTGCCTCAAATTCAATTCCTACTGGGTGCCTATGTACTTCAAGCGCTTGTGATCTGTGTAAATGTAGCATTTCTCTTCATACAAATAGTGTCTCTAGATCTTCATAGCAAAAACAATAGCTGCAAGCTCCAAATCATGTGTTAGGTAGTTCCTCTCATGTGGTTTCAGCTGGCGTGATGCATAAGCAATGACATTTTGATCTTGCATTAGTAGACAGCCTAACCCATTATGAGAAGCATCACTATAAAACTGTGTATTCTTTACCCGGTGTTGGTAAAGTAAGGACTGGAGCTTTAGTCAAACACCTCTTCAACTCATCAAAACTCTGCTAGCATTTATCTGCCCATGTAACACTCCTAAGTTCAGTAGTGCGTTCTACTGTTCCAGTGACTAGTGTTGTCCGGACAGCTAGGATGCCTAGAACTACACTTCGTTATGAGTGAGGAGACATAAAATAGTGAAATACAAGAAAAGAAAATACAATAAAAATAAAGGAAAAATAAAAGTAAAGAAATGCAACTAAGTTAAGCAAGCCGAGAACCCTAGCGATGGGTGACCGCACCGGGAAGTCACGGCATGGACCGTTGACTAGCCCTGGACTGCGGGAAACCCTGGAAAATACTTTTAGGACTTAAAGAGACATCAATTGAAGTAGAAATATCATTAGAAATGTCAAAGAAAAATTAAATAATTAGTATAAAGAAAAGTGAGAAATCGAAAAACAGACAAAACCCGGTGTTACCGAAAAATCAGGAATGTAACCCGAACAGGGGCATTATGGTCATTTGACATCCCGAAGTGTCTTTTGACCTAAATTTCCATTAAAAATAAATAATATTACACTTGAAAAATATAATGAAAAATTAAATTGATGGTACCTAAAGTAAATAACAAAAATTAAGGGTTTAATGTGGAATAAATGGGAGTTAAACATATAATATGATTAAATTGAGTGAGTGGGCCACTATAGAACAAAGTAAGAACAAAATGGGCAGGTGTAAGTTCATCAAACAATCTGCAAATTCATTTTCTCCAAACCCTTCACCCATGGCCGAATGAATTTCTCCAAAAAGCTCCCATGGCCGCCCACCTTCAAACCTTCACAATCCTATGATCAAGCCTTCTTTTCTCACACCTATCTTCATTAAGTTTTATCTCCACATCATAAGGAAGAGTTTGATACCAAAATCAAGAAGTTTAGTGAAGGTTTAACAAGTCCCAAACATAGATAAGTTTGTATTTTTTAATATTGCTGTCGACACCATATTTTGGTCGATCCCCAAAATCAATAAAACTTTGGAACTGACCTCAGTACTAAGTCTCCTTTTGACAGCTAATGACATTTCCGATCTCTCTTTGATAAACAGTCACATTTCTGATCTCTCTTTGATAAACAGTTACATTTCCGATCTCTCTTTGATAGACAGTCACATTTCCTATCTCTCCTCACAAAGAATTAAATCAATGCTAAGTCCTCACATCAGTCAAAGCCTTACCAGTCTATTAAATCGCTCACCGATCTCTCCGACCCGTTGTAGTATAAAGAAGTGAACTAGATCTTTTCTTACCAGTTTTATTGCCGATCTCCCTTTCAAAAGTTTAAGAGCTAAGGTTTTGGTCCAGTTTAATGAGGATTCCGATCTTAAGTGTTCAAGTCTAATTTCCCATTTTAATCAAGTCCCGTTCAGCATTTCTTCCTTACCGATCTCATGCTCATTGTGTTTTCCGATCTCTCACACTTAGGTTAATAATCATCTTCAGTTATTTCAACATACTCAGACAATCAAGTGTTTAATAAATGAGAAATTTTCCGATCACAACCATTCATCGAACAAAAAGGGCATTCCACTTCATTTCATTCCAAAAATTTGTACAAGTCATTTGGCTGGGGGATCACCCCCAGCCTGATCTACATTTTGCTCATTTTCTCTCTCACCCTCGGCCTCCTCTTCGCTTTCCTCCTAGCCTTCGGGAGCCAGGTCGGCCATCCAAGAGAAGTCCTCCTCTGGGTAACGCTTCTGCAGCTCGGCCAAGAGATCCTTGTGAGCGTTCACATAGGCACCAGCTATTCCAGTCACCATCTCTTCATCTTTTGCCTTAAGCTCCTCAGCAAGATGAGCGACTTGAGCAGCTTCATGGCCCGAGTGCCCGGACTTCTAAGAGCATGATCCCTTTCACCGTAACATGAGTCCTGCTCACCACTTATCCTCATAGTACTTCATCCGCCCCTCAATTTGAGATATGTAATCCTGAGCGGATGATAGTTGGGATCGGAGGGATGCCACCTCTTGACTCTTCTTCTCGACCTCCTTACCCAGGCGGTGCGCCTTTTCCCGGAGTATGTGCTGGTTCACCAAGCACTCTACATTCGGACTCATGGATCGGGTTAGGATGTCGTCAAGATTGTCCGAAGACAGTTTGTCCCGATCCTCCCGAAGGCAGATGGAAGACCCCAAAACTTTGGCAAAATCGAGGTTCTCTCGAACGGTCCGGTTGTTCTCTAGGGAAGCAATCAGTATTTGGGCGCCACGAGAAGGGGGCCTCGTAGGAGGTCGAGAACGACCCCCTTCTGTGCTTGGAGCAACTGGAGGAGGTGGAGGCGGCTCTTCCTGTTGAGGAGGAGATTGGACAGCTTCAGTGATCGGTGGCCCTGAAGGTCGGGGCAGGCCTCTTTGCGTCTCCCCAGGTTCATGGCCGGGTGTTTGAAGTAGTGACGAACGCTTCATCTCCTTTATTTTCGGGGAAATCTCTCTCTCCTTATTCCGCTTCCTGGAACCTTCACCACCCGCCATACCTACACAAAAAAGAGGTCAGTGAGATCACTAAGGTCCAAAGATCTGAGAAATAGAAAATAACGATGCCAAGATCAGAGAGCTGAAGCCCGCGCTTTTCGCCCGTGATCAACTCCATCGTCCAATGATGCAGCTCGGCAGTCACCGCATCTAAACAGCAGTACTTTTGAGTGGCAGCTTGATTCTTCAGCTCCATCGCTATTAGGCTTTCCTCCTTGTTCAGGGTAATACGCTTCAGAATCAAGGGCCCCTGGTGCCACCAGCTACGGGGGAAGTCCTCGAAGCAGGTCGGATTTTTGCTCCTCAGAATGAAGAAGCAGTTCTTCCAATTCTTAAGGGAGGAGGGCAGATCGGTGAAGAGCCCGCAATGAGGCTTCGCCTGAAAGAACCAATGCTCGTTGTCCTTTCGGCGAGTTAGCTTGTGCAGTTCGGCGAACACCTTAGCCGTAGGTCTGATTCCCTTAGCTCGGCACAAGCCTCGGAAGGCTACCAAGATCCGCCACGAGTTAGGGTGAATTTGGGCGATGCACACTCGGTGGAATTTTAGGACCTCCTTGAAGAAGTCATTCAGAGGGAACCGAAGACCGGCCTTTAACTGTTCCTCGTATACCATCACTATGTCATTCTCTTCAAAGGAGTGATCGGCTCGGTGATCGCCGTGACACCGGATAAGTTCATATGAATCGGGCTCTATGTTGTACTCCTGGCTAAACGACTGTAGATCGGTTTCTTACAAGATCGATGGCAGCTCGTCCATAGGAAGATTCTCCCTCCCTGAGGAAGGTACAAGCCTCGATGGTGCGGTTCGCCCCCGAGCTGGAACGGAGACCCTAGAAGGTTCTGGTTGTGCGCTCGGCCCGACCACCTCTTCTTCATCAGATGACCATGAAACCTGGACGGAAGGTGGGCTTGCCGCTCTCTGTCCTTCGGCGCCGCTCATTTTTAAGGAAAACAAAGAACTTAAAGCTAAAAGAAGGATTAAAACCCTTACTGGAGCTTGAAAATCGGGAGAGTTTTGGAATTGCTTGCGAGAGACAGAAAATGGCATAAGTAAGAAACTGGCTAAGCCTTACCCCTATTTATACTCGTTCGAGCATTTAATGCTCACGATGTCCCAGGAAATGCATCGGTTAACGGGATTCGCCAGCTGTTCTGACACGTCTCTCAAATTCCATAAAGAGAATGGCTAATTAGAGATCGGCATATTAAGATAAATGTTTCGAATCGCGGATCAGTTAAGGCTTTTTCAGTTGGGAACCAGATCGGATAAACACATCAGAGATCGGAAAATAATCAATGCGATAATAATAAGATGATAATTGACTTTTATTTCATAAAGATCGGATTACATCATTTGGGAGATCTCTAGGGATCGGAATAATAGAGATCGGAAGATGGGAGATCAGCATGAGAGATCGGAATAGGAGCGCGGGAGGGATCAGAAGGCAAAAAGAATAAGACAAATCCCAAATAACCGTCGTAATCGTGAGCCGAGGTAGTTAAAGCGTGGCGCACGAGATCTCCACCGCACGCCTAAGAATCGCTCGCAATGCCGACAGTACTGTGGTATGTCATGCGATCCAGACATCCCAATCTCCACCGTTGATCTCGCTTGTAAGGACAAACCCGGAACCCTTGGATCAAGAGACAAGACGACAAGACCAGCGTATTTCGCTCTTAGCCCTCAGATCACTCCTGACACGAGGATTTGAGACCGTCCGATTGAAAGAAGAAAAGGACGAATATTCTGAAGAATAATCTCAGCCGTTCATTTTGGTTCACTTTAATTCTCAAGCATCCGATCATGTCCTTCAAAATCCAGACCCTCCATCTCCCTCAAAATAAATCCTGACCCTTCATGGAGAGCACCCGATTCCTATAAATACCTGCCTGAAAACTGTTCAAAAATGGGAAAAAAAAATATACAGAGAAGAGGCAATAACTATAGTGGGATAACTCTGAAACTTAATTCAGTTTGTTACTCTGCTATTTTTTTGGTGTTTTCGTAGAAAATACTTTTGAAACTAGTTTTCTGAAGTGTTTTCTTGCAAAAGGGATTCTTGAATACTGAAATCTTTCATTTTCAGTTCATTCATTATCCTGTGGCACTCTCACTTTCTGTCTTCTTTCCATTCATATTGTCTAAGCTCAACTCCACTCAAGCTTGGTTATTTTGACCTGTTTACATTTTAACAAAGAATACTTCATTTCGAGGCAAACCATAGTCCTCCGGCTGCCAACCTGCAATCTTGCTACTTTTTGCGATTCTGTAGTTAGTTCAATAGACTCGACTCCCTACAGGTCAGTGTTAATATTGTCATTTTATTAAGTCTAGTTCTCATTTCACGTATTTCCTTTGTTCTTTTTCTTATGCCTATTGTTTTCTTTAAGTTCATGTCACGCTAAAAAAAAATACACAAAGGAAAGATATGCTATAGTTTACTCCCGTGCTGGCTAACCCACACTTTTGTTAATCTTTATTATTTCTGAACGCAAGTCATCTAGTCCCGAGTTGCGAAGAAGTAGCTAGGCAAAATGTAGGTAACTGTGTTTGAAGTGTCTCTGAAAAAAAAGAGGGTCTAAATAACACGTCAGGGAAATAGAAAAATTGAATCACTAGGCTGACATGGAAGGCGATCCGGCATAATGCCATAAGGCAGAATAAAAATCAAAACTCAGATAAGTAAAGGGGTACAGATAGGATACTGGTAAAATGACCTTAGGGGAGGTCAGCAAAATTCAGTCCGGCGTCCCTTATTTAGTCTCAAAGTACCAACTAGTTAAAAGAAGTCTTATTTCGACCTTTGGCAACTTCAAATATTAGGACTCTTAAACTTAGACTCCTACGATACATGGCTGTGTCCAATTTTCAAAGAGGTCGGAAGAGAGTCTTTATCCGTTCCTCAAACAAAATTTTTAACAAATAGTTTAAAAGAGATCGGAGGAGAGTTCTTATCTGGTCTCAACTCAAAATTTTAATAAATATTAAATAGAGATCGGAGGAGAGTTCTTATCCGGTCTCAACTCAAAATATTAATAAATATTAAATAGAGATCGGAGGAGAGTTCTTATCCGGTCTCAACTCAAAATTTTAATAAATATTAAATAGAGATCGGAGGAGAGTTCTTATCCAAACTCAACTCGAAATTTTAATAAATATTAAATAGAGATCGGAGGAGAGTTCTTATCCGATCTCAACTCAAAATTTTAATAAATATTGAATAGAGATCGGAGGAGAGTTCTTATCCGGTCTCAACTCAGAATTTTAATAAATATTAAAGAGTTCAGGGAAGAGTTCTTATCCAATTCTTAAATTAAATTTTGATAAAATATTCCTTTCAAATAAAAGTAACATACAATAGTAACTCACTAAGGTTGTCTCATTTACTTATGTATCTGGGTGATCCAAATTTAGTGAAAAATCAAATGTTCCTTTAGTCAAAAGGATTAACATGTCCATTCAAGCCCTCCTAACTAATGCAAAACTAAATCTACTTACCCTTATTAAGGGACAAGGTGGGGTGCCTAACACCTTCTCCACCCATTTACGGACCCCGAACTTAGAATCTCTGCCTAGAAGTGGTTTATCTCAATTTACCTTCATAAACGGTTTTCTTTAATTTCCCTCAAAATTAAAGTGGCGACTCCTCACTCTTTCCCACTTCGGTGAGGGTTCGTTAAGGCGACCGCAAAACCCTTTGCGACAGCTTGGCGACTCCACTGGGGACATGATATCCGAATTTAACCCCGGTCTAGAGGTCTAAAAAGTAGATTTAATTTTCCAATCAAATTATAGTTAGGTGGGCTCACTACGATAGTTTACATGTTAATTTTTGTTTATTCCTACTAACTGCTCTCTTGTTTTGCTTGTTTTGCTTGTTTTATCCCCTACAAAGGTTTCTTCATTTCGAAAAAAAAAGGAAAAAGGAAAAATGGAAAGAATAAAATCCCCCTGAATTGGGAAGAGGTAAAGGTGTCCCTTCACACACTGAACACTCACACGATGTCCTCACACACTTCGGTCCTATACCCGGGCTTTCTTACCCTTTCAGGAAAGTAGGAGGGGGTCATGTAGCGGTACCCATGGGTTTTACCCCGTTAGTATCCGTGAAGGCTTTTGCTCAGAATGAAACTCGTTCTATCCACTGTGATACTCGTGGAATTTTCCCGATAATATCATGGTTATAGAACGGGGCTCTACTGTTACAGTAGGGGCAATTTGGGAACCTGTGGCTTTTAGAAAATTTGACCTTGAGCTAAAACTATCACAATAGCCGAAAGCCGTAGTAAGCTACCTTATAAGATAGAACTATCCAATTAGGCAGCACTCATCTGGTATCAGGAGTCTCCCTATGCTAGGACAAAAGGGACATACTTACTCTTACCCTGTTCTGCTTTAATTTCCTTTTGTTCATTTTTGTGAGGGTAATCTTGAATTTTACTGAAACACCTACACATTTTCCTACTTTGATAAATGTGTATGTGTCACCCTGCCAACAGTATGATTCAAAATTACCCAAATTTATCTTGCTAACGAGTTTTTCCGCAGGCATCATCAAACCAAGAGTCTGTGAGAAGGATAAGGCATCATTTTTATCATGGCATCCTCGAGTCAGTCGGCAGAAGAAGTTCAGAATGCTAAAATTCGATCCAAGTCAACTCATACTCCAGTACCCTCGCAAAATAATGTTTCCAAGGCACATGCTAGCTTACTACCCTCATGGGATCTGAATAAAATTGAGGTCAGAATGAACAGCCTCGAGGGTCTGTCTAAAGGATGGAGGTCTTTTGCCGATCAGTTCAAGGCACTATTTGAAAGGTAATACGGGAAAATTGCAACCCTAATGCGAATCAAGGTCCAAATCCGACATTAAAGGCCATGTCGCGCTTTGGAACTTGGCACGGGTATTCTCTTTCAATGACATTGATACAGCTCCCACTATGGAAGAATATCGTGCATTACCGAGATTCCTTACTCAACACAGAATCGGATCTACCTGCACCTTGAGCATAGGCAGACCTAGAAACGATTAACACATTTGTTGGGTATTCCTTCGGAGGAGGCAAAGTCAAAAGAAACGGTCAAGGGGAACACGCATGGATGGTATTGGACCTACCTCGAGAAGCGGTTAGATCAATTCCTCCAAGAGAAACAGTGGGATCAAGCTTCAGTAGCACTCGCATTGGGAATCTATGGCCTGATTTTGTTCCCGGGACCATTAGGAATTATAACCTGCAGCACGGTGGAAGTATTCTGGGCGGTAGAAAGGCAGGAGGTCAATCTGATACCGGCAATTCTTGCAGAGACCTTATTAACCCTTACCTACTGCAGACAACAGGGTAAAGGGTCCATCAAGTGTTGTTCTCAATTGTTATATCTCTGGATTATCAGTCACCTATGCCCTGTGGAGACAAAGGGATTGACTTGGTAGCTTGACCAGCCTCCCATAGAGAAGATGACCCGGTTAATAATCAATTCGAAGAATGAACAGCAGTGGCGGGAACAGATTTTGAGTTTCAATAGCCATGATTATTGTTGGAGGAAGTCAGGCCAAAGCCAATCCGTTTTGATCAGCACGGGAGGTAATCAGTCGGTGTCCCTGATCGGAGTAACCGGATACACAAGTTACACTCCAGCCTTGGTAATGAGGCAGTTTGGCTCAACACAGTCCAGAATCGACATTGAAGAATATCACCAAGGTCATTTCTACCATGAGCTCAAGGAAGAGGAAGGGTTGAAAATGGATCGCAAGTCTTAGGAGAACATCACTCTGGTGGAGAGATCGCCTAAAGGCCCAAGCGCCTCGGGTGATTATCTTAAATGGAGAGCTGACAGGGACCGAGAATACTCAACTACAGAATTCAAAGACAGCGATCCGCGCCGAGATGTCCTATTAGAAGAAGCTGATGATCGCCTGGTTGACTCGCTACAAAAGGCAAATACCGAGAACTCGCAACTGCAAGAATAAATAAAACAGTTGGAGGACAAACAGCAGATTCTCAAGAGGAAAGTAAGAAGGCTCAGGGAAGAGGCAAGGGCCGAAAAGATGGGTTTTGAAGAGCAAGAGATACGGTGGGAAAAGGAAAAAAACTCTCTCCACGCTTTAATGAAAGAAGTAGAAGCACAGAATAATAAGCTTCACGAAAAAATGAAATACCAAGAGATACTCGTTGAAGAGTATAAACAGGAAAACAAAAAGAAGAAGCTCAAATTAAAAGAACAGACACTACTCATCAACGATATCTTGAAGGAATGTGCTAAGGAAAGGAAAGAGAAAGAAAGACAAGCTGCTCTCTATCAAGAGCTGAAAGAGAATGTTGACCAGCTGGAGAGAACAATAGCACAGGGAAAGCAAGAACTCTTACCTGAATCTGAGTATGCTCTGAAAGCATTCAATCCTGCCAAACAAGAAGAAAGGTTATATGAGTATCTCAGAAAATGTCATCTCATTATAAAAAACCTCCCAGAGCCTAGGCCGATGTAAAGAACACGGTGTACAAATTATTTAGTTAATGAAATGATTTTTGGACCATTGTTTAGCAAATTTGTGAATGAATAATATGACTCCCGTAGGAACTCCCTCGCTAGGGTTATATGAAAAATTGAATGCGCTATATGGACAGGTATCATAAACGGGCATTCAATCCAGTCATTCACAGTCAGACTATCGAACGATGCCATGATAAAGTTGATGCAATTATCCTTTCGCAGATTTCATTCTGGTTCCCAAATGCCACTGTATCCTTCGTCCAGACCAGGACTTTTAGTTTTTTTTTACAAAATTCAAAATTCATTAAAACCTTTTTTTTACTCCCTACAGAAAAACAACATTGCTTCGAACAAGGCAAGTCTAACCAAGCACGCGATTCAACCCCAGCGAGTGTACTTAACAAGATCTCGAACAAGAAAATTAATGGAAGACCAGGAACAAGTACAAAACCTACAGGGGCAAGTGTCTGAACTAAAAGACTGTGTTTCGTAACTTATGAAGTCGATAAGGAGATGTCCCAAAATAAGCCGCCTGCACCTTAACCTACCATTACCCCCACCTCCTACAACTGCTTGATTCTCACTACGCTCAACCTCTTTCACTTTCCACCATCAATCCGGATCCGACGGTCATCACAATCCGGTTCCACTAAATAATGAACCTCCTTTCTCTTATTATCCAGCCATCCCGAATGCCGAACCATCCCTTTCAGTCCCGAACCCTCCAATTCATTCTGCCCCTCATTTCCCAGTTGGGGGAGTGCCTCACACAACAGGAGGAGAAAGTAAGATGAGAGAAAATGAGAAGCTGTCCGCTCTGAAAGAGAGATTGAGAGCTATAGAGGGCCTGAATATGTATGGCTCAGTTGATGTGGCATCACTAAGATTAGTACCGGATGCGGTGGTGCCGCCCAAATTCAAGGTCCCCGATTTTGACAAGTATACTGGGAATTCGGACCCTCGAATTCATTTGGCCACCTATATTGCCAAGATGTCCTCTATGACAGATGATGACAGACTGTTAATCCACTTCTTTCACGAGAGCCTCTCGAGCAACCTCGAGGTGGTGCGTTCAGCTAGACAGAGCAGCATCAGGTGCTCTGGAAGGATTTAGCCGAGGCCTTTTGAAGCAAAGACAAATTTAATCACGATGTGGCCCCACAAGGAGGGATCTTCAAAATCAGTGCAGAAAGACCGTAAAAGCTTCAAGGAGTATGCCCAGAGATGGAGAGAAAAGGCGCGTATACATCCCCTGACCGATAATGAGCTATGCTCTCTATTTATCGAGACTTTGAAGGCTCCCTACTTCAACTTGATGATTGGAAACACTTCCAACAGCTTCTCTGACATTATACAGGCCGGTGAAAGAATAGAGGCCAATCTAAGAATGGGACGGTTGCAGGAGTTGGCTGAGAACACTGCGAAGAAGACTGCCAGCTTTGGCAAGAAGAAGGAGGGTGATGTGCATTCCGTCACCCGTCAAAACAATTATTCCCCATTCCCTCAAAACAATTATCGGCCATATCCTCCCCCTCATGGCCAAACAGTCGCCAACATTCCACCTCCTTTCCCTAATTATCCACACCCACGCCCACAATACCATTCACCTACAAATTACCAACCAAGACCACCTCCTCCTCCTGCTCAACCAAGACCACCACAAAACAACCCAAGACCTCCAAGAAACCCTGATCCACCTCTTCCCCTCCCACTCAGTGAAATATACCGATACCTTGTCGGTATAAACCAAATCATACCAGTCCCCTTAGACCCGATCCAGCCGCTATATCCCAGGTGGTATGATGTCACTGCCCGTTGTGAGTACCATGGAGGGGCACAAGGGCATTCAACTGATAACTGCGGGGCACTCAGAGGGAGAGTGCACGCTTTAATCCGAAATGGGTGGTTGAAGATCGAGGGAAATGATTCCCTCCCCAATGTTACCTCAAATCCATTGCCCAACCATAATGCGGGTAATGGAGTAAATATGATAGAGCCAGATGGAGAGAGGTTGGCACCAGAGGTAGACGAGCTCATCCCTCACTTTGAGGGGATTTTTGCCATGGCAGTAAGAGAAGGCTACCTTTGCCCCCGGATATCAGGGTCGGGAAAAGATACGGGATGTCCTTACCATGGAGGGGCAGCTGACCATGAGCTGCGAGATTGTGAGGGATTCAAACAAGAGGTCCAGAACTTGTTATCCCTCAAAGTTCTGAGATGCCAGACAAAGTCAAAGACGGAAGGGGGAGTGAACACCACTAGATTAAGCCAAACTGCTTCTACCTCCAAACCCAGAATCACCTTCTCACCCCCAAAGAGCCTCACCACCAAGAATCTTATCCGAACTCGCCTAGCCTCCTGTCACCAATACTCACGCCGTCCCTTGGAACTATAATTTCCAAGTTTTCACTGTGAACGCCAAGCAAGACATCCGCCTCCTAATCTTGCCTCACCTCCAAAGACCACTAAAACCATGTTTTGCTCCTCACGAGCATTTCAGACGACTTATGCTGGACCTACCAAAGAACATTACTCCCCAAACCACTCCTCACTGTTATCACCACAAAACCTCTCCACTGAGCAAGAAGTCGAGTTTATAACTCAAGTGGGAGGTGTTACGGTAACGAAGTAAGAGAAAAGAGGAAAGCGAAAGTAAAAATGGGAGAGTCATCAAGAAATACGTAAGAGGAGGTTGAGAAAGCAGGTAAGTAGACCTCACTGAACATAAAGAAGAGGAAGAATCACGCTCCAAATAATGAAACAGAGTGAGTATGATGTAGTGGAGCAATTGAGGAAGACACTGCCCAATTTCATCAAGTATCACTGATCCTGAGCTCAGAAGTCCACCGAAAAGCCTTGCAGAGAATCCTGGATCAGGCCTTTGTAAACCCCGACATCACACAGGGGTAGTTTGAGAAGATAGTAGAACAAATCCAGGCATCCAGCTTTGTAGCCTTTTCTGAAGAGGAGATAGACCCTGCAGGCTTAGGGCATAATAAAGCTCTGCACGTAACTGTGAAATGTAAGGGTTGTATAGTGGCCAAGGTCCTCATCGATAACGGATCAGCCCTCAATGTACTGCCTAGGGCTACCTTAGCCAGGCTGTCGGTCGACCAATCGTATATACGTCAGAGTGCTATGGTGGTAAGAGCCTTTGACGGTACCAGGAGAGAAGTGCTGGGAGACATTGACTTGCCAATCCAAGTCGGTGCATGTACTTTCAACGTCACGTTTCAGGTGATGAACATTGAGCCAGCCTGCACTATGTTGTTCGGGAGGCCGTGGATCCATTCTGCGAATGTTGTTCCTTCAACTTTGCACCAGAAAATAAAATACATTAAGGACGGCAAAATCGTCACTGTAAGGGGTGAAGAAGCCATATTGGTCACCAAGCCGCAATCACTTCCTTATGTGGAAGCGGCTGAGGAGTCGTTGGAAAGCTCCTTCCAGGCCCTTGAGTTACAAGAAACCGGAAGTGGAGGGGCTATGGCTATGGTGGCCAAAGTGATGTCAAAGAATGGATATCAGGAGGGCAAAGGCTTGGGCACCACATTGCAAGGGATCGTTGAACCTATACCGGCTATTCAGAAGATAGGTCGCTGTGGTTTGGGTTATGAGGAAGATGCCCTTATGGATGAACGATTCTGGATGAGGAAAACACTTTGGGATCAGAGATTCGATCAGAAAATGGGAAAGATGAAAGTAGTCCCGAGAATCACAGAAGTCTTCACTAAACCGGTCATTGAAAATCCGGCAGAGGTGGAAGAATCACCTGATGAACCATCCATCGATGTCATCTACCTGGATCCCTTGTATGAAGCTCTAGTCTCACCGATAGCTGAGGGGCAAGAACTGGACAACTGGACGGCGGAGGACATCCCTGTACTCAATTTCGAGTAAAGTACCTTTGGTTATCTACACTTGATCATTTTGTCCATGGTGACAAGTGTAATACTGTAAATGGACCTTTCTCTTATGGCATAAATATTAATGAATTAATAGCGCATTTTAAATCCAATTCTTTCCTTTTGAATTTCATCCTTATAATATGTTCCATTTTTATTCATTCAGGACCATTCATCAATTAACACCTAATAATCCAATAGACTCAGAAATTCCTCTGGTTAATTTTGAAATCCCCATAACTGCCATTACTTCAAGTGATTCCGAGGAAGACCTTACAGAAGAAAGCAATGAAAAAGATGAACCCTCCCTAGTGCCTTGTGGAGACGAAACGCACACTATAAATTTAGGCACAGAAGAAGTAAAAAGGGAACTTAAGGTAGTGGAGAGTGAAGAATTGGGAGATATGATTAGTCTGCTTAAAGAATTCCTGGACGTATTTTCCTTGAGCTATGATGATATGGTGCGTTTGGACCCTCAGATAGTGACACACAAAATTCCCCTAATTCCGGGGACAGTCCCAGTAAAGCAGAAATTAAGGAGAATGAATCCCGACACACTGCTTAAAGTTAGGGATGAAGTCAAGAAACAGTATGACGCTGGGTTCCTGGAAGTGGTCAAATATCCCCAATGGGTGGCTAACGTCGTCCCGGTAATGAAGAAGGACGGGAGAGTCAGGGTGTGCGTTGACTACAGGGATCTTAATAAAGCAAGTCTAAAAGATGATTTCCCTCTCCCCCACATTGATGTGTTAGTAGACAATGCTGCGGGATTGGGCAGGTGCTCATGCATTGATGGGGCATCTGGGTACAATCAAATCCCAATGGATGAGGAAGACAAAGAAAAAACCGCTTTTATCACTCAATGGGGAGTATTTTGCTATCGGGTCATGCCCTTCGGGCTGAAGAATGCTGGTGCCACCTATCAGCGCGCTATGGTCACATTATTCCACGATATGATGCATAAAGAGGTGGAAGTGTATGTGGATGATATGATCATTAAATCCAGGGGAAAGGAGAGCCACGTACGGGTGATGAGGAGGGTATTCGAGAGACTCAGAAAATATCAGCTGAAACTGAACCCTGCCAAATGCATATTCGGAGCTAGATCTGGGAAATTGTCGGGATTCATAGTTAGTGAGAAGGGAATAGAAGTAGGCCCAGAAAAGGTTCGAGCTATTCAAGAAATGCCACCCCCAAAAATAGAAAGGGAGGTGCGCAGCTTTCTGAGAAAATTGAACTACATATCAAGATTTATTTCCAATCTCACCGCTAAAGCCGAGCCTATTTTTAAACTACTCCGAAAGAACAACACCACCCAATGGGATTCAGTTTGTCAAGAGGCTTTTGAGACAATCAAGCGGTATCTATCAAACCCACCAGTGTTGGTTCCACCTATGGTGGGGAGACCTTTGATCCTGTATATGGCGGTCCAACATAACTCGATGGGGTGTGTTTTTGGACAACATGACGATACCAGCCGAAAGGAGAGGGCTATTTATTACTTGAGCAAGAAGTTCAATGATTGTGAGTCAAGATACTCTTTCTTAGAAAAGACTTGCTGCGCATTAGCCTGGACAGCGAATCGCCTCAAGCACTACATGCTGAATCACAAGACATGGCTCATCTCCAGGATGGATCCTATCAAATATGTATTCGAAAGCCCATTCGTGCCAGGTAGGATAGCCAAGTGGCAGGTCATACTCTCCCAATATGACATAGTCTATATGACCCGGAAAGCGGTGAAAGGTAGTGTAATCGCTGACCTCCTAGCAGAAAATCCTATCCAGGATTATGAAGCTCTGGATTTTGAGTTCCCTGATGAGCATATTAATGAAGTAGACTGCAAAGAAGAGGGGCCAGCCGATGTATGGGAAATGTATTTGACGAGTCAATTTGTCCGGAATGGAATTGAGCTGTATTGATATCCCGGATGGAAAGCACTTCCGATAGCCATTAAGTTGAGATTTGACTGCACCAACAACGTCGCAGAATATGAAGCTTGTGTGAGGGGTCTACAGGCTGCAATCAAAATGAAGATCAGGAAGTTGGAAGTATATGGAGACTCAGCCCTGATTATATACCAAGTCAAGGAAGAATGGCAAACCAAGGATCCCAAGCTAATCCCATATCAGAAATACTTACTGGAGCTGATTAAAAAATTCGAAGAGATCTCTTTCACTCACCTTAGTAGAGACAAGAATCAATTTGCTGATGCTTTAGCTACTCTAGCCGTTATGGCTCAAATCGAAGAAGGGCAAATGACTCAGATGTTGAAGATTAAGGCAAGGGATGAGCCAGCTTACTGCTTCATGATTGAAGAAGAGCCCGACGGTAAACCTTGGTATCATGACATCCTAGTCTACTGCAGAACCAGAGAATTCCCCTCAGGGGCAAACCGAAATGGAAAGAGGATGCTTCGGAGATTAGCATTGGGATACTTCCCCAGTGGTGAAACCCTATACAAGAGAGGGTCCAACGGTGAACTGTTGAGATGTGTGGATGCAAAAGAGGCGAAGAAAATCCTTTTTGAGACTCATGAGGGAAATTGTGCAACCCATGCCAATGGGCACATGATGGCTAAGCAAATCATGCGACGGGAATATTTTTGGACTACAATGGAAAAAGATTGCATCGAATATTTCCCGAAGTGCCATAAGTGTCAGATCTATGCCGATCCGATAAATGTGCCACCTCACAAGTTGTTCAACCTCGTCTCACCATGGCCTTTCGCAATGTGGGGCATCGATGTGATTGGTCCCATCAATCCCAAGGCATCCAATGGGCACAGATTCATCCTTGTGGCCATCGACTATTTCTCCAAGTGGGTCGAGGCGACATCCTATGCGCACATCACACAGAACACGTTTCTCAAATTCCTCAGAAACAATATCATCTGCCGGCATGGCCTCCCCAATGAAATCGTCACTGACAACGCCAAGAATCTGAATGGCCCAAAGATCCAGAAATTGTGTGATCAATACAAAATCCGACACCTCAATTCCTCCCCATACCGTCCCCAGATGAATAGAGCGGTGGAGGCTGCGAACAAAAATCTCAAGAGAATAATTCGGAAAATGGCGGTCACGTATAGGGATTGGCATGATATGCTTCCCTACGCTCTCCACGCATATCGAACTTCTGTAAGAACCTCAACTGGGGCAACTCCATACTCACTGGTTTACGGGATGGAAGCAGTATCACCTATTGAAGTTGAAATTCCTTCCCTAAGGATTCTGAAGGAATCAGGGATTGATGAGTCGGAATGGATCCAGTCAAGGTTGCATCAGTTAGACTTGCTGGATGAGAAAAGGTTAGCAGCAGCATGTCATGGGCAGTTATACCAGATGAGAATTGCTAGAGCATTTGACAAAAGCGTTCGCCCACGCGAATTCCAACCCGGGGACCTAGTTCTGAAGAAAGTGCTACCGAATCAAAATGATCCCCGGGGCAAATGGTCACCAACCTACGAGGGACCTTATGTGGTTAAAAAGGCATTTTCTGGAGGAGCCTTGATCTTGACCCACATGGACGGTGAAGAGTTTCCGAGACCTGTGAATGCTGACACCGTCAGGAAATACTATGCCTAAAAAAAAAAAAAAAGGGGTAGGAGCGAAAACCCGAAAGGGCACTCCTAGCAAAATGTGTGAAAAGAGGGTGAAAATTCGAGA
The DNA here is from genome assembly GCF_030052815.1 of Hevea brasiliensis. Classification (NCBI taxonomy): domain Eukaryota; kingdom Viridiplantae; phylum Streptophyta; class Magnoliopsida; order Malpighiales; family Euphorbiaceae; genus Hevea; species Hevea brasiliensis. Next base: position 36,498,668 of record NC_079497.1, on the reverse strand, counting down.
GGGCGCCTTCTGCAAAATGAGTGAAGGATGAAAACCCGAAAGGGCATCCTGAAAAAGTAAGTTCTCCTAAAAAAAAAAAAAAAAAAAAAACCTAGGGGTGAAAACCCGAAAGGGCATCCCGAGAACAAAAAGGGAGAAATAAGGAATGGGGGGGATGAAATCAGGATGAAGAGGAAACTGTCACGGCATAAGGCTTCAGAGAACTCGAAATAATGGCAGCTAAGGGATTTCAAAATCAGCCACAGGGAATATGTGAGATCTATCCTTGTACCCTTCTTATTTGAAACTTCTTCTTTGTTTATATTAAACCGTAATAAAATCACACTTCATTCTCCATGTTTCTATCTTTCCCTTATATTTATGCAATCTCGTTATTTAATGCGCTATTTAGATCAGTTAAAATTTTTGCCATAAAATTAAGATTTGACAATTGATAACCTCACGTACTTTACTATGAGATTTGCAGGGAATGACCTTAAAAAAAAAAAAAAAAAACTAGAGGTGAAAACCTGGAAGGGCGCTTCTAGTCATATAGACGAAGGGGAAGTGAAAACCTGCAAGGGTGCTTTTCGGGAGAAAGTCAAAAAACAGAAATGGGGCATTTGAAGAAATGAGGCCATAGGTCAAGTCTTGCAACTCGTCCTCCATTAATCATTGGCCTTCGGGATTCTGTTAAGTACACTTCATTGGGGAAGAACTTCTTGTGTCCGGATTAGGCTTGCTTTGTAAGTGCAATTTATGTTTCCTGTTATCAACCTCTGGTTCCTTGATCTAAGTTGATTTTAATTTCCTGCAATTTAAATTTCCAGTTATCAACCTCTGGTTCCTTGATCTAAGTTGATTTTAATTTCATGCAATTACATTTCCTGTCATCAACCTTTGGTTCCTTGATCTAAGTTGATTTTAATTTCATGCATTTACATTTCCTGTCATCAACCTCTGGTTCCTTGATCTAAGTTGATTTTAATTTCCTGCAATTTAAATTTCCTGTCATTAACCTCTGGTTCCTTGATCTAAGTTGATTTTAATTTCCTGCAATTTACATTTCTTGTTATCAACCTCTGGTTCCTTGATCTAAGTTGATTTTAATTTCCTACAATTTAAATTTCCAGTTATCAACCTCTGGTTCCTTGATCTAATTTGATTTTAATTTCATGCATTTACATTTCCTGTCATCAACCTCTGGTTCCTTGATCTAAGTTGATTTTAATTTCATGCATTTACATTTCCTGTCATCAACCTCTGGTTCCTTGATCTAAGTTGATTTTAATTTCCTGTTATCAACCTCTGGTTCCTTGATCTAAGTTGATTTTAATTTCCTGTTATCAACCTCTGGTTCCTTGATCTAAGTTGATTTTAATTTCTTGCAAGTTAAAATTCCTGTTATCAACCTCTGGTTCCTTGATCTAAGTTGATTTTAATTTCTTGCAAGTTAAATTTCCTGTTATCAACCTCTGGTTCCTTGATCTAAGTTGATTTTAATTTCCTGCAATTTACATTTCCTGTTATCAACCTCTGGTTCCTTGATCTAAGTTGATTTTAATTTCCTGCAATTTAAATTTCCTGTTATCAACCTCTGGTTCCTTGATCTAAGTTGATTGTAATTTCCTACAATTTACATTTCCTGTTATCAACCTCTGGTTCCTTGATCTAAGTTGATTTTAATTTCCTGCAATTTTAAATTTCCTGCAATTTAAATTTCCAGTTATCAACCTCTGGTTCCTTGATCTGAGTTGATTTTAATTTCCTGCAATTTAAATTTCCTGTTATCAACCTCTGGTTCCTTGATCCAAGATGATTTTAATTTAACTTATGTTGTCGATTTCTAGGTCACGAACTTAAGTGTGCTTTAGCTCCCTAACTTCGAACACCTAATCGTCCAAAATATGGGTCTGAATCTTTACATAATTCCTACACGGGAAATTTTCCCTTTAATAGAAATTATGTAAAGAGGGGCAGCTGTCGACACCATATTTTGGCCGATCCCCAAAATCAATAAAACTTTGGAACTGACCTCAGTACTAAGTCTCCTTTTGACAGCTAATCACATTTCCGATCTCTCTTTGATAAATAGTCACATTTCCGATCTCTCTTTGATAAACATTCACATTTTCGATCTCTCTTTGATAGACAGTCACATTTCCGATCTCTCCTCACAAAGAATTAAATCAATGCTAAGTCCTCACATCAGTCAAAGCCTTACCAGTCTATTAAATCGCTCACCGATCTCTCCGACCCGTTGTAGTATAAACGAAGTGAACTAGACTTTTCTTACCAGTTTTATTGCCGATCTCCCTTTCAAAAGTTTAAGAGCTAAGGTTTTGGTCCGGTTTAATGAGGATTCCGATCTTAAGTGTTCAAGTCTAATTTCCAATTTTAATCAAGTCCCGTTCAGCATTTCTTCCTTACCGATCTCATGCTCATTGTGTTTTCCGATCTCTCACACTTAGGTTAATAATCATCTTCAGTTATTTCAACATACTCAGACAATCAAGTGTTTAATAAATGAGAAATTTTTCGATCATAACCATTCATCGAACAAAAAGGGCATTCCACTTCATTTCATTTCAAAAATTTGTACAAGTCATTCGGCTGGGGGATCACCCCCAGCCTAATCTACATTTTGCTCATTTTCTCTCTCACCCTCGGCCTCCTCTTCGCTTTCCTCCTCGCCTTTGGGAGCCAGGTCAGCCATCCAAGAGAAGTCCTCCTCTGGGTAACGCTTCTGTAGCTCGGCCAAGAGATCCTTGTGAGCGTTCACATAGGCACCAGCTATTCCAGTCACCATCTCTTCATCTTTTGCCTTAAGCTCCTCAGCAAGATGAGCGACTTGAGCAGCTTCGTTGGCCCGGAGTGCCTGGACTTCTCTAAGAGCATGATCCCTTTCAGCCAGAACATGAGTCTGTTCGGCCAGCTTATCCTCATAGTACTTCATCCGCCCCTCAATTTGAGATATGTAATCCTGAGCGGATGAGAGTTGGGATCGGAGGGATGCCACCTCTTGACACTTCTTCTCGACCTCCTTACCCAGGCGGTGCGCCTTTTCCCGGACTATGTGCTGGTTCACCAAACACTCTACATTCAGACTCAGGGATCGGGTTAGGATGTCATCAAGAATGTCCGGAGACAGTCTGTCCCGATCCTCCCGAAGGTAGATGGAAGACCCCAAAACTTTGGCAAAATCGGGGTTCTCTCGAACGGTCCGGTTGTTCTCTAGGGAAGCAATCAGTACTTGGGCGCCACGAGAAGGGGGCCTCGTAGGAGCTCGAGAACGACCCCCTTCTGTGCTTGGAGCAACTGGAGGAGGTGGAGGCGGCTCTTCCTGTTGAGGAGGAGATCGGATAGCTTCAGTGATCGGCGGCCCCGAAGGTCGGGGCGGGCCTCCTTGCGTCTCCCCAGGTTCATGGCCGGGTGTTTGAAGTAGTGCCGAACGCTTCATCTCCTTTATTTTCTGGGAAATCTCTCTCTCCTTCTTCCGCTTCCTGGAACCTTCACCACCCACCATGCCTACACAAAAAAGAGGTCAGTGAGATCGCTAAGGTCCAAAGATCTGAGAAATAGAAAATACCGATGCCAAGATCAGAGAGCTGAAGCCCGCGCTTTTCGCCCGTGATCAACTCCATCGTCCAATGATGCAGCTCGGCGATCCGCATCATCTAAACAGGAGTACTTTTGAGTGGCAGCTTGATTCTTCAGCTCCATCGTTATTAGGCTTTCCTCCTTGTTCAGGGTAATACGCTTCGGAATCAAGGGCCCCTGGTGCCACCAGCTACGGGGGAAGTCCTCAAAGCAGGTCGGATTTTTGCTCCTCAGAATGAAGAAGCGGTTCTTCCAATTCTTAAGGGAGGAGGGAAGATCAGTGAAGAGCCCGCAATGAGGCTTCGCCTGAAAGAACCAATGCTCATCGTCCTTTCGGCGAGTTAGCCTGTGCAGTTCGGCGAACACCTTAGCCGTAGGTCTGATTCCCTTAGCTCGGCACAGGCCTGGGAAGGCTACTAAGATCCGCCACGAGTTAGGGTGAATTTGGGCAATGCACACTCGGTGGAATTTTAGGACCTTCTTGAAGAAGTCGTCCAGAGGGAACCGAAGACCGGCCTTTAACTGTTCCTCGTATACCATCACCATGTCATTCTCTTCAAAGGAGTGATCGGCTCGGTGATCGCCGTGACACCGGATAAGTTCATATGAATTGGGCTCTATGTTGTACTCCTGGCTAAACGACTGTAGATCGGTTTCTTGCAAGATCGATGGCAGCTCGTCCATAGGAAGATTCTCCCTCCCTGAGGAAGGTACAAGCCTCGATGGTGCGGTTCGCCCCCGAGCTGGAACGGAGACCCTAGAAGGTTCTGGTTGTGCGTTCGGCCCGACCACCTCTTCTTCATCAGACGACCATGAAACCTGGACGGAAGGTGGGCTTGTCGCTCTCTGACCTTCGGCGCCGCTCATTTTTAAGGAAAACATAGAACTTAAAGCTAAAAGAAGGATTAAAACCCTTATCGGAGCTTGAAAATCAGGAGAGTTTTGGAATTGCTTGTGAGAGACAGAAAATGGCATAAGTAAGAAACTGGCTAACCCTTACCCCTATTTATACTCGTTCGAGCATTTAATGCTTACGATGTCCCAGGCAATGCATCGGTTAACGGGATTCGCCAGCTGTTCTGACACGTCTCTCAAATTCCATAAAGAGAACGGCTAATTAGAGATCGGCATATTAAGATAAATGTTTCGAATCGCGGATCAGTTAAGGGTTGTTCAGTTGGGAACCAGATCGGATAAACACATCAGAGATCAGAAAATAATCAATGCAATAATAATAAGATGATAATTGACTTTTATTTCCAAAAGATCGGATTACATCATTTGGGAGATCTCTAGGGATCGGAATAATAGAGATCGGAAGATGGGAGATCAGCATGAGAGATCGTAATAGGAGCGTGATAGGGATCGGAAGGCAAAAAGAATAAGACAAATCCCAAATAACCGTCATCAGAATCAGAGCCGAGGTAGTTAAAGCGTGGCAGACGAGATCTCCACCGCACGCCTAAGAATCGCCACTTAATCTTGTGGTACTGGGTATGTCATGACAGTCCTGTACATCCCAATCTCCACCGTTGATCTCGCTTGTAAGGACAAACCTGGAACCCTTGGATCAAGAGACAAGACGACAAGACCAGCGTCTTTCGCTCTTAGCCCTCAGATCACTCCTGACACGAGGATTTGAGACCGTCCGATTGAAAGAAGAAAAGGACGAATATTCTGAAGAATAATCTCAGCCGTTCATTTTGGTTCTCTTTAATTCTCAAGCATCCGATCATGTCCTTCAAAATCCAGACCCTCCATCTCCCTCAAAATAAATCCTGACCCTTCATGGAGAGCACCTGATTCCTATAAATACCTGCCTGAAAACTGTTCAAAAACGGGAAAAAAAAAATATACAGAGAAGAGGCAGTAACTATAGTGGGATAACTCTGAAACTTAATTCAGTTTGTTACTCTGCTATTTTTTTGGTGTTTTCATAGAAAAAACTTTTGAAACTAGTTTTCTGAAGTGTTTTCTTGCAAAAGGGATTCTTGAATACTGAAATCTTTCATTTTCAGTTCGTTCATTATCCTGTGGCACTCTCACTTTCTATCTTCTTTTCATTCATATTGTCTAAGCTCAACTCCACTCAAGCTTGGTTATTTTGACCTGTTTACATTTTAACAAAGAATACTTCATTTCGAGGCAAACCATAGTCCTCCGGCTGCCAACCTGCAATCTTGCTACTTTTTGCGATTCTGTAGTTAGTTCAATAGACTCGACTCCCTACAGGTCAGTGTTTAATATTGTCATTTTATTAAGTCTAGTTCTCATTTCACGTATTTCCTTTATTCTTTTTCTTATGCCTGTTGTTTTCTTTAAGTTCATGTCACGCTAAAAAAAAATATACAAAGGAAAGATATGCTCTAGTTTACTCCCGTGCTGGCTAACCCACACTTTTGTTAATCTTTATTATTTCTGAACACAAGTCATCTAGTCCCGAGTTACGAAGAAGTAGCAAGGCAAAATGTAGGTAACTGTGTTTGAAGTGTCTCTGAAAAAAAGAGGGTCTAAATAACACGTCAGGGAAATAGCAAAATTGAATCACTAGGCTGACATGGAAGGTGATCCGGCATAATGCCATAAGGCGGAATAAAAATCAAAACTCAGATAAGTAAAGGGGTACAGATAGAATACTGGTAAAATGACCTTAGGGGAGGTTAGCAAAATTCAGTCCGGCGTCCCTTATTTAGTCTCAAAGTACCAACGAGTTAAAAGAAGTCTTATTTCGACCTTTGGCAACTTCAAATATTAGGACTCTTAAACTTAGACTCCTACGATACATGGCTGTGTCCAAATTTCAAAGAGGTCGGAAGAGAGTCTTTATCCGTTCCTCAAACAAAATTTTTAACAAAGAGTTTAAAAGAGATCGGAGGAGAGTTCTTATCCGGTCTCAACTCAAAATTTTAATAAATATTAAATAGAGATAGGAGGAGAGTTCTTATCCGGTCTCAACTCAAAATTTTAATAAATATTAAATAGAGATCGGAGGAGAGTTCTTATCCGATCTCAACTCGAAATTTTAATAAATATTAAATAGAGATCGGAGGAGAGTTCTTATCCGATCTCAACTCAAAATTTTAATAAATATTGAATAGAGATCGGAGGAGAGTTCTTATCCGGTCTCAACTCAGAATTTTAATAAATATTAAAGAGTTCGGAGAAGAGTTCTTATCCAATTCTTAAATTAAATTTTGATAAAATATTCCTTTCAAATAAAATTAACATACAATAGTAACTCACTAAGGTTGTCTCATTTACTTATGTATCTGGGTGATCCAAATTTAGTGAAAAATCAAATGTTCCTTTAGTCAAAAGGATTAACATGTCCATTCAAGCCCTCCTAACTAATGCAAAATTAAATCTACTTACCCTTATTAAGGGACGAGGTGGGGTGCCTAACACCTTCCCCACCCGTTTACGGACCCCGAACTTAGAATCTCTGCCTAGAAGTGGTTTCATCTCAATTTACCTTCATAAACGGTTTTCTTTAATTTCCCTCAAAATTAAAGTGGCGACTCCTCACTCTTTCCCACTTCGGTGAGGGTTCGTTAAGGCGACCGCAAAACCCCTTGCAACAATTGCTTTGTTAAACTTTGTATACATGTTATGGGTGTTTGATTTGTGAAGAAAATTTTCAAGTTTGAGGAGTTCTTGATATGTCCAATTTTGGACAGCCATGGAGTTCTATATTTGATGAAGTATTCTTACATATATTTGATGTGGATTCATGTTGAGTAGGGTGATTTAATGTCCTAGTAAGTTATTTCCATATGTAATGGTAATGGTGCATTTGAAATTGAAGTTGAGGAAATTATGTGAAACTTTGGCAAGGTGGAGCATTTCGGCAGCCTTGAGACTCCATGATGAATGTATGAATTCATGAAGATATTGGCAGAATTATGACATTGAGGATTGATGGATATGTATATAAATTAGTTGTGGAAATTGTATGAAATAATGAGTAGTGTTTATGTGTATTTGTGGTTGTATTTGGACTTTATGAATTAGAGTTTTATTTGGTGTATTAAGGATGTTTGTAATCTGCCCAAAGTGACTTTAAAGTGAAGTGGTATATGGTTTTGGTAATGTACCAAAACAGAATTGGGTTGAGGAGTGGATTTATGGTAAGGTAAATGTGTAATTGCTACATGTTTAAGCAAGGTAATTAAGGATAGTGTGCATTTTGGCCTATAACTCTAAATGTGTAACTCCAATTGGTATGAGACAAATTGAAGGTGAAACTAGGCACAAAATGTGCCAACTTTTATTGAGAAAGCATACCAAAATTCTGCTTGCAATGTAGCATGAAAAATGACCAATTCGGATTAAGTACAATTGAGAGCTGAAAATTGACCAATTGGGCAGCTGTTAGTGTTTAGGCCATAACTCACTCAAAACAGGTCCAATTGACCTGAAATTTTAACCATGAATATTTAAGACCCATACCTACAATTCTTATGAAGACACCAAAGTCCAGAAATGACCATATGCAAGTCAAACAGCTTGCACAAGTTCGGGTCCAAAAACTGGCCGAACCAAAGTTGACCAAAGTTGACCTAAAATGACCTAATTTGATGCCATTTGACCAGCAATAGTAAAATGACCATAACTTGGTCTACATAACTCAGAATGACCTAAACTTTTTCCCCGCGTTCCATAAGACATAGATCTACAAGTTTGTAGTTTTGACCGAAACCCGAAAACCAAGGGAACTAGGTCTTCCGGCTAGGTCAAACTAGTATACCGAAATCCAGCAAGTTGCAATAAAATGCACTAAACAAGGAAATGAAATTGGTAACATGTACCAACCCTAAAAGACTATCGAATGTGACATATTAGTGACACTAAAACCTAAATTACCTAGAACGCATCGAGGGTCGGTATATTAGGTGATTAAGCAAATAATAGCTTTTAGTGAATTACTTATCAAGCATTATCGATAGAGACAGTTTAATTTATTACAGAAACACTTCAAATTATGTTTCTCAGTTAGTAAAGACTCAGGGAAAGGGAAGGAAACACTGAGTCCAGACCAAGAGATAGTTATCAGAGGTTTGTGCACAATAACTATTTCATTTGAATTTTTCAACTGAAATGAATTATGACTATTTGTACATTATTGTTTTAAATTGTGGAAATGTGTTTGAATGGATATTTATTGCTTGAAAAGCATTGTAAATGATTTGAAAACTATGAAAAATTATTTGAATGATATTGATGGATACTTATTGATTGAAAAGTATTGGAAATGGTTTGAAACCACAGCTATCATGTATATTGATTGTATTCCTCGCTAGCTTGTCTAGTGGGACGAATTGAATTCCCTCTCTGGCTGAAGTGTTGAGGTGTGTGCCTGTTGAGGACGAATTGGATGAGTACTCATATTTTTGCTAGCTAGCTATGTTATTCCTCATTAGTCATTGACTTTTGGGACGAATTGAATACCTCATTAGCCATCGGCTTTTGGGACGAATTGAACTTTGGAACATGATTAAGCTGTGTGTGATTTATTGATATGTATTGTGAGATTGTGAAATGAATTTAAACTCTTATTGACATATATTGTCTTTTGAATTCAACCATGATCTGACTTATTGAAATTTATTGTGATATTGAGAAATGGAGTTTAAATTCTTGTGGACAATTACTGTCTTGAAATTTACTATGGTTTTAAGTATCCACTATTTATATGATTTATGAATTGTGATTTAAATTGTATTTGGTTAATGTTGTGCACCACTGAGACATTGTCTCAGCGATAGCTTTTTATTGTTGTCGCAGGTAGACAGACAGAGGCGTGACTAGGCTACTAGTACCTCCAATGAGATTACTGGTATAATGAGTATACCAACATTTTGCATTTTATCTTGTAATGTATGACCCTTTGTATGTACATATTATTTTTGGTTTTGAGCAGTTGTAAACTAAAATTGTACATTGAAGTTGTAAAGTAAATTATGAGTTATTTTGACTTGTAAAAGTTGTATTATATTTCTTTTATCCCAGTCTTTGAAAAATCACTGTGGATTTGAGTTGAGAAAAATGTTGTGTTGAGAAAAATGTTGGAGTTGAGATTTGGAAAAATATTGAAGTACTTTTTACAGGTTTTCTGAAGAACTGTTTTATCCAAAATACAAATGGCACTCTGCCAAAATTTTTACAGAAATTCCAAATAATTCAAATGTGTTAGTTTTATCACTTCAGTTCAAAAAGGTTTTTAACACCTGTAAATAGTGCTCACCACAGTAAAAGAAATAAGAAAAGTTTTAAAAATCCCTTGTAGTGTATTTAATGGGTTATCAGTAGACGGAGTTGGTAATTCATTAGTTATACTACGGGATCATGTTATGCCTTACAGAGGGGTAGGGTGTGACAGTCCACTGAAATTTTACATCTTTTTGAAGTAGCTTGGTCAGTGGAGAAGCTAACATAGAAAACCCTTTCACAAACCAGCGGTAATATCCAGCTAAACCCAGAAAACTGCGAATTTCTGTGATATTCCTGGGCGGCTTCCAATTAAGGATAGCTTCTACCTTGCTAGAATCTACCTTGATCCCTTCAGCTGACACTACATGTCCCAAAAAGGAGATTTCTTTCAGCCAAAATTCACATTTTGACAATTTGGCATATAGTTGTTTCTCCCTTAAAGTCTGCAGTACAATCTGCAGATGTCTGTCATGCTCTTCTGCATTCCTCGAATATATCAAAATGTCATCAATAAACACCACCACAAACTGGTCGAGATATGGTCTGAAGATAGTGTTCATCAGATCCATAAAAGCAGTTAGAGCATTAGTTAACCCGAATGGCAGTACTAGAAACTCATGGTGGCCATATCAAGTTTTGAAAGCAGTTTTTGGAATACTCTGCTCTTGCACTTTCAACTGATAATAACCAGATCGCAAATCATTTTTGGAGAATACAGCTGCACCCTTCAACTGATCAAATAGATCATCAATGCGAGGCAATGGATATCTGTTCTTTATTGTCACCTTATTCAACTGCCAGTAGTCAATACATAAGCGGAGGGTGCCATCTTTCTTCTTAACAAATAATACTGGAACTCCCCAAGGTGACACACTAGGCCGGATGAAGCACTTTTCAAGTAGTTCTTGCAACTGTACTTTCAACTCCTTCAACTCTGCTGGTGCTATTCTGTATGGTGTTATGGAGATTGGATCCACACCAGGCATAACATTAATTTCAAACTGCACCTCTCTTTCTGGAGGTAATCCTAGCAATTCATCAGGAAACACATCTGGAAAGTCATATACTATAGGGATGTCTCTCAATGCTGAAGTCCCCACTTGGGTGTCTACCACATGTGCTAAGTAGGCTTCACACCCCTTTCTGATCATTTTTTTAGCTAGTGCAGCCGAAATGATGTTTGATGGTAATAGCTGCCTCTCCCAATTTATTACCACATCACTGTACTGAGGGAGACCAAAAGTGACTATCTTTAGTCTACAATAAATCATAGTGTGATGCTTGGCTAACCAATCCATGCCCAAGATGATATCATAATCTCTGAAGGGCATTTCAATGAGATCAGATAGAAAAGTATGTCCTTGGATCACCAAAGGATAATCCCCATACATTCTATTAACCCTGACCTCCTGTCCTAGCGGACTTGTTACTAGCACCTCAAAGTCCATCTTTATACATGGAACAGTAGTGCAATTAATGATGCTAGCACTCACATAAGAGTGGGTAGAACCCGGATGAAATAACACAAACACATCTTGATTAAAAGTTGAAAGGTACTAGCCACAATATCAGATGTCTCGACCTCTTCTCTCTGTCTCATTACGTAGACTTTGACTGGAGCACTGCCTTTCTCTGGCTGATTCACTGTGCCTTGGCTGCCTACTGGACTACCTCTACCCCTACCACTACCTCTGCTAGGTGGTTGTGAACCTCTGGTGGCAGGACTCTGAACTGACCCTTCAGTAATAGTAGGAGGTGGTCCAACTCTGCAAGTACTGGTGCAATCTTTGACAAAGTGCCCTGTGCCTCCACAGTTATAACAGGCTCCTATGGCCTTGTAGCACACCCCACCATGATTTCTTCCACAAGTTTCACATTGGTAGGGAGGGTAGGAACTTCTGGTACTTTGCTGACCAGATAAAGGAGGTTTCTATCCCGAATATCTTCCCCTACCGGACTTTTTACCACTGTGTCCCCCATGGTTCTTCCTCTTTCTAGTAGGACCATTGGAACTCTGTTCTACTGACTTTCCCTCTTTTTCTGTCTTCTCTGATTTATTTTTCTCAGGGGCCACTTCAAATTCAATTCTTTCTAACTCTAGTGCTTGAGAAATAAGCTCAGAGAATTTGTTATGTTTTTTAATCCGACAACTTGTAATCTGAGACTGGGCTTCAAGCTGGTTTCAAACCTCTTACATCTCTCCCTACTGGTAGAAAGTAGACCTACTGCATAATGGCTCAGGTGGGAAAATTCCCTTTCATATTTAGCCACCAATCTATTACCCTGTTTCGGACTTGGGAACTCTTGCAGCTTTTGGTCCACATAAGCATCAGGGACATATTTTTGTCTGAACTCTCGTAGAAAATCATTCCATGTTAGCACTGAAGGTTCTACCAGACTATAGGGAATGATTTTCCACCAATCATATGCATCCCCCTGTAGTAGAGACACTGAATATTCAAATCTAAGCTCCTCTGTACAATGTAGCTTCTTGAACACCCCATCTATTCTTTCAAATCACTGTTCTAATTTTAGAGGATCTACTGTCCCCTTGAACTCAGTAGCCCCATATTTCATCAGCTTGTCATACTACCTAGCTGAAGACTATGGTTGTACCACTGGTGTTTGTAGTCGGACTTGAGTAGGAATGTTACCAGCCATTTGTTGTAACATTGCAACCATCTACTAAGTGAAATGAGCAGGAAATTGCGGTACTAAGGGGGCTGGTGCGGCTAATCCACTCACATTGTGAAGGGCTAGGGCATCCCCTTATACCTCAGCCTCTATAAATTGATCGACTAAATGATCACCCTCTTCCATAGTCAATTCGAGGATCTTAGACCTCCTGAACAAATAGCACAAGGAGATTTCCTCCCGTTAGTGCATATTTATAATGTAATGTACTTCTTGTATCAAACAATGACATTAAGTAGTTGTACTATGAAGAAAGAATATTCAAATTACAGGTGAAAACAGAATTTAAAAACTAGCTCTGATACCACTAAAGCATGTGACACCCTACCCCTCTGTAAGGTATAACATGATCCCGTAGTATACCTAATGAATTACCAACTTCATCTACTGATAACCCATTAAATACACTATAAGGGATTTTAAACCTTTTCTTGCTTCTTTTTACAGTGGTGAGCACTATCTACAGGTGTTAAAAAAAAACTTTTTAACTGAAATAAAACTAAATAACACCTTTGAAGTATTAACAATTTTTGCAAAAATTTTGACAGAGTGCCATCTGTATTTTAAATAAAACAGTTCTTCAAAAACCTGTAAAAAAATGCTTCCAATATTTTATTCAATCCCCAAACTCCAATATCCAATCAACACAATAAGTTTCTCAACATTTGCCAACTCAAATCCATAATAATTTTCCAGTGTTTTCAAAAGCTGAGATAAAAGAAATATATCACAATATTTACAAACCAAAATAATTTACAAATTTAGTTTACAACTTTAGTGTACAAGTTTAATTTATAACTGCCCAAAACCAAGAACAATATATACATACAGTGAACATACATTACAATACAAAATGCAAAATATGGTATACTCAATATACCCGATGAGCTCTCAGTGTAGTACTAGCAGCCTAGTCTGCTGCTCTATCAGTTTGTCTATCTGTGACAGCAATGAAAAGCTATCGCTGAGCCAATGTCTCAGTGGTGCACAACATTAACAAAATGAAACTTTAATTCACAAATCATAAGTCATATAAATAGTGGATACTTAAAACCATAGTTAAATTCAGAGACAATGAATGTCATAAAGAATTTAAACTCCATTTCACAATATCACAATAAATATCAATAAATCACACACACAGCTTAATCATGTTGCAATGTCCAATTCATCCCAAGAGCCGATGGCTAATGAGGAATAACATAGCTAGCTAGTAATAATATGAGTACTCATTCTATTCGTCCTCAACAGGCACACACCTCAACATTTCAGCCAGAGAGAGAATTCAAAGTCAATTCATCCCACTAGACAAGCTAGCGAGCAATTCAATCAATATGCATGTTAGCTGTGGTTTCAAACCATTTACAATGTTTTTCAAGTAATAAGTATCCATCAAATATCATTCAAACCAATTTTCACAATTTAAAATAATAACATACAAAATTCTCATAATTTATTTCAATTGAAAAGTCAAAGAAATAACTGTTGTGCATAAACCTCTGATAAATGTCTCTTGGCTCTGACTCAGTGTTTCCTTCCCCTTCCTTGAGTCTTTGCTAACTGAAACATATAATTTGAAGTGTTTTAGTACTCATTTAAATTGTCTCTAACAATAAGGCTTAATAATTAATTTATTGAATTCTATTATTTTCCTTAGTCAACCTAAAATGTTGACCCTCGATGCACTCTAGGTGAATTAGGTTTAATGTTACGAATATGTCACATTTTATAGCCTTTTAGTGTTGGTACATATTATCAAATTCACTTTCAAGTATATTGCATTTTATTACAATTTGCCGGATTTCAGTATACTAATTTCACCTAGCCGGATGACCTAGTTCCCTCGGTTTTCCGGTTTTGGTCAAAACTACAAAATTGTAGGTCTATGTCTTATTGCAAGCGGGGAAAAATTTCAGGTCATTCTGAGTTGTGTAGACCAATTTATGGTCAATTTACCAATGCTGGACATAATGCATCAAAATAGTAAATTTAGGTCATTTTTAGGTCACTTTTGGTTCGGCTAGTTTTGGTACCTGAACTTGTGCAAGCTATTGGCTTAGTTATGGCCATTTCTGGACTTTAGTGTCTTCATAAGAATTGTATATCTATGTCTAAAGTATTCATGGTAAAAATGTCAGGTCAATTGGACCTATTTTGAGTGAGTTATGGCCAAAACACCTACTGCTGCCCAAATGGTAAATTTTCAGGCTTTCAATTCACTAATCCATATTTGGTCATTTTTCAAGTCACCTTCTAAGCAGAATTTTGGTAAGCTTCCTTCATGAAAGTTGGCACATTTTGTGCTTAGTTTCACTTCCAATTGGTCTCATACCAATTAGAGTCTCACACTTAAGGTTCTAAGCCAAAACATACACTACCCTACTGCACATTGTTCATCCTTTACCAATTACACATTCAACACTTACCAAGTTAACTCTTCCATGCCAATTTTGGGTTTACCATACCATTAACACATTTTACTTCACATTTTTGGTCATTTTTGCAGCTTGTAACCACTCTCAATATGCATGCTATAACACAGAAATTTCTAAAGTCCATTTACAATAATTTAACCACATGACATACCTCATTTACATGTCCAAATTCAAACAATTATTTATATACACATGCTGCCATCAATGACAACATAATTCAACAATATTTCATGAACTCAAACACTTCAATCTTCTTCATGAGGCTACCACAAGTTTATACATACTCATCAATTTTCATTTTCACTTTTCAAGCTTCCAAATCAAACCTTACACATGGAATTCAACTACAATACAATCAAACATTTAAATCATCATTCAAACCACTATTTACTTGCAATAACAAGCTGTTCATAGTGAGGTTTCATGGCTGCCAAAATGGTGCACCACCATTAACTCATCAAACTTCAAAACTTCTTCCACAAACCAACTCACCACAACATCCACTCAAAGTTTAATGAAACAAGAATAAAAAATACACACTTACCACTTTTGAAGTTCTTCAAAACCTCACCAAAACTTAACTTTCTTTCTCCCTAATTACTGTCCAAGTTGTATAGAACAACTTTAGTGAAGAGACATAGAAGGGTTGATGGCTTGATGATGGTGGTTTTTCCCTTGCATGGTGGACGGCCATGGATGGAAGCTTGGGAGAAATGGGTTTGGCAATGGAGAAGAATAGATGAGGAAGAAGGCTGTTAGTGGAGGTGGCTATTCCAAGTTTGATTATGTGTAAAATGTATTAAGTTAGTGGAGCACTAATTGAATAAAAGTATATTTTAATGTTAAACTTTCCAATTTTCCACATTTTCTTCCTATCTTCTGCTATTTAGATGATGTACCACTATTTTAATTTTTCATGACATTTTCCAAGTGTAATATCATTTATTTTTAATGGATATTTAGGTCAAAAGGAAACTCGGGGTGTTAAATGACCACAATGCCCCTGTTCGGGTTGCATTCCCGATTTTTCGGTAATACTGAGTTTTGTCGTTTTCTCGATTTCTTGTTTTTCTTTGTACTAATTATTTAATTTTTCTTTGATATTTCTAATGACATTTATACTTCCATAGATGTTTATTTAAGCCTTAAAAATATTTTTCAGGGTTCCCCGCAACCCAGGGCTAGTCAACGGTCCACGCCGCAACTTCCCGGTGCGATCACCAATCATGTGGGACCCTATGGAGACGTTAATGAAAGAACTATTTAGAAATTATTGAGAATTTGAAAATCATAGAAACAAAAAGGAAACGAGCATAAATAAGTGATTCCAAACCTAAGTACTCATCGGGTACTATGGAGAAAGGAGGACTATAACACGATGAGGGGCATTTTGGTCAATTCACTTCAAGAGTTAACTTTTAACCCAAATGTTCATTAAAATGTGTGAGGCTAAAATATTGGAATAGAATTAATTTAAGTGTTATGTGTAGGAAAATTAAAAAGGACACAAATGGAATTAATTGAATTGTTAAAATTATAATAATTAAAATTATAATTTAATTAATTAATTAATTTTTTTAGGATATTTATATATAAGATAAGAAATATGAAAAATCAAATAAAATTTTTTCTCTTCTTCCCCGACTTGGCCGGCTCACTTCTTCTCTCTCTTTCTCCCTCCTTTTTCCTCCACTGATAACCACTCCAAGCTCCAAAACACTTGAAATTCTTCCATAAATCTTATAGCTCATCAAGAGAAAATTTGATTTTGGACCTTGATTAGAAGATTGGAAGTAAGGAATTGAAGAAAAAAATTGAAGAATTTGAAGATACAAGATTTGCCAAATAAGGTAAGTGACTCTTCTAACTTAAATTATTAAATATTCATAGACTTAAGTTTGATTATGGGAAAAGTACATGAAAAATAATGAAAATCATGCATGGAAAGTGAAGAAGGAATTTTGGCTAGGATGGGGAGAGGTAGAGTTTGATGATTTGGTTTGATTAGATATGAATTCTATAGTTGGATGAAATATATACATGAATTATATGCTTAAAATTGCTTGAATTTTCATGAGTTTGAAAGATGGCAATTAGGGTTTGGTGAAAATTAGGGTTTTTATTGTGTGAAGTACAATTAGGGTTCTCAGTGCCAAATTAAGGTCATTTGATGTGCAATTAATGTGAATTGGTGTTGATTTGATGAAAGGAATGAATGGAATGGCAATGTGTTAATGTGTTGGAATCTAAACACTTGAGTTTTGTATGCTTAGAAGCCTATAAGTTGAGCTACACAACTCTAATTAGTGTGAAACTAATTAGAAATGAAACCTAAGACATAATGCTCCAACTTTCATGAAGAAAGTCTGCCTAGAAAATGACCATAAATTACCTCAAATTAGGCTTGAATCTACGTTACCAATTCTGGACCCGGAGTAAATGACCATATAAATAGTATTTATTTAATTAGGCATAACTCACTCTAAGAAACTCCAAATTAGGTGAATCTTGAACCTATGGAATATTGAGACATAGGAGAACAATTCTTATGAGGACCATAAAGCCAAATTATGACCTTAAGTTAATCAAATTGCTAGACAAATTTGGTCCAGCAAACCTGCCTTGATTCTGAACTAACCTAGAAATCCTGAACAATTAGCTATCCGACCAGTTTTGGAAAAATTACCATAACTTGGGCTAAAAAACTGCAAATATAGTAATTCCAAAGCCAAAATTCTCATAAGACATATAAATAAAAACTTCATGTTTGGATCTAAACCCAGTTCATAGGGCAAAGTAGGGGAAATGTTGAGGTAAGTCAGGAATGCCAAATCTAGAATTCTTGCAGTGCAGTTAATTTGCCCTGTGACCTCTTAATGGTTATCAGGTCATAACTTCCTCTCAAATCCTCCAATTGAAGTGATTCAAAATGATTTGGAAACCTAAGACAAAGACTTAAAACATAATTTTAGGAATTATGAGTTTAAGATGCTTGAATATATAATACAAATTTAAGGTACAAATCTAGAAAATCTAGAATTTCAGGATATGGCACCGGAATAGTGTCTAATATTTTGGCCATGACTTGAGATCCAGAACTCCAAATTCAGTGATTCAAGACATAGAAGAACAATTTTCATGAAGAACACCTTACCAAATTATGATTGAAAGGTACAAAACTGTCCAGAACCCAAAACTCATTGAAATTGCAAAGTTATCTTAGGGGTTCATTAGAAATTTTTTTGATTAGTTATTAGCAATAGTTGGCATAAGCATTGAGAAATTTTACTTATACATTTTTAGTAGAAAAAGAGGCTTTCAAGGACAAGGAGAAGTAACTAAAGAAAAAGGAAATTCATTGAAGGTTTGTGCACAACTAGCTTCTTCCTTTGTTTTTAAATTTATATTTGAATTGAATGATCTTTATATGAATTATTTGTACTTTTCCTTTGCATTTGAAAACATTAATTTTGTGAAATGAATTTATGATTATGGAAAGGCAGATGTTGGTTATCAATTTTATTTTAGCAAGGGGGTGAGCCAGATTTTAAATGCTTTTAGAAGTGTTTTGAGAAATTTTGTGTTGCCAACCCTATAAGGGGAATTTGATGAATGAAATGTGATTTATTTGATTTGTAAAGTGATTCTTTTAATGAAAATATTTGAATTTGTTTTGAAACCACAGTTGGCATGACAATTTGGTTTGTGTCCCTCATTATATGAGGTGAAATTGATATTGTGTTCCTCCTTCTCTTGCTTGCCAGTTGAGGTTGAGTTTAGATGAGTACTCATATTGCTAGCTAGCCACCTCCCTCATCAATTGCGGTTAGTAGATGCTTTGTCGTAGTATATAACTTGACATTGATCATGAAATTTTGTGTCATGGCCTTAATTGTGTGAATTGTTGGCAACACCATTGTTTGTGATTGCTTTGATAAAATGTTATTGAAACAATTGATTTATATGATTAAAAAAGTTGATATTGGTTTTATGAATTATGAAAATTCAAATATTTCAAATTCTTAGCGATGCCTTGCATAAGCATGTTTTATATTGAATTTAAAAATTATAGTTGTGTACCACTGAGTTCAACACTCAGCGATAGCAGTTTTATGCTGTTGCAGGTAGGGGTGTAACACTCTGAACCTCTGAGTTATGAATAGTATCATTTTTGTCTGTGACTAATACTATTCAAAGACACCTCGAGGACCAAAAAATAAATAGAAAACTAAATGAGATAGCCACAATAAAAATTCTAGTGAACAAAAAGGTTAAGGACTCATCGGGTATTATAAAAAGAGGATTATGACCCGATGAGGGGCATTTTGGTCAATTCATCTCAAGAGTTGACTTTTGACCAAAATGTCAATTAAATTAAATGAAATTAATCAATTCAATTATGGGGTAAAAATTGAAGAAAAATTCAAGTAAAAATATGTGAGGGAAAATTTAAGAAATGAAAACTTAAACTTTCATTTCTATTATGACAAAATTAAAATGAAAGACTTATGGGCTTTTGATAGTTAAATTTAATTATTTAATTAAAAGGAAAAAATTAAGTGTAAAAGTAAAAAAAAAAGGAATAAAATTTAAGTTTAATTATTCTTATGGCATAATTAAAATTTATAATTTTAATAAGCTAATTTTGGGGATAAATAAATAAATAAATAAATATATATATATATATATATATATATATATATATATATATATATATATATATATATATATATATATATATATATATATATATATATATTATAGAAGACAAATGTCTTCTTCATTTCTTTTTTTTCATAAGATACAACCACCCTCTCCTCTCTCTTTCTCTCTCTCTCTCTCTTTTTCTCTTCTTCTTCCACTTCTTCCCCTCATTGATTTCCCCTCTCAAGTTTTAATTCCCTTCATAAATTCCATAGCCCACTAAAAGAAAACATCAAATATATATATAAGAAGACAAATGTCTTCTTCATTTCTTTTTTTTTCATAAGATACAACCACCCTCTCCTCTCTCTTTCTCTCTCTCTCTCTTTTTCTCTTCTTATTCCACTTCTTCCCCTCATTGATTTCCCCTCCCAAGTTTTAATTCCCTTCATAAATTCCGTAGCCCACTAAAAGAAAACATCAAAGAGATCATTGATTGAGAGATTAAAAGCAAGGAGAACAAGAATTGGAAGAAAAGTGAAATTGGAAAGAAATCAATAAGAGGTAAGTTTCTTTTCATATTAGATTAGTTGTATAAACTTGGAATGAAGTTAATTTATGATGAAATTTCATATGAGATGTATATGTGCTGTTTGACCCTGGTTCTACACATTCTTATGCTAGTACCAGTATTGCATGCTCTATTGCTATTCCTTGTGTGAAATTGGATTATGATGTGCTAGTGACTAGTCCTTTAGGACAAGAGGTTAGGGTGAACAAATTGTATAAGGATTGTCCTTTGGTGATCCAAGGACATACATTCCTATCAGACTTGGTTGATATGCCCTTCCGAGATTATGATATCATCTTGGGCATGGATTGTTTAGCTAGGCATCATGCCATGATCAACTGTAGACTGAAGACAGTCACTTTTGGTCTTCCCGAGTATGTAGACGTAGTGATACACGGGGAGACGCAGTTATTGCCATCCAACATCATTTCAGCTGCACTTGCTAGAAAGATGATTAGAAAGGGATGTGAAGCTTATCTAGCTCATGTGATAGACACCCAGTTGGGGAGTCCATATCTTAAAGATATTCCTACAGTATGGGATTTTCCGGATGTCTTTCCAAAAGAATTACCGGGATTGCCTCCGAGAAGAGAGGTGCAGTTCGAAATTGAGACTATGCCTGGTGTGGAGCCAATCTCTATCACTCCTTATAGGATGGCACCTGCTGAGTTGAAAGAGTTGAAGGTACAATTGCAGGAATTGTTAGATAAGGGTTTCATCCGCCCTAGCGTGTCACCTTGGGGAGCACCAGTATTATTTGTGAAGAAGAAGGATGGTACTCTCTGCCTATGCATAGATTACAGAAAATTGAATAAGGTGACCATAAAGAATAGATATCCTCTGCCACGGATCAATGATTTATTTGATTAGTTGAAGGATGCAACTGTATTCTCCAAAATTGACTTGAGATCGGGCTACCACCAGTTGAGGGTGCAGGAGCAAAGTATTCCTAAAACTGCCTTTAGGACTCATTATGGCCACTATGAGTTATTGGTAATGCCATTCGTGTTGACTAATGCTCCAGCTGCTTTTATGGGCCTAATGAACACTATCTTCAAGCCATATTTGGACTAGCTTGTTGTGGTGTTCATTGATGACATTTTGGTGTACTTAAAGAATGCAGAGGAACACGGCAAGCACTTAAGGATAGTATTGCAGACTTTGAGGGAGAAGCAGTTGTATGCCAAACTGTCGAAATGTGAGCTTTGGCTAAAGGATGAAGGAACGGAAGCGTGAAAAACACAAGTTTATACCATTGAATTCAAAAATTTTCACCTAGGGTCACATGCATCATGCAAGATTTATTTTTATCTATTTGATTTCAATGATAAACAACATATTAAAACTCTTTTAATATGTTTTTGGATCTGTATTTGCCATTCAAGATTTTAAAATTAATCAGATTAATTTTAGAACCCTAGATTAAATAAAAAACGATTACACTAACCTCTTGATGCACTGCAGCGTATCTGCGCCTTTGAGATTCGTCTTCAGGACACCAGATGTTGTCCCTCTAGCTTGTCCACACCAATAACACCTATGGCAGCTCTTGAACAGCTTCTAAAGCCTTTTCTATTAATTAGAAATTCAAGTTCTGCCTTTTAAGAGATTAGAGATGTAAACAGGACACTAGAAACAATTTATAGTGTTCCTAATTCAAGAGATTGATGGCTAATATCTTTGAATTGATGAGAGATGAATAAGAATAGATGAAAAGCCTCAAAGTGGCGTGACAAAGGAGAGGAGTGGCTGCTGGTTATTTTTCTTTTCATAACCACACTTAAATAGCTAGGTTAACACAATAAACCCTTGCCACATGTCACCCTTTGATTAGCTCTAGGTTTAAGTGACCCAATCACATTGTGCCAAGTGTCAAACCTATATTTAATCTTGATTTTAATCATCTTACATGATTAAAAAACATTTGGCAAGCTTATGTGTAATCCCATGTGTCACCATCTCATGGTGCCACGTGTCATGCTGTGAAATGACCAAAATGCCCCTGTGTCTTAATTTTGACTTCTTAACCCAAAATAATTATTTTTCTTCTTCTAATTAATTTATATCAAATATAAATTAATTAATTAATCTCTATTAATTAATTTCTCATTAATTAAATTCATATTTAAACACTTTAAATATAAATTTAATTTATAATACACATCCAATAATCTAGATTTGGTTTCAAGTCATGCTAGGGACTTTGCAATTTAATTGCAAACCAAACCTATTTAATTAATCAATTAAACTCTTTAATTAATTAATTAAATCATATTTAAATAGGTGATAACTTGTGTATGTGTGTGACTTACTAGGCTCATCACTAATTGGCAATGAGACATGATATCAACTCTTAATATCATCAGAACTCTTTCTTACCATAAATGATTTCTCTAAATCAATTTATGAACTTCATAGACCATGGTTAACACCTAGCATAGCATGCCATGGCCACCCAATTAGTAATAAGGTTTACCTTAAATGAACCTATATTATAATCATATACTATAATAGAATCTCTCTCATCTCAAATCATCACTCATCAACATTTAGTCATTATTTCAATATATTATATTATATATATATATTTTTTTCTTTTATTAATTATTTAAATTGATTTTTCTCTTTTCTCTCTTCTTTAAAATCTTTCTCTCTGATCTATCTATAAAAAGAACAGAAGAAAACAAATGAAATTTTATATCTATTTTTTTGATGATGAATAGATCTATCATCTTAGATGAATATACTCCATATATAATATATATCCAACAGCCCAATACATGCCCATATAACCCATACATATACAAAGTAACATACACAATCAAACTATATATATATATATATCAATATAATAATACTATATATAATAGATAATAATAAGATCTAATATATATATTATTAAAATATGATTTATAGTAAAATAAATGTTGTTGTCACACTGTCAAGTGTATGTTCCTTATTATTTATATTTATATATATTATATATTATATGTATATATCATTGTTATTTATATTATTATATATTATATATCATATATTATATATTATAATAATAAAATAATATCATCTAATTATGTATATGTCTTATTAATGATAAGTATTGTTATTATTATTATATGATATTGTGTGGACTGTGAATATATTTAACTTAATATTAATTGAATAATATATAAATATTAATAAAATAAAAATATTTTTATTACAAATAATATATAATATTAATAATAAAAAATTATATTATTATTATAAAATAAAAAAAAATAATATATAATAAAAAAAATATAATAATATACAATACAAATACAATCAACAACTAGCACCCCACTCATTCATTCATTTATCACATCATTCATTTATCTATCTTAGACCTATCTTCTCATTATGATGCTGATGAATTGATGGATCATGTTTTTGAATTTTTGAATTTTTTTATTTTTTTTTTTTTTTATTTTTTTTTGTTTTTCATTCTACATTGCCTTCTTTCTAATGTGGTATGTTTTTGTTTTTCTTTGTGTTTTGGTTGTGAGAGACCTTGACCTATTATCTCCATTATGTGTATCCATTATTGTCATAATGTGGAATGACTGTAATGGAAGTTTTTTAACTTTTTTTTTTTCTTTATCCTTTTTTATTTCCTTGATGTAGCAATAGCAATATCGATGATGCAGCAATATATGCTCAATCACCTTAGATCAGGAATGCTCCTGCTGCTGTGTCTGGAACTCTCTCTTCACTCTTCATCTCCTCACTTCCAGGTAGACTTTCTATCATCAATATTCAAGATGAAAATCGAATCAAAAATGCACCCCCAACCTCCATCTCCTCTCAATAAAAATAAAAAATAAATTCTTCTTCTCTCTTAACTTAGGATATTTCTCTATATAAATATGCTTGCTCCAAGGATTTTTGGATTTGATACTAGTCAAACTACAAATATATGCGATATAGGCCTAGTACACACACACACATTGCATACATTAAACTTCCATAAGCATATGGAATGAATATTATCATCTATCTCTCTCTCTTCTGTCTTTCTCTCTCTCTTCTCTCTTAAAGATGATATATCATCTCTCTTTAAAAACAATCTCTCCAAAAATCAAGCATGTTACCTTCTTTAACCTTTTTTTTAAACTTTGAGATAAAAGAAAATTATTATTATTTTTTATCTATCTCTATAGATAGAAATCCTAAGAATATAGGTTGCCTCCTAAGTCTTTTTCAGGAGAATGTATTTGAACACACACACTTTTTATAGTCAACATATGTGTGTCATTACCCATCAACAATATGTCATCCACATATAAGACAAGGAAAAAGTGATAATTTGTCACTAACCTTCTTATATACACATGGCTCATCCTCATTTTTGATAAAACCAAAGGATTTAATGGCTTAATCAAAATGGATGTTCCAACTCCTCGAAGCTTGTTTCAACCCATAAATGAATCGCTGTAGCTTGCATACCTTGGAACCATCTTGGGATTCAAAACCCCTAGGTTGTTCCATGAAAATGTTTTTTTCAATGTATCCATTGAGAAAAGTTGTTTTGACATCCATCTGCCACATCTCATAATCATAGTATTGCACTATTGCTAATAAAATCCTAATTGATTTAAGCATGGAGAGAGAAAAAGTCTCTCATAGTCGATTCCTTGCCTTTGACGAAACCCTTTCGCTACTAGCCTTGCCTTATAGGTCTCTACCTTTCCATCAAAACCAATTTTCTTCTTGAAAACCCATTTGTTCCCTATAGGTACAATACCTTCAGGTGGGTCAACAAGATCCCAAACTTGATTCTTATACATGGAATCAATCTCGGATTTCATAGTATCAATCCATTTTGAAGAGTCTATATCTGATATAGCTTCTTCATAAGTAAGTGGATCATCTCCATGATCTACTTCTTCATGAGTAGACAACTCTTGTTCTTCTTCATGAAGAAAACCATATCTCACTGGTGGGTGAGATACCCTGGTTGTTCTACGAGGAACAGCTGTAGATGTTTCATCAACGGGTATAGGTTGACTAGATGGATCTATATCCATCTGATCTGTTGGTTGGTTAGAATTCTCTAATTCTAACTCTATTTGCCTTCCTTTGCCTCCTTCTTGAACAAACTGTTGTTCAAGAAATGTGGCATCTCTACTTATCACAACCTTTTGTGAAGTAGGCAAATAAAAATAATATCCAAAACTATCTTTTGGATATCCAACAAATCGACCATTTTCTGATCTGGTCTCCAATTTATCAGTGTTCAGCTTTTTGATATAAGCTGGACAACCCCAAATCTTAACATGCTTAGGACTTGGTTTTTTTCCATGCCATATCTCATAAAGTGTGGAAGAAACTGATTTAGATGGAATCCTATTCTGAATATACAAAGCTGATTCTAATGCAAATCCCCAAAAGAAGATTGGCATATCAGTATAGCTCATCATACTACGTACCATATCCAATAGGGTACGATTTCTCCTTTCAGATACACCATTCAGTTGTGGCGTTCCTGGAGGAGTCAGCTGAGAAACAATGCCATGCTCTCTCAAGTATTCATCAAATTCAGTAATCAAATATTCACCTCCACGATCTGATCAAAGAGCTTTAATACTCTTTCCTGTTTGATTTTCTACTTCAGATTTAAATTCTTTGAACTTTTCAAAAGATTCATGTTTGTATTTCATCAAATACAAATACCCAAACCTTGATTTATCATTAGTAAAGGTAATAAAATAATGAAAACCCCCTCTAGCCATTTCTTTAAATGGACCACATACATCAATATGTATTAGCTCCAAAATATTTTCAGCTCTTAGCCCTTGTCCAACAAAGGGTGATCTAGTCATTTTGCCCTGAAGGCAAGATTCACAAGTTGGAGTAGGCTCAGAGCCCAATGAGGATAGAATCCCCATTTTCTCCAATTTTGCAATCTTATCTTCTGCAACATGACATAACCTTAAGTGCCAAATATATTTTGAACTTGAGTTGGTTTTCACCATTGCATTGCATTCTTTTATATTTCTATACTCTAGCCAGTGGAAACACTTTCTTACTGGCAGTGGAAATACTTTCCTATTGGCAATGGAAACACTTTCCTGTTAGCAGTGGAAACACTTTCCTTTGCCTTTGTCAGCTTTGGTCTTCCTTTTTCTGTTTAGCTATTTTCTTAGAAGGACCAGGAATCTGACGTTTCTTTTTCTTATTGCCCTTCTTCTTGTTGGACTTTCCAACAGAAGAAGATGCAACCAAAGCTACCTCTTTTCCTTTATTGCCCGGCATATTCTTTTGGGCAATAACCAGCATGTTGAGTAAACCAGCTAAGGTGAATTCCTGTTTAGTCATATGGAAATTTGTCACAAAATTGCCAAAAGACTCAGGAAGGGACTGAAGGATCAAATATGTCTGTAGTTGAAAATCCATGTTGAAGTCAAGATGTTCCAACTGCTCAATCAGCCGAATCATCTTGTGGACATGATCCCCAACATTCTGTCCCTCATACATCCTCATACGGAATAGCTGTCTAGATATCTCATACCTAGCATTCCTGTTGTGCTCTCACCATACAACTCTTGTAGGTGAAGGAGGATCTCACTCGCACTCTGCATGTTCTCATGTTGCTTCTGTAACTCATTACTCATGGAAGCAAGCATGTAACACTTAGCTCTCATATCATGCTCCTTCCACTTGTCCAAAGTTTTATGTTCCTCTTGTGAGGCCTCTGGAGGTAAGAGACTAGGAATATTTGAATCTAGAACATATCCTATATGTTAAAGTTTCAGGACGAGTTTCAAATTTCTTAGCCAATCAGACAGATTAGGTCCTGTCAACCTATTGTGATTAAGTATGCTTGCAAGGATATTGGATGGTGGTGGTTGTTTTGTACTCATTTTTATCAGAAAATTAACTGCAGAAAATAACCAGATTAATTAGTAAATGTATCATGTAATTAACCAAAATGATTATGGTCTTTTAATCAAATTGGTCCTCCCACTAAATTAGCGAATCCTATACTTTCAAAGTAGAAAATGGAAATCCTAGTTGGATGGATTTCTAGTGGGTGATTGAATTCTTATAATTCTATTAATCATCCTCAGGTACATCCATTATTGGAATTACAATAAACTATAAGTGAGCAACTCCTTGCCCATAACATCTCATGTGAGGTTCATGAAGGAACGAAAGCGTGAAAAACACAAGATTATACCATTGAATTCAAAAATTTTCACCCAGGGTCACATGCACCATGCAAGATTTATTTTTATCTATTTGATTTCAATGATAAACAACATATTAAAACTCTTTTAATATGTTTTTGGATCTGTATTTGCCATTTAAGATTTTAAAATTAATCAGATTAATTTTAGAACCCTAGTTTAAATCAAGAACGATTACACTAACCTCTTGATGTGCTGCAGCGTGTCTGCGCCTTTGAGATTCGTCTTCAGGACACCAGATGTTGTCCCTCTAGCTTGTCCACACCAAGAACACCTATGGCAGCCCTTGAACAGCTTCTAAAGCCTTTTCTATTAATTAGAAATTCAAGTTCTTCCTTTTAAGAGATTAGAGATGTAAACAGGACACTAGAAACAATTTCTAGTGTTCTTAATTCAAGAGATTGATGGCTAATCTCTTTGAATTGATGAGAGATGAAGAGAAATAGCTGGAGAGGCTCAAAGTGGCGTGACAATTGAGAGGAGAGGCTGCTGGTTATGTTTTCTTTTCATAACCACACTTAAATAGCTAGGTTAACACATTAAACCCTAGCCACATGTCACCTTTTGATTAGCTCTAGGTTTAAGTGACCCAATCACATTGTGCCAAGTGTCAAACCTATATTTAATCTTGATTTTAATCATCTTACATGATTAAAAAACATTTGGCAAGCTTATGTGTTATGCCATGTGTCACCATCTCATGGTGCCACGTGTCACACTGCAAAATGACCAAAATGCCCCTGTGTCTTAATTTTGACTTCTTAACCCAAAATAATTATTTTCTTCTTTTAATTAATTTATATCAAATATAAATTAATTAATTAATCTCTATTAATTAATTTCTCATCAATTAAATTCATATTTAAACACTTTAAATATAAATTTAATTTATACTACACATCCAATAATCTAGATTTGGTTTCAAGTCATGCTAGGGACTTTGCAATTTAATTGCAAACCAAATCTATTTAATTAATCAATTAAACTCTTTAATTAATTAATTAAATCATATTTAAATAGGTGATAACTTGTGTATGTGTGTGACTTACTAGGCTCATCACTAATTGGCAATGAGACATGATATCAACTCTTAATATCATCAGAACTCTTTCTTACCATAAATGATTTCTCTAAATCATTTTATGAACCTTATAGACCATGGTTAACACCTAGCATAGCATGCCATGGCCACCCAATTAGTAATAAGATTTACCTTAAATGAACCTATAATCATATGTTACCATGCACTAGAATCTCTCTGTTACAAAATCCCAACTCAAGCTGGAGTCATGGTTTATGTCAAACTCCATTTGCTATGAATATTATGTTCTCTTTTAATTCCAGTTCTTGATTAAAAGATTTTTCTCATCGAAACTCTTTTACGAATAAATCTATCTGTCTGGCCAGAACTTGAAACATCAAGAACAATTAAATGAACATAGGATTTTATCTCTATTTACTTAGAGGAACAGATTCCTTCTTGATCAACACCTACCTCCATATATAACTAGCAGGAGCCAACACATGCCCATATACCCATACATAGTACAAGTATGAAAGCAGTATCAAACTCAAACTACCTATATACAAGATAACTGTGCTATCTCAGGTCTAAAGATTATATGCACTGATATGATTTATGACAAAATATTGACAAGAGTAAACTCCATGTGCTTGTCATAAGTGTCACTGATTCGGCCTACTTATCATTTATAAGTGCCTATCAAGTTTGTTATATGGCATGTGACTCACCATTCCATCTTATTTATATCTCATATAAATAACTTGGGAACAAACATGAATACAATCTTTCTGGATAAGTCATGTCCTTATTATGAAGTATCCTCGATTGTGAACCTATTTATGATACTTTGTGCTAGAAATATTGTCACTCATATTCTTAACAACTTAAGAATAATATTTCTAACAAAATATCAATGGACCTTTTCTATTACACATAAATATATTATGTAAACGGAAAAGTGGAAATGCCTTCTTATTATTAAAAATATGTACAAGATACATACTTAATGATATGCTCTAGGGCATACTACTAACAATCTCCCACTAGCACTAAAGCCATTCATTACAATATCTTAGACCTATCTTCTCAAGATGTCGGTCTAACTGAGTCTGTGACATAGGCTTAGTGAATGGATCAGCTGGATTTTCAGCTGATGCTATTTTCTGCATGGCTACATCGCCTCGCCCAACTATTTCTCTGATAATGTGGTAGCGCCTTTCTATGTGTTTGGATTTTGGGTGAGACCTTGGTTCCTTAGCTCAGTATGATGCTCCATTGTTGTCACGGTGTAATGGAACTGGCGACTCAATGGAAGGAACTACTGTAAGTTACATCACGAACTTCTTTATCCAAAGCGACTTCTTTTGCGACATCGATGCAACAATATACTCGACCTCGATAGTGGAATCTGCAGTCGTGCTCTGTTTGGAACTCTTCCAACTGACTGCACCTCCATTACAAATGAACACATATCCAGAGGTAGACTTTCTATCATCGATATCTGATTGGAAATCAGAATCAGTATAACCATCCAATTGCAAGTCTCCACCTCCATAAATCAAGAATAAATCCTTAGTTCTTCTCAAGTACTTAAGGATATTCTTGACAGCTATCCAGTGTTCCAAACCTAGATTGGATTGATACCTGCTAGTCAAACTAACAGCATATGCGATATCCGGCCTAGTACAGAACATTGCATACATTAAACTTCCAATAGCCGAAGCATATGGAATCCTGGCCATCTTATCTCTTTCTTCAGGTGTCTTTGGAGACATCTCTTTAGAAAGGTGGATACCATGTCTTACTGGTAATAATCCTCTCTTGGAATCAAGAATGTTAAACCTCTTTAACACCTTTTCCAAGTATAGACTTTGGGATAAACCAATTATTCTTTTCGCTCTATCTCTATAGATGCGAATCCCAAGAATATAGGTTGCCTCCCCTAAGTCTTTCATGGAGAATGTATTTGACAACCATACCTTTATAGTCGTCAACATACCTGTTTCATTACCCATCAACAGTATGTCATCTACATATAAGACAAGGAAAGTGATAGCACTGTCACTAACCTTCTTATATACACATGGCTCATCCTCATTTTTGATAAAACCAAAAGATTTAATGGCTTCATCAAAACGGATGTTCCAACTCCTCGAAGCTTGTTTCAACCCATAAATGGATCGCTTTAGCTTGCATACCTTGGAACCATCTTGGGATTCAAATCCCTTAGGTTGTTCCATGAAAATGTTTTCTTCAATGTATCCATTGAGAAAAGCTGTTTTGACATCCATCTGCCAAATCTCATAATCATAGTATGCAGCTATTGCTAATAAAATCCTAATTGATTTAAGCATGGCAACAAAGCAGAAAGTCTCCTCATAGTCTATTCCTTGCCTTTGGCGAAACCCTTCGCTACTAGCCTTGCCTTATAGGTCTCTACCTTTCCATCGAACCAATTTTCTTCTTGAAAACCCATTTGTTCCCTATAGGTATAATACCTTCAGGTGGGTCAACAAGATCCCAAACTTGATTCTTATACATGGAATCAATCTTGGATTTCATAGCATCAATCCATTTTGAAGAGTCTATATCTGATATAGCTTCTTCATAGGTAAGTGGATCATCTCCATGATCTACTTCTTCATGAGTAGACAACTCTTGTTCTTCTTCATGAAGAAAACCATATCTCACGGTGGGTGAGATACCTGGTTGTTCTACGAGGAACAGTGTAGATGTTTCATCAATGGGTATAGGTTGACTAGATGGATCTATATCCATCCGATGCATTGGTTGGTCAGAATTCTCCAATTCTAACTCTATTTGCCTTCCTTTGCCTCCTTCTTGAACAAACTGTTGTTCAAGAAATGTGGCATCTCTACTTATCACAACCTTTTGTGAAGTAGGCAAATAAAAATAATATCCAAAACTATCTTTTGGATATCCAACAAATCGACCTCTTTCTGATCTGGTCTCCAATTTATCAGTGTTTAACTTTTTGATATAAGCTGGACAACCCCAAATCTTAACATGCTTAAGACTTGGTTTTCTTCTATGCCATATCTTATAAGGTGTGGAAGAAACTGATTTTGATGGAATCCTATTCAGAAAATATAAAGCTGATTCTAATGCAAATCCCCAAAAGGAGATTGGCATATCAGTATAGCTCATCATACTACGTACCATATCCAATAAGGTATGATTTCTCCTTTCAGATACACCATTCAGCTGTGGCGTTCCTGGAGGAGTCAGCTGAGAAACAATGCCATGCTCTCTCAAGTATTCATCAAATTCAGTACTCAAATATTCACCTCCATGATCTGATCGAAGAGCTTTAATACTTTTTCCTGTTTGATTTTCTATTTCAGATTTAAATTCCTTAAACTTTTCAAAGGATTCATGTTTGTATTTCATCAAATACAAATACCCAAACCTTGATTTATCATCAGTAAAGGTAATAAAATAATGAAAGCCCCCTCTAGCCATTTCTTTAAACGGACCACATACATCACTATGTATTAGTTCCAAAATATTTTTAGCTCTTAGCCCTTGTCCAACAAAGGGTGATCTAGGCATTTTGCCTTGAAGGCAAGATTCACAAGTTGGAGTAGGCTCAGAGCCCAATGAGGATAGAATCCCCATTTTCTCCAATTTTGCAATCCTATCTTCTGCAACATGACATAACCTTAAGTGCCAAATATATTTTGAACTTGAGTTGGTTTTCACCATGGCATTGTATTCTTTTAGATCACTTACATTCAATTTGTGTTTGTCATTATTATCCAAATAATAAAGACCATCATTCATATAACCCGAACCAACATATTTATTTCCAAAATAAATATTGCAAACATCATCTGTGAACTGAAATTTATAGCCATTTCTAGTCAAACTAGATATAGAAATGATGTTCTTAAAAGCATCAGGTACATATAAAATATTATCCAAACACAAAACATGTCCAAACATGTAAAAAGATTTAGATCCTATGGCTAAAGCTTCAACAGTTGAGCCATTGCCAATCCGGACTCTAATATCTTGAGAACGCAAGCTGCTACTGTTTGCTAGTTCCTGCATATCATTAGAAATGTGAGAATTGGCACCAGTATCTAAAACCCAAGCTGTAGATGAACTATAAGTATCATCAGAATCTAAATAACAAGATATGGACATACCTTCAAAGGTGTATCCTTCTTGTCCTTCAGAGAAGCAAGATACTCTGGGCAGTTCCTTTTCCAGTGCCCATCCTTTTGGCAGTGGAAACACTTTCCTTTGCCTCCATCAGCTTTAGTCTTCCTTTTCTGTTTAGCTATTTTCTTGGAAGGATCAGGAATCTGAGGTTTCTTTTTCTTATTGCCCTTCTTCTTGTTGGACTTTCCAGCAGAAGAAGATGCAACCAAAGCTACCTCTTTTCCTTTATTGCCTGGCATATTCTTTTGGGCAATAACCAGCATGTTGAGTAATTCAGCTAAGGTGCATTCCTGTTTATTAATATGGAAATTTGTAACAAAATTCCCAAAAGACTCAGGAAGGGACTGAAGGATCAAATCCGTTTGTAGTTGGAAATCCATGTTGAAGTCAAGATGTTCCAACTGCTCAATCAGCCGAATCATCTTGTGGACATGATCCCCAACATTCTGTCCCTCAGACATCCTCATACGGAATAACTGTCTAGATATCTCATACCTAGCATTCCTGCTGTGCTCACCATACAACTCTTGTAGGTGAAGGAGGATCTCACTCGCACTCTTCATGTTCTCATGTTGCTTCTGTAACTCATTACTCATAGAAGCAAGCATGTAACACTTAGCTCTCATATCATGCTCCTTCCACTTGTCCAAAGTTTCATGTTCCTCTTGTGTGGCCTATGGAGGTAAGGGACTAGGAACATTTGAATCTAGAACATATCCTATATGTTCAAGGTTCAAGACAAGTTTCAAATTTCTTAGCCAATCAGACAGATTAGGTCCTGTCAACCTGTTGTGATCAAGTATGCTTACAAGGATATTGGATGGTGGTGGTTGTTTTGTGCTCATTTTTATCAGAAAATTAACTGCAGAAAATAACCAGATTAATTAGTAAATGTATCATGTAATTAACCAAAATGATTATGGTCTTTTAATCAAATTGGTCCTCCCACTAACTTACCGAATCCTACACTTCCAAAGTAGAAAACGGAAATCCTAGTTGGATGGATTTCTAGTGGGTGATTGAATTCTTATAATTCTATTGATCATCCTGAGGTACATCCATTATTGGAATTACAATAAACTATAAGTGAGCAACTCCTTGCCCATCACATCTCATGTGAGGTTCAATCCTTTACCTAGCCCCTAATGCTCAAAATCTCAGGTACATCCATTATTGACTTATCTTGCATTAGTTAAGTTGATCCCATTGAGCCAGTAATTATGCAAATAATTTTAATGTCCTCAGGTACATCCAATATTGGCCACCAAATCATTTACATATTTACAAAATCTCATGCTTAACAATTATTCTTAAGAAAATCTCTTAAATTAATTGCATCTCATGCAACTATTTAAAATTTCTTAAAATAATTGCTCCAATGGAGGGCTTATGTTATAATTACTTTAATTATAGCATTTCCAACTTAATCATTTGTTTGGAAGATTTTATAGCCATCCTAATTACTATTAAGGTCTCACTTTGCATATTATCCATTTAGCATGCATATATCATATAATTGCATACATTCCCATACATCTCATGCATTCATGGATAAGCAGTAAATATGGTATGATCATGGACTTTCTAAGGGATTCAATTCTGAGCCACCAAGAATTGAATCAGGACATTCCTAGGTGCATTTCATTCATTCATTTTACAAGAGTTGCTGAAGGAGTACATAATCAACACTTGATATTGAATTCCTCCCACTGGTCCCACCAATGCTCTTGACCTCCTTGAACTTCTTGCAATCCAATATTACATAGTAATCCTTGGCATACCAAGGCGAATTTACAAGAACTTAAATAAATGAAATTACAACCAAAAAATATTACAAACTTAATAATACATGCCCAAAATAAATTAAAATAAATTAATTAATTTACAATCCCAAAGAAACATAAAAGAAATAAATCCAATCACATTGGTCTTTTATAGTCCATGATCATCCATCATGCATATCACTATTTAACAATTAAATAAAACATAAATACTTAAATTAAATTGAATATCTCATATTCAACTTAAAAATCCAGATTTGAATATGATTCAAATAAATTTAAAAATTCATATTTGAATCTCATTCAAACAAATATAAAAATTCAGATTTGAATCACATTCAAACAACTTCAAAAAATTCAGATTTGAATCACATTCAAACATTTTTTAAAAATTCAGATTTGAATCACATTCAAATATTTTTTAAAAAATCAGATCTGAATTTTATTGAATCAATTTTAAAAAATCAGATTTAAATATGATTCAAACAACTTTAAAAATTCAGATTTGAATCACATTCAAACAACTTTTAAAATTCAGATTTGAATCACATTCAAACAATTTTTAAAATTCTGATTTGAATCATAATTTAATTGTGTGATTAAAACAACTAATTAAACACTTTAATTAGTCAAAGAATAGGCCTTAGATCATATAGCAATTGCAGAATTAAAAGCCAAACCTTGAACGACCCAAGGAACCATTGTTGCCGCCACCAATGGTGGCTTCACCATGTGTGACGCCACACCTCATGATCCAACCAGCAATGAAGCTCTTGATCTCATGATCAAACACACAATTAAATTATATAATCAACAATCTAAATGGCAAATATAGTGGCTCTGATACCAATTGAAGGGCAGGCGTGAAAAACACAAGATTATACCATTGAATTCAAAAATTTTCACCCAGGGTCACATGCACCATGCAAGATTTATTTTTATCTATTTGATTTCAATGATAAACAATATATTAAAACTCTTTTAATATGTTTTTGGATCTGTATTTGCCATTTAAGATTTTAAAATTAATCAGATTAATTTTAGAACCCTAGTTTAAATCAAGAACGATTACACTAACCTCTTGATGTGCTGCAGCGTGTCTGCGCCTTTGAGATTCGTCTTCAGGACACCAGATGTTGTCCCTCTAGCTTGTCCACACCAAGAACACCTATGGCAGCCCTTGAACAGCTTCTAAAGCCTTTTCTATTAATTAGAAATTTAAGTTCTGCCTTTTAAGAGATTAGAGATGTAAACAGGACACTAGAAACAATTTCTAGTGTTCTTAATTCAAGAGATTGATGGCTAATCTCTTTGAATTGATGAGAGATGAAGAGAAATAGCTGGAGAGGCTCAAAGTGGCGTGACAATTGAGAGGAGAGGCTGCTGGTTATGTTTTCTTTTCATAACTACACTTAAATAGCTAGGTTAACACATTAAACCCTAGCCACATGTCACCTTTTGATTAGCTCTAGGTTTAAGTGACCCAATCACATTGTGCCAAGTGTCAAACCTATATTTAATCTTGATTTTAATCATCTTACATGATTAAAAACATTTGGCAAGCTTATGTGTTATGCCATGTGTCACCATCTCATGGTGCCACGTGTCACACTGTGAAATGACCAAAATGCCCCTGTGTCTTAATTTTGAGTTCTTAACCCAAAATAATTATTTTCTTCTTTTAATTAATTTATATCAAACATAAATTAATTAATTAATCTCTATTAATTAATTTCTCATCAATTAAATTCATATTTAAACACTTTAAATATAAATTTAATTTATACTACACATCCAATAATCTAGATTTGGTTTCAAGTCATGCTAGGGACTTTGCAATTTAATTGCAAACCAAATCTATTTAATTAATCAATTCAACTCTTTAATTAATTAATTAAATCATATTTAAATAGGTGATAACTTGTGTATGTGTGTGACTTACTAGGCTCATCACTAATTGGCAATGAGACATGATATCAACTCTTAATATCATCAGAACTCTTTCTTACCATAAATGATTTCTCTAAATCATTTTATGAACCTCATAGACCATGGTTAACACCTAGCATAACATGCCATGGCCACCCAATTAGTAATAAGATTTACCTTAAATGAACCTATAATCATATGTTACCATGCACTAGAATCTCTCTGTTACAAAATCCCAACTCAAGCTGGAGTCATGGTTTATGTCAAACTCCATTTGCTATGAATATTATGTTCTCTTTTAATTCCAGTTCTTGATTAAAAGATTTTTCTCATCAGAAACCCTTTTCTGAATAAATCTATCTGTCCTGGCCAGGAACTTGAAACATCAAGAACAATTAAATGAACATAGGATTTTATCTCTATTTACTTAGAGGAACAGATTCCTTCTTGATCAACACCTACCTCCATATATAACTAGCAGAAGCCAACACATGCCCATATACCCATACATAGTACAAGTATGAAAGCAGTATCAAACTCAAACTACCTATATACAAGATAACTGTGCTATCTCAGGTCTAAAGATTATATGCACTGATATGATTTATGACAAAACATTGACAAGAGTAAACTCCATGTGCTTGTCATAAGTGTCACTGATTCGGCCTACTTATCATTTATAAGTGCCTATCAAGTTTGTTATATGGCATGAGACTCACCATTCCATCTTATTTATATCTCATATAAATAACTTGGGAACAAACATGAATACAATCTTTCTGGATAAGTCATGTCCTTATTATGAAGTATCCTCGATTGTGAACCTATTTATGATACTTTGTGCTAGAAATATTGTCACTCATATTCTTAACAACTTAAGAATAATATTTCTAACAAAATATCAATGGACCTTTTCTATTACACATAAATATATTATGTAAACGGAAAAGTGGAAATGCCTTCTTATTATTAAAAATATGTACAAGATACATACTTAATGATATGCTCTAGGGCATACTACTAACAGTTCAAACCTTTAACTAGCCCCTAATGCTCAAAATCTCAGGTACATCCATTATTGATTTATCTTGCATTATTTAAGTTGATCCCATTGAGCCAGTAATTATGCAAATAATTTTAATGTCCTCAGGTACATCCAATATTGGCCACTAAACCATTTACATATTTACAACATCTCATGCTTAACAATTATTCTTAAGAAAATCTCTTAAATTAATTGCATCTTATGCAACTATTTGAAATTTCTTAAAATAATTGCCCCAATGGAGGGCCTATGTTATAATTACTTTAATTATAGCATTTCCAACTTAATCATTTGTTTGGAAGATTTTATGGTCATTCTAATTACTATTAAGGTCTCACTTTGCACATTATCCAATTAGCATGCATATATCATAAAATAGCATACATTCCCATACATCTCATGCATTCATGGATAAGCAATAAATACGGTATGATCATGGACTTTCTAAAGGATTCAATTCTGAGCCACCAAGAATTGAATTAGGGTATTCCCAGGTGCATTTCATTCATTCATTCATTTTACAAGAGTTGCTGAAGGAGTACATAATCAACACTTGATCTTGAATTCCTCCCACTGGTCCCACCAATGCTCTTGACCTCTTTGAACTTCTTGCAATCCAATATTACATGGTAATCCTTGGCATACCAAGGCGAATTTACAAGAACTTAAATAAATGAAATTACAACCCAAAAATTATTACAAACTTAATAATACATGCCCAAAATAAATTAAAATAAATTAATTAATTTACAATCCCAAAGAAACATAAAAGAAATAAATCCAATCACATTGGTCTTTTATAGTCCATGATCATCCATCATGCATATCACTATTTAACAATTAAATAAAACATACGTACCTAAATTAAATTGAATATCTCATATTCAACTTAAAAATCCAGATTTGAATATAATTCAAATAAATTTAAAAATTCAGATTTGAATCTCATTCAAACAAATTTAAAAATTCAGATTTGAATCACATTCAAACAACTTTAAAAATTCAGATTTGAATCACATTCAAACATTTTTTAAAAAATCAGATCTGAATTTTATTCAAACAATTTAAAAAAATCAGATTTAAATATGATTCAAACAACTTTAAAAATTCATATTTGAATCACATTCAAACAATTTTTAAAATTCAGATTTGAATCACATTCAAACAATTTTTAAAATTCTGATTTGAATCATAATTTAATTGTGTGATTAAAATTCTAATTAAACAATTTAATTAGACATAGGATGAGCTTTTAGATCATACAACAATTGTAAATTAAAAAGCAAACCTTGTGCCACCTTGAAGAACCATTGTTGCCGCCACCAATGGTGGCTTCACCTTGTGTGCCGCCACACATCCAGTGCAAACAGCAAAGGATCAATCATCTAATGATCAAATCACACAATTAAATCATATAAACAACAATCTAAATGGCAAATATAGCGGCTCTGATACCAATTGAAGGAACGGAAGCTTGAAAAACACAAGTTTATACTATTGAATTCAAAAATTTTCACCTAGGGTCACATGCATCATGCAAGATTTATTTTTATCTATTTGATTTCAATGATAAACAAAATATTAAAACTCTTTTAATATGTTTTTGGATCTGTATTTGCCATTTAAGATTTTAAAATTAATCAAATTAATTTTAGAACCCTAGATTAAATCAAGAACGATTACACTAACCTCTTGATGCACTGCAACGTATCTGCGCCTTTGAGATTCATCTTCAGGACACCAGATGTTGTCCCTCTAGCTTGTCCACACCAAGAACACCTATGGCAGCCCTTGAACAGCTTCTAAAGCCTTTTCTATTAATTAGAAATTCAAGTTCTACCTTTTAGGAGATTAGAGATGTAAACAGGACACTAGAAACAATTTCTTTGAATTGATTGATGGCTAATCTCTTTGAATTGATGAGAGATGAAGAAGAATAGATGAAAAGCCTCAAAGTGGCGTGACAAAGGAGAGGATTGGCTGCTGGTTATTTTTCTTTTCATAACCACACTTAAATAGCTAGGTTAACACATTAAACCCTTGCCACATGTCACCCTTTGATTAGCTCTAGGTTTAAGCGACCCAATCACATTATGCCAAGTGTCAAACTTATATTTAATCTTAATTTTAATCATCTTACATGATTAAAAAACATTTGGCAAGCTTATGTGTAATCCCATGTGTCACCATCTCATGGCGCCACGTGTCACGCTGTGAAATGACCAAAATACCCTTGTGTCTTAATTTTGAGTTCTCAACCCAAAATAATTATTTTTCTTCTTCTAATTAATTTATATCAAATATAAATTAATTAATTAATCTCTATTAATTAATTTCTCATTAATTAAATTCATATTTAAACACTTTAAATATAAATTTAATTTATACTACACATCTAATAATCTAGATTTTGTTTCAAGTTATGCTAGGGACTTTGCAATTTAAGTGCAAACCAAACCTATTTAATTAATCAATTAAACTCTTTAATTAATTAATTAATTAATTAAATCATATTTAAATAGGTGATAACTTGTTTATGCGTGTGATTACTAGGCTCATCACTAATTGGCAATGAGACATGATATTAACTCTTAATATCATCAGAACTATTTTTTACCATAACTGATTTCTCTAAATCATTTTATGAACCTCATAGACCATGGTTAACACCTAGCATAGCATGCCATGGCCACCCAATTAGTAATAAGGTTTACCCTTAATGAACCTATAATCATATGTTACCATGCACTAGAATCTCTCTGTTACAAAATCCCAACTCAAGCTGGAGTCATGGTTTATGTCAAACTCCATTTGCTATGAATATTGTGTTCTCTTTTAATTCTAGTTCTTGATTAAAAAGATTTTCTCATCAGAAACTCTTTTCTGAATAAATCTATCTGTCTTGGCCAGGAACTTGAAACATCAAGAACAATTAAATGAACATAGGATTTTATCTCTATTTACTTAGAGGAACAGATTCCTTCTTGATCAACACCTACCTCCATATGTAACTAGTAGGAGCCAACACATGCCCATATACCCATACATAGTATAAGTATGAAAGCAGTATCAAACTCAAACTACCTATATATAAGATAACTGTGCTATCTCAGGTCTAAAGATTATATGCACTGATATGATTTATGACAAAACATTGACAAGAGTAAACTCCATGTGCTTGTCATAAGTGTCACTGGTTCGGCCTACTTATCATTTATAAGTGCCTATCATGTGTGTTATATGGCATGAGACTCACCATTCCATCTTATTTATATCTCAGATAAATAACTTGGGAACAAACATGAATACAATCTTTCTGGATAGGTCATGTCCTTATTATGAAGTATCCTCGATTGTGAACCTATTTATGATACTTTGTGCTAGAAATATTGTCACTCATATTTTTAACAACTTAAGAATAATATTTCTAACAAAATATCAATGGACCTTTTCTATTACACATAAATATATTATCTAAATGGAAAAGTGGAAATGCCTTTTATTAATAAAAATATATAAAAGATACATACTAAATGATATGCTCTAGGGCATACTACTAACAAAAGAGATTTCATTTTTGGGGCATATTGTATATGCAGAAGGTATCCAAGTGGATCCTAGCAAAGTAGAAGCCATTCTTAATTGAAAGCCACCTAGAAATGTCACGGAAGTTCGGAGTTTCCTTGGTTTACCTGGGTATTATCGAAGGTTTGTGAAGGGATTCTCCATACTAGCATCTCCACTAACCAAGCTACTTAGGAAGGATGTAAAATTTCAGTAGACTGATCGATGCCAGGAAAGTTTTGATGAGTTAAAGAGGCATTTAATTGAAGCTCCAGTCTTAACCTTGCCCACTTTGGGTAAGCAGTATACCATATACAGTGATGCTTCTCATAATGGATTAGGCTGTGTGTTGATGCAAGATAGAAACGTCATTGCCTATGCTTCACGCCAGCTTAAACCGCATGAGAGGAATTATCCTACACATGACTTAGAGCTAGCAGCCATTGTCTTTGCCTTGAAGATCTGGAGACATTACTTATATGGGGAGAGATGTTATATATACACAGATCATAAAAGTTTCAAGTACTTGGGCACACAAAAGGAGTTAAATATGAGGCAAAGGAGATGGTTAGAGCTGATAAAAGATTATGATTGTTTGATAGACTATCAGCCTAGAAAAGCTAATGTTATAGCTGATGCTTTAAGCCGTAAGACTATGGCTGGTTTGAGGGTTTCTCCATTGTCCATGGTGCATGAGTTAAGGGCATTGTATGCTAATTTGGAGATTAATGAAGATGGGCAGATGGTAGCTACTTGGCAAGTGAAGCCAATGCTAGCAGAACAAATAAAAGCAGTTGCACAGAAGGATGATAAGTATGTGAAGTTGATGGAAAAGGCTCGGGATGGCAAGAAAACAGAATTATCAGTAAATGATGAGGGCTTGTTGTTATATAAGGGCAAAATGTGCATTCCTGAGAATGTTGAACTGAGGCAGACCATTTTAAAGAAAGCACATGATTCACCTTTTGCAATGCACCCTGGTGAAACCAAAATGTATAGAAGTGTGAAAGAGCACTATTGGTGGAGAGGAATGAAGAAAGACATTGCAGAATATGTTGCCAAATGCCTAACTTGTCAGCCAGTAAAGGCAGAACACCAAGTGCCTGCAGGGTTGCTACAGCCATTACCAATTCCCGAGTGGAAATGGAAAAGAATCACTATGGATTTCGTGACAGGACTTCCACGTACACAAAAGAATCATGATGTAGTTTGGGTTATTGTTGATAGATTGACCAAGTCTGCACACTTTTTGCCAGTGAGAATGGATTCCAACCTGGAAAGATTGGCTAAACTATACATTGATGAAGTGGTGAGGTTGCATGGAGTGCCAATGTCTATTATGTCTGATAGAGATCCTAGGTTTACTCTAGATTCTGGGGTAGTCTCCAAAAAGCCCTAGGGACTACATTGAACTTCAGTACAGCATTCCATCCACAGACAGACGGACATTCTGAAAGGATCATTCAGATTTTGGAGGATATGCTTTAGGCTTGTGTGATTGAGTTTGAAGGGAGTTGGGACACACACTTGCCTTTAATTGAATTTGCCTACAACAACAGTTATCAGTCAAGCATCGGAATGCCTCCATACAAAGCACTTTATGGCAGGAAGTGTAGAACTCCCTTGTGTTGGGATGAAGTGGGCGAGAGGAAGTTGATTGGTCCAAAATTAGTGCAGCAGACAGAAGAAAAGGTTAACATTAGAGACAGACTCAAAGTTGCAACGGATAGACAGAAGTCCTACATTGACCTAAAGAGAAGAGATACTCGGTATAGTGTGGGTGACAAGGTGTTCCTGAAAGTTTCCCCATGGAAGAGGATCATGAGGTTTGATAGAAAGGGGAAACTAAGTCCTCGCTTCATTGGGTCGTATGAGGTTCTGGAAAGAGTGGGTCCATTGGCATATAAACTTGCATTGCCTCCGGAGTTGGAAAAGATTCACAATGTCTTTCATGTCTCCATGTTGAGGAGGTACAGATCAGACCCCTCTCACATTTTGCCAATAGAGGAGATTGAGGTGAATCGGACGACATATGATGAAGAGCCCATAAAGATCTTGGCACATGAGGTGAAGCAGCTGAGGAACAAACAGATACCTCTAGTCAAAGTGCTGTGGAACCATCATTCAGGCCAGGAGGCTACATGGTAGCGTGAGTAGGACATGAGGAGACAGCACCCACAGCTATTCAGAGACTGAGACCAGGTAAAATTTCGAGGATGAAATTTATTTTTAAGGAGGGAAGAATTGTAACACCCCGAACCTCCGAGTTATGAATAGTATCATTTTTGTCTGTGACTAATATTATTCAAAGACACCTCGAGGACCAAAAATAAATAGAAAATTAATTAAGATAGCCACAATAAAAATTCTAGTGAACAAAAGGGTTAAGGACTCATCGAGTATTATAAAAAGAAGGATTATGACTAGATGAGGGGCATTTTGGTCAATTCACCTCAAGAGTTGACTTTTGACCAAAATGTCAATTAAATTAAATGAA
The DNA here is from genome assembly GCF_030052815.1 of Hevea brasiliensis. Taxonomy (NCBI): domain Eukaryota; kingdom Viridiplantae; phylum Streptophyta; class Magnoliopsida; order Malpighiales; family Euphorbiaceae; genus Hevea; species Hevea brasiliensis. The sequence continues at coordinate 36,455,296 of NC_079497.1, read as the reverse complement.
ATTAATGAATTGAATTATGGGGTAAGAATTGAAGAAAAATTCAAGTAAAAATATGTGAGGGCAAATTTAAGAAATGAAAACTTAAACTTTCATTTCCATTATGACAAAATTAAAATGAAAGACTTATGGGCTTTTGATAGTTAAATTTAATTATTTAATTAAAAGGAAAAAATTAAGTGTAAATGTAAAAAAAAAACAGGAATAAAATTTAAGTTTAATAATTCTTATGGCACAGTTAAAATTTATAATTTTAATAAGCTAATTTTGGGGATAAATAAAAAATAAATATATATATATATATATATATATATATATATAAGAAGACAAACGTCTTCTTCATTTCTTTTTTTTCATAAGATACAACCACCCTCTCCTCTCTCTTTCTCGCTCTCTCTCTTTTTCTTTTCTTCTTCCACTTCTTCCCCTCATTGATTTCCCCTCCCAAGTTTTAATTCCCTTTATAAATTCCATAGCCCACTAGAAGAAAACATTAAAGAGATCTTTGATTGAGAGATTAAAAGCAAGGAGAACAAGAATCAGAAGAAAAGAGAAGTTGGAAAGAAATCAACAAGAGTGAGTTTCTTTTCATATTAGATTAGTTGTATAAACTTGGAATGAAGTTAATTTATGATGAAATTTCATAAGAAAATGAAAGAAAACATGTATGGAACCTAAACAAGGGTTTTGGACAAAGGAGAGAAAAATTAGGGTTTAGAGACCAAAAATGTGAAGAAGTGCTAAATGATGTCTTTGACATAGTTTAAGGGAAGAAATGGTCATTTGTGACCTAATTAAGTGTGTTAGAAGTGTTTAAATCAAAGCCAAATTCGGATTGGGTATGAAGCATGACCAAAAGTCAACTTTGAGGGACCAAAAATAAAATTTTACAAGTCCAATTGATATGGGACCAATTGGGAATGAAAATAGGCACTAAATGACACAATTTTCATTTAGGAAGCATGCCCAAAAAGTGACTAAAACCTAGTGAACAAATTGACTAAAGTTGAAAAATTGCAGGCTGCCCTGCACAAATTGACCAAATGAACAGTGTTTGTTCAGTTGGTCATAACTTGAGCTAGGCAGGTCAAAATGACCTGAAATTTTGCCAGTAGTTAGATGAGACATAGACCTAAAACTTTCATGAAGAATACAAATCCAAATTATGCCATTAACCCAATCAAATTACTGAGCAAAGATTGGTGACCTGAATCTGCAGAACTGCAGAATTGCCAAATGAACTGTAAATTTTGCAAGGCTATAAATATCTCTAGAAAACTCTGATTTAAGCGATTCTTGAACCGATGTAAACCTAAGATATAGTAGAACATTTCATATGAAGAATGTTAGGCCAAATTATGAACTTAACTCAATCAAATTGCAGAATGAATTTGGGTCACCGAATCTACCAGAATCTGGGCACCTAAAATTGACCAAATGAATAGTAAACTTTGCAAGGCTATAACTCTCTCTAGAAAACTCCGATTTAAGCGATTCTAGAACTGATGGAAACCTAAGACGTAGTAGAACATTTCATATGCAAAACATTAGACCAAATTATGGACTTAACTTGGTCAAATTGCTGAACGAAGTTGGATCGATAAATATGCCAGAACAAAATCTGTAGCATGAACAATAACGTGAACAGTAATGGTGTTTTGGGCATAACTTGAGCTACACAGCTCTGAATTAGGCGATTCAAAAAGGAAAATAATGTTAAGACCTAAATGAACAATTTTCATGAAGAACATCTCACCAAATTATGATCGAAACTAGGTAAAAATTGGGTTCAAAAATTGGGGCACCAAGCTATCCCAAAACCAAAATATTCTAAAATTTTCAAAGCTAACTTGGGATGCATTAGACATGCATATAATGAGTTCTTAGCAGCAATTGATATTGGTATTGAGATATTCTATTTGTGTATTTTCAGTAGAAAAAGAATTGGAATGGATAAGGAGAAGTAGGTAACAATGAAGGAGAGCATTGAAGGTTTGTGCACAACTAACATTTTCTTCGTTTTTAAATTTGTAAATTGCTTGGAATGTGTTAAATTGAATGAGTTTACTTTGAACAAGTTTACTTTGACTGAAATATTGTTCTTCTCTTGCATTTAAGAAATTTAGGTGTTGCTACCTTTATTTGGATATTATGATGAATTTAAATGTGTTTATTGGTTTATAAATGTGATTGTTGAATGGAAAATTTTTGGAAACTGTTTTGAAACCACAGTTAGCATGACAGTCCCTTTCGGAACTCTCCAGTAGTAACGGCTACTTGGGGTTGGTAATGTTAGTAGTATGCCCTAGAGCATATCATTTAGTATGTATATTGTACATAATTTTATTAATAAAAGGCATTTCCACTTTTTCGTTTACATAATATATTTATGTGTAATAGAAAAGGTCAATTGATATTTTGTTAGAAATATTATTCTTAAGTTGTTAAGAATGTGAGTGACAATATTTCTAGCACAAAGTATCATAAATAGGTTCACAATCGAGGATATTTCATAATAAGGACATGACTTATCCAGAAAGATTGTATTCATGTTTGTTCCCAAGTTATTTATATGAGATATAAATAAGATGGAATGGTGAGTCTCATGCCATATAACAAACATGATAGGTACTTATAAATGATAAGTAGGCCGAACCAGTGACACTTATGACAAGCACATAGAGTTTACTCTTGTCAATGTTCTATCATAAATCATATCAGTGCATATAATCTTTAGACCTGAGATAGCACAGTTATCTTGTATATAGGTAGTTTGAGTTTGATACTGCTTTCATACTTGTACTATGTATGGGTATAGGGGCATGTGTTGGCTCTTACTAGTTATATATGGAGGTAGGTGTTGATCAAGATGGAATCTGTTCCTCTAAGTAAATAGAGATAAAATCCTATGTTCATTTAATTGTTCTTGATGTTTCAAGTTCCTGGCCAGGACAGATAGATTTATACAGAAAAGAGTTTCTGATGAGAAAATCTATTTAATCAAGAACTAGAATTAAAAGAGAACATAATATTCATAGCAAATGGAGTTTGACATAAACCATGACTCCAGCTTGAGTTGGGATTTTGTAACAGAGAGATTCTAGTGCATGGTAACATATGATTATAGGTTCATTTAAGGTAAACCTTATTACTAATTGGGTGGGCATGGCATGCTATGCTAGGTGTTAACCATGGTCTATGAGATGCATAAAATGATTTAGAGAAATTATTTATGGTAAGAAAGAGTTCTGATTATATTAAGAGTTGATATCATGTCTCATTGTCAATTATTGATGAGCCTAGTAAGTCACACACGTACACAAGTTATCACCTATTTAAATATGATTTAATTAATTAATTAAAGAGTTTAATTGATTAATTAAATAGGTTTGGTTTGCAATTAAATTGCAAAGTCCCTAGCATGACTTGAAACCAAATCTAGATTATTGGATGTGTAGTATAAATTAAATTTATATTTAAAGTTTAATGAGAAATTAATTAATAGAGATTAATTAAATAATTTATATTTGATATAAATTAATTAGAAGAAGAAAAATAATTATTTTGGGTTAAGAACTCAAAATTAAGACACAGGGGCATTTTGGTCATTTCACAGTGTGACACGTGGCACCATGAGATGGTGACACATGGAATTGCACAAAAGCTTGCCAAATGTTTTTTAATCATGTAAGATGATTAAAATCAAGATTAAATATAGGTTTGACACTTGGCACAATGTGATTGGGTCACTTAAACCTAGAGCTAATCAAAGGGTGACATGTGGCAAGGGTTTAATGTGTTAACCTAGCTATTTAAGTGTGGTTATGAAAAGAAAAATAACCAGCAGCCACTCCTCTCCTTTATCACGCCACTTTGAGGCTTTTCATCTATTCTTCTTCATCTCTCATCAATTCAAAGAGATTAGCCATCAATCTCTTGAATTAAGAACGCTAGAAATTGTTTCTAGTGTCCTGTTTACATCTCTAATCTCTTAAAAAGCAGAACTTGAATTTCTAATTAATAGAAAAGGCTTTAGAAGCTGTTCAAGGGCTGCCATAGGTGTTATTGGTGTGGACATGCTAGAGGGACAACATCTGGTGTCCTGAAAACCAATCTCAAAGGCGCAAACACGCTGCAGTGCATCAAGAGGTTAGTGTAATCGTTCTTAATTTAATCTAGGGTTCTAGAATTAATCTGATTAATTTTAAAATCTTAAATGACAAATACAGATCCAAAAACATATTAAAAGTGTTTTAATATGTTGTTTATCATTAAAATCAAATAGATAAAAATAAATCTTGCATGATGCATGTGACCCTAGGTGAAAATTTTTGAATTCAATGGTATAAACTTGTGTTTTTCACGCTTCCGTTCCTTCAATTGGTATCAGACCCACTATATTTGACATTTAGATTGTTGATTATATGATTTAATTGTGTGTTTGATCATGAGATCAAAAGATCATTGCTGGTTGCAAAGCAAGGTGGCGACATACTTTAAAAAAACACCACCAATGGTGCGCATGGTTTGGCTACCATGGGTGGTTCAAGGTTTGGCTTTTAATTCTACAATTGTTGTATGATCTAAGGCCTATTCTTTGACTAATTAAAGTGTTTAATTAGTAATTTTAATCACATAATTAAATTATGATTCAAATCAGAATTTTAAAAATTATTTGAATGTGATTCAAATCTGAATTTTAAAAGTTGTTTGAATGTGATTCAAATCTGAATTTTTAAAGTTGTTTGAATCATATTTAAATCTTATTTTTTAAAATTGATTGAATAAAATTCATATCTGATTTTTTAAAAAGTGTTTGGATGTGATTCAAATCTGTTTTTTTAAAAAATGTTTGAATGTGATTCAAATATGAATTTTTAAATTTGTTTGAATGAGATTCAAATCTGAATTTTTAAATTTATTTGAATCATATTCAAATCTGGATTTTTAAGTTGAATATGAGATATTCAATTTAATTTAAGTATGTATGTTTTATTTAATTGTTAAATAGTGATATGCATGATGGATGATCATGGACTATAAAAGGCCAATGTGATTGGATTTATTTCTTTTATGTTTCTTTGGGATTGTAAATTAATTAATTTATTTTAATTTACTTTTGGCATGTATTATTAAGTTTGTAATAATTTTTGGGTTGTAATTTCATTTATTTAAGTTCTTGTAAATTCGCCTTGGTATGCCAAGGATTAACATGTAATATTGGATTGCAAGAAGTTCAAGGAGGTCAAGAGCATTGGTGGGACCAGTGGGAGGAATTCAAGATCAAGTGTTGATTTTGTACTCCTTCAGCAACTCTTGTAAAATGAATGAATGAATGAAATGCACCTAGGAATGCCCTGATTCAATTCTTGGTGGCTCAGAATTGAATCCCTTAGAAAGTCCATGATCATACCATATTCATTGCTTATCCATGAATGCATGAGATGTATGGGAATGTATGCTATTATATGATATATACATGCTAATTGGATAATGTACAAAGTGAGACCTTAATAGTAATTAGAATGACCATAAAATCTTCCAAACAAATGATTAAGTTGAAAATGCTATAATTAAAGTAATTATAACATAGGCCCTCCATTGGGGCAATTATTTTAAGAAATTTTAAATAGTTGCATGAGATGCAATTAATTTAAGAGATTTTCTTAAGAATAATTGTTAAGCATGAGATGTTGTAAATATGTAAATGGTTTGGTGCCCAATATTGGATGTACCTGAGGACATTAAAATTATTTACATAATTACTGGCTCAATGGGATCAACTTAACTAATGCAAGATAAGTCAATAATGGATGTACCTGAGATTTTGAGCATTAGGGGCTAGGTAAAGGATTGAACCTCAGATGAGATGTGACGGGCAAGGAGTTGCTCACTTATAGTTTATTGTAATTCCAATAATGGATGTACCTGAGGATGATCAATAGAATTATAAGAATTCAATCACCCACTAGAAATCTATCCAACTAGGATTTCCGTTTTCTACTTTGGAAGTGTAGGATTCGCTAAGTTAGTGGGAGGACCAATTTGATTAAAAGACCATAATAATTTTGGTTAATTACATGATACATTTACTAATTAATCTTGTTATTTTCTGTAGTTAATTTTCTGATAAAAATGAGCACAAAACAACCACCACCATCTAATATCCTTGCAAGCATACTTGATCACAATAGGTTGACAGGACCTAATTTGTCTGATTGGCTAAGAAATTTGAAACTTGTCCTGAACCTTGAACATATATGATATGCTCTAGATTCAAATGTTCCTGGTCCCTTACCTCCAGAGGCCACACAAAAGGAACATGAAACTTTGGACAAGTGGAAGGAGCATGATATGAGAGCTAAGTGTTACATGCTTGCTTCCATAAGTAATGAGTTACAGAAGCAACATGGGAACATGCAGAGTGTGAGTGAGATCCTCCTTCACCTATAAAAGTTGTATGGTAAGCATAGCGGGAATGCTAGGTATGAGATATCTAGACAGCTATTTCGTATGAGGATGTCTGAGGGATAGAATGTTGGGGATCATGTCCATAAGATGATTCGGCTGATTGAACAGTTGGAACATCTTGACTTCAACATGGATTTCCAACTACAAACGGATTTGATCCTTCAGTCCCTTCCTGAGTCTTTTGGGAATTTTGTGACAAATTTCCATATGACTAAACAGGAATGCACCTTAGCTGGTTTACTCAACATGCTGGTTATTGCCCAAAAGAATATGCCAGGCAATAAAGGAAAAGAGGTAGCTTTGATTGCATCTTCTTCTGCTGGAAAGTCCAACAAGAAGAAGGGCAATAAGAAAAAGAAACCTCAGATTCCTGGTCCTTCAAAGAAAATAGCTAAACAGAAAAGGAAGACTAAAGCTGATGGAGGCAAAGGAAAGTGTTTCCATTGCCAACAGGAAAGTGTTTCCATTGCCAGTAAGGAAGTGTTTCCACTGCCAGTAAGAAAGTGTTTCCACTGGCCAGAGTATAGCAATCTAATTGAATACAATGCCATGGTGAAAACTAACTCAAGTTCAAAATATATTTGGCACTTAAGGTTATGTCATGTTGCAGAAGATAGGATTGCAAAATTGGAGAAAATGGGGATTCTATCCTCATTGGGCTCTGAGCCTACTCCAACTTGTGAATCTTGCCTTCAGGGCAAAATGACTAGATCACCCTTTGTTGGACAAGGGCAAAGAGCTGAAAATATTTTAGAGCTAATACATAGTGATGTATGTGGTCCATTTAAAGAAATGGCTAGAGGGGGCTTTCATTATTTTATTACCTTTACTGATGATAAATCAAGATTTGGGTATTTGTATTTGATGAAATACAAACATGAATCTTTTGAAAAGTTCAAAGAATTTAAATCTGAAGTAGAAAATCAAACAGGAAAGAGTATTAAAGCTCTTCATTCAGATCATGGAGGTGAACATTTAAGTACTGAATTTGATGAATACTTGAGAGAGCATGGCATTGTTTCTCAGCTGACTCCTCCAGGAACGCCACAACTGAATGGTGTATTTGAAAAGAGAAATCGTACTTATTGGATATGGTACGTAGTATGATGAGCTATACTGATATGCCAATCTTCTTTTGGGGATTTGCATTAGAATTAGCTTTGTATATTCTGAATAGGATTCCATCAAAATCAGTTTCATCCACACCTTATGAGATATGGCATGAAAGAAAACCAAGTCTTAAGTATGTTAAGATTTGGGGTTGTCCAGCTTATATCAAAAAGCTAAACACTGATAAATTGGAGACCAGATCAAAAAAAGGTCGATTTGTTGGATATCCAAAAGAAAGTTTTGGATATTATTTTTATTTGCCTACTTCACAAAAGGTTATGATAAGTAGAGATGCCACATTTCTTGAACAACAGTTTGTTCAAGAAGGAGGCAAAGGAAGGCAAATAGAGTTAGAATTAGAGAATTCTGACCAACCAACAGATCAGATGGATATAGATCCATCTAGTCAACCTATACCCTTTGATGAAACATCTACAGCTGTTCCTAGTAGAACAACCAGGGTATCTCACCCACCAGTGAGATATGGTTTTCTTCATGAAGAAGAACAAGAGTTGTCTACTCATGAAGAAGTAGATCATGGAGATGACTCACTTATGAAGAAGCTATATCAGATATAGACTCTTCAAAATGGATTGATGCTATGAAATTCGAGATTGATTCCATGTATAAGAATCAAGTTTGGGATCTTGTTGACCCACCTGAAGGTATTGTACCTATAAGGAACAAATGGGTTTTCAAGAAGAAAATTGGTTCTGATGGAAAGGTAGAGACTTATAAGGCAAGGCTAGTAGTGAAAGGGTTTCGCCAAAGGCAAGGAATCGACTATGAGGAGACTTTCTCGCCTGTTGCCATGCTTAAATCAATTAGGATTTTATTAGTAACAGCTGCATACTATGATTATGAGATTTGGCAGATGGATGTCAAAACAGCTTTTCTCAATAAATACATTGAAGAAAACATTTTCATGGAACAACCTAGGGGTTTTGAATCCCAAGATGGTCCCAAGGTATGCAAGCTAAAGCGATCCATTTATGGGTTGAAACAAGCTTCGAGGAGTTAGAACATCTGTTTTGATGAAGCCATTAAATCCTTTGGTTTTATCAAAAATGAGGATGAGCCATGTGTATATAAGAAGGTTAGTGACAGTGCTATCACTTTCCTTGTCTTATATGTGGATGACATACTGTTGATGGGTAATGACACAGGTATGTTGACGACTATAAAGGTATGGTTGTCAAATACATTCTCCATGAAAGACTTAGGGGAGGCAACCTATATTCTTGGGATTCGCATCTATAGAGATAGAGCGAAAAGAATAATTGGTTTATCTCAAAGTCTATACTTGGAAAAGGTGTTAAAGAGGTTTATCATGCTTGATTTCAAGAGAGGATTGTTACTAGTGAGACATGGTATCCACCATTCTAAAGAGATGTCTCCAAAGACACCTGAAGAAAGAGATAAGATGGCTAGGATTCCATATGCTTCGGCTATTGGAAGTTTAATGTATGCAATGTTGTGTACTAGGCCGGATATCGCATATGCTATTACTTTGACTAGCAGGTATCAATCCAATCCAGGTTTGGAACACTGGATAGCTATCCAGAATATCCTTAAGTACTTGAGAAGAACTAAGGATTTATTCTTGACTTATGGAGGTGGAGACTTGCAATTGGATGTTTATACTGATTCTGATTTCTAATCAGATATCGATGATAGAAAGTCTACCTCTGGATATGTGTTCATTTGTAATGGAGGTGCAGCCAGTTGGAAGAGTTCCAAACAGAGCATGACTGCAGATTCCACTGCAGAGGCTGAGTATATTGCTGCATCAGATGCTGCAAAGAAGTTCGTGATAGAACTTACAGTAGTTCCTTCCATTGAGTCAGCAGTTCCACTACACTGTGATAATAATGGAGCAGTCATACAGGCTAAGGAACTAAGGTCTCACCAAAATCCAAACACATAGAAAGGCACTACCACATTATCAGAGATATAGTTGGGCAAGGCGATATAGCCATACAGAAAAATAGCATCAGCTAAAAATCCAGCTGATCTATTCACTAAGCCTATGTCACAGACTCAGTTAGACCGACATCTTGAGAAGATAGGTCTAAGATATTGTAATGAATGGCTCTAGTGCTAGTGGGAGATTGTTAGTAGTATTCCCTAGAGCATATCATTTAGTATGTATCTTGTACATAATTTTATTAATAAAAGGCATTTCCACTTTTCCGTTTACATAATATATTTATGTGTAATAGAAAAGGTCCATTGATATTTTGTTAGAAATATTATTCTTAAGTTGTTAAGAATGTGAGTGACAATATTTCTAGCACAAAGTATCATAAATAGGTTCACAATCGAGGATACTTCATAATAAGGACATGACTTATCCAGAAAAATTGTATTCATGTTTGTTCCCAAGTTATTTATATGAGATATAAATAAGATGGAATGGTGAGTCTCATGCCATATAACAAACATGATAGGTACTTATAAATGATAAGTAGGCCGAACCAGTGACACTTATGACAAGCACATAGAGTTTACTCTTGTCAATGTTTTGTCATAAATCATATCAGTGCATATAATCTTTAGACCTGAGATAGCACAGTTATCTTGTATATAGGTAGTTTGAGTCTGATACTGCTTTCATACTTGTACAATGTATGGGTATAGGGGCATGTGTTGGCTCCTACTAGTTATATATGGAGGTAGGTGTTGATCAAGATGGAATCTGTTCCTCTAAGTAAATAGAGATAAAATCCTATGTTCATTTAATTGTTCTTGATGTTTCAAGTTCCTGGCTAGGACAGATAGATTTATACAGAAAAGAGTTTCTTATGAGAAAATCTTTTTAATCAAGAATTGGAATTAAAAGAGAACATAATATTCATAGCAAATGGAGTTTGACATAAACCATGACTCCAGCTTGAGTTGGGATTTTGTGACAGAGAGATTCTAGTGCATAGTAACATATGATTATAGGTTCATTTAAGCTAAACCTTATTACTAATTGGGTGGCCATGGCATGCTATGCTAGGTGTTAACCATGGTCTATGAGATGCATAAGATGATTTAGAGAAATCATTTAGGGTAAGAAAGAGTTCTGATGATATTAAGAGTTGATATCATGTCTCATTGTCAATTAGTGATGAGCCTGGTAAGTCACACATGTACACAAGTTATCACCTATTTAAATATGATTTAATTAATTAATTAAAGAGTTTAATTGATTAATTAAATAGGTTTGGTTTGCAATTAATTTGCAAAGTCCCTAGCATGACTTGAAACTAAATCTAGATTATTGGATGTGTAGTATAAATTAAATTTATATTTAAAGTGTTTAAATATAAATTTAATTAATGAGAAATTAATTAATAGAGATTAATTAATTAATTTATATTTGATATAAATTCATTAGAAGAAGAAAAATAATTATTTTTGGTTAAGAACTCAAAATTAAGACACATGGGCATTTTGGTCATTTCACAGTGTGACACGTGGCACCATGAGATGGTGACACCTGGGATTATACATAAGCTTTCCAAATGTTTTTTAATCATGTAAGATGATTAAAATCAAGATTAAATATAGGTTTGACACTTGGCACAATGTGATTGGGTCACTTAAACCTAGAGCTATTCAAAGGGTGACATGTGGCAAGGGTTTAATGTGTTAACCTAGCTATTTAAGTGTGGTTATGAAAAGCAAAATAACCAGTAGCCACTCCTCTCCTTTGTCACGCCACTTTGAGGCTTTTCATCTATCATTCTTCATCTCTCATCAATTCAAAGAGATTAGCCATCAATCTCTTGAATTAAGAATACTATAAATTGTTTCTAGTGTCCTGTTTACATCTCTAATCTCTTAAAAGGCAGAACTTGAATTTCTAATTAGTAGAAAAGGCTTTAAAAGCTGTTCAAGGGCTTCCATAGGTGTTCTTGGTGTGGACAAGCTAGAGGGACAACATCTGGTGTCCTAAAGACCAATCTCAAAGGCGCAGACATGCTGCAGTGCATCAAGAGGTTAGTGTAATCGTTCTTGATTTAATCTAGGGTTCTAAATTTAATCTGATTAACTTTAAAATCTTAAATGAAAAATACAGATCTAAAAGCATATTAAAAGAGTTTTAATATGTTGTTTATCATTGAAATCAAATAGATAAAAATAAATCTTGCATGATGTATGTGAACCTAGGTGAAAATTTTTGAATTCAATGGTATAAACTTGTGTTTTTCATGCTTCCGTTCCTTCAGGTAATTAATATTGATTATGTCTCCCATTAATAACGGTTAGTGTGGTAAGACTATATGAGTACTCATTAGCTAGCTAGCCCTTCCCTCATTAATAACGGTTAGTGAGGTTGAGATTGCTTTGTCGTGGTGTACAACACGGCACTGATCGTGAAATTTTGTGTCATGGCCTGAACTGTGTGTTGGTGTTGGCAACTCTAATGCTTTGTGAATTGTGATTTATGAAGTATGATTTCTCATTTGCAATGTTATTCAAATAAATGGCTCTTATGAACTTAGAACTCTTGTGAAGTTTTCATGCTTAAGAAAAATGTGATTTATTATGCTTTGACAAATTGTGTTTTATCTTAAGTTTTGTAGTTATTAGTTGTGCACCACTGAGTGATATACTCAGCGATAGCTTCTTTATGCTGTCGCAGGTAAGGGAAAGGAGAAGGCTGCCAAGTGAGAGACTTGAAAGCTGCATTTTGGTATTGTTTGTGGGTATATACATTGGGTATACCCTTGTGATTCCTTTGGATGTATTTTGTACCTATATGTATGGATGTACGGATATTGAGCAGTTTGTATTTAAAAGCATTGCATTGCTATCTCATTTTGAGTTTGTAACTATTTTTTATTTCACTTTGAGACTTATGAAAATGTAACTTTTGTAATATTTAGTCTATCATTATTTCCAATGAATGTTTACATGGAATTTTAACTATTCTCATGCAGTTTTCCGCAAAAGAATTGATAAGATAAAAAGTTATGGTTTGTTTTTAAATCCTTTGTAGCATAACTAATGAGTTATTTGTAGGTGGAGTTTGGTAATTCATTAGGTATGCTACGGGAACATGTCGTGCCTTATAAGGGATAGGGTGTGACAGGGGAAACGAGAAAGCTGCAAAGTAAGAGGCAGCAGAGTAGTATTTTGAGTTGACTTTGGGTATATTTTAGGTATACCCATTATAGATTAATTTTTATGTAATTTTGTGAAGGAGTGGAAGCATAAAAATTATTAGATTAGAACATTGAATTCAAAAATTTCTTCTAGGGTCTCATGCATCATGCAAGACTCATTATTTACCTAATTGATTTCAATGTTCAATTGCATATTAAAACCCTTTTAATATGTATTAGGATTTACATTTGCCATTTAAGATTTTTGAATTAACAGATTAATTCATTAGAACCCTAGATTAATTCAATAACATGTTCACTAACCTTTTGATGCACTGTAGATGTGATTGGTATCTTTGGGAAGCACCTAGGACTCCAAATGTTGTCCCTCTAGTTGTCCACACCAAGATTACCAATGGTAGCCCCTTGAACAACTTCTCAAGCGTTGCCAATCAATTAGAAATTAGGGATTTGCCTTTAGAGAGATTGTTGATGTATATAAGACACTAGAAACAATTTCTAGCAATTTTAATTCAAGAGAATATTGACCATTCTCTTTGAATTAATAAGAGATGAAGAAGAAGAGAGGAAGAGAGCCTCTTGGGTGGTGGCACCTTTGAGAGAAAAATCATATTGTTATTTCATTCTTTCATAACATCACATTATATAATTAGGTCATCACTTAAAACCCTTACCACATGTCATCTTCTGATTGCACCTTAATCTTAATTGACCTAATTACATTAAGCCAAGTGTCAAAACTAGGTTTAATCTTGACTTTGATCATCTTACATAATTGGAAGACAAATGGCAAGCTTATACGGTGCCATGTGTCAATATCTCATAGTGCCACATGTCACTCTGTGAAATAATCAAATTACCCTTGTGTTGTAATTTTGAGTTCTCAACCCAAAATAATTAATTCTACTCTTCTAATCAATTTATATCAAATATAAATTAATTAATTAATCTTTATTAATTAATTTCTCATAATTAAATTCATATTTACACACTTTAAATATAAATTTAACTTATATTATACATCTAATAACCTAGATTTTGTTTCAAGTCATGCTAAGGACTTTGCAATCTAAATGCAAACCAAACCTATTTAATTAACTAATTAAACTATTTAACTAATTAATTAAATCACATTTAACTTATTGATTACTTGTGTATGTGTGTGACTCACTAGGCTCATCACTAATTGGCAATAATATATGATATTAACTCTTAATATTATCAGAACTCTTTCTTACCATAAATGATTTCTCTAAGTCATTTTAGGCATCTCATAGACCATGGTTAATACCTAGCATAGCATGCCATGGCCATCGAATCAGTAATAAGGAATACCTTAAATGAACCTTTTATCATATATTGCCATGCACTAGAATCTCTCTGTTACAAAATCCCAATTTGAGTTGGAGTCATGGTTTATGTCAAATCCCATTTGCTATGAATATTATGTTCTCTTTTAATTCCAATTTTTTATTAAAAAGATTTTCTCATCAGAAACTCTTTTCTGATTAAATCTGTCTGTATTGGCCAGGAACTTAAACATCAAGAACAATTAAATGAATATAGAATTTTATCCCTATTTTACTCAGGGTAACAGATTCCATCTTGACAAATACCTGCCTCCATATATAACTAGTAGGAGCCGAACATGCCTATATACCCATACACAGTACAAGTATGAAAACAATATCAAACTCAAACCACCTATATATAAGATAACTGTATTATCTCAGGTCTAAAGATTATATGCACTGATATGATTTATGACAATGCATTGACAAGAGTAAACTCCACGTGTTTTTTATAAATGTCACTGGTTTGGCCTACTTATCATGCAAAAGTGCCTATCATGTTTGTTGTATGGCATGAGACTCACCATTCCATCTTATTTACATCTCATATAAATAACTTGGGAACAAACATGATTACAATCTTTCTGGATAAGTTATGTCCTTATTGTGAAGTATCATCGATTGTGAACCAATTTATGATACTTTGTGCTAGAAATACAGTCACTCATATTCTTAACAACTTAAGAATAGAATTTTTAACAAAATATCAATGGACCTTTTTTATTACACATAAATATGTTACATAAATGGAAAAGTGAAAACGCCTTTTTATTAATAAAACATGTATAAGATACATACTAAATGGTGTGCTCTAGGGCATACTACTAACAATCTCCCACTAGCACCACAGACATTCATTACAATATCTTAGACCCGTCTTCTCAAGATGTCAGTCTAACTAAGCTTGTGACATAGGCTTAGTGAATGGATCAGTTGGATTTTCAGCTGATGCTATTTTCTGCATGGCTGCATTGCCTTGCCAACCTATCTCTCTGATAATGTTGTAGCACCTTTCTATGTGTTTGGATTTCTGGTGAGACCGGGGTTCCTTATATCCAAACAGCCTTTTTTACAGCATCTGATGCAGTAATATACTCGGCCTCTGCAGTGGAATCAGTAGTTGTACTCTATTTGGAACTCTTTCAATTGACTACACCTCCATTACAAATGAACACATACCCAGAGGTAGACTTTCTATCATCGATATCTGATTAGAAATCAGAATCAGTATAACCATCCAATTGCAAGTCACCACCTCCATAAATCAAGAATAAATCCTTAGTTCTTCTCATGTACTTAAGGATATTCTTGACAGCTATCCAGGGTTCCAAACTTGGATTGGATTGAAACCTGCTAGTCAAACTAATAGCATATGCGATATCCAGCCTAGTACACAATATTGCATACATCAAACTTCCAATAGTCGAAGCATATGGAATTCTAGCCATTTTATCTCTTTCTTCAGGTGTCTTTGGAGACATCGCTTTAGAAAGGTGGATACCATGTCTCACTGGTAACAATCCTCTCTTGGAATCAAACATGCTAAACCTCTATAACACATTTTCCAAGCATAAACTTTGGGATAAACCGATTATTCTTTTCGGTCTATCTCTACAAATGTGAATCCCAAGAATATAGGTTGCCTTCCCTAAGTCTTTCATGGAGAATGTATTTGACAACCAGACCATTACAATTGTCCACATACCAGTGTCATTACCCATCAACAAAATGTCATCCACATATAAGACAAGGAAAGTGACAGCACTATTACTAACCTTTTTATATACACATGGTTCATCCTTATTTTTTATAAAACCAAATGACTTAATGGCTTCATCAAAACGGATGTTCTAACTCCTCGAAGCTTCTTTCTTCCCATAAATGGATCGCTTTAGCTTGCATACTTTGGAACCATATTGGGATTCAAAACCCCTAGGTTGTTCCATGAAAATGTTTTCTTCAATGTATCTATTGAGAAAAGCTACTTAGACATCCATCTGCCAAATCTCATAATCATAATATGCAGCTATTGCTAATAGAATCCTAATTGATTTAAGCATGGCAACAGGTGAGAAAGTCTCCTCATAGTCGATTCTTTGCCTTTTTTTATAGGTCTCAACCTTCCCATCAGAACTAACTTTCTTATTGAAAACCCATTTGTTCCCTATAGGTACAATACCATCAAGTGGGTCAGCAAGATCCCAAACTTGATTCTTATACATGGAATCAATCTTAGATTTCATAGCATCAATCCATTTTAAAGAGTCTATATCTGATATAGCTTCTTCATAGGTAAATGGATCATTTCCACGATCTACTTCTTCATAGTAGACAACTATTGTTCTTCTTTATGAAGAAAACCATATCTCACTGGTGGGTGAGATATCCTGCTTCATTTACAAGGAATAGCTGTAGATGTTTCATCAATATGTGTAGGTTGACTAGTGTTAGTAGTATGCCCTAGAGCATATCATTTAGTATGTATCTTGTACATGTTTTATTAATAAAAGGCATCTTCACTTTTCTATTTACATAATATATTTATGTGTAATAGAAAAGGTCCATTGATATTTTGTTAGAAATTCTATTCTTAAGTTCTTAAGAATATGAGTGATAGTATTTCTAGCGCAAAGTATCATAAATTGGTTCACAATTGAGGATACTTCACAACAAGGACATGACTTATCCAGAAAGATTGTAATGATGTTTGTTCCCAAGTTATTTATATGAGATGTAAATAAGATGGAATGGTGAGTCTCATGCCATATAACAAATATGATAGGCACTTATATATGATAAGTAGGTCGAACCAGTGACACTTATGACAAGCACATGGAGTTTACTCTTGTCAATGTATTGTCATAAATCATATCATTGCATATAATCTTTAGACTTGAGATAGCACAGTTATTGTGACACCCCTTACCCATTTATAGTATAGCCGAGTAAGATATATCGCGTAGTGTACCAGAATACCCTATTTTATTTCAATCATTTTTATCTTTCCTTATTTATTTTTATCATAGTTATGAAGTACAAATTGGTGAAGTATAATTTATTTAAGTCATTTATGGAAAACATCAATTTATTTGAGGTTCTGGAAATTTTATAGAAAATCCGGCAGAGTATCGGGTAAAAATGGAGAAAACAGTTCTTTGGAACCTGTGAAAAATACTTCCAAAATTTTCAATGAATTCCAAACTCTATTTCATTAAAAAAATCTCAATATTTTTTAACAACATTTCTATTTCTCAATCATTCATCTCATATGATATTCATGTAAAAGTCATAAATAAATATTCAACTTTTTATTCATAAACATAATTTTCACTATTTACATTAATAACAAAATGCATTACATGAGTTTCAATTTCACATGAGAAAGTAAAAGTTAATTACAAAATACCCAAAATGAAACCTAGTGTCCTACCAATGCACTGATGTCGGTGAGGTGACACGGATACTATGCAGAGCTACAGAAGGTCTCACCCAGTCTGTGGTCTACTGGGCTCTCGGTCGGTCTCTCCAAAACCTACGCGTGGCAAAAGCAATGCGCTAAGCAATAATGCTTAGTGGTGCCAATAATAAAATAAAAAGAAATAATAGAAAATAAATATGCAGTGCATGTCCTAATGTTTTATGTAGATAATTTTTCGATCATTATTGGTAATCTTATTTATTTTGTACTTGTTATATTCATAATTTAATTAAATTTATCCACTTCCATTTTTTTGGTTGTCCAAGTAACCTATACTGGATGACTGGACTGGATAAATGGATAAACTGGCACTGGGTATCAAGTACCTCGGTCCATCACACCATTGTTCACATATGTATCTCTCAGTGAGCAACAGAACAGCTAATGAGCTGTAATAAATATTAGGCACAAGGCCAAGTATCATTACAATGTCAGAATGGCTAAAAGCCATAAAATCACTGAATGGCATAATGCCATGTGCAGTACTGCTAACTGAACCCTATTGGCATACTAACCTATCCAAACCAATCTTGCTAGGTGTACTAGGGCATGTTACACTTTTAAACTCTATAATTCTTGAATTTTACGTTTAGGTGTTACTATTCATTTCATTAGTCAACTAAAATATTGACTTTTGCATAGACAATAGGTATATTGGTTCTAATACTCCCAACATACCACATTTTGCATTCTAAAATTATTGGTATTGGTTGCCAATGCCATTTCTAAGCTTAGTATTAGGTATTCAATTTTTTCATATTTCAAGCCTCATATTTACTGTTCTATTGGTCATTTATACAGTAGGAATTTGATAAAATTGTTTTCATGAAAGTTGTTCCTTATTTTGTCTAGTTACATTTCTTTTTTTTTTTTTAATCACTCCATTTGGAGTTTTGTAGCTCAAGTTATGGCCTAAAAACCATAACTGGCCGGATTGGACAGAATCCAAAATTATGGGCAAAACTGGTTCTGCCAGATTTGGTAACCTAAGTTTGGTTGGCAATTTGACTAGGTAATGGTCAGAATTTGGATTTGTGTTCATCATGAAAGTTATAGGTCTATATCTCAGCCTTTTCAGGTAAAATTTCAGGTCAATTGGACCTTTCTACACTGAGTTATGACCAAATGAATAAATACTGTTCATTTAGTCATTTTTCCCATGCAGAATGCAGGTCACCTGGATTAGGGCAATTTTTAGGTCAACTTGGTTTGGTTTTCTGGGCAAGGTTTCTATACCAAAGTTGTGCCATTATGTGTCTAGTTTCATGTCCATTTAGCCTTGCACCAATTGAACCTCTACAACTCCATTTATAACTGCCCAAACCTGTTGGACTCATGCTCAATCCTGCAGGTCAGCCAAGGCAGCTCACCCATACATAAATGGCAAGCCTCAACTCACTTTATTTCCTCATCATACACATTCAAATGGTCACTAATTGACCATTACAAGGTTAATGAACCATCACATGAGCAAACCCTAGAATTGTTCAAGTGTCCAATTTTTTTTTCATTTCACACATGCACAATTCTTGCATTTCATGTACTCAATTATGTTCAATCCCTCATCCACTACCAAAGGCTACTCATAACCATTTTTCTAACAAGCAAAATCATCAAACCCTAGCTAATCCTAGCTGCCAAATTTGTAGGGTGCACACACACACTTGTTTATTTTATTTTCTTACATTTCCTACACAATTCATGCACTTAGACATGAATTAAAGCAATAAGAACAAAGATTGGACACTAACCTTGAATGGAGCAGAATTTCAAGCTATCCAAACTTCTTTTTTTCTTCCTCTTTTGGCTGCCTAGAGGATGTTCAAGTTGCTAGGTTAATTTTTTGTGAAGCTAAGTGGTGGTTTCAAGGTGAGATTTGGTGTAAAATGAAGCTTTAGTGGAGCTTCAATGGTGGTTTTGGGTGGGAAGAGAGGATATGGCTGGTTGAAGGAAAGTGATGGCTGCCGGTTGCTATTGTGTATTTTTATCTCAATTATCCCCTTTTAATAAGGTAGCTTAATTGTGATTGGTGGGGACAAGGTTGATGACATGATGTGATGACAAAATTGTCATTTAATCTCATTTTTCTCTTCTTTTCTTCTCTACTCATTTTCAATTTAATCTTTAGCAATATTTATTCACATTTTATGTCATAATAATTATTTACTTAACTGAGCAAGTCAGCCAAAAATCACCTATGAAGACGAAATGATCAAAATGCCCTCCGTTGGGCTTAACAGACCAAAATTGTCTGTACCGATTGAAAATTTTTTTTAAGTATTTTCTTGGAATTCTAATTCCATAGGAACCTCAATGACCCTTCTCTGGAGTCCCAAAATTTTATAAATTTTCCCTCCGGTCTAGGGCTCCTAGTTGCGAGAACCGCAACTTCTCACTAGGTTACCCATCGCTAGGGCATCGGCTCATTTAACTTGGTTGTATTTTATTTCGAAAATTTTTCTTAAATTTTTTTTATTAATATTTGAGTTAATTATGGTTCCTCACTTTAGTTTAATATTTTTTCGAATGTTTTAGCTGTCTGGATCGACACTGGTCACCGGAACAGAAGAATGTACGGAGTTGCTACAGGGAGGGTGTTACAATTATCTTGTATATAGGTAGTTTGAGTTTGATACTGCTTTCATACTTGTACTATGTATGGGTATATGGGCATGTGTTGGCTCCTACTAGTTATATATGGAGGTAGGTGTTGATCAAGATGGAATCTGTTCCTCTAAGTAAATAGGGATAAAATCCTATGTTCATTTAATTGTTCTTAATGCTTCAAGTTCCTGGCCAGGACAGATAGATTTAATCAGAAAAGTGTTTCTGATGAGAAAATCTTTTAATCAAGCACTGGAATTAAAAGAGAACATAATATTCATAGCAAATGGGGTTTGACATAAACCATGACTCCAGCTCAAATTGGGATTTTGTAATAGAGAGATTCTAGTGTATGGTAACATATGATTATAGGTTCATTTTAGGTAAACCTTATTACTAATTGGGTGGCCATGGCATTGAAGGAACGGAAGCGTGAAAAACACAAGTTTATACCATTAAATTCAAAAATTTTCACCTAGGGTCACATGCATCATGCAAGATTTATTTTTATCTATTTGATTTCAATGATAAACAATATATTAAAACACTTTTAATATGTTTTTGGATCTGTATTTTCCATTTAAGATTTTAAAATTAATCAGATTTATTTTAGATACCTAGATTAAATCAAGAACGATTACACTAACCTCTTGATGCACTGCAGCGTGTCTGCGCCTTTGAGATTCGTATTCAGGACACCAGATGTTGTGCCTCTAGCTTGTCCACACCAAGAACACCTATGGCAGCCGTTGAACAGCTTCTAAAGCATTTTCTATTAATTAGAAATTCAAGTTCTGCCTTTTTAAGAGATTAGAGATGTAAACAGGACACTAGAAACAATTTCTAGTGTTTTTAATTCAAGAGATTAATGGCCAATCTCTTTGAATTTATGAGAGATGAAGAAGAATAGAAGAAAAGCCTCAAAGTGGCGTGACAAAGGAGAGGAGTGGCTGCTGGTTGCTTTTTATTTTCATAACAACACTTAAATAGCTAGGTTAACACATTAAACCCTTGCCACATGTCACCCGTTGATTAGCTCTAGGATTAAGTGACCCAATCACATTGTGCCAAGTGTCAAACCTATATTTAATCTTGATTTTAATCATCTTACATGATTAAAAAACATTTGGCAAGCTTATGTGTAATCCCATGTGTCACCATCTCATGGTGCCACGTGTCACACTGTGAAATGACCAAAATGCCCCTGTGTCTTAATTTTGAGTTCTTAACACAAAATAATTATTTTTTTTCTTCTAATCAATTTATATCAAATATAAATTAATTAATTAATCTCTATTAATTAAATTCTCAATAATTAAATTCATATTTAAACACTTTAAATATAAATTTAACTTATACTATACATCCAATAATCTAGATTTGGTTTCAAGTCATGCTAGGGACTTTGCAATTTAATTGCAAACCAATCCTATTTAATTAATCAATTAAACTCTTAATTAATTAATTAAAGAATATTTAAATAGGTGATAACTTGTGTACGTGTGTGACTTACTAGGCTCATCACTAATTGACAATGTGACATGATATCAACTCTTAATATCATCAGAACTCTTTCTTACCATAAACGATTTCTCTAAATCATTTTATAAACCTCATAGACCATGGTTAACACCTAGCATAGCATGCCATGGCCACCCAATTAGTAATAAGGTTTACCTTAAATGAACCTATAATCATATGTTACCATGCACTAGAATCTCTCTGTTATAAAATCCCAACTCAAGCTGGAGTCATGGTTTATGTCAAACTCCATTTGCTATGAATATTATGTTCTCTTTTAATTCCAATTCTTGATTAAAAAGATTTTCTCCTTAGAAACTCTTTTCTGAATAAATCTATCTGTCCTGGCCAGGAACTTGAAACATCAAGAACAATTAAATGAACATAGGATTTTATCTCTATTTACTTAGAGGAACAGATTCCATTTTGTTCAACACCTACCTCCATATATAACTAGTAGGAGCCAACACATGCCCATATACCCATAGTACAAGTTTGAAAGCAGTATCAAACTCAAACTACCTATATACAAGATAACTGTGCTATCTCAGGTCTAAAGATTATATGCACTGATATGATTTATGACAAAACATTGACAAGAGTGAACTCCATGTGCTTGTCACAAGTGTCACTGGTTCGGCCTACTTATCATTTATAAGTGCCTATCATGTTTGTTATATGGCATGAGACTCACCATTCCATCTTATTTATATCTCATATAAATAACTTGGAAATAAACATGAATACAATATTTCTGGATAAGTCATGTCCTTATTATGAAGTATCCTCGATTGTGAACCTATTTATGATACTTTGTGCTAGAAATATTGTCACTCATATTCTTAACAAATTAAGAATAATATTTCTAACAAAATATCAATGGACCATTTCTATTACACATAAATATATTATGTAAACGGAAAAGTGAAAAAGCCTTTTATTAATAAAATATGTACAAGATACATACTAAATGATATGCTCTAGGGCATACTACTAACAATCTCCCACTAGCACTAGAGCCATTCATTACAATATCTTAGACCTATCTTCTCAAGATATCGGTCTAACTGAGTCTGTGACATAGGCTTAGTGAATGGATCAGCTAGATTTTCAGCTGATGCTATTTTTTGCATGGCTACATCGCCTCGCCCAACTATTTCTCTGATAATGTGGTAGCGCCTTTCTATGTGTTTGGATTTCTAGTGAGACCTTGGTTCCTTAGCCTGTATGACTGCTCCATTATTGTCACAGTGCAGTGCAACTGCTGACTCAAATGAAGGAACTATTGTAAGTCCTGTCACGAACTTCTTTATCCAAACAGCTTCCTTTGCAGCATCTGATGCAGCAATATACTCAGCCTCTTTAGTGGAAACTGTAGTCGTGCTCTGTTTGGAACTCTTACAACTGACTGCACCCCCATTACAAATGAACACATATCTAGAGGTAGACTTTCTATCATCGATATCTGATTGGAAATCAGAATCAGTATAACCATCCAATTGCAAGTCTCCACCTCCATAAATCAAGAATAAATCCTTAGTTCTTCTCAAGTACTTAAGGATATTCTTGACAGTTATCTAGTATTCCAAACCTGGATTGGATTGATACCTGCTAGTCAAACTAACAACATATGTGATATCCGGCCTAGTACACAACATTGCATACATTAAACTTCCAATAGCCGAAGCATATGGAATCCTGGCCATCCTATCTCTTTCTTCAGGTGTCTTTGGAGACATCTCTTTAGAAAGGTGGATACCATGCTTCACTGGTAACAATCCTCTCTTCGAATCAAGCATGTTAAACCTCTTTAACACCTTTTCCAAGTATCGACTTTGAGATAAACTAATTATTCTTTTCGCTCTATCTCTATAGATGCGAATCCCAAGAATATAGGTTGCCTCTCTTAAGTCTTTCATGGAGAATGTATTTGACAACCATACCTTTATAGTCGTTAACATACCTGTGTCATTACCCATCAACAGTATGTCATCCACATATAAGACAAGGAAAGTGATAGCACTGTCACTAACCTTCTTATATACACATGGCTCATCCTCATTTTTGATAAAACCAAAGGATTTAATGGCTTCATCAAAACGGATGTTCCAACTCCTCGAAGCTTGTTTCAACCCATAAATGGATCGCTTTAGCTTGCATACCTTGGAACCATCTTGGGATTCAAAACCCCTAGGTTGTTCCATGAAAATGTTTTCTTCAATGTATCCATTGAGAAAAGCTGTTTTGACATCCATCTGCCAAATCTCATAATC
This sequence comes from Hevea brasiliensis, assembly GCF_030052815.1. Lineage (NCBI taxonomy): Eukaryota > Viridiplantae > Streptophyta > Magnoliopsida > Malpighiales > Euphorbiaceae > Hevea > Hevea brasiliensis. The sequence continues at coordinate 36,431,370 of NC_079497.1, read as the reverse complement.
ATAGTATGCAGCTATTGCTAATAAAATCCTAATTGATTTAAGCATGGTAACAGGCGGGAAAGTTTCCTCATAGTCGATTCCTTGCCTTTAGCGAAACCCTTTCGCTACTAGCCTTGCCTTATAGGTCTCTACCTTTCCATCAGAACTAATTTTCTTCTTGAAAACCCATTTGTTCCCTATAGGTACAATACCTTCAGGTGGGTCCACAAAATCCCAAACTTGATTCTTATACATGGAATCAATTTCAGATTTCATAGCATCAATCCATTTTGAAGAGTCTATATCTGATATAGCTTCTTCGTAGGTAAGTGGATCATCTCCTTGATCTACTTCTTCATGAGTAGACAACTCTTGTTCTTCTTCATGAAGAAAACCATATCTCACTGGTGGGTGAGATACCCTGGTTGTTCTACGAGGAACAACTGTAGATGTTTCATCAACGGGTATAGGTTGACTAGATGGATCTATGTCCATCTGATCTGTTGGTTGGTCATAATTTTCCAATTCTAACTCTATTTGCCTTCCTTTGCCTCCTTCTTGAACAAACTGTTGTTCAAGAAGTGTGGTATCTCTACTTATCACAACATTTTGTGAAGTAGGCAAATAAAAATAATATCCAAAACTATCTTTTGGATATCCAACAAATCGACCTTTTTCTGATCTGGTCTCCAATTTATCAGTGTTCAGCTTTTTGATATAAGCTGGAAAATCCCAAATCCTAACATGCTTAAGACTTAATTTTTTTCCATGCCATATCTCATAAGGTGTGGAAGAAACTGATTTTGATGGAATCCTATTCAGAATATACAAAGCTGATTCTAATGCAGATCCCCAAAAAAAGATTGGCATATCAGTAAAGCTCATCATACTACGTACCATATCCAATAGGGAACGATTTCTCCTTTCAGATATACCATTCAGCTGTGGCGTTCCTAGAGGAGTCAGCTAAGAAACAATGCCATGCTCTCTCAAGTATTCATAAAATTCAGTACTCAAATATTCACCTCCACGATCTGATCGAAGAGCTTTAATACTCTTTCCTGTTTGATTTTCTACTTCAGATTTAAATTCCTTTAACTTTTCAAAGGATTCATGTTTGTATTTCATCAAATACAAATACCCAAACCTTGATTTATCATCAGTAAAGGTAATAAAATAATGAAAACCCCCTCTAGCCATTTTTTTAAATGGACCACATACATCACTATGTATTAGCTCCAAAATATTTTCAGCTCTTAGCCCTTGTCCAACAAAGGGTGATCTAGTCATTTTGCCCTGAAGGCAAGATTCACAAGTTGGAGTAGGCTCAGAGCCCAATGAGGATAGAATCCCCATTTTCTCCAGTTTTTCAATCCTATCTTCTGCAACATGACATAACCTTAAGTGCCAAATATATTTTGAACTTGAGTTGGTTTTCACCATGGCATTGCATTCTTGTAGATCACTTGCATTCAATTTGTGTTTGTCATTATTACCTAAATAATAAAGACCATCATTCATATAACCCGAACCAACATATGTATTTCCAAAATAACTATTGCAAACATCATCAGTGAACTGAAATTTATAGCCATTTCTAGTCAAACTAGATATAGAAATGATGTTCTTAAAAGCATCAGGTACATATAAAATATTATCCAAACACAAAACATGTCCAAACATGTATAAAGATTTAGATCCTATGGCTAAAGCTTCAACAGTTGAACCATTGCCAATCCAGACTCTAATATCTTGAGAACGCAAGCTGCTACTGTTTGCTAGTTCCTGCATATCATTAGAAATGTGAGAACTGGCACCAGTATCTAAAACCCAAGCTGTAGATGAACTATGAGTATCATCAGAATCTAAATAAGAAGATATGGACATACCTTCCGAAGGTGTATCCTTCTTGTCCTTCAAAGAAGCAAGATACTCTGGGCAGTTCCTTTTCCAGTGCCCATCCTTTTGGCAGTGGAAACACTTTCCTTCGCCTCCATCAGCTTTAGTCTTCCTTTTCTGTTTAGCTATTTTCTTGGAAGGACCAGGAATCTGAGGTTTCTTTTTCTTATTGCCCTTCTTCTTGTTGGACTTTCCAGCTGAAGAAGATGCAATCAAAGCTACCTCTTTTCCTTTATTGCCTGGCATATTCTTTTAGGCAATAACCAGCATGTTGAGTAAACCAGCTAAGGTGCATTCCTGTTTAGTCATATGGAAATTTGTCACAAAATTCCCAAAAGACTCAGGAAGGGACTGAAGGATCAAATCCGTTTGTAGTTGGAAATCCATGTTGAAGTCGAGATGTTCCAACTGCTCAATCAGCCGAATCACCTTGTGGACATGATCCCCAACATTCTGTCCCTCATACATCCTCATACGGAATAGCTGTCTAGATATCTCATACCTAGCATTCCTGCTGTGCTCACCATACAACTCTTGTAGGTGAAGGAGGATCTCACTCACACTCTGCATGTTCTCATGTTGCTTCTGTAACTCATTACTCATGGAAGCAAGCATGTAAAACTTAGCTCTCATATCATGCTCCTTCCACTTGTCCAAAGTTTCATGTTCCTCTTGTGTGGCCTCTGGAAATAAGGGACCAGGAACATTCGAATCTAGAACATTTCCTATATGTTCAAGGTTCAGGACAAGTTTCAAATTTCTTAGCCAATCTGACAGATTAGGTCCTGTCAACCTATTGTGATCAAGTATGCTTGCAAGGATATTGGATGGTGGTGGTTGTTTTGTGCTCATTTTTATCAAAAAATTAACTGTAGAAAATAACCAGAATAATTAGTAAATGTATCATGTAATTAACCAAAATGATTATGGTCTTTTAATCAAATTGGTCCTTCCACTAACTTAGCGAATCCTACACTTCCAAAGTAGAAAACGGAAATCCTAGTTGGATGGATTTCTAGTGGGTGATTGAATTCTTATAATTCTATTGATCATCCTCAGGTGCATCCATTATTGAAATTGCAATAAACTATAGGTGAGCAACTCCTTGACCATCACATCTCATGCGAGGTTCAATCCTTTACCTAGCCCCTAATGCTCAAAATCTTAGGTACATCCATTATTGACTTATCTTGCATTAGTTAAGTTGATCCCATTGTGCCAGTAATTATGCAAATAATTTTAATGTCCTCAGGTACATCCAATATCGGCCACTAAACCATTTACATATTTACAACATCTCATGCTTAACAATTATTCTTAAGAAAATCTCTTAAATTAATTGCATCTTATGCAACTATTTAAAATTTCTTAAAATAATTGCCCCAATGGAGGGCCTATGTTATAATTACTTTAATTATAGTATTTCCAACTTAATCATTTGTTTGGAAGATTTTATGGTCATTCTAACTACTATTAAGGTCTCACTTTACACATTATCCACTTAGCATGCATATATCATATAATAGCATACATTCCCATACATCTCATGCATTCATGGATAAGCAATAAATATGGTATGATCATGGACTTTCTAAGGGATTCAATTCTGAGCCACCAAGAATTGAATCAGGGCATTCCTAGGTGCATTTCATTCATTTTACAAGAGTTGCTAAAGGAGTACATAATCAACACTTGATCTTGAATTCCTCCCACTGATCCCACCAATGCTCTTGACCTCCTTGAACTTCTTGCAATCTAATATTACATAGTAATCCTTGGCATACCAAGGCGAATTTACAAGAACTTAAATAAATGAAATTACAACCCAAAAATTATTACAAACTTAATAATACATGCCCAAAATAAATTAAAATAAATTAATTAATTTACAATCCCAAAGAAACATAAAAGAAATAAATCCAATCACATTGGTTTTTTATAGTCCATGATCATCCATCATGCATATCACTATTTAACAATTAAATAAAACATACTTAAATTAAATTGAATATCTCATATTCAACTTAAAAATCCAGATTTGAATATGATTTAAATAAATTTAAAAATTCAGATTTGAATCTCATTCAAACAAATTTAAAAATTCAGATTAGAATCACATTCAAACAACTTAAAAAATTCAGATTTGAATGACATTCAAACATTTTTTTAAAAAAAAATCAGATCTGAATTTTATTCAATGAATTTTAAAAAATCAAATTTAAATATGATTCAAACAACTTTAAAAATTCATATTTGAATCACATTCAAACAACTTTTAAAATTCTGATTTGAATCATAATTTAATTGTGTGATTAAAAATCCTAATTAAACATTTTAATTAGTCATATGATGAACCTTTCATCATGCAACAATTGCAGAATTTAATAACAACCATGCGCACCATGATTTTCCCAAGCCATGCACACCATGTTAGAGTTCATCAAGCATGCCGCCACACCTCTTGATCCAACCAGCAATGGATCAATCATCTCATTATCAAATCACACAATTAAATCATATAATCAACAATCTAAATGGCAAATATAGTGGCTCTGATACCAATTAAAGGAATGGAAGCGTGAAAACACAAGTTTATACCATTGAATTCAAAAATTTTCACCTAGGGTCACATGTATCATGCAAGATTTATTTTTATCTATTTGATTTCAATGATAAACAACATATTAAAACTCTTTTAATATGTTTTTGGATCAATATTTTCCATTTCAGATTTTAAAATTAATCAGATTAATTTTAGAATCCTAGATTAAATCAAGAACAATTACACTAACCTCATGATGCACTGCAGCGTGTCTGCGCCTTTGAGATTCATCTTCAGGACACCAGATGTTGTCTCTCTAGCTTGTCCACACCAAGAACACCTATGGCAGCCTTTGAACAGCTTCTAAAGCTTTTTCTATTAATTAGAAATTCAAGTTCTGCCTTTTTAAGAGATTAGAGATGTAAGCAGGACACTAGAAACAATTTCTAGTGTTCTTAATTCAAGAGATTGATGGCTAATCTCTTTGAATTGATGAGAGATGAAGAATAATAGAAGAAAAGCCTCAAAGTGGTGTGACAAAGGAGAGGAGTGGCTGCTGGTTGCTTTTTCTTTTCATAACAACACTTAAATAGCTAGGTTAACACATTAAACCCTTGCCACATGTCACCTTTTGATTAGCTCTAGGTTTAAGTGACCCAATCACATTGTGCCAAGTGTCAAACCTATATTTAATCTTGATTTTAATCATCTTACATGATTAAAAAACATTTGGCAAGCTTATGTGTAATCCCATGTGTCACCATCTCATGGTGCCACATGTCACACTATGAAATGACCAAAATGCCCCTATGTATTAATTTTGAGTTCTTAACCCAAAATAATTATTTTTCTTCTTCTAATCAATTTATATCAAATATAAATTAATTAATTAATCTCTATTAATTAATTTCTCAATAATTAAATTCATATTTAAACACTTTAAAAATAAATTTAACTTATACTATACATCCAATAATATATATTTGGTTTCAAGTCATGCTAGGGACTTTGCAATTTAATTGCAAACCAAACCTATTTAATTAATCAATTAAACTCTTTAATTAATTAATTAAATTGTATTTAAATAGGTGATAACTTGTGCATGTGTGTGACTTACTAGGCTCATCACTAATTGGCAATGAGACATGATATCAACTCTTAATATCATCAGAACTCTTTCTTACCATAAACAATTTATCTAAATCATTTTATGAACCTCATAGGCCATGGTTAACACCTAGCATAGCATGCCATGGCCACCCAATTAGTAATAAGGTTTACCTTAAATGAACCTATAATCATATGTTACCATGCACTAGAATCTCTCTATTACAAAATCCCAACTCAAGTTAGAGTCATGGTTTATGTCAAACTCCATTTGCTATGAATATTATATTCTCTTTTAATTCCAGTTCTTGATTAAAAAGATTTTCTCATTAGAAACTCTTTTCTGAATAAATCTATCTGTCCTGGCCAAGGACTTGAAACATCAAGAACAATTAAATGAACATAGGATTTTGTCTCTATTTACTTAGAGGAACAGATTCCATCTTGATCAACACCTACCTCCATATATAACTAGTAGGAGCCAACACATGCCCATATACCCATACATAGTACAACTGTGAAAGCAGTATCAAACTCAAACTACCTATATACAAGATAACTGTGCTATCTCAGGTCTAAAGATTATATACACTGATATGATTTATGACAAAACATTGACAAGAGTAAACTCCATGTGCTTGTCATAAGTGTCACTGGTTCGGCCTACTTATTATTTATAAGTGCCTATCATGTTTGTTATATGGCATGAGACTAACCATTCCATCTTATTTATATCTCATATAAATAACTTGAAAACAAACATGAATACAATCTTTCTGGATAAGTCATGTCCTTATTATGAAGTATCCTCGATTGTGAACCTATTTATGATACTTTGTGCTAGAAATATTATCACTCATATTCTTAAGAACTTAAGAATAATATTTATAATAAAATATCGATGGACCTTTTCTATTACACATTAATATATTATGTAAACAGAAAAGTAGAAATGCCTTTTATTAATAAAATATGTACAAGATATATACTAAATGATATGCTCTAGGGCATACTACTAACAGGCATGCTATGCTAGGTGTTAACCATGGTCTATGAGGTGCATAAAATGATTTAGAGAAATCATTTGTGGTAAGAAAGAGTTCTGATGATATTAAGAGTTGATATCATATCTCATTGTAAATTAGTGATGAGCCTAGTAAGTCACACACATACACAAGTAATCACCAAATTAAATACGATTTAATTAATTACTTAAAGAGTTTAATTGATTAATTAAATAGGTTTGGTTTACAATTAGATTGCAAAGTCCCTAGCATGGCTTGAAACCAAATCTAGATTATTGGATGTAGCGTATAAGTTAAATTTATATTTAAAGTGTTTAAATATGAATTTAATTAATGAGAAATTAATTAATAAAGTTTAATTAATTGATTTATATTTGATATAAATTGATTTGAAGAAGAGAAATAATTATTTTGGGTTGAGAACTCAAAATTAAGACACAGGAGCATTTTAGTCATTTCACAGGGTGACATGTGGCACCATGAGATGGTGACACATGGCACTACACATATGCTTGTCAAATGTTTTTCAATCATGTTAGATGACTAAAAATTAAGATTAAATATAGGTTTAACACTTGGCACAATGTGATTGGGTCAATTAAACCTAGAGCCAATTAGAAGGTGACATATGGAAAGGATTTTTAAGTGGTGACCTAACTATATAACTGTAAGGATGGTAGAACAAAACACAACCAGCTGCTGCCTCCCTTTGTGCCGCCACCCTTGAGGCTTCCATTCTCTCTTCTTCTTCATCTCTCATCAATTCCAAGAGATTAGCAAACAATCTCTTGAATTAAAAATACTAGAAATTATTTCTAGTGTCCTATTTACATCTTTAATCTCTTAAAAGCCAAAACTTGATTTTCTAAGTAATAGAAAAAGCTTTAGAAGCTGTTTAAGGGCTGCACTTATTCATGACCTAATCTAGGGTTCTAAAATTAATTTGATTGCTTTTAAAATCTTAAATGGCAAATACAGATCCAAAAACATATTAAAATAGTTTTAATATGTTTTTTTATCATTGAAATCAAATAGATAAAAATAAATCTTGCATGATGCATGTGACCCTAGGTGAAAATTTTTTAATTCAATGATACAAACTTATGTTTTTCATGCTTCCGCTCCTTTAATTAGTATCAGAGCCACTATATTTGCCATTTAGATTGTTGTTTATATGATTTAATAGTGTGGTATGACCATGAGATGATATATCCATTGCTGGTTGCAAAGAAAACCCTTGAACAACTTCTAAAGCTTTTTTTTTTTATTAATTAGAAAATTAAGTTTTGCCTTTTAAGATATTAAAGATGTAAATAGGACACTAGAAACAATTTATAGTATTTTTAATTCAAGAGATTATTTGCTAATCTCTTGAAATTGATGAGAGATGAAGAAGAAGAGAGAATGGGAGCCTCAAGGGTGGCGGCACAAAGGGAGGTAGTAGCTGGTTATAATTTTTCCTGTCATCTTGTATATAGGTAGTTTGAGTTTGATACTGCTTTCATACTTATACTATGTATGGGTATATGGGCATGTGTTGGCTCCTACTAGTTATACATGGAGGTAGGTTTTGATCAAGATGGAATCTGTTCCTCTAAGTAAATAGAGATAAAATCCTATGTTCATTTAATTATTCTTGATGTTTTAAGTTCCTGGCCAGGACAAATAGATTTATTCAGAAAAGAGTTTCTGATGAGAAAATCTTTTTAATCAAGAACCGGAATTAAAAGAGAACATAATATTCATAGCAAATGGAGTTTGACAAAAATTATGACTCCAGCTTGAGTTGGGATTTTGTAACAGAGAGATTCTAGTGCATGGTAACATGTGATTATAGGTTCATTTAAGGTAAACCTTATTACTAATTGGGTGGCCATGGCATGGTATGCTAGGTGTTAACCATGGTCTATGAGGTTCATAAAATGATTTAGAGAAATCATTTATGGTAAGAAAGAGTTCTGATGATATTAAGAGTTGATATCATGTCTCAATGCCAATTAATGATGAGCCTAGTAAGTCACACACATACACAAGTTATCACCTATTTAAATATGATTTAATTAATTAATTAAAGAGTTTAATTGATTAATTAAATAGGTTTGGTTTGCAATTAAATTACAAAGTCCCTAGCATGACTTGAAACTAAATCTAGATTATTGGATGTGTAGTATAGATTAAATTTATATTTAAAGTGTTTAAATATGAATTTAATTAATGAGAAATTAATTAATAGAGATTAATTAATTAATTTATATTTGATATAAAATGATTAGAAGAAGAAAAATAATTATTTTGGGTTAAGAACTCAAAATTAAGACACAGGGGCATTTTGGTTATTTCACAGTGTGACACGTGGCACCATGAGATGGTGACACATGGGATTACACATAAGCTTGCCAAATGTTTTTTAATCATGAAAGATGATTAATATCAAGATTAAATATAGGTTTGACACTTGGCACAATGTGATTTGGTCACTTAAACCTAGAGCTAATCAAAGGGTGACATGTTGCAAGGGTTTAATGTGTTAACCTAGCTATTTAAGTGTGGTTATGAAAAGAAAAAATAACCAGTAGCCACTCCTCTCCTTTGTCACGCCACTTTGAGGCTTTTCATCTATTTTTCTTCATCTCTCATCAATTCAAAGAGATTAGCCATCAATCTCTTGAATTAAGAACACTAGAAATTGTTTATAGTGTCCTGTTTACATCTCTAATCTCTGAAAAGGCAGAACTTGAATTTCTAATTAATAGAAAAGGCTTTAGAAGCTGTTCAAGGGCTGCCATAGGTGTTCTTGGTGTGGACAAGCTAGAGGGACAACATCTGGTGTCCTGAAGATGAATCTCAAAGGCTCAGACATGCTGCAGTGCATCAAGAGGTTAGTGTAATCGTTCTTGATTTAATCTAGGGTTCTAAAATTAATCTGATTAATTTTAAAATCTTAAATGGCAAATACAGATCCAAAAACATATTAAAAGAGTTTTAATATGTTGTTTATCATTGAAATCAAATAGATAAAAATAAATCTTGCATGATGCATGTGACCCTAGATGAAAATTTTTGAATTCAATGGTATAAACTTGTGTTTTTCACGCTTCCGTTCCTTCAAGTGAATGGAGCAGCTGGATTTTCTGCATGGCTACATCGCCTCATTCAACTATTTCTCTGATAATGTGGTAGCACCTTTCTATGTGTTTAGACCGGGATTCCTTAGCTTGTATGATTGCTCCATTGTTGTCACAGCGTAGTGGAACTGCAGACACAATGGAAGGAACTACTGCAAGTTCTGTCATGAACTTCTTTATCCAAACAGCTTCCTTTGCAGCATTTGATGCAGCAATATACTCAGCCTCGATAGTGGAATCTGCAGTCATCCTCTGTTTGGAACTCTTCCAACTGACTGCACCTACATTAGAAATGAACACATACCCAGAGGTAGACTTTCTATCATCGATATCTAATTGGAAATCAGAATCAGTATAACCATCCAATTGCAAGTCTCCACCTCCATAGATCACGAATAAATCCTTAGTTCTTCTCAAGTACTTAAGGATATTCTTGATAGCTATCTAGTACACAACATTGCATACATTAAACTTCCAATAGCCGAAGCATATGAAATCCTGACCATTTTATCTCTTTCTTCAAGTGTCTTTGGAGACATCTCTTTAGAAATGTGGATACCATGTCTCACTAGCAACAATCCTCTCTTGGAATCAAGCATGCTAAACCTCTTTAACACCTTTTCTAAGTATAGACTTTGGGATAAACCAATTATTCTTTTCGCTCTATCTCTATAGATGCAAATCCCAAGAATATAGGTTGCCTCCCCTAAGTCTTTCATATAGAATGTATTTGACAACTATACCTTTACAGTTGTCAACATACCTGTGTCATTACCCATCAACAGTATGTCATCCACATATAAGACAAGGAAAGTGATAGCACTGTTACTAACCTTCTTATATACACATGGCTCATCCTCATTTTTGATAAAACCAAATGACTTAATGGATTCATCAAAACGGATGTTCCAACTCCTCGAAGCTTGTTTCAACCCATAAATGGATCGTTTTAGCTTGCATACCTTGGAACCATCTTGGGATTCAAAACCCCTAGGTTATTCCATAAAAATGTTTCCTTCAATGTATCCATTGACAAAAGCTGTTTTGACATCCATCTGCCAAATCTCATAATCATAGTATGGAGCTATTGCTAATAGAATCCTAATTGATTTAAGCATGGCAACAGACGAGAAAGTCTCCTCATAGTCGATTCCTTGCCTTTGGCGAAACCCTTTCACTACTAGCCTTGCCTTATAGGTCTCTGTTAGTAGTATGCCCTAGAGCATATCATTTAGTATGTATCTTGTACATGTTTTTACTAATAAAAGGCATTTTCAGTTTTCCATTTACATAATATATTTATGTATAATAGAAAAGGTGCATTGATATTTTGTTAGAAATTCTATTCTTAAGTTGTTAAGAATACGAGTGACAGTATTCTAGTACAAAGTACCATAAATAGGTTCACAATCGAGGATACTTCATAATAAGGACATGACTTATCCAAAAAGATTGTATTCATGTTTGTTCCTAAGTTATTTATATGACATATAAATAACATAGAATGGTGAGTCTCATGCCATATAACAAACATGATAGGCACTTATACATGATAAGTAGGCCGAACCAGTGACACTTATGACAAGCACATGGAGTTTACTCTTGTCAATGCATTGTCATAAATCATATCAGTGCATATATTCTTTAGACCTGAGATAGCACAGTTATCTTATATATAGGCGGTTTGAGTTTGATACTGCTTTCATACTTATACTGTGTATGGGTATATGGGCATGTGTTGGCTCCTACTTGTTATATATGGAGGTAGGTGTTGATCAAGATGGAATCTGTTCCTCTAAGTAAATAGAGATAAAATCCTATGTTCATTTAATTATTCTTGTTGTTTCAAGTTCCTGGCCAGAACAGATAGATTTATTCAGAAAGACTTTCTGATGAGAAAATCTTTTTAATCAAGAATTAGAATTAAAAGAGAATATAATATTCATAGCCAATGGAGTTTGACATAAACCATGACTCCAGCTTGAGTTGGGAATTTGTAACAGAGAGATTATAGTGCATGGTAACATATAATTATAGGTTTATTTAAGGTAAACTTTATTACTAATTAGATAGTCATGGCATGCTATGCTAGGTGTTAACCATGGTCTATGAGGTGCATAAAATGGTTTAGAGAAATCATTTATGGTAAGAAAAAGCTCTAATGATTTTAAGAGTTTATCATATCTCATTGCCAATTATTGATAAGCCAAGTAAGTCACACACATACACAAGTTATCACCTAATTAAATATAATTTAATTAATTAATTAAATAGTTTAATTGATTAATTAAATAGGTTTAGTTTGCAATTAAATTGCAAAGTCCCTAGCATGGCTTGAAACTAAATCTAGATTATTGGATGTATAGTATAAGTTAAATTTATGTTTAAAGTGTTTAAATATGAATTTAATTAATGAGAAATTAATTAGTAAAGTTTAATTAATTGATTTATATTTGATATAAATTGATTTGAAGAAGAGAAATAATTATTTTGGGTTGAGAACTCAAAATTAAGACATAGGGGCATTTTAGTCATTTCACCTGGTGACATGTGGCACAATGAGATGGTGACACATGGCACTACACATAAGCTTGCCAAATGTCTTTTAATCGTGTAAGATGATTAAAAATTAAGATTAAATATAGGTTTGACACTTGGCACAATGTGATTGGGTAAATTAAACCTAGGGCCAATCAAAAGGTGACATATGGCAAGGGTTTTAAGTGGTGACCTAGCTATATAAGTGTACGAATGAAAGAAAAAACACAACCAGCTACTGCCTCCCTTTGTGCTGCCACCCTTGAGGCTGCCATTCTGTCTTCTTCTTCATCTTCATCAATTCCAAGAGATTAGCAAACAATCTCTTGAATTAAAAATACTAGAAATTGTTTCTAGTGTCCTGTTTACATCTTTAATCTCTTAAAAGGCAAAACTTGATTTTCTAATTTATAGAAAAAGCTTTAGAAGCTGTTCAAGGGCTGCACTTGTTCTTGATCTAATCTAGGGTTCTAAAATTAATCTGATTAATTTTAAAATCTTAAATGGCAAATACAGATCCAAAAACATAATTAAAAGAGTTTTAATATGTTTTTTGTCATTGAAATCAGATAGATAATGTCACACCCTACACCTCCGTAAGGCATAACATGATCCCGTTGTATACTTAATGAATTACCAACTTCGTCTACTGATAACCCACTAAACCTTTGAAGAATTAATAATTTCTGTAAAAATTTTGGCAGAGTGCTATTTGTATTTTAAATAAAATAGTTCTTCAAAAACTTGTAAAAAAAGCACTTCAATTAATTTGTTCAATTCCCAAACTCCAATATTCAATCAACACAATAAGTTTCCAGTGTTTTCAAAAGCTGAGACAAAAGAATAATTTAGTTTACAACTAAATTATACATACAGTAAACATACATTATAATACAAAATGCATAATATGGTATACGCAATATACCCGATGATCTCTCAATGTAGTACTAGCAACCTAGTCTGCTGCCCTGTCAGTCTGTCTACGTGTGACAGCAACGAAAAGCTATCACTGAGCCAATGTCTCAGTGGTGCACAACATTAACAAAATGCAACTTTAAATCATAAATCATAAGTCATATAAATAGTGGATACTTAAAACCATAGTTAAATTCAAAGACAGTGAATGTCATAAAGAATTTAAACTCCATTTCACAATATCACAACAAATATCAATAAATCACACACACAACTTAATCATGTTTATCACACCTTACCCCTCTGTAAGGCATAACATGATCCCGTAGAATACCTAATGAACTACCGAACTTCACCTACCGATAATTCATTAAGTACCCTACAAGGGATTTTAAAATAATTTTCTTACTTTTGATAAGTGGTGAGCATTTTCTAATAAGTACTTAAAACATTTAGTTAAAATTAAAACTAGTTAATATTTTTAGCCCATTTTATTTTTATGCAAATTTTATAAAAATTTTGACAGAGTTCCCTCTGTATTTTGAGAAAACAGTTCTTCAAATACCTGTAAAAAAGCACTTCTAAAAATTTTCCTCAACAACTGCTTCAATTTCATACTCAATCTCAATCAATTTCTCAACACATTTATCAACTTTCAAATTTCAAATCCACTATCCAATGATCATCAAAATACTAGCAATCCATTTCATTCAAATTAAATAAAATAGTTCCATTCATAATTCATTAGAAACAAAACAATTTAGATACATCATTATAAAATTTACATTAAGAGAATTTCAAACTATAATATATATTACAACTTTATACAAATTTTATACAAACTACTCAAGACCCATTTTTACATGTCCATACATTTATTTGCAATATATACATCAAAATAAATATTTACAATTAGGGTACAAATTATACCCGATAGCTTCAAAACAGGAAGATCCTCAATCCTTAGCAGCTCAGTCTGCTGCTTTTCTAGTCTCTGTATATGTGACAGCAATAGAAGCTATCGCTGAGTACTAGGACTCAGTGGTGCACAACATACTAAAATAATCTTTATGCAAAACTTAAAATCACATTTATTCAAAAATTTGGCTGGACATGAGAATTAAGTGCAAATCATGCATTATGAGATTTTAAATGCAAACCAAGTTCATTTCAAAGTATCAAAACACATTTCATAAAACCCACAGTTAAATCATGCCATTCGAAACAAACAAAATCTCAATAGCCAGAGGCTAAAGAGAAATCACATCACAAGGCTAGCTAGCTCAAATATATGGATATCCATTCATATCCTCTTCTACTGGCACACCTCAACACTTCTCCAGAGAAGGAATCAAAATTCAAAACTAATTACCCCCACTAGTCATGCTAGTGAGGTGTTCAAATATATGGTCATGACACTGTGGTTTCAAAACTTATCTTAATAATTTGCTAAACATTGTCATTTCAAATATACACAATAACTTTCAACAATTTAAGTCAAAACATCATAACTAATGTCACAAATAAATTTTTAACAATTCAAACCAAATGTAAAATACATATTTCATTCACTCTATCACTAGATTTCAAAGCATAGTGATGTTGTGCACAAACCTTAAGCGAGTCGCCCCTTAGCCTCTACTCGGTTCCTCGAGTTCCTTCCCGATATTCTTTTCAACTGAAACACACAATTTTACAATGTTTCAGTACTAGAACTTAACATAAATCCAAAATAAATTTAGCCTCATTTTTACCTAGCTCTAACGTGCTAAACTTGACGTTCTTGAAATTTTCTGCTTCGAGTTACTATTCACTATACTATTCAAGTCAATTTGTTGACTTTATAAGGTTTAATAGGTATGGGAATTCCAACTTCACCCACATACCACATTTTGGTTATTAAATTTGTTGGTTTTGGTCATTTTCTCAAAGCTTAAGTCCTTTTGGCAAAATTGTCAAATTTTCAGTTTTGGTGCTCCTAGTTGCACTGTTCCATTGGTAATTTTACTGTTGGAATTTGGCAAAACTTCCTTCATAGAAAATGTTCCTTATTTTCTTAAGTTTATTCAAATTTTTTGATCACCCCAATTAGAGTTTTGTAGCTCAAGTTATGGCCATTTGAACCATGGCTGCCAGATTGGAAACAACCCAGATTTTCTGGGCAAATTTGGTGCTGGCAGTTTTGGGTCACCAATTTGGGGTGGCCAAATGACTTGGTTTCTGGCAGAATTTGGGTTTGTGTTCTTCATGAAAGTTTTATGTCTATATCTCATCTTACCACTAGTAAAATTTCAGGTCATTTGGACCTACCTAGCTCGAGTTATGACCAAATGAATAAACACTGTTCATTTGGTCAGTTTGTGCAGGGCAGCCTGCACTTTTCCAACTTTGGTCAATTTGTTCACTAGGTTTTGGTCACTTTTTGGGCATGGTTCCTGAACGAAAATTGTGTCATTTTGTGTCTATTTTCATCCCCAATTGGTCCCATATCAATTGGACTTATAAAATTTCATTTTTGGTCCCTCAAAGTTGACTTGGTCATGCTGCCAGCAGCATGACCACACTCCCTCCGAATTTGACTTTATTTCCAACCATTCCAACACAACTCATTTGGTCACAAATGACCATTTTTCACTTCAAATTAGGTCAAAGACATAATTTACTCATTTCTCACATTTTTTGTCCATAAACCCTAATGTCCAAACCCTAATTCACACTAATTTTTGCATTTACTTGATTCCATGCCTTTAACCATAGTCATTCAACTAACTAAAGTTTATATACCCCTTTCAAACCATTCAATTCATGCAAATCATCCTCATAACCAAGTTGGCCTAAAATCAGTTTAGTCCCTCTACATGAAAATTTTTCATGTTTTTATGCAATAAAAATCTTGTTTAACCACAATTTTATACTAAAAATTCAATTCAAATTCAAATTAAAAGAGGAAACTTACCTTAATTGAAGCTTTTTCAATCTCCCTCAAATCTTCAAATTCTTTTAATTTCTTGCTCCAAATCTTCTTCTTGAGGGTCAATTTAATGGTTTTTATAATTATTCTCAAGGATTAGGGGGTGAAATCTAAAGTTTAAGAAGCTTAAATCTAAGCTTTAATGGTGGAACAAAATAAGAAGAGAGGGAGAGGAGAGAGCTACGGGAATAAGAAAAAGAAGAAGTGAGAAAAAATCTTTTTGAATTTTTGTTTTTATGCCCATAATTGACTTGGTCAAAAAAGGTTGAAAAATTAGAATTAATTTTGACACTTATATGATGTTATCATCATGATGTAATAAGTATCATTTTTATTCTTTTTCTTTTTCTTTAATTCTTCAATAGTTCTTTAATTTAATTCTTGATCCCAAAATTTTCTTTTCTCCGATTTTATTTGACAGTTAGGTCAGGAGTCAGCTCTCGAGGTCAATTGACCAAATTTCCCCTCGCCAGTTCATCCCGGTTTGCAAATAATTCAATATTTCCTTCGACTCCCTAACCTAATTATTTGACTGACTTAACAGTCCTTTTTCGTGATTTTCTCTTTTCCACTGTGTTTATAATGGTCTTAAGGACCGCAGCGTCACATTTTACGGTTCAAAATTTGAGTTTAAAATGACTTCGCAGTCGTTCCCGAGAAGGTCACCCATCGCTGTGACTCTCGGCTCATTTAACCTCTTGTGTTCTATTTTTCTTATTTATACTTAACTAACTGAACATTACTAATTATTTGTGTTTATGGCTTCTCTAATTGACTTAAGTGGGGTTCTAATCCTCTTAATTGTCCGGACCGACACCGGTCACCGAAACAGTGAAATCTACCAGGCTATGCAAACGGGGGTGTTACAATGTTCCAAAGTCCAATTCATCCCAAAAGCCGATGGCTAGTGAGGAATAACATAGCTAGGTAGCAATAATATGAGTACTCATTCTATTCGTCCTCAACAGGCACACACCTCAACACTTCAGCCAGAGAGGGAATTCAAAGTCAATTCGTCCCACTAGACAAGCTAGCGAGGAATTCAATCAATATACATGATAGTTGTGGTTTCAAACCATTTACAATGTTTTTCAAGCAATAAGTATCCATAAAATATCATTCAAACTAATTTTCATAATTTAAACAATAACAGACAAATAGTCATAATTTTTTTCAATTGAAAAATTCAAAAGAAATAACTGTTGTGCAAAAACCTCTGATAAATGTCTCTTGGCCCTGACTCAGTGTTTTCTTCCCCTTCCCTGAGTCTTTGCTAACTGAAACACACAATTTGAAGTTTTTCAGTACTCATTTAAACTGTCTCTAACAATAAGGCTTAATAATTAATTCATTGTATTCTATTATTTCCCTTAGTCAGCCTAAAATATTGACCCTCGATGCACTCTAAGCGAATTAGGTTTAATGTTACCACTATGTCACATTTTATAGCCTTTTAGTGTTGGTACATGTTACCCAATTCATTTTCAAGTATATTTCATTTTATTGCAATTTACCAGATTTCGGTATACTAATTTGACCTAGCCAGATGACCTAGTTCCCTCAGTTTTTGGGTTTTGGTCCAAACTAAAACTTGTAGGTCTATGTCTTATTGCATGCGGGGCAAAATGTTTGGTCATTCTGAGTTGTGTATACCAAGTTATGGTCAATTTACCAATACTGGACAGAATGCACCAAAATGGTAGGTTTAGGTCATTTTTAGGTCACTTTTGCTTCTGGCCATTTATGGGCTTTAGTATCCTTATAAGAATTGTAGATCTATGTCTAAAATATTCATGGTAAAAATTTCTGGTCAATTGGACCTTTTTTGAGAGAGTTATGGCGAAAACACCAACTACTGCTCAAATGGTCAATTTTCAGGCTTTCAATTCACTAATCTGGATTTGGTTATTTTTCAAGTCATCTTCTAGGAAGAATTTTGGTAAGCTTCTTTCATGAAAGTTGGCACATTTTATGCCTAGTTTCACCTCCAATTGGTTTCATACCAATTGGAGCCACACACTTAAAGTTATAAGCTAAAACATACACTGCCTTATTACAATTTGTTCATCCTTTACCAATTGCAAATCCTATGCTTACCAAGTTCACTCTTCCATGCTAATTGTGGTTTGTACCATAACATTAACACATTTAGCAACACATTTTTGGTCATTTTGGCAGCTTGTAAACACTCTCAACATACACACTATAATACAAAATTTTCCAAGTCCAATTACAATAATTAACCATAAGACATACCTCATTTTCATGTCCAAATTCAAACCACTATACACATATCCAAATTCAAACAATTATTCATATACACATGCTGCCGTCAATGACAACATAATTCAACAATATTTCATGAATTCAAATACTTCAATCTTCTTCATAAGGCTGCCACAAGTTTACACCTACCCATCAATTTCCATTTTCACTTTTCAAGCTTCCAAATCAAACCTTACTCATGGAATTCAACTACAATACAACCAAAAATTTAAATCATCATTCAAACCACTATTTACATGCAAGAATAAGCTATTCTTAATGAGGTTCCATGGCTACCAAAATGTACATTTCCGCTAATTCATCAAACTTCAAAATTTCTTCCACAAATCAACCACCCACAACATCCATTCAAAGTTAAATGAAACAAGAATAAAAAATACATACTTACCACTTTTGAAATTCTTGAAAACCTCACCAAAACTTAAATTTCTTGCTGCCTATATGTTTCCCAAGATGTGTAGGCATAGTTTAGTGAAGGAAAATGCAAGGATCATGTCTTGAAGATGGAAGAGTGAAGCTTGCATGCAATTCGGCCATGGAGGTTTGAGAGCATTTCAATTTTGGTTGGTTTTGCAAAGTGAGGAAGATGAAGGCATATTCTACTACAATGATGCTTAATGGTCCACTTTAGGGGTGTTAGTGGAGCACTAGTTGAATTAAAAGTATTTTTTTTTTGTTAAACTTTCCAATTTTCCACATTTTCCTCCTATCTTTTGTTATTTAGATTATGTACGACTATTTTAATTTTTCATGAAATTTTTCAAGTGTAATATCATTTATTTTTAATGGACATTTAGGTCAAAAGACAACTCGGGGTGTCGAATGACCACAATGCCCCTGTTCAGGTTGCATTACTGATTTTTTGGTAATACCGAGTTTTGTCATTTTCTCGATTTCTCGTTTTTATTTGTACTAATTAATTAGTTTTTGTTTGATTTTTCTAATAATATTTATGCTTCAATAAGTCTTTAATTAGGTCTTAAAAATATTTTATAGGGTTTCCCGCGGTCCAGGGCTAGTCAACGGTCCACGCCACAATTTCCCGGTGTGGTCACCCATCGCTATGGTTCTCGGCTCGTTTAACTTGGTTACATTTCATTGCTATTATTTTTCCTTTGTTTTTATTGTATTTTCTTTTCTTGTATTTCATTATTTTATGTCTCCTCATCAATATTTAAGTGTAGTTCTAGGCATTCTAGTCGTTCGGACAAACACTGGTTACCAGAACAGTAGACTGCACTACCGAACATAAGGGTGTTATAATTCTTTCCCCCTTAAAATAAATTTCGTCTCGAAATTTTGCCTGGCATCAGTTTCTGAACAGCTATGGGTGCTGTCTCCTCATGTCCTCTTCACGTTCCCAAGTAGCTTCCTGGCCTGATTGATGGTTCCACAGCACTTTAGCCAGGTGTATCTGTTTATTCCTCAGCTGCTTCACCTCATTTGCCACAATTTCTATGGGTTCTTCCTCATATGAGAGGTCTGAATTTACCTCAATCTTTTCAACTGATAGTACATGAGATGGGTCAGATCTGTACCTCTTTAGTATGGACACATGGAAGACACTGTGTATCCTTTCTAGCTATGGAGGTAATGCTAACTGATATGCCAAAGAACCCACTCTCTCCAGAACCTAATATGGTCTGATGAAACGAGGACTCAGTTTCCCCTTTCTACCAAATCTCATAATCCTCTTCTAAGGAGAAACTTTAAGGAATACTTTATCACCCACTGCATATTCAATATCTCTTCTCTTCAAATCCATAAAGGACTTCTGACGGTCTGATGCAGCCTTGAGTCGATCTTTGATCAATCTGATCTTTTCCTTTGTTTGCTAAACAATTTCTGGCCCAATCATCTTCCTTTCACCTACTTCATCCCAACATAAGGGAGTTCTGCACTTTCTGCCATACAAAGCTTTATATGGAGGCATCCCAATGCTTGATTGGTAGCTGTTGTTATAAGCAAACTCAATCAAAGGCAAGTGTATATCCCAACTACCTTCAAACTCAATCACACAAGCCCGTAGCATATCCTCTAATATCTGAATTATCCTCTCAGACTGGCCATTTGTCTGTGGGTGGAATGCTGTGCTGAAGTTCAATCCAGTTCCTAGCACTCTTTGAAGACTACCCCAGAATCTATAAGTGAACCTAGGATCTCTTTCAGATACAATTGATACTGGCACTCCATGTAATTTTACAATCTCATTTATGTACAATCTGGCCAATCTGTCCAGGCTATTGTCCATCCGGACTAGCAAAAAGTGAGCAAACTTGATCAGCCTGTCAACTATAACCCATACTGCATCATGACTATTATGTGTCCTCGGAAGTCCCATCACAAAATCTATAGTTATCCGTTCCCATTTCCACTCTAGTACTGGCAATAGATGTAACAAACTTGCTGGTACTTGATATTCTGCCTTCACTTGCTGAGAAGTTAGGCATTTGGAAACAAATTCAGCTATATCCCTGTTCATACCCATCCACCAGTAATGCTCTTTCACCCCTCTGTATATTTTAGTTCCACCAGGATGCATAGCAAAAGGAGACTCATGTGCTTCCTTCATAATGATCTGTCTCAATTCCACATCATTAGGAAAGTACATTCTGCCCTGATGTAGTAGCAAACCATCATCTCTCATAGAGAATTAAGGTTTCTTGCCCTGCTGGACTTCTTTCAGTAGCTTCTGATATTTATCGTCACTTTGAGCAGCCATTCTTATCTGATCAATCAACACTGGCTGTACATGCCATGCAACTACTGTCTGTCCTTCATCATCAATCTCTAAACTGGCATGCTATGCTTTCAACTCATATACCATGGACAAAGGAGAAACTCTGAGACTTGCCATAGTCTTGCGACTTAAGGCGTCAGCCACCACATTTACTTTCCTTGGCTGATAGTCTATTAAGCAATCATAATCTTTAATAAGTTCTAACCATCTCCTTTGCCTCAAGTTCAATTCCTTCTGGGTACCTAAGTACTTCGAGCTCTTGTTATCTGTGTAAATGTAGCATTTCTCTCCATACAAATTGTGTCTCCAGATCTTCAGAGCAAAAACAATGGCTGCAAGCTCCAAATCATGTGTTGGGTAGTTCCTCTCATGCGGTTTTAGCTGGCGTGATGCATAAGCAATGACATTTCAATCTCGTATCAGTACACAGCCTAACCCATTGTGACAAGCATCATTATAAACTGTGTATTCTTTACCCGTTGTAGGTAAAGTAAGGAATGGAGCTTCAGTCAAACACCTCTTCAACTCATCAAAACTCTGCTGGCATTTATCTGTCCACAGAAATTTTATATCTTTCCGAAGCAACTTGGTCAGTGGAGCAGCTAACATAGAAAATGCTTTCACAAACCGGCGGTAATATCCAGCTAAACCCAGAAAACTGCAAAATTCTGTGATATTCTTAGGCGGCTTCCAATTAAGGATAGCTTCTACCTTGCTGGAATCTACCTTGATCCCTTCAACTGACACAACATATCCCAAAAAGAAGATTTCTTTTAGCCAAAATTCACATTTCGACAATTTGGCGTATAGCTGTTTCTCCTTTAAAGTCTGCAGTACAATCGACAGATGTCTGTTATGCTCTTCTGCATTCCTCGAATATATTTAAATGTCATCAATAAACACCACCACAAACTGGTCGAAATATGGCCTGAAGGTAGTATTTATCATATCCATAAAAGTAGCTAGAGCATTAGTTAACCCGAATGGCATTAATATAAACTCATAGTGGCCATATCTAGTTCTGAAAGTAGTTTTTGGAATACTCTACTCTTGCACTTTCAACTGATAATAACCAGATCGCAAATCAATTTTGGAGAATACAGCTGCACCCTTCAACTGATCAAATAGATCATCAATGCGAGGCAATGGATATCTGTTCTTTATTGTCACCTTATTCAACTGCCGGTAGTCAATACATAAGTGGAGATTGCCATATTTCTTCTTAACAAACAATACTGGCGCTCCCTAAGGTGACACACTAGGGCGGATGAAGCCCTTTTCAAGTAGGTCTTACAACTGTACCTTCAACTCTGCTGGTGCCATTCTGCATGGTGTTATGGAGATTGGATCCACAACAGGCATAACATTAATTTCAAACTGCACCTCTCTTTCTGGAGGTAATCCTGACAATTCATCAGGAAACACATATGAAAAGTCATATACTGTAGGGATGTCCCTCAATGCTAGACTCCCCACTTGGGTGTCTACCACATGTGCCAAGTAGGCTACACACCCCTTTCTGATAATTTTTCTGGCTAGTGCAGCCGAAACGATGTTTGATGGCGAAAGCTGCCTCTCCCATGTATTATCACATCACTGTACTGAGAAAGAACAAAAGTGACTGTCTTCAATCTACAGTCAATCATAGCGTGAAGCCTAGCTAACCAATCCATGCCCAAGATGGTATCATAATCTCTGAAGGGCATTTCAATGAGATCCGACAGAAAAGTATGTCCTTGGATCACCAAAGGACAATCCCTATACATTTTATTAACCCTGACCTCTTGTCCTAACGGACTTGTTACTAGCACCTCAAAGTCTATTTTCACACACGGAACAACAATGCAATCAATGATGCTAGTACTCACATAGGAATGGGTAGAACCCGAATCAAATAACACAAACACATCTTGATTAATAGTTGAGAAGGTACTAGACACAATGTCAGATGTCTCTGCCTCTTCTCTCTATCTCATTGCGTAGACTCTAACTGGAGCACTACCTTGTTCTGATTGATTCACTGTGCCTTGGCTGCTTTCTGGACTACCTCTACCCCTGCCTCTACCTCTACTAGGTGTTTGTGAACCTCTGGTGACAAGATTCTGAACTGACCCTTCAGTAGTAGTAGGAGGTGGTCCTACTCTGTGAGTACTAGTGCAGTCCTTGGCAAAGTGTCCTGTGCCTCCAAAGTTATAACAGGCTCCTATGGCCTTGTAGCACACCTCACCATGATTTCTCCCACAAGTTTCACATTAGCGGGGAGGATAGGAACTTCTGGTACTCTGCTGACCAGATAGAGGAGGTTTTTGTCCAGAATATCTTCTCCTACTAGACATCTTACCACCTCTGTTATGTCCCCCAAAGTTTTTCCTCTTCCCAGTAGGACCACTGGAACTCTGATCTACTGACTTCCCCTCTTTCTCTTTCTCTGTCTTCTCTTATTTCTTTTTCTCTGGGGCCGCTTCTGACTTAATTCTCTCTAATTCCACTACTTGAGAAATAAGCTCAGAGAAGTTACTATGTTTGAATCTAACCACTTGTAATCTGATACTAGGCTTCAAGCCAGTTTCAAACCACTTACATCTTTCCCTACTGGTAGCAAGGAGACTTACTGCATAATGGCTCAGGCGGGAAAATTCCCTTTCATATTTAGCCACTGATCTACTCCCCTGTTTCAGACTTAAGAACTCTTGCAGCTTCTGGTCCACATAAGCATTAGGGATATATTTTTATTTGAACTCCCGTAGAAAATCATTCCATGATAGATATAAAGGTTCTACCAGACTATGGGGAATGGTTTTCCACCAGTCATATGCATCCCCCTGTAGTAGAGATACTGAATATTCAAATCTGAGCTCCTTTGTACAATGTAGCTTCTTGAACACCCTATCTATTCTCTATAACCACTGTTCTGCCTCTAGAGGATCTACTGTCCCCTTGAACTCAGTAGCCCCATATTTCATCAATTTGTCATACTGCCTAGTTGAAGACTGTGGTTGTACCACTAGTGTCTGTAGTGGGACTTGTAGTGGGACTTGAGTAGGCACGTTACCAGCCATCTATTGAAACATTGCAGCCATCTGCTGAGCGAACTGAGCAGGAAATTACGGTACTGAGGAGGCTGGCGCGGCTGATCCACTGACAATATGTAGGGCTAGGGCATCCCTTGGTACCTCAGCCTCTATCGATTGATCGACTGAACGATCACCCTCTTCCACAATTAATTCGAGGATCTTAGACCTCCTGAACAAATAACACAAAGAGATTTCCTCCCGCTAGTGCATATTTATAATGTAATATATTATATGTATCAAAGAATGACATTGAGCAGTTATACTATGAAGAAAGAACATTCAAATTACAGGTGAAAACAAAATTTAAAAACCAGGCTCTGATACCACTAAAACATGTCACCCCACCCCTCCGTAAGGCATAACATGATCCCATAGTATACCTAATGAATTACCAACTTTGTCTATTGATAACACATTAAATACACTACAAGGAATTTTAAACATTTTCTTACTTCTTTTTACAATGGTGAGCACTATTTACAGGTGTTCAATTTTTTTTTTTTTTTTTTTGCTTTACTGAAGTGAAACCAGATAATACATTTGAAGAATTAATAATTTTTGTAAAAAATTTGGCAGAGTGCCATTTGTATTTTGAATAAAACAGTTCTTCAAAAACCTATAAAAAAAGCACTTCAATTATTTTGTTCAATCCCCAAACTCCAATATTCAATCAACACTCTAAGTTTCCAGTGTTTTCAAAAGCTGAGACAAAAGAATATATCACAATATTTATAAATCAAAATAATTTACAAATTTAGTTTACAACTTTAATGTACAATTTTAATTTACAGCTGCTAAAAACCATGAATAATATATACATATAGTGAACATACATTATAATACAAAATGCATAATATGGTATACTCAATATACCCGATGATCTCTCAGTGTAGTACTAGCAGCCTAGTCTGCTGCCCTGTCAGTCAGTGTACCTGCAACAGCAATGAAAAGCTATCGCTGAGCCAATGTCTCAGTGGTGCACAATATTAACAAAATGCAACTTTAAATCATAAAACATAAGTCGTATAAATAGTGGATACTTAAAACCATAGTTAAATTCAAAGACAGTGAATGTCATAAAGAATTTAAACTCCATTTCACAATATCATAATAAATATCAATAAATCACAAACACAACTTAATCATGTTCCAAAGTCCAATTCGTCCCAAAAGCCGATGGCTAGTGAGGAATAACATAGCTAGCTAGCAACAATATGAGTACTCATTCTATTCGTCCTCAACAGGCACACACCTCAACACTTCAGCCAGATAGGGAATTCAAAGTCAATTCGTCCCACTAGACAAGCTAGCGAAGAATTCAATCAATATACATAATAGCTATGGTTTCAAACCATTTACAATGTTTTTCAAGCAATAACTATCCATCAAATATTATTCAAACTAATTTTCATAATTTAAACAATAACAGACAAATAGTCATAATTTATTTCAATTGAAAAATTCAAAAGAAATAATTGTTGTGCATAAATCTCTAATAAATGTCTCTTGGCCCTGACTCAGTGTTTCCTTCCCCTTCCCTGAGTCTTTCCTAACTGAAACACATAATTTGAAGTGTTTCAGTACTCATGTAAATTGTCTCTAACAATAGGCTTAATAATTAATTCATTGTATTTTATTATTTCCCTTAGTGAACCTAAATTGATAACCCTCAATGCACTCTAGGAGAATTAGGTTTAATGTTACCAATAGTCACATTTTATAGCCTTTTAGTGTTGGTACATGTTACCCAATTAATTTTCAAGTATATTGCATTTTATTGCAATTTGCTAAATTTTGGTATAGTAATTTGATCTAGACGGATGACCTAGTTTCCTCAGTTTTCGGGTTTCGGTCCAAACTACAAACTTGTAGGTCTATGTCTTATTGCATGTGGAGCAAAATTTTAGGTCATTCTGAGTTGTGTAGACCAAGTTATGGTCAATTTACCAATGTTGGACAGAATGCACCAAAATGGTAGGTTTAGGTCATTTTTAGGTCACTTTTGGTTCGGCCAGTTTTGGTACGTGAACTTGTGCAAGTTATTTGACTTGCTTCTAGCCATTTCTGGGCTTTGGTGTCTTCATAAGAATTGTAGATCTATGCGTAAATATTCATGGTGAAAATTTTAGGTCAATTGGACCTGTTTTTTGTGAGTTATGGCAAAAAAACCAACTGCTGCTCAAATGGTCAATTTTCAAACTTTCAATTCACTAATCTGGATTTGGTCATTTTTCAAGTCATCTTCTAGGCAGAATTTTGGTAAGCTTCCTTCATGAAAGTTGGCACATTTTGTGCCTAGTTTCACCTCCAATTGGTCTCATACCAATTGGAGCTGCACACTTAAGGTTCTAAGCTAAAACATACACTGCCCTATTACAATCTGTTCATCCTTTACCAATTGCACATCCTATCCTTACCAATTTCACTATTCCATGCCAATTCTAGTTTGTATCATAACATTAACACATTTAGCAACACATTTTTTGTCATTTTGGCAGCTCTTAACCACTCTCAACATACACACTATAATACATAATTTTTCAAGTCCAATTACAACAATTAACCACAAAACATACCTCATTTTCATGTCCAAATTCAAACCACTATACACATATCCAAATTCAAACATTTATTCATATACACATGCTGCCATCAATGACAACAATTCTTCATGAGGCTGCCACAAGTTTACACCTATCCACCAATTTCCATTTTCACTTTTTAAGCTTCCAAATCAAACCTTACTAATGGAATTCAACTGCAATACAACCAAAAATTTAAATCATCATTCAAACCACTATTTACATGCAAGAATAAGCTGTTCTTATTGAGGTTCCATGGCTGCCAAAATGTACATTTCCACTAATTCATCAAACTTCAAAAATTCGTTCACAAATCAACCACCCACAGCATCCATTCAAAGTTAAATGAAATAAGAATAAAAAATACATACTTACCACTTTTGAAATTCTTCAAAACCTCACCAAAACTTAAATTTCTTGCTACCTATATGTTTCTAAAGATGTGTAGGCAAAGTTTAGTGAAGGAAAATACAAGGATCATGGCTTGAAGATGGAAGAGTGAAGCTTGCATGCAATTCGGCCATGGAGGTTTGAAAGCATTTCAATTTCGGCTGGTTTTGTAAAGTGAGGAAGAAGAAGGCATACTCTGCCACAATGATGCTTAATGGTCCACTTTAGGGGCGTTAGTGGAGCACTAGTTGAATTATAAGTTTTTTTTTTTTTGTTAAACATTGCAATTTTCCACATTTTTCTCCTATCTTTTGCTATTTAGATTATGTACCACTATTTTAACTTTTCATGGAATTTTCCAAGTGTAATATCATTTATTTTTAATGGACATTTAGGTCAAAAGACAGCTTGGGGTGACAAATGACCACAATGCCCCTGTTCGGGTTGCATTCCTGATTTTTCTGTAACACCGAGTTTTGTCATTTTCTCGATTTCTCATTTTTCTTTGTACTAATTAATTAATTTTTGCTTGATATTTCTAATAATATTTATGCTTCAATAAGTCTCTAATTATGTCTTAAAAATATTTTCCAGGGTTTCCCGCGGTCCAGGGCTAGTCAACGGTCCACATCGCAACTTCTCGGTGCGGTCACCCATCGCTATGATTTTCGGCTCGTTTAACTTGGTTACATTTCATTGCTATTATTTTTCCTTTATTTTTCTTGCATTTTCTTTTCTTGTATTTCATTATTTTATGTCTCCTCATCAATATTTAAGTGTAGTTTTAGGCATTCTAGCCGTCTGGACAGACACTGGTCACCGAAACAGTAGAACGCACTACCGAACATAGGAGTGTTACAGATAAAAATAAATCTTACATGATGCATGTGACCCTAGATGAAAATTTTTCAATTCAATGATATAAACTTGTGTTTTTCATGCTTCCACTCCTTCAATTGGTATAAGAGCCACTATATTTGCCATTTAGATTGTTGTTTACATGATTTAATTGTGTGGTATGATCATGAGATGATGGATCCATTGCTGGTTGCAAAGAAAGCCCTTGGACAACTTCTAAAGCTTTCATAACAACACTTATATAGCTAGATCACCACTTAAAACCCTTGCCACATGTCACCTTCTGATTGGCTCTAGGTTTAATTTACCCAATCACATTGTGCCAAGTGTCAAACCTATATTTAATCTTAATTTTAATCATGTCAAAAGATTAAAAGACATTTGGCAAGCTTATGTGTAATGCCATGTGTCACCATCTCATGGTGCCACATGTCACCCTGTGAAATGACCAAAATGCCCATGTGTCTTAATTTTGAGTTCTCAACTCAAAATAATTATTTCTCTTTTTCTAATCAATTTATATCAAATATAAATAAATTAATTAATCTTTATTAATTAATTTCTCATTAATTAAATTCATATTTAAATACTTTAAACATAAATTTAACTTATGCTATACACCCAATAATCTAGATTTCGTTTTAAGTCGTGCTACGAACTTTGCAATCTAATTGCAAACCAAACCTATTTAATTAATCAACTAAACTCTTTAATTTATTAATTAAATCATATTTAATTTGGTGATTACTTGCGTATGTGTGTGACTTACTAGGCTCATTACTAATTGGCAATGAGACATGATATCAACCCTTAATTTCATCAGAACTCTTTCTTACCATAAATGATTTCTCTAAATCATTTTATGCAGCACATAGACCATGGTTAACACCTAGCATAGAATGCCATGGCCACCCAATCAATAATATGGTTTACCTTAAATGAACCTATAATCATATGTTACCATGCACTAGAATCTCTCTGTTACAAAATCTCAATTCAAGCTGGAGTCATGGTTTATGTCAAACCCCATTTACTATGAATATTATGTTCTCTTTTAATTCCAGTCCTTGATTAAAAAGATTTTCTCATCAGAAACTCTTTTCTGAATAAATCTATCTATCCTGGCCAGGAACTTGAAACATCAAGAACAATTAAATGAACATAGGATTTTATCCCTATTTACTTAGATGAACAGATTCCATCTTAATCAACACCTACCTCCATATTTAACTAGTAAGAGCCAACAAATGCCCATATACCCATACACAATACAAGTATGAAAATAGTATCAAACTCAAACTACCTATATACAAGATAACTGTGCTATATCATGTCTAAAGATTATATGCACTAATATGATTTATGACGATACATTGACAAGAGTAAACTCTATGTGTTTGTCATATGTGTCACTGGTTCGACATACTTATCATGTATAAGTGCCTATCATGTTTGTCATATGGAATGAGACTCACCATTCCATCTTCTTTATATCTCATATAAATAACTTGGGAACAAACATGAATACAATCTTTATGGATAAGTCATGTCCTTATTTTGAAGTAATCTCGATTGTGAACCTATTTATGATACTTTGTACTAGAAATACTGTCACTCATATTCTAAACAATTTAAGAATAGAATTTCTAGCAAAATATCAATGGACCTTTTCTATTACGCACAAATATATTATGTAAACGGAAAAGTGGAAATGCCTTTTATTAATAAAAACATGTACAAGATACATACTAAATGTTATGCTTTAGGGCATACTACTAGCAATCTCTCACTAGCACTAGAGCCATTCATTACAATATCTTCGACCCATCTTCTCAAGATGTTGGTCTAGCTAAGTTTGTGACATAGGCTTAGTGAATGGAGCAGCTGGATTTTTTGCTGATGCTATTTTCTGCATTGCTACATCGCCTCGTCCAACTATTTCTCTGATAATGTGGAAGCGCCTTTCTATGTGTTTGGATTTCTGGTGAGACCGGGGTTCCTTAGCCTGTATGACTGCTCCATTGTTGTCATAGCGTAGTGGAACTGCTGACTCTATGGAAGGAACTACTGCAAGTTCTGTCACGAACTTCTTTATCCAAACAGATTCCCTTGCAGCATCTAATGCAGCAATATACTCAGCCTCGGTAGTGGAATTTGCAGTGATGCTCTGTTTGGAACTCTTCCAACTGAGTGCACCTACATTACAAATGAACACATACCCAGCGGTAGACTTTTTATCATCGATATCTGATTGGAAATCAGAATCAGTATAACCATCCAATTGCAAGTCTCCACCTCCATAGATCAAGAATAAATCCTTAGTTCTTTTCAAGTACTTAAGGATATTCTTGACATCTATCTATTGTTCCAAACCTGGATGAGATTGATACCTGCTAGTCAAACTAACAGTATATGCGATATCTAGCCTAGTACACAACATTGCATATATTAAACTTCCAATGCCGAAGCATATGGAATCCTGGCCATTTTATCTCTTTCCTCAGGTGTCTTTGGAGACATCTCTTTAGAAGGTTGGATACCATGCCTCACTAACAACAATCCTCTCTTGGAATCAAGCATGTTAAACCTCTTTAACACCTTTCCAAGTACAGACTTTGGGATAAACTAATTATTCTTTTCGCTCTATCTCTATAGATGCAAATCCTAATAATATAGGTTGCCTCCCCTATGTCTTTCATGGAGAATGTGTTAACAATCATACCTTTATAGTTGTCAACATACCTGTGTCATTACTCATCAACAGCATGTCATCCACATATAAGATAAGGAAAGTGATAGCACTGTCACTAATCTTCTTATATACACATGGCTCATCCTCATTTTTGTTAAAACCAAATGACTTAATGGCTTCATCGAAATGGATGTTCCAACTCCTTGAAGCTTGTTTCAACCCATAAATGGATCGTTTTAGCTTGCATACCTTGGAACCATCTTGGGATTCAAAACTCCTAGGTTATTCCATAAAAATGTTTCCTTTAATGTATCCATTGAGAAAAGCTGTTTTGACATCCATCTGCCAAATCTCATAATCATAGTATGCAGCTATTGCTAATAGAATCCTAATTGATTTAAGCATGGCAACAGGCGAGAAAGTCTCCTCATAGTCGATTCCTTGCCTTCGGCGAAACCCTTTCGCTACTAGCCTTGCCTTATAGGTCTCTGTTAGTAGTATGCCCTAGAGCATATCATTTAGTATGTATCTTGTACATATTTTTATTAATAATAGGCATTTCCACTTTTTCATTTATATAATATATTTATGTGTAATAGAAAAGGTCCATTGATATTTTGTTAGAAATTCTATTCTTAAGTTGTTAAGAATATGAGTGACAGTATTTCTAGTACAAAGTATCATAAATAGGTTCACAATCGAGGATACTTAATAATAACGACATGACTTATCCAGAAAGATTGTATTCATGTTTGTTCCCAAGTTATTTATATGAGATATAAATAAGATGGAATGGTGAGGCTCATGCCATATAACAAACATGATAGGCACTTATACATGATAAGTAGGCCGAACCAGTGACACTTATAACAAGCACATGGAGTTTACTCTTGTCAATGCATTGTCATAATTCATATCAGCACATATAATCTTTAGACTTTAGATAGCACAGCTATCTTGTATATTGGTGGTTTGAATTTGATACTTCTTTCATACTTGTACGGTGTATGGGTATATGGGCATGTGTTGGCTCCTGCTTATTATATACGGAGGTACGTGTTGATCAAGATGGAATCTGTTCCTCTGAGTAAATAGAGATAAAATCCTATGTTCATTTAATTGTTCTTGATATTTTAAGTTCTTGGCTAGGATAGATAGATTTATTTAGAAAGAGTTTCTCATGAGAAAATCTTTTTAATCAAGAACTAGAATTAAAAGAGAACATAATATTCATAGCAAATGGAGTTTGACATAAACCATGACTCCAGCATGAGTTGGGATTTTGTAACAGAGAGATTCTAGTGCATGGTAACATATGATTATAGGTTCATTTAAGGTAAACCTTATTACTAATTAGGTAGCCATGGCATGCTATGCTAGGTATTAACCATGGTCTATGAGGTGTATAAAATGGTTTAGTGAAATCATTTATGGTAAGAAAAAGTTCTGATGATTTTAAGAGTTGATATCATATCTCATTGCCAATTAGTGATAAGCCTAATAAGTCACACACATACACAAGTTATCACCTAATTAAATATGATTTAATTAATTAAGTAGGTTTGGTTTGCAATTAGATTACAAAGTCCCTAACATAGCTTGAAACCAAATCTAGAATATTGGATGTATAGTATAAGTTAAATTTTTGTTTAAAGTGTTTAAATATGAATTTAATTAATGAGAAATTAATTAGTAAAGTTTAATTAATTGATTTGTATTTGATATAAATTGATTTGAAGAAGAGATATAATTATTTTGGGTTGAGAACTCAAAATTAAGACACAGGGGCATTTCAGTCATTTCACAGGGTGACATGTGGCACCATGAGATGGTGACACATGGCACTACACATAAGCTTGTAAAATGTTTTTTAATCATGTAAAATGATTAAAATTAAGATTAAATATAGGTTTGACACTTGGCACAATGTGATTGGGTCAATTAAACCTAGAGCCAATCAGAATATGACATGTGGCAAGGGTTTTAAGTGGTGACCTAGCTATATAAGTGTAAGGATGAAAGAAGAAAACACAACCAGCTGCTGCCTCCCTTTGTGCCACCACCCTTGAGGCTACCATTCTCTCTTCTTCTTCATCTCTCATCAATTCCAAGAGATTAGCAAACAATCTCTTGAATTAAAAATACTAGAAATTGTTTCTAGTGTCCTATTTACGTCTTTAATCTCTTAAAAGGAAAAACTTGATTTTCTAATTTATAGAAAAAGCTTTAGAAGTTGTTCATGGGCTGCACTTGTTCTTCATCTAATCTAGGGTTCTAAAATTAATCTGATTAATTTTAAAATCTTAAATGGCAAATACAGATCCAAAAACATATTAAAAGAGTTTTAATATGTTTTTTATCATTGAAATCATATAGATAAAAATAAATCTTACATGATGCATGTGACCCTAGATGAAAAATTTTGAATTCAATGATATAAAGTTGTGTTTTTCATGCTTCCGCTCCTTCAATTGGTATCAGAGCCACTATATTTGCCATTTAGATTGTTGTTTATATGATTTAATTGTGTGGTATGATCATGAGATGATAGATCCGTTGCTGGTTGCAAAGAAAGCCTTTGAACAACTTCTAAAGCTTTTTTTTATATAGCTAGGTTACCACTTAAAACCCTTGCCACATGTCACCTTCTGATTGGCTCTAGGTTTAATTGACCCAATCACATTGTGCCAAGTGTCAAACCTATATTTAATCTTAATTTTAATCATCTTACATGATTAAAAGACATTTGGCAAGCTTATGTGTAATGCCATGTGTCACCATCTCATGGTACCACATGTCACCCTGTGAAATGATCAAAATTCCCCTGTATCTTAATTTTGAGTTCTCAACCCAAAATAATTATTTCTCTTCTTCTAATCAATTTATATCAAATATAAATCAATTAATTAATCTTTATTAATTAATTTCTCATTAATTAAATTCATATTTAAACACTTTAAATATAAATTTAACTTATACTATACACCCAATAATCTAGATTTGGTTTCAAGTCATGCTAGGGACTTTGCAATCTAATTGCAAACCAAACCTATTAAATTAATCAATTAAACTCTTTAATTAATTAATTAAATCATATTTAATTTAGTGATTACTTGCATATGTGTGTGACTTACTAGGCTCATTAGGCTCATTACTAATTGGCAATGAGAGATGATATCATCTCTTAATATCATCAGAACTCTTTCTTACCATAAATAATTTCTCTAAATCATTTTATGCAGCTCATAGACCATGGTTAACACCTAGTATAGCATGCCATGGCCACCCAATCAGTAATAAGGTTTACCTTAAATGAACCTATAATCATATGTTACCATGAACTAGAATCTCTCTATTACAAAATCCCAATTCAAGCTGGAGTCATGGTTTACGTCAAACCCCATTTGCCATGAATATTATATTCTCTTTTAATTCCAGTTCTTGATTAAAAAGATTTTCTCATCAGAAACTCTTTTCTGATTAAATCTATCTGTCCTGGCCAGGAACTTGAAACATCAAGAATAATTAAATGAATATAGGATTTTATCCCTATTTACTTAGAGGAACAGATTCTATCATGATCAACACCTATCTCCATATATAACTAGTAGGAGCCAACACATTCCCATATACCCATACACAGTACAGGTATGAAAGTAGTATCAAACTCAAACCACCTATATACAAGATAACTGTGCTATCTCAGGTCTAAAGATTATATGCACTGATATGATTTATGACAATATATTAACAAGATGAAACTCCATGTGCTTGTCATAAGTGTCACTGGTTCAACCTACTTATCATGTATAAGTGCCTATCATGTTTGTCATATGGCATGAGATTCACCATTCCATCTTATTTATATCTCATATAAATAACTTTGGAACAAACAAGAATACAATCTTTATGAATAAGTCATGTCCTTATTTTGAAGTATCCTCGATTGTGAACCTATTTATGATAATTTGTACTAGAAATACTGTCACTCATTTTCTTAACAACTTAAGAATAAAAATTCTAACAAAATTTCAATGGACCTTTTCTATTACACATAAATATGTTATGTAAACGGAAAAGTTGAAATACCTTTTATTAATAAAAACATGTACAAGATACATACTAAATGATATGTTCTAGGGCATACTACTAACAATCTCCCACTAGCACTAGAGCCATTCATTACAATATCTTATACCCATTTTCTCAAGATGTTGGTCTAGCTGAGTCTGCGACATAGGCATAATGAATGGAGCAGCTGGATTTTATGTTGATGCTATTTTCTGCATGGCTACATTGCCTCGTCCAACTATTTCTCTGATAATGTGGTAGCGCCTTTCTATGTGTTCAGATTTCTGATGAGACCGGGGTTCCTTAACTTGTATGACTGCTCCATTGTTGTCACAGTGTAGTGGAACTGCTGACTCAGTGGAAGGAACTACTGCAAGTTCTGTCACAAACTTCTTTATCCAAACAGCTTCCTTTGCAGTATCTGATGCAGCAATAAACTTAGCCTCGATAGTGGAATCTACAATCGTGCTCTGTTCGGAACTCTTCCAACTAACTGCACCTACATTACAAATGAACACATACCTAGAGGTAGACTTTCTATCACCGATATCTGATTGGAAATCAGAATCAGTATAACCATCCAATTGCAAGTCTCCACCTCCATAGATCAAGAATAAATCCTTAGTTCTTTTCAAGTACTTAATGATATTCTTGACAGCTATCTAGTGTTCCAAACCTGGATTGGATTGGTACCTGCTAGTCAAACTAATAGCGTATGCGATATCCGGCCTAGTACACAACATTGCATACATTAAACTTCCAATAGCCGAAGCATATGGAATCCTGGACATTTTATCTCTTTCTTCAGGTGTCGTTGGAGACATCTCTTTAGAAAGGTGGATGCCTTGTCTCACTAGCAACAATCCTCTCTTGGAATTAAGCATGTTAAACCTCTTTAACACCTTTTCTAAGTATAGACTTTGGGATAAACCAATTATTCTTTTTGCTCTATCTCTATAGATGCAAATCCCAAGAATATAGGTTGCCTCCCCTAAGTCTTTCATGGAGAATGTATTTGACAACCATACCTTTACAGTTGTTAACATACATGTGTCATTGCCCATTAATAGTATGTCATCCACATATAAAACAAGGAAAGTGATAGCACTGTCACTAACCTTCTTGTATACACATGGCTCATCCTCATTTTTGATAAATCCAAATGACTTAATGGCTTTATCAAAACGGATGTTCCAACTCCTCGACGCTTGTTTCAACCCATAAATATATTGTTTTAGCTTGCAGACCTTGGAACCATCTTGGGATTCCAACCCCCTAGGTTGTTCCATAAAAATGTTTCCTTCAATGTATCCATTGAAAAAAGCTGTTTTGACATCCATCTGCCAAATCTCATAATCATAGTATGTAGCTATTGCTAATAGAATCATAATTGATTTAAGCATGGCAACAGGTGAGAAAGTCTCCTCATAGTTGATTCCTTGCCTTTGGCGAAACCCTTTCGCTACTAGCCTTGCCTTATAGGTCTCTGTTAGTAGTATGCCCTAGAGCATATCATTTAGTTTGTATCTTGTACATGTTTTTATTAATAAAAGGGATTTTCACTTTTCCGTTTACATAATATATTTAGGTGTAATAGATAAGGTCCATCGATATTTTGCTAGAAATTATATTCTTAAGTTGTTAAGAATATGAGTAACAGTATTTCTAGTACAAAGTAATATAAATAGGTTCACAATTGAGGATACTTCATAATAAGGACATGACTTATCCAGAAAGATTGTATTCATGTTTATTACCAAGTTATTTATATGAGATATAAATAAGATGGAATGGTGTGTCTCATGCCATATAACAAACATGATAGGCACTTATACATGATAAGTAGGTCGAACTAGTGACAAATATGACAAGCACATGGAGTTTACTGTTGTCAATGTATTGTCATAAATCGTACCAGTACATATAATCTTTAGACCTGAGATAGCACAGTTATCTTGTATATAGGTGGTTTGAGTTTGATAGTGCTTTCATACTTGTACTGTTTATGGGTATATGGGCATGTGTTAGCTCTTACTTGTTATATATGGAGGTAGGTGTTGATCAAGATGGAATATGTTCCTCTAAGTAAATAGAGATAAAATCCTATGTTCATTTAATTATTCTTGATATTTGAAGTTCCTAGCTAGGATAGATAGATTTATTCAGAAAGAGTTTCTGATGAGAAAATCTTTTTAATCAAGAACTGGAATTAAAAGAGAACATAATATTCATAGCAAATGGAGTTTGACATAAACCATGACTCCAGCTTGAGTTGGGATTTTATAACAGAGAGATTCTAGTGCATGGTAACATATGATTATAGGTTCATTTAGGGTAAACCTTATTACTAATTGGGTAGCCATGGCATGCTATGCTAGGTGTTAACCATGGTCTATGAGGTGCATAAAATGGTTTAGAGAAATCATTTATGGTACGAAAAAGTTCTGATGATTTTAAGAGTTGATATCATATCTCATTGCCAATTAGTGATAAGCCTAGTAAGTCACACACATACACAAGTTATCACCTAATTAAATATGATTTAATTGATTAATTAAAGAGTTTGATTAATTAATTAAATAGTTTTGGTTTGCAATTAGATTGCAAAGTCCCTAGCATGACTTGAAACAAAATTTAGATTATTTGATGTATAGTATAAGTTAAATTTATATTTAAAGTGTTTAAATATGAATTTAATTAATGAGAAATTAATTAATAAAAATTAATTAATTGCTTTATATTTGATATAGATTGATTAGAAGAAGAGATAATTATTTTGGGTTGAGAATTCAAAATTAAGACACAGGGGCATTTTGGTAATTTCACAGGGTGACATGTGGCACCATGAGATGGTGACAAATGGCACTACACATAAGCTTGCCAAATGTTTTTTAATCATGTAAGATGATTAAAATTAGTTTTAAATATAGGTTTCACACTTGGCACAATGTGATTACGTCAATTTGTAACACCCCTATGTTCGATAGTGCGTTCTACTGTTCCGGTGACAGTGTCTGTCCGGACAGCTAGGATGCCTAGAACTACACTTAGTTATGGGTGAGGAGACATAAAATAATGAAATACAAGAAAAGAAAATACAAGAAACATAAAGGAAAAATAATAGCAATGAAATGTAACCAAGTTAAACGAGCCAAAAACCATAACGATGGGTGACCGCACTAGGAAGTAGCGGCGTGGACCGTTTACTAGCCCTGGATTATGGGGGAACCCTGAAAAATATTTTTAAGACTTAAATAAACATCTATTGAAGTATAAATGTCATTAGAAATATCAAAGAAAAATTAATTAATTAGTACAAAGAAAAATGAGAAATCGAGAAAACGACAAAACTCGGTGTTACCGAAAAATTGGGAATGCAATCCGAATAGGGGCATTGTGGCCATTTGACACTCTGATTTGTCTTTTGACCTAAATTTCCATTAAAAATAAATGATATTAAACTTTGAAAATACCATGAAAAATTAAAATGAGATACATTATGTAAATAGTGAAAGTGTGGTGGCCAAATTGCAAAAATTGAAAAGTTTAACATTAAAATAGATTTTTAATCAATTAGTGCTCCACTAACATCACTTAAGTGGACCTTTAATCAACCTTTGCACATAAAATTCTGTCATCTTCAACCTTTGGAGGAGTGGCTGAAATGAACTCCATGGGAGACTCCATTGCCAAACTGACATCCACACCCATGCATCCATGATTCAAGCTTCCTTTCACCATAAATCCTTCATTAAACCTTGCATACTCAGCTTGGGGAAAACATTGGTAGCAAAAAGAAGAAGCTTTGATGAGGTTTTGAAGAACTTCAAAAGTGGTAATTGAGTGTTTTCAATTCTTGTTTCATTAAAAGTGTAACCAAGGTTGTGGGTAGTTGATTTATGGAAGAATTTTTGAAGTTTGATATTTTAATGGAGATGTAAATTTTGGCAGCCATGGAAATTCAGTATATGTAGCTTGTTTTTACTTGTTTATGGTTGTTTAAGATGTTGTTATTGATGGCAATATGAATATGTGTATAATGATTTAGAATTGGGTATGTTCATGTGGTTAAATGATGTAAATGGACTTTGGAAAATTCTGTATTATAGTGTGCATATTGAGAATGGTTACAAGCTATCCAAAATAACCAAAATGTGTTGTTAAAGGTGTTAATGGTAAGGTACAAACCAGAATTGGCATGAAGGAAGTAATTTGGTAAGTGTTGAATATGTAATTGATAAGTGATGAGAAGTGTGTAGTAGGGCAGTGTATGTTTTGACTTTGAACCTTAAGTGTGTGACTCCAATTAGTATGAGACCAATTGGAGGTGAAACTAAGCACAAAATGTGCCAATTTTAATGAAGGAAGCTTACCAAAATTCTGCCTAGAAGGTGACTTGAAAAATGACCAAATCCGGATTAGTGACTTGAAAGCCTGAAAATTTACCATTTGGGCAGTAGTTAGTGTTTTGACCATAACTTTTTCAAAACAAGTCCAAATGACCTGAAAATTTTATCATGAATAGCTTAGACATAGATCTACAATTCTTATGAAGACACCAAAGCCCATAAATGGCCAGAACGAAGCCAAATAGCTTGCACAAGTTCAGGTACCAAAACTGGCCGAACCAAAAGTGACCTAAAAATGACCTAAAGTTACCATTTTGATGCATTCTGCCCGGCATTGGTAAATTGACCATAACTTGGTCTACACAACTCAGAATGACCTGAAATTTTACCCTGCAAGCAATAAGACATAGACCTACAAGTTTGTAGTTTGGACCAAAACCCAAAAACTGAGGGAACTAGGCCGTCCGGCTAGGTCAAAATAATACACCGAAATCCGGTAAATTGTAATGAAATGCAATACACTTGAAAATGAATTTGGTAACATATACCAACACTAAAGGGCTCTAAAATGTGACATATTGGTAACATTGGAATTGACTCACTTAGAGTGCATCAAGGGCCAACATTATAAGTTGACTAATGAAATAAATTAAAGGGAATAGTACTAAGAAATTTATATATTAGATTTTATGGTTGGAAACAAATTCATTGAGTACGAAAACACTTTAAATTGTGTGTTTCAGTTGATAAGGATATTAAGAAGCATAAAGAACATTGAGTCAAGGCCTAGGAGCGACTCAAATCAGGTTTATGCATAACTAGTTTTTAACTGATTTTGTTCTGAATATTTCATATGATTAAATGACATATTTTTCATATGTATTATGTTTAACAAGCATTGGAATTAATTCAATGATTATTGAAAATATTATAGTATGTATGAATTTAGCCTTGCGAAATGGTATTTCCATAAGTATTAAGCATTATTGTGAACTGAATAAATTATATTTTGGAAAATTGTGATAGAACATGTTTTGAATTGTGATGGGCAATTTGCATGGAAAAATGCAAATTTATGATTTGAATTGTGATGAGCGTAAAAATTATTGGATATTGAAATTGACTTTGAATCGAATTGTATTGTGATTTATGCTCACTAAAAGGATTATGATATTGTTTTATATCTCACTATAGATGCTTGACGAGGTTATTACCCGTCTCTCTCATTTGTTGAAAAGACAATGGAGTTAGTTGTGTTTTAATTACCATGATACGTGCACAAGCTTAGATTCTCCTCTTATTAGAGGTTAGATCTAAGTTTTTTATGTTATGGCCCTTTCAAAAGATTTATTATTGTGATGTGTACTGTGCACGATGATTCGACCTCCCTGACCATAAGGAATTAGAATTCAATTCGACCTCCTCGACCATAGGGAGTTAGAATCACCTGGAAGATGGCCCTTTCGGATTAGTGTTGCATAGTTAGTGAGATAAAGAATGTTTTTGAATAGTAAAGAATTGTGATTTCAATTATGATTTATGTATAATTGATTTTGTTAGAATTACCTTAAATTGTTAGTTATGATTTGATAAATTGAATTTCATGATCAAAGTCATTTTATACAAATGATTTATATTATTGGTAATGAATATTTTAAGTTTTGGAATTTGATGAGTATCCAGATTTCTAAATTATTTGCTGTAATTTTTGTTAAGGTATATTGTACTATGTTTTAAATTATAGTTGCGCACCACTGAGTTCACCACTCAGCGATAGCTTTGTATGCTGTCACAGGTGAAAATAGCATAGAGAAGTTGAGTAAACTTCTTTAAAGAGACATTCAGATCAGCTCCAGGTATATCATAGGTATACCCATGTGCATAGGTTTTGATGTATGCATGTAATAATATGTATGTAAATTATTTGAGCAGTTGTATAAAAACTCTTGTAAAATATTTTGGTATGTAATTAAATGTAAATTATTGCAAATGAAAATTTGATATTTCATTTACATAAATAGTTTTGTAATATTAATGTTGAGTCTTGTAATCAATGAAATTTTCTTTATGATGAGATTTGTTTGAAAGTGAATTGATTTGATTATTGATATTTGAATTGTGAGTCAAAATGAAGTTATTGGAGTTGTATTTGAGAAAACATGTTGGGAGTGTTTTCCTTTTCAGGTCTGAAGAACTGTTTTCTCAAAACACAGCCGACACTTTGCCGAAATTTTGGAAAAATTTTTATAACATCAGATTTTAATCGATGATTTAAATTGCACGAAAATTATTTTTAAATCCCTTGTAGTATATCTAATGGGTTATCAGTAGGCGAAGTACGGTAATTCATTAGGTGTACTACGGGATCATGTTACAT
The DNA here is from genome assembly GCF_030052815.1 of Hevea brasiliensis. Lineage (NCBI taxonomy): Eukaryota > Viridiplantae > Streptophyta > Magnoliopsida > Malpighiales > Euphorbiaceae > Hevea > Hevea brasiliensis. The sequence goes on along the minus strand of NC_079497.1, from coordinate 36,389,850 downwards.
CTTACGGGGGAGTAGGGTGTGACACAATTAAACCTAGAACCAATCAGAGGGTAACATGTAGCAAGGGTTTTATGTGTTGACCTACCTATATAAATGTTGTTATGAAGAGAAAAAATACAACCAGCAGCTATTTTCTTTGGTACCGCCACCTAAGAGGCTCTCCCTTCTTTTCATCTTCTTCTCTCATCTATTCCAAGAGATTAGCAAACAATCTCTTGAATTGAAAATACTAGAAATTATTTATAGTGCCCTGTTTACGTATTGAATCTCTTAAAAGACAAAACTTGATTTTCTAATTAATAGAAAAAGCTTTAGAAGATGTTCAAGGGCTACCATAGGTGAACTTGGTGTGGACAAGCTAGAGGGACAACATCTGGTGTCCTGAAGACGCATCCGAAAGGCACATATACACTGCAGTGCATCAAGAGGTTAGTGTATTTGTTCTTGATCTAATCTAGGGTTCTAAAATTAATCTGATTAATTTTTAAAATCTTGAATGGCAAATACAGATCCAAAAACATATTAAAAGTGTTTTAATATGTTGTTTATCATTGAAATCAAATAGATAAAAATAAATCTTTCATGATGCATGTGACCCTAGGTGAAAATTTTTGAATTCAATGGTATAAACTTGTGTTTTTCATGCTTCCGCTCCTTCAATTGGTATCAGAGCCATCCAACATGGTGTGCATTGTTTAGGCTTCATGGGTGGTGCAAGGTTTGGCTTTTTAATTCTACAATTGTTGTATGATCTAAGGCCTATCCTATGACTAATTAAAGTGTTTAATTAGTAGTTTTAATCACGCAATTAAATTTTGATTCAAATCAGAATATTAAAAATTGTTTGAATGTGATTCAAATCTAAATTTTAAAAGTTGTTTGAATGTTATTCAAATCTGAATTTTAAAAGTTGTTTGAATGTGATTCAGATTTGAATTTTTAAAATTGTTTGAATCATATTTAAATCTGATTTTTTAAAGTTGTTTGAATAATATTCAAATCTGAATTTTTAAAAATTTTTGAATGTGATTCAAATCTAATTTTTTAAAAATTGTTTGAATGTGATTCAAATATGAATTTTTAATGTTGTTTGAATGTGATTCAAATCTGAATTTTTAAATTTGTTTGAATGAGATTCAAATCTGAATCTTTAAATTTGTTTGAATCATATTCAAATCTAGATTTTTAAGTTGAATATGAGATATTCAATTTAATTTAAGTATGTATGTTTTATTTAATTGTTAAATAGTAATATGCATGATGGATGATCATGGACAATAAAAGACCAATGTGATTTGATTTATTTCTTTTATGTTTCTTTGGGATTGTAAATTAATTAATTTTATTTTAATTTATTTTGGGCATGCATTATTAAGGTTGCAATAATTTTGGGTTGTGATTTCATTTATTTAAGTTCTTGTAAATTCGCTTTGGTATACTAAGGATTACTATGTAATATTGGATTGCAAGAAGTTCAAAGAGGTCAAGAGCATTGGTGGGACTAGTGGGAGGAATTCAAGATCAAGTGTTGATTATGTACTCCTTCAGCAACTCTTGTAAAATGAATGAATGAAATACACCTAGGAATGCCCTGATTCAATTCTTAGTGGCTCAGAATTGAATCCCTTATAAAGTCCATGATCATACCATATTTACTGCTTATCCATGAATGCATGAGATGTATAGGAATGTATGCAATTATATGATTTATGCATGCTAAATGGATAATGTGCAAAGTGAGACCTTAATAGTAATTAGGATGACCATAAAATCTTCCAAATAAATGGTTAAGTTGGAAATGCTATAATTAAAGTAATTATAACATGGGCCCTCCATTAGGGCTATTGTCTTAAGAAATTTTAAATAGTTGCATAAGATGCAATTAATTTAAGAGATTTTCTTAAGAATAATTGTTAAGCATGAGATGTTGTAAATATGTAAATGGTTTGGTGGCCAATATTGGATGTACCTGAGGACATTAAAATTATTTGCATAATTACTGGCTCAATGGGATCAACTTAACTAATGCAAATAAGTCAGTAATGGATGTACCTGAGATTTTGAGCATTAGGGGCAAGGTAAAGGATTGAACCTCACATGTGATGTGATGGGCAAGGAGTTGCTCACTTATAGTTTATTGTAATTCCAATAATGGATGTACCTGAGGATGATCAATAGAATTATAAGAATTCAATCACCCACTAGAAATCCATCCAACTAGGATTTTCGTTTTCTACTTTGGAAGTGTAGGATTCATTAAGTTAATGGGAGGACCAATTTGATTAAAAGACCATAATCATTTTGGTTAATTACATGATACATTTACTAATTAATCTAGTTATTTTATGTAGTTAATTTTCTGATAATAATAAGCATAGAACAATCACCACCATCCAATATCCTTGCAAGCATACTTGATCGCAATAGGTTGACAGGACTTAATCTGTCTGATTGGTTAAGAAATTTGAAACTGGTCCTAAACCTTGAACATATAGGATATGTTCTAGATTCAAATGTTCCTGGTCCCTTACCTCAAGAGGCCACTCAAGAGGAATATGAAAACTTTGGACAAGTGGAAGGAGCATGATATGAGAGCTAACTGTTACATGCTTGCTTCCATGAGTAATGAGTTACAGAAGCAGCATGAGAACATATAGAGTGCGAGTGAGATCCTCCTTTACCTATAAGAGTTATATGGTGAGCACAGTAGGAATGCTAGGTACGAGATATCTAGGCAGCTGTTCCGCATGAGGATATTTGAGAGACAGAATGTTGGGGATCGTGTCCACAAGATGATTCGGCTGATAGAGCAGCTGGAACATCTTGACTTCAACATGGATTTCCAACTACAGACGGATTTGATCCTTCAATCCCTTCCTAACTCTTTTGGGAATTTTGTGGCAAATTTCCATATGACTAAATAAGAATGCACCTTAGCTGGCTTACTCAACATGCTGGTTATTACCCAAAAGAATATGCTGGGCAATAAAGAAAAAGAGGTAGGAACATCTTGAAGATCATGTCCACAAGATGATTCGGCTGATAGAGCAGCTGGAATATCTTGACTTTAACATGGATTTCCAACTACAGACGGATTTGATCCTTCAATCCCTTCCTAACTCTTTTGGAAATTTTGTGGCAAATTTCCATATGACTAAATAGGAATGCACCTTAGCTGGTTTACTCAACATGCTGGTTATTACCCAAAAGAATATGCTGGGCAACAAAGGAAAAGAGGTAGCTTTGATTGCATCTTCTTCTGCTAGAAAGTCCAATAAGAAGAAGGGTAATAAGAAAAAGAAACCTCAGATTCCTAGTCCTTCCAAGAAAATAGCTAAACAGAAAAGGAAGACTAAAGCTGATGGAGGCAAAGGAAAGTGTTTTCCACTGCCAGAAGGATGGGGACTGGAAAAGGAACTACGCAGAGTATCTTGCTTCTCTAAAGGACAAGAAGTATACACCTTCAGAAGGTATGTCCATATCTAGTTATTTAGATTCTGATGATACTGATAGTTCATCTACAGCTTGGGTTTTAGATACTGGTGCCAGTTCTCACATTTCTAATGATATGCAGGAACTAGCAAATAGTAGCAACTTGCATCCTCGAGATGTTAGATTTCGGATTGGCAATGACTTACTACTGAAGCTTTAGCCATAGGATATAAATCTTTTTACATGTCTGGACATGTTTTGTGTTTGGATAATATTTTATATGTACTTGATGCTTTTAAGAACATCATTTCTATATCTAGTTTGACTAGAAATGGCTATGAATTTCAGGTTACAGATGGTGTTTACAATATTTATTTTGGAAATAAATATGTTGGTTCGGGTTATATGAATGATGGTCTTTATTATTTCGATAATATTGACAAATACAAAATGAATGCAAGTGATCTAAATGAATGCAATGCCATGGTAAAAACCAACTCAAGTTTAAAATATATTTGGCACTTAAGGTTATGTCATGTTACAGAAGACAGGATTGCAAAATTGGAGAAAATGGGGATTCTATCCTCATTGGACTCTGAGCCTGCTCCAGCTTGTGAATCTTGCCTTCAGGGCAAAATGACTAGATCACCCTTTGTTGGACAAGGGCTAAGGGCTGAAGGCAGTTTTCATTACTTTATTACCTTTACTGATGATAAATCAATATTTGGGTATTTGTATTTGATGAAATACAAACATGAATCCTTTGAAAAGTTCAAAGAATTTAAATCTGAAGTAGAAAATCAAACAGGAAAGAGTATTAAGGCTATTCGATCAGATCGTGGAGGTGAATATTTGAGTACAGAATTTGATGAATACTTGAGAGAGCATGGCATTGTTTCCCAGCTGACTCCTCTAGGAACACCACAGCTGAATGGTGTATCTAAAAGGAGAAATCGTACCCTATTGGATATGGTACGTAGTATAATGAGCTATATTGATACGTCAATCTCCTTTTGGGGATTTGCATTAGAATTTGCTTTGTATATTCTGAATAGGATTCCATCAAAATCAGTTTCTTCCACACCTTATGAGATATGGCATGGAAGAAAACCAAGTCTTAAACATGTTAAGATTTAGGGTTGTCCAGCTTATATCAAAAAGCTGAACACTGATAAATTGGAAACCGTATCAGAAAAGGGTCGATTTGTTGGATATCCGAAAAATAGTTTTGGATATTATTTTTATTTGCCTACTTCACAAAAGGTTGTGGTAAGTAGAGATGCCACATTTCCTGAACAACAGTTTGTTCAAGGAAGAGGCAAAGGAAGGCAAATAGAGTTAGAATTGGAGAATTTTGACCAACCAACAGATCAGATGGATATAGATCCATCTAGTCAACCTACACCCATTGATGAAACATCTACAGCTATTCCTCGTAGAACCAGGGTATCTCACCCACCAGTGAGATATGGTTTCCTTCATGAAGAAGAACAAGAGTTGTCTACTCATGAAGAAGTAGATCATGGAGATGATCCACTTACCTATGAAGAAGCTATATTAGATATAGAATCTTCAAAATGGATTCATGCTAAGAAATTCGAAAATTGATTCCATGTATAAGAATCAAGTTTGGGATCTTGTTGACCCACCTGAAGGTATTGTACCTATAGGGAACAAATTGGTTTTCAAGAAGAAAATTGGTTCTGATGGAAAGGTAGAGACCTATAAGGCAAGGCTAGTAGCGAAAGGGTTTCGGTAAAGGCAAAGAATCGACTATGAGGAGACTTTCTCGCCTGTTGCCATGCTTTAATCAATTAGGATTCTATTAGCAATAGCTGCATACTATGATTATGAGATTTGGCAGATGGATGTCAAAACAGCTTTTCTCAATGGATACATTGAAGAAAACATTTTCATGGAACAACCTAGGGGTTTTGAATCCCAAGATGGTTCCAAGGTATGCAAGCTAAAGCGATCCATTTATGGGTTAAAGCAAGCTTCGAGGAGTTAGAACATCCATTTTGATGAAGCCATTAAATCATTTGGTTTTATCAAAAATGAGGATGAGCCATGTGTATATAAGAAGGTTAGTGACAGTGCTATCACTTTCCTTATCTTTTATGTGGATGATATACTATTAATGGGTAATGACACAGGTATACTGTAAAGGTATGGTTATCAAATACATTCTCCATGAAAGACTTAGGGGAGGCAACCTATATTCTTGGGATTCACATCTATAGAGATAGAGGAAAAAGAATAATTGATTTATCCCAAAGTCTATACTTGGAAAAGGTATTAAAGAGGTTTAACATGCTTGATTCCAAGAGAGGATTGTTACCAGTGAGACATGGTATCCACCTTTCTAAAGAGATGTCTCCAAATACACCTTACGAAAGAGATAAGATGGCCAGGATTCCATATGCTTCGGCTATTGGAAGTTTAATGTATGCAATCTTGTGTACTAGGCTGGATATCGCATATGCTGTTAGTTTGACTAGCAGGTATCAATCCAATCTAGGTTCGGAACACTGGATAGCTGTCAAAAATATCCTTAAGTACTTGAGAAGAACTAAGGATTTATTCTTGATCTATGGAGGTGGAGACTTGCAATTGGATGGTTATACTGATTCTGATTTCCAATCAGATATCGATGATAGAAAGTCTACCTTTGTATATGTGTTCATTTGTAATGGAGGTGTAGTCAGTTGGAAGAGTTCCAAACAAAGCATGACTGCAGATTCCACTACCGAGGCTGAGTATATTGCTCCATCAAATGCTGCAAAAGAAGCTGTTTGGATAAAGAAGTTCATGACAGAACTTGTAGTAGTTCCTTCCATTGAGTCAGCTGTTCCAATACACTATGAGAACAATGGAGCAGTCATACAGGCTAAGGAACCAAGGTCTCACCAGAAATCCAAACACATAGAAAGGCGCTGCCACATTATCAGATAAATAGTTGGACGAGGTGATGTAGCCATGTAGAAAATAGCATCAGCTGAAAATCTAGCTGATCCATTCACTAAGCCTATGTCACAGACTCAGTTAGACCGACATCTTTAGAAGATGGGTCTAAGATATTGTAATGAATGGCTCTAGTGCTAATGGGAGACTGTTAGTAGTATGCCCTACAGCATATCATTTAATATGTATCATGTATATGTTTTTATTAATAAAAGGCATTTCCACTTTTCCATTTATATAATATATTTATGTGTAATAGAAAGGTCCATTGATATTTTATTAGAAATTCTATTATTAAGTTGTTAAGAATATGAGTGACAGTATTTCTTGTACAAAGTATTATAAATAGGTTCACAATCGAGGATACTTAATAATAAGGACATGATTTATCCAGAAAGATTATATTCATGTTTGTTCCCAAGTTATTTATATGAGATATAAATAAGATGAAATGGTGAGTCTCATGCCATATAACAAACATGATAAGCACTTATACATGATAAATAAGCTGAACCAGTGACACTTATGACAAGCACATGGAGTTTACTCTTGTCAATGCATTGTCATAAATCATATCAGTGCATATAATCTTTAGACCTAAGATAGCACAGTTATCTTGTATATAGGTGGTTTGAGTTTGATACTGCTTTCATACTTGTACTGTGTATGGATATATGGGCATGTGTTGGCTCCTACTAGTTATATATAGAGGTAGGTGTTGATCAAGATGGAATCTGTTAGTCTAAGTAAATAGAGATAAAATCCTATGTTCATTTAATTGTTCTTGATGTTTCAAGTTCCTAGCCAGGACAGATAGATTTATTCAAAAAGAGTTTCTGATGAGAAAAACTTCTTAATCAAGAACTGAAATTAAAAGAGAACATAATATTCATAGCAAATGGAGTTTGACATACACCATGACTCCAACTTGAGTTGGGATTTTGTAACAGAGATATTCTAGTACATGGTAACATATGATTACAGGTTCATTTAAGGTAAACCTTATTACTAATTGGGTAGCCATGGCATGCTATGCTAGGTGTTAATCATGGGCTATGAGGTGCATAAAATGGTTTAGAGAAATCATTTATGGTAAGAAAGAGTTCTAATGATTTTAAGAGTTGATATCATATCTCATTACCAATTAGTGATGAGCCTAGTAAGTCATACACATACACAAGTTATCACCTAATTAAATATGATTTAGTTAATTAATTAAAGAGTTTAATTGATTAATTAAATAGGTTTGGTTTGCAATTAGATTACAAAGTCCCTAGCATGGCTTGAAACCAAATCTAGATTATTGGATGTATAATATAAGTTAAATTTATATTTAAAGTGTTTAAATATGAATTTAATTAATGAGAAATTAATTAATAAAGATTAATTAATTGATTTAAATTTGATATAAATTGATTAGAAGAAGAGAAATAATTATTTTGGGTTGAGAACTCAAAATTAAGACACAAGGGCATTTTGATCATTTCACAGGGTGACATGTGGCACCTTGAGATGGTGACACATGGCACTACACATAAGCTTGCCAAATGTTTTTTTAATCATGTAAGATGATTAAAATTAAGATTAAATATAGGTTTGACACTTAGCTCAATGTGATTGGGTCAATTAAACGTAGAACCAATCAGAGGGTGACATGTGGCAAGAGTTTTATGTTTTGACCTACCTATATAAATGTTGTTATGAAGAGAAAAAATACAACCAGCAGCTATTTTCTTTGGTGCTGCCACCTAAGAGGCTCTCTCTTCTCTTCATCTTCTTCTCTCATCTATTCCAAGAGATTTGCAAACAATCTCTTAAATTGAAAATACTAGAAATTGTTTCTAGTGTCCTGTTTACATCTTTAATCTCTTAAAAGGCAAAAGTTGATTTTCTAATTAATAGAAAAAGCTTTAGAAGTTGTTCAAGGGCTGCCATAGGTGAACTTGGTGTGGACAAGCTAGAGGGACAACATCTGGTGTCCTGAAGACGTATCCGAAAGGCACATATACACTGCAGTGCATCAAGAGGTTAATGTATTTGTTCTTGATATAATCTAGGGTTCTAAAATTAATCTGATTAATTTTTAAAATCTTAAATGGCAAATATAGATCCAAAAACATATTAAAAGTGTTTTAATATGTTGTTTATCATTGAAATCAAATAGATAAAAATAAACCTTGCATTATGCATGTGACCTTAGGTGAAAATTTATGAATTCAATGGTATAAACTTGTGTTTTTCATGCTTCTGCTCCTTAAGTCTCTACCTTTCCATCAGAACCAATTTTCTTCTAGAAAACCCCTTTGTTCCCTATAGGTACAATATCTTCAGGTGGGTCAGCAAGATCCCAAACTTGATTCTTATACATGGAATCAATCTCGAATTTCATAGCATCAATCCATTTTGAAGAGTCTATATCTGATATAGCTTCTTCATAGGTAAGTGGATCATTTCCATGATCTACTTCTTCATGAGTAGACAACTCTTGTTCTTCTTCATGAAGAAAACTATATCTCACAGGTGGGTGAGATACCCTGGTTTTTCTATGAGGAATAGCTATAGATGTTTCATCAATGGGTGTAGGTTGACTAGACGGATCTATATCCATCTGATCTGTTGGTTGATCAAAATTCTCCAATTCTAACTCTATTTGCCTTCCTTTGCCTCCTTCTTGAATAAACTATTGTTCAAGAAATGTGGCATCTCTACTTACCACAACCTTTTGTGAAGTAGGCAAATAAAAATAATATCCAGACCTAGTTTCCAATTTATCAGTGTTCAGCTTTTTGATATAAGCTGGACAACCCTAAATTTTAACATGCTTAAGACTTGGTTTTCTTCCATGCCATATCTCATAAGGTATGGAAGAAACTGATTTTGATGGAACCTATTCAGAATATACAAAGCTGATTCTAATGCAAATGCCCAAAAGGAGATTGACATATCCGTATAGCTCATCATACTATGTACCATATCCAATAGGGTACGATTTCTCCTTTTTGATACACCATTCAGTGTCACACCCTACCCCTCTGTAAGGCATGACATGATCCCGTAGTATACCTAATGAATTATCAGCTCCGTCTACTGATAACCCATTAAATACACTACAAGGGATTTTAAAAACTTTTCTTACTTCTTTTACAGTGGTGAGCACTATTTACAGGTGTTAAAAACTTTTATGAACTGAAGTGAAAGAACTAACACATTTGAATTATTTGGCAGAGTGCCATCTGTATTTTGGATAAAACAGTTCTTCAGAAAACCTGTAAAAAGCACTTCAATAGATTTCCAAATCTCAACTCCAACATATTTCTCAACACAACACATTTCTCAACTCAAATCCACAGTGATTTTTCAAAGACTGAGATAAAAGAAATATAATACAATTTTTTTTTTTTACAAGCCAAAATAACTCATAATTATTTTACGACTTCAATGTACAATTTTTATTTACAACTACTCAAAACCAACAACAATATGTACATACAGGGAACATACATTATATTACAAAATACAGAATATTGGTATACTCATTATCCTCGGTAGTCTCTCGCTGGAGGTACTAGCAGCCTAGTCTGCTGCACTGTCTGTCTGTCTACCTGCGACAACAATAAAAAGCTATCGCTGAGACAATGTCTCAGTGGTGCACAACATTAACTAAATACAAATTTAAATCACAATTCATAATTCAAATAAATAGTGGATACTTAAAAACCATAGTTAAATTCAAAACAATACTGTCATAAGGAATTTAACACAATATCACAATAAATCTCAATAATCAAAACATAGTTTAAATTCGAAAGACAGTAAATGTCAATAAGAATTTAAACTTCATTTCACACATTATCAAATCGCATAACAACACAATTTAGTCGAATAAGTTAAGAATACAGTGTTGCCAATTCATTCACAACTTAAGCCATGACACAAATTTCCGATCAATGCCGCGTTGTACACCACGACAAAGCAATCACAACCCCACTAATCGAAATCAATGAGGAGGGGAGCTAGCTATATACTGAGTACTCATCCGATCACCTCAAATGGTAAACCAGAGAGGGAGAAAAATAAACGATCACGACTCCATAAATGGAGAAGGAAAATAAACGATCACAACCCCATAAAAGGAGAAGGAATGATATGATACTGTCATGCTAAGTGTGAACACAAAATCAATTCCAAACATTTTATTCAAATGATTCGTGAGAATCCAATAAATTTCCAAAGTTATAATTTCATTCACAAAATGGCAACACAATTCATAATTATCTTTAATTTCAACAAAAACCATTTACAGTGCTTTTCAATCAATAGTATCCATCAAATCATTTACAATGCTTTTCGAGCAATAAATATCCATTCAAACACATTTCCACAATTTAAAACAATAATGTACAAATAGTCATAATTCATTTCAATTGAAAAATTCAAAAGAAATACTATTGTGCACAAACACAATTTAAATCAATAACAACCAATTAATCATATGAAATCTTATTCAGAGTAAAATCAGTTGAAAACTAGTTGTGCACAAACCTCTAATAATTGTCTCCTGGTCTGGACTCAATGTTTCCTTCCCTTTTCCTGAGTCTTTGGTAACTGAGAAACACAATTTGAACTATTTTAGTACTAAATTAAATTGTCTCTAACGATAATGTTCGATAATTAATTCACTGAATACCTTTATTTGCTTAATCAACCCATATATTGACCCTCGATGCATTTTAGGTAAATTAGGTTTTAGTGTCATTAATATGTCACATTCGATAGGGTTTTAGGGCTGGTATGTTTTACCAAACTCATTTCCTTGTTTAGTGCATTTTAATGCAACTTGCTGGATTCCGGGATACTAGTTTGACCTAGCCGGACAACCTAGTTCCCTCGGTTTTCGTGTTTTGGTCAAAACTAGAAACTTGTAGATCTATTCCTTATGGAACGCGGGGCAAAATTTTAGGTCAATCCGAGTTAAGTAGACCAAGTTATGGTCATTTTACTATTGCTAGTCAAATGGCATCAAATTAGGTCAATTTTAGGTCAATTTGGTCAACTTTGGTTCGGCTAGTTTTTGGACCCGAATTTGTGCAAGCTTTTTGACTTGCTTCTGCTCAATTCTGGGCTTTTGTGTCTTCATAATACTTGTAGGTATGGGTCTTAACTATTCATGGTTAAAATTTCAGGTCAATTGGACCTGTTTTGAGTGAGTTATAGCCTAAACACTAACTGCTGCCCAATTGGTCAATTTTCAGGTCTCAATTGCACCTAATCCGAATTGGTCATTTTTCATATCACCTTGCAAGCAGAATTTTGGTATGCTTTCTCAATGAAAGTTGGCACATTTTGTGCCTAGTTTCACCTCCAATTGGTCTCATACCAATTGAGGTTACACATGTAAAGTTATAGACTAAAATACATACTGCCCTTAACTACCTTACTTAAACATACATCAATTACACACTTACATTACTATATGTCCACTTCCCTTACCAATTATGTTTTGGTTCATTACCAAAACCATATTCCACTTCACTTAAATGTCACTTTGGGCAAATTACAAACATCCTTAATGCACCAATTAAAACTCACATTTACAAAGTCTAAGTACAATCGCATATACACCTAAACCTTACTAGTTCTTACATACACTTTACACAATCAATCTATATACATATCCATCAACCTTAATGTCAATATTTCTGCCAACACCTTCGTGAACACATACATTTATCCAAGAATCCCAAGGCTGCCGAAAAGCTTCCTCAACACCAAAGTGTCCCACAATTCATCAATTTCCATTCCAAGTGCAAAATTCACCATATACATATGGAATAATTTACTAGGACATTAAATCACCATAACCAACATCATTTCTCCTCAAATATATGTACAAATATTTCATCAAATACAAAACTCCATGGCTGTCCAAAATGAACATCTCAATAACTCTTCAAACCTAAAAATTTTCTTCACAAAACCAACACCCATAACATGAACACAAAGTTTAACAAAGCTATCTTCAAAAATGCTAACTTACCTTGTGGTTGGAATTTGCCAAACCTTGATTAAACTTCTTAAATTTGGTATCAAGCTCTTCCTTATGATGTGTAGAAAAACTTTCATGAAGAACCCTAAGTGATTGGAGTTGAAATGGAGGAGTTAGGAGAGCTTGATGAAAACGACCATGGAGGGTTCTTCACCTCTTGATTTCTGCAATGTTAAATCCAAATGAGAAAGATGAATTGCAGATGGTAAGATGAGTGTACACCTGCCCCATTATCTTTAATTTATTCCTTTAGTGGTCCACTTACTTAGATTAAATCATATAATATGTTTAATTTCTACTTATTCCACATTAACCCTTAATTCTTACTATTTACTTTAGGTACCACCAAATTAATTTTTCATTTCATTTTCTAAGTGTAATATTATTTATTTTTAATGGAAATTTAGGTCAAAAGACAATTCGGGATGTCAAATGACCATAATGCCCCTATTCGGGTTACATTCCCGATTTTTCGGTAACACCGAGTTTTGTCTGTTTTTCGATTTCTCACTTTTCTTTGTACTAATTATTTAATTTTTCTTTCATCTTACTAATGATATTTATTCTTCAATAAGGTTCTATTTAAGTCCTAAAAATGTTTTCCAGGATTCCCCGCAGTCCAGGGTTAGTCAACGGTCCACGCCGTGACTTCCCGGTGCGGTCACCCATCGTTAGGATTCCCGGCTCGCTTAACTTGATCACATTTCTTTGCTATTATTTTTCCTTTGTTTTTCTTGTATTTTCTTTTCTTGTATTTCATTATTTTATGTCTTCTCACTCATATCGAAGTGTAATTCTAGGCATCCTAGCTGTCCGGATAATACTGGCCATCGGAACAGTAGAACGCACTACCGAACATAGGGGTGTTACAATTCTCCCCCCCTTAAATAAATTTCATCCACGAAATTTTACCCAATAGCCATCTTACAATAGTCATACGTTTATTTTCTCCTTTCTATACGATCGTATAATCTTCTTTTCCTCAAATTTGAATAAGACTTTTAACAATCTAATACAACGTTTAATTTGTTTGTATAACACTAATATTCTCTTACTATTGTCCTGTCTAATATTTCGATTCATGTTCCTTCTTGAATAACCGTTGAGGTCATGTTACAATCATTTATCTAGTCATTGGTCCTCTGACCATTCTAGTCCATAGTTTTCCTCACATTAGTAATATTTCTTTGTTATATATGAATCAACTGTTCAAATCTCTACTTCCATAACTCTTTTTATCTGTCAATATTTTATAATTTACTTTCTTTTGTACCGAACTATAACCTTTCGATATTCTAACTTTTGAGTTTTAGATCCCTAAGTAGGATTTTCAAACTTATTTCTAACAATTAAATTATGTCCTGGCATAACTATACAAAAAACAGATGCCGTTGGCAACTATCCTCATCTAGGTGTACTATCATATAGTACGTAGCTCTACACAATAATCTCAAGTTAGTCTTGTAATCCATGATTCTGATTATAAACAATCAAGAACATTGCATAGTTACTACAATACATCCCAATAGATCAAACTTTCCTATCCTTTGTCCTTTTCGAATTCACTGATATCCGAACTTATTCTGATTACAATATCCATTAACAATTACTAACAGTAACATCTTTGTCTTCATCTAGAGCAATTCTATTACTGTAACTTACTTTTACGTCCTCTTGCTTTACATTAAATAGGCTCGCCAATTAGCTTTATAATTTATGGTGTGTCAGGAAATACTTTTCGCCGATAAACTCTTCCAAAACTAATTTCACTTATTATCACAATCCCTATCCTAAAGGACTAATCACTAATGCATCAAAATTTATTTCCCTGACCTCCTATCCTAGCGGACTTGTTACTAGCACCTCAAAGTCCATTTTTGTACATGGAATAGCAATGCAATCAATGATGCTAGCACTCACATAAGAATGGGTAGAACCCGGATCAAATAACATAAACACATCTTGGTTAAAAGTTGAGAAGGTACCAGCCACAACGTCAGATGTCTCGGCCTCTTCCCTCTGTCTCATTGCATAGACTCTGACCGGAGCACTGTCTTGCTCTGAATGTTTTACCGTGCCTTGGCTGCCTGCTGGGCTACCTCTACCCCTGCCTCTACCTCTGCTGGGTGGTTGTGAGCTTCTGGTGACAGGGCTCAGGCGACCATACTGCAGTAGTAGGAGGTGGTCCAACTCTGCGACTACTGGTGCAGTCCTTGATAAAATGTCCTGTGCCTCCACAGTTATAACAGGCTCCAATAGCCTTATAGCATATTCCACCATGATATCTTCCACAATCTTCACATTGCCGGGAATGGTAGGAACCTCCGGTACTCTGCTGACCAGATAGAGGAGGTTTCTGTCCTGAGTGTCTTCCCCTACCAGACTTCTTGCCACCTCTGTTGTGTCCCTCATAGTTTTTCCTCTTTCCAGTGGGACCACTGGAACTCTGTTCTACAGATTTTCCCTCTTTCTCTGTCTTTTCTGATCTCTTTTTCTCAGGAGCAGCTTCAAACTCAATTCTTTCCAACTCTAGAGCTTGAGAAATAAGTTCAGAGAAGTTAGTGTGTTTGAAGCCGACTACTTGTAATCTGATACTGGGCTTCAAGCCGGTTTCAAACCTCTTGCATCTCTCCCTGCTGGTAGCAAGTAAACTTACTGCATAATGGCTCAGGCGGGAAAATTCTCTTTCATACTCAGCCACTGATCTGCTCCCCTGTTTCAAACTTAGGAATTCTTGTAGCTTCTGGTCTACATAAGCATCAGGGACATATTTCTGTCTGAATTCCCTGAGAAAATCATTCCATGTTAATACTGCTGGTTCTACCAGACTGTGGGGAATGGTTTTCCACCAGTCATAAGCATCCCCCATGTAACAAAGACATTGAGTATTCAAATCTGAGCTCCTCTGTGCAATGCAGTTTCTTGAATACCCTATCCATCCTCTCTAACCACTGTTCAGCTTCTAGAGGATCTACTGTCCCTTTGAACTCTGTAGCCCCATATTTCATCAATTTATCATACTGCCTAGTAGGAGACTGTGGTTGTACCACTGGTGTCTGTATTGGGACTTGAGTAGGCACATTACCAGCCATTTGTTGGAACATTGCGACCATCTGTGAGCGAAGCGGCAGAAAGCTGCAGATGCTGCGGTGGTGCTCTTTGAACCACTAACATTATGCAGGCCTGGGGCATCCCCTTGCACCTCAGCCTCAATAGATTGATCGACGGAACGATCACCCTCTTCCATAGTCAATGTGAGGATTTTAGATCTCCTGAACAAATAACACAAGGAGATTTCATCCCGTTAGTGCATATTTATAATGTAATTTACTGTATGTATCAAACAATGATATTGAGCAGTTGTACTATGAAGAAAGAATAATCAAATAACAGGTGAAAACAGAATTTAAAAACTTTGCTCTGATACCACTAAAACATGTCACACCCTACCCTTCTGTAAGGCATGACATGATCCCGTAGTATACCTAATGAATTATCAACTCCGTCTACTGATAACCCATTAAATACACTACAAGGGATTTTAAAAACTTTTCTTACTTCTTTTACAGTGGTGAACACTATTTACAGGTGTTAAAAACTTTTGTGAACTGAAGTGAAAGAACTAACACATTTGAATTATTTGGAGTTTCTGTAAAAATTTTGGCAGAGTGCCATCTGTATTTTGGATAAAACAGTTCTTCAGAAAACCTATAAAAAGCACTTCAATAGATTTCTAAATCTCAACTCCAACATATTTCTCTACACAACACATTTCTCAACTCAAATCCACAGCGATTTTTCAAAGACTGAGATAAAAGAAATATAATACAATTTTTTTTTTTTACAAGCCAAAATCACTCATAATTATTTTACGACTTCCATTTACAATTTTTATTTACAACTGCTCAAAACCAACAACAATATGTACATACAGGGAACATACATTACATTACAAAATACAAAATATTGGTATACTCATTATACCCGGTAATCTCTCGCTGGAGGTACTAGCAGCCTAGTCTGCTGCACTGTCTGTCTGTCTACCTGCGACAGCAATAAAAAGCTATCGCTGAGACAATGTCTCAGTGGTGCACAACATTAACTAAATACAAATTTAAATCACAATTCATAATTCAAATAAATAGTGGATACTTAAAAACCATAGTTAAATTCAAGACAATACTGTCATAAGGAATTTAACACAATATCACAATAAATCTCAATAATCAAAACATAGTTTAAATTCGAAAGACAGTAAATGTCAATAAGAATTTAAACTTCATTTCACACATTATCAAATCGCATAACAACACAATTTAGTTGAATAATTTAAGAATACAGTGTTGCCAATTCATTCACAACTTAAGCCATGACACAAATTTCCGATCAATGCCGCGTTGTACACCACGACAAAGCAATCACAACCCCACTAATCGAAATCAATGAGGAAGGGAGCTAGCTATATACTGAGTACGCATCCGATCACCTCAACTGGTAAACCAGAGAGGGAGAAAAATAAACGATCACGACTCCATAAATAGAGAAGGAAAATAAATGATCACAACCCCATAAAAGGAGAAGGAATGATATGATACTGTCATGATAAGTGTGAACACAAAATCAATTCCAAACATTTTATTCAAATGATTCGTGAGAATCCAATAAATTTCCAAAGTTATAATTTCATTCACAAAATGGCAACACAATTCATAATTATCTTTAATTTCCACAAAAACCATTTACAGTGCTTTTCAATCAATAGTATCCATCAAATCATTTACAATGCTTTTCAAGCAATAAATATGCATTCAAACACATTTCCACAATTTAAAACAATAATGTACAAATAGTCATAATTCATTTCAATTGAAAAATTCAAAAGAAATACTATTGTGCACAAACACAATTTAAATCAATAACATACAATTAATCATATGAAATCTTATTCAGAGTAAAATCAGTTGAAAACTAGTTGTGCACAAACCTCTGATAATTGTCTCCTGGTCTGGACTCAGTGTTTGCTTCCCTTTTCCTGAGTCTTTGGTAACAGAGAAACACAATTTGAAGTGTTTCAGTACTAAATTAAATTGTCTCTAACGATAATGTTCGATAATTAATTCACTGAATACCTTTATTTGCTTAATCAACCCATATATCGACCCTCGATGCATTTTAGGTAAATTAGGTTTTAGTGTCATTAATATGTCACATTCCATAGGGTTTTAGGGTTGGTACGTTTTATCAAACTCATTTCCTTGTTTAGTGCATTTTAGTGCAACTTGGTAGATTCTGGGATACTAGTTTGACCTAGCCCGGCGACCTAGTTTCCTCGGTTTTCGGTTTTTGGTCAAAACTACAAAATTGTAGATCTATGTCTTATGGAACGCGGGGAAAAATTTTAGGTCAATCCGAGTTAAGTAGACCAAGTTATGGTCATTTTACTATTGCTTGTCAAATGGCATCAAATTAGGTCAATTTTACGTCAATTTGGTCAACTTTGGTTCGGCCAGTTTTTGGACCCGAACTTGTGCAAGCTTTTTGACTTGATTTTGGTCAATTCTGGGCTTTTTTGTCTTCATAAGACTTGTAGGTATGGGTCTTAACTATTCATGGTTAAAATTTCAGGTCAATTGGACCTGTTTTGAGTGAGTTATGGCCTAAACACAAACTGCTGCCCAATTGGTCAATTTTCAGGTCTCGATTGCACCTAATCCGAATTGGTCATTTTTCATATCACCTTGCAAGCAGAATTTTGGTATGCTTTCTCAATGAAAGTTGGCACATTTTGTGCCTAGTTTCACCTCCAATTTGTCTCATACCAATTGAGGTTGCACATGTAAAGTTATAGACTAAAATACATACTGCCCTTAACTACCTTACTTAAACATACATCAATTACACACTTACATTACTATATGTCCACTTCCCTTACCAATTCTGTTTTGGTTCATTACCAAAACCATATTCCACTTCACTTAAATGTCACTTTGGGCAGATTACAAACATCCTTAATACACCAATTAAAACTCACATTTACAAAGTCTAAGTACAATCACATATACACCTAAACCTTACTAGTTCTTACATACACTTTACACAATCAATCTATATACATATCCATCAACCTTAATGTCAGTATTTCTGCCAACACCTTCATGAACACATACATTTATCCAAGAATCCCAAGGCTGCCGAAAAGCTTCCTCAACACCAAAGTGTCCTACAATTCATCAATTTCCATTCCACGTGCAAAATTCACCATATACATATGGAATAATTTACTAGGACATTAAATCACCATAACCAACATCATTTCTCATCAAAAATATGTACAAATATTTCATCAAATACATAACTCCATGGCTGTCCAAAATGAACATCTCAATAACTCTTCAAACCTAAAAATTTTCTTCACAAAACCAACACCCATAACATGAACACAAAGTTTAACAAAGCTATCTTCAAAAATGCTAACTTACCTTTTGGTTGGAATTTGCCAAACGTTGATTAAACTTCTTAAATCTGGTATCATGCTCTTCCTTATGATGTGTAGACAAACTTTCATGAAGAACCCTAAGTGATTGGAGTTGAAATGGAGGAGTTAGGAGAGCTTGATGAAAACGGCCATGGAGGGTTCTTCACCTCTTCATTTCGGCAATGTTAAATCCAAATGAGAAAGATGAATTGCAGATGGTAAGATGAGTGTACACCTGCCCCATTATCTTTAATTTATTCCTTTAGTGGTCCACTTACTTAGATTAAATCATATAATATGTTTAATTTCTACTTATTCCACATTAACCCTTAATTCTTACTATTTACTTTAGGTACCGCCAAATTAATTTTTCATTTCATTTTCTAAGTGTAATATTATTTATTTTTAATGGACATTTAGGTCAAAAGACAATTCGGGATGTCAAATGACCATAATGCCCCTATTCGGGTTACATTCCCGATTTTTCGGTAACACCGGGTTTTGTCTGTTTTTCGATTTCTCACTTTTCTTTGTACTAATTATTTAATTTTTCTTTGATCTTACTAATGATATTTATTCTTCAATAAGGGTCTATTTAAGTCCTAAAAATGTTTTCGAGATTCCCATGATCGAGGTTAGTCAACGGTCCACGCCGTGACTTCCCGGTGCGGTCACCCATCGTTAGGATTCCCGACTCCCTTAACTTGATCACATTTCTTTGCTATTATTTTTCCTTTGTTTTTCTTGTATTTTATTTTCTTGTATTTCATTATTTTATGTCTTCTCACTCATATCGAAGTGTAATTCTAGGCATCCTAGTGTCAGGATATCTGCCAGAGCGATGAGAGAACGCACTCTAGAACATAGGGGTGTTACATTCAGTTGTGGTGTTCATGGAGGAGTCATATGGGAAACAATGCCATGCTCTCTCAAGTATTCATCAAATTCTGTACTCGAATATTCACTTCCACGATCTGATCGAAGAGCTTTAATACTCTTTCCTGTTTGTTTTTCTACTTCAGATTTAAATTCTTTCAATTTTTCAAAGGATTCATGTTTGTATTTCATCAAATATAAATACCCAAACCTTGATTTATCATCAGTAAAGGTAATAAAGTAATGAAAACCACCTCTAGCCATTTCCTTAAATGGACCACATACATCACTATGTATTAGCTCCAAAATATTTTTAGCCCTTAGCCCTTATCTAACAAAGGGTGATCTAGTCATTTTGCCCTGAAGGCAAGATTCACAAGTTGGAGTTGGCTCAGAGCCCAATGAGCATAGAATCCCCATTTTCTCCAGTTTTGCAATCCTATCTTCTGCAACATGACATAACCTTAAGTGCCAAATATATTTTGAACTTGAGTTGATTTTCACCATGGCATTGCATTCATTTAGATCACTTGCATTCATTTTGTGTTTGTCATTATTATCCAAATAATAAATACCATCATTCATATAATCCGAACCAACATATTTATTACCAAAACAAATATTACAAACATCATTTGTGAACTGAAATTCATAACCATTTCTAGTCAAACTAGATATAGAAATGATGTTCTAAAAAGCTTCAGGTACATATAAAATATTATCCAAACACAAAACATGTCTAGACATGTAAAAAGATTTAGATCCTATGGCTAAAGCTTTAACAATTGAGCCATTGCCAATCTGGACTCTAACATCTTGAGAATGCAAGCTGCTACTATTTGCTAGTTCCTGCATATCACAAGAAATTTGAGAACTGGCGCCAGTATCTAAAATGTAACACCTTTATGCTCGGTAGTGCGTTTTACTATTCCGATGACCAGTGTTGGCTGGACAACTAGGATGCCTAGAACTACACTTAGAGATGAGTGAGAAGACATAAAATAATGAAATATAAGAAAAGAAAATACAAGAGAAACAAAGGAAAAATAATAGCAATGAAATATAACTAAGTTAAACGAGCCGAGAACCCTAGCGATGGGTGACCGCACTGGGAAGTTGCGACGTGGACAGTTGACTAGCCCTGGACCACGAGGAACCCTGGAAAATATTTTTAAGACATAATTAAAGACCTATTGAAGCATAAATATCATTAGAAATATCAAAGAAAAATTAATTAATTAGTACAAAGAAAAACGGAAAATCGAGAAGACGACAAAACTCAGTGTTATTGAAAAATCAGGAATGCAACCCGAACTAGGGCATTGTGGTCATTTGACACCCTGAGTTGTCTTTTGACCTAAATGTCCATTAAAAATGAGTGATAGCACACTTTTAAAATATCATAAAAATTAAAATTGTGGTATAGTATAATAATAGTGCAAGAAATGGGGTACAATTTAAATAACTAAAACTTTAACATATAATATTGTTTAATTAAACTATAGTGGAGCACTAAGGGATGTTTAAACTTATTAAGGGACATGTGTATGTCCACTAAATGATTCATTTTCGGGTTCATCTTCTTCATGCCGAATTGGGGTCCTAAAGAATCCTCCATGGCCGTCCCACTTTCTTGCTTCATTCTCCCATGATCCAAGCCATTTTTCCACTTGATTCCTTCACTAAAGTTATTCTACACAACTTGGACAGTAGATAGGCAGCAAGGAAATCAAGTTTTGGAGAGGTTTTGAAGAATTTCAAAAGTGGTAACTATGTATTTCTTATTATTGTTTCATTAAACCTTGCATGGATGTCATGGGTAGTTGAATTGTGGAAGAATTTTTGAAGTTTGATGAGTTAAGGGAGAGGTACATTTTTGGCAGCCATGGAACTTCAATAAGGGCAGTTTATCTTTGCATGTAAATGGTAGATTAAAGTGTTGATGTAAGTATTTATGTGTATAGGAATAAATTGGATAATGCATACCAAATGTATATGTGAAAGTACACTTGATTTTTGAAGCTTGGAAACTAATGGAAGGAAATGTACAATTCAGCAAACTTGAAGTGTGAACCAAAATGTGTTGTTTCATGGTTTGGTTTATGGAAATATATTGTTGAATTATGTGCTTGTTATGGCAGCATGTATATGTGTTTTAAGCTTTGAGTTTGGACATGCAAATGAGCTTGTCATGTGGTTAAATTATTTGTAATTTGGACTTGGTAAATTCTGTACTATAATGTGCATATTGAGTGTGATTAAAAGCTGCCAAAATGACCAACAATGTGAAGTAAAATGTGTTTATGTTATGGTACAAACCAGAATTGGCATGGATGTATAACTTGGTAAGTGTTAAATGTGTAATTGATGAGTGATGAATAATGTGCAATAGGGCAGTGTAGGTTTTGGCTTAGAACCTTAAGTGTATGACTCCAATTGGTATGAGACCAATTGAAGGTGAAACTAGGCACAAAATGTGCCAACTTTCATGAAGGAAGCTTACCAAAATTCTGCCTAAAAGGTGACTTGAAAAAGGACTAATTCCGGATTAGTGCTTTGAAAGCCTGAAAATTTACCAATTGGGCAGCAGTTAGTATTTTGGCCATACCTCACTCAAAACAAGTCCAATTGATCTGAAATTTTTACCATGAATAGTTTAGACATATATCTACAACTCTTATGAAGACACCAACACCCAGAAAGGACCATAAGCAAGTCAAATAGCTTGCAAAAATTCAGGTCCAAAAACTGGCCGAACAAAAAGTGACCTAAAAATGACCTAAAGTGACCATTTTGATGCATTCTGACCAGCATTGGTAGATTGACCATAACTTGGTCTACACAACTCAGAATGACTTGAAATTTTGCCCTGCGTGCAATAAGACATAGATCTACTAGTTTGTAGTTTTGACCAAAATCCGAAAACCGAGGAAACTAGGTCATCCGGCTAGGTTAAATTAGTACACCAAAATCCGACAAATTGCAATAAAATACAATATACATGGAAATGAATTTGGTAACATGTACCAATACTAAAAGGCTTTAAATGTGACATATTGGTAACATTAAAACCTAATTCACCTAGAATGCATCGAGATTCAACATCTTAGGTTGACTATGGAAATAATAGAATTCAATAAGTTAATTATTAAGCTTTATTCTTAGAGACAGTTTAAATGAGTACTGAAACACTTTAAATTGTGTGTTTCAGTTAGCAAAGACTCAGGGAAGAGGAAGGAAACACTGAGTCGGGGCCAAGAGACAGTTATCAGAGGTTTGTGCACAACCAGTTTTTAACTGATTTTGTTCTGAATATTTCATATGATTAAATGACATATTTTTTCTTATGTATTATGCTTAACAAGCATTGGATTTAATTAAATGATTATTGAAATTGTTATAGTATGTATGAATTTAGCTTTGTGAAATGGTATTTTCACAAGTATTAAGGATTGTTGTGAATTGAATAAATTATGTTTTGGAAAATTGTGATAGAACATGTTTTGAAGTGTGATGGGCAATTTGCGTGGAAAAATGCAAATTTATGATTTGAATTGTGATGAGTATAAAAATTATTGGATATTGGAATTGACAATGAATCGAATTGTATTGTGATTTATGCTCACTAAAAGGATTGTGATATTGTTTTATATCTCACTATAGATGCTTGACTAGGTTATTACCCGTCTCTCTCATTTGTTAGGAAGACAATGGAGTTAGTTGCGTTTCGATTATCATGGTACGTGCACAGGCTTAGATTCTCCTCTTATTAGAGGTTAGCTATAAGTTTTTATTTATTATGGCCCTTTCGGCAGATTCATTATTGTGATGTGTACTGTGCACGATGATTCGACCTCCCCGACCATAGGGAGTTAGAATCCGATTCGACCTCCTTGTCCATAGGGAGTTAGAATGACCCCGAATATGGCCCTTTCGGATTAGTCTTGCGTAGTTAGTGAGATACAGAATGGTTTTTGAGAAACATAATGGTTTTTGAGATACAGAATGGTTCTTGAGATACAAAATGTTTTTGAATAGTAAAGAATTGTGATTTCAATTATGATTTAAGTATAATTGATTTTGTTGGAATTACCTTAAATGGTTAGTTATGATTTGATAAATTGAACTTCGTGATCAAAGTCATTTTACACAAATGATTCATATTATTGGCAATGAATATTTTGAATTTTGGAATTTGATGAATATCCAGATTCCCAAATTATTTGCTGTAATTTTTGTTAAGGTATATTGTACTATGTTTTAAATTATAGTTGTGCAACACTGAGTTCACCACTCAGCGATAGCTTTGTATGCTATCGCAGGTGAAAAGAGCATAGAGCAATTGAGTAAGCTTCTTTGAAGATACATTTAGATCAGCTCCAGGTTTACCCATGTACACAGGTTTTGATGTATGCATGCAATAATATGTATGAAAATTATTTGAGCAGTTCTATAACAAGTCTTGTAAAATATTTTGGCATGTAATTAAATGTAAATTATTGTAAATGTAAATTTGAGATTTCATTTACCTGAATAGCTTTGAAATATTAATTTCTTTAGTCTTGTAATCAATGAAATGTTTCTTTTATGATGAGGCTGGTTTGAAAATAAATTGATTTGATTATTGAGATTGAATTGTGAGATGAAATGAAGTTTATTGGAGTTGTATTTGAGAAATTATATTGGAAGTGTGTTTCTCTGCAGGTTTTGAAGAACTGTTTTATTCAAAATACAGATGGCACTCAGCCAAAATTTTTACAGAAATTACTAATAATTCAAATGTGTTAGCTGTTTCACTTCAGATTTTGAAAAATTTTATAACACTAGATTTTAATCGATGATTTAAATTTCATGAAATTTTTTTTTAAATCCCTTGTAGTATATCTAATGGGTTATCGGTAGGCGAAGTAAGTTAATTCATTATATGTACTACGAGATCATGTTACATCTTACGGGGAAGTAGGGTGTGACATGTTTTATAGTATCAGAGCAATGGTTTTAAAGTAAATTTTGAATTGTGAATTTGAAAACTTATTATCGGTAACTACAACTGCTCAAATGTTTCATACATATAGTACATGTACATAACAAATATGAAGTAATGGAGAGGAATCTCCTTGTGTTGGTTGTACAGGAATAGAAAATCTTGTGAAAAGATATGGAAAAAAAGAATGAGACAATAGAACAGTCCGTGATGGTAGAAGTACATGTTGAGGCCCCAGCCCCACAAAGTGTCGAAGGCCTGACTGTACCAGTTTTACCTGTACAAATTACTGCAGAAATGGCTCAGTAAATGGCCACTTTCTTTCAACAAATGGCTGATACTCTGTCAGCTCAAGCTCAAACACAAACCCAACCCCCACAAGGGCAGTGTAAAATAAAGAAGAGGGAGAAATCTTCGGGTCAGAACTTGAGCAATAATTTGGGGAAGAGAAAAGAATTTGAGGAACCCCGAGCTCAGAGATATGACAGAGGCGGATCATCAGGGAAGAGAACACCAAGATCTAGTTGTCGAACAACCAAAAGTTCCTATTCTACCCGTTTTTGCCATATTTATGATAAGTTACATGGATGTATTTGTCGTAAGGCATCTGGAGCCTACTACAACTTTGGAAAGCTTAGACAATTTGTTATAAATTGTACTATAGTACCTCGATTTGCTCTCAAAAGTTCACAGACAGTCAGTAGAGGTCGAGATATAAATAGAGTTAGTACTCCTCACAACCATAACACAGTGAATCAACCCGAACATAGTAGCGCATCAGTTAGAGCGTCCACTATGCGCCAAGGGGAAAGAGCAGAAACTTAGGATGTAGCTGCTGGTAAGTTCTTAATTTTTGAAAGAAATAATTAGTTATTATTTTATCCCAGCACTACTTAGTTGTGTACTAGTGTTAGAACTATATGTACTGTTGCTATTCCTTTACATGGGAATGAATTTTGATGTATTAGTGACTAGTCATTTAGGACAAAAACTATAATAACAAGTATGATTGACATTAATTTTGGAAGAATTATTAACTAAAAGTATTTTCTAACACGCCATAAATTATAGAGCTAATTGGCGAGCCTACTTAATGTAAGGTAAGAGGACCTAAAAGTAAGTTACAATAATAGAATTGCTCTAGATGAGGGCAAAAATGTTACTGTTAGTAATTGTCAAGGGATATTGTAATCAGAATTGGTTTAGGATATTAGTGGATTCGAGAAAGATAAGATATTAGAAAACCTAATCCATGAGGTTATAACGTAGTGACTATGTAATGTTCTAGATGTTTGTATTGTAAGCTGCAGATTACAGTATCGACACGGGATTATTGTGTAGAGCTACGTGCTTCCTCGTGGTATAATAAAATAAGAATATTTGTAAGTAATCTATAAATTGACACAGTTACGCCCGAATAGAGTGCTATTACGAGAAATAAATGTTAAAATTTTAGTCAGAAATTTAAAACTTCAGAACTAGCTTCTCGAAAGACTATACTTGTAAGGCAGCTAGAGCTAGTAACTCGGTTACAATAATGTGAACTACCTATACCACAGTAATTGCTATAGGTTTAGAGATATGAGTACGACTTATCATCCTCAAATGGATGGACAGTCGAAACAAGTGATACAGGTAAATTTTGAAACTCATTGAGTTTCTGTAAATAATGAAATGAAATGATAATAATAACCTATAAAATGTAATAAGCCCTCGAGAATATACTAAGAACATGTGTCCTTGAATCCGAGGGAAGATGGGACAGATACCTTCCACTAACAAAATTTCTATACAATAATAAGTGTCAAGCTAGCATACAAATGACACCTTATGAAACACTGTAAGGGAACGGATAACTATGGATTTTGTGATGAGACTTTCGAAGACACAAAATAGTCATGATGCAGTATGGGTTATAGTTGATAGACTAACCAAGTCTGCTCACTTTTTACCAGTCCAGATGGACTATAGTTGGAGAGATTGGCCAGATTGTACATAAATGAGATTGTAAAACTGCATAGAGTGCTAGCATCAATTGTATCAGATAGAGATCCTAGGTTCACTTTTAGATTCTGGGGTAGTCTTCAGAGAGCCCTAGGAACTAGATTGAACTTCAGCACGGCATTCCACCCACAGATAGATGGCCAGTCTGAGAGGGTAATTCAGATATTGGAGGATATGCTACGGGCTTGTGCGATTGAGTTTGAAGGTAGTTGGGATATACACTTGCCTTTGATATAGTATGCTTATAACAACAGTTACCAATCAAGCGTTGGGATGCCTCCATATAAAGCTTTGTATGGCAGGAAGTGCAGAACTCCCCTATTTTGGGAAGAAGTAGGTGAAAGGAAGATGATTGGGCTAGAAATTGTTCAACAGACATAGGAAAAGATCAAATCGATCAGAGATAGACTCAAGGCTGTATCAGACCGTCAGAAGTCCTCTGTTGGTCTGAAGAGAAGAGATATTGAATTTGTAGTGGGTGATAAGGCATTCCTCAAACTTTCTCCTTGGAAGAGGATTATGAGATTTGGCATAAAGAGGAAACTGAGTCATCATTTCATCGGACAGTATGAGGTTCTGGAAAGAGTGGGTCCTTTGGCATATCTGTTGGCATTACCTCTAGAGCTAGAAAGGATACATAGTGTCTTCCATGTATCCATGTTAAGGAGGTACAGATCTGACCCATCTCATGTACTATCAGTTGAAGAGATTGAGGTAAATCCAGACCTCTCATATGAGGAAGAACCCAAAAAAATTCTGGCTTATGAGGTGAAGCAGTTGAGGAACAAATAGATACACCTGGTTAAAGTGCTGTGGAACCATCATTCAGGCCAGGAAGCTACATGGGGAACGTGAAGAGGACATGAGGAGATAGCACCCAAAGCTGTTCAGAAATTGATGCCAGCTAAAATTTCGAGATGAAATTAATTTTAAGGGGGGGGGGGGGGAATTATAACACCCCTATGCTCGGTAGTGCGTTCTACTATTCCGGTGACTTGTGTTGTCCGGACAGCTAGGATGGCTAGAACTACACTTAGAGATGAGTGAGGAGACATAAAATAGTGAAATACAAGAAAAGAAAATGCAAGAAAAACAAAGGAAAAATAATAGCATTGATATGTAACCAAGTTAAACGAGTTGAGAACCCTAGCGATGGGTGACCGCACCGGGAAGTTACGGCGTGGACTGTTGACTAGCCTTAGATTGCGGGGAACCCTGAAAAATATTTTTAAGACATAATTAAAGACCTATTGAAGCATAAATATCATTAGAAATATCAAAGAAAAAATAATTAATTAGGACAAAGAAAAATGGAAAATCGAGAAAATGACAAAACTCGGTGTTACCGAAAAATCGGGAATGCAACCCGAACAGAGGCATTGTGCTCATTTGACACCCCGAGTTGTCTTTTGACCTAAATATCCATTAAAAATGAGTGATAGCACACTTTGACAATATCATAAAAATTAAAATTGTGGTACATTATAATAATAGTGCAATAAATGGGATATAATTTGAATAACTAAAACTTTAACATATAATATTGTTTAATTAAACTATAGTGGAGCACTAAGGGATGTTTAAATTTATTAAGGGACATGTGTATGTCAACTAAATGATTCATTTTCTAGTTCATCTTCTTCATGCCGAATTGAGGTCCCAAAGAATCCTCCATGGCCGTCCCACCTTCAAGCTTCATTCTCCCATGATGCAAGCCATTTTTCCACTTGATTCCTTTACTAAAGTTGTTCTACAAAACTTGGGTAGTAGATAGGCAGCAAGGAAATCAATTTTTGGTGAGGTTTTGAGGAATTTCAAAAGTTGTAAGTATGTATTTTTTATTATTGTTTCATTAAACCTTGCATGGATGTTATGGGTAGTTGAATTGTGGAAGGATTAAAGGGAGAGGTACATTTTTGGCAGCCATGAAACTTCAATAAGGGCAGTTTATCTTTGCATGTAAATGGTAGATTAAAGTGTTGACGTAAGTGTTTATGTGTGTAGGAATAAATTGGATAATGTATACCAAATGTATATGTGAAAGTACACTTGATTTTGGAAGCTTGGAAACTAATGGAAGGAAATGTACAATTCGGCAAACTTGAAGTGTGAACCAAAATGTGTTGTTTCATGGTTGGTTTATGGAATTATATTGTTGAATTATGGTGCTTGTTATGGCAGCATGTATATGTGTATTAAGCTTTGAGTTTGGACATGTAAATGAGCTTGTCATGTGGTTAAATTGTTTGTAATTTGGACTTGGTAAATTCTGTACTATAATGTGCATATTGAGTGTGATTACAAGTTGCCAAAATGACCAATAATGCGAAGTAAAGTGTGTTATGTTACGGTACAAACCATAATTGGCATGGATGTGTAACTTGGTAAGTGTTAAATGTGTAATTGATGAGTGATGAACAATGTGCAATAGGGCAGTGTAGGTTTTAGCTTAAAACCTTAAGTGTGTGACTCCAATTGGTATGAGACCAATTGGAGGTGAAACTAGGCACAAAATGTGCCAACCTCCATGAAGGAAGCTTACCAAAATTCTGCCTAAAAGGTGACTTAAAAAAGGACCAAATCAGTATTAGTGCTTTGAAAGCCTGAAGATTTACCAATTGGGCAGCAGTTAGTATTTTGGCCATAACTCACTCGAAACAGGTCCAATTGACCTGAACTTTTTACCATGATTAGTTTAGACATATATCTATAGCTTAATGAGGACACCAACATCCAGAAATGACCATAAGCAAGTCAAATAGCTTGCAAAAGTTCAGGTCCAAAAACTGACCGAACCAAAAGTGACCTAAAAATGACCTAAAGTGACCATTTTGATGCATTCTCACCAGCATTGGTAGATTGACCATAACTTGGTCTACATAGCTCATAATGACCTGAAATTTTGCCCCGCGTGCAATAAGACATAGACCTACAAGTTTGTAGTTTTGACCAAAACCCGAAAACCGAGGGAACTAGGTCATCCGACTAGGTCAAATTAGTACACCGGAATCCGACAAATTGCAATAAAATGCAATATACATGGAAATGAATTTGGTAATATGCACCAATACTAAAAGGCTACAAATGTGACATATTGGTAACATTAAAACCTAATTCACCTAGAATGCATCGAGGGTCAACATCTTAGGTTGACTAAGGAAATAATAGAATTCAATAAGTTAATTATTAAGCTTTACTCTTGGAGACAATTTAAATGAGTATTGAAACACTTCAAATTGTGTGTTTCAGTTAGCAAAGACTCAGGGAGGAGGAAGGAAACACTGAGTCCAAGCCAAGAGACAGTTATCAGAGGTTTGTGCACAACCAGTTTTTAACTGATTTTGTTGTGAATATTTCATATGATTAAATGACATAATTTTTCTTATGTATTATATTTAACAAGCATTGGATTTAATTCAATGATTATTGAAATTGTTATAGTATGTATGAATTTAGCTTTGTGAAATGGTATCCCCACAAGTATTAAGCATTGTTGTGAATTGAATAAATTATGTCTTGGAAAATTGTGATAGAACATGTTTTGAATTGTGATGGGCAATTTGTGTCGAAAAATGCAAATTTATGATTTGAATTGTGATGAGCATAAAAATTATTGGATATTGGAATTGACTCTGAATAGAATTGTATTGTGATTTATGCTCACTAAAAGGATTGTGATATTATTTTATATCTCACTATAGATGCTTGACTAGGTTATTACCCGTCTCTCTCTTTTGTTGAGAAGACAATGGAGTTAGTTGTGTTTTGATTACATGGTACGTGCACAGGCTTAGATTCTCCTCTTATTAGAGATTATATCTAAGTTCTTATTTGTTATGGCCCTTTTGGCAGATTCATTATTGTGGTGTGTACTGTGCACGATGATTTGACCTCCCCGACCATAGGGAGTTAGAATCCGATTCGACCTCCCCGACCATAGGGAGTTAGAATCACCCCGAAGATGGCCCTTTCGGATTAGTCTTGCATAGTTAGTGAGATACATAATTGTTTTTGAGACACATAATGGTTTTTGAGATACGGAATGGTTTTGAATAGTAAGGAATTGTGATTTCAATTCTGATTTAAGTATAATTGATTTTGTTGGAATTACCTTAAATGGTTAGTTATGATTTGATAAATTGAACTTCGTGATCAAAGTCATTTTACACAAATGATTCATATTATTGGCAATGAATATTTTGAGTTTTGGAATTTGATGAATATCCAGATTCCCAAATTATTTGCTATAATTTTTGTTAAGGTATATTGTACTATGTTTTAAATTATAGTTGTGCACCACTGAGTTCACCACTCAGCGATAGCTTTGTATGTTGTCGCAGGTGAAAAGAGCATAGAGCAATTGAGTAAGCTTCTTTGAAGATACATTTAGATCAGCTCCAGGTTTACCCATGTACATAGGTTTTGATGTATGCATGTAATAATATGTGTGTAAATTATTTAAGCAGTTGTATAACAACTCTTGTAAAATATTTTTGTGTGTAATTAAATTTAAATTGTTGTAAATGTAAATTTGAGATTTCATTTACCTGAATAGCTTTGTAATATTAATTTTTGAGTCTTGTATTAAATGAAATGTTTCTTTTATGATGAGGCTAGTTTGAAAATAAATTGATTTGATTATTGAGATTGAATTGTGAGATGAAATGAAGTTTATTGGAGTTGTATTTGAGAAATTATATTGGAAGTGTGTTTCTCTGCAGGTTTTGAAGAACTGTTTTATTCAAAATACAGATGGCACTCCGCCAAAATTTTTACAGAAATTACTAATAATTTAAATGTGTTAGCTGTTTCAATTCAGATTTTGAAAAATTTTTATAACACCAGATTTTAATCGATGATTTAAATTTCAAGAAAATTGTTTTAAAATCCCTTGTAGTATATCTAATGGGTTATCGGTAGGCGAAGTATGGTAATTCATTATATGTACTACGAGATCATGTTACATCTTACAGGGGAGTAGGATGTTACATGTTTTGTGGTATCAGAGCACTGGTTTTAAAGTAAATTTTGAACTGTGAATTTGAAATCTTATTGTCGGTAACTACAATTGCTCAAATGTTTTATACATATAGTACATTTACATCATAAATATGAACTAATGGAGAGGAATCTCCTTGTATTGGTTGTACAGGAATAGAAAATCATGTGAAAAGATATGGAAGAGAAGAATGAGACAATAGAATAGTCCGTGATGGTAGAAGTTCAAGTTGAGGCCCCAGCCCCACAATGTGTCGAAGGCTCGACTGTACTAGTTTTACCGGTACAAATTACTGCCCAAATGGCTCAGTAAATGGCCACTTTCTTTTAACAAATGGCTGATACTCTGTCAGCTCAAGCTCAAACACAAACCCAACCCCCCACAAGGGCAGTGTGAAATAAAGAAGTGGGAGAAATCTACGGGTTAGAACTCGATCAGTAATTTGGGGAAGAGAAAAGAATTTGAGAAACCCCGAGCTCTGAGATATGGCAGAGGCGGATCATCAGGGCAGAGAACACCAAGATCTAGTTGTCGAACAACCAGAAGTTCCTATTCTACCCATTTTTGCCATGTTTGTGGTAAGCTACATGGAGGTATTTGTCGTAAGGCCTCTGGAGCCTGCTACAACTGTGGAAAGCTTGGACACTTTGTTAGAAATTGTACTAGAGTACCTCGATCTGCTCTAAAAAGTTCACAAACAGTCAATAGAGGTCGAGATAGAAATAGAGTTGGTAATCCTCACAACCATAACACAATGAATCAACCCGAACATAATAGAGCATCAGTTAGAGCGTCCACTATGCGCCAAGGGGAAAGAGCAGAAATTTAGGATGTAGCTGCTGGTAAGTTCTTAATTTTTGAAAGAAATAATTACTTATTATTTTATCCCAGCACTACTTAGTTGTGTGTAAGTGTTAAAACTATATGTTCTGTTGCTATTCCTTTACCTGGGAATGAATTTTGATGTATTAGTAACTAGTCATTTAGGATAAAAACTATAATAACAAGTATGATTGACATTAATTTTGGTAGAATTGTTAGTTAAAAGTATTTTCTAACACACCATAAATTATAAAGCTAGTTGACGAGCCTACTTAATTTAAGGTAAGAGGACCTAAAAGTAAGTTACAATAATAGAATTGCTCTAGATGAGGGCAAAGATGTTACTGGTAGTAATTGTCAAGGGATATTGTAATCCGAATCGGTTTAGGATATTAGTGGATTCGGGAAAGATAAGATTTTAGAAAACCTAGTCCATGAGGTTATAACGTAGTGACTATGTAATGTTCTCGATATTTGTATTGTAAGCTGCAGATTGCAGTACTGACACGGGATTATTGTGTAGAGCTACATGCTTCCTCGTGATATAATAAAATAAGAATACTTATAAGTAATCTTTAAATTGATACAATTACGCCCGAATAGAGTGCCATTACGAGAAATTAATGTGAAAATTTTAGTCAGAAATTTAAAACTTCAGAACTAGCCTGTCGAAAGACTACACTTGTAAGGTAACTGGAGTCAGTAACTCGGTTACAATAATGTGAACTACCTGTACCACAGTAATTGCTATAAGTTTAGAGATATTAGTATGACTTATCATCCTCAAACGGGTGGACAGTCGAAACAAGTGATTCAGGTAAAATTTAAAACTCATTGAGTTTCTGCAAATAATGAAATGAAATGATAACAATAACCTATAAAATGTAATAAGCCCTCAAGAATATACTAAGAACATGTGTCCTTGAATCCGAGGGAAGATGGGACAGATACCTTTCGCTAATAGAATTTGCATACAATAATAAGTGTCAAGCTAGCATACAAACGGCACCCTATGAAACACTGTAAGGGAACGAATAACTATGGATTTTGTGATGAGACTTTCAAAGACACAAAATAGTCATGATGCAGTATGGGTTATAGTTGATAGACTAACTAAGTCTGCTCACTTTTTCCCAGTCTGGATGGACTATAGTTGGAGAGATTGGCCATATTGTACATAAATGAGATTGTTACTGCATGGAGTGCTAGCATCGATTGTATCAGACAGAGATCCTAGGTTCACTTCTAGATTCTGCGGTAGTCTTCAGAGAGCCCTAGGAACTAGATTGAACATCAGCACGGCATTCCACCCACAGATAGATGGCCAGTCTAAGAGGGTAATTCAGATATTGGAGGATATGCTACGGGCTTGTGCGATTGAGTTTGAAGGTAGTTGGGATATACACTTGCCTTTGATATAGTATGCTTATAACAACAGCAAACAATCAAGCGTTGGGATGCCTCCATATGAAGCTTTGTATGGCAGGAAATGCAGAACTCCCCTATGTTGGGATGAAGTAGGTGAAAGGAAGATGATTGGGCTAGAAATTGTTCAGTAGGCAGAGGAAAAGATCAGATTGAACTGAGATAGACTCAAGGCTGTATCAGACCGTCAGAAGTCCTATGTTGGTCTGAAGAGAAGAGATATTGAATATGTAGTAGGTAATAAGGTATTCCTCAAAGTCTCTCCTTGGAAGAGGACTATGAGATTTGGCAGAAAGGGGAAACTAAGTCCTCATTTCATCGGACCATATGAGGTTCTGGAAAAAGTGGGTCCTTTGGCATATCGGCTGGCATTACCTCCGGAGCTAGAAAGGATACACAGTGTCTTCCATGTATCCATGTTAAGGAGGTACAGATCTGACCCATCTCATGTACTATCAGTTGAAGAGATTGAGGTAAATCCAAACCTCTCATATGAGGAAGAACCCATAAAAATTCTGGCTTATGAGGTGAAGCAGCTGAGGAACAAACAGATACACCTGGTTAAAGTGCTGTGGAAACATTATTCAAGCCAAGAAGCTACTTGAGGAATGTGAAGAGGACATGAGGAGACAGCACCCATAGCTATTCAGAAATTGATGCCAGCTAAAATTTTGAGACAAAATTTATTTTAATGGGGGGAGAATTGTAGCACCCCTATGCTCGGTAGTGCATTCTACTATTTCGATGACCAGTGTTGTCCGGATAGCTAGGATGCCTAGAACTACACTTAGAGATGAGTGAGGAGACATAAAATTATGAAATACAAGGAAAGAAAATACAAGAAAAACAAAGAAAAAATAATAGCAATGAAATGTAACCAAGTTAAACGAGCCGAGAACCTTAGCGATGGGTGACCTCACCGGGAAGTTGCAGCGTGGACCGTTGACTAGCCTTGGACCATGGGGAACCCTGAAAAATATTTTTAAGACATAATTAAAAACCTATTGAAGCATAAATATCATTAGAAATATCAAAGAAAAATTAATTAATTAGTACAAAGAAAAACGGGAAATCGACAAAATGACAAAACTCGGTGTTACCGAAAAATTGGGAATGCAACTCGAACAGGGGCATTGTGGTCATTTGACACCCCGAGTTGTCTTTTGACCTAAATTTCCATTAAAAATGAGTGATAGCACACTTTGAAAATATCATAAAAATTAAAATTGTGGTATATTATAATAATAGTGCAAGAAATGGGGTATAATTTGAATAACTAAAACTTTAACATATAATATTGTTTAATTAAACTATAGTGGAGCACTAACGGGTGTTTAAACTTATTAAGGGACATGTGTATGTCCACTAAATGATTCATTTTCTGGTTCATCTTCTTCATACCGAATTGAGGTCCCAAAGAATCCTCCATGGCCGTCCCACCTTCAAGCTTCATTCTCCCATGATCCAAGCCTTTTTTACACTTGATTCCTTCATTAGAGTTGTTCTACACAACTTGGGCAGTAGATAGGCAGCAAGGAAATCAAGTTTTGGTGAGATTTTGAAGAATTTCAAAAGTGGTAAGTATGTATTTTTTATTATTGTTTCACTAGACCTTGCATGGATGTTATGGGTAGTTGAATTATGGAAGGATTTTTGAAGTTTGATTAGTTAAGGGAGAGGTACATTTTTGGCAGCCATGGAACTTCAATAAGGGAAATTTATCTTTTCACGTAAATGGTAGATTAAAGTGTTTATGTAAGTGTTTATGTGTGTAGGAATAAATTGGATAATGTATACCAAATATATTTGTGAAAGTACACTTGATTTTGGAAGCTTGGAAACTAATGGAAGGAAATGTACAATTCGGAAAACTTGTAGTGTGAACCAAAATGTGATATTTCATGGTTTGGTTTATGGAATTATATTGTTGAATTTTGATGCTTGTTATGGTAGCATGTATATGTGTGCTAAGCTTTTTGTCATGTGGTTAAATTGTTTGTAATTTGGACTTGGTAAATTCTGCACTATAATGTGCATATTGAGTGTGATTACAAGCTGCCAAAATGACTAACAATGCGAAGTAAAATGTGTTTATGTTATGGTAAACACCAGAATTGGCATGGATGTATAACTTGGTAAGTGTTAAATGTGTAATTGATGAGTGATGAACAATGTGCAATAGGGCAGTGTAGGTTTTGGCTTAGAACCTTAAGTGTGTAACTCCAATTGGTATGAGACCAATTGGAGGTGAAACTAGGCACAAAATGTGCCAACTTTCATGAAGGAAGCTTAACAAAATTCTGCCTAAAAGGTGACTTGAAAAATGACCAAATCGGGATTAGTGCTTTGAAAGCCTGAAAATTTACCAATTGGGCAGTAGTTAGTATTTTTGCCATAACTCACTCAAAACAGGTCCAATTGACCTGAAATTTTTACCATGAATAGTATAGACATATATCTACAGCTCTTATGAAGACACCAACACCCAGAAAGGACCATAAGCAAGTCAAATAGCTTGTACAAGTTCAGGTTCAAAAACTGGCCGAACCAAAAGTGACCTAAAAATGGCCTAAAGTGACCATTTTGATGCATTCTGACCAGCATTAGTAGATTGACCATAACTTGGTCTACACATCTCATAATGGCCTGAAATTTTGCCCTGCGTGCAATAAGACATAGCGATACAAGTTTGTAGTTTTGACCAAAACCCAAAAACTAAGGGAACTAGGTCATCTGACTATGTCAAATTAGTGCACCGGAATCCGACAAATTGCAATAAAATGCAATATACATGGAAATAAATTTGGTAACATATACCAATACTAAAAGGCTACAAATGTGACATATTAGTAATATTAAAACCTAATTCACCTAGAATGCATCGAGGGTCAACATCTTAGGTTGACTAAGGATATAATAGAATTCAATAAGTTAATTATTAAGCTTTATTCTTAAAGACAATTTAAATGAGCACCGAAACACTTTAAATTGTGTGTTTCAGCTAGGAAAGACTCAGGGAAGAGGAAGGAAATACTGAGTGAGAGCTAAGAGACAGTTATCAGAGGTTTGTGCACAACTAATTTTTAACTGATTTTGTTCTGAATATTTCATATGATTAAATGACATATTTTTTCTTATGTATTATGTTTAACAAGCATTGGATTTAATTCAATGATTATTGAAATTGTTATAGTATGTATGAATTTAGCTTTGTGAAATGGTATTTCCACAAGTATTAAGCATTGTTGTGAATTGAATAAATTATGTTTTGGAAAATTGTCATAGAACATGTTTTGAACTGTGATGGGCAATTTGCGTGGAAAAATATAAATTTATGATTTGAATTGTGATGAGCATAAAAATTATTGGATATTGGAATTGACTTTGAATCGAATTGTATTGTGATTTATGCTCACTAAAAGGATTTTGATATTGTTTTATATCTTACTATAGATGCTTGACTAGGTTATTACTCGTCTCTCTCATTTGTTGAGAAGACAATGGAGTTAGTTGTGTTTTGATTACCAGGGTATGTGCACAGGCTTAGATTCTCCTCTTATTAGAGGTTAGATCTAAGTTCTTATTTGTTATGGCCCTTTCGGCAGATTCATTATTGTGATGTGTACTGTGCACGATGATTCTACCTCCTCGACCATAGGGAGTTAGAATCACCCCGAAGATGGCCCTTTTGGATTAGTCTTGCATAGTTAGTGAGATACATAATGGTTTTTGAGACACATAATGGTTTTTGAGATACAGAATGGTTTTTGAGATACAAAATGGTTTTTAAGATACATAATGGTTTTTTAGATACAGAATGGTTTTTGAGATACAGAATAGTTTTTGAGACATATAATGTTTTTGAATAGTAAAGAATTGTGATTTCAATTATGATTTAAGTATAATTGATTTTGTTAGAATTACCTTAAATGGTTAGTTATGATTTGATAAATTGAACTTCGTGACCAAAGTCATTTTATACAAATGATTCATATTATTGGCAATGAATATTTTGAGTGTTGGAATTTGATGAATATCCAGATTTTCAATTTATTTGCTGTAATTTTTGTTAAGGTATATTGTACTATATTTTAAATTATAGTTGTGCACCACTGAGTTCACCACTCAGTGATAGCTTTGTATGTTGTCGCAGGTGAAAGGAGCATAGAGCAATTGAGCAAGCTTCTTTGAAAAGACATTCAGATTAGCTCTAGGTTTACCCATGTACACAGTTTTGATGTATGCATGTAATAATATGTATGTAAATTATTTGAGCAATTGTATAAAAACTCTTGCAAAATATTTTGGTATGTAATTAAATGTAAATTATTGTAAATGTAAATTTGAGATTTCATTGACCTGAATAGCTTTGTAATATTAAGTTTTGAGTCTTGTAATCAATGAAATGTTTCTTTTATGATGAGGTTGGTTTGAAAATAAATTGATTTGATTATTGAGATTGAATTGTGAGATGAAATGAAGTTTATTGGAGTTGTATTTGAGAAATTATATTGGAAGTGTGTTTCTTTGCAGGTTTTGAAGAACTGTTTGATTCAAAATACAGATGGCACTCCGCCAAAATTTTTACAGAAATTACTAATAATTGAAATGTGTTAGCTGTTTCACTTTAGATTTTGAAAAATTTTTATAACACCAGATTTTAATCGATGATTTAAATTTCAAGAAAATTGTTTTAAAATCCCTTGTAGTATAACTAATGGGTTATCGGTAGGCGAAGTGCGGTAATTCATTAGGTGTACTACGGGATCATGTTACATCTTACGGGGGAGTAGGCTGTGACATAAAACCCAAGCTGTAAATGAACTATGAGTATCATCAGAATCTAAATAACAAGATATGGACATACCTTCCGAAGGTCTGTCCTTCTTGTCCTTCAGAGAAGTAAGAAACTCTGGGCAGTTCCTCTTCTAGTGCCCATCCTTCTGGCAGTGGAAATACTTTCCTTGGCCTCCATCAGCTTTAGTCTTCCCTTTTTGTTTAGTTATTTTCTAGGAAGGAGAAGGAATTTGAGGTTTTTTTTTCTTATTGCCCTTCTTCTTATTGGACTTTCTAGTAGAAGAAGATGCAATCAAAGCTACCTCTTTTCCTTTATTGCCTGGCATATTCTTTTGGGCAATAACTAGCATGTTGAATAAACTAGCCAAGGTGCATTCCTGTTTAGTCATATGGAAATTTGTCACAAAATTCCCAAAAGACTCAGGAAGGGACTGAAGGATCAAATCCGTCTACAATTGGAAATCCATATTAAAGTCAAGATGTTCCGGCTGCTCAATTAGCCGAATCATCTTATGGACATAATCCCCAACATTCTGTCCCTCAGACATCCTCATGCGGAATAGCTATCTAGATATCTCATACCATCTTGTGGACATAATCCCCAACAGTCTGTCCCTCAGACATCCTCATGTGGAATAGCTATCTAGATATCTCATACCTAACATTCCTGCTGTGCTCACCATACAACTCTTGTAGGTGAAGGAGGATCTCACTCGCACTCTACATGTTCTCATGCTGCTTCTATAACTCATTACTCATTGAAGCAAGCATGTAACACTTAGCTCTCATATTGTAACACCCCTAAGTTCGGTAGTGCGTTCTGCTGTTCCGGTGACCAGTGCTGTCCGGACAGCTAGGATGCCTAGAACCACACCTTGATATGAGAGAGGAGACATAAATAATGAAATACAAGAAAAGAAAATACAAGAAAAAAAAGGAAAAATCATAGCAAAGAAATGTAACCGAATAAGTGAGTTGGGAAACCTAGCGATGGGTGACCGCACCGGGAAGTCACGGCGTGGACCGTTGACTGGCCCTGGACTGCGGGGAACCCTGGAAAATATTTTTAGGACTTAAATAGAACCTTGTTGAAGAATAAATCTCATTAGAAAGATCAAAGAAAAATTAAATAATTAGTACAAAGAAAAGTGAGAAATCGAAAAACAGACAAAACCCGGTATTACCGAAAAATCGGGAACATAACCCGAACAGGGGCATTATGGTCATTTGACATCTCGAATTGTCTTTTGACCTAAATTTCCATTAAAAATAAATAATATTACACTTAGAAAATAAAATGAAAAATTAATTTAGTGGTACCTAATACAAATAGCCAAAAATGGAGTGAAAAATGTGTAAATAACACATTTAAGCTTATTATATTGTTAAATGGGTGAGTGGTCCACTAATGAATAAATTAAACATGTAATGGGGCAGGTGTAAGTCAAAAATGCCATCTGAATTCTTCATCTTCTCCAATTCTCCCAACATTGCTGAATTGAGAAAAGGATAAGTCCACCATTAACGTTTTCTCCAAGCTCATCTAATCCCTCATTTCAACCCCAAATCACCTAGGGTTCTTCATTAAACTTTGTCTACACATCACAAGGAAGATATTGACACCAAATTTGAGAAGTTTGGTGAAGGTTTAGCAAGTTACAATCAAAGGTAAGTTTACACTTTTGAGAATTTCTTTGTTAAACTTTATGTTCATGTTATGGGTGTTAGTTTGGTGAAGGAAATTTTAAAGTTTAAATAGTTATTGAGATAGCCATTTTTGGACAGCCATGGGGTCACGCATTTGATGATTTATTATGCATATAATTGATGAGAAATAATGTTGATCATGGTGATTTAATATCCTAGTGAATTATTTCACATATATATGTTGATTTATGCACTTGGATGGGAATTGGTTAATTTGTAGGGCACTTTGATGTTGGAGGACAATTTTCGGCAGCTTGGAAAACTTGAGTAAATGTATGTAGTCATGGAAGTGTAGGCAGAATATTGACCTAAAAGGATTGATGGATATGTATGGAGATTGATATTTTAAAGTGTATGTAAGATTTGTAATGGTTAGGTGTGTATGTAATGGTATTTAGAACTTGTAAATGTGAATTATATTTGGTGTGTTGAGGGTAATTGTAATCTGCCCAAAGTAATGTTAATTTAAAGTAGAATATGCTTTTGGTATTGTACCAAAACAGATTGGTAGGGAAGTGAACAAATTGCAAGGTAAATGTGTGTGATTGATGTGTGTTAAGCAAAGTAACCAAGGGCAGTGTACATTTTAGCTAATAAGTTTAAATGTGTAACCTCAATTGGTATGAGACCAATTGGAGGTGGAACTAGGCACAAAATGTGCCAACTTTCATTGAGAGAACATACCAAAATTCTGCTTGCAAGGTGATGTGCAAAATGACCAATTCGGATTAGGTACACTTGAGACCTAAAAACTGACCATTTGGGCAGCAGTGAGTGTTTAGGCCATAACTCACTCAAAACAGGTCCAATTGACCTGAAATTTTGACCAAGAATAGTTAAGACCCATACCTACAAGTCTTATGAAGACACCAAAACCCAGAAATGACCATAAGCAAGTTAAACAACTTGCACAAGTTCGGGTCCAAAAACTGGCCGAACCAGAGTTGACCAAATTGACCTAAAATTGACCTAATTTGATACCATTTGACCAGCAATAGTATAATGACCATAACTTGGTCTACTTAACTCGGATTGACCTAAAATTTTGCCCCGCGTGCAATAAGACATAGATCTACAAGTTTGTAGTTTTGACCGAAACCCGAGAACCGAGGGAACTAGATCGTCCGGCTAGGTCAAACTAGTATCCCGAAATCCAGCAATTTGCAATGAAATGCAAGAAAACGCAATATACATAGAATTGAGTTTGGTAACACGTACCAACCCTAAAACCCTATCGAATGTGACATGTAAAGGACACTAAAACCTAATTTACCTAGAAAACATCGAGGGTCGGTATATTGGGTGATTAAGCAAATAAAGGTATTCAGTGAATTGTTTATCGAACATTATCGTTAGAGGCAAATTAATTTAGCACTGAAACACTTCAAATTGTGTTTCTCAGTTAGCAAGGACTCAGCAAAAGGGAAAGAAATACTGAGTCAAGATCAGGAGACAAATATCAGAGGTTTGTACACAACAACTATTTCTCTTGAATTTTTCAATTGAAATAAATATTGACTATTTGTATATTATTGTTTTAAATTGTGGAAATGTGTTTGATGGACACTTATTGATTGAAAAACATTGTGAATGGTTTGAAACTGTGAAAAATTGTTTGAATGATATTGATGGATACTTATTGATTGAAAAGCACTGTAAATGGTTTTTGTGGAAATTGAAGTGAATTACGAATTGTGTTGCCATTTTGTGAATGAAATTATAACTTTGGAAATTTATTGGATTCTTACGGATCATTTGAATAAAATGTTTGGAATTGTTTTGACTCACAATTGGCATGACACTGATACTATGTTCCTCCTCCATTAATGGGGTGAGTGTGATTATTCCTCCCTCTTTGACTTATCGATGCAGGGTGAGTATGATTATGTTCCTCCTCTTTGACTTCGATCTGAGGTGAGTATGGATGAGTACTCATTAGATAGCTAGCTTCCTCCCTCATTGATTTCGATTATTAGGGTGAGTATGTCTTGTCGTGGTGTACAACACGGCATATATGGAAAAATTTGTGTCATGACCTAAATTGTGTTATTGATTGGCAACATTGTATTGTTCAATTATTTGATCGAATGGTGTTATTGATTTGCAAAATGATATTATTGATTATTTGATCAATTGTGTTATTGATTTGCAAAGCGATATTATTGATTATTTGATCAATTGTGTTATTGATTTGCAAAACGATATTATTCAGTTATTTGATCAATTGTGTTATTGATTTGCAAAGCGATATTATTGATTATTTGATTGAATTGTGTTATTGATTTGCAAAACGATATTATTCAGTTATTTGATCGAATTGTGTTATTGATTTGCAAAAAGGTATTATTCAGTTATTTGATCAAATTGTGCATGAATTGGCAATACGGTATTCTTAAACTATTTGACTAAATTATGTTATTATGAATTTTGATAATTTGTGGATTGGAGTTTAAATTCCTTATGACATTCATTGTCTTGAATTTAGCTATGGTTTTAAGTATCCACTATTGATATGATTTATGAATTATGAATTAAAATTGTATTTGGTTAATGTTGTGCACCACTGAGACATTGTCTCAACGATAGCATTTTATTCTTTATCGCGGTAGAGAGGCAGAGCAGGCGTGAGACTAGGCCGCTAATACATCCATGAGGATTACAGTATAATGTGTATACCAATATTTTGCATTTTGTCTTGTAATGTATGACCTTTGTATGTACATTTTGTTTTTGGTTTTGAGCAGTTGTAAATTCAAATTGTACCTTGAAGTTGTAAATTTATTATGAGTTATTTGACTTGTAAAAATTGTATTATATTTCCTTATCTCAGACTTTGAAAAATTTCTATGGAATTGAGTTGAGAAATGTGTTGTATTGAGAAAAATGTTGGAGTTGAGATTTGGAAAATAATTGAAGTGCTTTTTACAGGTTTTCTGAAGAACTGTTTTGTCCAAAATACAAATGGCACCTTGCCAAAATTTTTACAGATATTCCAAATAAATCAAATGAGTTAGTTGTTTCACTTCAGTTCACCAAAGTCTTTAACACCTGTAAATAGTGCTCACCACTGTAAAAGAAGTAAGAAAAGTTTTAAAATCCCTTGTAGTGTATTTAATGGGTTATCAGTAGACGGAGTTGGTAATTCATTAGGTATACTA
The DNA here is from genome assembly GCF_030052815.1 of Hevea brasiliensis. Taxonomy (NCBI): domain Eukaryota; kingdom Viridiplantae; phylum Streptophyta; class Magnoliopsida; order Malpighiales; family Euphorbiaceae; genus Hevea; species Hevea brasiliensis. The sequence continues at coordinate 36,346,161 of NC_079497.1, read as the reverse complement.
CGGGATCATGTTATGCCTTACAGAGGGGTAGGGTGTGACATGTTTTAGTGGTATCAGAGCAAAGTTTTTAAATTCTGTTTTCACTTGTTACTTGAATATTCTTTCTTCACAGTACAACTGCTCAATATCATTGTTTGATACATACAGTACATTACATTATAAATATGCACTAACGGGAGGAAATCTCCTTGTATTATTATACAGGAGGTCTAAAATCCTCGAATTGACTATGGAAGAGGGTGATCGTTGATCGATTAATCGATAGAGGTGAGGTGCAAGGATGCCCCATGCCTACATAATGTCGATGGTTCAAGAGCACCACCCTGCGATCGCAGATTCTCTGCTCGATTCGCTCGTGACGGGCGCAATGTTCCAACAAATGGATGGTAATGTGCCTACTCAAGCCCCAATACAGACTACAGTGGTACAACCACAGTCTTCTGCTAGACAATATGACAAATTGATGAAGTATGGGGCTACTGAGTTTGAGGGGAGTAGATCCTCTAGAAGGTGAACAATGGTTAGAGAGGATGGATAGGGTATTCAAGAAAGCGCATTGCAGAGGAGCTCGGTTGAGTACTCGGTATCTTTGCTACGAGGGGATGCTTATGATTGGTGGAAAACCATTCCCCACGATGCAGTAGAACCTCTGATTGCTAACATGGAATGACTTCCTCGAGAATTACGGCAAAAATATGTCACGATGCTTATGTAGACCGAAGTGCAAGAATTCCTAAGTCAAAGCAGAGGCGGATCGGTGGTGAGTATGAAAGAGAATTTTTCCACCTAAGCCATTATGCAGTAAGTCTACTTTCTACCAGTAGGGAGAGATGTAAGAGGTTTGAAACCGGCTTGAAGCCTAGTATCAGATTACAAGTGGTCGGATTCAAACATAACAACTTCTCTAAACTTATTTCTCAAGCACTAGAATTAGAAAGAATTGAGTCTGAAGTTGCTCCTGAGAAAAAGAAATCAGAGAAGATAGAAAAAGAGGGAAATTCAGTAGAACAGTGTTCTAGTGGTCTTACTGGAAAGAGGAAAAACTTTGGGGGATACAACAGAGATAGTAAGAAGTCCATTAGAGATAGATCTTCTGGACAGAAACCACCTCGATCCGATCAGCAAACTCAACAGAAACCCAGAAATGCGCTGTCAGATCGACTTTGTGAAACTTGTGGTAAACCACATAGTGGGCTATGTTATAAAGCCGTAGGAGCATGCTTTAACTGTGGAGAGACTGGTCATTTTGCTAGGGATTGTGTAAATCCAGGTCGTTCTGGATCATTTACTACACCAAAGGGATCAACCCAAGTTTCTACCCCAAATAGTTCACCATTAGTTAGTAGAGGCAAAGGTAGAGGTAGGGGTAGTACACCTAGAAGTCAGACTACTGTGAATAAGCCAAAACAGGGTGATGCTTCAACTAGAGTATACGCTATACGACAGAAAAGAGACTGAGACTTTTGACATCATTGCTAGTACTTTCTCAATTAGCAACTAAGATATATATATGTATTATTTGACCTGGAGTTTGCATATTTTTACGTTAGTGTTAGAACTATATGTTCTGTTGTTATTCCTTTACAGGGGAATAAATTTTGACGCATTAGTGATTAGCCCTTAAGATAAGGATTGTGATAATAAGTGAAATTAGTTTTGAAAGAGTTTATCGGCGAAAAGTATTTTCTAACACACCATAAATTATAAAGCTAATTGGCGAGCCTACTTAATGTAAGGCAAGAGGACGTAAAAGTAAGATGCAGTAATGGAATTGCTCTAGATGAGGGTAAGGAGGTTACTGTTAGAAATTGCTAATGGATATTGTAATCAGAATAAGATTCGAATATCAGTGAATTCAAAAAGAATAAAAGATAATAAAGTTTGATCTATTGGGATGTATCGTAGTAACTATGCAATGTTCTTGATGTTTATACTGTAAGCTGCAGATTACAGTACTGCCTTTAGATTATTGTGTAGAGCTACGTACTACTCGATAGTACACCTAGATGAGAATAGTTGCCAACGGCATCTGTTTTGGTATAGTTATGCCATGACAGAATTTAATTGTTAGAAATAAGTTTGAAAATCCTACGTAGGGATCTAAAACTCAAAAGTTAAAATATCGAAAGGTTATAGTTCAGTACAAAAGGAAGTAAGTTATAGAATATTGACAGATAAAAAGAGTTATGAAAGTAGAGAATTGAACAGTTGATTCATGTGTAACAAAGAAATATTACAAATGTGAGGAAGACTATGGACTAGAATGGTCAGAGGACCAATGACTGATGAATGATTCTAACATGACCTCAAGGGTCATTCAAGGAGCAACGTGAACCAAAATATTAGACAGCATAATAGTAAGAGGAGATTGGTGTTATCCAAACAAATTAAACATTGTATTAGATTGTTAAAAGTCTTACGATCATATAGAAAGGAGAAATAAACGTATGACTATTGTAAGATGGCTACTGGGTAAAAATTTCATGGAAGAAATTTATTTAAGGGGGGGAGAATTGTAACACCCCTAAGTTCGGTAGTGCGTTAACATTAGGTGACTGATCTTTGTCAGGACAGCTAGGATGCCTAGAACCACACCTTGATATGAGAGAGGAGACATAAATAATGAAATACAAGAAAAGAAAATACAAGAAAAAAAAGGAAAAATCATAGCAAAGAAATGTAACCGAATAAGTGAGCCGGGAAACCTAGCGATGGGTGACCGCACCGGGAAGTCACGGCGTGGACCGTTGACTGGCCCTGGACTGCGGGGAACCCTGGAAAATATTTTTAGGACTTAAATAGAACCTTGTTGAAGAATAAATCTCATTAGAAAGATCAAAGAAAAATTAAATAATTAGTACAAAGAAAAGTGAGAAATCGAAAAACAGACAAAACCCGGTATTACCGAAAAATCGGGAACATAACCCGAACAGGGGCATTATGGTCATTTGACACCTCGAATTGTCTTTTGACCTAAATGTCCATTAAAAATAAATAATATTACACTTAGAAAATAAAATGAAAAATTAATTTAGTGGTACCTAATACAAATAGCCAAAAATGGAGTGAAAAATGTGTAAATAACACATTTAAGCTTATTATATTGTTAAATGGGTGAGTGGTCCACTAATGAATAAATTAAACATGTAATGGGGCAGGTGTAAGTCAAAAATGCCATCTGAATTCTTCATCTTCTCCAATTCTCCCAACATTGCCGAATTGAGAAAAGGATAAGTCCACCATTAACGTTTTCTCCAAGCTCATCTAATCCCTCATTTCAACCCCAAATCACCTAGGGTTCTTCATTAAACTTTGTCTACACATCACAAGGAAGATATTGACACCAAATTTGAGAAGTTTGGTGAAGGTTTAGCAAGTTACAATCAAAGGTAAGTTTACACTTTTGAGAATTCCTTTGTTAAACTTTATGTTCATGTTATGGGTGTTAGTTTGGTGAAGGAAATTTTAAAGTTTAAATAGTTATTGAGATAGCCATTTTTGGACAGCCATGGGGTCACGCATTTGATGATTTATTATGCATATAATTGATGAGAAATAATGTTGATCATGGTGATTTAATATCCTAGTGAATTATTTCACATATATATGTTGATTTATGCACTTGGATGGGAATTGGTTAATTTGTAGGGCACTTTGATGTTGGAGGACAATTTTCGCAGCTTGGAAAACTTGAGTAAATGTATGTAGTCATGGAAGTGTAGGCAGAATATTGACCTAAAAGGATTGATGGATATGTATGGAGATTGATATTGTAAAGTGTATGTAAGATTTGTAATGGTTAGGTGTGTATGTAATGGTATTTAGAACTTGTAAATGTGAATTATATTTGGTGTGTTGAGGGTAATTGTAATCTGCCCAAAGTAATGTTAATGTAAAGTAGAATATGCTTTTGGTATTGTACCAAAACAGATTGGTAGGGAAGTGAACAAATTGCAAGGTAAATGTGTGTGATTGATGTGTGTTAAGCAAAGTAACCAAGGGCAGTGTACATTTTAGCTAATAAGTTTAAATGTGTAACCTCAATTGGTATGAGACCAATTGGAGGTGGAACTAGGCACAAAATGTGCCAACTTTCATTGAGATAACATACCAAAATTCTGCTTGCAAGGTGATGTGAAAAATGACCAATTCGGATTAGGTACACTTGAGACCTAAAAATTGACCATTTGGGCAGCAGTGAGTGTTTAGGCCATAACTCACTCAAAACAGGTCCAATTGACCTGAAATTTTGACCAAGAATAGTTAAGACCCATACCTACAAGTCTTATGAAGACACCAAAACCCAGAAATGACCATAAGCAAGTCAAACAACTTGCACAAGTTCGGGTCCAAAAACTGGCCGAACCAGAAAAAACCAAATTGACCTAAAATTGACCTAATTTGATACCATTTGACCAGCAATAGTATAATGACCATAACTTGGTCTACTTAACTCGGATTGACCTAAAATTTTGTCCCGCGTGCAATAAGACATAGATCTACAAGTTTGTAGTTTTGACCGAAACCCGAAAACTGAGGGAACTAGATTGTCCGGCTAGGTCAAACTAGTATCCCGAAATCCAGCAATTTGAAATTAAATGCAAGAAAACGCAATATACATAGAATTGAGTTTGGTAACACGTACCAACCCTAAAACCCTATCGAATGTGACATGTAAAGGACACTAAAACCTAATTTACCTAGAAAACATCGAGGGTCGGTATATTGGGTGATTAAGAAAATAAAGGTATTCAGTGAATTGTTTATCGAACATTATCGTTAGAGGCAAATTAATTTAGCACTGAAACACTTCAAATTGTGTTTCTCAGTTAGCAAGGACTCAGCAAAAGGGAAAGAAATACTGAGTCAAGATCAGGAGACAAATATCAGAGGTTTGTACACAACAACTATTTCTCTTGAATTTTTCAATTGAAATAAATATTGACTATTTGTATATTATTGTTTTAAATTATGGAAATGTGTTTGATGGACACTTATTGATTGAAAAACATTGTGAATGGTTTGAAACTGTGAAAAATTGTTTGAATGATATTGATGGATACTTATTGAATGAAAAGCACTGTAAATGGTTTTTGTGGAAATTGAAGTGAATTACGAATTGTGTTGCCATTTTGTGAATGAAATTATAACTTTGGAAATTTATTGGATTCTTACGGATCATTTGAATAAAATGTTTGGAATTGTTTTGACTCACAATTGGCATGACACTGATACTATGTTCCTCCTCCATTAATGGGGTGAGTGTGATTATTCCTCCCTCTTTGACTTATCAGTCTGGGGTGAGTATGATTATGTTCCTCCCTTTGACTTCCCACCGAGGTGAGTATGGATGAGTACTCATTAGATAGCTAGCTTCCTCCCTCATTGATTTCGATTATTGGGGTGAGTATGTCTTGTCGTGGTGTACAACACGGCATATATGGAAAAATTTGTGTCATGACCTAAATTGTGTTATTGATTGGCAACATTGTATTGTTCAATTATTTGATCGAATGGTGTTATTGATTTGCAAAATGATATTATTCAGTTATTTGATCAATTGTGTTATTGATTTGCAAAACGATATTATTCAGTTATTTGATCAATTGTGTTATTGATTTGCAAAAAGGTATTATTCAGTTATTTGATCAAATTGTGCATGAATTGGCAATACGGTATTCTTAAACTATTTGACTAAATTCTGTTATTATGAATTTTGATAATTTGTGGATTGGAGTTTAAATTCCTTATGACATTCATTGTCTTGAATTTAACTATGGTTTTAAGTATCCACTATTGATATGATTTATGAATTATGAATTAAAATTGTATTTGGTTAATGTTGTGCACCACTGAGACATTGTCTCAGTGATAGCTTTTTATTGCTGTCGCAGGTAGAGAGACAGACAGGGCAGCAGACTAGGCTGCTAATACATCCAGTGAGGGATTACCTGGTATAATGAGTATACCAATATTTTGCATTTTGTATTGTAATGTATGACACTGTATGTACATTTTGTTTTTGGTTTTGAGCAGTTGTAAATTCAAATTGTACCTTGAAGTTGTAAATTTATTATGAGTTATTTGACTTGTAAAAATTGTATTAGATTTCCTTATCTCAGACTTTGAAAAATTTCTATGGAATTGAGTTGAGGAATGTGTTGTATTGAGAAAATTGTTGGAGTTGAGATTTGGAAAATAATTGAAGTGCTTTTTACAGGTTTTCTGAATAACTGTTTTGTCCAAAATACAAATGGCACCTTGCCAAAATTTTTACAGATATTCCAAATAAATCAAATGAGTTAGTTGTTTCACTTCAGTTCACCAAAGTCTTTAACACCTGTAAATAGTGCTCACCACTATAAAAGAAGTAAGAAAAGTTTTTAAAATCCCTTGTAGTGTATTTAGTGGGTTATCAGTAGACGGAGTTGGTAATTCATTAGGTATACTACGGGATCATGTTATGCCTTACATAGGGGTAGGGTGTGACACATATCATGCTCCTTCCACTTGTCCAAAGTTTCATATTCCTCTTAGGTGGCCTCTGGAGGTTAAGGGACCAGGAACATTTGAGTATAGAACATATTCTATATGTTTAAGATTCAGGACTAGTTTCAAATTTCTTAGCCAATCAAAAATATTAGGTCCTGTCAACCTATTACGATCAAGTATGCTTGTAAGGATATTGGATGGTGGTGGTTGTTATGTGCTCATTATTATCTGAAAATTAACTGCAGAAAATAACTAGATTAATTAGTAAATGTATCATGTAATTAACCAAAATGATTATGGTCTTTTAATCAAATTGGTCCTCCCACTAACTTAGCGAATCCTACACTTCCAAAGTAGAAAATGGAAATCCTAGTTGGATGGATTTATAGTGGTTGATTGAATTCTTATAATTTTATTGATCATTCTCAGGTACATCCACTATTGGAATTACAATAAACTATAAGTGAGCAACTCCTTGCCCATCATATCTCATGCGAGGTTCAATCCTTTACCTAGCCCCTAATACTTAAAATCTCAGGTACATCCATTATTGACCTATCTTGCATTAGTTAAGTTGATCCTATTGAGCCAGTAATTATGCAAATAATTTTAATGTCCTCAGGTACATCCAATATTGGCTACCAAACCATTTACATATTTACAACACTCATGCTTAACAATTATTCTTAAGAAAATCTCTAAAATTAATTGCATTATATGCAACTATTTAAAATTTCTTAAAATAATTACCCCAATGGAGGGCCCATGTTATAATTACTTTAATTATAGCATTTCCAACTTAATTGTTTGTTTGGAAGATTTTATGGTCATCGTAATTACTATTAAGGTCTCAGTTTGCACATTATCCATTTAGCATGCATATATCATATTCTTGCATACATTCACATACATCTCATGCATTCATGGATAAACAGTAAATATGGTATGATCATGGACTTTCTACGGGATTCAATTCTGAGCCACCAAGAAATGAATCAGGGCATTCCTAGGTACATTTCATTCATTCATTTTAGAAGAGTTGCTAAAGGAGTACATAATCAACACTTGATTTTGAATTCCTCCCACTAGTCCCACCAATGCTCTTGACCTCCTTGATCTTCTTGCAATCCAATCACATAGTAATCCTTGGCCTACCAAGGCGAATTTACAAGAACTAAATGAATGAAATTACAACCCAAAAATTATTACAACCTTAATAATACATGCCCAAAATAAATTAAAATAAATTAATTAATTTACAATCTCAAAGAAACATAAAAGAAATAAATCCAATCACATTGGTCTTTTATAGTCCATGATCATCCATCATGCTTATCACTATTTAACAATTAAATAAAATATACATACTTAAATTAAATTGAATATCTCATATTCAACTTAAAAATCTAGATTTGAATATGATTCAAACAAATTTAAAAATTCAGATTTGAATCACATTCAAACAAATTTAAAAATTCAGATTTGAATCACATTCAAACAACCTTAAAAATTCAGATTTGAATCACATTTAAACAATTTTTAAAAATCAGATTCGAATATTATTCAAACAACTTTAAAAATTTAGATTTGAATATGATTCAAACAACTTTTAAAATTTAGATTTGAATCACATTCAAACAATTTTTAAAATTCTGATTTGAATCAATATTTAACTGTGTGATTAAAACTATAATTAAACAATTTAATTGGACATAGGATGAGCTTTTAGATCATACAACAATTGTAAATTAAAAAGCCAAACCTTGCGCACACCATGGAAGGAGCCTAACCATGCGCACCCACGGTGCACTCCACCATGCCGCCACCTATCATTGCAACCAATAATGGATCTATCACCTCATGATCATACCATGCAATTAAATCATATGATCAACAATCTAAATGGCAAATAGAATGGCTCTGATACCAATTGAAGGAGTGGAAGTATGAAAAACACAAATTTATATCATTGAATTCAAAAATTTTCACCTAGGGTCACATGCATCATGCAAGATCTATTTTTATGTATTTGATTTCAATGATAAACAACATATTAAAACTCTTTTAATATGTTTTTGGATTTGTATTTTCCATTTAAGATTTTAGAATTAATCAGATTAATTTTAAAACCCTATATTAGATCAAGAACAAGTGCACTAACCTCTTGATGCTCTATAATGTGTTTGGCACCTTTGGGATGCATCTTTAGGGCACCAGATGTTGTCCCTCTAGCTTGTCCACACCAAGATCACCTATGGTAGCCCTTGAATAGCTTCTAAAACTTTTTCTATTAATTAGAAAATCAAGTTTTGCCTTTTAAGAGATTAAAGATGTAAACAGGACACTAGAAACAATTTCTTGTATTTTTAATTCAAGAGATTGTTTGCTAATCTCTTGGAATTGATAAGAGATGAAGAAGAAGAGAGAATGGGAGCCTCAAAGGTGGTGGCACAAAGGGAGGCAGGAGCTAGTTATAATTTTTCTTTTCATAACAACACTTATATAGCTAGGTCACCAATTAAAACCCTTGCCACATGTCACCTTTTGATTGGCTCTATGTTTAATTGACCCAATCACATTGTGCCAAGTGTCAAATCTATATTTAATCTTAATTTTAATCATCTTACATGATTAAAAGACATTTGGCAAGCTTATGTGTAATGCCATGTGTCACCATCTCATGGTGCTACATGTCACCCTGTGAAATGACCAAAATGCCCCTGTGTCTTAATTCTGAGTTCTCAACCCAAAATAATTATTTATCTTCTTCTAATCAATTTATATCAAATATAAATCAATTAATTAATCTTTATTAATTAATTTCTCATTAATTAAATTCATATTTAAACACTTTAAATATAAATTTAACATATACTATACACCCAATAATCTATATTTGGTTTCAAGTTATGCTAGGGACTTTGCAATCTAATTGCAAACCAAACCTATTTAATTAATTAATTAAACTCTTTAATTAATTAATTAAATCATATTTAATTTAGTGATTACTTATATATGTGTGTGACTTACTAGACTCATCACTAATTGACAATGAGAAATGATATCAACTCTTAATATCATCAGAACTCTTTCTTACCATAAATGATTTCTCTAAATCATTTTATGCACCTCATATACCATGGTTAACACCTAGCATAGCATGCCATGGCCACCCAATCAGTAAAAAGGTTTACCTTAAATGAACCTATAATCATATGTTACCATGCACTAGAATCTCTCTGTTACAAAATCCCAATTCAAGCTAGAGTCATGGTTTATGTCAAACCCCATTTGCTATGAATATTATATTCTCTTTTAATTCTAGTTCTTGATTAAAAAGATTTTCTCATCAGAAACTCTTTTCTGATTAAATCTATCTGTCCTGAGCAGGAACTTGAAACATCAAGAACAATTAAATTAACATAGGATTTTATCCCTATTTACTTGGAGGAACAGATTCCATTTGATCAACACCTACCTCCATATATAACTAGTAGGAGCCAGCACATGCCCATATACCCATACACAGTACAAGTATGAAAGCAGTATCAAACTCAAACCACCTATATACAAGATAACTGTGCTATCTTAGGTCTAAAGATTATATGCATAGATACGATTTATGACAATACATTGACAAGATTAAACTCCATGTGCTTATCATAAGTGTCACTGGTTCGACCTACTTATCATGTATAAGTGCCTATCATCTTTGTCATATGGCATGAGACTCACCATTCCATCTTATTTATATCTCATATAAATAACTTGGGAATAAACATGAATACAATCTTTCTGGATAAGTCATGTCCTTATTATCAAGTATCCTCGATTGTGAACCTATTTATGATACTTTGTACTAGAAATATTGTCACTCATATTCTTAACAACTTAAGAATAGAATTTCTAATAAAATATTAATGGACCTTTTCTATTACACATAAATATATTATGTAAATGAAAAAGTGGAAATGCCTTTTATTAATAAAAACATGTACAGAATACATACTAAATGATATGCTCTAGGGAATACTACTAACAAGGACATGTTTTGTGTTTGGATAATATTTTATATATACCTAATGCTTTTAAGAATATAATTTCTATATCTAGTTTGACTGAAATGGCTATAAATTTCAGTTCATAGATGATGTTTACAATATTTATTTTGGAAATAAATATGTTGGTTCAGATTATATGAATGATGGTCTTTATTATTTGGATAATAATGAAAAACACAAAATGAATGCAAGTGATCTGAATGAATGCAATACCATGGTGAAAATCAAGTCAAGTTCAAAATATATTTGGCACTTAAGGTTAGGTCATGTTATAAAAGATAGGATTACAAAGCTGAAAAAAATGAGTATTTTATCTTCATTAGGTTTTGGACCAACTCTAACTTGTGAATTTTGCCTTCAAGGCAAAATGACTAAATCACCCTTTGTTGGACAAGGGCTGAGAGCTGAAAATATTTTGGAGCTAATACATAGTGATGTATGTTGTCCATTTAAAGAAATGGCTAGAGGCGATTTTCATTATTTTATTACCTTTACTGATGACAAATCAAGGTTTGGGTATTTGTATTTAATGAAATACAAACATGAATCCTCTGAAATGTTCAAAGATTTTAAATCTAAAGTAGAAAATCAAACAGGAAATAGTATTAAAGCTCTTCGATCAGATCATGGAGGTGAATATTTGAGTACTGAATTTGATGAATAATTGAGAGAGCACGGTATTGTTTCCCAGCTGACTCCTCTAGGAACACCACAGCTGAATGGTGTATCTGAAAGGAGAAATCGTACCCTATTGGATATCGTACGTAGTATGATGAGCTATACTGATATACCAATCTCCTTTTGGGGATTTGCATTAGAATCAACTTTGTATATTCTGAATAGGATTCCATCGAAATCAGTTTCTTCCACACCTTATGAGATGTGGCATGGAAGAAAGCCAAGTCTTAAGCATGTTAAGATTTTGGGTTGTCCAACTTATATCAAAAAGTTGAACACTGATAAATTGGAAACCAGATCAAAAAATTGTAAATTTGTTGGATATCCAAAAGATAGTTTTGGATATTATTTTTATTTGCCTACCTCACAAAAGGTTATGTTAAGTAGAGATGCCACATTTCTTGAATAGCATTTTGTTTAAGAAGGAGACAAAGGAAGGCAAATAGAGTTAGAATTGGAGAATTCTGACCAACCAATAGATCAGATGGATATAGATCCATCTAGTCAACCTACACCCATTAATGAAACATCTGTAGCTGTTCCTCGTAGAACAACTAGGGTATCTCACCCACCAGTGAAATATGGTTTCCTTCATGAAGAAGAACAAGAGTTGTCTACTTATGAAGAAGTAAATCATGGAGATGATCCACTTGCCTATGAAGAAGCTATATCAGATATAGACTCTTCAAAATGGATTGATGCTATGAAATCCGAGATTGATTCCATGTATAAGAATCAAGTTTGGGATCTTGTTGATCCACCTGAAGGTATTGTACTTATAGGGAACAAATGGGTTTTCAAGAAGAAAATTGGTTCTGATAGAAAGGTAGAGACCTATAAGGCACGGCTAATAGTGAAAGGGTTTCGCCAAAGGCAAGGAATCAACTATGAGGAGACTTTCTCACCTATTGCCATGCTTAAATCAATTAGGATTCTATTAGCAATAGCTGCATACTATGATTATGAGATTTGGCAGATGGATGTCAAAACAGCTTTTCTAAATGGATACATTGAATAAAACATTTTCATGGAATGACCTAGGGGTTTTGAATACCAAGATGGTTCCAAAGGGCGCAAGATAAAGCGATCCATTTATGGGCTAAAACAAACTTCGAGGACTTGGAACATCTGTCTTCATGAAGCCACTAAGTCATTTGATTTTATAAAAAATGAGGATGAGCCATGTGTTTTGAATCCCTAGAGCATATTATTTAGTATGTATTGTAACACCCCTATTTGCATAGCCTGGTATATTTCACTGTTCCGGTGACCGGTGTCGGTCCGGACAGTTAAGGGGATTAGAACCACACTTAAGGCAACTAGATAAGCCATAAACACAAATAATTAGTAATTGTCAATTAGTTAAGTATAAATAAGCAAAACAGAACATAAGAAGTTAAATGAGCCAAGAGTGACAACGATGGGTGACCTTTTCTGGAAGGACTGTGAAGTTGATTTAAACTCAAATTTCAAACCATAAAATGTGATGCCGTGGTCCTTAAGACTATTACAAACACAGTGGAAAAGAGAAAATCACGGAAAAAGGTTGTTAAGCCAGTCAAATAATTAGGCCAGGGAGCCGAAAGAAATATTAAATTATTTGCAAACCGGGTCGACCCGGCGAAGGGCAATTTGGTCAATTGACCCCGAGAGCTGACTCCTGATTTAACTGTTAAATAAAATCAGAGGAAAGAAAATTTCAGGATCAAAAATTAAATTAAATAACTAAGGAAGAATAAAAAAAAAAGGAAAAGAAAAAAAAAGTTAATTACATCACTTTTATGACATCAAAATGATGTCAAAATCAATTTTTAAATTCCCACAATTTTTGACCCATTCAAATACATAAAGTAAGACCTAAAATACATAAAAAAAAAGGTTTCATTTATGCTCCCAACTAGTTCGGCAGCCATCTCTCCCTAAGCTCACCATTGTTGTTCTCCATGAAAGCTTGAGTTCAAGCTTGTAAACACCCATTTAACCCTACCTTGCCCCAAATTCTTCCATAAAAATTTGTTAACCTCACTTGAGAAGAAGATTGATCACAAAAAAAAGAGGAAAAGAAGAAGGAAATTAAAGATTTAGCATCCAAGTGAGGTTAGTGATTGAAGTTGCAAAATTAGTTTATTAGTTGTGTTTATAGCTTAACTAACTTAGAAATAAACTTAAAATGAAATGAAATTAATTATTGGAGGACTAATCATGGATTTTGGTCAGCTAGGGTTTGCTATGATAATGCATGAATTTGATTGGATTAAAAGTGTAGGCAAGCTTGCATGAGTGTGGAAGTGAGATTGATATGCTTAGATTTGGTTAAATGTAACTACTAGTGTGGTTAGGGTTTGGCACTTAGCGTTTAGGAGTAAAAAATGTGAGAAATTGTGAAATGATGTGTTTGACCTAGTTTGAGGTGAGAAATGGTCATTTGTGACCAAATGAAGTGTGTTGGAAATATTGGAATTGAGTTTAAATTCGGATTGAATGTGGTCATGCCGCAGGCAGTAAGACCAAGGTCCCTTTGAGGGACCAAAACTGAAAATTTACAAGTCCAATTGGTATGAGACCAATTGGGAATGAAAATAGACACAAAAAGGAACATTTTTCATTTAGGAATCATGCCCAAAAAGTGACCAAAACCTAGTGAATAAATTGACCAAATCCAGATTTTCTCAGTCTGACCTGTACAAAAATGACCAAATGAACAGTGTTTGTTCATTTGGCCATAACTTGAGCTAGGAGGTCTAAATGATGTGAAATTTTACCAGTGGACAGATGAGATATAGATCTAAAAATTTCATGAAGAACACAAACCCAAATTATGCCATTAACCAAGTCATTTGGCCACCCAAAGTTGGTGACCTAAAACTGCCAGAACCAAAATTTGCCCAGAAAATCTGGGTTAAGTCCAATCCGGCAGCCATGGTTCAAATGGCTATAACTTGAGCTACAAAACTCCAATTGGAGTGATTTAAAAAGCAGAATAAAGTTAAGTAAATAGGGAACATTTTCTATGCAGGAAGTTTTGCCAAATTCTAACTGAAAAATAACCACTGGAAAAGTGCAACTTAAGACACCAAAACTGAAAATTTGCAAAATTGCCTAAAAGACTTAGAATTTGAGTAAACAACCAAAACCAACAAATTTATGACCAAAATGTGGTATGTGGGTGAAGTTGGAATTTCCATACCTATTAAGCCTTAGAAAGTCAACAAATTGACTTGAATAGTGTAGTGAATAGTAACCCCGAAACACAAAATTTAAAGAACGTCAAATTTAGCACATTAGAGCTATCTAAAAGTGAATTTAAATTTATTTTTTGATTTATGCTAAGTTATGATACTAAAACACTGTGAAACTGTGTGTTTCAGTGAAAAAGAATACCGAGAAAGAACCCGAGAAATCGAGTCAAGGCCAAGAGGTGACTCGTTTAAGGTTTGTGCACAATGTATAATTTTTGTAAATTATCTTCTGCATATTATTTTGAATAATTTGAAATATTGAATTGTGACATTACTGTGATGAATTATTTATGATGCTTTTGATTTAAATTATTGAAAGTTATTTGTGTATATTTGAAATGGCAATGTTTAGTAAATTGTTAAGATAAGTTTTGAAACCACAGTGTCATGACCATATATTTGAACACCTCACTAGCATGACTAGTGGGGGTAATCAGTTTCGAATTTTGATTCCTTCTCTGGCTGAAGTGTTGAGGTGTGTGCCAGTAGAAGAAGAAATTGAGTGGATATCCATATATTTGAGCTAGCTAGCCTTATGATGTGACTTCTCCTTAACCTCTGGCTATTGAGATTATATTTGTTTCGAATGGCATGATATAACTATGGGTTTTATGAAATTGGTTTTGACACTTCAAAATGAAATTGTTTGGATTAAAATCTCATAATTCATGTTTCATGTTTAACTGTCATGCTCAGTCCAATTTTTGAATAAATGTGATTTAAATTCTGCATAAAGATTATTTTAGTATGTTGTGTACCACTGAGTCCTAGTACTCAGCGATAGCTGTTATTACTGTCGCATATTAAGAGACTAGAGGAGCAGCAGACTGAGCTCCTGAGGATTGAGGACCTACTTGCTTTGAAGTTATCGGGCATAATTTATACCATGACTGTAAATATTTATTTTGATGTGTGTAATGCACGTAAATGTATGGACATGTAAAAATGGGTCTTGAGCAGCTTGCACAAAGTTTGTATAAAGTTTATAATAAAAATTAGTTTGAATTTCTTTTAGTGTAAATTTTTAGTATGATGTATATATAAATTATTTATCTTTAATGAAATATGAATGAATGAAATTGATTGTCAGTATCTTGAGGATTGTTGAATATTGAAACTTGATAAATTGGTCGAGATTGATTATGAATTCGAAGAAGTGGTTGAAATAAATAATTGGAAGTGCTTTTTTCAGGTATTTGAAGAACTGTTTTCTCAAAATACAGATGGCACTCTGCCGAAATTTTTATAAAATTTGTGAGAAAACAAAATGGGCCAAAAAATTTTACTAGTTTTAAAACTTCAAATAAATGATTTTAATACCTATTAGAAAATGCTCACCACTTATTAAAGTAAGAAAATTGTTTTAAAATCCCTTATAGAGTACTTAATGAGTTATCGGTAGGTGAAGTTCGCTAGTTCATTACGTATTCTACGAGATCATGTTATGCCTTACAGAGGGGTAAGGTGTGACATGTATCTTATACATGTTTTATTAATAAAAGGCATTTTCAATTTTCCATTTACATAATATATTTATGTGTAATGGAAAAGGTCCATTGATATTTTGTTAGAAATTATATTCTTAAGTTGTTAAGAATATGAGTGACAGTATTTATAACACCCCTCACTCGTCTACAGTATAACCAAGCAAGGCGTGCTACACGGCGTGTCGGAGCATCTACTCTGTGATTATCTTATTTTCGGAACTCAATTTGATTTAAGAAGTCTTTTATGTAAAGTTCATATCATACTGGTTCTATTTTCATACTTTAATAAAATCAGTTTTTCAAAATTGGTAATGAAAATCCAGCAAGGTGCCGTCTGTATTTCAGACAAACTGTCCTTCTAAACCTGTTAAAAACAATTCAATATGATAATCTCAACCTTCCAAATAATTTTTCAATCTCAAAATTTCATAGTTTCAAAATACAATCCATCATAATTTACATTCATCCAAACACTCTCCATAGGAGTTTAATATGCACAAATTATTACAAACCTCAAAGTTTTAGAATATACAAATTTTATAACAAAATGTCAAAATACAACTAATAGTCATTACACAAGATTCTAAGTCCTCCCATGTATGCAGTGTAGTGCAGATGACTCTGGACTCCTGTGCAGATCTGATGTCTCACTCGATCGTAGGTCTGCTGGGCTCCCCAGATGTGTCTCTAATACCTACGCGTAGGAAAAGCAACGCGCTAAGTAATTCTACTTAGTGGTGCCAAATATAAAGAAATATATACTAAAATAAAATAAATGAATTGTTTATGAATTTATGACATCGATATTCTTTACAGTTATTGTTTCTACTTTTATTTGCTAACTTTTCATTTTTGCTAACTTTGGTGGTACTGTATGTCAATAAACTGAATTTAGCTATTTGAATTTAATAATGCTTAAATTAACTACCCGTGTAGCCTATATACTAACCAGACTGAATAAATGGATATACTGGCACTAGGTATCTAGTACCTCGGGCCGCCACACCATCGGTCATAAAGTGTCTCCCGATGTGCAAACATTGTGGCTAAAAAGCCATATAGTCAATCTGGCAATAAGCCAAGTATAATAACACAATACATATAGTTGTAGGCTATTAAAGTCACAGTGCAGCATAATATGCCGTAAAAACACAGTATGGCATAAAGCCATTTACAGAACAGCTGTCAGAATCCTATTGGCATGCCAACCTATCCAAACTAGTCAACTAGGCAAACTAGGGCACATTACAAATTAATTGTTTAATTCTTCATTTTTTTTTGAGTTTGCTAGTTATCATGTAATTCACAAGTTAATGTAATGAAGGAGCGGAAGCATGAAAGGTACAAGTTTATACAATTGAATTCAAAAATTTTCACCTAGGGTCACATGCATCGTGCAAGATTTATTTTTATCTATTTGATTTCAATGATAAACAACATATTAAAACTCTTTTAATATGTTTTTGGGTCTGTATTTGTCATTTAAGATTTTAAAATTAATTAGATTAATTTTAGAACCATAGATTAAATCAAGAACAAACAGACTAACCTCATGATGCACTATAGTGTATTTGTGCCTTTGAGATGCATCTTCAGGACATCAGATATTGTCCCTCTAGCTTGTCCACACCAAGAACACCTGTGGCAGCCCTTGAATAGCTTCTAAAGATTTTTTAATTATTTAGAAAATCAAGTTCTGCCTTTTAAGAGATTAAAGATGTAAACAGGACACTAGAAATAATTTCTAGTATTTTTAATTCAAGAGATTATTTGCTAATCTCTTGGAATGAATGAGAGATGAAGAAGAAAAGAAGGGAGAGGTAGCCAAGGGGTGGCGGCACCTTTGGGAGCAGCAGCTTGTGTGTTTTATTTTTTCATAACAACACTTATATAGCTTGGTCACCACTTAAACCCTTGCCACATGTCACCCTTTGATTGGTTCTAGGTTTAATTGAACCAATCACATTGTGCCAAGTGTCAAACCTATATTTAATCTTAATTTTAATCATCTTACATGATAAAAAGACATTTGGCAAGCTTATGTGTAATGCCATGTGTCACCATCTCATGGTGCCACATGTCACCATCTCATGGTGCCACATGTCACCCTATGAAATGACCAAATTGCCCCTGTGTCTTAATTTTGAGTTCTTAACTCAAAATAATTATTTCTCTTCTTCTAATCAATTTATATCTAATAGAAATTAATTAATTAATCTCTATTAATTAATTTCTCATTAATTTAATTCATATTTAAACACTTTAAATATAAATTTAACTTATATTGTACATCCAATAACCTAGATTTGGCTTCAAGTCATGCTAGGGACTTTGCAATCTAATTGCAAACCAAACCTACTTAATTAATCAATTAAACTCTTCAATTAATTAATTAAATCATATTTAATTAGGTGATAACTTGTGTATGTGTGTATGTCACACCTTACCCCTCTGTAAGGCATAACATGTTCCCGTAGAATACCTAATGAACTATCGAACTTCACCTACCAATAATTCATTAAGTACACTACAAGGGATTTTAAAACTATTTTCTTGCATTTTGGAAGTGGTGAGCATTTTGGTAGGAATTAAAATCATTTATTCAAAACTTATAAACTAGTAAAAATTTTTGTCCATTTTTATTTTTTCGCAAATTTTGTAAAAATTTCGGCAAAGTGCCGTTTGTATTTTGAGAAAACAGTTCTTTAAACCCTGAGAAAAACATTTCCAACAATTTTTCACAACTCCCAACCTCCAATTAATCTCAAATCAACACAGTTCAAATCATTCCACAATTCAACCAAAAATTTATCAACTTAAAATATTTCATAATTCCATCAACAGTGCATATAATATGAAATTCACAAATACAAATCTTAATTTATAGAAGAAAATCCAAAAATAATATTATTACAATTTATTATACAACTGCTCAATTTTACATTGATACATAAAACATTACAATATTTACATCAAAATTAACTACAAGGGTATAAAATAATACCCGTACAAAAAGATCAGTGCGATCCTCAATTCAATAGCGGCTCACTCTGCTGCTTTTTCCTTGCTCTTATCTGCTACAGCAAAATAAGCTATTGCTGAGTATAAAAATACTCAGTGGTGCACAATAAAAATTTTAAATACAATACATAAATCATTCATTAACAAAGCACAATTTAAATATTTCTCAATCACATTTCACAAATTATCAAAACTCATAATAACACAATTTAGTCAAATAATTTAATAAACACAGTGTTGCCAAGTCATATACAACTTAAGCAATGACATAAAATTTCCGATCAATGTCGTGTTGTACACCACGACAAAACAATCTACAACCCCACTAATCGAATTCAATGAGGGAGGTAGCTAGCTAGCTAATGAGTACTCATCCGATCTACAACCTCAACTGGTAAACCAGATAGGGAGGAAAAATAATCGATCTCACCCCATAAATAGAGGAGGAATAATAAGGCACTGTCATGCTAAGTGCGAATACAAAATCAATTCAAAACAATTTAATCAAATAATTTGTGAGAAATCTGATCAATTTCCAAAGTCATATCTGTGATCATAAAATGGCAACACAATTCATAATTAATCACATAACTCAAATTTTCAAGGGTAAAATATTTAAACAAGAATTATTGTGCACAGACCTGACGTGAGTCGCCTTTAGGCCTTGACTCAGTCTCTCAATGTAACACCCCTATTGGTATAGCCTGGTATATTTCACTACTCCGGTGACCGGTGTCAGTCCGGACAATTAATGGGATTAGGGCCACACTTAAGACAATTTGAAAAGCCATAAACACAAATAATTAGTAATGTTTAATTAGTTAACTATAAATAAGAAAAGACAGAACATAAGAAGTTAAACGAGCCGAGAGTCACAACGATGGGTGACCTCCTCGGGAACGACTGCGAAGTCGTTTTAAACTCAAATTTCGAACCGTAAAAAGTGACACTGCGGTCCTTAGGACCCTTATAAACACAGTGGAAAAGAGAAAATCATGAAAAAGAACTGTTAAGTCAGTCAAATAATTAGGTAAGGGAGCCGGAAGAAATATTGGATTATTTGCAAACCGGGATGAACCGGCGAGGGGCGATTTGGTCAATTGACCCCGTGAGCTGACTCCTGACCTAACTGTCTAATAAAATCGGAGAAAATAAAATTTCAGAATTGACAATTAAATTAAAGAACTAATAGAAAAAAATAAATAGAAAAAAAAAGAAAAAGAAAAAGATGGAAAAGTCAAAGTTGATGACATCATGAATGATGTCATAAACAAATTAATTAAGTGAATTATTAAATTGGAATTTTTGGTCTTCTTTAAGTGATAAAGATGAAAGAAAGTAAAAGAAAAAAAAAAAAAAAAAGTCTTCTTCCTTCCTTTGGTTGCCGCCTCCCATTTCCCTCTCCCTCACCATGATTAAAACCTCCATTAAAGCCATCTAAATCTTCCCTTAAACCCTAAATCTTTCTATGAAATCTTTGCATCCCATAACTAAAACTTGTATTTGAACTTTGATAAGAAGATTGGGAGTAAATAAATCAAGCAAAGTTGAAGAATTGGATAGACAAATTCTGCTCACTTAAGGTAAGCTAATCCAACTTCTCTTTTTAGTATATATGATGGATTTAGGGTAGAAATGAATGAGATTATATGGAGAAATTAAAAAATATTGCATGTTTAGGAAGAGAGGAAATTTCGGCCAGCATTGTGAAGAGTGTAATTTGCATGGCTTGATTGGCTTGGATAGGAATATGAACCTTAATGAGTTAAGTGATGATAGTTAAAGGCATTGAAATGGTTAAATGCAAGAGTTAGTGAGATTAGGGTTTCAATGCTAGGGTTTATGAACCAAAATTTGGAGAAATTCATAAATGGCATGTTTGACCTATTGTTAAATTAAATAATGGTCAATTATGACCAAATAAATTGTGTGGGAATTGTTGGAATGAAAACCAAATTCGTAGGTCCAATGGTCATGCTGCTAGTAGCATGACCAAACCCACTTTGAAGGACCAAAACTCAAATTTTACAAGTCTAATTGATATGCCACCAATTGGGGATGAAAATAGACAGAAAAGGGCACAATTTTCATTAAAGAACCATGCCCAAAAACTGACCAAAACTTAGTGAAACAATTGACCAAAGTGAAATGAGAGCAGGCTGCCATCAAGATTAAATCGACCAAATGAACAAGAATCGCTCATTTGGTCATAACTCGAGTTAGACAGGTCAAATTGACCTGAAATTTGGCCAGGTGTTAGAGGAGATATAGATATAAAACTTTCATGCAGAACATCACCCCAAATTATGCAATTAACCCATTAAAATTATTGAGCAAAGTTAAGTTACCAAACCTGCAACTCTGCATATTTTCATTTGAGCAGTAATGTTTGGATGGTTATAATTCTCTCTAGGAAACTTGGATTTAGGCGATTCTTGAACCGATAGAAACCTAAGACATAGTAGAACATTTCATATGAAGAAATTTAGACCAAATTATGAACTTAACTTGATCAAATTACTTACCAAAGTTGGATGAAAATCTGCCAGAACCCAAGATACCAGTATGAACAGTGCACTTGAATAGTAAACTTATTTTGGCCATAACTTGAGCTAAAAAACTCCGATTGAGGTGATCCAAAAATGAGAATACACTAAAGACAATAAGGAACATTTTATATGAAGGAGGTTTTGTCAAATTCCAACAGTAGTTCGACCAATGGAACAGTACAACTTTGGAGCACCAAAACCGAAAATTGGCAATTTTGCCAAAATGACCTACGCTTTGAAAAAATGACCAAAACCAACAAGTTTGGTGACCAAAATGTGGTATGTGGGTGAAGTTGGAGTTCCCATACCTATTAATCCTTAAAAAGTCAACAATTTGACTTGAATAGTGTAGTGAATAGTAACCCAAAATACAAAAACTTTGAGAACGTCGAATTTAATGCAATAGAGCTAGTTAAAGTGAAGTTAAATTTATTTTTGGACTTATGTTAAGTTATGGTACTGAAACACTATGAAATTGTGTATTTCAGCTGAAAAAGACTTGGAAGTTCGGAGAGACTGAGTCAAGGTCTAGAGGCGACTCCAGTCAGGTTTGTGCACAATAAATTTATGTAATTGTTTTCCAATTGAAAATTTGAGTTGCTATACTTTATGAAATCGCTGTGTTATTTATGAATTGTGTTGCCACTTTGTGAATACAAAAATGACTTTGAAAATTGTTTGGGATCTCTCATAAATTATTGAAAATAATTGTTTTAAATTGATTTTGGATTCACACTTAGCATGACAGTATCACATTTCCTCCTTTATTTATGGAGTTAAGATCGTTTATTTTCCTCCCTCTCTGGTTTGCCAGTTGAGGTTGTAGATCGGATGAGTACTCATTAGCTAGCTAGCCACCTCCTCATTGATTTCGATTAATGGGGTTGTAGATTGCTTTGTCGTCGTGTACAACGCGGCATTGATCGGAATTTTTGTGTCATGGCTTAAGTTGTGTATGACTTGGCAACACTGTGTTTATGAAATTGTTTGACTAAACTGTGTTTAATAAATTATTTGACAAAATGAGTTGTTATGAGCTTTGATATTTGTGAAATGTGATTGTGAAGTATTCAAATTATGTTTCATCAATAAATGATTTATGTATCGCATTTTAAATTTTTATTGTGCACCACTGAGTATGTTTATACTCAGCGATAGTTTAATTTACTGTCGCAGATAAGAGCAAGGAGAAAGCAGCAGAGTGAGCTGCGGGATTGACAAGAACTTCTTGATCCCTTTAGTACGGGTATTGTTTTATACCCTTATGGTTATTTCGATGTAAATACTGTAATGTCATAAGTATCAATGTAAATTGAGCTGTTGTAAATAAATTGTAATAATATTATTTTGGGTTTGCTTCTGTAAATTTAATATTTGTAAATATGAATTTTCTGCTTTATGCCTCTTTAATGAAGTATTAAAAATTTTGTGATGACCAAATTTGATTAAATTGTGGAAATTGCCTTGAAGTGATTTGAATTGGGTTGATTTGAGTTTTATTGGAGATTTGGAGTTGTGAAATATTTTGGAAGTGCTTTTTTACAGGTCTTTAAAGAACTGGTTTCTCAAAATACAGAGGGAACTCTGTCAAAATTTTTATAAAATTTGCGGCAAAATTTAAATAGACAAAAATTTTTACTAGTCCTTAAGCTTTGAATAAATGGTTTTTAATTCTCACTAAAATGCTCACCACTTCCAAAATGTAAGAAAATTGTTTTAAAATCCCTTGTAGGGTATTTAATGAGTTATCGGTAGGTGAAGTTCGGTAGTTCATTAAGTATTCTACGGGATCATGTTATGCCTTACGGAGGGGTAAGGTGTGACATGTTTTAGTGGTATCAGAGCATGGTTTTTTAATAAATTTTGACTATGTGTTTGAACATTTTATTGATAAGTACAACTGCTCAAGTGTCTTTAATTGATACATATGACATATTTGCATCATGAATATGCACTAATGGAGGCCAACCTCCTTGTGTTTGATCTCAGGAAGTAGAAAATTGTGAAAAACGGAATGGAAGGAGGAGATCATTCCGAAGAACAATCTGTTGAGGCTGAGGTTCAAGGGGAAGCCCCAGCACTCCAGAATGTGAGTGGGTCAGCCACTCCACTCTGCTCCAAAGACCGCAGATTTCGCTCAATTTATGCAGATGGTCGCTTTCTTTCAGCAAATGGCGGGTAATGTGCCACCCCAAGCTCAGATGCCAATACCTGTAGCCCAACCACAGCCCTCAGCTCGGCAATATGAAAAATTGATGAAATTTGGGGCCACCGAGTTTAAAGGCACTGTGGATCCACTGCAGGCAGAACAGTGGTTGGAAAGAATGGAACGAGTTTTCAGGAAGCTACAGTGTGCAGAAGAATTGAAGTTTGAGTATTCTGTTTCCTTGTTGCAAGGGGATGCGTTTGAATGGTGGAAGACCATCCCCCACAGCCTGGTTGAGCCACCTGTGCTGACATGGACAGACTTTTTGAGGGAGTTCCGACAGAAATGGGTTCCCGATGCATATGTCGACATGAAGTTGCAAGAATTCTTGAGTTTGAAACAAGGGAACCGAACTGTAGCAGAATATGAGAGAGATTTCTCAAGGCTAAGCCACTATGCTGGAAGCTTAGTCTCCACCCCAAGAGATAGATGCAAGAGGTTTGAGTTCGGGCTAAGGCAGAGTCTGAGGATGCAAGTTGTGGGTTTTAGACATCAGAATTTTGCTGAATTGATCTCACAAGCCTTGGAATTAGAAAGGATAGAATCCGAAGGGGCAGTGAAGAAGGGTTCACAAGAGAAAGAGAAAACTGAAAAGACTACTGAACAAGCATCTAGAGGTGGTTCTGGGAAGAGAAAACAGTTTGGGGGATCTAGCTCTCGTAGAGGCAGAGGCCGATTTTCTGGCCAAAGACCACCTCGGTCTGGTCAGCTGACCCAACAAGCTTCTCGAGGATCTCTATCAGTCCGGCAGTGTGAAACGTGTGGTAGAACTCATGGTGGGGTTTGTTTCAAGGCTACTGGTGCATGTTTTAACTGTGAAGGAAGCGGACATTTCGCTAAGGATTGCACTAGTCAGCGCCGGTCTGGATCTTTTGCCACACCTGAAGAATCAACTCAAATCTGCACCTGCAGGGTCACGATCACCGCTAGAGGAAGAGGCAGAGGTAGGGGTCCTGGTAACACCCCTGGAAGTCAGAGCACTGTTAACCAGCCAGTACCTAGTGGCGCACCAGTCAGAGTGTATACTATGCGTCAGAGGGAAGAGGCTGAAACATTAGATGTTGTAGCTAGTATTTTCTCCATCCTTGACCAAGATGTGTATGTGTTATTTGATCCTGGCTCCACACATTCGTATGTTAGTGCTAGTGTGATGTATTCTACTGCTATTACGTGTGTACCAATGGACTATGATATGTTAGTAACTAGTCCATTAGGCTAGGAGGTCAAGGTAAATAGGCTATATAGAGATTGTCCTTTGGTGATCCAAGGACACACTTTTCTGTCTCATTTAATTGAAATGCCCTTCAGAGATTATGACATTATCTTGGGCATGGATTGGTTAGCCAAGCATCACGCCATGATTGACTGTAGACTGAAGACAATCACTTTTGGTCTCCCTCAGTATGGTGATGTAGTAATACATGGGGAGAGGCAGTTATTGCCTTCAAACATCATTTCACCAGACCGCCAGAAAATGATTAGAAAAGGGTGTGAGGCGATTTAGCACATGTGATATACACCCTAGTGGGGAGTCCAAAGATCGAGGACATTCCCATCAGTATGTGACTTTTCGGATGTGTTTCCTGATGAATTGCCAGGATTACCTCCAGAAAGAGAAGTGCAGTTTGAAATTGATGTTATGCCTGGTGTGGACCCAGTCTCCATAACGCCATACAGAATGGCACCAGCAGAACTAAAAGAATTGAAAGTGCAGTTGCAATAGCTGCTTGATAAGGGCTTCATCCGCCCTAATATGTCACCTTGGGGAGCGCCAGTATTGTTTGTAAAGAAGAAGGATGGCACCCTCCGGTTATGCATTGACTATCGGCAGTTGAATAAGGTGACAATAAAGAACAGATATCCATTACCCCGTATTAATGACTTATTTGATCAGTTGAGGGGTGCAGCTGTATTCTCTAAAATTGACCTAAGATCAGGTTATTATCAGCTGAAAGTACAAGAGCAGAGTATATCTAAAACTGCCTTGAGAACCCGCTATGGCCATTACGAGTTCTTGGTCATGCCATTCGGGTTAACTAATGCTCCGGTTGCTTTTATGGATCTGATGAACACTATCTTCAGACCATACCTCGACCAGTTTGTGGTGGTATTTATCGATGATATATTGGTTTATTCGAGGAATGCAGAAGAGCATGATAGACATCTACGGATTGTACTGCAGACTTTGAGGGAGAAACAGCTATACGCCAAATTGTCGAAATGTGAATTTTGGCTGAAGGAGATATCCTTTTTGGGACACATAGTATCAGTAGGGGGTATTAAGGTAGATCCTAGCAAGATTGAAGCTGTCCTTAATTGGAAGCCACCCAGAAATGTCACAGAGATTCGCAGTTTTCTGGGGTTAGCTGGATACTACCGTCGATTTGTGAAGGGATTCTCCATGTTGGCATCTCTATTGACCAAGCTACTTAGAAAGGATGTAAAATTCCAGTGGACGAATAAATGCCAGCAAAGTTTTGATGAATTGAAAAGATGTTTGACAGAGGCTCCAGTCTTGACTTTACCCACACCGGGTAAAGAATATACAGTTTACGGCGATGCATCTCACAACGGGTTAGGTTGTGTGTTGATGCAAGATCGAAATGTCATTGCCTATGCATCACGCCAGCTAAAACCGCATGAGAGGAATTATCCGACACATGATTTGGAGCTTGCAGCCATTGTGTTTGCTCTTAAGATCTGGAGACATTATTTGTATGGGGAGAAATGCTACATCTACATAGATCATAAGAGTTTAAAGTATTTGGGCACCCAAAAAGAGTTGAATTTGAGACAGAGGAGATGGTTAGAGTTGATAAAAGACTATGATTGCTTGATAGACTATCAGCCAGGGAAAGCTAATGTTGTGGCTGATGCCCTAAGTCGCAAGACTATGGCAAGTCTACAGGTTACTCCTTTGTCTTTGGTACATGAGTTGAGATCATTACATGCCAGTTTAGAGATTAATGAAGAGGGGCAGACAGCAGTTGCATGGCATGTACAGCCAGTATTAATTGATCAGATCAGAATGGTTGCTCAGAATGATGAAAAGTATCAGAAGCTGTTGGAGGAGGTTCGACAGGGCAAGAAACCAGAGTTCTCAATCAGAGATGATGGTTTACTACTACACCAGGGTAAAATATGTGTTCCTAATGATGTTGATTTGAGGCAAATCATTTTGAAGGAAGCACATGAGTCTCCTTTTGCTATGCACCCTGGTGGTACAAAAATGTATAGACGGCTAAAGGAGCATTACTGGTGGATGGGTATGAAGAGAGATGTGGCAGAGTTTGTATCAAAATGCCTAACTTGTCAGCAAGTAAAGGCAGAGCATCAAGTGCCAACTAGGTTATTACATCCACTGTCAGTGCCACAATGGAAATGGGAAAGAATAATAATGGATTTTGTGATGGGACTTCTGAGAACACAGAAGAGTCATGATGCAATATGGGTCATTGTCGACAGACTAACTAAGTCTGCTCATTTTTTGCCAGTTCGAATGGACTACAGTTTAGCAGATTGGCTAGGTTGTACATTGATGAGATTGTGAGACTTTATGGAGTGCCAGTATCCATTGTATCAGACAGAAATCCTAGGTTCACTTCTAGATTCTGGGGTAGTCTTCAGAGAGCCCTAGGAACTAGATTGAACTTCAGTACTGCATTCCACCCACAGACAGATGGCCAGTCTGAGAGGGTAATTCAGATCTTGGAGGACATGCTACGGGCTTGTGTGATTGAGTTTGAGGGTAGTTGGGATACACACTTGCCTTTGATTGAGTTTGCTTACAACAACAGCTACCAATCAAGCATTGGGATGCCTCCATATGAAGCTTTGTATGGCAGGAAATGTAGAACCCCGTTGTGTTGGGATGACGTGGGTGAAAGAAAAATGATTGGACCGGAAATAGTTTAACAGACTGAAGAGAAAATCAGGGTGATCAGAGGTCGACTTAAAGCTGCATCAGACCGTCAAAAGTCATATATTGATTTGAAAAGAAGGGATATTGAGTATGCAGTGGTGAGAAAGTTTTCCTCAAGGTTTCTCCTTGGAAGAGGATTATGAGATTCGGCAGAAAGGGGAAACTAAGTCCTCGTTTTATCGGGCCATATGAGGTTCTGGAAAGAGTGGGTCCTTTGGCATATCGGTTGGCACTACCTCCAGAGTTAGAGAAGATACATAATGTCTTCCATGTGTCTATGTTGAGGAGGTACCGATCAGACCCATCTCATGTACTACCAGTAGAAGAAATAGAAGTGAATCCAGACCTCACATATGAAGAAGAACCCATAAAGATTCTGGCTTATGAGGTGAAGCAACTACGGAATAAGCAGATACCGTTGGTAAAAGTGCCGTGGAATCATCATTCGGGCCAAGAAGCTACTTGGGAACGAGAGGAGGACATGAGGAGACAACACCCACAGCTGTTCAGAGATTGATACCAGGTAAAATTTCGAGACGAAATTTATTTAAGGGGGGGAGAATTGTAACACCCCTATTGGTATAGCCTGGTATATTTCACTATTCTGGTGACCGGTGTCGGTCCGAACAATTAATGGGATTAGGGCCACACTTAAGACAATTTGAAAAGCCATAAACACAAATAATTAGTAATGTTTAATTAGTTAACTATAAATAAGAAAAGATAGAACATAAGAAGTTAAACGAGCCGAGAGTCACAGCGATGGGTGACCTCCTCGGGAACGACTGCGAAGTCATTTTAAACTCAAATTTCGAACCATAAAAAGTGACGCTGTGGTCCTTAGGACCCTTATAAACACAGTGGAAAAGAGAAAATCACGAAAAAGAACTGTTAAGTCAGTCAAATAATTAGGTTAGGGAGCCGGAAGAAATATTGGATTATTTGCAAACCGGGATGAACCAGCGAGGGGAGATTTGGTCAATTGACCCCGAGAGCTGACTCCTGACCTAACTGTCCAATAAAATCGGAGAAAAGAAAATTTCGGAATCGAGAATTAAATTAAAGAACTAATAGAAAAAAATAAATAGAAAAAAAAGGAAAAAGAAAAAGATGGAAAAGTCAAAGTTGATGACATCATGAATGATGTCATAAACAAATTAATTAAGTGAATTATTAAATTGGAATTTTTGGTCTTCTTTAAGTGATAAAGATGAAAGAAAATAAAAGAAAAAAAAAACAAAAAAAAAGTCTTCTTCCTTCCTTTGGTTGCCGCCTCCCATTTCCCTCTCCCTCACCATGATTAAAACCTCCATTAAAGCCATCTAAATCTTCCCTTAAACCCTAAATCTTTCCATGAAATCTTTACATCCCATAACTAAAACTTGTATTTGAACTTTGATAAGAAGATTGGGAGCAAATAAATCAAGCAAAGTTGAAGAATTGGATAGACAAATTCTGCTCACTTAAGGTAAGCTAATCCAACTTCTCTTTTTAGTATATATGATGGATTTAGGGTAGAAATGAATGAGATTATACGGAGAAATTGAAAAATATTGCATGTTTAGGAAGAGAGGAAATTTCGACCAACATTTTGAAGAGTGTAATTTGCATGGCTTGATTGGCTTGGATAGGAATATGAACCTTAATGAGTTAAGTGATGATAGTTAAAGGCATTGAAATGGTTAAATGCAAGAGTTAGTGAGATTAGGGTTTCAATGCTAGGGTTTATGAACCAAAATTTGGAGAAATGCATAAATGGAATGTTTGACCTATTGTGAGATGAAATAATGGTCAATTATCACCAAATAAGTTGTGTGGGAATTGTTGGAATGAAAACCAAATTCGTAGGTCCAATGGTCATGCTGCTGGAAGCATGACCAAACCCACTTTGAAGGACCAAAACTCAAATTTTACAAGTCTAATTGATATGCCACCAATTGGGGATGAAAATAGACATAAAAGGGCACAATTTTCATTAAAGAACCATGCCCAAAAACTGACCAAAACTTAGTGAAACAATTGACCAAAGTGAAATGAGAGCAGGCTGCCACTGTACCAAACTGACCAAATGAATAGTAACTGTTCATTTGGTCATAACTCGAGTTAGACAGGTCAAATTGACCTGAAATTTGGCCAGGGGTTAGAGGAGATATAGATCTAAAACTTTCATGCAGAACATCACCCCAAATTACGCCATTAACCCATTCAAATTATTGAGCAAATTTAAGTTACCAAATCTGCAACTCTGCAGATTTTCATTTGAGCAGTAATGTTTGGATGGCTATAACTCTCTCTAGAAAACTCGGATTTAGGTGATTCTTGAACCGATGGAAACCTAAGATATAGTAGAACATTTCATATGAAGAAAGTTAGACCAAATTATGAACTTAACTTGATCAAATTACTGACCAAAGTTGGATCAAAATTTGCCAGAACCCAAGATACCAGTATGAACAGTGCACGTGAACAGTAAACTTGTTTTGGCCATAACTTGAGCTACAAAACTCCGATTGAGGTGATCCAAAAATGAGAATACACTTAAGACAATAAGGAACATTTTATATGAAGGAAGTTTTATCAAATTCCAATAGTAGATCGACCAATGGAACAGTGCAACTTCGGAGCACCAAAACCGAAAATTGGCAATTTTGCCAAAATTACCTACGCTTTGAAAAAATGTCCAAAACCAACAATTTTGGTGACCAAAATGTGGTATGTGGGTGAAGTTGGAGTTCCCATACCTATTAATCCTTAAAAAGTCAACAATTTGACTTGAATAGTGTAGTGAATAGTAATCCGAAACACAAAAACTTTGAGAACGTCGAATTTAACGCAATAGAGCTAGTTAAAGTGAAGTTAAATTTATGTTTGGACTTATGTTAAGTTATGGTACTGAAACACTATGAAATTGTGTGTTTTAGCTGAAAAAGATTTGGAAGTTCGGAGAAACTGAGTCAAGGCCTAGAGGACACTCCAGTCAGGTTTGTGCACAATAAATTTATGTAAGTGTTTTCCAATTGAAAATTTGAGTTGCTATACTTTATGAAATCGCTGTGTTATTTATGAATTGTGTTGCCACTTTGTGAATACAAAAATGACTTTGAAAATTGTTTGGGATCTCTCATAAATTATTGAAAATAATTGTTTTAAATTGATTTTGGATTCACACTTAGAATGACAGTATCACATTTCCTCCCTCATTTATGGGGTTGAGATCATTTATTTTCCTCCCTCTCTGGTTTGCCAGTTGAGGTTGTAGATGGGATGAGTACTCATTAGCTAGCTAGCCACCTCCCTCATTGATTTCGATTAATGGGGTTGTAGATTGCTTTGTCGTGATGTACAATGCGGCATTGATCGGAAATTTTGTGTCTTGGCTTAAGTTTTGTATGACATGGCAACACTGTGTTTATGAAATTGTTTGACTAAACTGTTTTTAATATATTATTTGACAAAATGAGTTGTTATGAGCTTTGATATTTATGAACTGTGATTATGAAGTATTCAAATTATGTTTCATCAATAAATGATTTATGTATCGCATTTTAAATTTTTATTGTGCACCACTGAGTATGTTTATACTCAGCGATAGTTTAATTCTTGTCATGAGATAAGAGCAAGGAGAAAGCAGCAGAGTGAGCTGCGGGATTGACAAGAACTTCTTGATCCCTTTTGTACGGGTATTGTTTTATACCCTTATGGTTATTTCGATGTAAATACTGTAATGTTATAAGTATCAATGTAAATAAATTGTAATAATATTATTTTGGGTTTGCTTCTGTAAATTTAATATTTGTAAATATGAATTTTTTTCTTTATGCCTTGTTAATGAAGTATTAAAAATTTTGTGATGACCAAATTTGATTAAATTGTGGAAATTGCCTTGAAGTGATTTGAATTGGGTTGATTTGAGTTTTATTGGAGATTTGGAGTTGTGAAATATTTTGGAAGTGCTTTTTTACAGGTCTTTAAAGAACTGATTTCTCAAAATACAGAGGGAACTCTGTCAAAATTTTTATAAAATTTGCGGCAAAATTTAAATAGACAAAAATTTTTACTAGTCCTTAAGCTTTGAATAAATGGTTTTTAATTCTCACTAAAATGCTCACCACTTCCAAAATGTAAGAAAATTGTTTTAAAATCCCTTGTAGGGTATTTAATGAGTTATCGGTAGGTGAAGTTCGGTAGTTCATTAAGTATTCTACGGGATCATGTTATGCCTTACGGAGGGGTAAGGTGTGGCACTCAAACCTTCCAAGTCTTTTTCAGCTGAAACACACAGTTTTACAGTGTTTCAGTGCCATAACTTAGCATAAATCCAAAAATAAATTCAATTTCACTTTTATCTAGCTTATATTTGCTAAACTTGACGTTCTTTAAAATTTGTGTTTTGGAGTTACTATTCACTACACTATTCAAGTCAATTTGTTGGCTTTCTAAGGCTTAATAGGTATGGGAACTCCAACTTCACTCACATACCACATTTTGGTCACCAAACTTGTTGGTTTTGGTCATTTTCTCAAAACTTATATCCTTTAGGCAAAATTGCAAAATTTCAGTTTTGGTACCTTAGGTTGTACTGTTCCATTGGTCACTTTACTGTTAGAATTTGGTAAAAAATTCCTCATAAAAAATGTTTCCTAATGTCTTAAGTTTATTCTCCTTTTTGAATCACTCTAATTGGAGTTTTTTAGCTTAAGTTATAGCCATTTGAACCATGGCTGCCGGATTAGACTCAACCCAGAATTCTGGGCAATTTTTGGCGCTGGCAGTTTTGGGTCACCAATTTGGGGTGGCCAAATGACTTGGTTAATGGCATAATTTGGGTTTATTTTCTTCATGAAAGTTTTAGGTCTATATCTCATCTAACCACTGGTAAAATTTCAGAACATTTAGACCTTCCTAGCTCAAGTTAAGACCAAATGAACAAACATTGTTCATTTGGTCAGTTTGTACAGGGCAGACTGTGACTTTTCAAGTTTGGTCAATTTGTTCACTAGGTTTTGGTCACTTTTTGGGCATACTTCCTGAATGAAAATTGTGTGATTTAGTGTCTATTTTCATTCCCATTTAGTTTCATACCAATTGGACTTGTAAAATTTCATTTTTCATCCCTCAAAGGTAACTTGGTCATGCTGCCAACAGCATGACCACACTCAATCCGAATTTGGCCTTAACTCCAACCATTCCAACACACTTCATTTGGTCATCATTGACCATTTCTCACTTCAAATTAGGTCCAAGACATCATTTACAAGTTTCTCACATTTTTGTCTCTAACCCTAAGTGTCCCAAAACCCTAATTCACAATATCTTTGCATTTTACCAATTCAAGCCTTTAATCACAACCATTTAGCTACTTAAAGTTCATATCACCATCTAAGCTAATCAAATCATGCAATAACACCCCCATATACATGCTGGCCGAAAATCATTCATGGTCCCTCAACAAATTTTTATTTCATTTTAAGCATGTTTCTAAGTTAACTAAGTTATAAACACAAGTAATAAACTCATTTGTAACTTAAATCACTAACTTGTGTGTAGCAACTTCTAACTCCCTTTTCTCCAATTTTCTTTCTTCTTTTCTTTTTTCTTTGATGACCAATCTTCTTCTCAAGTGATTAATCAAGTTTTTATGAAGCAATTATGGGAGAAGTTGAGGTTTAGTAAGGATTTCAAAGCTTAAGTGCAAGCTTTAATGGAAGATCAACAATGGAGAAGTGAGGGTGAGTGAGGCGGCAACATGGGTAAAAGAAGAAGACAATGAATTTTTTTTCTTTTCCTTTCTTTTATTTATTTTGTCTTATGGAAGACCCCAAAAATCTATTTAATTTAATTTATTAACTATAGGATTTATGGCATCATGCATGATGTCATGCATGATGTCATCTTCCTATACCTTTTTCATTTTCTCTTTTTTCTTTTTTTTTTTTTATTTTTTCTATTAGTTCTTTAATTCAATTCTCAATTCTAAAATTTTCTTTTCTCCGATTTTATTTGACAGTTAGATCAAGAGTCAGCTCTCGGGGTCAATTGACCAAATTGCCCCTCGCTGGTTCAACCCGGTTTGCAAATAATTCAATATTTCTTCCGTCTCCCTGACCTAATTATTTGATTGACTTAACAATTCTCTTTCGTGATTTTCTCTTTTCCAATGTGTTCGTAATGGTCCTAAGGACCGCAGCGTCACATTTTATGGTTCAAAATTTGAGTTTAAATCTACTTCGCAGTCGTTCCCGAGAAGGTCACCCATTGCTGTGACTCTCGGCTCGTTTAACTTCTTATGTTCCATTTTTCTTGTTTATACTTAACTAATTGGCAATTGTCGACACCATATTTTGGCCGATCCCCCGAAATTAATAAACCTTGAAGCCGATCCCCAATACAGTCCCCTTTACCAACCGACCACACTTCCGATCTCCCCACAAAAAGAATTTAATTAATACCAAGTCTCCAGGTCATTTAAAGCCTCACCGATCCCTCAAACCAATTCTCGAGTCCCCCGATCATTTAATTGTATTTCCGATCTTTCTTGTCAAATAAAATTGAACCAACATAAGGCCTTCGTAACACCAGTCTTGTTGCCGGTCTCTCATTTAAAATTTGAGAATGATAAAGGTTTCGACTCGGTTTAAAGATGATCCCGATCTTAAGTGTTCAAAGCCAAATTTCTAATTTTAATTAAGTCCCGTTTCGTAACTGATCTCATGCATATTGTGTTCTCCGATCTCCTATACTTAGATTAATAATCACTTTCAGTTGTCATTCTAATATGTTCAAACAATCGAGTGCTTACGCAATTTAGAAATTTTCCGATCACAATCAATCATTGAACAAAAGCGGAACTTTCATTGCATTTCATTTCAAAATTTATACAAGTCATTCGGCTGGGGGATTGCCCCCAGCCTGAACTACATGTTCATTTTCTCTCTCACCTTCAACCTCCCCTTCGCTATCCTCACCTTCGTCCTCGGGAGCCAGGTTGGCCATCCAGGAGAAGTCCTCCTCAGGATAACGCTTCTTGAGCTCAGCCAGGAGATCTCTATGAGCATTCACATAAGCGCCGGCCACTCCGGTCACCATTTCTTCTTCTTTCGCCTTGAGCTCCTCAGTAAGATGAGCGAGTTGAGCATCTTCATCAGCTCGGAGCGCCTGAACTTCCCCGAGAACACGATCTCGCTCGGCTAGAACATGAGCTTCCTCGGCTAGCTTGTCCTCATAGAACTTCATCCGTCCCTCAATCTGAGATATGTAGTCCTGAGCGGACGAAAGTTAGGATCGGAGAGAAGACACTTCGTGACCCATCTTCTTGACCTCTATACCCAGGCGATGAGCCTTCTTCCGGACAATGTGCTGGTTCACCAAGCACTCCACATTCAAGCTCATAGACCGGGTCAGGATGTCATCAAGGTTGTCTGAGGACAGCCTGTCCCGATCTTCCCGAAGACAGATGGAAGCCCCCAAGACCTTCGCCAAGCCCAGATTTTCCCGAATAGTCCGATTCTTCTCTAGGGAATGGATTAGAACTTGAGTGCCGTGGGAAAGAGGCCTCACAGTTGTTTGGGAAGGGCCCCCTTGGTGAGGAGGTGGAGGTGGAGGTGGAGGTGGCTCTTCTTGGTGAGGAGGAGTTCGAACCACTTATATGATTGCCGGTCTGGAAGGTTGAGATGAGCCTTCCTGTATCTCCCCAGGCTCATGACCAGGTGTTTGAAGCAGCTCCAAGTGCTTCATCTCCCGTACCTTCCGAGAGATCTCTCTCTTTCGCTTCTGGCTCTCCTTAGAAGCTTCGCCGCTTGCCATACCTGCACAAAAAAGAGGTCAGTGAGATCGCTAAGGTCCAAAGATCTGAGATATAGAAAATATCGATGTCGAGATCAGAGAGCTGAAGCCTGCGATCTTGACCGGTGACCAGTTGCATAGTCCAATGGTGTAGCTCGGCCGTCACGGCATCCAAACAAGAGAACTTCTCTCTGGACGCCTGTTCCTTCAACTCCATCACCATTGCACCCTCTTCCCTATTTAGGGCGATGTGCTTCGTAACCAAAGGACCCTGATTCAGCCAGCTGTGGGGGAAGCCCTCAAAGCTGTTCGGAATTTTGCTCCTAAGGATAAAGAAGCGGTTCTTCCAATTCTTCAGGGAGGAAGGTAGATCGGTAAAAGCCCACAATGGGGTTTCGCCTGGAAGAACCAATACTCATCGTCCTTGTGACGAGTTAACCGGTGCAGTTCAGGGAACAACTTAGCCGTGGGTCGGAGCCCCTTAGCTCGGCATAGGCCTCGGAAGGCTACTAAGATCCTCCACGAGTTCGGGTGAACTTGGGCGATGCACGCTTGGTGATATTTTAAAACCTCTTTAAAGAAGTCGTCAAGAGGGAACCGCAGCCCGACTTTTAACTGTTCTTCATATACCATGATCATATCGTCCCTCTCAAAGAAGTGATCTGCTCGAAGGTCGCCATGACACCGGATAAGTTCGTACGAATTAGGCCGGATGTTGTACTCCTGGCTGAACGACTGCAGGTCAGTTTCTAGCAAGATTGATGGCAGCTCGTCCATGGGAAGATTTTCCCTCCCCGAAGAAGGCACATGCCTCGAGGGTGTTGGTTGTCCCCGAACTGGAACGGAGACCCTAGGAAGTTCAGGCTGCGCGCTTGGTCCGACCACCTCTACATCATCGGACGACCACGAGAACTGAATGGAAGGGGGGCTTGCTGCTCTCTGACCCTCGGCACCTCTCATTTTCAAAACAGAAAATTTAAACTAAAAGAAAGATCAAAACCCTTACCGCAGCTTGATCGGTGTCGGAGGAACTTGAGAAAACGAGAGAATTTGGAGGTTGTTTGTGAGAGACTGAAAATGACATGAAGGAGCAACTGGCTAACCCCACCCCTATTTATACTCGTCTGAGCATTTAATGCTCACAATGTTCCAAGTAGTGCATCGGATAGCAGGACTCGCCAGCTGTTCTGACACATCTCACGAATATTCCGGAGATTCCATATAGAGATCGATTAACTGTAGGGCGGCAGATTAAGGTGTTTTGAATCACAGATCGGATAAGTGTCATTCAAATTAAGAGTCGGATCGGATAAATACTTCAGCGATCGGAAAATAATCAATAATAATAAAACAAAAGTTGTCAAAATAAATTTTATTTCCGAAAAGATCTGATTACATTGTTTGGACGTTCTCGGGAGATCGGATTACATTAAAAGTCTAATCACATCATTTGGGCGATCTCTAGAGATCGGACTATATTAAAGGTCTGATTGCATCATAAGAGCGATCTTTAAAGATCGGTAGAAGGGAGACCGGCATGAAAGATCGAAAGAGAGCGTGTCAGGAAAGATTGGAAGAGAGCGTGTCAGGAGAGATCGGAAGAGAGGAACCCGGTATGAGAGATCGAAAAAGGATCACGTTGAAAAGACCGGAAAAGAGGGGAGGTTGGAAGACAAAGAGAATAAGACAGCTCCTGTCAATTATCGTCATAATAAGAGCCGAGGTAGTTAAAGCGTTGCAGGAGAAATCTCAACCGCACGCCCCCGAATCGCCCGCATTGCTAACATGCGCCAGAGTACGTCAGGATAGCACTGTACATCCTAATCTCCACCGTTGATCTTACTTGTAAGGACGAGCTCGGAACCCTCGGATCGAAGAAGAAAATGACAAGATCAGCGCCTTTCACTCCCAGCCCTCGGATCGGCCCGGACAAGAGAATTTGAGACCGTCAGATTAGAAGAAGAAAATGACAAATATTTTGAAGGGGATCTCGGCCGTCCGTTCTGATCCTCTTTAATTCCTGAGCCTCAGATCATGTCCTTCGAAATCCTGACCCTCCATCTCCCACAAAATAGATCCTGACCCTTCAGGGGAAGCACCCCATTCCTATAAATACCTGCATGAAAACTGTTCCAAGGACGGGCAAAAAAAAGAGAAATAGTTACTATAGTGGAAGAACTCTGAAATTTAATTCAGTTCGTTACTCTGCTATTTTTAAGTTTTTGATAAGGAAAAACTTTTGAAACCAGTTTTTTGAAGTGTTTTCTTGCAAAAGGGATTCTTGAAATACTGGAACTCTCCATTTTCAGTTCTTTCATTATCCTGTGATGCCCTTACTTTTAGTTCTTTGTCATCTTTATTTTCCATTCTTATTTTCCAAGCTCAACTTGCTTGCTTAAACCTAACTGTCATTTAGCTAAGCATCCTTTGTTTCTAGGTGAGCTTCAGCCTTCGAGCTAAACAGCTTGTGCCCCTATTACGTTCTGCGATTAGTTTAGTAGGTTCGACTCCTCACAGGTGAGTGTTTATATCTCTGTTTCACTAAAAGCTCTTTATTTTACGCATTCCCTTTACTTTTATGTTTGTAATCTTCGCCAAGTTTATATGGTGTAATGAAGGTTATTCCCGAAGTTTACTTTCTTTGTCAACTGGTCCATTCTTTTTGTTAAGCTTTGCTACTTCTAAATGCGAAATTCCTCATCTCAAGTAGCGTATAAGTAGTTCGGTAAAATGTAGGTAGTCATGTCTTAAGTGCTTCTTTAAAATAGAAGGCCTGAATAATTCGTCAAGAAAATAATAGAGTTGCATCACTAGGCTAACATAGAAGGTGATTCAGTATGACGTCATAAAGCAGAATGAAACTAAATTTCAGGTAAATAAACAGAACGGATTATGTATAAAAAGGTACTAGTAAGGTAATTACATAGGAGATTGGTAAAATTTAGTCTGGCATCCTTTGTCTGGCCACAAGGTACCAACTAGTTAAAAGAAGCCTTATTCCGACCCTTGGCATCTTTGAATGCCAAAACTCTTAATCTCAGGTTCTTATGATGCGTAGCTGTAATTAAACCTTGAGAGATCGGAAAAGTCCTTATCCGGTTCCCATTTAAATGTTTAATAGAGGTTGGAGGAGAGTTCTTACCCGATCCTCTCCCAAAACCTCCACAAATATTTAATAGAGGTCGGAGAAGAGTTCTTACCCGATCCTCGCCCAGAGTTTCCATAAATATTTAATAGAGGTCGGAGGAGAGTTCTTATCCGATCCTCGCCCAGAGTTTCCATAAATATTTAATAGAGGTCGGAGGAGAGTTCTTATCTGATCCTCAAACTTAAAATTTTAACACATATTTAAAGGAGATCGGAAGAGAGTTCTTATTGTAACACCCCCGTTTGCATAGCCTGGTAGATTTCACTGTTCCGGTGACCGGTGTCGGTCCGGACAATTAAGGAGATTAGAGCCACACTTAAGACAACTTGAGAAGCCATAAACACAAATAATTAGTAATGTTTTATTAGTTAACTATAAATAAGAAAAATAGAACATAAGAAGTTAAACGAGCCGAGAGTCACAGCGATGAGTGACCTCCTCGGAACAACAGCGAAGTCATTTTAAACTCAAATTTCGAACCGTAAAAAGTGACGCTGCAGTCCTTAAGACCCTTATGGACACAATGGAAAAGAGAAAATCATGAAAAAGAACTGTTCAGCCAGTCAAATAATTAGGTCAGAGAGCCGGAAGAAATATGGAATTATTTGCAAACCGGGATGAACTGGCGAGGGGCAATTTGGTCAATTGACCCCGAGAGCTGACTCCTGACCTAACTGTCAAATAAAAACGGAGAAAAGAAAATTTCAGAATCAAGAATTAAATTAAAGAACTAATAGAAAAAAATAAATAGAAAAAAAAAAAGAAGTTAGAAAAGTCAAAGGTGATGACATCATGAATGATGTCATAAAAGAATTAATTAAATATTTATTAAATTAAATTTTTTATGGTCTTCCCTAAGCCTAAATAAATAAAGGAAACAAAAGAAAAAAAAATTAGAAAAACCCTTCTTCTTCTCTCTTGTTGCCGCCTCCCCTCTTCCATAAATCCTCCATGAAAGCTTTTCATTTAAGCTTACCTTTAAGCTTAATTTTTCTTTACCCAACCTTAATAACTCTCATAAGAACTTCATTAAAGCTTGTAGTTGCAACTTGAGAAGAGAATTTCGAGAAGAAAGAGGAGCTAAAGATAGGGTTTTGAGGATTTAAGAGAGGTGAGCATGTTAACTTGTTACTTTCCATTTTTAATGCATCATTAGTTGTTGAATTAGCTTGTAATGTGTTAAAATGAAATAAAAATATGGGGAAGGACAAATTGAAATTTCGGCCAGCCATGGATGTAGGAAAGTTTGATGTATTTTGAATGAATTAAAGGTGTAGTAAGTTTGTATGAGTATGGTAATAGGATAGAGATGCATAAATGTAGTTAAATACAATAATTTAGTAAGTTAGGGTTTTGGGACTTAGGGTTTGTGAACCAAATTTTTGAAGAAACACATAAATGATATCTTTGACCACTTATGAACTGAAAAATGGTCAATAATGACCAAAGGAAATGTGTGGGAATTGTTGGAATGAAAACCAAATTCGTAGGTCCAATGGTCATGCTGCTGGCAGCATGACCAAACCCGTTTTGAAGGACCAAAACTCAAATTTTACGAGTCCAATTGATATGCCACAAATTGGGGATGAAAATAGACATAAAAGAGCACAATTTTCATTAAGGAACCATGCCCAAAAACTGACCAAAATGGGGTGAACAAATTAACCAAAGTGAAATGAGAGCAGGCTGCCACTGCACCAAACTGACCAAATGAATAGTAACTGTTCATTTGGTCATAACTCGAGCTAGAAAGGTCAAATTGACCTGAAATGTTACCAGAAATTAGATAAGGTATAGATCTAAAACTGTTATGAAGAACACCACCCCAAATTGTGCCATTAACCCATTCAAATTATTGAGCAAAGTTGAGTTACCAAACCTACAACTCTGCAGAATTTCTATTGAGCAGTAATGTTTGAAGGGTTATAACTCTCTCTACAAAACTCCGATTTATGCGATTCTTGAACCAATGGAAATCTAAGACATAGTAGAACATTTCATATGCAAAAATGTAGACCAAATTATGAACTTAACTTAATCAAATTACTGACCAAATTTGGA
Source organism: Hevea brasiliensis (assembly GCF_030052815.1). Taxonomy (NCBI): domain Eukaryota; kingdom Viridiplantae; phylum Streptophyta; class Magnoliopsida; order Malpighiales; family Euphorbiaceae; genus Hevea; species Hevea brasiliensis. The sequence goes on along the minus strand of NC_079497.1, from coordinate 36,305,515 downwards.
TCAAAATCTGCCAGAACCCAAAATCTCAGCATGAACAGTGCACGTGAATAGTAATTTTATTTTGGCCATAACTTGAGCTACAAAACTCCAATTGAGGTGATCCAAAAATGAGAATACACTTAAGACAATAAGGAACATTTTCTATGAAGGAAGTTTTGTCAAATTCTAATAGTAGATTGACCAATAGAATAGTGCAACTTAGAACTCCAAAACTGAAAATTGGCAATTTTGCCAAAATGACCTAAGCTTTGAGAAAACGACCAAAACCAACAAGTTTAATGACCAAAATGTGGTATGTGGGTGAAGTTGGAGTTCCCATACCTATTAAGCCTTAGAAAATCAACTATTTGACTTGAATAGTGCAGTGAATAGTAACCCGAAACACAAAATTTCAAGGACGTCGAAATTAGCACGTTAGAGCTAGGTAAAGTAAAGTTAAATTTATTTTTGGATTTATGTTAAATTATGGTACTGAAACACTATAAAATTGTGTGTTTCAGTGGAAAAGAATACCGGGACAGAACCCGAGGAGTCTAGTTAAGGCCAAAAGGCGACTCATTTGAGGTTTGTGCACAACATCTTCATGCTTTAAAATTCATTGATAAAGTGAATGAAATATGTATTTTACTTGTGATTTGGAATTGTTGAAAGTTTATTTGTGACATTATTTATGATGTTTTTATTAAACTGTGAAAGTTATTGTGTATATTTGAAATAGCAATGTTTAGCAAATTGTTAAGATAAGTTTTGAAACCATAGTGTCATGACCATATATTTGAACACCTCACTAGTATGACTAGTGGGGGTAATTAGTTTCGAATTTTGATTCCTTCTCTGGAGAAGTGTTGAGGTGTGCTAGTAGAAGAGGATGTGAATGGATATCCATATATTTGAGCTAGCTAGCCTTGTGATATGATTTCTCTTTAGCCTCTGGCTATTGAGATTCTATTTGTTTCGAATGGCATGATCTAACTGTGGGTTTTATGAAATGTGTTTTGATACTTTGAAATGAACTTTGTTTGCATTAAAATCTCATAATTCATGTTTTGTGTTTAATGCTTATGTTTAGTCAAATTTTTGAATAAATGTGATTTTATTTTTGCATAAAGATTATTTTAGTATGTTGTGTACCACTGAGTCCTAATACTCAGCGATAGCTTCTATTGTCATGCCGCAGTCTGAGAGACTAGAAGAAGCGTGATCGAAATTCTTTGAGGTGTGAGGAGCTATCATCTTGAAGTCTTCGGGTATAATGTATACCCTGCCTATAAATATTTATTTTGATGTATGTATTGCATATAAAGGTATGGACATGTAAATGGGTCTTGAGCAGCTTATATAAAATTTGTATGAAGTTTGTAATAAAATTTAGTTTGTATTTCTTTTGATGTAAATTTTGTGAGGATGTATATAAATTGTTTTGTCTCAAATGAAATGATTGTGAAATTGTTGAAATTGATAGAGTTTGATTGTGAAATTGAAGTTGTGGTTGAGAAAAATTTTTAGAAGTGCTTTTTACAGGTATTTGAAGAACGGTTTTCTCAAAATACAGAGGAAACTCTATCAAAATTTTTATAAAATTTACGAAAAAATAAAATGGGCCAAAATTTCCAACTAGCTTTTCACTTAAGTACATGTTTTAAATACTTATTAGAAATGCTCACCACTTACCAAAAGTAAGAAATTGTTTTAAAATCCCTTGTAGGGTGCTTAATGAGTTATCGGTAGGTGAAGTTCGGTAGTTCATTAAGTATTCTACGGGATCATGTTATGCCTTACAGAGGGATAAGGTGTGACATGTTTTAGTGGTATCAGAGCAAGGTTTTTGAAGTATGTTTTAACTTGTGAATTTGTGTTTTTTTTTCTTGTTAAGTACAACTACTCAATGTCCATAATTGTTACATACAGTGCATTACATCATAAATATGAACTTATGGAGGGAAATCTCCTTGTGTTACTTGTTCAGGAGATACCCTAACTTCAACCTGAAATGGAAGAAGGGGATCGCTCAGTTGAGCAGTCTGTTGAAGCTGAGGCACAAGGGGAAGCCCCAGCTTTACCGAATGTCAGTGGGTCACAAAGACCCCACAAATGCCGCAGTTCCCTGCACAATTCGCACAGCAGATGGCTGTGATGTTTCAGCAAATGGCTGGGGGTATGCCTGCTCAAGCTCCACCACAACCACCTGCGGCACAACCATTGCCTCCAGCCAGACAGTATGACAAGTTATTGAAGTATAGGGCTGCAGAATTTAAGGGTACAGTGGACCCTTTAGAGGCAGAGCAATGGCTTGAAAGAATGGACAGAGTATTTAAGAAGCTACATTGCCAAGATGAACTGAAGTTTGAGTACTCTATGTCGCTACTGCAAGGGGATGCGTATGATTGGTGGAAGACCATCCCCCACAGCTTGGCTGAACCACCAGTGTTGACCTGGGATGACTTCATCAGAGAATTCAGACAGAAATACATCTCAGATGCATATGTTGACCAGAAATTGCAAGAATTTTTGAGTCTGAAACAAGGGAACCGATCGGTGGCAGAGTATGAGAGGGAGTTCTCCCGCTTGAGTCACTATGCGGGGAGTCTCCTTACTACCAGCAAGGCAAGATGCAAGAGATTTGAGACGGGTTTGAAGCCCAGCATAAGGATGCAAGTTGTGGGATTTCGACACAGTAACTTCTCAGAGCTTATGTCTCAAGCACTTGAACTAGAGAGAATTGAATCAGAAGCAACCCCAGTGAAAGAAAAATTAGAAAAAGCTGAGAAATCAGAAAAAGACAAGGGGGAAAAATCAGTTGAACAGAGTTATGGTGCTATCGCTAAAAAGAGAAAGAACTTTAGTGGACCCAACAGGGGTCGAGGTGGAAGATTTGGTAGGGGCAGATTTTCCGGACAGAGACCCCCTAGGTCTGGTCAGAAGTCGAGCAAGGGTTCACATTCTGCCCGCCCCTGTGAGAATTGTGGCAAGATTCATGGGGGGGAGTGCTATTGGGCCACTGGAGCCTGCTTTAACTGCGGAGGCAAGGGCCATATAGCTAAAGATTATACTAGTGCTCTGAGATATAGTGTGACACCCCTTACCCGTGTACAGTATACCCGAGTAAGTAATGCCACACGGTGTACCGGCACACTCTAATATTCCTCAATTAATTTATATCATACTTTTGCATATAATTTATGAAATACAATTTGTTTAAACCATTTATCAAAAGTATTATTCATTTAAGGTTCCGAAAATTTTAAAGAAAATCCGGCGGAGTACCGGCTAAAAATGGAGAAAACCGTTCTTCGGAACCTGTTAAAAACACTTCCAATAAACAAATTCATTCATTCTCAACTTCAATATCATCACAAAACTCAATATCAAGATTTGAACAATTTTTCAGTTTCAGGTTTCAACAACCTTTTCATTTCTCAACATCCATTTCTCATATACAAGTAATAAATACATGCTCAAATCTTGCATTCATAGTCATAACTTTCATTATTTACATAAACATCAAAATATATTACATGAGTTCAAGTACATATGAGAAAATACAAATCTACTACAAAATATCAAAATGACAAAATGACACCTAGTGCCCTACCGATGCACTGCAGGTAGTGAGGTGACACGGACACTGAGCAGAACTGTCAGATGGACTCACCCAGTCTGTGGTCTACTGGGCTCACGGTCGGAATCTCCAGTACCTACGCGTGGCAAAAGCAACGCGCTAAGCAATAATGCTTAGTGGTGCAATAATATAATAGAAGAAATTGGCAAGAAAATAAATGTGTATGCAAAGTGTATGCTTTCTTTGTTTGATTTTGGTATATTCATTAATTCATTAACTCTGTTCACTTTTATTCATTTGGTTGCCCCAAGTAACCTACACTAGACGATCGGATAACGTAAAGCGCACCGGGTACCTAGTACCTCGCCGTCACACCATCGGTCACATATGCATCTCCGGTGTGCATGTAATAGCTAACAAGTCAGAATAATATCGGGCACAAGGCCAAGTCTCAATGCAAAGTCGAATGGCTAAAAGCCATGAAATCAGAATGGCATTTTTGCCATGTGCGATCTTGCTAATGAACCCTATTGGCATGCCAAACTATCCAAACCAATCTTGTTAGGTATACTAGGGCATTTGAAACTCTTAAATTCGTCAATTTGTGAATTTCAACTTTTTTGGTGTTACTATTCATCATTGGTCAACAAAAATGTTGACTTTTAGAATAAAAATGTGTACATAAACTTTGGCACTCCCAACATACCACATTTGGTGTTTAAAACTTGTTAGCATTAAGTGTTTTTGCCATTCCAAAGTGTAACTCAACACAAACAGATTTTTCAGTTTTGGTGAGTCAACTTCACTGTTCCATTGGACACTGTTACTGTTGGAATTTGAGGAAATGTAAACATGAAAGTTGTTCCTTATTTTGTCTAGTTGAATTTCCTTTTTTGAATCACTCCATTTGGAGTTTTGTAGCTCCAGATATGGCTCAAAAACCCAGGCTGTCCGGATATGCAGTCTGCAGAATTTTACCATATCTACAGTGCATGAACAGTGACTTGAGTCACTTGGTTGAATGGGTTCTGGCCATAATTTGGGGTAGGTTCCTTCATGAAAGTTGTTTGTCTATGTCTTAACTTGTTGCTGTAAAACTTTCAGACCAATTGACCAAATCTACAGTGACTTATGGCCAAATGAACAGTTACTGTTCATTTGGTCAAATTCTGCAGAGGCAGTTTCAGGGTTCCGGATTGTGGCTGAGTTTTGACCCTTTTGCTTTGGTCTTTCGGGCATGGTTTCTTCAGCAAAAATGTGCCATTATAAGCCTAGTTTCATGTCCAATTGGCCAAACATCAATTGGACAAGCACAGCCCAAGTTATGGCAGTGCAAAGGGACTGAAATTTCAGTCCCTATGCTGCTGTCCATAGGGCAGATTTCACCTCACTTTGCCATAGCATTTTTCAGTCCCATTTATGGTCAACATATCTAAAATGGTCACTAATTGACCATTAATATGTTCCCTAACAATTTCCTAAACCAAGTTTACATTTTGCTCACAAAACCCTAATTCAAGTTCATGTTTTACACAACTTACCTTTGTTAACTTTTAATCCATTATTCTTGTGTTTATCAACTTCTAATATAATTCTAGATCACTTCAAGCTCATAAAAACACTCCCTCCTATTCCATAGCTAGGGCAGCCAAAATTCAAGAGCTCATACACTTAGGTTTTTGTTCATTTAAATCACAATTCTCACTAAGTTTCAAGTCCTAAACCATGAAAATAATGAGTTTTTAAGTTATAGTTGCACTAACCTTGTGTGGCAGATTTTTCCAAGCCTCTAAACCTCAATTTCCTTCCTCTTGTTGGCTGCCAAGAGTTTGTTTAAGATGTGGGATTAATTTTTAATGAAGGGACTTATGGGTTTTAGTGAGTGGATGAAGAGAAAATCAAGTTCAAAGCTTGATAAAAATGGCGGAGGAGAGGGAAGAGGAAAGCGGCTGAAATGGGAAGGCATGGCTGCTCACGTTTTGGTCTTCTTTTGGTCTTTATTTAGTCTTATTTATCTCTTTTATTTGTTGGTTAAATGGGTGCTTAAGTGTGATTGGTTGGAAATTACAAATGACATCACATTGATGTCATAAATTGCATTTTATTGCATTTTTCTTTTCTTTCCTCCACTACTCATTTTCAATTTAATTTCTAGCAATGTTTCTTCATATTTTATGTTATATTAATTATTTACTCAACTGGACAAGTCAGCCAAAAATCACCTCGGAAGGCAGACCAAAATGCCCTCCGTTTGGCTTAACGGGTCAAAATCGTCTATACCGATTGAAAAATTTTTCTAGGTATTTTCTTGGCATTCTAATGCCATGGGAACCTCAATTACCCTTCTCTGGAGTCCCAAAAATTATTTTATAATTTTTCCCCCGGGTCTAGGGCTCCTCGTTGTGAGAACCGCAACTTCCCTCCGGTGACCCATCGCTTGGGCATCGGCTCGTTTGACTCAGTTGTATTTTATTTCTAAAATTTTTACTAAATTTTTCTTATTAATATTTGAGTTAATTAGGGTTCCTGACTTTAGTTTAAATATTTTTCCGGACGTTCTAGCTGTCCGGACCGACACCGGTCACCGGAACAGTAGGATGTACGGAGTGGTTATCGGGAGGGTGTTACAACTCTTCCCCTCTAATTTAAATTTCGTCCTCGAAATTTACCTGATGCAAACAGTTGAGGGAACTGTTGCCTCATCGACTCTTCACTTTCCCAAGTTGCCTCCTCGGTGTTGTGGTGCCTCCAAAGCACTTTCACCAATGGAATTTGCTTGTTCCTCAATTCTTTTACTTCCCGAGCCAGGATCCGTAGAGGTTCCTCTTCATATGTCAAATCCGGCCGTATTTCAATTTCTTCTCTGGAGATGACATGCGAAGGATCTGAGCGATATCTTCTGAGCATAGACACGTGGAACACATTGTGCATCTTGTCCAGCTCTAGTGGTAAAGCTAGCCTATAGGCCACTGGACCCACACGTTCAATGACTTCATATGGGCCAATGAACCTAGGGCTTAACTTACCTTTCCTTTCAAACCTCAATACCTTCTTCCATGGTGACACCTTGAGGAACACTTTGTCGCCAACCACATATTCTATTTCTTTCCTCTTGGTCAAGATAAGATTTACATGCATCAGAGGCAACCTTCAAGTTGGCTTTGATTTGTTTCACCTTCTCCTCAGCCTGTTTCACTAGATCTGGCCCTACCAGTTTGTCTTCGCCCAATTCAGTCCAGCACACTGGAGTTCTATATTTTCTCCCATATAGTGCTTCATATGGGGCCATTTGAATGCTAGCTTGGTAGCTATTGTTGTATGCAAACTCTGCCAGTGGGAGGTATCTATCCCAACTTCCCTCAAACTCAATGACACAACTCCTCATCATATCCTCAAGGACCTGACAAATATTTCATGTTATTATTATCATTTCAGTTCTATATTTGTATCAATTTCATGGGTTTCAATTGTTTACCTGGATTACTCTTTCAGATTGCCCATCCGTCTGAGGATGGAAAGCTGTGCTGAAATGGAGTTGTGTACCCAAGGATTCATGCAACTTTTTCCAAAATCTCGATGTAAACCTTGGGTCTCGGTCAGATATAATGGAAAGTGGAATTCCATGCAGTCTAACTATCTCACTGATATACAATTCTGCTAACTTCTCGGTGAGTAGTCGGTCTAATCGGCGAGAAAGTGTCTTGACCGTCAATCTATCAACTATCACCCATGCTGCATCATGTTTCTTCCGGGTGAGAGGTAGACCACTTACAAAATCCATGGTGACCCGATCCCATTTCCATTCAGGTATGCATATAGGCTGTAGCAAACCCGATGGAACTTGATGTTCTGCCTTGACTTGCTGACATGTCAAGCATCTAGTCACATAGTCAGCTATGTCCTTCTTCATACCAGGCCACCAATACTGAAGCTTCAGGTCATGATACATCTTTGTACTTCCTGGGTGCATAGCATATACACTGGTGTGTGCCTCTTTTAGAATACTGGCTTTCAATTCCCCATTATCTGGTACACACAGTCTTCCTTTGTAATACAGACACCCATCTGCTTTCACCTCATAGTCAGTTGCTTTTCCCCCTGGGATTTTGCTCATAATAGCCATTAGCTTCTCATCTGCCTTTTGCCCATCTAAAATCTGCTGTGAGTTTGGCCTCACTTGCAACTCAGCCAAAATAGCTCCATCTCGAACCAAGGATAGACGGGCATTCAATGATCTCAAAGCTGTGATGGACTTTCTGCTCAAAGCATCAGCAACTACATTTGCCTTCCCAGGATGGTAGTCAATTACACAGTCATAATCCTTCAGGAACTCAATCCATCGCCTCTGTCTAAGGTTGAGCTCCTTCTGGGTTGGCAAATATTTCAGGCTTTTGTGGTCAGTGTAAATATAGCACTTTTCACCATACAAGTAATGCCTCCATATCTTGATCACGAAGATAATTGCCGCAAGCTCTAGATCATGGGTAGGGTAGTTACGCTCATGTGGCCTTAGGTATGCGGAAGCATAGGCGATCACTTTCCCCTCTTGCATCAACACACACCTAACCCATTATGAGAGGCATCACTGTAGACCACAAAGTCCTTCACGACATTGTGCTGCTGGTGCCTCTGTCAACATAGCCTTCAACTTCTCAAAGCGTCGACATTTATCATTCCAGTCAAATCTGACATTCTTGTGTAACAACTTGGTCATTGGAGCAGCTATTAGGGAAAATCCCTTCACAAATCTTCTGTAATACCCAGCTAGCCCCAAGAAGCTTCTGACCTCAGTTGTATTTCTGGGAGGCTTCCATTCCATCACTGCTTCTATTTTCTTGGGATCCACCCTAAACCCATCAGCTGACACTATGTGCCCAAGGAATGCAATCTCATTCAGCCAAAAGTCACACTTGGACAACTTAGCATACAGCTTCTTTTCCCGCAGGGTTTGCAGAACAATCCTCAAATGTTCATCATGTTCTTCCCTGTTCTTGGAGTACACCAGAATGTCATCAATAAAAACCACTATGAACTGATCTAGGTATGGATGGAAGATACGGTTCATAAGGTCCATGAACGCCGCTGGTCCATTTGTTAGGCCAAAGGGCATCACCAGAAACTCATAATGCCCATACCGGGTCCTGAATGCAGTCTTGGGTACATCTGCATCTTTCACCCTCAGCTGATGATACCCTGATCTGAGATCAATCTTAGAAAATACTCCTGCTCCCTTCAGCTGATCAAACAGATCATCAATTCTAGGCAATGGATACTTGTTCTTCACAGTCACTTTATTCAACTGTCGGTAATCAATGCATAGCCTCAAAGTCCCATCCTTCTTTTTCACAAACAGCACTGGAGCTCCCCATGGTGACACACTGGGGCGTATGAACCCCTTATCCAGCAACTCTTGCAATTGAGTTTTCAACTCCCTCAATTCAGTGGGTGCCATCCTATAAGGAGCAATGGAAATGGGTGCTGTACCCAGCAGTGTCTCAATAGCAAATTCAACTTCCCTTTCTGGTGGCAAACCAGGTAACTCTTCAGGAAATACTTCTGGCAAGTCTCTCACTGTGGGTATGTCCCTCAAGTTTGGCTTAGCCTGCCTAGTATCCACCACATGTGCTAGGTAGGCTTCACAGCCTTTTCTCATCATTCTTCTTGCAACTGTGGCTGAGATGACATTGGACAAGAAATCTGTCCTTTCACCCACAACAGTGATCTCATTACCCTCCGGAGTTTTTAGAGAAATCCTCTTCAATTTGCAATCAACTATTGCCTGATGACGTGACAACCAGTCCATTCCCAAAATCACGTCAAACTCATGGAAGGGCAACTCAATCAGGTCTGCCAAGAATTCATACCCCTGAATCCTCAACGGGCAACCTTTGTATACTTTGTTCACCACTACACTGTGGCCTAATGGATTAGTGACCATAATGTCTTGGTCACTTTCCCTACCAAAGATCCCCTTTCTACGGGTAGATTGATGCAGATGTATGAATGAGTGGATCTGGATCCACCAATGCATGCACAGAGTATTGTAGAGGAGAACGCACTCGATGACGTCCGGCATCTTGCTCCTCCCGAGCTCGGGGCATAATTTCGGCGGTGGCACGTTATCCGCCTCTCTTTGGCTCGATGTGCCTCTGTGATGGTCCCACCGCTTCGGATTTACCAGACCTTCTACCCCTTGGTGGTGCAGGAGCAGGTCTGTCTGCTTGTGTCGGAGTAGCTGTAGTAGTTCTGCGTGGGCAGTTCCTCAACTGATGCTCTGTTGACCCACACCTCAAGCAGGCACCAGTCACTCTCCAACACTCCCCCTTATGCCATCTTTGACAGTGTGACAGCGGAAGATGCCGGGCTGGTCCTCGAACCCCATCCTCGGAGAGCGCCCACCGATGGTGTGGACCGACCTCTCCTAGGGTGAATCGTGGCCTGGGCCCCGAGACCACGGCCCCGTGGCGAGAGCTGAACTTTGTGCAGAGGACCCTTGAACTTCTTCCCTGATGCAGGAGCTGAACTAGACTGACCCGGTCCCCTCTTCTGCTGTCTCTCTCTTCTAGTCCACTCACTAATTCTCACTTTTTCAACCTTTATGGCAGCTTCCACTAACTTGGTAAATTCTGTGATTCCCAAGGCAGTGAGCTGGATCTTGATGTTGTCATTTAGTCCCTCTTCAAATCTCTTACATCTTTCAGCTTCATTAGGGACTATCTCCCTTCCATAACGGCTTAATCGAACAAACTCCTTCTCATACTCCCACATCGACAACCGCTTTGCCTCAGTTAATGAATTCCCTTCTTCTCTCTTCTAGGTATACAAGACCCACATATTTCTTCTTGAATTCGAGAGAAAGAAATCCCAAGTTTCTGACTTTTTGCACTTCATCGGACACAGTGTCCCACCATTCATAAGCATCGTCTTGTAGTAAAGAGATGGCAGCTTCCGTGTTTTGCTCGGAGTGCGGTGAAGTTGTTTTAGTATCGCCTGCCTGCTCAACCAATTCTACCGCAACATGAGTCATCTTCTCTCTTACCATAGAAATCCAACGCCCCAAATTTTCTTAACCTTTCCAGTGTGATTTACTGTGGAGCCGGTGGTGGTGGTGGTGGTGCTGGCATTACCCGACCATCTGTCTAAAGAAGTCGGCCATTTGTTGGAACATGGCACGGGAGGCCGAGCAGTGCTCGCTTGAGTCGGGAGCAGATTCTCTCATGCCCCAGGGCCTCAGCTGCTGCAGGTGGAGCATGACTCTCCACTTCCTCCTCAACGGCTCTCTGAGATGAAGGATCCATATCCTATTCAAAATAAGAAAGATAAACAGATCTGCGTTAGTGTCACCTCGACTCTTACATATGCAATGCATGGTATGGACTCAATCTAGGACCAGAAACGCCTAAACCGTGCTCTGATACCACTAAATGTGACACCCCTTACCCGTGTACAGTATACCCGAGTAAGTAATGCCACACGGTGTACCGGCACACTCTAATATTCCTCAATTAATTTATATCATACTTTTGCATATAATTTATGAAATACAATTTGTTTAAACCATTTATCAAAAGTATTATTCATTTAAGGTTCCGAAAATTTTAAAGAAAATCCGGCAGAGTACCGGCTAAAAATGGAGAAACCGTTCTTGAACTGTTAAAAACACTTCCAATAAACAAATTCATTCATTCTCAACTTCAATATCATCACAAAACTCAATATCAAGATTTGAACAATTTTTGATTGAGTTTCAACAACCTTTTCATTTCTCAACATCCATTTCTCATATACAAGTAATAAATACATGCTCAAATCTTGCATTCATAGTCATAACTTTCATTATTTACATAAACATCAAAATATATTACATGAGTTCAAGTACATATGAGAAAATACAAATCTGCTACAAAATATCAAAATGACAAAATGACACCTAGTGCCCTACCGATGCACTGAAGGTCGTGAGGTGACACGACATCGAGCGAATCGGATGGACTCACCCATGCGTGGTCTACTGGGCTCACGGTCGGAATCTCCAGTACCTACGCGTGGCAAAAGCAACGCGCTAAGCAATAATGCTTAGTGGTGCAATAATATAAAAGAAGAAATTGGCAAGAAAATAAATGTGTATGCAAAGTGTATGCTTTCTTTGTTTGATTTTGGTATATTCATTAATTCATTAACTCTGTTCACTTTTATTCATTTGGTTGCCCCAAGTAACCTACACTAGACGCATCGGATGGATAACGGTAAACCGCACTGGGTACCTAATACCTCGGCCGTCACACCATCGGTCACATATGCATCTCGGTGTAATAACGACTAACAAGTCAGTAAATAATATTAGGCACAAGGCCAAGTCTCAATGCAAAGTCGAATGGCTAAAAGCCATGAAATCACAGAATGACATTTTTGCCATGTGCGATCGCTAATCGAACCCTATTGGCATGCCAAACTATCCAAACCAATCTTGTTAGGTATACTAGGGCATTTGAAACTCTTAAATTCGTCAATTTGTGAATTTCAACTTTTTTGGTGTTACTATTCATCATTGGTCAACAAAAATGTTGACTTTTAGAATAAAAATGTGTACATCAACTTTGGCACTCCCAACATACCACATTTGGTGTTTAAAACTTGTTAGCATTAAGTGTTTTTGCCATTCCAAAGTGTAACTCAACACAAACAGATTTTTTAGTTTTGGTGAGTCAACTTCACTGTTCCATTGGACACTATTACTGTTGGAATTTGAGGAAATTTAAAACATGAAAGTTGTTCCTTATTTTGTCTAGTTGAATTTCCTTTTTTGAATCACTCCATTTGGAGTTTTGTAGCTCCAGATATGGCTCAAAAACCCAGGCTGTCCGGATATGCAGTCTGCAGAATTTTATCATATCTACAGTGCATGAACAGTGACTTGAGTCACTTGGTTGTATGGGTTCTGGCCATAATTTGGGGTAGGTTCCTTCATGAAAGTTGTTTGTCTATGTCTTAACTTGTTGCTGTAAAAAGTTCAGACCAATTGACCAAATCTACAGTGACTTATGGCCAAATGAACAGTTACTGTTCATTTGGTCAAATTCTGCAGAGGCAGTTTCAGGGTTCCGGATTGTGGCTGAGTTTTGACCCTTTTGCTTTGGTCTTTCGGGCATGATTTCTTCAGCAAAAATGTGCCATTATAAGCCTAGTTTCATGTCCAATTGGCCAAACATCAATTGGACAAGCACAGCCCAAGTTATGGCAGTGCAAAGGGACTGAAATTTCAGTCCCTATGCTGCTGTCCATAGGGCAGATTTCACCTCACTTTGCCATAGCATTTTTCAGTCCCATTTATGGTCAACATATCTAAAATGGTCACTAATTGACCATTAATATGTGCCCTAACAATTTCCTAAACCAAGTTTACATTTTGCTCACAAAACCCTAATTCAAGTTCATGTTTTACACAACTTACCTTTGTTAACTTTTAATCCATTATTCTTGTGTTTATCAACTTCTAATATAATTCTAGATCACTTCAAGCTCATAAAAACACTCCCTCCTATTCCATAGCTAGGGCAGCCAAAATTCAAGAGCTCATACACTTAGGTTTTTGTTCATTTAAATCACAATTCTCACTAAGTTTCAAGTCCTAAACCATGAAAATAATGAGTTTTTAAGTTATAGTTGCACTAACCTTGTGTGGCAGATTTTTCCAAGCCTCTAAATCTCAATTTCCTTCCTCTTGTTGGCTGCCAAGAGTTTGTTTAAGATGTGGGATTAATTTTTAATGAAGGGACTTATGGGTTTTAGTGAGTGGATGAAGAGAAAATCAAGTTCAAAGCTTGATAAAAATGGCGGAGGGAGAGGAAAGAGGGAAACGGCTGAAATGGGGAAGGCATGGCTGCTCACGTTTTTGGTCTTCTTTTGGTCTTTATTTAGTCTTATTTATCTCTTTTATTTGTTGGTTAAATGGGTGCTTAAGTGTGATTGGTTGGAAATTACAAATGACATCACATTGATGTCATAAATTGCATTTTATTGCATTTTTCTTTTCTTTCCTCCACTACTCATTTTCAATTTAATTTCTAGCAATGTTTCTTCATATTTTATGTTATATTAATTATTTACTCAACTGGACAAGTCGGCCAAAAATCACCTCGGAAGGCGAAATGACCAAAATGCCCTCCGTTTGGCTTAACGGGTCAAAATCGTCTGTACCGATTGAAAAATTTTTATAGGTATTTTCTTGGCATTCTAATGCCATGGGAACCTCAATTACCCTTCTCTGGAGTCCCAAAAATTATTTTATAATTTTTCCCCCGGGTCTAGGGCTCCTCGTTGTAGAACCGCAACTTCCCTCCAGTGACCCATCGCTTGGGCACCGGCTGCTTGACTTCGGTTGTATTTTATATATAAAATTTTTAATAAATTTTTCTTATTAATATTTTAGTTAATTAGGGTACCTTAATTTAGTTTAAATATTTTTCAGGACGTTCTAGCTGTCCAGACCGACACCGTCACCGAATAAGAGGATGTGCGGAGTTGTTATCGTGAGGTTGTTACATATAGTACAGCTCCTACTACTTCCGAGGATCTATTGCAGTCCCGCTCTCGAGGTTCACGATCGGTTGGCGAGAGGAAGAGGTAGAGGTAGAGGCACTACTTCAGCGATCAGGCACGCGATTGGTCGATCAGATAAGGAAGTGCTTCAACCAGAATCTACACAATGAGACAGTGAGAAGAGGCTGAGACTTCTGATGTGGTAGCTGGTACATTCTCTATCTCTGATCAAAAAGTATTTGTGTTGTTTGATCTGGGTTCAACCCATTCATATGTTAATGCTAGCATAGTTAGTTCACTTGCTGTTCCATGTGTGCAAATGGATTTTGAAGTGCTAGTAACTAGTCCGTTAGGACAACAGGTCCGGGTCAACAGAATTTATAGAGACTGTCCTTTGGTGATCCAAGGACATGTTTTCCTATCAGACTTGATTGAAATGCCCTTCAAAGAGTATGATATCATCTTGGGCATGGATTGGTTAGCCAGGCATCATGCGATGATTGATCAGAGATCAAGATCCACTTTTGGTCTCCCTTTATACGGTGATGTGGTAATATATGGGGAGAGGCATTTACTGCCATCAAACATCATTTCAGCTACATTAGCAAGAAGGATGATCAGAAAGGGGTGTGAAGCATACTTGGCACATGTGATAGACACCCAAGTGGGGAGTCCAGCACTAAAGGACATCCCTACTGTATGTGATTTTTCGGATGTATTTCCTGATGAATTGCCAGGATTACCTCCAGAAAGAGAGGTGCAGTATTATGCCTGGTGTAGACCCAATCTCCATAACGCCATATAGAATAGCACCTGCAGAATTAAAAGAGTTGAAAGTACAATTGCAAGAGTTGCTTGACAAAGGCTTTATCCGCCCTAGTGTGTCACCTTGGGGAGCGCCAGTATTGTTTGTAAAGAAGAAGGATGGCACTCTCTGGTTATGCATTGATTATCAGCAGTTGAATAAGGTGACAATAAAGAATAGATATCCATTGCTCCACATTGATGACTTGTTTGATCAGTTGAGGGGTGCAGCTGTGTTCTCCAAAATTGACCTAAGATCATGTTATTATCAGCTGAAAGTACAAGAGAAGAGTATTCCTAAAACTGCCTTCAAAACCCGCTATGGCCATTATGAATTCCTAGTCATGCCATTCAGGTTAACTAATGCTCCGGCTGCTTTTATGGATCTGATGAACACTATCTTCAGACCATACCTCGACTAGTTTGTTGTGGTATTCATAGATGATATATTGGTCTATTCGAGGAATGCAGAAGAGCATGATAGACATCTGCGGATTGTACTGCAGACTTTGAGGGAGAAACAGCTATATGCCAAATTGTCGAAGTGTGAATTTTGGCTGAAAGAAATATCTTTCTTGGGGCATGTAGTATCAGAAGAGGGCATCAAGGTAGATCCAAGTAAGATTGAAGCTGTCCTTAATTGGAGGCCACCTAGAAATGTCACAGAAATTCGTAGTTTTTTGGGTTTAGCTGGATACTACCGTATATTTGTGAAGGGATTCTGCATGTTGGCATCTCCATTGACCAAGCTGCTTAGAAAATATGTGAAATTTCAGTGGACGGATAAATGCCAACAGAGTTTTGATGAATTGAAAAGATGTTTGACTGAAGCTCCAGTCCTGACTTTACCTACTCCGGGTAAAGAATATACAGTATATGGTGATGCTTCTCACAATAGGTTAGGCTGTGTATTGATGCAAGATCGAAATGTCATTGCCTATGCATCACGCCAGATAAAACCGCATGAGAGGAATTATCCAACACATGACTTGGAGCTTGCAGCTATAGTGTTTGCTCTTAAGATCTGGAGACATTATTTGTATGGGGAGAAGTGCTACTTCTATACAGATCATAAGAGTTTGAAGTATTTGGGCACCCAGAAAGAGCTGAATTTGAGACAGAGGAAATGGTTAGAGTTGATGAAAGACTACGATTGTCTGATAGACTATCAGCCAGGGAAAGCTAATATTGTGGCTGACGCCCTAAATTGCAAGACTATGGCAAGTTTACGGGTTACTCCTTTGTCTTTGGTACATGAGTTAAGATCATTGCATGCCAGCTTAGAGATTAATGATGATGGGCAGACAGCAGTTGCATGGCATGTACAGCCAGTGTTGATTGATCAGATTAGAATGGCTGCTCAGAATGATCAGAAGTATCAGAAGTTGATGGAAGAAGTCAGCGAGCGAAACCGTAATTCTCAATCAGAGATGACAGTCTACTGCTACACCAGGGCAGAATATGTGTTCCCAATGATGTTGAATTGAGGAAGATCATTTTGAAGGAAACACATGAGTCTCCTTTTGCCATGCACCCTGGTGGCACAAAAATGTATAGGGGGCTAAAGGAGCATTACTGGTGGATGGGTATGAAACGAGATGTGGCAGAGTTTGTATCCAAATGCCTAACTTGTCAATAAGTAAAGGCAGAGCATCAAGTACCCACTGGGTTGTTACATCCACTACCAGTGCCCGAATGGAAATCTGAAAGAATAACGATGGATTTTGTGATGGGACTTTCGAGGACACAGAAGAGTCATGGTGCAGTATGGGTTATTGTCAACAGACTAACTAAGTCTGCTCATTTTCTGCCAGTCCGGATGGATTATAGTATGGAAAGATTGGCCAAGGTATACATCGATTAGATTGTGAGACTGCATGGAGTGCCAGTATCCATCGTGTCAGACAGTGTAACACCCTCCCGATAACCACTCCGTACATCCTACTGTTCCGGTGACCGGTGTCGGTCCGGACAGCTAGAACGTCCGGAAAAATATTTAAACTACAGTCAGGAACCATAATTAACTCAAATATTAATAAGAAACACTTAGTAAAAATTTTAGAAATAAAATACAACCAAGCAAAACGAGCAGTGCCCAAGCAATGGGTAATCGGAGGAAGTTGCTTTCGCAACGAGGAGCCCTAGACCCGGGGGAAAAATTATAAAATAATTTTTGGGACTCCAGAGAAGGGTAATTGAGGTTCCCATGGCATTAGAATGCCAAGAAAATACCTAGAAAAATTTTTCAATCGGTACAGACAATTTTGACCCGTTAAGCCAAACGGAGGGCATTTTGGTCATTTCGCCTTCCGAGGTGATTTTTGGCCGACTTGTCCAGTTGAGTAAATAATTAATATAACATAAAATGTGAATAAACATTACTAGAAATTAAATTGAAAATGAGTAGTGGAGGAAAGGAAAGAAAATGAGGAAAAAGCCTAATTATGACATCATGGTGATGTCATTAAGAAAATTTGGACCAATCACAATTTAGCCATCCTTTGACTAACTAAATACAAGACTAAATGAAGACTAAATCCACCAAAATTGCAGCAGCCATCTTCCCCAAAAATCCAGCCGAAACCCTCTCCCCATTTCCCTCCATTAATTTGCAACAAAAGCTTCAAATTTCCATGCTTCCTCACCCTAAAACCCATAAGTCCCTTCATCAAAAATTAATCCCACACCTTGCTAAACCTTTTGGCAGCCAACAAGAGGGAATAAAGTGAAGTTTAGGGCTTTGGAAATTCTGCCCAATCAAGGTTAGTGCATATATACACTTAAAACTTTTAATTTCTATGTTAAGGACTTGAAACCAACAAGTATTTGTGAATGAAATGAACCAAACTCATGTGTATGTCCAATATAGAATTTGGCAGCCCTATTGAAGGTATAGGAATAAGTGTTTTGTTGGTCTTAAAGTGGACTAAAAATGATGTTGAGGATATATATATATATATATATATAGGTGATGAATTGGTATGCTAACTGAGGCACTTTGTAGAAATTATATTGTGAAGCTAGGGTTTTGGGAAGTAAAAATTAGCTTGGCTTATGAAATTGTTAAAGTACATCCTAATGGTCAATTAGTGACCATTTGAAGGAATTTGACCTTAATTGGGACTGGAATGAAGCATGGCAAAGGGAAGGTGTGTGCTGCCTAGAGGGTGTAGAATGGTGACTGAAAATTCAGTCCAATTACACAGCCATAACTTTGGCTGTGTTAGTCCAATTGGTGTTTGGACAATTGGATATGAAACTAGGTTTATAATGGCACATTTTTGCTGAAGAAACCATGCCCAAAGGGCCAAAGCAAGAGGACCAAAACTTGGCCCCAATCCGGAACCCTGAAACTGATTCTGCAGAATTGGCCAAATGAACAGTAACTGTTCATTTGGCCATAACTCACTGTAGATTTGGTCAATTGACCTGAAATGTTTACAGCAACAAGTTAAGACATAGACAAACAACTTTCATGAAGGAACCTACCCCAAATTATGACCAGAATCTAATCGAATCATTGAGCAAAGTGAAGTTTACTGTACTGAGATTTGCAGAATTTTCATTTGAGCAGTAATGTTTGGATGGCTATAACTCTCTCTAGAAAACTCGGATTTAGGCGATTCTTGAACCGATGGAAAACTAAGGCATGGTAGAACATTTCGTATGAAGAAAGCTAGACCAA
Organism: Hevea brasiliensis; assembly: GCF_030052815.1. Lineage (NCBI taxonomy): Eukaryota > Viridiplantae > Streptophyta > Magnoliopsida > Malpighiales > Euphorbiaceae > Hevea > Hevea brasiliensis. Next base: position 36,286,928 of record NC_079497.1, on the reverse strand, counting down.
ATTATGAACTTAACTTGATCAAATTACTGACCAAAGTAGTACCAAAATCTGCCAGAACCCAAAATCTCAGCATGAACAGTGCATGTGAACAGTAAACTTATTTTGGCCATAACTTGAGTTACAAAACTCCAAATGGAGTGATTCAAAATAAGAAATTCAACTAGACAAAATAAGGAACAACTTTCATGTTTACCATTTCCTCAAATTCCTACTGAAATAGTGCCCAATGGAATAGTAAAGTTGAGTTAGCAAAATTGAAAATTTTGCTTCTCTTGGTTTAAGCTTAGAAATGGTATTAATGCTTAATGCCAACAAGTTTTAAATGAAAAATGTGGTATGCTTGAAGTGCCAAAGTCAATGTATATATTTTTTATGCAAAAGTTAACTTTCTTGTTGACCAATGAGGTGAATAGTGACACCAAAATCAAAAATTTGCAATTTTGCCAAAATGACCTAAGCTTTGAGAAAGTGACCAAAACCAATAAGTTTTGAATGCAAAATGTGGTATGTTGGGAGTGTCAAAACCAATGTACCTATTGTCTATGCTAAAGTCAACATTTTAGTTGACTAATGAAGTGAATAGTGACATGAAAACTTGAAATTCAAAGATTGAAGAATTCTAAAGTATTAAATGCCCTAGTGTACCTAACAAGATTGGTTTGGATAGTTTGGCATGCCAATAGGGTATTGTTTTAGCAGTACTGCGAAAGGCTTTATGCCTGTATTCATGGCTTTATGCCCGTATTCATGGCTTTTATGCCCGTATGCATGGCTTTTATGCCCGATTATGTGATATCATGGCTTTTAGCCATACCGATCGTGCATACATGGTTGGCGTTACGTCCCATGGTATGACGGCCCGAGGCATCGCGGTGTCCAGTGCCAACGACCCATTATCCAGTCCAGTCGTTCAGTATAGGTTACTTGGGCATGGAAAAGTATAACTGTAATTGAACTGATTGTTAAAGAAAATACGAAAATTAAATATCAGGAATGATTACGATAGAATACAAAGAAACTCAAGATCATGAAGAAAATAATTAACAAAATGCATGAAGAAGTTAATATCATAAAACGTAATTAGCCCTCGACTAAACATTAAGTTGGTAATTATTCAGTTCTTATGAACACAATGGCTAAGAAATTATGATTTTATTTGCCTATTATATTTTCTTGTATTATTGGCACCACTAAGCTTTATGCTTAGCGCGTCGCTTTTGCAACGCGTAGGTACTGAAGATTTGGACAGAGGGCTCAATAGACCACGGATTCGGTAAGCAATTCACCACCAGCTCCACAGCATAAATCACACCTGGAAAGGCTAAGGAAGTTTGGAGCTGTGGACTTCTATGGCAAGAGAGAAGATGACTCTGTTGCAGCCGAGAATTGGTTGAACAGAATAGGCAGAGTACTAAAACAACTTCACTGCACTCCAGAGCAGAACCTTGAAGCTGCCATTTCTTTACTGCAAGACGATGCTTATGAGTGGTGGGACACTGTGTCCAGTGAGGTGCAGCCAGAAGCTGTAACCTGGGACTTCTTCCTCTCTGAATTCAAGAAGAAATATGTGGGTACTGTATACCTAGAAGAGAGAAGAAGAGAGTTTATTAACTTGAGCGAGAGGCAGGTTGTCGATGTTGAATATGAGAAGGAATTTGTCCGATTGAGCCGTTATGGAAGGGAGATAGTCCCTAATGAAGCTGAAAGATGCAAGAGGTTTGAAGAGGGACTAAATGATAACATCAACATCCAGCTCACTGCCTTGGGAATCACAGAATTTACCAAGTTAGTGGAAGCTGCAATAAAGGTTGAAAAAGTAAGAATTAGTGAGCAGACCAGAAGGGATAGACAGCAGAAGAGGGGACCAGGTCAGTCTAGTTCCGCTCCTGGATTTGGAAAGAAGTTTAAGGGTCCTCTGCCACGAGTTTGGGTCAGCCACGGGGCCGGTCGGTCTCGAGGCCCAGGCCACAGTTCACCCCTAGGAGAGGTCAGTCCACACCATCAGTGGGCAGCTCTCCAGGGATGGGGTTCAGAGGACCAGCCCCAGCATCTTCTGCGTGTCCACACTGTCATAAATGGCATAAGGGGGAGTATTGGAGAGTGACTGGTGCTTGCTTGAGGTGTGGGTCGTGAGCATCGGTTGAGAAGCCCACGCAGAACTACTACTGTTGCTCCAACACAAGCGACGGACACGCTCTGCACCACGAGAGGTAGAAAATCGGCCGTCTGAAATTTGTTGGACCATCACGAGGCACTGCATCGAGCCAGCAGAGGCGGCGATGAGACCACCAGCAAGGGCTTATGCTATTAGAGCTCGGGAGGAGCAAGATGCCGGGCGTCATAAAGTGCGTTCTTCCTCTACACTACGCTGTGCATGCATTGGTGGATCAGGATCCACTCATTCCTACATTTGCATCAACCTACCCGTAGAAAGGGGATCTGATAGGGAGAGTGACCAAGACATTACGGTCACTAATCCATTGGGCCACGCAGTGTAGTGGTGAACAAAGTATACAAGGGTTGCGTTAAGGATTCAAGGGTATGAATTCTTGGCGGACTGATTGAGTTGCCCTTCCACGAGTTTGGCGTGATTTTGGGAATGGATTGGTTGTCACGTCATCGTGCAATGGTTGATTGCAAATTGAAGAGAATTTCTTTGAAAACCCACGAGGGTAATGAGATCACGATTGTGGGGAAAGGATGATTTCTGTCAATGTTATCTCGACCACGATTGCAAGAAGAATGATGAGAAAAGGCTGTGAAGCCTACCTAGCACATGTGGTGGATACTAGGCAGGCTAAGGCAAATCTGAGTGACATACCCACAGTAAAAGACTTCCCTGAGGTATTTCCTGAAGAATTGCTTGGTTTGCCACCAGAAAGGGAAGTTGAATTTGCTATTGAGACACTGCAGATCTGACACCCATTTCCATTGCTCCTTATAGGATGGCACCTTGAATTGAGGAGTTGAAAACTCAATTGCAAGGATTCTGGATAAGGGGTTCATACGCTGATGTGTCACCATGGGAGCTCCGGTGTTGTTTGTGAAAAAGAAGGATGGGACTTTGAGGCTTTGCATTGATTCTGCGTGATTAAACAAAGTGATTGTGAAGAACAAATATCCGTTGCCTAGAATTGATGATCTGTTTGATCGGTTGAAGGAAGCGAGTATTTTCTAAGATTGATCTCGGATCGAGGTATCATCGGTGAGGGTGAAGGATGTAGATGTGCCTAAGACTGCATTCAGGACCCGATAATGGCATTATGAGTTCCTAGTGATGCCCTTTGGCCTAACAAATGCACCAGCAGCATTCATGGACCTTATGAACCGTATTTTCCATCCATACTTAGATCGGTTCGTAGTGGTCTTTATTGATGATATTTTGGTGTATTCCAAGACCAGGGAAGAACATGATGAGCATATGAGGATTGTTCTGCAAACCCTGAAAGAAAAGAAGCTGTATGCTATGTTGTCCAAATGTGACTTTTGGCTGAATGAGATTGCATTCCTTGGATACATAGTGTCAGCTGATGGGATTAGGGTGGATCCCAAGAAAATAGAAGCAGTGATGGAATGGAAGCCTCCCAGAAACACAAGCGAGTCGAAGCTTCTTGGGGCTAGTAGGTATTCTGAGAAGATTTGTGAAGGGATTTTCCCTAATAGCTGCTCTAATGACCAAGTTGTTACACAAGAATGTCAGATTTGACTAGAATGAGAAATGTCAGACCAGTTTTGAGAGGTTGAAGGCTATGTTGACAGAGGCACCAGTGTTAAAACAGCCAGTGTCAGGAAAGGACTTTGTGGTCTACAGTGATGCCTCTCATAATGGGTTAGGGTGTGTATTGATGCAAGAGGGGAAGGTGGTCGCCTATGCCTCCAGGCAGTTGAGGCCACATGAACAGAACTACCCTACCCATGATCTAGAGCTTGCAGCAATTATCTTACTTGAAGATATGGAGGCATTACTTGTATGTGAAAAGTGCTACATTTACACGGACCACAAGAGTCTAAAATATTTGCCAACTCGGAGGAGCTCAACCTTAGAGCGAGGCGATGGATTGAGTTCTGAAGGATTATGATTGTGTAATTGACTACCATCACGGGAAGGCAAATGTAGTTCTTGATGCTTTGAGCAGAAAATCCATATGACCTTAAGATCATTGAATGCCCGTCTATCTTTGGTTCGTGATGGAGCTATGTTGGCTGAGTTGCAAGTGAGGCCAAACACCTTTCTGAGATTTTAGATGGGCGAGAAGGTAGATGAGAAGCTAATGGCTATATGAGCAAAATCCCGGAGGAAAAGCAAGCGACTATGAGGTGAAAGCGGATGGGTGTCTGTATTACAAAGGAAGGCGTGTGTACGGATAATGGGAATTGAAAGCGATTATTCTAAAGAGGCCCACACGGTGTATATGCTATGCACCTGGAAGTACAAAGATGTATCATGACACGAAGCTTGAGTATTGGTGGCTGGTATGAAAAAGGACATAGTGACTATGTGACTAAATGCTTGACATGTCGACAAGTCAAGCGAGAACACCAAGTTCCATCGGGTTTGCTCTGACCTATACGCATACATGAATGGAAATGGGATCGGGTCACCATGGATTTTGTAAGTGGTCTACCTCTCACCCAGAAGAAACATGATGCAGCATGGGTGATAGTTGATAGATTGACAAAGTCAGCACACTTTCTGCCAGTTAGGACTGACTACTCACTAGAGAGGTTAGCAGAATTGTATATTAGTGAGATAGTTAGACTGCATGGAATTCCACTTTCCATCATATCTGATCGAGACCCAAGGTTTACATCGAGATTTTGGAAGAAGTTACATGAGTCCTTGGGTACACAACTCCATTTCAGCACAGCTTTCCATCCTCAGACGGATGGGCAATCAGAAAGAGTAATCCAGGTAAACAATTGAAACCCATGAAATTGATACAAATATAGAACTGAAATGATAATAATAACATGAAATATTTGTCAGGTCCTTGAGGATATGCTGAGGAGTTGTGTCATTGAGTTTGAGGGAAGTTGGGATAGATACCTCCCACTGGTAGAGTTTGCATACAACAATAGCTACCAAGCTAGCATTCAAATGGCCCCATATGAAGCACTATATGGGAGAAAATGTAGAACTCCAGTGTGCTGGACTAAATTGGGCGAAGATAAGCTGGTAGGGCCAGACCTGGTGAAATAGACTAAGGAGAAAGTGAAACTAATCAAAGCAAATCTGAAGGTTGCCTTAGGCAGACAGAAATTTTATGCCGACCTGAAGAGAAAAGAAATAGAATATGTGGTTGGCGATAAGGTGTTCCTCAAGGTGTCACCATGGAAGAAAGTATTGAGGTTTGGAAGGAAAGGTAAGTTAAGCCCTAGGTTCATTGGCCCATATGAAGTTATTGAACGTGTGGGTCCAGTGGCCTATAGGCTAGCTTTACCACCAGAGCTGGACAAGATCCACAATGTGTTCCACATGTCCATGCTCAGAAGATACCGCTCAGATCCTTCGCATGTCATCTCCAGAGAAGAAATTGAAATACAGCCGGATTTGACATATGAAGAAGAACCTCTACGGATACTAGCTCGAGAAGTGAAAGAGTTGAGGAACAAACAGATTCCATTGGTGAAAGTGCTTTGGAGGCACCACAACACCAAGGAGGCAACTTGGGAAAGTGAAGAAACGATGAGGCAACAGTTCCCTCAACTGTTTGCATCAGGTAAATTTCGAGGGGAAGAGTTGAAACACCCTCCCGGTAACCACTCCGTACATCCTACTGTTCCGGTGACCGGTGTCGGTCCGGACAGCTAGAACGTCCGGAAAAATATTTAAACTAAAGTTAGGAACCATAATTAACTCAAATATTAATAAGAAACACTTAGTAAAAATTTTAGAAATAAAATGCAACCAAGCAAAACGAGCCGGTGCCCAAGCGATGGGTAACCGGAGGGAAGTTGCGGCTCTAGCAACGAGGAGCCCTAGACCCGGGGGAAAAATTATAAAATAATTTTTGGGACTCCAGATAAGGGTAATTGAGGTTCCCATGGCATTAGAATGCCAAGAAAATATCTAGAAAAATTTTTCAATCGGTACAGACAATTTTGACCCGTTAAGCCAAACGGAGGGCATTTTGGTCATTTCGCCTTCCGAGGTGATTTTTGGCCGACTTGTCCAGTTGAGTAAATAATTAATATAACATAAAATATGAATAAACATTACTAGAAATTAAATTGAAAATGAGTAGTGGAGGAAAGGAAAGAAAATGAGGAAAAAGCCTAATTATGACATCATGGTGATGTCATTAAGAAAATTTGGACCAATCACAATTTAGCCATCCTTTGACTAACTAAATAAGAGACTAAATGAAGACTAAATCCACCAAAATTGCAGCAGCCATCTTCCCCAAAAATCCAGCCGAAACCCTCTCCCCATTTCCCTCCATTAATTTGCAACAAAAGCTTCAAATTTCCATGCTTCCTCACCCTAAAACCCATAAGTCCCTTCATCAAAAATTAATCCCACACCTTGCTAAACCTTTTGGCAGCCAACAAGAGGGAAGAAAGTGAAGTTTAGGGCTTTGGAAATTCTGCCCAATCAAGGTTAGTGCATATATACACTTAAAACTTTTAATTTCTATGTTAAGGACTTGAAACCAACAAGTATTTGTGAATGAAATGAACCAAACTCATGTGTATGTCCAATATAGAATTTGGCGGCCCTATTGAAGGTATAGGAATAAGTGTTTTGTTGGTCTTAAAGTGGACTAAAAATGATGTTGAGGATATATATATATATATATATATATATATATAGGTGATGAATTGGTATGCTAACTAAGGCACCTTGTAGAAATTATATTGTGAAGCTAGGGTTTTGGGAAGTAAAAATTAGCTTGGCTTATGAAATTGTTAAAGTACATCCTAATGGTCAATTAGTGACCATTTGAAGGAATTTGACCTTAATTAGGACTGGAATGAAGCATGGCAAAGGGAAGGTGTGTGCTGCCTAGAGGGTGCAGAATGGTGACTGAAAATTCAATCCAATTACACAGCCATAACTTTGGTTGTGTTAGTCCAATTGGTGTTTGGCCAATTGGACATGAAACTAGGTTTATAATGGCACATTTTTTCTGAAGAAACCATGCCCAAAGGACCAAAGCAAGAGGACCAAAACTTGGCCCCAATCCGGAACCCTGAAACTGATTCTGCAGAATTGGCCAAATGAACAGTCTGTTCATTTGGCCATAACTCACTGTAGATTTGGTCAATTGACCTGAAATTTTTACAGAAACAAGTTAAGACATATACAAACAACTTTCATGAAGGAACCTACCCCAAATTATGGCCAGAACCCATCCAACCAGGTGACTCTAGTTACTATTCATGTACTGTAGATATGGTAATTTTCTGCAGAATGCACATTCGGCCAGCTTGGGTCTTTGGACCATATCTAGAGCTACAAAACTCCAAATGGAGTGATTCAAAAAATGAAATTCAACTAGACAAAATAAGGAACAACTTTCATGTTTTACATTTCTTCAAATTCCTACAGTAACAGTGTCCAATGGAACAGTGAAGTTGACTCACCAAAACTGAAAATTCTGCTTGTGTTGAGTTACACTTTGGAATGGTATTAACACTTAATGCCAACAAGTTTTAAACACCAAATGTGGTATGTTGGGAGTGCCAAAGTCAATGTACACATTTTTATTCTAAAAGTCAACATTTTTGTTGACCAATGATGAATAGTGACACCAAAAATTTGAAATTCACAAATTGAAGAATTTAAAAGTTTCAAATGCCCTAGTATACCTAACAAGATTGGTTTGGATAGTTTGGCATGCCAATAAGGTTCAGTTAGCAGTACTGCACATGGCAAAAATGCCATTCTGTAATTTCATGGCTTTTAGCCATTCTGACTTTGCATTGAGACTTGGCCTTGTGCCTGAGATTATTTGACTTGGTAGTCGCTCATTACACCGGGTGATGCATATGCGACCGATGGTGTGACGGCCCGAGGTACTAGATACCCAGTGCTAGTTTACCAGTTATCCAGTCCAGTCGTCTAATGTAGGTTACTTGGGCAACCAAATGAATGAAAATGAGCAATGTAGAAGAAATAAATGAATGGATATACAAATACATGACAAACAAAACATGTATATGCAATACATATTTATATCTGTTATTTCTTGTTATTTTATTATTGCACCACTAAGCATTATTGCTTAGCGCATTGCTTTTGCCACGCGTAGGTACTGGAGATCCTGATCGTGAGCCCAGTAGACCACGAGGGTGAGTCCATCCTGCAGATTCTGCAGATGTCCGTGTCACCTCATTACCTGCAGTGCATTGGTAGGGCACTAGGTGTCATTTTGTCATTTTGATATTTTGTAGCAGATTTTTACTTTTTCATATGTATTTTAACTCATGTAATATATTTTGATGTTCATGTAAATAATAAAAGTTATGACTATGAATGCAAAATTTGAGCATGTATTTATCGCTTGTATATGAGAAATGGATGTTTGTGAAATGAAAAGATTATTGAGAATTTACTATTGAGAAATATTGTTGAGATTTTGGATATTGGAGTTTGAGATGATGGAATAAAAATATTGGAAGTATTTTTAACAGGTTCCGAAGAATGGTTTTTTCCATTTTTAGCCGGTACTCCACCGGATTTTCTTTAAAATTTTCGGAACCTTAAATGAATGATACTTTTGATAAATGGTTTAAATAAATTATATTTCATAAATTATATGCAAAAGCATGATATAAATTAATTGAGGAATACCGTGTGGCATTACTTACTCGGGTATACTGTACACGGGTAAGGGGTGTCACAGACAGAGATCCTAGGTTCACTTCTAGATTCTAGGGTAGTCTTCAGAGAGCCCTAGGAACTATATTGAACTTCAGTACTACATTCCACCCATAGACAGATGGCCAGTCTGAGAGGGTAATTCAGATCTTGGAGGACATGCTACGGGCTTGTGTGATTGAGTTTGAGGGTAGTTGAGATACACACTTGCCTTTCATTGAGTTTGCTTACAACAATAGCTACCAATCAAGCATTGGAATGCCTCCACATGAAGCTTTGTATGGCAGAAAATGTAGAACCCCGTTGTGTTGGGATGACGTGGGTGAAAGAAAGATGATTGGACCCGAAATCGTTCAGCAAACTGAAGAGAAAATCAGGGTGATTAGAGGTCGACTTAAGACTGCATCAGACCGTCAGAAGTCCTACATTGATTTGAAAAGAAGGGATATTTAGTATGCAGTGGGTGAGAAAGTTTTCCTCAAGGTTTCTCCTTGGAAGAGAATTATGAGATTCAGCAGAAAGGGGAAACTAAGTCCTCATTTCATTGGGCCATATGAGGTTCTGGAAAGAGTGGGTCCTTTGGCATATCGGTTGGCACTACCTCCAGAGTTGGAAAAGATACATAATGTCTTCCATATGTCTATGTTGAGGAGGTACCGATCAGACCCATCTCATGTATTACCAGTAGAGGAAATTGAAGTGAATCCATACCTCACATATGAAGAAGAACCCATAGAGATTCTGGCTTATGAGGTGAAGCAGCTACGGAACAAGCAGATACCATTGGTAAAAGTGCTGTGGAACCATCATTCGGGCCAGGAGGCTACATGGGAACGAGAAGAGGACATGAGGAGACAGTACCCATAGCTATTCAAAGATTAGTACCAGGTAAAATTTCAGGATGAAATTTATTTAAAGGGGGGAGAATTGTAACACCCCCGTTTGCATAGCCTGGTAGATTTCACTGTTCCGGTGACCGGTGTCGGTCCGGACAATTAAGGAGATTAGAGCCACACTTAAGACAACTTGAGAAGCCATAAACACAAATAATTAGTAATGTTTAATTAGTTAACTATAAATAAGAAAAACAGAACATAAGAAGTTAAACGAGCCGAGAGTCACAAATGATGAGTGACCTCCTGAACGCATCACAAGTCATTTTAAACTCAAATTTCGAACCGTAAAAAGTGACGCTGCGGTCCTTAAGACCCTTATGGACACAATGGAAAAGAGAAAATCACGAAAAAGAACTGTTCAGCTAGTCAAATAATTAGGTCAGGGAGCCGGAAGAAATATGGAATTATTTGCAAACCGGGATGAACCGGCGAGGGGCAATTTGGTCAATTGACCCCGAGAGCTAACTCCTAACCTAACTGTCAAATAAAAACGAAGAAAAGAAAATTTTAGAATCGAGAATTAAATTAAAGAACTAATAAAAAAAATAAATAGAAAAAAAAAGAAAGAAGTTAGAAAAATCAAAGGTGATGACATCATGAATGATGTCATAAAAGAATTAATTAAATATTTATTAAATTAAATTTTTTATGGTCTTCCCTAAGCCTAAATAAATAAAGGAAACAAAAGAAAAAAAAAATTAGAAAAACCCTTCTTCTTCTCTCTTGTTGCCGCCTCCCCTCTTCCATAATTCCTCCATGAAAGATTTTCATTTAAGCTTACCTTTAAGCTTCATTTTTCATTACCCAACCTTAATAACTCTCATAAGAACTTCATTAAAGCTTGTAGTTGCAACTTGAGAAGAGAATTTCAAGAAGAAAGAGGAGCTAAAGATAGGGTTTTGAGGATTTAAGAGAGGTGAGCATGTTAACTTGTTACTTTCCATTTTTAATGCATCATTAGTTGTTAAATTAGCTTGTAATGTGCTAAAATGAAATAAAAATATGGGGAAGGACAAACTGAAATTTCAGCTAGCCATGGATGTAGGAAAGTTTGATGTATTTTGAATGAATTAAAGGTGTAGTAAGTTTGTATGAGTATGGTAGTAGGATAGAGATGCATAAATGTAGTTAAATACAATAATTTAGTAAGTTAGGGTTTTGGGACTTAGGGTTTGTGAACCAAATTTTTGAAGAAATGCGTAAATGATATCTTTGACCACTTATGAACTGAAAAATGGTCAATAATGACCAAAGGAAATGTGTGGGAATTGTTGGAATGAAAGCCAAATTCGTAGGTCCAATGGTCATGCTGCTGGCAGCATGACCAAACCCACTTTGAAGGACCAAAACTCAAATTTTACAAGTCCAATTGATATGCCACAAATTGGGGATGAAAATAGACATAAAAGAGCACAATTTTCATTAAGGAACCATGCCAAAAAACTGACCAAAACTGGGTGAACAAATTGACCAAAGTGAAATGAGAGCAGGCTGCCACTGCACCAAACTGACCAAATGAATAGTTACTGTTCATTTAGTCATAACTCGAGCTAGCAAGGTCAAATTGACCTAAAATTTTACCAGCAATTAGATAAGGTATAGATCTAAAACTGTTATGAAGAACACCACCCCAAATTGTGCCATTAACCCATTCAAATTATTGAGCAAAATTGAGTTACCAAACCTGCAACTCTGCAGAATTTCTATTGAGCAGTAATGTTTGAAGGGTTATAACTCTCTCTACAAAACTCCGATTTAGGCGATTCTTGAACCGATGGAAACCTAAGACATAGTAGAACATTTCATATGAAGAAATTTAGACCAAATTATAAACTTAACTTAATCAAATTACTGACCAAATTTGGATCAAAATCTGCCAGAACCCAAAATCTCAGCATGAACAGTGCACGTGAACAATAATTTTATTTTGGCCATAACTTGATCTACAAAACTCCAATTAAGGTGATCCAAAAATGAGAATACACTTAAGACAATAAGGAACATTTTCTATGAAGAAAGTTTTGTCAAATTCCAACAGTAGATTGACCAATGGAATAGTGCAACTTAGAACTCCAAAACCGAAAATTGGCAATTTTGCCAAAATGACCTAAGCTTTGAGAAAACGACCAAAACCAACAAGTTTAATGACCAAAATGTGGTATGTGGGTGAAGTTGGAGTTCTCATATCTATTAAGCCTTAGAAAGTCAACTGTTTGACTTGAATAGTGCAGTGAATAGTAACCTGAAACACAAAATTTCAAGGACGTCGAAATTAGCACGTTAGAGCTAGATATAAGTGAAGTTAAATTTATTTTTTGATTTATGTTAAATTATGGTACTGAAACACTATAAAATTGTATGTTTCAGTGGAAAAGAATACCGGGATAGAACCCGAGGAGTCGTGTTAAGGCCAAAAGGCGACTCATTTGAGGTTTGTGCACAACATCTTCATGCTTTAAAATTCATTGATAAAGTGAATGAAATATGTATTTTACTTGTGATTTGGAATTGTTGAAAGTTTATTTGTGACATTATTTATGATGTTTTGATTAAACTGTGAAAGTTATTGTGTATATTTGAAATAAGAATGTTTAGCAAATTGTTAAGATAAGTTTTGAAACCACAGTGTCATGACCATATATTTGACCACCTCACTAGCACGACTAGTGGGGGTAATTAGTTTCAAATTTTGATTCCTTCTCTGGAGAAGTGTTGAGGTGTGCCAGTATAAGAGGATGTGAATGGATATCCATATATTTGAGCTAGCTAGCCTTGTGATATGATTTCTCTTTAGCCTCTGGCTATTGAGATTCTATTTGTTTCGAATGGCATGATCTAACTGTGGGTTTTATGAAATGTGTTTTGATACTTTGAAATGAACTTGGTTTGCATTAAAATCTCATAATTCATGTTTTGTGTTTAATGCTTATGTTTAGTCAAATTTTTGAATAAATGTGATTTTATTTTTGCATAAAGATTATTTTAGTATGTTCTGTACCACTGAGTCCTAGTACTCAGCGATAGCTTCTATTGCTGTCGCAGATACAAGGACTAGAAGAGCAGCAGACTGAGCTGCTGAGGTGTGAGGAGCTATCATCTTGAAGTCTTTGGGTATAATTTATACCCTGCCTGTAAATATTTATTTTGATGTATGTATTGCATATAAAGGTATGGACATGTAAATGGGTCTTGAGCAGTTTGTACAAAATTTGTATAAAGTTTGTAATAAAATTTAGTTTGTATTTCTTTTGATGTGAATTTTGTAAGGATGTATATAAATTGTTTTGTCTCAAATGAAATGATTGTGGAATTGTTGAAATTGATAGTGTTTGATTGTGAAATTGAAGTTGTGGTTGAGAAAAATTTTTAGAAGTGCTTTTTACAGGTATTTGAAGAACGGTTTTCTCAAAATACAGAGGAAACTCTGTCAAAATTTTTATAAAATTTGCGGAAAAATAAAATGGGCCAAAATTTCCAACTTGCTTTTCACTTAAGTACATGTTTTAAATACTTATTAGAAATGCTCACCACTTACCAAAAGTAAGAAATTGTTTTAAAATCCCTTGTAGGGTGCTTAATGAGTTATCGGTAGGTGAAGTTCGGTAGTTCATTAAGTATTCTACGGGATCATGTTATGCCTTACAGAGGGGTAAGGTGTGACACTTATCCGATCCTCAAGCTTAAAATTTTAACAAATATTTAAAGGAGATCGGAGGAGAGTTCTTATCCGATTCTCAAGCTTAAAAATTTTAACAAATATTTATGAGGAGATCGGACGAGAGTTCTTATCCGACCCTCAAACTTAAAAATTTTAATAAATATTTAAAGGAGATTGGAGGAGAGTTCTTCTCCGATTCCCAAATTAAATTTTAACAAATATGTAAAATGATTCTCCCTGAAATAAAGTTAATACACAACCGCAATTCACTAAAGTCATCTCATTTACTTATGTATCTGGGTAATCCGAATTAGTGAAAAATCAAACATTCCTTTCGGTCAAAAGGATTAACATTTCCATTCAAGCCCTTCTAACTATGAAGAACGTGAAATTAAATCTGCTTACCCTCGTTGAGGGACGAGGTGGGGTGCCTAACACCTTTCCCACCCGTTCATGGACCCCGAACCTAGAATATCTGTTTTTGAAGTGGTTTTAGTGTAACTTACTTTCACAAATGGTTTTCTTTAATTTCCCTTAAAATTAAAGTGGCGACTCCTCACTTTTCCCACTTCGGTGAGTGTTCGTCCAGGCGACCGCAAAATACCTTGCGACAGCAATTACTAATTATTTGTGTTTATAGCTTATCTAGTTGTCTTAAGTGTGGTTCTAATCTCCTTAATTGTCTGGACCGACTCAAGTCACCGGAACAGTGAAATATACTAGGCTATACAAATAGCGGTGTTACAATTCTCCTCCCCTTAAATAAATTTTGTCTCGAAATTTTACCTAGTATCAATCTCTAAACAGCTGTGGGTGCTGTCTCCTCATGTCCTCCTCTCGTTCCCAAGTAGCCTCCTTGCCCAAATGATGGTTCCACAGCACTTTTACCAACGGTATCTGCTTGTTCCGTAATTGCTTCACCTCATAAGCCAGAATCTCTATGGGTTCTTCCTCATATGTAAGGTCTGGATTCACTTCAATTTCCTCTACTGGTAGTACATGAGATGGGTCTGATCGATACCTCCTCAACATGGACACATGGAAGACATTATGTATCTTTTCTAACTCTGGAGGTAGTGCCAACTGATATGCCAAAGGACCCACTCTTTCCAGAGCCTCATAAGGCCCACTGAAGTGAGGACTAAGTTTCCCCTTTCTGCCGAATCTCATAATTCTCGTCCAAGGAGAAACCTTGAGGAAAACTTTCTCACCCACTGCATACTCAATATCCCTTCTCTTCAGATCATTGTAGGACTTCTAACGGTCTAATGTAGTCTTAAGTCGATCTCTGATCACTCTAATTTTCTCCTTAGTTTGCTGAACAATTTTAGGTTCAATCATCTTTCTTTCACCCACGTTGTCCCAACACAATAGGGTTCTACATTTTCTGCCATACAAAGCTTCATATGGAGGCATCCCATTGCTTGATTGGTAGCTGTTGTTGTAAGCAAACTCAATCAAAGGCAAGTGTGTATCCCAACTGCCCTCAAACTCAATCACACAAGCCCGTAGCATATCCTCCAAAATCTGAATTACCCTCTCAGACTGGCCATCTGTCTGTGGGTGGAATGCAGTACTGAAGTTCAATCTAGTTCCTAGGGCTCTCTGAAGACTACCGCAGAATCTATAAGTGAACCTAGGATCTCTATCTAATACAATGGATACTGGCACTCCATGAAGTCTCACAATCTCATCGATGTACAACTTGGCTAATCTGTCTAAACTGTAGTCCATTCTGACTGGTAGAAAATGAGCAAACTAAGTTAGTCTGTCAACAATGACCCATACTGCATCATGACTCTTCTGTGTCTTTGGAAGTCCCATCACAAAATCCATCGTTATTCTTTCCCATTTCCATTCTGGCACTGGTAGTGGATGTAACAACCTAGTGGGTACTTGGTGCTCTGCCTTCACTTGCTGACAAGTTAGGCATTTGGAAACAAACTCTGCCACATCTCTTTTTATACCCATCCACCAGTAATGCTCCTTTATCCCTCTATACATTTTTGTACTAACAGGGTGCATAATAAAAGGAGACTCATGTGCTTCTTTCAAAATGATCTGCCTCAAATCAACATCATTAGGAACACACATTCTACCCTTGTGCAGCAATAGACCATCATCTCTTATTGAGAATTCTAGTTTCTTGCCCTGCTGGACTTCTTCCAACAGTTTCTGATACTTCTGATCATTTTGAGCAGCTATTCTAATCTGATCAATCAATACTAGCTGTACATGCCATGCAACTGCTGCCTGCCCTCATCATTAATCTCTAAACTGGCATGTAATGATCTCAACTCATGTACCATAGACAAAGGAGTAACCCGTAGACTTGCCATAGTCTTGCGACTTAAGGCGTCAGCCACAACATTAGCTTTCCCTGGCTGATAGTCTATTAGAAAAATGTAGTCTTTTATCAACTCTAACCATCTCCTCTGTCTCAAGTTCAACTCCTTCTGAGTACCCAAATACTTCAAACTCTTATGATCTTTATAGATGTAGCACTTCTCCCCATACAAATAATGTTTCCAGATCTTAAGAGCAAAAACAATAGCTGTAAGCTCTAAGTCATGTGTCGGATAATTCCTCTCATGCGGTTTTAGTTGGCGTGATGCATAGGCAATGATATTTCGATCTTGCATCAATACACAGCCTAACCCATTGTGAGAAGCATCACTATAAACTGTATATTCTTTACCCGGTGTAGGTAAAGTCAGGACTGGAGCCTCAATCAAACATTTCTTCAATCAAACATTTCTTCAATTCATCAAAACTCTGTTGGCATTTATCCATCCACTGAAATTTCATATCCTTTCTAAGCAGCTTGGTCAATGGAGATGCCAACATGGACAATCCCTTCACAAATCGACGGTAGTATCCAGCTAAACCCAGAAAACTGCGAATCTTTGTGACATTTCTGGGTGGCCTCCAATTAAGGACAGCTTCAATCTTACTTTGATCTACCTTGATGCCCTCTTCTGATACTACATGCCCCAAGAAAGATATTTCCTTCAGCCAAAATTCACACTTTGACAATTTGGCATATAGCTGTTTCTTCCTCAAAGTTTGTAATACAATCCGCAGATGTCTATCATGCTCTTCTGCACTCCTCGAGTAAACCAATATATCATCGATAAATACCACAATAAACTAGTTGAGGTATGGTCTGAAGATAGTGTTCATCAGATCCATAAAAGTAGCCAGAGCATTAGTTAACCCGAATGGCATAACCAAGAACTCATAATGGCCATAGCGGGTTTTAAAGGCAATTTTAGAAATACTCAACTCTTGTACTTTCAGCTGATAATAACCTAATTTCAGGTCAATTTTGGAGAACACAGCTGCACCCCTTAACTGATCAAACAAGTCATTAATGCGGGGCAATGGATATCTATTCTTTATTGTCACCTTATTTAGCTACCGATAATCAATGCACAAGCGGAGAGTGCCATCTTTCTTCTTTACAAACAACACTAGTGCTCCCCAAGGTGACACGCTAGGGCGGACGAAGCCCTTGTCAAGCAACTCTTGCAACTGTACTTTCAATTCTTTTAGTTCTGCTGGTGCCATTCTGTATGGCGTTATGGAGATTGGGTCCACACCAGGCATAACATCAATTCCAAACTACACATCTCTTTCTGGAGGTAATCTTAGCAATTCATCAGGAAACACATCCAAAAAGTCACATACAGTAGGGATGTCCCTCAGTGCTGGACTCCTCACTTGGGTGTCTATCACATGTGCCAAGTAGCTTCACACCCCTTTCTGATCATCCTTCTGGCTAGTGCAGCCGAAATGATGTTTGATGGCAGTAAATGCCTCTCCCCATGTATTACCACATCACCATACTGAGGGAGACCAAAAGTGACTGTCTTCAGTCTACAGTCAATCATTGCATGATGCCTGGCTAACTAATCCATGCCCAAGATAATATCATAATCTCTGAAGGGCATTTCAATCAAATCAGACAGAAAAGTGTGTCCTTAGATCACCAAAGGATAGTCCTTGTATAGTCTATTTACCCTAACCTCCTGGCCTAATGGACTAGTTACTAGCACATCATAATCCATTGTTACACACTGAATAGCAGTAGAACACATCACACTAGCACTAACATACGAATGTGTGGAGCCAGGATCAAATAATATATGTACATCTTAGTCAAGGATGGAGAAAATACCAGCTACTACATCTGATGTTTTAGCCTCCTCTCTTTGACGCATGGTATACACTCTGAGTAGTGCGTCACTGGGTACTGGCTGGTTAACAGTGCTTTGACTTCCAGTAGTGTTACCAGGACCCCTACCTCTGCCTCTACCTCTAGCAGCTGACTGTGACCCTCTAGGTGCAGAGGCGTGGGCTAATCCCTCAAATGTAGTAGAAGGTCCAGACCGGTGCGGACTAGTACAATCCTTAGCGAAATGTCTGCTCCCTCCACAATTAAAACATGCACTGGTGGCCTTGAAACAAACCCCACTGTGTGTTCTACCTCAAGTTTCACACTATCGTACTGATAGAGCTCTTCGGGGTGCTTGCTGGGTCTGCTGACCAGACTGGGGTGGTCTTTGGCCAGAGAATCTGCCTCTGCCAGTTCTACAGAAGCTGGATCCCCTAAACTGTTTCCTCTTCCCAAAACCACTCTCAGGTGCTTGTCCAGTAGTCTTTTCAGTTTTCTCTTTCTCTGGTATACCCTTCTTCACTGCCCCTTTTGATTCTATCCTTTCCAGTTCCAGGGCTTGAGAAATCAACTCAGAAAAATTCTGATGTCTGAATCCTACAACTTGCATCCTCAGATTTAGCCTTAACCCGGACTCAAACCTCTTACATCTATCTCTGGGGGTGGAGACTAAACTTCCAGCGTAGTGGCTCAGTCGAGAGAAGTCTCTCTCATATTCTGCTATGGTTCTGTCCCCTTATTTCAAACTCAAGAATTCTTGTAACTTCATATCCACATATGCATCGAGGACCCACTTCTGTCGAAACTCCCTCAAAAAGTCTGACCAAGTAAGGACTGGAGGTTCTACCAGGCTATGGGGGATGGTCTTCCACCATTCATACGCATCCCCTTGCAACAAGGAAACAGAATACTCGAAATTTAGCTCTTGTGCACACTGTAGCTTCCTAAAAACTCGTTCCATTCGCTCTAACCATTGTTTTGCCTCCAGTAGATCCACAATGCCCTTAAACTCGGTGGCCCCAAATTTCATCAATTTTTCATATTTCCGAGTCGAGGACTGTGGTTGTGCTGGAAAAACGCAGCCATCTGCTGTACAAACTGAGCAAGGAACTGCGGTGCTGGAGTAGGAGCTGGAGTAGCTGACCCACTCACGTTCTAGAGTGCTGGGGCTTCCTTGAACCTCAGCCTCAATAGATTGTTCCACGGAATGATCTCCTTCTTCCATTCCGTTTTCCCAAAATTTCTACTTTCTGAGATCAAACACAAGGAGGTTGGCCTCCGTTAGTGCATATTTATGATGTAAATATGTCATATGTATCAATTAAAGACACTTGAGCAATTATACTTATCAAAGAAATATTCATACACATAGTCAAAATTAATTGAAAAACCATGCTCTGATACCACTAAAACATGTGACACCTTACCCCTCTGTAAGGCATAACATGATACCGTAGAATACCTAATGACTACCGAACTTCACCTACCGATAATTCATTAAGTACACTACAAGGGATTTTAAAACTATTTTCTTGCATTTTGGAAGTGGTGAGCATTTTGGTAGGAATTAAAATCATGTATTCAAAACTTATAAACTAATAAAATTTTTTGTCCATTTTTATTTTTTCTCAAATTTTATAAAAATTTCGGCAGAGTGCTGTCTGTATTTTGAGAAAACAGTTCTACAAATACCTTAGAAAACCACTTCCAATAATTTTTCACAACTCCCAACCTCCAATTAATCTTAAATCAACACAGTTCAAATCATTTCACAATTCAACCAAAAATTTATCAACTTAAAATATTTCATAATTCCATCCACAGTGCATATAATATGAAATTCACACATACAAATATTAATTTACAGAAGAAAATCCAAAAATAATATTATTACAATTTGTTATACAACTGCTCAACTTTATATTGATACATAAAACATTACAATATTTACATCAAAATTAACTACAAGGGCATAAAATAATACCCGTACAAAAAGATCAGTGTGGTCCTCAATTAAATAGCAGCTCACTCTGCTGCTTTCTCCTTGCTCTTATCTAAGACAGCAAAATAAGCTATCGCTGAGTATAAAAATATTCAGTGGTGCACAATAAAAATTTTAAATACAATACATAAATCATTCATTAATAAAACACAATTTAAATATTTCTCAATCACATTTCACAAATTATCAAAACTCATAATAACACAATTTAGTCAAATAATTTAATAAACACAGTGTTGCCAAGTCATACACAACTTAAGCCATGACACAAAATTTTCGATCAATGCCGTGTTCTACACCACGACAAAGCAATCTACAACCCCACTAATCAAAATCAATGAAGGAGATGGCTAGCTAGCTCATGACTACTAATCCGATCTACAACCTCAACTGGTAAACCAGAGAGGGAGGAAAAATAATCGATCTTACCCCATAAATGGAGGAGGAATAATAAGGCACTGTCATGCTAAGTGTGAACACAAAATCAATTCAAAACAATTTAATCAAACAATTTGTGAGAAATCTGATCAATTTCCAAGGTCATATTTGCGATCATAAAATGGCAACACAATACATAATTAATCACATAAGTCAAATTTTCAAGAGTAAAATATTTAAACAAGAATTATTGTGCACAGACCTGACGTGAGTCGCCTCTAGACCCTGACTCAGTCTCTCAGACCTTCCAAGTATTTTTCAGCTGAAACACACAGTTTCACAGTGTTTTAGTACCATAACTTAGCATAAATCCAAAAATAAATTCAATTTCACTTTTATCTAGCTTATATCTGCTAAACTCGATGTTCTTTAAAATTTGTGTTTTGGGGTTACTATTCACTACACTATTCAGGTCAATTTATTGACTTTCTAGGGCTTAATAGGCATGGGAACTCCAACTTCACCCACAAACCACATTTTGGTCACCAAACTTGTTGGTTTTGGTCATTTTCTGAAAACTTAAGTCCTTTAGGCAAAATTGCAAATTTTCAGTTTTAGTGCGTTAGGTTGTACTGTTCCATTGGTCACTTTACTGTTAGAATTTGATAAAACTTTCTTCACTAAAAAAGTTTCCTAATGTCTTAAGTTTATTCTCCTTTTTGAATCACTCCAATTGGAGTTTTTCAGCTCAAGTTATAGCCATTTGAACCATGGCTACCGGATTGGACTCAACCCAAAATTCTGGGCAATTTTTTGTGCTGGCAGTTTTGGGTCACCAACTTAGGGTGGCCAAATGACTTAGTTAATGGCATAATTTGGGTTTATTTTCTTCATAAAAGTTTTAGGTCTATATCTCATCTAACCATTGGTAAAATTTCAGGTCATTTAGACCTTCATCGCTCAAGTTATGACTAAATTAACAAACACTGTTCATTGGGTCAGTTTGTACAAGGCAAACTGTGATCTTTCACCTTTGGTCAATTTGTTCACTAGGTTTTGGTCACTTTTTGGGCATGCTTCCTAAATGAAAATTGTGTCATTTAGTGTCTATTTTCATTCCCAATTGGTCTCATACCAATTGGACTTGTAAAATTTTATTTTTGGTCCCTCAAATGTAACTTGGTCATGCTGCCAGCAGCATGACCATACTCAATCCGAATTTGGCCTTAACTCCAACCATTCCAACACACTTCATTTGGTTACCATTGACCATTTGTCACTTCAAATTAGGTCCAAGACATCATTTACAAGTTTCTCACATTTTTGTCTCTAACCCTAAGTGTCCCAAAACCCTAATTCACAATATCTTTGCATTTAACCAATTCAAGCCTTTAATCACAACCATTTAGCTACTTAAAGTTCATATCACCATCTAAGTTAATCAAATCATGCAATAACACCACCATATACATGCTGGCCGAAAATCATTCATGGTACCTCAACAAATTTTTATTTCATTTTAAGCATGTTTCTAAGTTAACTAAATTATAAACACAAGTAATAAACTCATATGTAACTTAAATCACTAACCTTTGTGTAGCAAATTCTAACTCCCCTTTCTCCAATTTTCTTTCTTCTTTTCTTCTTTCTTTGATGACCAATCTTCTTCTCAAGTGATTAAATTAAGTTTTTATGAAGCAATTATGGGAGAAGTTGAGGTTTAGTAAGGATTTCAAAGCTTGAGTGCAAGCTTTAATGGAAGATCAACAATGGAGAAGTGAGGGTGAGTGAGGCAGCAACATGGGTAAAAGAAGAAGACAATGAATTTTTTTCCTTTTCCTTTCTTTTATTTATTTTGTCTTATGGAAGACCCCAAAAATCCATTTAATTTAATTTATTAGTTATAGGATTTATGGGATCATGCATGATGTCATGCATGATGTCATCTTCCTACACCTTTTTCATTTTCTCTTTTTTCTTTTTTTTTTCTATTAGTTCTTTAATTTAATTCTCGATTCCGAAGTTTTTTCTTTTCTTCGATTTTATTTGACAGTTAGATCGAAGTCAGCTCTCGGGGTCAATTGACCAAATTGCCCCTCGCCGGTTCAACCCAGTTTGCAAATAATTCAATGTTTCTTCCGGCTCCCTGACCTAATTATTTGACTGAATTAATAATTCTTTTTTTTTATTTTCTCTTTTCCACTGTGCACATAATAGTCTTAAGGACCGCGGTGTCACATTTTACGGTTCAAAATTTGAGTTTAAATCGACTTCGCAGTCGTTCCCGAGAAGGTCACCCATCGCTGTGACTCTTGGCTCGTTTAACTTCTTATGTTCCATTTTTCTTGTTTATACTTAACTAATCGGCAATTACTAATTATTTGTGTTTATAGCTTATCTAGTTGTCTTAAGTGTGGTTCTAGTCTCCTTAATTGTCCTAACCGACTCCGGTCACAGGAACAATGAAATATACCAGGCTATACAAATAGGGTTGTTACAGTGTGACTTACTAGGCTCATCACTAATTGGCAATGAGACATGATATTAACTCTTAATATCATCAGAACTCTTTCTTACCATAAATGATTTCTCTAAATCATTTTATGCACCTTATAGACCATGGTTAATACCGAGCATAGCATGCCATGGCCACCCAATCAGTAATAAGGTTTACCTTAAATGAGCCTATAATCGTATGTTACCATACACTAGAATCTCTTTGTTACAAAATCCCAACTCAAGCTGGAGTCATGGTTTATGTCAAACTCTATTTGCTATGAATATTATGTTCTCTTTTAATTCCAGTTCTTGATTAAAAAGATTTTCTCATCAGAAACTCTTTTCTGATTAAATCTATCTGTCCTGGCCAGGAACTTGAAACATTAAGAACAATTAAATGAACATAGGATTTCATCTTTATTTACTTAGTGGAACATATTCCATCTTGATCAACACCTACCTCCATATATAGCTAGTAGGAGCCAACAGATGCCCATATACCCATACACAGTACAAGTATGAAAACAGTATCAAACTCAAACTACCTATATATAAGATAAATATGCTATCTCAAGTCTAAGGATTATATGCACTGATATGATTTATGACAAAATATTGACAAGAGTAAACTCCATGTGCTTGTCATAAGTGTCACTGGTTCGGCCTACTTATCATTTATAAGTGCCTATCATGTTTGTCATATGGTATGAGACTCACCATTCCATCTTATTTATATCTCATATAGATAACTTGGGAACAAACATGAATATAATCTTTCTAGATAAGTCATGTCCTTATTATGAAGTATCCTCGATTGTGAACCTATTTATGATACTTTGTACTAGAAATACTGTTACTCATATTCTTAACAACTTAAGAATAGAACTTCTAACAAAATATCAATGGACCTTTTCTACTACACATAAATATCTTATGTAAACGGAAAAGTGAAAATGCTTGTTATTAATAAAAACATGTACAAGATACATACTAAATGATATGCTTTAGGGCATACTACTAACATGTAAATGTTGACCTTTTTAGGAAATATGGATAACTTGATTCTAGCATCAACATGTCACAATTTTTAATTCAATATGCTGCTAATATAGTGCAGTTTATCCTTTTCACAAGTTTGCATTCATTGCCAAATTATTTCAATCTTCATTGTATGTAAATGTCAAATTTTCAATTTTAGTGTGCTAGATTAGTCCAGCTTAATATCCTATTTTTCTTGGTTTTTAGCTTCTGGTCAAAGAGGAAAAATTGTAGCTCTATGTCTTATTGAACTTTTGTCACAAATTTCAGGTCATTTTGAGTTGTATAGACCAAGATATGGTCAATTTACTAAAGCTGGACAGATTGCATCTTTAGTGTAAGATTCGGTCAATTTTAGGTCAAATTCAATTCTGGCAGTTTTGGTACCCGAACTTGGGCAAGCAATTTGACTTGGTTCTGGCCATTTCTGGGCTTTGGTGTCTTCATAAGAATTGTAGTTCTATGTCTAAGCTTTCTATGGTAAAACTTTCAGGTCATTTGGACCTGTTTTGAGTGAGTTATGGTCATCTTAGTGACTACTGTTCATATGGTCAAAAATCTGGGCCTGCACTTACCAATTCCGGATTAGGTCATTTTTAAGGTTAGTTTCTAGGCAGAATTTTGGCAACATTTCTACATAAAAGTTAGCCTATTTTGTGTCTTGTTTCACCTCCCATTGGCCTCATACCAATTGGGGTCACCAATTGTCCCTTAGGGTTTAATTTACCTACTGCCTTCATAACACAAAATCTGCACACAAAGAACACTTCCAAACAACACTTCTCCTCCTCCCAAAACTATAAATATACATTGATAACACTTCTATACCATTCATCATATCTCAATCATGTCCATTTGGAAAGAATATATAAGTGTTCCGTGTACATTATACAACCCTAATTTGTAAAGTTAAATTCAACATAATATATACATGAAAACACTTGATTATAACATATACCTCCCAACCATTACCTTACATACACTGCCCTCAATTCATCTTCACCATAATTCATCAAGAAAATTCATGAAACCAAACACTAATTCATCAATTTAAAGGCTACCAAAAGTGGCAGTTTGCTAAGATATACAAATTGCTTTCCAAACCCTCAAATTAAAGTGCTCAATCTACATATACATGAAAATTAAATTACTAAAACATTAAAATGACTAAATCAACATTATTTTCTATCCATTAGAGGTAAGAAAAACTCAAGCAACATAGGTTCTAATGGCTGCTTAAATTAAACAATTCCATAACTCAATAAATTCTTCCATTCTCTTCACCATTCAACTCACCTCAACCTATGCATGAAGTTTACTAAAGCAAGGGAGGGGATTTGGACACTTACTTCTTTTGAAGCTTGCTAAAAACTCACTAAATCCCTTTCTTCTTGCTACCAAAAGTTTCCTCAAGTTGAATGCATAAGCTTTAATGAAGACACTAGTGAGAAAGGATGGCTAGAACATGATTGCATGGTGGTCCTTCCATGGTTGGCTATAGAGTTCTTCCATGGTGGAATTCGGCTGGTTTGTAGAAGGTTGAAGATGAAGTGGTTTCTGCTGTCCCAAGGCTTATTTTGGTGTCCCAAGATTCAAGTTAGTGGAGCACTAAGTTCCATTTTAATGTTTAATTATTTAAAGTTTCATAAATTGGATTTTATGCCCAATTTCTTTCACTATTCATATAATGTACTACAATTAAATTTTTCATGACATTTTCAAAGTGTAATATCATTTATTTTTAATGGAAATTGAGGTCAAAAGGCAACTCTAGGTGTCAAATGACCAAAATGCCCTTCTTCGGGTTGTATTATTGATTTTCCAGTAACACCAATTTTTGTCTGTTTCTCGATTTTTTATTTTTCTTTATACTAATTTATTAATTTTTCTTTGATATTTCTAGTGTCAATTACATTTCCATAAACCTTTAATTATGTCTCGAAATTTAATTCTGAGGGTTCCCCATAGTCCTGGGGTCGGCAATTGCCTTTGCCGTAACTTCCCGGTGTGATCACCCATCGCTACGGTGCCGGCTCATTTAACTTAACTTCATTTCCTCTCTTTTATTTTTCTTTAATTTTTCCTGTATTTTCTTTTTATTTATTTCATCATTATATGTCTGTTCACTATCACCGAAGTGTAGTTCCAAACATCCTGACTTGCCCAGATTGACATTAGGTCACCGGAGCAACAAAACGTACAGAACACGTACAGTGGGGATGTTACAGTATTTCTAACACAAAGTATCATAAATTGGTTCACAATCGAGGATACTTCACAATAAGGACATGACTTATCCAGAAAGATTGTAATCATATTTGTTCCTAAGTTATTTATATAAGATGTAAATAAGATGGAATAGTGAGTCTCATGACAAGCACATAAAATTTACTCTTGTCAATGTATTTGTGACACCCCTTACCCGTCTATAGTGTAGCCAAGTAAGATATGTCACTCAGTGTGCCGGAGCACCAATTCATATTTCTGTTACAATTTATCCCTTTTAATTCATTTATTTACAATTTTTGATAAATTTGAATTTTTCCATAATTTTTATAGAAAATCTGGCAGAGTGCCAGCTATAAATTGGAAAAACAGTTCTTTTGAACCTATTTAAAAGACACTTCCAAATCCAGAACTCCATTATACACGCATTTTAACTCAAACTTAAAATCTCAATACTATTTTCAGAATTTTTCTGTTCACATTATCACTTGAAGCATATTCATGAATATTTCTCAACATTTCATTTTTCAACATAATAAATAGAAAATTTCAATAACATGAAATTTCATATCTTTACATTATCACATAAGTTTAAGAGTTTGTAATTACAATCAAAACTAACACAAAATGCAAAATACAAAATGTCACCAAAAGTCCTAATGTCCTACCAAGTGCACTGTAGATGTGAGGTGACTCTGGACTCAGTATGCAGCTCTAAAAGCTCACCTGGTCTGATGTCTGCTGGGCTCCCCAGCTATGTCTCCAGTACCTGGGCATGGTAAAAGCGATGCGCTCAGCAATTCTGTTTAGTGGTGACAATATAAAATAAAATAACTAAAATAAAGTAAGTATGCAGAATGTATGTTTACATTTTTGGTAGACTTAATTTCTCATATTTATTGCAGTATTATTCGATTAAAATTTGGTAAGATTTATTATCATTGCTCGAGTAACCCATACTAGTCAACTGGATTAAATAAATGGGTAAACTGACACTGGGTACTAAGCACCTCAGACCATCACATCATCGGTCACATTGTGTCTCCCAGTGTGCAACAGAACAGCTAATAAGCTGTAATAATTATCAGGGATAAAACTCAAGTATAACAACTCAAAGAACATAGCCAAAGGCTTTTATGTCACAAAATGGCACGTGACGCCATAAAACACAGAATGGCATGAAGCCATATGCAGTGCTACTAACAGAACCCTATTGGCATGCCAACCGATCCAAACCAATATTGCTAAGTGTACTAAGGCATGTTACATTCTTAAATTATACAATTCTTGAAATTCAAGTTTAAGTGTTACTATTCATTTCATTAGTCAACAAAAATGTTGACTTTTGCATGGATAATAGATACATTGGTTATAATATTCCCAACATACCACATTTTGCATTCTAAAACTATTGGTATTGGTTGCCAATACCATTTCCAATCTTAATATTAATTGTTTAAAATTTTCAGATTTCAAGCTTTGTGTTTACTATTTCATTAGTCATTTTTGCAGTGGGAATTTGGAAAAGTGGTCAACATGAAAGTTGTTCCTTATTTTGTCTAGATACATTTCTTTTTTGAAATCACTCAATTTGGAGTTTTGTAGCTCAAGTTATGGCCCAAAAACCACAACTGGACGGATTACAAATTTTCCAGATTTTCTGGACCGACCAAATCTATAGTATTTTGAGCAGTGATTTCATGTCACTTTTTGAATATGTTATGGTCATAATCTGGGTTAGATTTCTTCATGAAAGTTGTAGGTCTATATCTCAGCTTGTTTCTTGTAAAATTTCAGGTCAATTGGATCTTTCTACACTGAGTTATGACCAAATAACTAAATACTGTTCATTTGGTCATTTTACCCAGGCAGATTGCAGGTCACCCGGATTAGGGCAATCTTTAGGTCAACTTGGTTTGGTTTTCTGGGCATAGTTTCTTCACCAAAGTTGTGCCATTATATGTCTAATTTCATGTCCAATTGGCCTTGCACCAATTGAACCTCTACAACTCTATTTATTGCTGCCCAAACCTGCTGGACTCATGCTCAGTCCTGCAGGTCAACCAAGGCAGCAACACTAACTGCAATTCCCACTAATCAAACCACTTCAATTCTTGTTTACACATAGCCAAAGGGTCACTAATTGGCCATTAAAACGTACTTTCATCATTACATGTCAAAATCTCCATTTTATACCCAAACCCTAACCCTAACATCTCAAATCATGCATTTAACTTGCATTTCATCATCCTAAACAATAGGTTAGTGTTAAGGGCAGCTAGCGTACCATTTTAATTCAAGAAAATATTGAAAACCCTACCAAGCCCAATGCTGCTGGAATTTTAAGAAAAATTTACACATGGTATATTTTTAATTTTCATGCAAATTTACATTCCACTCCACTCCTTTAACATGAATCAAAAGAGAATGAGTGAGTTTAGTCACTAACCTTTAATGAAGTAAATTCCAAGCTTATCAAAGCTCCTCCTTTCTATTTCCTTTTGCTGTCTTTAGCTTGCCCAAGATGTATGAACAATTTTTTTGTGAAGATAAAGTTGAGTTTCAAGGTAATTTAGTGGGTGATTTCAAGCTTTCCTAAGCTTCCATGGAGTTTCTCTTCTCTCTCTTTCTCTAATATTCCCATTGGTTTGGAAAGAAAATAGCTGCTGGAATTTTTCTTCTTTGTTTTACCTTATTTTGTGTCCTTTTTATCTCTTAAGTCATTTTGTTAAGTGGTGATTGGGTGGAAACTCTTAATTACATAAGCATGACATCATAATTCCCAATTTAACTTCTTTTTCTTTCTTTTCTTTTCTACCAAATTTCAATTCAATTTATAGTAATATTTATTCATATTTTGTGTCATAATAATTATTTACTTAACTGGACAAGTTAGCAAAAAATCACCACTGAAGGCGAAATGACCAAAATGCCCCTCTGTTTGGCTTAACAGACTAAAATTGTTTGTACCGATTGAAAATTTTTTTCTAAGGATTTTTTTGGCATTCTAATGTCATAAGAACCTCAATGACCCTTCTCTGGAGTCCCAAAAATTATTTTATAAATTTCCCCCGAGTCTAGGGCTCCTAGTTGCGAGAACCGCAACTTTCCACTGGGTTACCCATTGCTAGGGCACCGATTCATTTAACTTGGTTGTATTTTATTTCTAAAATTTTTCCTAAATTTTTCTTATTAATATTTGAGTTAATTATGGTTCCTCACTTTAGTTTAAGTATTTTTCCAGACGTTCTAGCTGTCCGGACCGACAGTGGTCACCGGAAAAGTAGAATGTATGGAGTTGCTACAGCGAGGGTGTTACAACTCTTCCCCTCTAATTTAAATTTCGTCCTCGAAATTTACCTGATGCAAACAGTTGAGGGACCTGTTGCCTCATCGTCTCTTCACTTTCCCAAGTGGCCTCCTCGGTGTTGTGGTGCCTCTAAAGCACTTTCACCAGTGGAATCTGCTTATTCCTCAACTCTTTCACTTCCCGAGCCAGGATCCGTATTGGTTCTTCTTCATATGTTAAGTCCGGTTGTACTTTAATTTCTTCCATGGAGATGGCATGTGAAGGGTCTGAGCGATATCTTCTTAACATAGAAACATGGAATACATTATGGATCTTATCCAGTTCTGGTGGTAAAGCTAGCCAATAGGCCACTGGTCCCACACGTTTAATGACTTCATGTGGGCCAATGAACCTAGGGCTTAACTTACCCTTTCTCCCAAATCTCAGTACTTTCTTCCACGGTGAGACTTTGAGAAACACTTTGTCGCTAACTGCATATTCTATCTCTTTTCTCTTCAAGTCGGCATAAGATTTCTGTCTATCCAATGTAATCTTCAAATTTGCTTTGATTATTTTCACTTTCTCCGTAGTCTGTTTCACCAGGTCTGGCCCTACTAGTTTGTCTTCACACAATTCAGTCTAGCACACTGGAGTTCTACATTTTCTCCCATACAGTGCTTCATACGGGGCCATTTGGATGCTAGCTTGGTAGCTATTATTGTATGCAAATTCTGCCATTGGGAGATATCTATCCCAACTCCCCTGAAACTCAATGACACAACTCCTCAGCATATTCTCGAGGATCTATTACATAATTCACATTGTTACTATCATTTCAATTTGTAAATTTTTACCTGGATTACTCGTTTTGACTGTCCATCCGTTTGAGGATGGAAAGCTGTGTTGAAGTGGAGTTCTGTACCCAAGGATTCATGCAATTTCTTTCAAAATCTCGATGTAAACTTTGGATCTCAATCATATATGATGGAAAGTAGGATTCTATGCAGTCTAACTATCTCACTGATGTACAATTCTGCTAGCTTCTCTAGTGAGTAGTCAGTCCTAACTGGCAGAAAATGTACTGACTTCGTTAATCTATCCACTATCACCCATACTGCATCATGCTTCTTCTGGGTGAGAGGTAGACCACTAACAAAATCCATAGTGACCCGGTCTCATTTTCATTCAAGTATGCTTATAGGCTGTAGCAATCCTGATGGAACTTGATGTTCTGCTTTAACTTGCTGACATGTCAAACACTTAGTCACATAGTCAGCTATATCCTTCTTCATACCAGGCCACCAATAATGAGGCTTCAAATCATTATACATTTTTGTGCTTCTCGGAAGCATAGCAAAAACACTAGTATGTGCTTCTTTCAGAATACTAGTCTTCAGTTCCCCATCATCTGGTACACACACTCTTCCTCTATAATATACACACCCATCCGCTTTCATCTCATAATCAGTTTCCTTTCCCTCTGGAATTTTACCCACAATGGCCATTAATTTTTCATCTGCCTTCTGCCCATCTTCTATCTGCTGTAGCAGGTTTGGCCTCACTTGTAACTCAGCCAAAATAGCTCCATCTTGACCTAAGGACAAACGGGCATTTAGTGATCTTAAAGCTGTGATGGACTTCCTACTCAAGGCATTAGCAACTACATTTGCCTTCCCAGGATGATAATCTATCACACAATTATAGTCCTTCAGGAAATCAATCCATCATCTTTGTTTAAGATTGAGCTCCTTCTGGGTTGGCAAATATTTTAAACTCTTGTGGTCTGTATAGATGTAGCATTTTTCGCCATATAAATAATGTCTCCATATCTTCAGTGCGAAGATAATTGCTGCTGACTCCAAGTGATGAGTAGGGTAGTTTTGTTCTTGTGGCCTTAAATAGCTGGAAGCATAGGCGACCACTTTCCCCTCTTGCATCAATACACACCCTAGCCCGTTATTTGAGGCATCACTATAGACCACAAAGTCTTTTCCTGACACTGGCTGTGTTAACACTGGTGCTTTTGTCAACATAGCCTTCAGCCTCTCAAAACTGGCTTGGCACTTGTCGTTCCAGCCAAATTTCACATTCTTGTGCAACAACTTGGTCATTGGAGCAGCTATATGAGAGAACCCCTTTACAAATCTTCTGTAATACCCAGCTAGCCCTAAGAAACTTCAAACCACAGTTGTATTTCTGGGAGGCTTCCATTCCATCATTACTTCTATCTTTTTGGGATCCACTCTAATCCCCTCAGCTGATACTATGTGTCCAAGAAAGGAGATTTCACTCATCCAGAAGTCACACTTGGACAACTTAGAATACAACTTCTTTCCTCACAGGGTTTGCAGAACAATCCTCAAATGTTCATCTTGTTCTTCCCTGGTATTGGAATACACCAGAATATCATTAACAAAGACCACTACAAACTGATCTAAATATGGATGAAAGATACGGTTCATAAGGTCCATAAATGCTACTGGTGCATTTGTTAACCCAAACGGCATCACTAGAAATTCATAATGTCCATACCGGGTTCTGAATACAGTTTTTGATACATCTGCATCCTTTACCCTTAACTGATGATACCCTGATCTGAGATCAATTTTTGGAAATACACCGGTTCCCTTCAACTGATCAAACAGATTGTCAATTCTGGACAACCGATATTTATTCTTCACAGTTACTTTGTTCAACTGTCAGTAATCAATACACAATCTCAAGGTTCCATCCTTCTTCTTCACAAACAACACCGGAGCTCCCCATGGTGACACACTGGGGCATATGAACCCCTTATCAAGCAACTCTTATAACTGAATTTTCAACTCTCTCAATTCTGTGGGTGCCATCCTATAAAGGGCAGTAGAAATTGGTGCTGTACCTGGCATTACTTCAATAGCAAATTCGACTTTCTTTTCTGGTGCTAAACCAGGCAATTCTTCAGAAAATACATCCGGGAAGTCTCTTACTGTGGGTATATTACACAGATTCAGCTTAGCCTGCCTAGTATCAACCACGTGTGCTAGGTAAGCTTCACAACCTTTTCTCATCAGTCTTCTTGTAACTGTGGTTGAGATAACATTGGACAGGAAATCTGTTCTTTCACCCATAACAGTAATAGATAACATTGAACAGGAAATCTGTTCTTTCACCCATAACAGTAATCTCATTACCCTCAGAAGTTTTCAAAGAAATCCTCTTCAATTTGCAATCAACTATTGCTTGACAACATGACAATCAGTCCATTCCCAAAATCACGTCAAACTCGTGGAAGGGAAATTCAATTAGGTATGCCGAGAATTCATACCCCTGAATCCTCAACGGGCAACCTTTATACAATTTATTCACTACCACACTGTGGCCTAGCGGATTTGTGACCAGAATGTCTTGATCACTCTCCTCTACTGGAACTCCCCTCTCTACGGGTAGTTTGATGCAGATGTATGAATGAATGGATCCTAGATCCACCAATGCATGCACAGAAGTGTTGTAGAGAGAGAATGTACCCCTAATGATGTCCGGGGCATCTTTCTCCTCCTGAGCTCTGATGGCATAGGCCCTGGCAGGTACTCTAGTCTCTAGCCTCTCAACTAACTCGGATGTATGCCTCAGTAATGGACCAGCTGCCTTAGATTTACCGGGCTTCCTACCCCTTTGTGGTGCAGGAGCAGGTCTATCTGCTTGTGTTGGGGCAGCTGTAGCAATCCTCTTCGGACAATTTTTAATCTGATGTTCCATAGATCCACACTATAATCATGCATTAGTCACTCGCCAACAGTCCCCCTTATGCTACTTCTGGCAATATGGACAGGTAGAAGATGCTGGGTCTGGTCCCTTGAACACCGTCCCTGGAGAGCTTCCCACTGATGGTGTGGATTGGCCTCTCCTAGGTGTAAGCTGTGGTCTGGGCCCCTAGGACTAACCCTGGCCTTGTGGTTGTCCTGAACCCAAAGCAGGAGGACCTTTACTTTTCTTACTGGGACCGAAGAATGAACTGGATTGACCTGGACCCCTCTTCTGCTGTCTTCCCCTTCTAGTTTGCTCATTTATTCGGACCCTTTCTACTTTCGATGCAGCATCTACTAATTTGGCAAAATCTGTGATCTCCAATGCTGTTATCATGACTTTGATATTGTCATTGAGCCTTCTTCGAATCTTCTGCACCTCTCTGCCTTTATAGGGACTATCTCCCACCCATACCAGCTCAGTCTGATGAATTCTTGCTCATACTCTATCATTGATAGTTGCCTCTGTCTTAGATTGATAAATTCTCTTCTTCGCTCTTCTAAGTATAATTTATTGACATACTTCTTCCTGAACTCTGTTAAAAAGTAATCTCAGGTGATTTGATTTGGTTGCACCTTACTGGTGACTGTGTCCCACCACTGGTATGCATCATCCTGAAGTAGGGACACAGCAGCCTCTAGGTTCTGCTCGGGGGTGCAATGAAGTTGTTTCAGCACTCTGATTGTTCTATCCAACCAATTTTCAGCTGTCATGGGATCATCCTCCTTCTTTCAAAAGAAATCCACAGCCCCACGTTTTTCGCAGTTTCTCCAAATGGGAC
The DNA here is from genome assembly GCF_030052815.1 of Hevea brasiliensis. Lineage (NCBI taxonomy): Eukaryota > Viridiplantae > Streptophyta > Magnoliopsida > Malpighiales > Euphorbiaceae > Hevea > Hevea brasiliensis. The sequence continues at coordinate 36,253,374 of NC_079497.1, read as the reverse complement.
TTCTGTGGTGCTGGTGGAGGTTGTGGCTGTGGTTGTGGTGGTGGAATTGCCCCTATCATTTACTGGTAAAACTCAATCATTTGTTGAAATAATGCAAACTGAGGTTGGCCAGGTGCCTCAGCTATTGGTGGAGCAGATTCTCCCCTGCCCCCAGATTCAGCCCTTGGTGGAGCACGACTCACTACTCTTCATCAACTGCTCTTTGAGAAGCAAGATCCATATCCTAATCAAAATAAGAAAACAAACAGATCTGCATCAGCGTCACCTCAATACTTACAAATGCAATGCAATGGTATTCACTCTATCTAGGCCCAGAAACGCCTAAACCGATGCTTTGAAACCACTAAATGTGACACCCCTTACCCGTCTACAGTGTAGCCGAGCAAGATATGCCACTCAGTGTGCCGGAGCACCAATTCATATTCCATTACAATTTATCCCTTTTAATTCATTTGTTTACAATTTTTGATAAATCTAAATTTTTCCATAATTTTTATAGAAAATCCGGCAGAGTGCCAGCTATAAATTGGAAAAATAGTTCTTTTGAACCTATTTAAAAGACATTTCCAATATAATTTCCAAATCCAGAACTCCATTATACACACATTTCAACTTAATCTCAAAATTTCAATACTATTTTCAGAATTTTTCTCTTCACATCATCACTTGAAGCACATTCATGAATATTTCTCAACATTTCATTTTTCAACATAATATGCAGAAAATTTCAATAACATGAAATTTCATATCTTTACATTTTCACATAAGCTCAAGAGTTTGTAATTACAATTAAAACTAATACAAAATGCAAAATACAAAATACAACCTAAAGTCGTAATGTCCTACCAAGTGCACTGCAGATGTGAGGTGACTTTGGACTCAGTATGCAGCTCTGAAAGTTCACTCGGTCTGATGTCTGCTAGGCTCCCCAGCTATGTCTCTAGTACTTGTGTGTGGCAAAATCGACACGCTAAGTAATTCTGCTTAGTGGTGACAATATAAAATAAAATAACTAAAATAAAGTAAGTATGCAGAATGTATGTTTACATTTTTAGTAGACTTAATTTCTTATATTTATTGCAGTATTATTCGATTAAAATTTAGTAAGATTTATTATCATTGCTCGATTAACCCATACTAGTCAACTGGGCTAAATAAGTGGGTAAACTGGCACTGGTTCTAAGCACGTTAGACCATCACATCATCGGTCACATTGTGTCTCCCGGTGTGCAATAGAACAGCTAATAAGCTGTAATAATTATCAGGGATAAAACCCAAGTATAACAACTCAAATAACATAGCCAAAGGCTTTTATGTCACAGAATGGCACGTGAGGCCATAAAACACAGAATGGCATGAAGCCATATGCAGTACTGCTAACAGAACCCTATTAGCATGCCAACCTATCCAAACCAATCTTGCTAGGTGTACTAAGGCATGTTACATTATTAAATTATACAATTCTTAAAATCCAAGTTTAGGTGTTACTATTCATTTCATTAGTCAACAAAAAAGTTGACTTGTGCATGGATAATAGATACATTGCTTATAATATTCCCAACATACCACATTTTGCATTCTAAAATTGTTGGTATTGGTTGCCAATACCATTTCCAAGCTTAATGTTAATTGTTCAAAATTTTCAGATTTCAAGCTTTGTGATTACTATTCCATTAGTCATTTTGTCTAGTTACATTTCTTTTTTTGAATCACTCCATTTGGAGTTTTGTAGCTCAAGTTATGGCCCAAAAACCACAACTGGCCGGATTACAAATTTTCCAGATTTTCTGGACTGACCAAATCTACAGTATTTTGAGCAGTGATTTCAGGTCACTTTTTGAATATGTTATGGTCATAATTTGGGTTAGGTTTCTTCATGATAGTTGTACGTCTATATCTCAACTTGTTTCTGGTAAAAGTTCAGGTTAATTTGATCTTTCCACACTGAGTTATGACTGAATGACTAAATATTGTTCCTTTTACCCAAGTAGATTGCAGGTCACCCGGATTAGGGCAATCTTTAGCTCAACTTAGTTTGGTTTTCTGGGCATGGTTTCTTCACCAAAGTTGTGCCATTATATGTCTAGTTTCATGTCCAATTGGTTTTGCACCAATTGAACCTCTACAACTCCAATTATTGCTGCCCAAACCTGCTGGACTCATGCTTAGTCCTGTAGGTCAGCAAGGCAGCAACATTAACTGCAATTCCCACTAATCAAACCACTTCATTTCTTGTTTACACATAACCAAATGGTCACTAATTGACCATTAAAACTTACTTTCATCATTACATGATCAAAGTCTCCATTTTATACCCAAACCCTAACCCTAACATCTCAAATCATGCATTTAACTTGCATTTCATCATCCTAAACAATAGGTTAGTGTTAAGGGCAGCTAGCGTACCATTTTAATTCAAGAAAATCTTCAAAACCCTACCAAATCCAAGGCTGCTGGAATTTTAAGAAAAGTTTACACATGGTATATTTTTAATTTTCATGCAAATTTACATTCCACTCCACTCCTTTAACATGAATCAAAAGAGAATGAGTGAGTTTAGTCACTAACCTTTAATGAAGTAAATTCCAAGCTTATCAAAGCTCCTCCTTTCTATTTCCTTTTCTATCTTTAGCTTTCCCAAGATGTATGAACAATTTTTTGTGAAGACAAAGTTGAGTTTCAAGGTAATTTAGTGGGTGATTTCAAGCTTTCCTAAGCTTCCATGGAGTTTCTCTTCTCTTTCTCTTTCTCTAATATTCCCGTTGGTTTGGAAAGAAAATGGCTGCTGGAATTTTTCTTCTTCTTTTTTTATCTTATTTTGTGTCCCTTTTATCTCTTAAGTCATTTTGTTAAGTGGTGATATGGTGGAAACTCTTAATTACATAAGCATGACATCATAATTCCCAATTTAACTTCTTTTTCTTTCTTTTCTTTTCTACCAAATTTCAATTTAATTTTTAGTAATATTTATTCATATTTGTGTCATAATAATTATTTAATTAACTGGACAAGTCAGCCAAAAATCACCTGTGAAGGCAAAATGACCAAAATGCCCTCCGTTTGGCTTAACAGACTAAAATTGTCTATACCGATTGAAAAATTTTTCTAAGCATTTTCTTGGCATTCTAATGCCATAGAAACCTTAATGACCTTCTCTGGAGTCCCAAAAATTATTTTATGAATTTTCCCTCAGGTGTAGGGCTCCTAGTTGTGAGAACCGCAACTTCCCACTGGGTTACCCATCGCTAGGGCATCGGTCCATTTAACTTGGTTGTATTTTATTTCTAAATTTTTTCCTAAATTTTTCTTATTAATATTTGAGTTAATTATGGTTCCTCACTTTAGTTTAAATATTTTTTCGGACGTTCTAGCTGTCCAAACCGACACTGGTCACTGAAACAGTAGAATGTACGGAGTTGCTACAAGGAGGGTGTTACAGTATTGTCATAAATCATATCAGTGCATATAATCTTTACACCTGAGATAGTATAGTTATCTTATATATAGCTGGTTTGAGTTTGATATTGCTTTCATACTTGTACTGTGTATGGGTATATGGGCATGTGTTGGCTCCTACTAGTTATATATGGAGGTAAGTGTTGATCAAGATGGAATCTGTTTCTCTAAGTAAATAGGGATAAAATCCTATGTTTATTTAATTATTCTTGATCATTCAAGTTCCTAGCTATGACAGATAGATTTAATCAAAAAAGAGTTTCTAACGAGAAAATTTTTTAATCAAGAATTGGAATTAAAATAGAACATAATATTCATAGCAAATGGGGTTTGACATAAACCATGACTTCAGCTCGAATTGGGATTTTGTAATAGAGAGATTCTAGTGCATGGTAACATATGATTATAGGTTCATTTAAGGTAAACCTTATTACTGATTGGGTGGCCATGACATGCTATGCTAGGTGTTAACCATGGTCTATGAGGTGCATAAAATGATTTAGAGAAATCATTTATGGTAAGAAAGAGTTCTGATGATATTAAGAGTTGATATCATATCTCATTGCCAATTAGTGATGAGCCTAGTAAGTCACACACATACACAAGTAATCACCAAATTAAATATGATTTAATTAATTAATTAAAGAGTTTAATTGATTAATTAAAAGGGTCTCGTTTGCAATTAGATTGCAAAGTCCCTAGCATGGCTTGAAACCAAATCTAGATTATTGGATGTATAGTATAAGTTAAATTTATATTTAAAGTGATTAAATATGAATTTAATTAATGAGAAATTAATTAATAAAGATTAATTAATTGATTTATATTTGATATAAATTAATTAGAAGAGGAGAAATAATTAAGATTAAATATAGGTTTGACACTTGGCACAATGTGATTGGGTCAATTAAACCTAGAGCCAATCAGAAGGTGACATGTGGCAAGGGTTTTAAGTGGTGACCTGGCTATATAAGTGTAAGGATGAAAGAACAAAACACAACCAGCTACTGCCTCCCTTTGTGCCACCACCCTTGAGGCTGCAATTCTCTCTTCTTCTTCATCTCTCATTAATTCCAAGAGATTAGCAAGCAATCTCTTGAATTAAAAATACTAGAAATTGTTTCTAGTGTCCTGTTTACATCTTTAATCTCTTAAAAGGCAAAACTTGATTTTCTAATTAATAGAAAAAGCTTTAGAAGCTATTCAAGGGCTGCCATAGATGATCTTGGTGTGGACAAGCTAGAGGGACAACATCTAGTATCCTAAAGACGCATCCCAAAGGTGCTAAACACACTACAGTGCATCAAGAGGTTAGTGCACTTGTTCTTGATCTAATCTAGGGTTCTGAAATTAATCTGATTAATTTTAAAATCTTAAATGGTAAACAAAGATCCAAAAACATATTAAAAGAGTTTTAATATGTTGTTTATCATTGAAATCAAATAGATAAAAATAAATATTGCATGATGCATATGACCCTAGATGAAAATTTTTGAATTCAATGATATAAACTTATGTTTTTCATTCTTCCGCTCCTTCAACTAGATGGATCCATATCCATCTAATCTATTGGTTGGTCAGAATTCTCCAATTCTAACTCTATTTGCCTTTCTTTGCCTCCTTCTTGAACAAACTATTTTTCAAGAAATGTGGCATCTCTACATACCACAACCTTTTGTGATGTAGGCAAATAAAAATAATATCCAAAACTCTCTTTTGGATATCCAATAAATCGACCCTTTTTTTGATCTGGTTTCCAATTTATCAGTATTCAGCTTTTTGATATAAGCTAGACAACCCCAAATCTTAACATGTTTAAGACTTGGTTTTCTTCCATGCCATATCTCATAAGGTGTGGAAGATAATGAATTTGATGGAATCCTATTTAGAATATGCAAAGCTGATTCTAATGCAAATCCCCAAAAGGAGATTGGCATATCAGTATAGCTCATCATACTACGTACCATATACAATAGGGTATGATTTCTCCTTTTAGATACAACATTCAGTTGTGGTGTTCCTGGAGGAGTCAGCTGGGAAACAATGCCATGCTCTTTCAAGTATTCATCAAATTCAGTACTCAAGTATTCACCTCCACGATCTGATCGAAGAGCTTTAATACTTTTTTCCTATTTGATTTTTTACTTCAGATTTAAATTCTTTGAACTTTTCAAAGGATTCATGTTTGTATTTCATCAAATATAAATATCCAAACCTTGATTTATTATCAATAAAGGTAATAAAATAATTAAAACTGCTTCTAGCCATTTCTCTAAATGGGCCACATACATCACTATGTATTAGCTTCAAAATATTTTCAGCTCTTAGCCCTTGTCCAATAAAGGGTGATCTGGTCATTTTGCCCTGAAGGCAGGATTCACAAGTTGGAGTAGGTTCAGAACCCAATGAGGATAGAATCCCGATTTTCTCCAGTTTTGCAATCTTATCTTTTGCAACATGACATAATTTTAAGTGCCAAATATATTTTGAACTTGAGTTGATTTTGACCATGGCATTGCATTCATTTAGATCACTTGCATTCAATTTGTGTTTGTTATTATTATCCAAATAATAAATACCATTATGCATATAACCCGAGCCAACATATTTATTTCCAAAATAAATATTACAAACATCATCTATGAACTGAAACTCATAGCCATCTCTAGTCAAACTAGATATAGAAATAATGTTCTTAAAAGCATCAGGTATATATAAAATATTATTCGAACACAAAACATGTCCAGACATGTAAAAAGATTTAGATTCTATGGCTAAAGCTTCAACAGTTAAGCCATTGCCAATCCGGAGTCTAACATATCGAGAATGCAAGCTGCTACTATTTGCTAGTTCCTGCATATCATAAAAAATGTGAGAACAGGCATCAGTATCTAAAACCCAAGCTATAGATGAACTATGAGCATCATCAACATCTAAATAATAAGATGTAGGCATACCTTCTGAAGGTGTATCCTTCTTATCCTTCAGAGAAGCAAAATACTCTGGGTAGTTCCTTTTCCAGTGCCCATCTTTTTGGCAGTAGAAATGCTTTCCTTTGCCTCCATTAGCTTTGGTCTTCCCTTTCTGTTTAGCTATCTTCTTGGAAGGACCAGGAATTTGAGGTTTCTTTTTCTTATTACCCTTATTCTTATTGGACTTTCCAGCAGAAGAAGATGCAGTCAAAGCTACTTCTTTTCCTTTATTACTTGGCATATTCTTTTGGGCAATAACCAGCATGTTAAGCAGACCAGCCAAGGTGTATTCCTGCTTAGTCATATGGAAATTTTTCACAAAATTTCCAAATGACTCAGGAAGGGACTGAAGTATCAAATCTGTTTGCAGTTGGAAATCCATGTTAAAGTCAAGATGTTCCAGTTGCTCAATAAGCTGAATCATCTTGTGGACATGATCCCCAACATTCTGTTCCTCAGACATCCTCATGCGAAATAGCTACCTAGATATCTCATACCTGGTATTTCTGCTATGTTCACCATATAACTCATTGTAGGTGAAGGAGGATCTCACTTGCATATTGCATAGAAAAAAGCATGTAACACTTGGCTCTCATATCATGCTCCTTCTGTTAGTAGTATGCCCTAGAGCATATCATTTAGTATGTATCTTGTATATATTTTATTAATAAAAAGCATTTTCACTTTTCTGTTTACATAATATATTTATGTGTAATAGAAAAGGTCCATTGATATTTTGTTAGAAATTCTATTCTTAAGTTGTTAAGAATATGAGTGACAGTATTTCTAGCACAAAGTATCATAAATAGGTTCACAATCTAGGATACTTCACAATAAGGACATGACTTATCCAGTAAGACTGTATTCATGTTTGTTCCCAAATTATTTATACGAGATATAAATAAGATGGAATGGTGAGTCTCATGCCATATAACAAACATGATAGGCACTTATACATAATAAGTAGGCTGAACCAGTGACATTTATGGCAAGCACATGGAGTTTACTCTTGTCAATGTTGTCATAAATCTTATTAGTGCATATAATATTTAGACCTGAGATAGCACAGTTATCTTGTATATAGGTGGTTTGAGTTTGATACTGCTTTCATACTTGTACTGTGTAAGGGTATATGGGCATGTGTTGGCTCCTACTAGTTATATATAGAGGTAGGTGTTAATCAAGATGGAATTTGTTCCTCTAAGTAAATAGGGATAAAATCCTATATTCATTTAATTGTTCTTGATGTTTCAAGTTCTGCCCAGGACAGGTAGATTTAATTAGAAAAGAGTTTCTAATGAGAAAATCTTTTTAATCAGGAACTGGAATTAAAAGAGAACATAAGATTCATAGCAAATGGGGTTTGACATAAACTATGACTCCAGCTCAAATTGGGATTTTATAACAGAGAGATTCTAGTGCATGGTAACATATGATTATAGGTTCATTTAAGGTGAACCTTATTACTAATTTGATGGCCATGGCATGCTATGCTAGATGTTAACCATGGTCTATGAGGTGCATAAAATGATTTAGAGAAATCATGTATGGTAAGAAAGAGTTCTGATGATATTAAGAGTTGATATCATGTCTCATTGCCAATTAGTGATGAGCCTAGTAAGTCACACATATACAGAAGTAATCAACAAATTAAATATGATTTAATTAATTAATTAAAGAGTTTAATTGATTAATTAAATAGATTTAATTTGCAATTAGATTGCAAAGTCCCTAGCATGGCTTGAAACCAAATCTAGGTTATTGGATGTATTGTATAAGTTAAATTTATATTTAAAGTGTTTAAATATGAATTTAATTAATGAGAAATTAATTAATAGAGATTAATTAATTAATTTATATTTGATATAAATTGATTAAAAGAAGAGAAATAATTATTTTGGGTTGAGAACTCAAAATTAAGACACAGGGGTATTTTGGTCATTTCACAGGGTGACATGTGGCACCATGAGATGGTGACACATAGCACTACACATGAGCTTGCCATATGTCTTTTAATCATGTAAGATGGTTAAAATCAAGATTAAATATAGGTTTGACACTTGGCATAAAGTGATTGGGCAATTAAACCTAGAGTAAATCAAAAGGTGACATGTGGCAAGGGTTTTAAGTGGTGACCTAGCTGTAAAAGTGTTGTTATGAAAAGAAAACATAACAGGATGCCATTCATTCCTTGGTGCCGCCACCAAAAGAGCACTCTCCCTTCTCTTCTTCTTCATCTCTCATCAATTCAAAGAGATTAGCAAACAATCTCTTGAGTTAAAATACTAGAAATTATTTCTAGTGTCCAGTTTACATCTGTAATCTCTCAAAAGGAAAAACTTGATTTTCTAATTCATAGAAAATGCTATTAATTTTTTGATAATAATGAGCACAAAACAACCACCACCATCCAATATCCTTGCAAGCATACTTAATCGCAATAGGTTGACAGGACCTAATCTGTCTGATTGGCTAAGAAATTTGAAACTTGTCCTAAACATTAAACATATAGGATATGTTCTAGACTCAAATGTTCCTTGTCCCTTACCTCTAGAGGCCACTCAAAAGGAACATGAAACTTTGGACAAGTGGAAGGAGCATGATATGAGAGCTAAGTGTTACATTCTTGCTTCCATGAGTAATGAGTTATAAAAGCAGCATGAAAATATGCAGAGTGCGAGTGAGATCCTCCTTCACCTGTAAGAGTTGTATGGTGAGCACAGCAGGAATGCTAGGTATGAGATATCTAGACAGCTATTTCGCATGAGGATGTCTAAGGGACAGAATGTTGGAGATCATGTCCACAAGATGATTCGATTAATTGAGTAACTGGAACATCTTGATTTTAACATGGATTTCTAATTTGGAAATTTTGTAACAAATTTCCTTATGACTAAGCAGGAATGTACCTTGGCTGGTTTACTCAATATGCTGGTTATTGCCCAAAAGAACATGCCGGGCAATAAAGGAAAAGAGATAGCTTTGATTGCATCTTCTTTTGTTGGAAAGTCCAATAAGAAGTAGGTGTAACACTCCTATTTGCATAGCCTGGTATATTTCACTGTTCTGATGATCGGTGTCGGTCTGGATAATGAAGGGGATTAGAACCACATCTAAAACAACTAGATAAGTACTAAAAACAAATAATTAGTAATTGTCAAATGGTTAAGTATAAATAAGAAAAACAGAACACAAGAAGTTAAATGAGCTGAGAGTCACAGCGATGGGTGACCTTCTCGGGAAGGACTGTGAGGTCGATTTACACTCAAATTTCGAACTGTAAAATGTGACGCCGCGATCCTTAGGACTATTGCGAACACAGTGAAAAAGAGAAAATCACGAAAAAGAATTGTTAAGCAGGTCAAAAAATTAGGTCAGAGATTCGGAAGAAATATTGAATTATTTGCAATCCGGATCGAACCGACGCGGGGCAATTTAGTCAATTTACCCCTAGAGCTGACTCCTGACCTAACTGTCCAATAAAATCAAAGAAAAGAAAATTTCAGGATCAAGAATTAAATTAAAGAACTAAAGAAAAATTAAAAAAAAAAAGAAAAATAAAAAGTTGAAAAATGGTCATTTATGACCAATTGTGATGTGTAGGAAGTGTTAGAACCAAATTGAAATTCGGATTGGATATGGTCATTCTGCAGGCAGCATGACCAAGATCTCTTTCAGGGACCAAAACTAAAAATTTACCAACCCAATTGGTGTAAGGCCAATTGGGAATGAAACTAGACACAAAATGGCACATTTTTCATTTAGGAATCATGCCTAGAAAGTGACCATAGCATAGTGAACAAAGTGGCCAAAACCGGAATTGGGCACACTGCCCTGTACAAAAATGACCAAATGAATGGTGTTTGTTCATTTACCCATAACTTGAGCTAGGTAGGTCCAAATGACCTGAACTTTTACCAGTAGAAAGTGAGACATAGCCCTACAACTTTCATGAAGAACATAAGTCCAAATTATGCCCTTAACCAAGTCATTTAGCCACCCAAAATTAGTAACCTAAAATTGCCAGAACCAAGTTGGCGCCCAGAAAATCTGGGTTAGACCCATCCGGCTAGCCATGTTCAAATGGCTATAACTTGAGCTGAAAAACTCCAAATAGAGGGTTTCAAAAAGGGAAATAAAGTTAAAACAATAAGGAACAACTTCTATGAAGAAAACCTAGCCAAATTCTAACAGCAACATGACCAATGGAATAGTACAAAATAGGATACCAAAACTAAAAATTTGAAATTTGTGCCTAAAAGACTTAAGATATGAGAAAACAACCACAATCAAAACCAACAAATTAGGTAACCAAAATGTGGTATGTGGGTGAAATTAGAATTCCCATACCTATTAAGCAATAGAAAGTCAACAAATTGACTTGAATAGTGTCGTGAATAGTAACCCCAAAATACAAATTTCAAAGAACGTCAAGTTTAGCATATTAAAGCTAGGTATAAGTGTATTTGAATTTGTTTTTGGATTCATGATAAGTTGTAATACTGAAACACTGTGAAACTGTATGTTTCAGTGGAAAAGAATACCGGGAAAGAACCTGAGGCATCGAGTCAAGGCCAAGAGGCGACTCGCTTAAGGTTTGTGCACAACATAGAATTTTCTATAAATTTTCTTTTACAAATTGTTTTGAATGAATTGTGATATTAAGTTGTGACATAATTGTATTAAAATTTTTATTATGCTTTTGACTTAAATTGTTGAAATTTTACTTGTATGTGTTTGAAATGATAATAAATGTTTGATAAATTGTTAAGATATTTTTGAAACCATTGTGTCATAACCATATATTTGAATACCTCACTAGCATGACTAGTGGGGGAAATTAGTTTCAAATTTTGATTCCTTCTCTGGCTGAAGTGTTGAGGTGTTTGCCAGTAGAAAAAGAAATTGAATGGATATCCATATATTTGAGCTACCTAGCCTTGTGATGTGACTTCTCATAAGCCTCTGGCTATTGAGATGATTATTGTTTCGAATGGCATGATATAACTGTGTGTTTTGATAAAATTTGTTTTGAGACTTTCAAAAAGAAATTGTTTGAATAAAAGCTTATAAATAATGTTTTGTCTTTATTTCTCATATTCAGTTCAATTTTTGAATAAATATGATTTAAATTCTGCATAAATGTTATTTTAGTATGTTATGCACCACTGAGTCATAGTACTCAGCGATGGCTATTATTGCTTTCGCAGATATTGAGACTAAAGGAGCAGCAGAGTGAGCTGCTAAGGATTGTGGAGCCACCTTCCCTAAAGTTCTGTCGGGTATATTTTATACCCTGATTATAATAATTATTTTGATGTATGTAAATGTATGTACATGTAGAACTGGTCATGAGCAGTTGTATAAAGTTTCTAATAATATTAGTTTGGAATTTTCTAATGTAATTTCTGGTTGGATGAATGTAATTTGTTTTGACTTTAGTGAAAAATTAATGAAAGTATTTTGTTTTAATTTGAATGAAATTACTTAGTGTTATTTTTTATGATGTTTGAATTGAAAATTATTGATTTGAATTTTGGAATTTGAGAAATGATGTTGAAGTTTGTTGTGGTGGGTGTTGAAGTTATTGAGTTGATGAGATAAATCATTAGAAGTGTCTTTTTCAGGTATTTGAAGTACTGCTTTATCAAAATACAGATGGCACTCTGCCAAAATTTTTCTAAAATTTGTGAAAAAATAAAAAGGGACAAAAATTTTAACTAGTTTTAAAACTCTAATAAAATGTTTTAATACCTATTAAAAAATGCTCACTACTTCTAAAAGGTAAGAAAATGATTTTAAAATCCCTTGTAGGGTACTTAATGAGTTATCGGTAGGTAAAGTTTGGTAGTTCATTAGGTATTCTACAGGATCATGTTATGCCTTACAAAGGGGTAAGGTGTGACATGTTTTAGTGGTATCAGAGCAAAATTTTTAAAGTATGTTTTAATTTATGAATTTGTGTCTTTTTTTTGTTTTGTTAAGTAAAATTGTTCAATGTCCTTATTTGTTACATGCAATGCATTACATCATAAATATGAACTAATAGAGGGAATCTCTTTATGTTATTTATTCAGGAGATATCCTAACTCCATATTGAAATGGAAGAAGGGGATCACTCTGTTTAGCAATCTGTTGAAGCTGAGGCACAAGGGGAAGCTCTAACTCTACAAAATGTAAGTGGCTTAATGGCATCAGGCCCACAAGTGTCGTAGTTTTCTGCACAGTTCACACAGCAGATGGCGGCAATGTTTCAACAAACGACTGGGGGTATGCCTGCTCAAGCTCCAACCCAGACTACTGTGGTGCAACCTCAAGCTCCAGTCAGATAGTATGACAAGCTGTTGAAGTATGGGGCCACGAAACTTAAGGGTATAGTAGACCCACTAGAGGCAGAGCAATGGCTGGAAAGAATGGACAGAGTATTTAAGAAATTGCACTGCCAAGTGAGCTGAAATTTAAATATTCGGTATCTTTGCTACAAGGGGATGCTTATGATTGGTGGAAGATCATCCCCTACAGCTTGGCTGAGCCACCAGTACTGACCTGGGATGACTTCATCAGAGAGTTCAGATAGAAATACGTCCTAGATGCATATGTGGATCAGAAATTGCAAGAATTTTTTAGTCTGAAGCAAGGCAACTGATTAGTGGCAGAATATGGGAGAGAGTTCTCCCGCTTAAGCCACTATGCTGGGAGTCTCCTGTCTACCAGCAAGGAAAGGTGCAAGGGATTTGAGACTGGATTGAAGCTTAGTTTGAGGATGCAAGTAGTGGGATTAAGACACAACAACTTCTCTGAGCTCATTTCTTAGGCACTTGAGTTAGAAAGAATTGAATTAGAAGCGATCCCGATAAAAGAAAAATCAGAGAAGACTGAGAAATCAAGGAAAGATAAAGGGGAAAAGTTAGTAGAGCAAAGTCGTAGTGGTACCGCTGGGAAGAAGAAAAAATTTAGGGGACCTAGCAGAGGTCGAGGAGGAAGGTTTGGAGGGGCAGATTCTTTGGTTAGAGACCTCCTAGATCTAGTCAGTAGTCGACCAGGGGTTTATATCCTGCGCGCCCCTGTGAGACTTGTGGCAAGATTCATTGGGGAGAATGCTATTGGGCAACAGGAGCTTGCTAAGAACTGCACCAGTGCCATTAGATTTGGGCCAGCTCCTATAACTGCAGAAGGGTCTGTTCAGAGTTTTGCTTTCAGAGGTTCACAACCGATTAGCAAACCAAGAGGCAGAAGTAGAGGCAATGCTTCTAGCAGTCAGGGTACTGTTAACCAGTCAGCACAAAGGAGTGCTTCGGCCAGAGTTTACATGATGAGACAACGGGAAGAGGCTGAAACTTACGATGTGTTAGCCAGTACATTCTCTATCTCTTATCAAGAAGTATTTGTGTTGTTTGATCCGAGTTCAATCCCCTCGTATGTTAGTGCTAGCATAGTCAGTTTACTTGCTGTTCCATGTGTCAAAATGGGTTTTGAAGTGCTAGAAACTAGTCTGTTAGGACAAGAGGTTTGGGTCAACTGAACCTATAAAGACTGTCTTTTGGTGATCCAATGACATGTTTTTCTGTCAGATTTGATTGAAATGCCCTTCAGAGATTATGATATCATCTTGGGCATGGATTGGCTAGCCAAGCATGATGCCATGATTGACTATAGACTGAAAACAGTCACTTTTGGTCTCCTTCTGTACGGTGATGTGGTAATACATGAGGAAAGGCATTTACTGCCATCAAACATCATTTCGGCTATACTAGCTAGAAGGATGATCAGAAAGGGGTGTGAAGTATACTTGGCACATGTGATAGACACCCAAGTGGGGAGTTTAACACTAAGGGACATCCCTACAGTATGTGACTTTCCAGATGTGTTTCCTGATGAATTGCTAGGATTACCTCTAGAAAGAGAAGTGCAGTTTGAGATTGATGTCATGCCTGGTGTGGATCCAATTTCCATAACACCATATAGAATGGCACCAGCAGAATTGAAAGAGTTGATAGTGCAGTTGCAAGAGCTGCTTGACAAGGGCTTTATCCACCCTAGTGTGTCACCTTGGGGAGCACCAGTGTTGTTTGTTAAGAAGAAGGATGGCACTCTCTGCTTATGTATCAACTATCAGCAGTTGAATAAGGTGACAATAAAGAACAGATACCCATTGCCCCGCATTGATGACTTGTTTGATCAATTGAGGGGTGCAGCTGTGTTCTCCAAAATTGACCTGAGATTGGGTTATTATTATCTGAAAGTACAAGAGCAGAGTATTCCTAAAACTACCTTTAGAGCCTGCTATGGCCATTATGAGTTCTTAGTCATGCTATTCGGGTTAACAAATGCTCTGGCTGCTTTTATGGATCTGATGAACACTATCTTCAAACCATACCTCGACCAGTTTGTTGTGGTATCCATAGATGATATATTGGTCTATTCGAGGATTGCAGAAGAGCATGATAGATATCTGCAAATTGTACTGCAGACTTTGAGGGAGAAACAACTACACGCTAAATTATCGAAGTGTGAATTTTGGCTGAAAGAAATATCTTTATTGGGGCACGTAGTATCGGTAGAGGGCATCAAGGTAGATCCAAGTAAGATAGAAGCTGTCCTTAATTGGAGGGCACCCAGAAATATCACGGAGATTCACAGTTTTCTGGGTTTTAGCTGGATACTACAGTTTATTTGTGAAAGGGTTTTTCATGTTGGCATCTCCATTGACTAAGCTACTTCGAAAAGATGGGAAATTTTAGTGGACAGATAAATGCCAATAGAGTTTTGATTAATTGAAGAGGCGTTTGACTGAGGCTCTAGTCCTGACTTTACCTACCCCAGGTAAAGAATACGTAGTTTATAGTGATGCTTCTCACAATGGGTTAGGTTGTGTATTGATGCAAGAACGAAATGTCATTGGTTATGCATCACACCGGCTGAAACTACATGAGAGGAATTATCCCACACATAACTTACAGCTTGCAGCTATTGTGTTTACTCTTAAGATCTGGAGGCACTATTCATATGGGGTGAAGTGCTACATCTACACAGATCATAAGAGTTTGAAGTATCTAGGCACTCAGAAGGAGTTGAATTTGAGACAGAGGAGATGGTTAGAGTTGATAAAAGACTATGATTGTCTGATAGACTATCAGCAAGAGAAAGCTAATGTTGTGGCTAACGCCTTAAGACGCAAGACTATGACAAGTCTACGGGTTACTCTTTTGTCTATGGTGAAGGAACGGAACCATGAAAAACACAAGTTTATACCATTGAATTCAAAAATTTTCACCTAGGGTCACATGCATCATGCAAGATTTATTTTTATCCATTTAATTTCTATGATAAACAACATATTAAAACTCTTTTAATATGTTTTTGGATCTGTATTTACCATTTAAGATTTTAGAATTAATCAGATTAATTTTAGAACCATAGATGAAATCAAGAACAAATACACTAACCTCTTGATGCACTACAGCGTATTTGTGCCTTTAGGATGCATCTTTAGGACACCAGATGTTGTCCCTGTAGCTTGTCCACACCAAGTTCACCTATGGCAGCCCTTGAACAGCTTTTAAAGCTTTTTTTTATTAATTAGAAAATTAAGTTTTGCCTTTTAAGAGATTAAATATGTAAACAGGACACTAGAAACGATTTTTAGTATTTTTAATTCAAGAGATTGTTTTGTAATCTCTTGGAATATATGAGAGATGAAGAAAAAGAGAGAATAGGAGTCTCAAGGGTGGCGGCACTAAGGAGGCAGCAGCTGGTTATATTTTTTTTCTTTTCAAAATGACACTTATATAGCAAGGTCACCACTTAAAACCCTTGCCACATGTCACCTTCTGATTGGTTCTAGGTTTAATTGACCCAATCAAATTGTGCCAAGTGTCAAACCTATATTTAATCATAATTTTAATCATCTTACATGATTAAAAGACATTTGGCAAGCTTTATGTGTAGTGCCATGTGTCACCATCACATCGTGCCACATGTCACCCTGTGAAATGACCAAAATGCTCCTGTGTCTTAATTTTGAGTTCTCAACTAAAAATAATTATTTCTCTTCTTCTAATCAATTTATATCAAATATAAATTAATTAATTAAAAAGTTCTCATTAATTAAATTCATATTTAAACACTTTAAATATAAATTTAACTTATACTATACATCCAATATTCTAGATTTGGTTTCAAGTCATGTTAGGCACTTTGAAATATAATTGCAAACCAAACCTATTTAATTAATCAATTAAACTCTTTAATTAATTAATTAAATCATATTTAATTTGGTGATTACTTGTGTATGTTTGTGGCTTACTAGGCTCATCACTAATTAGTAATGAGACATGATATCAACTCTTAATATCATCAGAACTCTTTCTTACCATAAATGATTTCTCTAAACCATTTTATGCACCTTATAGACCATGGTTAACACCTAGCATAGCATGCCATGGCCACCTAATCAGTAATAAGGTTTACCTTAAATGAACTTATAATAATATGTTACCATGCACTAGAATCTCTCTGTTACAAAATCCCAATTAAAGCTGGAGTCATGGTTTATGTCAAACTCCATTTGCTATGAATATTATGTTATCTTTTAATTCCAGTTCTTGACTACAAGATTTTCTCATCAGAAACTCTTTTATGATTAAATCTATCCGTCCTGGCCAGGAACTTGAAATATCAAGAACAATTAAATGAACATAGGATTTTATCCCTATTTACTTAGAGGAACATATTCCATCTTGATCAACACCTACCTCCATATATAACTAGTAGTAGCCAACAAATGCCCATATACCCATACATAGTACAAGTATGAAAGCAGCATCATACTCAAACAACCTATATACAAGATAACTGTGCTATCTTAAGTCTAAAGATTATATGCACTGATATGATTTATGACAATACATTAAAAAGAGTAAACTCCATGTGCTTATCATAAGTGTCACTGGTTCAGCCTACTTATCATGATAAGTGCCTATCATGTTTGGCATATGGCATGAGACTCAACATTCCATCTTATTTATATCTCATGTAAATAACTTGGGAATAAACATGAATACAATCTTTCTGAATAAGTCATGTCCTTATTATGAAGTATCCTCGATTGTGAACTTATTTATGATACTTTGTGCTAGAGATACTGTCACTCATATTCTTAACAACTTAAGAATAATATTTCTAACAAAATATCAATGGACCTTTTCTATTACACATAAATATATTATGTAAACGGAAAAGTGAAAATGCCTTTTATTAATAAAAACATGTACAAGATACATACTAAATGATATGCTCTAGGGCATACTACTAACAATCTCCCACTAGCACTAGAGTCATTCATTACAATATCTTAGACCCATCTACTCAAGATGTTGGTCTAGCTGAGTCTGTGACATAGGCTTAATGAATGGATCAGCTGGATTTTTAGCTGATGCTATTTTCTACATGGCTACATCGCCTCATCCAACTATTTCTCTGACAATGTGGTAGTGCCTTTCTATGTGTTTGGATTTCTAGTGAGACCTAGATTCCTTAGCCTGTATGACTGCTCCATTGTTGTCATACTGTATTGGAACTGCTGACTCAATGGAAGGAACTACTGCAAGTTCTGTCACGAACTTCTTTATCCAAACAGCTTCCTTTGTAGCATCTGATGCAGCAATATACTCAGCCTCGATAGTGGAATCTACAATCATACTCTGTTTGGAACACTTCCAACTGACTGCACCCTCTATTGCAAATAAACACATACCCAGAGGTAGACTTTCTATCATCGACATCTGACTAAAAATCAGAATCAATATAACCAACCAATTGCAAGTCTCCACCTATATAGATCAAGAATAAATCCTTAGTTCTTCTCAAGTACGTAAGGATATTCTTGACAGCTATCCAGTGTTCCAAACCTGGATTGGATTGATACCTGCTAGTTTAACAAACAGCATATGCGATATCCAGCCTAGTACACAACATTGCATACATTAAACTTCTAATAGCCAAAGCATATGGAATTGAAGGAACGGAAGCGTGAAAAACATAAGTTTATACCATTGAATTCAAAAAATTTTCATCTAGGTTCACATGCATCATGCAAGATTTACTTTTATCTATTTAATTTCAATGATAAACAACATATTAAAACTCTTTTAATATGTTTTTGGATCTGTATTTGTTATTTAAGATTTTTAAATTAATCAAATTAATTTTAGAACCCTAGATTAAATCAAGAATGATTACACTAACCTCTTGATGTACTGCAGCGTGTCTGTGCCTTTGAGATTCGTCTTTAGGAAACTAGATGTTGTTCCTCTAGCTTGTCCACACCAAGAACACCTATGGCAGCCCTTGAACAGCTTCTAAAGCTTTTTTTATTAATTAGAAATTCAAGTTCTGCCTTTTAAGAGATTAGAGATGTAAATAGGACACTAGAAATAATTTCTAGTATTTTTAATTCAAGAGATTGATGGCTAATCTCTTTGAATTGATGAGAGATAAAGGGGAAGAGAGGGAGAGCTTCAAAATGGCATGAAAAAGGAGTGTGGCTGCTGGTTGTTTTTATTTTCTCATAACAACACTTATATAGCTAGGTTAACACATTAAACCCTTGCCACATGTCACCCTTTGATTAGCTCTAGGTTTAAGTGACCCAATCACATTGTGCCAAGTGTCAAACCTATATTTAATCTTAATTTTAATCATCTTACATGATTAAGAAACATTTGGAAAGCTTATGGTGCCACGTGTCACACTGCGAAATGACCAAAATGCCCCTGTGTCTTAATTTTGAGTTTTTAAACCAAAATAATTATTTCTCTTCTTCTAATTAATTTATATCAAATATAACTTTATTAATTAATCTTTATTAATTAATTTCTCATTAATTAAATTCATATTTAAACACTTTAAATATAAATTTAACTTATACTATACATCCAATAATCTAGATTTGGTTTCAAGTCATGCTAGGGACTTTGCAATCTAATTGCAAATCAAACATATTTAATTAATCAATGAAACTCTTTAATTAATTAATTAAATCATATTTAAATAGGTGATAACTTATTTATGTGTGTGACTTACTAGGCTCATCACTAATTGGCAATGAGACATGATATCAACTCTTAATATCATCATAACTCTTTCTTACCATAAATGATTTATCGGAATCAATTTGTGCACCTCATAGACCATGGTTAACACCTAGCATAGCATGCCATGGACACCCTGTTACACCCCTCACCCGACTACAGTGTAGCCGAGCAAGGCGTGCTACATTCGGTGCCGGAGCACCCTAACTTATCTTACATTATTTTTTTTAAATAATTTTGAATTTATTTAATTTAATATCAATTATTTTTCTATGGAGAAGCCAGCGGAGTTTCCCCTATTTTATTATCGTTTGGCGTATTTCAATATTCACCTGTTTGAAATTCAACAATATTTCTAAAAATAAAATCTTATCCATGCTAATCATAATTATCTCATCCTTCATTCTCATAATTTTCTCATATTTCAAATCTCATCCATACATTTCAATTTCATAAATCATTTCCATATATTTCCATTCATACTCAATTCATATGTAAACATTCTCAATTTACATAAGCAAAATTTTCAAATTTCCTTAATTTACATAATTTACAAAATAATTACAAAATTTCATAATTTACATGATATACAAATTAATTACAATTTGCTAATTTATATTACAGTATAAGAAATAATTAACATACACAAAATACATGATATGCTTAATGTGAGCCCTATCTACATGCATTGCTGAGGAGGTGACAACCTTTAACACTCTGCAGATCAAAACTCCCAAAATTTCCAGTCAAACGTCCATTGGGTTCTAGCTTCAGTACCTGCGCGAAGGAAACAATTCCATCGCGCTAAGCATTGCTGCTTAGTGGTGCAATAATAGAACAAGGAAATAATATACAAATAAAGATAGAAATAAAACATCATTCAAATAATTAAGATCTATTTATACTTCACATGCGGTTTCTAAAATTTAATATGTTTTATCCTAATTTAGTCTTCATTGAAAGTGTTTATTTCGCCAATGTACAGTAATAATATACAAAGAAAAATGATCTGAAAATAATAAATTTATGCTTATATTATTATATAAGTCACATTTGCAATATTTATTTATGTTATAATTTTCTTTGCTAATCTTTTAGCATTTTCTCTATACTTGCTAGGTTGTCTCAGATTATTTCATAATAAGTAAATTTTGATATCGGTCCAGTTCATTTCGATTCTTTCTAATAAATAACTATTCTAATTTATTTTAGGTCATCTTACTCATTTACTTAATTTCTAATATTTTTAATTACTAATATTCTTAACTTATTTCAATAAATTTCACTGCCCAAGTAACCTATGACAGGCTGACTAAACTGGATAACGGGTCGTTGGCACTGGACACCGCGGTGTCTCGGGCCGTCATACCATGGGACGCGGAACGTCAACCACATATGCAGTCAGTATGGCTAAAAAACCATAATAACACATAATCGGGCGTAGAAGCCATGAATGTTGGCATAATGCCATGAATGCAGGCATAAAGCCATGAATACGGGCATAAAGCCAAGAATACAGGCATAAAGCCTTTCGCAGTACTGCTAAAACAATACCCTATTAGCATGCCAAACTATCCAATCTGACACACATGTCTAGGCAATACAAGGGCACATAATATCATTAAACATTTATATATTGTGTTTTATGACTTCATTATTTCATAATAAATTTCAATTATAATTCATACATTCATTTGATCATTTATATGATCACAATTCACATCAATTATCCTTTTTATACCATTGTACTCAAAATACTTCTCCTTTCTACAATAATGAGAACTAATGTCTCATTCATACATTAATATGGTTCATTTATTCATTCTTTATGTTATTCATATTAATCACAATTCTAAACAATGGTTCACATGTACCATTGTATTCAAAACATTTTTCCTTTTCTCATTTATACATTCAAGAATCTACTTATGTAATTGCAAATTTTATATTTCAAGTTGAGTTATTAATATTTTATGAATTCCATTTGTGATGGGCATATAAGCCCTAACTATCTATTCATATCAATTAGGTGACTTATTTTTCATGTTTCAAGTAATCCATAAATATTTCATGGATTTCAAATTTATGGCCTTAATTTCTTTTTAACAATTTTGACTAGGATGCATAGTCCACATTTGTCATACAATTCTAAGCATTTAAGCTTAGAATTGGTTATAGGTCTTCATCTTAATTTACTAATCATTTTGATTACTATTCACCTTACTAGTCAACCAAAATGTTGATTTTTTTATACTTAATGGATATATTAATTCTAATTACACCAAGATCCCACATTTTGAGTTTTACATTTGTTAGTATTAATTGCCAATTGCAATTTAAAGTCCCCTAAATGCATTTCTAATTTCACATTTGAATTTCAAGTTTTGGTGTCACTATTCACCTCATTGGTCAACAAAAATGTTGACTTTTGGATAGAAAATAGGTACATTGGTTTTGACACTCCAAACATACCACATTTTGCATTTAAAACTTGTTGGAAGTGATCACCATTACCATTTCTAAGCCTAACACTAAGTGGCAGAATTTTCAGTTTTTGTACCATAAGTTTACTGTTCTATTAGGGATTGTTACAGTGGAAATTTGAGGAAGTGGTAAACATGAAAGTTGTTCCTTATTTTGTCTAGTTAAATTTTCTTTTTTGAATAACTCCATTTGGAGTTTTTTAGCTCTAGATATGGTCCAAAAACCACAGCTGGCCGGATTTCAATTCTGCAGAATTTACCAAATCTACAGTACCATGAACAGTGATTATGACTGCCATTTGAGTTAGGTTCTGGTCATAATTTGGAGTAGGTTTCTTCATGAAAATTGTTTGCCTATGTCTTAACTTGTTGCTGTAAAAATTTCAGGTCAATTGACCATTTCTACAGTGAGTTATGGCCAAATGAATAGTTACTGTTCATTTGGTCATTCTGCAGAATTGGCTTGCAGGGTACCCGGATTGGGGCCAACTTTTGGTCTACTTGCTTTGGTCTTTTGGGCATGGTTTCTTCAGAAAAAATGTGTCATTATAAGTCTAGTTTCATGTCCAATTGGCCAAACACCAATTGGACCTACACAGCCAAAGATATGACAGTCCAAACAGGCTGGACTCATAGCCTCCCTGCTGCTGTCACTAGGCAGCATGCCCATTTCAGTTTGCCATGCAATAGTTCACTCCTAATTATGGTCAACTTACCCCAAATGGTCACTAATTGACCATTAGAATGTTTTTTAACAATTTCCTAAGCAAATTCAAATTTTCACTCCCAAACCCTAGCTCAAAGTCAAGGTTTTCACAAATTTCCTTAGTTAACTCTTTCATTCCTTATATATATATATATACACTTTAAACATAATCTCTAATTCACTCTAAGTCCATTAAAACAATCAAACTCATTCCTTCCTTAGGGCTGCTAAAATTCATGGTATACATACACATGAATTCTTTTCATTTAATTTACAAATTCTTGTTCACTTTAAGTCCTTAACATGGAATGAAAGGGATTTAGGTATAAATATGCACTAACCTTTTTGAAGCCAACCTTGAGCTTGTTATTCTTCAAGATTTCTCCTAGAATCATAATAATCATAATCAATTATAACTTCACTTTCCTAAATTAAATATCCAATAAAAATTCAACAGCATTTCCCCTTAAATTGGACTAAACTCCTATCATAAATCTTAAATCCACAACCACCCATTAATACCCAATCTGGCAGCTTGTGCATTCAAATTTATATATAATGATCTAACCGTTAGATAAATACCAAATTTTAACCATCTATTCAAGACATCCCTATACAATATCAGTAAAAATTTTAGCATCAAATAATCTCTATATCATGAGATATCAAAACATTCATTCAACCCTTCAAAATCTGAATTTTTGCAGAAATCAGTCTTACTCAGATAGCTCATGCAAAATAATTTATATCTCATAAACCACAAGTCTAAAATTCACCAAATTTTAACCCAGCAGCCTCAACATCCCAAATATCATTTGTACCAAATTTCATAATTTTATAAGCATCCTAACTATTTATTTTTCTCAAATTTCAGTAGCCAAAATTCAGAATTCAACCTACAGACAGCCTGTGTTCAACAATATATTTCTCCAAATCCAACCGTT
The DNA here is from genome assembly GCF_030052815.1 of Hevea brasiliensis. NCBI lineage: Eukaryota > Viridiplantae > Streptophyta > Magnoliopsida > Malpighiales > Euphorbiaceae > Hevea > Hevea brasiliensis. The sequence goes on along the minus strand of NC_079497.1, from coordinate 36,229,722 downwards.
GAACAATCACCAAATTTTAACCATAACTTCCACACATACATACCTCAAACATATCCAAAACTCAGCCGTAGATGTTGAGCCAAACTCACCTGGACGGAAGAGAAAGATGCTGCCCTGCTGAACCCCTATTTCTACTACTGTTCATCTCCTTCTCCTTCTTCCTTCCTTTCTTTCTTTCTCTTTCTTTCTTATTCCAGCCCGTATGAAGAAGGAAAATGCTGGTTTCCTTTGTTTTTTTATCTCATTTTAAGTCATTTTTATCTCTTTTTATTGGTTTGTCAAATGGTGATTGGAGGGGGCTTTTAAATGACATCATCATATGTCATAATTAAGCATTTTCCTTCATTTTCTTTTCTTCTTTTCTCTACTCATTTTCAATTCAATTTTTAGTAATGTTTATTCATATTTTATGTCATATTAATTATTTACTCAACTGGACAAGTCGGCCAAAAATCGTCTCTAAAGGCGAAATGACCAAAATGCCATCCATTTGGCTTAACGGGTTAAAATTGTCTGTACCGATTGAAAAATTTTTCTAAATATTTTCTTGGCATTCTAATGCCATAGGAACCTCAATGACCCTTCTCTGGAGTCCCAAAAATTATTTTATGAATTTTTCCCCGGGTCTAGGACTCCTCGTTGCAAAAACCGCAACTTCACTCTGGTTGCCCATCGCTTGGGCACCGGCTCGTTTAACTTGGTTGTATTTTATTTCTAAAATTTTTCCTAAATTTTTCTTATTAATATTTGAGTTAATTATGGTTCCTGACTTTAGTTTAAATATTTTTCCGGACGTTCTAGCTGTCCGGACCGACACCGGTCACCGGAACAGTAGAATGTATGGAGTTGCTATCGGGAGGGTGTTACAACTCTTCCCCTCTTATTTAAATTTCGTCCTCGAAATTTAAATAAGAGGGGAAGAGTTGTAACACCCTCCCGATAGCAACTCCATACATTACTGGGTGTAGGTATCTAAGATAATTCTTTTATCTTTCTATTGCTCCCTCTGTCTACTTCTTTTATATATATAGTACCATTTAGTCTTTCTGAATATATCATTATACACTTAGGCATATGATAAAGAAAATACTTTACCTCAAAATGGAGAAAACAGTTCTTCGGAACCTGTGAAAAACACTTCCAATAAACATATTCATTCATTCTCAACTCCAATATCATCACAAAACTCAATATCAAGATCTCAACATTTCAATTTCAATTCTCAATCATCCATCACATGTGATGATCACATATAAATCATAAATAACCATTTACTTTTCCATTCACAAATACCATTTTCATAATTTACATAAACTTCAATATACATTACACAAGTTTAATTACATATGAGAAAATCAAAATTAAGTTACAAAATGTCAAAATGACACCTAGTGTCCTACCAATGCAATCGCAGAGTTGAGGTGACACGACACCGTGCAGAGTCTGGGATGGACTCACCCAGTCTGTGGTCTACTGGGCTTACGATCTGTATCTCCAGTACCTACGCGTGGCAAAAGCAACGCGCTAAGCAATAATGCTTAGTGGTGCAATAATATAATAAAAGAAAATAGCAAGAATTTAAATGTGTAGTGAATGTATATGTTTTATTTGTTTGGTATTTGTATATCATTTACTTTGTCCACTTTTATTCATTTGGTTGCCCCAAGTAACCTACACTAGACGAACTGGCACTGGGTATCTAGTACCTCGGGCCGTCACACCATCGGTCACATATGCATCTCCTGGTGTGCAACAGAATAGCTACCAAGCTGTAAATAATCTCATGCACAAGGCCAAATCTCAATGCAAAGTCAGAATGGCTAAAAGCCATGAAATCACAGAACGGCATATTGCCATGTGCAGTATTCCTAACTGAACCCTATTGGCATGCCAAACTATCCAAACCAATCATATTAGGTATACTAGGGCATTCGATACTTTAAAATTCTTCAATCTTTGGATTTCAAGTTTCGGTGTTACTATTCATCTCTATGGTCAACTAAAATGTTGACTTTTAGGTAGAAATTAGGTACATTGGTTTTGGCTGTAACACCCTCCCGGTAGCAACTCCGTACATTCTACTATTCCGGTGATCGGTGTCGGTCCGAACAGCTAGAACGTCCGGAAAAATATTTAAACTAAAGTGAGGGACCATAATTAACTCAAATATTAATAAGAAACATTTAGTAAAAATTTTAGAAATAAAATACAACCAAGTTAAATGAGCGGTGCCTGCCGATGGGTAACCAGAGGGAAGTTGCGGTTCTCGCAACGAGGAGCCCTAGACCCGGGGGAAAAATTATAAAATAATTTTTGAGACTCCAGAGAAGGGTCATTGAGGTTTCTATGGCATTAGAATGCCAAGAAAATATTTAGAAAAATTTTTCAATCGGTATAGACAATTTTGACCCGTTAAGCCAAACGGAGGGCATTTTGGTCATTTCGCCTTCAGAGGTGATTTTTGGCCGACTTGTCCAGTTAAGTAAATAATTAATATGACATAAAATATGAAGAAACATTACTAAAAATTAAATTGAAATTGAGTAGTGATGAAAAGAAAAGAAAAATCAAAGAAAGGCTCATTTATGACATCTTGATGATGTCATTAAGAACTATAACCAATTGCATTCAAACAACCAAGTGACTAACCAATAAAAGAGACAAAATGAAGGCTAAAGGAATTAAAACCAGCTGCTCTTCTTCTTCTTCTTCTTCCTCAAGACGTGAATCTCTCCCTCTTCTCCCTCCATTGATTTTCAAACAAAAGCTTCATTTCTCATTCTTCCTCACCATATTTCCTCAAGACCCCAACACTAGAATGAATCCTTGGACCTAGAGGAAGTGTTTGGCAGCCAAGAGAGTACAAGAAAAGTGAAGATTAAACTTGGGAAAAATCTGCCACTTAAAGGTTAGTGCACTAAAACCTTTTATTTCAATTTTAGGTGTAGTATGCATGCCAAATTAAGTGGGAAATTCAAGAAATTGAAAGAATTAGTTAAGGAATTAAACATCCCTAATTCAGCAACCTTGGGAACCTTATGGGGTTTGATGAATTCCTGCATATATAAATGATTAGTGATGATGATTGATGAGGTTATATGCATGAGAAGTGATAAGAATTTAATTGATTAAGTTTTGAAATTTGAAATTAGGGTTTTGAGAGTGAAGAATTGGACTTGGTTTATGAAGTGATTAATGGACATTTTAATGGTCAATTAGTGACCATTTAAGGCAAGTTAATCATAATTCGAAGTGAGTTAATGCATGGCAAAATGAATGGAAGGTCGCTAAAGACAAAGAAAGATAGTGACTGAAATTTCAGTCCACTTGGACTGCCATATCTTTGGCTGTGTTGGTTCAATTAGTGTTTGGCCAATTGGACATGAAACTAGGCTTATAATGGCACATTTTTTTCTGAAGAAACCATGCCCAAAAGACCAAAGCAAGAGGACCAAAAGTTGGCCCCAATCCGGATACCCTGCAACCAGCACCTGCAGAAATGACCAAAGCCATAACTCACTGTAGAATGGTCAAATTGACCTGAAATTTTTACAACAACAAGATATGATATAGACAAACAACTTTCATGAAGAACATTACCCCAAATTATGCCATTAACCCATTCAAATTATTGGGCAAAGTTAAGTTATCAAACCTGCAACTTTGCAGATTTTCACTTGAGCAATAATGTTTGGATGGCTATAACTCTCTCTAGAAAACTCGGATTTAGGCGATTCTTGAACCAATGGAAACCTAAGGTATGGTAGAACATTTCATATGAAGAAAGTTAGACTAAATTATGAACTTAACTTGACCAAATTGCTGAACAAAATTGGACCAAAAATCGCGGACCCAAAATCTCAAAGATGAATAAAGGCACGTGAACAGTAAATTTATTTTGGCCATAACTTGAGCTACAAAACTCCAAATGGAGTGATTCAAAAAAGGAAATTCAACTAGACAAAATAAGGAACAACTTTCATGTTTGCCATTTCCTCAAATTCTTACTGCAACAGTGCCCAATGGAATAGTAAATTTGAGTTACAAAAATTGAAAATTTTGCTTCTCTTGGTTTAAGCTTAGAAATGGTATTAATGCTTAATGCCAACAAGTTTTAAATGCAAAATGTGGTACATAGGAGGTGTTAAAACCAATGCAACTATTTTCTATGCAAAAGTCAACTTTTTATTAACCAATGAAGTGAATAGTGACACCAAGACTTGAAATTCAAAAATTGTGAAACTTAAAAATGTAAAATGCCCTAGTAGGCCTAATGTGATTGGTTTGGATAGGTTGGCATGCAAATAGCGTATTGTTTTAGCAGTACTGCGAAAGGCTTTATGCCTGTTTTCATGGCTTTATACCCGTATTCATGACTTTTATGCCAGTATTAATGGCTTTTATGCTCGATCATGTGATATCATGGCTTTTTAGCCATACTGACTGCATACGTGGTTGACGTTCTGCATCCCATGGTATGACGGCCCGAGGCACCGCGGTGTCCAGTGCCAACGACTCGTTATCCATCGACTGCTCAAAGATAGGTTACTTGGGCATGGAAAAGTATAACTGTAATTGAACTGATTGTTAAAGAAAATACGAAAATTAAATATCAGGAATGATTATGATAGAATACAAAGAAACTCAAGATCATGAAGAAAATAATTAACAAAATGCATGAAGAAGTTAATATCATAAAACGTAATTAGCCCTCGACTAAACATTAAGTTGGTAATTATTCAGTTCTTATGAACACAATGGCTAAGGAAATTATGATTTTTATTTGCATATTATATTTTCTTGTATTATTGGCACCACTAAGCTTTATGCTTAGCGCGTCGCTTTTGCAACGCGTAGGTACTGAAGATTTTGACAGAGGGCTCAGTAGACCACAGATTGAGTAAGGCCGTTCACAGTTCTGCATAGTGTCTGTGTCACCTCACCGTCTGCAGTGCATTGGTAGGACACTAGGTGTCATTTTGGTATTTTGTAATTGATTTTATTTTCTCATGTGTAAATGAACTTATGTAATGTATTTTGATTTTCATGTAAATAATGCAAAATTGTGTTTGTAAATTGGAAAAGTGAATATTGATCTGTGACTGTTACATGACTATCAAATGTGATGAATGATTGAGAAACGAATGGTTGAAAAATATTGAGATTTTGATATTGGAGTTTGTGAATAGATGAATATGATTATTAGAAGTGTTTTTCACAGGTTCCGAAGAACTCTTTTCTCCATTTTTAGCCGGTACTTCGCCGGATTTTCTTTAAAATTTTCGGAACCTCAAATAAATTACAATTTCAATTAATGAATTATATTTCACAAGTTATATTTAAAACTACGATAAAAATGAACTAAGATAAAATAGAGTGCTCCGGCACACTGAGTGGCATAACTTGCTCGGCTACACTGTAGTCGGGTAAGGGGTGTCACATTGGCACTCCCAACATACCACATTTTGCTTTTAAAACTTGTTGGAATTGGTCACCATTACCATTTCTAACTTAAAACCAAGAGGGCAGAAAATTTCAGTTTTTGAAGCATATGTTTACTGTTCCATTAAGCACTGTTGCAGTGGGAATTTGAAGAAATGACAAACATGAAAGTTGTTTCTTATTTTGTCTAGTTGAATTTCCTTTTTTGAATCACTCCATTTGGAGTTTTGTAGCTCCAGATATGGCTCAAAAACCACAGCTGGCCGGATTGCCAATCTGCAGAATTGACCATATCTACAAGAATACATGAACAGTGGATCGTGATTGCATTTTTGAATTGGTTCTGGCCATAATTTGGGGTAGGTTTCTTCATGAAAGTTGTTTTCTATGTCTTAACTTGTTGCTGTAAAAATTTCAGGTCAATTGACCAAATCTACAGTGAGTTATGGCCAAATGAATAGTTACTGTTCATTTTGTCATTCTGCAGAATCAGTTGCAGGGTGTCCGAATTGGGGCCAATTTTTGGTCCTCTTGCTTTGGTCTTTTGGGCATGGTTTCTTCAGAAAAAATGTGCCATTATAAGTCTAGTTTCATGTCCAATTGGCCAAACACAAATTGGATCAACACAGCCAAAGTTATGGCTGTGTAATTGGACTGAAATTTAAGTCTATTACTGTCCCCTAGGCAAAGATAGTCATTCACTTTACCATTCTATTTTTCAGTCCATATTATGGTCAAATCTCCTCAAATGGTCACTAATTGACCATTATAATATTCTTTAACAATTGCATAAACCAAGTTCACATTTTACTCCCAAAACCCTAGTTCAAGGTCATGATTTCTAAAATTTACCTTAGTTAGCTACTAATTCACTATTCTTATGTTTATAAACTTCAAACATGGTTTCTAGTTCACTCAAAGCTCATCAAACAATCAAAATAATTCCTCCACAAGGGCTGCCGAAAATTCATAGTATGTATACACATAATTCTTCTTCATTTTAATTACAATTCTTACTCAATTCAAGTTACAAATCATAAAAATAAAGAGTTTTAGGTATCTAATGCACTAACCTTGAATAGGGCAGATTTTTTCCAAGTTAAATCTTCACTTTCCTTCACTTTCTAGGCTGCCAAACACTCTCCCAAGATGAGTGGACACCTTTTAATGAAAGGGGTTTAGGGTTTATGGTGAAAAGAAGAGAGAAAATAAGCTTGATGTAAGTTGGCAATGGAGGTTGGCTATGGGCAAGGGTTTCGGCTGGAATGGGAAGAGGTGGCTGCTGGTTTTTCTTTTATTTTTTTAGTCTCAATTATCTCTTTTATTTGTTAGTCAAATGGTTACTTAATTGTGATTGGTCATAGTGTTCTTAATGACATCTCCATAATGTCATAAATAAGCTTTTTTCTCACTTTCTTTTCTTTCCTCCACTACTCATCTTCAATTTAATTTCTAGTAATGTTTATTCATATTTTATGTCATATTAATTATTTACTCAACTGGACAAGTCGGCCAAAAATCACCTCTGAAGGCGAAATGACCAAAATGCCCTCCGTTTGGCTTAACGGGTCAAAATTGTCTGTACCGATTGAAAAATTTTTCTAAATATTTTCTTGGCATTCTAATGCCATGGGAACCTCAATAACCCTTCTCTGGAGTCCCAAAAATTATTTTACAATTTTTCCCCCGGGTCTAGGGCTCCTAGTTGTGAGAACCGCAACTTCCCTCTGGTTACCCATCGCTAGGGCACTGGCTCGTTTAACTTGTTTGTATTTTATTTCTAAAATTTTTACTAAATTTTTCTTATCAATATTTGAGTTAATTATGGTTCCTCACTTTAGTTTAAATATTTTTCCGGACATTCTAGCTGTCCGGACTGACACCGGTCACCGGAACAGTAGGATGTACGGAGTAGTTACCGGGAGGGTGTTACAGGATTGATACCTGCTAGTCAAACTAACAGCATATGTGATATCCAGCCTAGTACACAACATTGCATACATTAAACTTCCAATAGCCGAAGCATATGGAATCTTGGCCATCTTATCTCTTTCTTCAGGTGTCTTTGGAGACATCTCTTTAGAATGGTGGATACCATGTCTCACTGGTAATATTCCTCTCTTAGAATCAAGCATGTTAAACCTCTTTAACACCTTTTCCAAGTATAGACTTTGGGATAAACCAATTATTCTTTTCGCTCTATCTCTATAGATGCGAATCCCAAGAATATAGGTTCCCTCCCCTAAGTCTTTCATGAAAAATGTATTTGACAACCATATCTTTATAGTTGTCAACGTACCTGTGTCATTACCCATCAACAGTATGTCATCCATATATAAGACAAGGAAAGTGATAGCACTGTTACTAATGTTCTTATATACACATGGCTCATCCTCATTTTTGATAAAACCAAAGGATTTAATGGCTTCATCAAAACGGATGATCCAACTCCTCGAAGCTTGTTTCAACCCATAAATGGATCGCTTTAGCTTGCATATCTTAGAACCATCTTGGGATTCAAAACCCCTAGGTTGTTCCATGAAAATGTTTTCTTCAATGTATCCATTGAGAAAAACTGTTTTGACATCCATTTGCCAAATCTCATAATCCTAGTATGCAGCTATTGCTAATAGAATCCTAATTGATTTAAGCATAGCAACAGGCGAGAAAGTCTCCTCATAGTCGATTCCTTGCCTTTGGCGAAACCCTTTCGCTACTAGCCTTGCCTTATATGTAACACCCTCACTGTAGCAATTCCATACATTCTACTGTTCCGATGACCAGTGTCGGTCCGGACAGCTAGAATGTCCGAAAAAATAATTAGACTAGAGTGAGGAGTCATAAATAACTCAAATATTAATAAGAAAAATTTAGAAAAAATTTTAGAAATAAAATACAAGTAAGTTAAATGAGCTGGTGCCCTAGCGATGGGTAACCTAGTGGGAAGTTGCGATTCTTGCAACTAGGAGCCCTAAACCCGGGGAAAAATTCATAAAATAATTTTTGGGACTCCAGAGAAGGGTCATTGAAGTTTCTATGGCATTAGAATGCCAAGAAAATGCGTAGAAAATTTTTTCAATCGGTATAGACAATTTTAGTCTGTTAAGCCAAACGGAGGGCATTTTAGTCATTTTGCCTTCAGAGGTGATTTTTAACCGACTTGTCCAGTTAAGTAAATAATTATTATGATCTAAAATATGAATAAATATTGTTAAAAATTGAATTGAAAATGAGTAGAAAAGAAAAGAAAAGAAAAGAAAAGAAAAATGAAAGAAATTGGGAATTATGACATCACATGATGTCATTAGTGTGCCTCCACCCAATCACATGGTGACACATGGCTATAACTCACTTAAAATGAGTTAAATGGGCAGAAATGAAAGAAAGAAATCAGTTTTCCTTTTACTTTCTTCTTCCATCCGTAGCTCTCCTAACCCTTACCACTATTAAAGCTTATCCAAGCTTTATAACCCACCCAAATCTCACTTGAAACCCTAAGTCCACTTCAACAAAATTTGTCTCTACATCTTGAGCAACTGTTTGGCAGCCAAGAAAATTAAAGAAAGTGAAGGAAAAATCTAAGTTGGATCAAGAAAAAAATTCTGCTCCATTCAAGGTTAGTGCCCTAAATAATTTCTTTCTTTCTTTAATCTTGTAAGCATGCTAAATCAAGTAGAAAATTGTGTGAAATTAAAAGAAAAACTTGAGTAAATGAAATTTCTAAATTTGGCAGCCATGAGAAAGTTTAGGATTGTTGGTTTTTGATGAAATTAAGTGGCTTAATTATGTTATTGATGAGTATAGATGATGGATAAAGTGATTTGGTATGAGTTTGGTGTGTGTATGCGATGAATTGGAAATTGGAGTTAGGGTTTGAGCATGAATTTGAGACTTTGATCATGTAATGATTAAAGTGAGTGTTAATGGTCAATTAGTGACCATTTGGTTATTGGTAAACAAGAAATGAAGTGTGTTTAGTGATAGGATTTAGGTTTAGTGTGGCTGCCCTAGGTGACTTGCAGAATTAGACATGACTCCAGCAGGTTTGGGCAGCCATAACTTGAATTGTAGAGGTTCAATTGGTGTTTGGCCAATTGGATATGAAACTAGACACATAACGGCACAACTTTGGCGAAGAAACCATGCCCAGAAAATGAAACCAAGTTGACCAAAAGTTTGCCCTAATCCGGGTGACCTGCAATCTGCCCGGGCAAAATGACCAAATGAATAGTGTTTAGTCATTTGGCCATAACTCAATGTAGAAAGTCCAATTGACCTGAAATTTTACCAGCAATAAGATGAGATATAGACCAACAACTTTCATGAAGAAAGCTGACCCAAATCATGATCATAACCTAGTCAAATTGCCAACCAAACTTAGGTCACCAAATCTGGCAGAACCAAATTGCCCAGAAAATCTGGGTACAGGTCACTCCGACCAGTTATGGTAAAATGACCATAACTTGAGCTACAAAACTCCAAATGGAGTGATTCAAAAAGGAAATTAAAGAAGACACAATAAGGAACAACTTTGATGAAGAAAGGTTAGCTCAGTTTCCACTCTAAGACTGTCCAATGGAACAGTAAACTTAGGTAGTAAAAACTGAAAATTTAGAAATGCATCTAGGGGACTTTAAATTGCAATTGGCAATTAATACTAGCAAATGTAAAACTAAAAATGCGGGATCTTGGTGTAATTAGAATTAATATATCCATTAAGTATAAAAAATTCAACATTTTGGTTGACTAGTAAGGTGAATAGTAATCAAAATGATTAGTAAATTAAGATGAAGACCTAGAACCAATTCTAAGCTTAAATGCTTAGAATTGTATGACAAATGTGGACTATGCATCCTAGTCACAATTGTTAAAAAGAAATTAAGGCCATAAATTTGAAATCCGTGAAATATTTATGGATTACTTGAAACATGAAAAATAAGTCACCTAATTGATGTGAATAGATAGTTAGGGCTTATATGCCCATCACAAATGGAATTCATAAAATATTAGTAACTCAACTTGAAATATAAAATTTGTAATTACATAAGTAGATTCTTGAATGTATAAATAAGAAAGGAAAAATGTTTTGAATACAATGGTACATGTGAACCATTGTTTAGAATTTTGATCAATATGAATAACATAATGAATGAATAAATGAACCACATTAATGTATGAATGAGACATTAGTTCTCATTATTGTAGAGAGGAGAAGTATTTTGAGTACAATGGTATAAAAGGATAATTGATGTGAATTGTGATCATATAAATGATCAAATGAATGTAAGAATTATAATTGAAATTTATCATGAAATAATGAAGTCATAAAACACAATATATTAATATTTGATGATATTATGTGCCCTTGTATTGCCTAGACACGTGTGTCAGATTGGATAGATGGCATGCCAATAGGGTATTGTTTTAGAAATACTGCGAAAGGCTTTATGCCTGTATTCATGGCTTTGTGCCTGTATTTATGGCTTTATGCCCGCATTCATGGCTTTATGCCAACATTCATGGCTTTTATGCCCGATTATGTATTATCATGGCTTTTTAGCCATACTCACTGCATACGTGGTTGACGTTCTGCGTCCCATGGTATGACGGCCCGAGGCACCGCGGTGTCCAGTGCCAACGACCCGTTATCGATTTAGTCGACTGTCATAGGTTACTTGGGCAGTGAAATTTATTGAAATAAGTTAAGAATATTAGTAATAAAAAAAATATTAGAAATTAAATAAATGAGTAAGATGACCTAAAATAAATTAGAATAGTTATTTATTAGAAAGAATCGAAATGAACTGGACCGATATTAAAATTTACTTATTATGAAATAATCTGAGACAACCTAGCAAGTATTGAGAAAATGCTAAAAGATTAGCAAAGAAAATTATAACATAAATAAATATTGCAAATATGACTTATATAATAATAATATAAGCATAAATTTATTATTTTTAGATCATTTTTCTTTGTACATTATTATTGTACATTGGCGAAATAAACACTTCCAAAGAAGACTAAATTAGGATAAAACATATTAAATTTTAGAAACCGCATATGAAGTATAAATAAATCTTAATTATTTAAATTATGTTTTATTTCTATCTTTATTTGTATATTATTTCCTTGTTATATTATTGCACCACTAAGCGGCAATGCTTAGCGCGATGGAATTGTTTCCTCGCATAGGTACTGAAGGTAAAGCCCAGATAAAAATGTTAAACAGAGATTTTGGAGATCTAATCTGCAGAAGTGTCTGAAGTATTCAAGGTTGTCACCTCCTCAGCAATGCATGTAGATAGGGCCCATATAGATTATATTTTATATTTTGTATAAAATGCTTAGATATTGTATTGTAATGTATATTATGAACAGGTAATTATTAGGAATGCGATGTAAATTAATTAATTAGCTTTTTCATATGTAATTAATTTATATATCATATAAATTATGAAATTTTGTAAAATTATGTAAATTAAGGAAATTTGAAAATTTTGCTTATGTAATTTAAGAATGTTTACATATGAATTGAGTATGAATGGAAATGTATAGAAATGATTATGAAATTGAAATATATGGATGAGATTTGAAATATGAGAAAATTATGAGAATGATTGACGAGATAATTATGATTAACATGGAAAAGATTTTATTTTAGAAATATTGTTGAATTTCAAACAAGTGAATATTGAAATACGCCAAACGATAATAAAATAGGGGAAACTCCGCTGGTTTTTCCGTCAAAAAATAATTGATATTAAATTAAATGAATTCAAAATTATAAAAAAAAATAATAAAGTAAGATAAGTTAGGATGCTCCGGCACCGAATGTAGCACGCCTTGCTCGGCTACACTGTAGTCGGGTAAGGGGTGTTACATTATAGGTCTCTACCTTTCCATCGGAATCAATATTCTTCTTGAAAACCCATTTGTTCCCTATAGGTACAATACCTTCAGGTGGGTCAACAAGATCCCAAACTTGATTCTTATACATGGAAACAATTTCGAATTTCATAGCATCAATCCATTTTGAAGAGTCAATATCTGATATAGCTTCTTCATAGGTGAGTGGATCATCTCCATGATCTACTTCTTCATGAGTAGACAACTCTTGTTCTTCTTCATGAAGGAAACTAGATCTCAATGGTGGGTGAGATACCCTGGTTGTTCTACGAGGAACAACTGTGGATGTTTTATTAATGGGTATAGGTTGACTAGATGGATCTATATCCATCTGATCTATTGACTGGTCAGAATTCTCTAATTCCAACTCTATTTGCCTTCCTTTGCCTCTTTCTTGAACAAACTGTTGTTCAAGAAATGTGGCATCTCTACTTATCATAACCTTTTGTGAAGTAGGCAAATAAAAATAATATCCAAAACTATCTTTTGGATATCCAACAAATCGACCTTTTTCTAATATGGTTTCCAATTTATCAGTGTTCAGCTTTTTGATATAAGCTGGACAACCCCAAATCTTAACATGCTTAAGACTTAGTTTTCTTCCATGCCATATCTCATAAGGTGTGGAAGAAACTAATTTTGATGGAATCCTATTCAGAATATACAAAGCTGATTCTAATGCAATTCCCCAAAAGGAGATTGGCATATCAGTATAGCTCATCATACTACGTACCATATCCAATAGGGTACGATTTCTCCTTTCAAATACACCATTCAACTATGGTGTTCCTAGAGGAGTCAGTTGGAAACAATGCCATGCTCTCTCAAGTATTCATCAAATTTATTACTCAAATTTTCTCCTCCACGATCTGATCGAAGAGCTTTAATACTCTTTCCTGTTTGATTTTCTACTTCAGATTTAAATTCTTTGAACTTTTCAAAGGATTCATGTTTGTATTTCATCAAATACAAATACCCAAACCTTGATTTATCATCAGTAAAGGTAATAAAGTAATGAAAATCGCCTTTAACCATTTCCTTAAATAGATCACATACATCACTATGCATTAACTCCAAAATATTTTCAGCCCTTAGCCCTTGTCCAACAAAGGGTGATCTAGTCATTTTGCCCTGAAGGCAAGATTCATAAGTTGGAGTAGGCTTAGCGCCCAATGAGGATAAAATCCACATTTTCTCCAATTTTGCAATCCAATATTTTGCAACATGACCTAATCTTAAGTGCCAAATATATTTTGAATTTTGAGTTGATTTTCATCATGGCATTGCATTCTTTTAGATTGCTATACTCTAGACAGTGGAAACACTTTCCTGCTGGCAGTGGAAACACTTTCCTGCTGATAGTGGAAACACTTTCCTTTACCTTTGTCAACTTTGATCTTTGTTTTTCTGTTTGGCTATCTTCTTGGAAGGACCAGGAATCTGAGGTTTCTTTTTCTTATTGCCCTTCTTCTTGTTGGACTTTCCAGTAGAAAAAGATGCAATCAAGCTACCTCTTTTCCTTTATTGCTCGGCATATTCTTTTGGGCAATAACCAGCATGTTGAGTAAACCAGCTAAGGTGCATTCCACATGGAAATTTGTCACAAAATTCCGAAAAGACTCACTGAAGGATCAAATTCGTCTGTAGTTGGAAATCCATGTTGAAATCAAGATGTTCCAACTACTCAATCAGCCGAATCATCTTGTGGACATGATCTCCAACATTCTGTCCCTCAGACATCCTCATGCGGAATAGCTGCCTAGATATCTTTTACCTAGCATTCCTACTGTTCTCACCATACAACTCTTGTAGGTGAAGGAGGATCTCACTCGCACTCTGCATGTTCTGATGCTGCTTCTGTAACTCATTACTCATGGAAGCAAGCATGTAATACTTAGCTCTCATATCATACTCCTTCCACTTGTCCAAAGTTTCATGTTCCTCTTGAGTGGCCTCCAGAGGTAAGGGACCAGGAACATTTGGGTTTAGAACATATCCTATATGTTCAAGGTTCAGGACAAGTTTCAAATTTGTTAGCCAATCAGAGAGATTAGGTCTTGTCAACCTATTGCGATCAAGTATGCTTGCAATGATATTGGATGGTGGTGGTTGTTCTGTGCTCATTATTATCAAAAAATTAATTACAGAAAATAACTAGATTAATTAGTAAATGTATCATGTAATTAACCAAAATGATTATGGTCTTTCAGTCAAATTAGTCCTCCCACTAACTTAGCGAATCCTACACTTCCAAAATAGAAAACGGAAATCCTAGTTGGATGGATTTCGAGTGTGTGATTGAATTCTTATAATTCTATTGATCATCCTCAGGTAAATTCGTTATTGGAATTACAATAAACTATAAGTGAGCAACACCTTGCCCATCACATCTCATGTGAGGTTCAATCATTTACCTAGGCTCCTAATGCTCAAAATCTCAGGTACATCCATTATTGACTTATCTTGCATTAGTTAAGTTGATCCCATTGAGCCAGTAATTATGCAAATAATTTTAATGTCCTCAGGTACATCCAATATTAGCCACCAGACCATTTACATATTTACAACATCTCATGCTTAACAATTATTCTTAAGAAAATCTCTTAAATTAATTGCATCTCATGCAACTATTTAAAATTTCTTAAAATAATTGCCCCAATGGAGGGCCTATGTTATAATTACTTTAATTATAGCATTTCCAACTTAATCATTTGTTTGGAAGATTTTATGGTCATTCTAATTACTATGAAGGTCTCACTTTGCACATTATCCATTTAGCATGCATATATCATACATCTCATGCATTCATGGATAAGCAGTAAATATGGTATGATCATGGACTTTCTAAGGGATTCAATTATGAGCTACCAAGAATTGAATCAGGGCATTCCTAGGTGCATTTCATTCATTCATTTTACAAGAGTTGCTGAAGGAGTACATAATCAACACTTGATCTTGAATTCCTCCCACTGGTCCCACCAATGCTCTTGACCTCCTTGAACTTCTTGCAATCCAATATTACATGGTAATCCTTGGCATACCAAGGTGAATTTATAAGAACTTAAATAAATGAAATTGCAACCCAAAAATTATTACAAACTTAATAATACATGCCCAAAAAAAATTAAAATAAATTAATTAATTTACAATCCCAAAGAAACATAAAAGAAATAAATCCAATCACATTGGTCTTTTATAGTCCATGATCATCCATCTTGCATATCACTATTTAACAATTAAATAAAACATCCATAATTAAATTAAATTGAATATCTCATATTCAACGTAAAAATCTAGATTTGAATATGATTCAAATAAATTTAAAAATTCAGATTTGAATCTCATTCAAACAAATTTCAAAATTCAGATTTGAATCACATTCAAACAACCTTAAAAATTTAGATTTGAATCACATTCAAACATTTCTTAAAAAATCAAATTTGAATCACATTCAATCATTTTTTAAAAAATCAGATTTGAATATTATTCAATCAACTTTAAAAATTCAGATTTTAATATGATTCAAATAACTTTAAAAATTCAGATTTGAATCACATTCAAACAACTTTTAAAATTCAGATTTGAATCACATTCAAATAATTTTTAAAATTCTGATTTCAATCATAATTTAATTGTGTGATTAAAATTACTAATTAAACACTTTAATTAGTCAAAGAATAGGCCTTAGATCATACAGCTGAAGGAATAGAAGCATGAAAAGCACAAGTTTATACCATTGAATTCAAAAATTTTCACCTAGGGTCACATGCATCATGCAAGATTTATTTTTATCTATTTGATTTCAATGATAAACAATATATTAAAACTCTTTTAATATGTTTTTGGATCTGTACTTGCCATTTAAGATTTTAAAATTAATCAAATTAATTTTAGAACCCTAGATTAAATCAATAATGATTACACTAACTTCTTGATGCACTGCAGAGTGTCTGCGCCTTTGAGATTCGTTTTCAAGACACCAGATATTGTCCCTCTAGCTTGTCCACACCAAGAACACCTAGTGTTTTTAATTCAAGAGATTGATGGCTAATCTATTTGAATTGATGAGAGGTGAAGAAGAATAGATAAAAAGCCTCAAAGTGGCGTGACAAAGGAATGAAGTGGCTGCTGGTTATTTTTTCTTTTCATAACCACACTTAAATAGCTAGGTTAACACATTAAACCCTTGCCACATGTCACCCTTTGATTAGCTCTAGGTTTAAGTGACCCAATCACATTGTGCCAAGTGTCAAACCTATATTTAATCTTGATTTTAATCATCTTACATGATTAAAATAAAAATTTGGCAAGCTTATGTGTAATCCCATGTGTCACCATCTCATGGTGCCACGTGTCACACTGTGAAATGACCAAAATGCCCCTGTATCATAATTTTGAGTTCTTAACCCAAAATAATTATTTTTCTTATTCTAATTAATTTATATCAAATATAAATTAACTAATTAATCTCTATTAATTAATTTCTCATTAATTAAATTCATATTTAAACACTTTAAATATAAATTTAATTTATACTACACATCCAATAAAATAGATTTGGTTTCAAGTCATGCTAGGGACTTTGCAATTTAATTGCAAACCAAACATATTTAATTAATCAATTAAACTCTTCAATTAATTAATTAAATCATATTTAAATAGGTGATAACTTGTGTATGTGTGTGACTTACTAGGCTCATCACTAATTGGCAATGAGACATGATATCAACTCTTAATATCACCAGAACTCTTTCTTACCATAAATGATTTCTTTAAATCTTTTTATGAACCTCATAGACCATGGTTAACACCTAGCATAGCATCCCATGGCCACCCAATTAGTAATAAGGTTTACCTTAAATGAACCTATAATCATATGTTACCATGCACTAGAATCTCTCTGTTACAAAATCCCAACTCAAGCTGGAGTCATGGTTTATGTCAAATTCCATTTGCTATGAATATTATGTTCTCTTTTAATTCCAGTTATTGATTAAAAGATTTTCTCATCAGAAACTTTTTTCTGAATAAATCTATTTGTCCTGGCCAGGAACTTGAAACATCAAGAACAATTAAATGAACATAGGATTTTATCTCTATTTACTTAGAGGAACAGATTCCATCTTGATCAACACCTACCTCCATATATAACTAGTAGGAGCCAACACATGCCCATATACCCATACATAGTACAAGTATGAAAGCAGTATTAAACTCAAACTACCTATATACAAGATAACTGTGCTATCTCAGGTCTAAAGATTATATGCACTGATATGATTTATGACAAAACATTGACAAGAGTAAACTCCATGTGCTTGTCATAAGTGTCACTGGTTCGGCCTACTTATCATTTATAATTGCCTATCATATTTGTTATATGGCATGAGACTCACCATTCCATCTTATTTATATCTCATATAAATAACTTGGGAACAAACATGAGTACAATCTTTTTGGATAAGTCATGTCCTTATTATGAAGTATCCTCGATTGTGAACCTATTTATGATATTTTGTGCTAGAAATATTGTCACTCATATTCTTAACAACTTAAGAATAATATTTCAAACAAAATATCAATGGACCTTTTCTATTACACATAAATATATTATGTAAACGAAAAAGTGGAAATGCCTTTTATTAATAAAAATATGTACAAGATACAAACTAAATGATATGCTCTAGGGCATACTACTAATAATCTCCCACTAGCACTAGAGCCATTCATTACAATACCTTAGACCTATCTTCTCAAGATTTCGGTCTAACTGAGTCTGTGACATAGGCTTAGTGAATGGACCAACTGGATTTTCAGCTGATGCTATTTTCTGCATGGCTACATCGCCTCGCCTAACTATTTCTCTGATAATGTGGTAGCACCTTTCTATGTGTTTGGATTTCTGGTGAGACCTTGGTTCCTTAGCCTGTATGACTACTCCATTATTGTCACAGTGTAATAGAACTGATGACTCAATGGAAGGAACTACTGTAAGTTCTGTCACGAACTTCTTTATCCAAATAGCTTCCTTTGCAGCATCTGATACAACATTATACTCAGCCTCTGTAGTGGAATCTGCAGTCGTGCTCTGTTTGGAACTCTTCCAACTGACTGCACCTCCATTACAAATGAACACATATCCAAAGGTAGACTTTCTATCATCAATATCTGATTGGAAATCAGAATCAGTATAACCATCCAATTGCAAGTCTCCACCTCCATAAATCAAGAATAATTCCTTAGTTCTTCTCAAGTACTTAAGGATATTCTTGACAGCTATCCAGTGTTCCAAACCTGGATTGGATTGATACTTGCTAGTCAAACTAACAGCATATGCGATATCCGGCCTAGTACACAACATTGCATACATTAAACTTCCAATAGCCGAAGCATATGGAATCCTGGCCATCTTATCTCTTTCTTCAGGTGTCTTTGGAGACATCTCTTTAGAAAGGTGGATACCATGTCTCACTGGTAACAATCCTCTCTTGGAATCAAGCATGTTAAACCTCTTTAACACCTTTTCCAAGTATAGACTTTGGGATAAACTAATTATTCTTTTCGCTCTATCTCTATAGATGCGAATTCCAAGAATATAGATTGCCTCCCTTAAGTCTTTTATGGAGAATGTATTTGACAACCATACCTTTATAGTCGTTAACATACCTGTGTCATTACCCGTCAACATTATGTCATCCACATATAAGAGAAGGAAAGTGATAGCACTGTCACTAACCTTCTTATATACACATGGGTCATCCTCATTTTTGATAAAACCAAAGGATTTAATGGCTTCATCAAAATGGTTGTTCCAACTCCTCGAAGCTTGTTTCAACCCATAAATGGATCGCTTTAGCTTGCATACCTTGGAACCATATTGGGATTCAAAACCCCTAGGTTGTTCCATGAAAATGTTTTCTTCAATGTATCCATTGAGAAAAGAACATCCATCTGCCAAATCTCATAATCATAGTATGCAGCTATTGCTAATAAAACCCTAATTGATTTAAGCATGGCAACAGGCGAGAAAGTCTCCTTATAGTCGATTCCTTGCCTTTGGCGAAACCCTTTTGCTACTAGCCTTGCCTTATAGGTCTCTACTTTTCCATCAGAACCAATTTTCTTCTTGAAAACCCATTTGTTCCCTATAGGTACAATACCTTCAGGTGGGTCAATAAGATCCCAAACTTGATTCTTATACATGGAATCAATCTCGGATTTCATAGCATCAATCCATTTTGAAGAGTCTATATCTGATATAGCTTCTTCATAAGTAAGTGGATCATCTCCATGATCTACTTCTTCATGAGTAGACAAATCTTGTTCTTTTTCATGAAGAAAACCATATCTCACTGGTGGGTGAGATACCCTGGTTGTTCTACGAGGAACAGCTGTAGATGTTTCATCAACGGGTATAGGTTGAGTAGATGGATCTATATCCATTTAATCTGTTGGTTGGTCAGAATTCTCCAATTCTAACTCTATTTGCCTTCCTTTGCCTCCTTCTTGAACAAACTGTTGTTCAAGAAATGTGGCATCTCTACTTATCACAACCTTTTGTGAATTAGGCAAATAAAAATAATATCCAAAACTATCTTTTGAATATCCAACAAATCGACCTTTTTCTGATCTGGTCTCCAATTTATCAGTGTTCAGCTTTTTGATATAAGCTAGACAACCCCAAATCTTAACATACTTAAGACTTGGTTTTCTTCCATGCCATATCTCATAAGGTGTGGAAGAAACTGATTTTGATGGAATCCTATTCAGAATATACAAAGCTGATTCTAATGCAAATCCCCAAAAGAAGATTGGCATATCAGTATAGCTCATCATACTACATGCCATATCCATTAGGGTGCGATTTCTCCTTTCAGATACACCATTCAATTGTGGCGTTCCTGGAGGAGTTAGCTGAGAAACAATGCCATGCTCTCTCAAGTATTCATCAAATTCAGTACTCAAATATTCACCTCCACGATCTGATCGAAGAGCTTTAATACTCTTTCCTGTTTGATTTTCTACTTCAGATTTAAATTCTTTGAACTTTTCAAAAGATTCATGTTTGTATTTCATCAAATACAAATACCCAAACCTTGATTTATCATCAGTAAAGGTAATAAAATAATGAAAGCCCCCTCTAGCCATTTCTTTAAATGGACCACATACATCACTATGCATTAGCTCCAAAATATTTTCAGCTCTTAGCCCTTGTCCAACAAAGGGTGATCTAGTCATTTTGCCCTGAAGGCAAGATTCACAAGTTGGAGTAGGCTCAGAGCCCAATGAGGATAGAATCCCCATTTTCTCCAGTTTTGCAATCCTATCTTCTGGAACATGACATAACCTTAGGTGCCAAATATATTTTGAACTTGAGTTGGTTTTCACCATGGCATTGCATTCTTTTAGATCACTTGCATTCAATTTGTGTTTGTCATTATTATCCAAATAATAAAGACCATCATTCATATAACCCGAACCAATATATTTATTTCCAAAATAAATATTGCAAACATCATCTGTGAACTGAAATTCATAGCCATTTCTAGTCAAACTAGATATAGAAATGATGTTCTTAAAAGCATCAGGTACATATAAAATATTATCCAAACACAAAACATGTCCAAACATGTAAAAAGATTTAGATCCTATGGCTAAAGCTTCAACAGTTGAGCCATTGCCAATCCGGACTCTAATATCTTGAGAACGCAAGCTGCTACTGTTTGCTAGTTCCTGCATATCATTAGAAATGTGAGAACTGGCACCAGTATCTAAAACCCAAGCTGTAGATGAACTATGAGTATCATCAGAATCTAAATAACAAGATATGGACATACCTTCCGAAGGTGTATCCTTCTTGTCCTTCAGAGAAACAAGATACTCTGAGCAGTTCCTTTTCCAGTGCCCATCCTTTTGGCAGTGGAAACACTTTCCTTTGCCTCCATCAGCTTTAGTCTTCCTTTTTTGTTTAGCTATTTTCTTGGAAGGACCAGGAATCTGAGGTTTCTTTTTCTTATTGCCCTTCTTCTTGTTAGACTCTCCAGCAGAAGAAGATGCAACCAAAGCTACCTCTTTTCCTTTATTGCCCGGCATATTCTTTTGGGCAATAACGAGCATGTTGAGTAAACCAACTAAGGTGCATTCCTGTTTAGTCATATGGAAATTTGTCACAAAATTCCCAGAAGACTCAGGAAGGGACTGAAGGATCAAATCCGTCTGTACTTGGAAATCCATGTTGAAGTCGAGATGTTCTAACTGCTCAATTAGCCGAATCATCTTGTGGACATGATCCTCAACATTCTGTCCCTTAGACATCCTCATACGGAATAGCTGTCTAGATATCTCATACCTAGCATTTCCGCTGTGCTCACCATACAACTCTTGTAGGTGAAGGAGGATCTCACTCGCACTCTGCATGTTCTCATGTTGCTTCTGTAACTCATTACTCATGGAAGCAAGCATGTAACACTTAGCTCTCATATCATGCTCCTTCCACTTGTCCAAAGTTTCATGTTCCTCTTGTGTGGCCTCTGGAGGTATGGGACCAAGAACATTTGAATCTAGAACATATCCTATATGTTTAAGGTTCAAGACAAGTTTTAAATTTCTTAGCCAATCAGACAGATTAGGTCCTGTCAACCTATTGTGATCAAGTATGCTTGCAAGGATATTAGATGGTGGTGGTTGTTTTATGCTCATTTTTATCAGAAAATTAACTACAGAAAATAACCAGATTAATTAGTAAATGTATCATGTAATTAACCAAAATGATTATGGTCTTTTAACCAAATTGGTCCTCCCACTAACTTAGTGAATCCTACACTTCCAAAGTAGAAAACGGAAATCCTAGTTGGATGGATTTCTAGTGGGTGATTGAATTCTTATAATTCTATTGATCATCCTCAGGTACATCCATTATTGGAATTACAATAAACTATAAGTGAGCAACTCCTTGCCCATCACATCTCATGCGAGGTTCAATCATTTACCTAGCCCCTAATGCTCAAAATCTCAGGTACATCCATTATTGACTTATCTTGCATTAGTTAAGTTGATCCCATTGAGCCAGTAATTATGTAAATAATTTTAATGTCCTCAGGTACATCCAATATTGGCCACCAAACCATTTACATATTTACAACATCTCATGCTTAACAATTATTCTTAAGAAAATCTCTTAAATTAATTGCATCTCATGCAACTATTTAAAATTTCTTAAAATAATTTCCCCAATGGAGGGCCTATGTTATAATTACTTTAATTATAGCATTTCCAACTTAATCATTTGTTTGGAAGATTTTATGGTCATTCTAATTACTATTAAGGTCTCACTTTGCACATTATCCATTTAGCATGCATATATCATATAATTGCATACATTCCCATACATCTCATGCATTCATGGATAAGTAGTAAATATGGTATGATCATGGACTTTCTAAGGGATTCAATTCTGAGCCACCAAGAATTGAATCAAGGCATTCCTAGGTGCATTTCATTCATTCATTTTACAAGAGTTGCTGAAAAAGTACATAATCAACACTTGATCTTGAATTCCTCCCACTGGTCCCACCAATGCTCTTGACCTCCTTGAACTTCTTGCAATCCAATATTACATGGTAATCCTTGGCATACCAAGGCGAATTTACAAGAACTTAAATAAATGAAATTGCAACCCAAAAATTATTACAAACTTAATAATACATGCCCAAAATAAATTAAAATAAATTAATTAATTTACAATCCCAAAGAAACATAAAAGAAATAAATCCAATCACATTGGTCTTTTATAGTCCATGATCATCCATCTTGCATATCACTATTTAACAATTAAATAAAACATACATACTTAAATTAAATTGAATATTTCATATTCAACTTAAAAATCTAGATTTGAATATGATTCAAATAAATTTAAAAATTCAGATTTGAATCTCATTCAAACAAATTTCAAAATTCAGATTTGAATCACATTCAAACAACCTTAAAAATTTAGATTTGAATCACATTCAAACATTTCTTAAAAAATCAGATTTGAATCACATTCAAATATTTTTTAAAAAATCAGATCTGAATATTATTCAATCAACTTTAAAAATTCAGATTTTAATATGATTCAAACAACTTTAAAAATTCAGATTTGAATCACATTCAAACAACTTTTAAAATTCAGATTTGAATCACATTCAAACAATTTTTAAAATTCTGATTTGAATCATAATTTAATTGTGTGATTAAAATTACTAATTAAACACTTTAATTAGTCAAACAATAGGCCTTAGATCATACAATAATTGCAGAATTAAAAGCCAAACCTCATGCCACCTTGAAGAACCTTTGTTGCCGCCACCAATGGTGGCTTCACCATGGGTGCGGCAACACATCCATTGCAACCAGCAATGGATCAATAATCTCATGATCAAATCACACAATTAAATCATATAATCAACAATCTAAATGGCAAATATAGTGGCTCTGATACCAATTGAAGGAACGGAAGCGTGAAAAACACAAGTTTATACCATTGAATTCAAAAATTTTCACCTAGGGTCACATGCATCATGCAAGATTTATTTTTATCTATTTGATTTCAATGATAAATAATTATTTCACCATCTCATGGTGCCACGTGTCACACTGTGAAATGACCAAAATGCCCCTGTGTCTTAATTTTGAGTTCTTAACCCAAAATAATTATTTTTCTTCTTCTAATTAATTTATATCAAATATAAATTAATTAATTAATCTCTATTAATTAATTTTTCATTAATTAAATTCATATTTAAACACTTTAAATATAAATTTAATTTATACTACGCATCCAACAAAATAGATTTGGTTTCAAGTCATGCTAGGAACTTTGCAATTTAATTGCAAACCAAACTTATTTAATTAATCAATTAAACTCTTCAATTAATTAATTAAATCATATTTAAATAGGTGATAACTTGTGTATGTGTGTGACTTACTAGGCTCATCACTAATTGGCAATGAGACATGATATCAACTCTTAATTTCATCAGAACTCTTTCTTACCATAAATGATTTCTCTAAATCATTTTATGAACCTCATAGACCATGGTTAACACCTGCCATAGCATCCCATGGCCACCCAATTAGTAATAAGGTTTACCTTAAATGAACCTATAATCATATATTACCATGCACTAGAATCACTCTGTTATAAAATCCCAACAAGCTAGAGTCATGGTTTATGTCAAACTCTATTTGCTATGAATATTATGTTCTCTTTTAATTCCAGTTCTTGAATAAAAGATTTTCTCATCAGAAACTCTTTTCTGAATAAATCTATCTGTCCTGGCCAGGAACTTGAAACATCAAGAACAATTAAATGAACATAGGATTTTATCTCTATTTACTTAGAGAAACAGATTCCATCTTGATCAACGCCTACCTCCATATATAACTAGTAGGAGCCAACACATTGCCATATACCCATACATAGTACAAGTATGAAAGCAGTATCAAACTCAAACTACCTATATACAAGATAACTGTGCTATCTCAGGTCTAAAGATTATATGCACTGATATGATTTATGACAAAACATTGATAAGAGTAAACTCCATGTGCTTGTCATAAGTGTCACTGGTTCGGCCTACTTATCATTTATAAGTGCCTATCATGTTTGTTATATGGCATGAGACTTACCATTCCATCTTATTTATATCTCATATAAATAACTTGGGAACAAACATGAATACAATCTTTCTAGACAAGTCATGTCCTTATTATGAAGTATCCTTGATTGTGAACCTATTTATGATACTTTGTGCTAGAAATATTGTCACTCATATTCTTAACAACTTAAGAATAATATATCTAACAAAATATCAATGGACCTTTTCTATTACACATAAATATATTATGTAAATGGACAAGTGGAAATGCCTTTTATTAATAAAAATATGTACAAGATACATACTAAATGATATGCTCTAGGGCATACTAATAACAACAACAATTACAAAATTAAAAGCCAAACCTTGTGCCACCTTGAAGAGCCTTTGTTGCCGCCACTAATGGTGGCTTCACCATATGTGCCGCCGCATATCCATTATAACCAGCAATGGATCACTCATCTCATGATCGAATCACTCAATTAAATCATATAATCAACAATCTAAATGGCAAATATAGTGGCTCTAATACCAATTGAAGGAACAGAAGCATGAAAAACACAAGTTTATACCATTGAATTCAAAAATTTTTTATCTAGGTTCACATGCGTCATGCAAGATTTATTTTTATCTACTTGATTTCAATGATAAACAACATATTAAAACTCTTTTAATATGTTTTGGATCTGTATTTGCCATTTGAGATTTTTAAATTAATCAAATTAATTTTAAAACCCTAGAATAAATCAAGAACGATTACACTAACCTCTTGATGCACTGCAGTGTGTCTGTGCCTTTGAGATTCGTCTTTAGGACACCAGATGTTGTCCCTCTAGCTTGTCCACACCAAGAACACCTATGGCAGCCCTTGAATTCTAAAGCTTTTTCTGTTAATTAGAAATTCAAGTTCTGCCTTTTAAGAGGTTAGAGATGTAAACAGGACACTAGAAACAATTTCTAGTATTTTTAATTCAAGAAATTGATGGCTAATCTCTTTGAATTGATGAGAGATAAAGAGGAAGAGAGGGAGAGCTTCAAAATGGCGTGACAAAGGAGTGTGGCTGCTGGTTGTTTTTATTTTCTCATAACAACACTTATATAGCTAGGTTAACACATTAAACCCTTGCCACATGTCACCTTTTGATTAGCTCTAGGTTTAAGTGACCCAATCACATTGTGCCAAGTGTCAAACATATATTTAATCTTAATTTTAATCATCTTACATGACAAAAAAACATTTGGCAAGCTTATGTGTAATCCCATGTGTCACCATCTCATGGTGCCACTTGTCACACTGTGAAATGACCAAAATGCCCCTGTGTCTTAATTTTGAGTTCTTAACCCAAAATAATTATTTCTCTTCTTCTAATTATTTTATATCAAATATAAATTAATTAATTAATCTCTATTAATTAATTTCTCATTAATTAAATTCATATTTAAACACTTTAAATATAAATTTAACTTATACTATACATCCAATAATCTAGATTTGGTTTCAAGTCATGCTAGGGACTTTACATTCTAATTGCAAACCAAACCTATTTAATTAATCAATTAAACTCTTTAATTAATTAATTAAATCATATTTAAATAGGTGATAACTTGTGTATGTGTGTGACTTACTAGGCTCATCACTAATTGGCAATGAGACATGATATTAACTCTTAATATCATCAGAACTCTTTTTTTACAATAAATGATTTCTCTAAATCATTTTATGCACCTCATAGACCATGGTTAATACCTAGCATAGCATGCCATAGCCACTCAATTAGTAATAAAGTTTGCCTTAAATGAACCTATAATAATATGTTACCATGCATTACAATCTCTCTGTTACAAAATCCCAACTCAAGCTGGAGTCATGGTTTATGTCAAACTCCATTTGCTATGAATATTATGTTCTCTTTTAATCCAGTTCTTGATTAAAAAGATTTTCTCATCAGAAACTCTTTTCTGATTAAATCTATCTGTCCTGGCCAGGAACTTGAAACATCAAGAACAATTAAATGAACATAGGATTTTATCTCTATTTACTTAGAGGAACAGATTCCATCTTGATCAACACCTACCTCCATATATAACTAGTAGGAGCCAACACATGCCCATATACCCATACACAGTACAAGTATGAAAGCAGTATCAAACTCAAACTACCTATATACAAGATAACTGTGCTATCTTAGGCCTAAAGATTATATGCATTGATATGATTTATAACAAAACATTGACAAGAGTAAACTCTACGTGCTTGTCATAAGTGTCACTAGTTCGGTCTACTTATCATTTATAAGTGCCCATCATGTTTGCTATATGGAATGAGACTCACCATTCCATTTTATTTATATGTCATATAAATAACTAAGTAACAAACATGAATACAATCTTTCTGGATAAGTCATTTCTTTATTATGAAGTATCCTCGATTGTGAACCTATTTATGATACTTTGTACAAGAAATACTGTTACTCATATTCTTAACAACTTAATAATAGAATTTTTAACAAAATATCAATGGACCTTTTCTATTACACATAAATATATTATGTAAACGAAAAAGTGGAAAAGCCTTTTATTAATAAAAATATGTGCAAGATACATACTAAATGATATACTCTATGGCATACTACTAATAGAAATCCTAGCCATTTTATCTCTTTCTTCCGGTGTCTTTGGAGACTTCTCTTTAGAAAGGTGGATGCCATGTCTCACTGGCAACAATCCTCTCTTAGAATCAAGCATGTTAAACCTCTTTAACACCTTTTCCAAGTATAGACTTTGGGATAAACCAATTATTCTTTTTGCTCTATCTCTATAGATGCGAATCCCAATAATATAGGTTGCCTCCCCTAAGTCTTTCATAGAGAATGTATTTAACAACCATACCTTTACAGTTGTTAACATACCTATGTCATTACCTATTAACAGTATGTCATCAACATATAAGATAAGGAAAGGGATAGCATTGTCACTAACCTTCTTATATACACATAGCTCATCCTCATTTTTTATAAAACCAAATGATTTAATGGCTTCATCAAAACGGATATTCCAACACCTCAAAGCTTGTTTCAACCCATAAATGGATCGCTTTAGCTTGCATATCTTGGAACCATCTTGGGATTTAAAACCCCTAGGTTGTTCCATGAAAATGTTTTCTTCAATATATCCATTGAGAAAAGCTATTTTGACATCCATCTGCCAAATTTCATAATCAAAGTATGCCTATCATGTTTGTCATATGGCATAAGACTCACCATTCCATCTTATTTATATCTCATATGAATAACTTGGGAACAAATATGAATACAATCTCTCTGGATAAGTCATATCCTTATTATGAAGCATCCTCGATTGTGAACCTATTTATGATACTTTGTGCTAGAGATACTGTCACTCATATTCTTAACAACTTAAGAATAATATTTCTAACAAAATATCAATGGACCTTTTCTATTACTCATAAATATATTATGTAAACGGAAAAGTGAAAATGCCTTTTATTAATAAAAACATGTACAAGATATATACTAAATGATATGCTCTAGGGCATATTACTAACATATGGTAGATGAGTTGAGATCATTACATGCCAGCTTAGAGATTGATGATGAGGGGAAGAGAGTAGTTGCACGGTATGTACAGCTAGTGTTGATTAAATAGATCAAAATGGCTGCTCAAAATGATCAAAAGTATCAGAAGCTGTTGAAAGAAGTCTGGCAGGGCAAGAAGCCAGAATTCTCGATAAGAGATGATGGTCTACTGCTGCACCAAGGTAGAATGTGTGTTCCTAATGTTGTTGATTTGAGGCAGATCATTTTGAAGGAAGCACATGAGTCTCCTTTTGCTATGCACCCTGGTGGCACAAAAATGTATAGAGGGCTAAAGGAGCATTACTGGTGGATGGGTATGAAAAGAGATGTGGCAGAATTTGTTTCCAAATGCCTAACTTGTCAGCAAGTAATGGCAAAGCATCAAGTACCAGCTAGTTTGTTACATTCACTACCAGTACTAGAATGAAAATGGGAGAGAATAACAATGGATTTTGTGATGGGACTTCCAAGGACACAGAAAAGTCATGATGCAGTATGGGTCATTGTTGACAGTCTGAGAGGGCAATTCAGATATTGGAGGACATGCTACGGGCTTGTGTAATTGAGTTTGAGGGCTCTTGGGACACACACTTGCCTTTGATTGAGTTTGTTTACAACAATAGCTACCAATCAAGCATTAGAATGCCTCCATATAAAGCTTTGTATGGAAAAAAGTGCAAAACACCCCTGTTTTGGGATGAAGTAGGCGAAAGGAAGATGATTGAGCCCAAAATTGTTTAATAGACCGAGGAGAAAATCAGGGTGATTAGAGATCAACTGAAAGCTGCATCAGACCGTCAAAAGTCCTATATTGATTTAAAGAGAAGGGATATTGAGTATGTAGTGGGTTAGAAAGTATTCCTCAAGGTTTTCCCTTGGAAGAGAATTATGAGACTCGGTAGGAAGGGGAAACTGAGTCCTCGTTTCATTAGGCCATATGAGGTTCTGGAGAGAGTGGGTCCTTTGGCATATCATTTGGCATTACCTCCAGAAATAGAGAAGATACATAATGTCTTCCATGTGTCTATGTTCAGGAGGTATCGATCAGACCCATCTCATGTACTACTAGTAGAAGAAATTAAAGTGAATCCAGACCTCACATATGAGGAAGAACCCATAGAGATTCTGGCTTATGAGGTGAAGCAGCTATGACCAAGCAGATACCGTTAGTAAAAGTGCTATGGAACCATCATTCGGGCCAAGAAGCTACTTGGGAATGAGAGGAGGATATGAGGAGACAGCACCCACAGCTATTCAAAAATTCATACCAGGTAAAATTTTGAGATGAAATTTTTTTTTTTTTTTTGGGGGGGGGGGAGTGGGGGAGAGGATTGTAACACCCCTATTTACATAACCTGGTATATTTCACTGTTCTGGTAATCGGTGTCGGTCTGGATAATTAAGGGGATTAGAACCACATCTAAGACAACTAGGTAAGCACTAAAAACAAATAATTAGTAATTGTCAAATGGTTAAGTATAAATAAGAAAAATAGAACACAAGAAGTTAAATGAGCTGAGAGTCACAGTGATGGGTGACCTTATCGGGAGGGACTGCGAGGTTAATTTAAACTCAAATTTCAAACCATAAAATGTGACGCCACGGTCCTTAGGACTATTGCGAATAGTGGAAAAGAGAAAAATCACAAAAAAGAATTGTTAAGCAGGTCAAATAATTAGGTCAGGAATTCGGAAGAAATATTGAAGTATTTACAAATCGGATTGAACCGGCAACGGGCAATTTGGTCAATTTACCCTTAGAGCTGACTCCTAACCTAACTGTCTAATAAAATCAAAGAAAAGAAAATTTTAGGATCAATAATTAAATTAAAGAACTAAAGAAAAATAAAAAAAAAGAAAAAGAAAAAGTTGAAAAATGGTCATGTATGACCAATTGTGATGTGTAGGAAGTGTTAGAACCAAATTGAAATTCGGATTGGATATGGTCATTCTGCAGGCAACATGGCCAAGGTCCCTTTCAAGGATCAAGACTGAAAATTTACCAACCCAATTGGTATGAAGCTAATTGGGAATGAAACTAGACACAAAATGGCACATTTTTCATTTAGGAATCATGTCCAGAAAGTGACCATAGCATAGTGAAAAAGTGGCCAAATCTGGAATTGGGCACACTGCCCTGTAGAAAAATGACCAAATGAATAGTATTTGTTCATTTAGCCATAACTTGGGCTAGACAAGTCCAAATGTCTTGAAATTTTACTAGTAGAAAGCAGAGACATATTCATACAACTTTCATGAAGAACACAGGTCCAAATTATGCCCTTAACCAAGTCATTTAGCCACCCAAATTTAGTGACCTAAAACTGCCAGAACCAAGTTGGTGCCTAGAAAATCTGGGTTAGACCAATCTGGCCATCCATGTTCAAATGGCTATAACTTAAGTTACAAAACTCCAAATGGAGTGATTAAAAAAAGGAAATAAAGCTAAGACAATAAGGAACAACTTCTATGAAGAAAACTTAGCCAAATTCTGAGAGTAATATGACCAATGGAACAATACAAAATATGACACCAAAACTGAAAATTTGAAATTTGTGCCTAAAAGACTTAAGATTTGAGAAAACAATCAAAACCAATAAATTAGGTAACCAAACTGTGGTATGTGGGTGAAATTAGAATTCCCATACCTATTAAGCATTAGAAAGTCAACAAATTGACTTGAATAGTATCGTGAATAGCAACCCCGAAATACAAATTTCAAAGAACGTCAAGTTTAGCATATTAAAGCTAGGTATAAGTAGATTTGAATTTATTTTTGGATTTATGATAAGTTGTGATACTGAAACACTGTGAAACTGTGTGTTTTAGTGAAAAAGAATACTGGGAAAGAACTCGAGACATCGAGTCAAGGCCAAGAGGCGACTTGCTTAAGGTTTGTGCACAACATAGAATTTTCTGTAAATTTTCTTCTGCAAATTGTTTTGAATGAATTGTGATATTAAATTGTGACTTAATTGTATTAAAATATTTATTATGCTTTTGACTTAAATTGTTGAAAGTATACTTGTATGTGTTTGAAATGGCAATAAATATTTGATAAATTGTTAAGATAGTTTTGAAACCTTAGTGTCATGACCATATATTTGAATACCTCACTAGCATGACTAGTGTGGGAAATTAGTTTCGAATTTTGATTCCTTCTCTGGCTGAAGTGCTGAGGTGTGTGCTAGTAAAAGAAGAAATTGAATGGATATCCATATATTTGAGCTAGCTAGCTAGCCTTGTGATGTGACTTCTCATAAGCCTCTAGCTATTGAGATGATTATTGTTTCGAATGGCATGATATAACTGTGTGTTTTGATGAAATTTGTTTTGAGACTTTTGAAAAGAAATTGTTTGAATTAAAAGTTTATAAATCATGTTTTGTATTTATTTCTCATATTCTGTTCAATTTCTGAATAAATATGATTTAAATTCTGCATAAATGTTATTTTAGTATGTTATGCACTACTGAGTCATAGTACTCAGCGATGGCTGTTATTGCTTTCACAGATATTGAGACTAGAGGAGCAGCTGAGTGAGCTGCTAAGGATTGTGGAGTCACCTTCCCTGAAGTTTTGTCGAGTATATTTTATACCCTGATTATAATATTATTTTGATGTATGTAAATGTATGTACATTTAAAACTGGTCATGAGCAGTTGTATAAAGTTTGTAATAATATTAGTTTGGAATTTTCTAATGTAAATTCTAGTTGGATGAATGTAATTTGTTTTAACTTGAGTGAAAAATGAATGAAAGTATTTTGTTTTAATTTAAATGAAATAACTTAGTATTATTTTTTATGATGTTTGAATTGGAAATTATTGATTTGAATTTTGGAATTTGAGAAATGATGTTCAAGTTCATTGTGGTGGATGTTGAAGTTATTGAGTTGATGAGATAAATCATTGGAAGTGTCTTTTTGAGGTATTTAAAGAACTGTTTTATCAAAATACAGACGGCACTCTGCTGAAATTTTTCTAAAATTTGCGGAAAAGTAAAAAGGGAAAAAAATTTTAACTAGTTTTCAAACTCTAATAAAATGTTTTAATACCTATTAGAAAATGCTCACCACTTCTAAAAAGTAAGAAAATGATTTTAAAATCCCTTGTAGGGTACTTAATGAGTTATCGGTAGGTGAAGTTTGGTAGTTTATTAGGTATTCAATGGGATCATGTTATGCCTTACAGAGGGGTAAGGTATGACAGAAGGGCAATAAGAAAAAGAAACCTCAGATTTCTGGTCCTTCTAAGAAAATAGCTAAACAGAAAGGGAAGACTAAAGCTGATGGAGGCAAAAGAAAATATTTCCATTGCCAGTAGGATGGGCAAAGTAATATGAACTGCCCAGAGTATAGCAAGTAGTACCAGCTTCCAGTAACGAGATATTAGACTCCAAGTTGGCAATGGCTTAACTGTTGAAGCCTTAGTTATAGGATATAAATATTTATACATGTGTGGACATATGTTTGTATTTAAATAAGGTTTTGCATGTACTTTATGCCTTTTAAGAACATCATTTCTATATCTAGTTTGACTAGAGATGGCTATGAATTTCAGTTCATAAATGATGTTTGCAATATTTATTTTGGAAATAAATATGTTGGTTCGGGTTATATGCATGACTGACTTTATTATCTAGATAATAATGTTAAATACAAATTTAATGCAAGCAATATAAAAGAATGCAATGCCATGATGAAAACCAACTCAAGTTCAAAATATATTTGGCACTTAAGGTTAGGTCATGTTACAGAAGATAGGATTGCAAAACTGGAGAAAATGGGGATTTTATCCTCATTGGGCTCTAAGCCTACTCCAACTTGTGAATCCTGCATTCAGGGAAAAATGACTAGATCACCCTTTGTTGGACAAGGACTAAGAGCTGAAAATATTTTGGAGTAAATACATAATGATGTATGTGGTCCATTTAAAGAAATGCCTAGAGGTGGTTTTCATTGCTTTATTACCTTTACTGATGATAAATCAAGGTTTGGGTATTTGTATTTGATGAAAGACAAGCATGAATCCTTTGAAAAGTTCAAAGAATTTAAATCTAAAGTAGAAAATCAAACATGAAAGAGTATTAAATCTCTTCAATCAGATGGTGGAGGTGAATACTTGAGTACTAAATTTGATGAATACTTGAGAGAGCACGATATTGTTTCTTAGTTGACTCTTCCAGGAACACCACAGCTGAATGGTGCATACGAAAGGAGAAATCGTACCCCATTGGATATGGTACGTAGTATGATGAGCTATAATGATATGCCAATCTCCTTTTGGAGATTTGCATTAGATTCAGCTTTGTATATTCTGAATAGGATTCCATCAAAATCAGTATCTTCCACACCTTATGAGATATGGCATGGAAGAAAACCAAGTCTTAAGCATGTTAAGATTTGGGGTTGTCTAGCTTATATCAAAAAGCTGAACACTGATAAATTGGAGACCATATCAAAAAAGGGTCAATTTGTTAGATATCCAAAAGATAGTTTTGAATATTATTTTTATTTCCCTACATCACAAAAGGTTCTGGTGAGTAGAGATGCCACATTTCTTGAACAACAGTTTGTTCAAGAAGGAGGCAAAGGAAGGCAAATAGAGTTGGAATTAGAGAATTCTGACCAACCAACAGATTAGATGGATATAGATCCATCTAGTCAACCTACACCTATTGATGAAACATCTGCAGCTGTTCCTCATAGAACAACAATGGGTTTTCAAGAAGAAAATTGGTTCTGATGAAAAAGTAGAGATCTATAAGGCAAGGCTTGTAGCGAAAGGGTTTCACCAAAGGCAAGTAATCGATTATAAGGAGATTTTCTCGCCTATTACGATGCTTAAATCAATTAGGATTCTATTAGCAATAGCTGCATACTATGAATCCCAAGATGGTTCCAAAGTGCGCAAGCTAAAGCAATCCATTTATGGGTTTAAACAAGCTTCGAGGAGTTGGAACATCCGTTTTGATGAAGCCATTAAGTCATTTGGCTTTATCAAAAATGAGGGTGAGCCATGTGTATATAAGAAGGTTAGTGACAGTGCTATCACTTTCCTTGTCTTATATATGGATGACATACTGTTGATGGGTAATGACACAGGTATGTTGACAACTATAAAGGTATGGTTGTCAAATACATTCTCCATAAAAGACTTAGGGGAGGCAACCTATATTCTTGGGATTTGCATCTATAGAGATAGAGCGAAAAGAATAATTGGTTTATCCCAAAGTCTATACTTGGAAAAGGTGTTAAAGAGGTTGAACATGCTTGATTCCAAGAGAGGATTGTTACGAACGAGACATGGCATCCACCTTTCTAAAGAGATGTCTCCAAAGACACCTGAAGAAAAAGACAAAATGGCTAAGATTCCATATGATTCGGCTATTGGAAGTTTAATGTATGCAATATTGTGTACTAGGCCGAATATCGCATATGCTATTAGTTTAACTAGCAGGTATCAATCCAATCCAGGTTTGGAACACTAGATAGCTGTCAAGAACATCTTTAAGTACTTGAGAAGAACTAAAGATTTATTCTTGATTCATGGAGATGGTGACTTGCAATTGGATGGTTACACTGATTTTGATTTCCAATCAGATATTAATGATAGAAAGTCTACCTCTGGGTATGTGTTCATTTGTAATGGAGGTGCAGTCAGTTGAAAGAGTTTCAAACAGAGTACGACTACAGATTCTGTGACACCCCTTACCCGACTACAGTGTAGCCGAGCAAGTTATACCACTCAGTGTGCCGGAGCACTCTATTTTATCTGATTTCATTACAGTTCTTGATTTATTTATTCAAAAACTTTATTGCAGATTTAGGCTATTTTTACTTTTATCAAAATCTAACTAAATTGGAAATTTCAAAAATTTTAACGATAATCCGACAAAGTGTTGACTGTAATTTGGACTAACAGTTCTTTTGAACCTGCCAAAGACAATTTCAATATATACTCAATTTCTCAAACTTAATAGTCTCAAAAATTTTCAAACATAATGTATCTCAATACAGTATCCAGATTTCTCAGAAATCTCATTAGATTTTCAATATCTCAATATTCACAAGTATAATCTCATTATAACTCAAATTCAATTCACATACTAAAATACTTACTTTGAATAGCTTCCATAATTCATAGGTTAATTACATGAGTTTATTTTGTACAAGATATACAAATAATTTACAATGTGCTAGGAATGAACAATATACATAACATGTATAAAATGAGCCCTATCTACATGCATTGCTGAGGAAGTGACAATCTTGAACTCTTCTGACACTTCTGCAGATCTGGACTCCAAAAATCTCAATGGCCCATCTCTGGTTTTACCTTGATTCAAGACTGCGCGAGGAAGCAATTCCATCCCGCTAAGTATTTCTGCTTAGTGGTGCAATAATATAACCAGAAATAATATATACAAGTAAAGAAAGAAATAAATGATAATTCAGATACTCAATAATCAATTTAATTTGGTATGGTATTTCTAGTATCAACGATCTTATATACTAGTTTGTTCCTCTTTAGAAGTGCTTAGTTTATAACTTTCCAAAAACACTAGCAGGTATATAATTTATTCTATCTGTATTGTATTTCAAGTCTGTACGGTCCTGCAATTTATATTTTTGTTATGTTTCTTTTGCTAATCTCTTTTGCTTATTCATTCAATACTTAATTTAATTGTACTGGATTTTCATTATACTTAACTTAACTTAGCTGCCTGAATTGAATAATACTTTAATTGACTGCCCAAGTAACCTATACTAGGCAGTCGATCGATAACGGGTCGTTGGCACTGGACACCGCGGTGCCTCGGGCCGTCATACCATGGGACGCAGAACGTCTACCATGTATGCAGTCAGTATGGCTAAAAAGCCATGATATCACATAATCGGGTATAAAAGCCATGAAATCGGGCATAAAAGCCATGAATACGGGCATAAAGCCATGAATACAGGCATAAAGCCTTTCGCAGTACTGCTAAAACAATACCCTATTGGCATGCCAAACTATCCAAACCAATCTTGTTAGGTATACTAGGGCATTTGATATTTTAAAATGTTAATATATTGTGCTTTATGACTTCATTATTTCATGATAAATTTCAATCATAATTCATACATTCATTTGATCATTTATATGATCACAATTCACATCAAGTATTCTTTTATACCATTGTACTCAAAATACTTCTCCTCTTTACAATAATGAGAACTAATGTCTCATTCATACATTAATATGGTTTATTTATCCATTCATTATGTTATTCACATTGATCACAATTCTAAACAATAGTTCACATGTACCATTGTGTTCAAAACATTTTTCCTTTCTCATTTATACATTCAAGAATCTACTTATGTAATTACAAATTTTATATTTTAAGTTGAGTTACTAATATTTTATGAATTCCATTTGTGATGGGCATATAAGCCCTAACTATCTATTCACATCAATTAGGTGACTTATTTTTCATGTTTCAAGTAATCCATAAACATTTCATGGATTTCAAATTTATGGCCTTAATTCCTTTTTAACAATTTTGACTAGGATGCATAGTCTACATTTGTCATACAATTCTAAGCATTTAAGCTTAGAATTGGTTCTAGGTTTTCATCTTAATTTACTAATCATTTTGATTACTATTCACCTTACTAGTCAACCAAAATGTTGACTTTTTCATACTTAGTGGATATATTAATTCTAATTACACCAAGATCTCACATTTTGAGTTTTACATTTACTAGTATTAATTGCCAATTGCAATTTAAAGTCCCCTAGATGCATTTCTAATTTCAATTTTTGAATTTCAAGTTTTGGTGTCACTATTCACCTCATTGGTCAACAAAAATGTTGACTTTTGCATAGACAATAGGTACATTGGTTTTAACACTCCCGATGTACCACATTTTGCATTTAAAACTTGTTGGAATCAATTACCGAATCCATTTCCAAGCTTATTTCAAGTTTTCATGTCACTATTCACTTCATTAGTCAACTAAAATGTTGACTTTTGCATAGAAAATATGTACATTGACTTTGGCACTTCAAACATACTACATTTTTCATTTAAAACTTGTTGGTTTTGGTCACTTTCTCAAAGCTTAGTTCATTTTGGCAAAATTGCCAATTTTCGGTTTTGGTGCTCCGAAGTTGCACTGTTTCATTGGTCGATTTACTGTTGGAATTTGACAAAACTTCCTTCATAGAAAATGTTCCTTATTTTGTCTAGTTTAATTTCTTTTTTTGAATCACTCCATTTGGAGTTTTGTAGCTCAAGTTATGGCCAAAATAAGTTTACTGTTCACGTGTACTGTTTATGCTGAGATTTTGGGTCTGGCAGATTTTTTGTCCAACTTTGGTCAGTAATTTGATCAAGTTAAGTTCCTAATTTGGTCTAACTTTCTTCATATGAAATGTTCTACTATGCCTTAGGTTTCCATCGGTTCAAGAATCGCCTAAATCCGAGTTTTCTAGAGAGAGTTATAGTCCTCCAAACATTGCTGCTCGAATGAAAATTCTAGAAATCTCAGTACAGTAAACTTCACTTTGCTCAATGATTTGATTAGGTTCTGGTCATAATTTGGGGTAGGTTTCTTCATGAAAGTTGTTTGTCTATGTCTTAACTTATTGCTGTAAAAATTTCAGGTCAATTGACCAAATCTATAGTGAGTTATGGCCAAATGAACAGTTACTGTTCATTTGGTCATTTCTGCAAGTGCTGTTGCAGGGTGTCCGGATTGGGGCCAACTTTTGGTCCTCTTGCTTTGGTCTTTTGGGCATGGTTTCTTCAGCAAAAATGTGCCATTATAAGCCTAGTTTCATGTCCAATTGGCCAAACACCAATTGGACCAACACAGCCAAAGATATGGCAGTCCAAGTGGACTGAAATTTCAGTCACCCTGCTGCACTCATTGGGCAGCCTTCCATTTCAGTTTTGCCATGCATTAACTGAAGGAACGGAAGCGTGAAAAACACAAGTTTATACCATTGAATTCAAAAATTTTCACCTAGGGTCACATGCACCATGCAAGATTTATTTTTATCTATTTGATTTCAATGATAAACAACATATTAAAACTCTTTTAATATGTTTTTGGATCTCAGATTTGCCATTTAAGATTTTAAAATTAATCGATTAATTTTAGAACCCTAGATTAAATCAAGAACGATTACACTAACCTCTTGATGTCTTGCAGCGTGTTCGCGCTTTGAGATTCGTCTTGAGGACACCAGATGTTGTCCTCTAGCTTGTCCACACCAAGAACACCTATGGCAGCCCTTGAATGGCTTCTAAAGCTTTGTCTATTAATTAGAAAATCAAGTTCGCCTTTTAAGAGATTAAAGATGTAAACAGACACTAGAAACAATTTCTAGTGTTCTTAATTCAAGAGATTGATGGCTAATCTCTTTGAATTGATGAGAGATGAAGAGAAATAGCTGGAGAGGCTCAAAGTGGCGTGACATATGAGAGGAGAGGCTGCTGGTTGTGTTTTCTTTTCATAACCCCACTTAAATAGCTAGGTTAACACATTAAACCCTAGCCACATGTCACCTTTTGATTAGCTCTAGGTTTAAGTGACCCAATCACATTGTGCCAAGTGTCAAACCTATATTTAATCTTGATTTTAATCATCTTACATGATTAAAAATATTTGGCAAGCTTATGTGTTATGCCATGTGTCACCATCTCATGGTGCCACGTGTCACACCGCAAAATGACCAAAATGCCCTCGTGTCTTAATTTTGAGTTCTTAACCCAAAATAATTATTTTCTTCTTCTAATTAATTTATATCAAATATAAATTAATTAATTAATCTCTATTAATTAATTTCTCATCAATTAAATTCATATTTAAACACTTTAAATATAAATTTAATTTATACTACACATCCAATAATCTAGATTTGGTTTCAAGTCATGCTAGGGACTTTGCAATTTTATTGCAAACCAAATCTATTTAATTAATCAATTAAACTCTTTAATTAATTAATTAAATCATATTTAAATAGGTGATAACTTGTGTATGTGTGTGACTTACTAGGCTCATCACTAATTGGCAATGAGACATGATATCAACTCTTAATATCATCAGAACTCTTTCTTACCATAAATGATTTCTCTAAATCATTTTATGAACCTCATAGACCATGGTTAACACCTAGCATAGCATGCCATGGCCACCCAATTAGTAATAAGATTTACCTTAAATGAACCTATAATCATATGTTACCATGCACTAGAATCTCTCTGTTACAAAATCCCAACTCAAGCTGGAGTCATGGTTTATGTCAAACTCCATTTACTATGAATATTATGTTCTCTTTTAATTCCAGTTCTTGATTAAAAGATTTTTCTCATCGTAAACTCTTTCGAATAAATCTATCTGTCTGCCAGAACTTGAAACATCAAGAACAATTAAATGAACATAGGATTTTATCTCTATTTACTTAGAGGAACAGATTCCATCTTGATCAACACCTACCTCCATATATAACTAGGAGGAGCCAACACATGCCCATATACCCATACATAGTACAAGTATGAAAGCAGTATCAAACTCAAACTACCTATATACAAGATAACTGTGCTATCTCAGGTCTAAAGATTATATGCACTGATATGATTTATGACAAAACATTGACAAGAGTAAACTCCATGTGCTTGTCATAAGCGTCACTGGTTCGGCCTACTTATCATTTATAAGTGCCTATCATGTTTGTTATATGGCATGAGACTCACCATTCCATCTTATTTATATCTCATATAAATAACTTGGGAACAAACATGAATACAATCTTTCTGGATAAGTCATGTCCTTATTATGAAGTATCCTCGATTGTGAACCTATTTATGATACTTCGTGCTAGAAATATTGTCACTCATATTCTTAACAACTTAAGAATAATATTTCTAACAAAATATCAATGGACCTTTTCTATTATACATAAATATATTATGTAAACGGAAAAGTGGAAATGCCTTTATTAATAAAAATATGTACAAGATACATACTAAATGATATGCTCTAGGGCATATTACTAACAATCTCCCACTAGCACTAGAGCCATTCATTACAATATCTTAGACCCATCTTCTCAAGATGTCAGTCTAACTGATATTATGACAAAGGCTTAGTGAATGGATCAGCTGGTTTTTTAGCTGATGTTATATTTTCTGCATGGCTATATCTCCTTGCCCAACTATATCCCTGATAATATGGTAGTGCCT
The DNA here is from genome assembly GCF_030052815.1 of Hevea brasiliensis. Taxonomy (NCBI): domain Eukaryota; kingdom Viridiplantae; phylum Streptophyta; class Magnoliopsida; order Malpighiales; family Euphorbiaceae; genus Hevea; species Hevea brasiliensis. Next base: position 36,188,896 of record NC_079497.1, on the reverse strand, counting down.
TTCTATGTGTTTGGATTTTGGGTGAGACCTTAGTTCCTTAGCCTGCATGACTGCTCCATTGTTGTCACGGTAGTGGAACCGCTGACTTAATGGAAGGAACTACTATAAGTTCTGCATTTAACTTCTTTATCCAAACGACTTCCTTTGCAAAGATTCGATGCAAAGAATATACTCACCTCGATAGTGGAATCTGCAATGCGTGCTCGCTTGGAACTCTTCCAACCGATCGCACCTCCATTACAAATGAACACATATCCAGAGGTAGACTTTCTATCATCGATATCCGATTGGAAATCGTAATCGATAACCATCCAATTGCAAGTCTCCACCTCCATAAATCAAGAATAAATCCTTAGTTCTTCTCAAGTACTTAAGGATATTCTTGTGACTATCGATGTTCCAAACTGGATTGGATTGATACCGCTAGTCAAACTAATAAAGATATGCGATATCCGGCCTAGTACACAACATTGCATACATTAAACTTCCAATAGCCAAGCATATGGAATCCTGGCCATCTTATCTCTTTCTTGGTGTCTTTGGAGACATCTCTAGAAAGGTGGATACCATGTCTCACGGTAACAATCCTCTCTTGGAATCAAGCATGTTAAACCTCTTTAACACCTTTTCCAAGTATAAACTTTGGGATAAACCAATTATTCTTTCGCTCTATCTCTATAGATGCGAATCCCAAGAATATAGGTTGCCTCCCTAAGTCTTTCATGGAGAATGTATTTGACAACCATATCTTTATAGTCGTCAACATACCGTGTCATTACCTATCAACAAGATGTCATCCACATATAAGACAAGGAAAGTGATAGCATCATCACTAACCTTCTTATACACACATGGCTCATCCTCATTTTTGATAAAACCAAAAGATTTAATGGCTTCATCAAAACGGATGTTCCAACTCCTCAAGCTTGTTTCAACCCATAAATGGATCGCTTTAGCTTGCATACCTTGGAACCATCTTGGGATTCAAATCCCTTAGGTTGTTCCATGAAAATGTTTTCTTCAATGTATCCATTGAGAAAAGCTATTTTGACATCCATCCGCCAAATCTCATAATCATAGTATGCACTATTGCTAATAAAATCCTAATTGATTTAAGCATGGCAACAAAGTAGAAAGTCTCCTCATTGTCAATTCCTTGCCTTTGGCAAAACCCTTTCGCTACTAGCCTTGCCTTATAGGTCTCTACCTTTCCATCGTAACCAATTTTCTTCTTGAAAACCCATTTGTTCCCTATAGGTACAATACCTTGTGTGGGTCAACAAGATCCCAAACTTGATTCTTATACATGGAATCAATCTCGGATTTCATAGCATCAATCCATTTTGAAGAGTCTATATCCGATATAGCTTTTTCATAGGTAAGTGGATCATCTCCATGATCTACTTCTTCATGAGTAGACAATCGTTGTTCTTCTTCATGAAGAAAACCATATCTCACGATGGGTGAGATACCTGGTTGTTCTACGAGGAACAGGATGTAGATGTTTCATCAATGGGTATAGGTTGACTAGATGGATCTATATCCATCTGATCTGTTGGTTGGTCAGAATTCTCCAATTCTAACTCTATTTGCCTTCCTTTGCCTCCTTCTTGAACAAACTGTTGTTCAAGAAATGTGGCATCTCTACTTATCACAACCTTTTGTGAAGTAGGCAAATAAAAATAATATCCAAAACTATCTTTTGGATATCCAACAAATCGACCTTTTTCTGATCTGGTCTCCAATTTATCAGTTTTCAGCTTTTTGATATAAGCTGGACAACCCCAAATCTTAACATGCTTAAGACTTGGTTTTCTTCCATGCCATATCTCATAAGGTGTGGAAGAAACTGATTTTGATGGAATCCTATTCAGAATATACAAAGCTGATTCTAATGCAAATCCCCAAAAGGAGATTGGCATATCAGTATAGCTCATCATACTTCGTACCATATCCAATAGGTTACGATTTCTCCTTTCAGATACACCATTCAGCTGTGGCGTTCCTGGAGGAGTCAGCTGAGAAACAATGCCATGCTCTCTCAAGTATTCATCAAATTCAGTACTCAAATATTCACCTCCACGATCTGATCGAAGAGCTTTAATACTCTTTTCTGTTTGATTTTCTACTTCAGATTTAAATTCTTTGAACTTTTCAAAAGATTCATGTTTGTATTTCATCAAATACAAATACCCAAACCTTGATTTATCATCAGTAAAGGTAATAAAATAATGAAAACCCCCTCTAGCCATTTCTTTAAATGGACCACATACATCACTATGTATTAGCTCCAAAATATTTTCAGCTCTTAGCCCTTGTCCAACAAAGGGTGATCTAGTCATTTTGCCTCAAGGCAAGATTCACAAGTTGGAGTAGGCTCAGAGCCCAATGAGGATAGAATCCCCATTTTCTCCAATTTTGCAATCCTATCTTCTGCAACATGACATAACCTTAAGTGCCAAATATATTTTGAACTTGAGTTGGTTTTTCACCACGGCATTGCATTCATTTAGATTGCTATACTCTGGCCAGTGGAAACACTTTCTTACTGGCAATGGAAACACTTTCCTGTTGGCAGTGGAAACACTTTCCTTTGCCTTCATCAGCTTTAGTCTTCCTTTTCTGTTTAGCTATTTTCTTAGAAGGACCAGGAATCTGAGGTTTCTTTTTCTTATTGCCCTTCTTCTTGTTGGACTTTCCAGCAGAAGAAGATGCAACCAAAGCTACCTCTTTTCCTTTATTGCCTGGCATATTCTTTTGGGCAATAACCAGCATGTTGAGCAATTCAGCTAAGGTGCATTCATGTTTAATCATATGGAAATTTGTCACAAAATTCCCAAAAGACTCAGGAAGGGACTGAAGGATCAAATCCGTTTGTAGTTGGAAATCCATGTTGAAGTCAAGATGTTCCAACTGCTCAATTAGCCGAATCATCTTGTGGACATTATCCCCAAATTTCTGTCCGTCATTCATCCTAATACGGAATTGCTGTCTAGATATCTCATACCTAGCATTCTCTTTGTGCTCACCATACAACTCTTGTAGGTGAAGGAGGATCTCACTAGCACTGCATGTTCTCATGTTGCTTCGTAACTCATTACTCATGGAAGCAAGCATGTAACACTTAGCTCTCATATCATGCTCCTTCCACTTGTCCAAAGTATCATGTTCCTCTTGTGTGGCCTCCGGAGGTAAGGGACCAGAACATTTGAATATAGAACATATCCTATATGTTCAAGGTTCAGAGACAAGTTTCAAATTTCTTAGCCAATCGCATGATTAGGTCCTCAACTGTTGTGATCAAGTATGCTTGCAAGGATATTGGATGGTGGTGGTTGTTTTGTGCTCATTTTTATCGTAAAATTAACTGCAGAAAATAACCAGATTAATTAGTAAATGTATCATGTAAGTAACCAAAATGATTAAGGTCTTTTAATCAAAATGGTCCTCCCACTAACTTAGCGAATCCTACACTTCCAAAGTAGAAAACGGAAATCCTAGTAGGATGGATTTCTAGTGGGTGATTGAATTCTTATAATTCTATTGATCATCCTCGGTACATCCATTATTGGAATTACAATAAACTATAAGTGAGCAACTCCTTGCCCATCACATCTCATGTGAGGTTCAATCCTTTTACTAGCCCCTAATGCTCAAAATCTCGTGTACATCCAATATTGACTTATCTTGCATTAGTTAAGTTGATCCCATTGAGCCAAGAATTATGCAAATAATTTTAATGTCCTCAGGTACATCCAATATTGGCCACCAAACCATTTACATATTTACAACATATCATGCTTAACAATTATTCTTAAGAAAATCTCTTAAATTAATTGCATCTCATGCAACTATTTAAAATTTCTTAAAATAATTGCCCCAATGGAGGGCTTATGTTATAATTACTTTAATTATAGCATTTCCAACTTAATCATTTGTTTGGAAGATTTTATAGCCATCCTAATTACTATTAAGGTCTCACTTTGCACATTATCCATTTAGCATGCATATATCATATAATTGCATACATTCCCATACATCTCATGCATTCATGGATAAGCGATAAATATGGTATGATCATGGACTTTCTAAGGGATTCAATCGAGCCACCAAGAATTGAATCAGGGCATTCCTAGGTGCATTTCATTCATTCATTTTACAAGAGTTGCTGAAGGAGTACATAATCAACACTTGATCTTGAATTCTCCCACTGGTCCCACCAATGCTCTTGACCTCCTTGAACTTCTTGCAATCCAATATTACATAGTAATCCTTGGCATACCAAGGCGAATTTACAAGAACTTAAATAAATGAAATTACAACCCAAAAATTATTACAAACTTAATAATACATGCCCAAAATAAATTAAAATAAATTAATTAATTTACAATCCCAAAGAAACATAAAAGAAATAAATCCAATCACATTGGTCTTTTATAGTCCATGATCATCCATCATGCATATCACTATTTAACAATTAAATAAAACATACATACTTAAATTAAATTGAATATCTCATATTCAACTTAAAAATCAGATTTGAATATGATTCAAATAAATTTAAAATTTAGATTTGAATCTCATTCAATCAAATTTAAAAATTCAGATTTGAATCACATTCAAACAACTTCAAAAATTCAGATTTGAATCACATTCAAACATTTTTTAAAAAATCAGATTTGAATCACATTCAAATATTTTTTAAAAAATCAGATCTGAATTTTATTGAATCAATTTTAAAAAATCAGATTTAAATATGATTCAAACAACTTTAAAAATTCAGATTTGAATCACATTCAAACAACTTTTAAAATTCAGATTTGAATCACATTCAAACAATTTTTAAAATTCTGATTTGAATCATAATTTAATTGTGTGATTAAAATAACTAATTAAACACTTTAATTAGTCAAAGAATAGGCCTTAGATCATACAACAATTGCAGAATTAAAAGCCAAACCTTGAACCACCCAAGGAACCATTGTTGCCACCACCAATGGTGGCTTCACCATGTGTGATGCCACATCTCTTAATCCAACCAGCAATGAATCAATCATCTTGTGATCAAATCACACAATTAAATCATATAATCAACAATCTAAATGGCAAATATAGTGGCTCTGATACCAATTGAAGGAACGGAAGCGTGAAAAACACAAGTTTATACCATTGAATTCAAAAATTTTCACCTAGGGTCACATGCACCATGCAAGATTTATTTTTATCTATTTGATTTCAATGATAAACAACATATTAAAACTCTTTGAATATGTTTTTGGATCTGTATTTGCCATTTAAGATTTTAAAATTAATCAGATTAATTTTAGAACCCTAGATTAAATCAAGAACGATTACACTAACCTCTTGATGTGCTGCAGCGTGTCTGCGCCTTTGAGATTCGTCTTCAGGACACCAGATGTTGTCCCTCTAGCTTGTCCACACCAAGAACACCTATGGCAGCCCTTGAATGGCTTCTAAAGCTTTGTCTATTAATTAGAAAATCAAGTTCTGCCTTTTAAGAGATTAAAGATGTAAACAGGACACTAGAAACAATTTCTAGTGTTCTTAATTCAAGAGATTGATGGCTAATCTCTTTGAATTGATGAGAGATGAAGAGAAATAGCTGGAGAGGCTCAAAGTGGCGTGACATATGAGAGGAGAGGCTGCTGGTTGTGTTTTCTTTTCATAACCCCACTTAAATAGCTAGGTTAACACATTAAACCCTAGCCACATGTCACCTTTTGATTAGCTCTAGGTTTAAGTGACCCAATCACATTGTGCCAAGTGTCAAACCTATATTTAATCTTGATTTTAATCATCTTACATGATTAAAAATATTTGGCAAGCTTATGTGTTATGCCATGTGTCACCATCTCATGGTGCCACGTGTCACACTGCAAAATGACCAAAATGCCCACATGTCTTAATTTTGAGTTCTTAACCCAAAATAATTATTTTCTTCTTCTAATTAATTTATATCAAATATAAATTAATTAATTAATCTCTATTAATTAATTTCTCATCAATTAAATTCATATTTAAACACTTTAAATATAAATTTAATTTATACTACACATCCAATAATCTAGATTTGGTTTCAAGTCATGCTAGGACTTTGCAATTTTATTGCAAACCAAATCTATTTAATTAATCAATTAAACTCTTTAATTAATTAATTAAATCATATTTAAATAGGTGATAACTTGTGTATGTGTGTGACTTACTAGGCTCATCACTAATTGGCAATGAGACATGATATCAACTCTTAATATCATCGAACTCTTTCTTACCATAAATGATTTCTCTAAATCATTTTATGAACCTCATAGACCATGGTTAACACCTAGCATAGCATGCCATGGCCACCCAATTAGTAATAAGATTTACCTTAAATGAACCTATAATCATATGTTACCATGCACTAGAATCTCTCTCACAAAAATCCCAACTCAAGCCGAGTCATGGTTTATGTCAAACTCCATTTGCTATGAATATTATGTTCTCTTTTAATTTCAGTTCTTGATTAAAAGATTTTTCTCATCGAAACTCTTTCTGAATAAATCTATCTGTCTCTGCCAGAACTTGAAACATCAAGAACAATTAAATGAACATAGGATTTTATCTCTATTTACTTAGAGGAACAGATTCCATCTTGATCAACACCTACCTCCATATATAACTAGTAGGAGCCAACACATGCCCATATACCCTTACATAGTACAAGTATGAAAGCAAGATCAAACTCAAACTACCTATATACAAGATAACTGTGCTATCTCAGTCTAAAGATTATATGCATCGATATGATTTATGACAAAACATTGACAAGAGTAAACTCCATGTGCTTGTCATAAGCGCCACCGGTTCGGCCTACTTATCATTTATAAGTGCCTATCATGTTTGTTATATGGCATGAGACTCACCATTCCATCTTATTTATATCTCATATAAATAACTTGGGAACAAACATGAATACAATCTTTCTGGATAAGTCATGTCCTTATTATGAAGTATCCTCGATTGTGAACCTATTTATGATACTTCATGCTAGAAATATTGTCACTCATATTCTTAACAACTTAAGAATAATATTTCTAACAAAATATCAATGGACCTTTTCTATTACACATAAATATATTATGTAAACGGAAAAGTGGAAATGCCTTTATTAATAAAAATATGTACAAGATACATACTAAATGATATGCTCTAGGGCATATTACTAACATTAACTCACTTCAAATTATGATTAACTTGCCTTAAATGGTCACTAATTGACCACTAGAATGTCCATTAATCATTTAAACACAATATCTCCAATTTTCATACTAACCCTAATTGATAAAATCTCATTCTCATACAAACTCAAAAAATTCAACTCCATTAAACTCCAATTCATATATATGCATTAATTGACATTAATATACCAACTTAATTGCAATTAAACCATCAATACCCTAACCCTCTCTTGGCTGCCACCATTCATACATACTCCTACATAAGTGTTTTATTCAATTTCTTAACAATTTCTTATTCACTTGAACTTCCTAACATGGAATAAAAAGAAAAATGTAAGAGTTAGCACTAACCTTTTTTTTTTTGCAGAATTTTCCCAAGCAATTCCTTCACTTTCTTGGCTTTTCTTGGCTGCCAAACACTCCTACAAGGTGTGGGGGTAATTTTTATTGAAGGGATCTAGGGTTTTTGGTGCAAGATAAGCAAGGTTTCCAAGCTTGGAAGCTTGAACTATGGTGGAAACCCTCTCCTCTCTTTCTCTACGTTTTGGCTGCCCAAGGATGAAGATGGGAGTGCAGATTTGGTCTTTCATTTTGTCTCTTTTTAATTACTTTTTATCTCTTTTAATTTGGCTTGTTGGGTTGTGATTGGTGGAAGCCTTCCAAATGACATCATGTGATGTCATATTTAGGTTTTTCTTTCATTTTCCTTTCTTCTTTTCCCTACTCATTTTCAATTCAATTTTTAGTGATGTTTATTCATATTTTATGTCATAATAATTATTTACTCAACTGGACAAGTCGGCCAAAAATCACCTCTGAAGGCGAAATGACCAAAATGCCCTCCGTTTGGCTTAACGGGTCAAAATTGTCTATACCGATTGTAATTTTTTTCTAAATATTTTCTTGGCATTCTAATGCCATAGGAACCTCAATAACCCTTCTCTGGAGTCCCAAAAATTATTTTATGAATTTTTTCACGGGTCTAGGGCTCCTCGTTGCGAGAACCGCAACTTACCTCTGGTTACCCATCGGTTGGGCACCGGCTCATTTGACTTAGTTGCATTTTATTTCTAAAATTTTTACTAAATTTTTCTTATTAATATTTGAGTTAATTATGGTTCCTGACTTTAGTTTAAATATTTTTCCGGACATTCTAGCTGTCTGGACCGACACCGGTCACCGGAACAGTAGAATGTACGGAGTTGCTACCGGGAGGGTGTTACAGATTCCACTACCGAGGCTGAGTATATTGCTGCATCAGATGCTGCAAAGGAAGCTGTTTGGATATAAGAAATCCCAGTCTTACTAGAAAATCCAAACACATAGAAAGGCACTACCACAATATTAGAGAAATAGTTGGGCAAGGCGATACTGTGACATCCCTTACCCGTCTACAGTGTAGCCGAGCAAGTTATGCCACTCAGTGTGTCGGAACACCAATTCATGTTTCAATTTCAATTAATCCCTTTTAATTCATTTATTTATAATTTTTGATAAATCTAAATTTTACCACAAATTTTATAGAAAATACGGCAGAGTGCCGGCTATAAATTAGAAAACAGTTCTTCTAAACCTGTTTAAAAACACTTCCAATATAATTATAATCTCAATCTCAGTCAACCACCAACATTTTTCAACAATTTCTCAAATCAATTCAGTATCTCAAAATTCACATTCATCTCATATTACACCCAATTCAATGAGAAATACTCATATTTATTTCTGAACACATCTGATGGGCAATTGCAGCAAAAATATGATTACATGAGTTTATAATATACATAACAAAAGTTTACAAATACAAAAGATTTAGGTAGCCCAATGTCCTATCAATGCACTGCAATTGTGAGGTGACTTTGAACTCTGAGTGCAAATCTGAAAACTCACCCTGTATGAGGTCTGTTGGACTCCCCAACTATGTCTCCAGTACCTGTGCGTGGCAAAAGCGACGCGCTAAGCAATTCTGCTTAGTGGTGACAATATAAAATAAAATAAAATAAAATAAAAACATGTATGCAGAATATATGTTTACATTTTTTGGTATACTTAATTTCAAATATTTATTGCAATATTATTCGGTTAAAGTTTAGTAAGATTTATTAACATTGCCTGTCACACCCTACCCCTCTGTAAGGCATAACATGATCCCGTAGTATACCTAATGAATTACCAACTCCGTCTACTGATAACCCATTAAATACACTACAAGGGATTTTAAAAACTTTTCTTACTTATTTTACAGTGGTGAGCACTATTTACAGGTATTAAGAACTTTGGTGAACTGAAGTGAAACAATTAACTCATTTGATTTATTTGGAATTTCTGTAAAAATTTTGGCAGAGTGCCATCTATATTTTGGATAAAACAGTTCTTGTAAAACTCAGAAAAGACACTTCAATAATTTTCCAAATCTCAACTCCAATACATTTCTCAACACAACAATTTATCAACTCAATTCCATAGAAATTTTTCAAAGTCTGAGATAAGGAAATATAATACAATTTTCACAAGTCAAATAACTCATAATTAATTTACAACTTCAAGGTACAATTTGAATTTACAACTGCTCAAAACCAAAAACAAAATGTACATACAGTGTCATACATTACAGTACAAAATGCCAAATGTGGTATACTCACTATACCCAAAAATCTCTTGCTGGAGGTATATGCAGCCTAGTCCACGCTCCTGTCTGCTCTCTACTGCGACAAAGAATAAAGCTATCGCTGAGACAATGTCTCAGTGGTGCACAACATTAACCAAATACAATTTAAATCACAATTCATAAATCATATCAATAGTGGATACTTAAAACCATAGTCAATTTCAAGACAGTAATTGTCAACAAGAATTTAAACTCCATTTGTCAATATCACAATAATTTTCATAAGTTAGATCATGTTTGAATTCAAAAGACAGTATATGTCAATGAGAGTTTAAATCCATTTCACAATCTCACAATACATATCAATAAATCACACACAGCTTAATCATGATCCATAGTTCAATTCGTCCCAAAAGCCAATGGCTAATGAGGTATTCAATTCGTCCCAAAAGTCGATGACTAATGAGGAATAACATAGCTAGCTAGCAAAAATATGAGTACTCATCCAATTCGTCCTCAACAGGCACACACCTCAACACTTCAACCAGAGAGGGAATTCAATTCCCCCACTAGACAAGCTAATGAGGAATACAATCAATATACATGATAGTGTGGTTTCAAACCATTTCCAATTCTTTTAAATCAATAAGTATCCATCAATGTCATTCAAAAAATTTCTCACAGTATCAAATCATTTACAATGCTTTTCAAGCAATAAATATTCATTCAAATACATTTCCACAATTTAAAACAATAATATACAAATAGTCAATATTTATTTCAATTGAAAATAATTCAAAAGAAATAGTTGTTGTGCACAAACCTCTGATATTTGTCTCCTGGTCTTGACTCAGTATTTCTTTCCCTTTTGCTGAGTCCTTGTTAACTGAGAAACACAATTTGAAGTGTTTCAGTGCTAAATTAATTTGCCTCTAACGATAATGTTCGATAAACAATTCACTGAATACCTTTATTTGCTTAATCACCTAATATACCGACCCTCGATGTTTTCTAGGTAAATTAGGTTTTAGTGTCCTTTATATGTCACATTCGATAGGATTTTAGGGTTGGTACGTGTTACCAAACTCAATTCTATGTATATTGCGTTTTCTTGCATTTCATTGCAAATTGCTGAATTTCGGGATACTAGTTTGACCTAGCCGGACGATCTAGTTCCCTCGGTTTTTGGGTTTCGGTCAAAACTACAAACTTGTAGATCTATGTCTTATTGCAGGTGGGGCAAAATTTCAGGTCAATCCGAGTTAAGTAGACCAAGTTATGATCATTATACTATTGCTGGTCAAATGGCATCAGATTAGGTCAATTTTAGGTCAATTTGGTCAACTTTGGTTCGGCCAGTTTTTGGACCCGAACTTGTGCAAGCTTTTTGACTTGCTTCTGGTCATTTATGTGTTAGTAGTATGCCCTAGAGCATATCATTTAGTATGTATCTTGTACATAATTTTATTAATAAAAGGCATTTCCACTTTTCCATTTACATAATATATTTATGTGTAATAGAAAAGGTCCATTGATATTTTGTTAGAAATATTATTCTTAAGTTGTTAAGAATATGAGTGACAATATTTCTAGCACAAAGTATCATAAATAGGTTCACAATCGAGGATACTTCATAATAAGGACATGACTTATCCAGAAAGATTGTATTCATGTTTGTTCCCAAGTTATTTATATGAGATATAAATAAGATGGAATGGTGAGTCTCATGCCATATAACAAACATGATAGGCACTTATAAATGATAAGTAGGCCGAACCAGTGACACTTATGACAAGCACATGGAGTTTACTCTTGTCAATGTTTTGTCATAAATCATATCAGTGCATATAATCTTTAGACATGAGATAGCACAGTTATCTTGTATATAGGTAGTTTGAGTTTGAAACTGCTTTCATACTTGTACTATGTATGGGTATATGGGCATGTGTTGGCTCCTACTAGTTATATATGGAGGTAGGTGTTGATCAAGATGGAATCTGTTCCTCTAAGTAAATAGAGATAAAATCCTATGTTCATTTAATTGTTCTTGATGTTTCAAGTTCTGGCCAGACAGATAGATTTATTCGTAAAAGAGTTTCGATGAGAAAATCTTTTAATCAAGAACTGGAATTAAAAGAGAACATAATATTCATAGCAAATGGAGTTTGACATAAACCATGACTCAAATTTGAGTTGGGATTTTGTAAGAGAGATTCTAGTGCATGGTAACATATGATTATAGGTTCATTTAAGGTAAATCTTATTACTAATTGGGTGGCCATGGCATGCTATGCTAGGTGTTAACCATGGTCTATGAGGTTCATAAAATGATTTAGAGAAATCATTTATGGTAAGAAAGAGTTCTGATGATATTAAGAGTTGATATCATGTCTCATTGCCAATTAGTGATGAGCCTAGTAAGTCACACACATACACAAGTTATCACCTATTTAAATATGATTTAATTAATTAATTAAAGAGTTTAATTGATTAATTAAATAGATTTGGTTTGCAAGAAAATTGCAAAGTCCCTAGCATGACTTGAAACCAAATCTAGATTATTGGATGTGTAGTATAAATTAAATTTATATTTAAAGTGTTTAAATATGAATTTAATTGATGAGAAATTAATTAATAGAGATTAATTAATTAATTTATATTTGATATAAATTAATTAGAAGAAGAAAATAATTATTTTGGGTTAAGAACTCAAAATTAAGACACAGGGGCATTTTGGTCATTTCACACGTGGCACCATGAGATGGTGACACATGGCATAACACATAAGCTTGCCAAATATTTTTAATCATGTAAGATGATTAAAATCAAGATTAAATATAGGTTTGACACTTGGCACAATGTGATTGGGTCACTTAAACCTAGAGCTAATCAAAAGGTGACATGTGGCTAGGGTTTAATGTGTTAACCTAGCTATTTAAGTGTGGTTATGAATGGAAAACATAACCAGCAGCCTCTCCTCTCATATGTCACGCCACTTTGAGCCTCTCCAGCTATTTCTCTTCATCTCTCATCAATTCAAAGAGATTAGCCATCAATCTCTTGAATTAAGAATACTAGAAATTGTTTCTAGTGTCCTGTTTACATCTCTAATCTCTTAAAAGGCAGAACTTGAATTTCTAATTAATAGAAAAGGCTTTAGAGGCTGTTCAAGGGCTGCCATAGGTGTTCTTGGTGTGGACAAGCTAGAGGGACAACATCCGGTGTCACGAATACGATCTCAAAGGCAGACACGCTGCAAAGACATCAAGAGGTTAGTGTAATCGTTCTTGATTTAATCTAGGGTTCTAAAATTAATCTGATTAATTTTAAAATCTTAAATGGCAAATACAGATCCAAAAACATATTAAAAGAGTTTTAATATGTTGTTTATCATTGAAATCAAATAGATAAAAATAAATCTTGCATGGTGCTTGTGACCCTAGGTGAAAATTTTTGAATTCAATGGTATAATCTTGTGTTTTTCACGCTTCCGTTCCTTCATTATGTGTTTTGGTGTCTTCATAAGACTTGTAGGTATGGGTCTTAACTATTCATGGTTAAAATTTCAGGTCAATTGGACCTGTCGTGAGTGAGTTATGGCCTAAACACTCACTGCTACCCAATTAGTCATTTTTCAGGTCCTAATTGTACCTAATCCGAATTGGTCATTTTCTTAGGTCACCTTACAAGCAGAATTTTGGTATGTTTTCTCAATGAAAGTTGGCACATTTTGTGCCTAGTTCCACCTCCAATTGGTCTCATACCAATTGAGGTTACACATTTAAACTTATTGGCTAAAATGTACACTGCCCTTGGTTACTTTGCTTAACACTCATGAATTACACACATTTACCTTGCAATATGTTTACTTCCCTACCAAATCTGTTTTGGTACATTACCAAAACTATATATTACTTTACATTAACATCACTTTGGGCAGATTACAATTATCCTTAACATACCAAATATAACTCTAATTCCCAAAGTTCAAATACCATTACACATACACATAAACATCACTAGTTTTTACATACACTTTACACAACAATTTCATACACATATCCTTCAATCCTTAATGCCACAATTCTGCCCATATCTTCATGAACACATACACTTATCCAAGAGTTTCAAGGCTGCCGAAATTGTCCTTCAACACCAAAGTGTCCTACAATTCATTAAACCCCATTCCAAGTGCAAAATTCACCATATACATGTGAAGTAATTCACTAGGTTATTAAATCATCATGATCAACATCATTTCTCATCAAATATATGCACAATTATTTCATCAATTACATGACTCCATGGCTGTCCAAAATGAACACAACAATAACTCTTCAAACTCAAAAATTTTCTTCACAAATCCAACACCCATAACATGCACACAAAACTTAACAAAGCTATCTTCAAAAATACTAACTTACCTTATGGTTGAAACTTGCCAAACCTTGATTAAACTTCTTAAAGTTGGTATCAAACTCTTCCTTGTGATGTGTAGACAATTTTTCATGAAGCTACTTAAGGGATTGGAGTTGAAATGAGAGAGTGGACCAAGCTTGCATGAACACGCCAATGGAGGTTTCTCCTCCCCTTCAATTCGGCTAGGTTTAGTACAATGAAGAAGATGAAGTTTCTGCCTTGGATAATGGATGTACACCTGCCCCACTTAGTATATATTAATCCATTAATGGTCCACTAACTCCAAATAATCATATAATAAGATAATTGTTCATTTATTCCACATTAACCCATGATTTTAGCTATTTACTTTAGGTACCACCAAATTAATTTTTTATTTTATTTTCTAAGTGTAATACTATTTATTTTTAATGGACATTTAGGTCAAAAGACAATTCAGGATGTCAAATGACCATAATGCCCCTGTTCGGGTGGCATTCCTGATTTTTCGGTATCACCGGGTTTTGTCCGTTTTTCGATTTCTCACTTTTCTTTGTACTAATTATTTAATTTTTCTTTGATCTTTCTAATGATATTTATTCTTCAATAAGGTTCTATTTAAGTCCTAAAAATGTTTTCCAGGGTTCCCCGCAGTCCAGGGCTAGTCAACGGTCCACGCCGTGACTTCCCGGTGCGGTCACCCATCGCTAGGTTTCCCGGCTCGCTTAACTTGATCACATTTCTTTGCTATTATTTTTCCTTTGTTTTTCTTGTATTTTATTTTCTTGTATTTCATTATTTTATGTCTCCTCCCTCATGTCAAAGTGTAGTTCTAGGCATCCTAGCTGTCCGGACAACACTGGTCACCGGAGCAGTAGAACGCACTACCGAACTTTGGGGTGTTACATTGCCCGAGTAACCTATACTAGTTGACTGGACTGGATAAATGGGTAAACTGGTACTGGGTACTAAGTACCACGGGCCATCACACCATCGGTCACATCGTGTCTCCCGGTGTGCAACAGAACAACTAATAAGCTGTAATAATTATCGCGGATTAAACCAGAGTATAACAACTCAATATCATAGCCAAAGGCTATTATGTCACAGAATGGTGTGGAAAGCCATGAAATACAGAATGGCATGAAGCCATATGCAGTACTGCTAATAGAACCCTATTGGCATGCCAACCTATCAAACCAATCACATTAGGCCTACTAGGGCATTTAACACTTTTCATTTATGTAATTCTTTGAAATTGAATTTTTATGATCACTATTCATTTTATTGGTCAACCAAAATGTTGACTTTTGCATTGGCAATAGGTAAATTAGTTTAAATATCATCAACATACCACATTTTGCACTTTAAACTTGTTGGTATTGGTTGCCAATACCATCTCTAAGCTTAATGTGAATTGGATAGAATTTTCAGTTTTTAAGCTTTGGGTTTACTGTTTCATTAGTCACTTTTGCAGTGGGAATTTGGAAAAATGATCAACATGAAAGTTGTTCCTTATTTTGTCTAGTTGAATTTCCTTTTTTGATTCACTCCATTTGGAGTTTTGTATCTTAAGTTAGGGTCCAAAAACCACAACTTGCCGGATTGGACAGAATCCAAAATTCTGGCCAAAACTGGTTCTGCCAGATTTGGTAACCTAAGTTTGGTTGGCAATTTGACTAGGTTATGGTCATAATTTGGGTCAGGTTTCTTCATGAAAGTTGTTGGTCTATATCTCAGCTTATTGTAGGTAAACTTTCAGATCAATTGGACCTTTCTACCTTGAGTTATGGCCAAATGACCAAACATTGTTCATTTGGTCATTTTGACTAGGCAGATTGCAGGTCACCCAGATTAGGGCAAACATTTGGTCAACTTAGTTTGGTTTTCTGCGCATAGTTTCTTCACCAAAGTTGTGCCATTATGGGTCTAGTTTCATGTCCAATTAGCCTTGCACCAATTGAACCTCTACAATTTAAGTTATGGCTGCCCAAACTTGCTGGACTCATGTCCAATTCTGCAGGTCACCTAGGGCAGCCACACCAAACCCAAATCCCATCACTCAACACACTTCATTTTTGGTTTAAATAGAACTAAATGGTCACTAATTGACCATTAATACCCATTTTTATCATCACATGGTCAAAGTCCCATTTCCCCACCCCAAACCCTAACTCAAACATTACCATTCATGCATTTTCATTGCATTTCTTCAATCCACTTACAAAATGCACATTAAGGGCAGCCATAATAACCTTTTAACTTCATTAAAATCATCACAAACAAACCCTAACCATGGCTGCCCAAAATTTAGAGTTTACATATAATTGGCATTCAACAATTTTTCTTTGTAATTTACACTCATTTATACTTACTCAACATAAATTTGAAGAGAAACATAAGTTTAAGTCACTTGCCTCTTAGGGAGCTAATCCAAAGCTTATAAGAAGTCTTTCTTTTTAATTCTTTTTGCTCCCAAAAGAATCTCCAAGATGCTAGAACACTTTTTTGTGTTGGGAGTTTAGGGTTTAGTTCGGTAGAAGTTGGTGAAATCAAGCTTGAAAAAGCTTGAAAATGGTGGCTATGGTGGAGGCTTACGGCAAGGAAGAAAGAAGAAATGAGAAATCTGGTTTTTCTCTCATTTTTCAGCCCATTTGTCTATTCTAAATAAAGTTATGCCATGTGTCAACATTGGGTTGGGTGGGAGAACTTTAATGACATCATTATGATGTCATAAGTCCATTTTCCTTTATTTTCTTTTCATTTCTTGTCTATTTAATTGCAATTAAATTTTTAACAAAATTTATTCATATTTTATGTTATATAAATTATTTATTTAACTGGACAAGTTGGTCAAAAATCATCTCTGAAGACGAAATGACCAAAATGCCCTCCGTTTGGCTTAACGGGCCAAAATTGTCTGTACCAATTGAAAATTTTTTCTAAGTATTTTATTAGCATTCTAATGCCATAAAAAACTCAATAACCCTTCTCTGGAGTCCCAGAAATTATTTTATAATTTTTCCCCTGGGTCTAGGGCTCCTAGTTGCGAGAACCGCAACTCCTCACTAGGTTACCCATCGCTAGGGCACCGGCTCATTTAACTTGGTTGTATCTTATTTTTAAAATTTTTGCTAAATTTTTCTTATTAATATTTGAGTTAATTATGGTTCGTCACTTTAGTTTAAGTATTTTTCCGGACGTTCTAGCTGTCCGGACTGACACTGGTCACTAGAATAGTAGACTGTATGGACTATCTAAAGTGAGGATGTTACAACTCTTCCCCTCTAATAAAAATTTCGTCCTCGAAATTTACCTGATGCAAACAGTTGAGGGAACTGTTGCCTCATCATCTCTTCACTTTCCCAAGTTGCCTCTTCAGTGTTGTGGTGCTTCCAAAGCACTTCAACAGTGGAATTTGTTTATTTCTTAATTCCTTCACTTCTCGAGCTAGGATCTGTATAGGTTCTTTTGTATATGTTAAGTCCGGTTGGATTTCAATCTCTTCCATGGAAATGACATGTGAAGGGTATGAGCGATATCTCCTCAGCATAGAAACATGGAATACATTGTGAATTTTATCCAGTTCTGGTGGTAAAGCTAGCCCATAGGCCACTGGTCCCACACGTTCAATAACTTCATGTGGGCCGATGAACCTAGGGTTTAACTTACCTTTTCTCCCAAACCTCAGTACTTTCTTCCATGGTGAGACTTTGAGAAACACTTTATCACCAACTGCATACTCTATCTCTTTTCTCTTCAAGTCGGCATATGATTTCTGTCTATCTGAGGCAACCTTCAGGTTAGCTTTGATTATCTTCACTTTCTCCTCAGTCTGTTTCACCAGGTCTGGTCCTACCAGCTTATCTTCGCCCAATTCAGTCCAACATACTGGAGTTCTACATTTTCTCCCATACAGTGCTTCATACAGAGCCATTTGGATGCTAGCTTTGTAGCTATTGTTGTATGCAAATTCTGCCAGTGGGAGATATTTGTCCCAGCTCCCCTCAAACTCAATGATACAACTCCTTAGCATATCCTCCAGGATCTATCACATAATTCACATTGTTACTATCATTTCAATTTATTAATTACGAAAATTCAATTAGTTCTTAGGTTTACCTGGATTACTCGTTCTGACTTTCCATCCATCTGAGGATGAAAAGCCATGCTAAAATAGAGTTGTGTACCCAAGGCTTCTTGCAACTTTTTCCAAAATCTCGATGTAAACCTTGGGCCTCGATCAGATATGATGGAAAGTGGGATTCCATGCAGTCTAACTATCTCACTGATATACAATTCTGCTAGCTTCTCCAAAGGAGTAGTCACCCTAATCGGCAGAAATGTGTCGACTTTCACAATTTATCCACTATCACCCACACTACATCATGCTTCCTTTAGGTGAGGGGTAGACCACTAACAAAATCCATAGTGACCCGGTCCCATTTCCATTCAGGTATGCTTATAGGCTGCAACAATCCTGATGGAATTTGATGTTCTGCTTTAACTTGCTGACATGTCAAACACTTAGTCACATAGTCAGCTATATCTCTCTTCATTCCAGGCCACCAATAATGAGGCTTCAAATCATTATACATTTTTGTGCTCCCCGGGTGCATAGCATAAACACTAGTATGTACTTCTTTCAGAATATTAGTCTTCAGTTCCCCATCATCTGGTACACACACTCTTCCTCTGTAGTATAGACACCCATCTTTTTTCACCTCATATTCAATTTCCTTCCCCTTAGGAATTTTTCCCACAATGGCCATTAGTTTTTCATCTGCCTTCTGTCCCTCTTGTATTTGCTGTAGTAAGGTTGGCCTCACTTGCAACTCAGCCAGAATAACTCCATCTTGAGCTAAGGACATACAAGCATTTAGTGATCTTAAAGCTGTGATGGACTTCCTGCTCAAAGCATCAGCCACTACATTTGCCTTCCCAGGATGATAATCTATCACACAATCATAGTCCTTCAGGAACTCAATCCATCGCCTTTGTCTAAGGTTGGGCTCCTTCTAAGTTGGCAAATATTTTAAACTTTTGTGGTCTGTGTAAATGTATCACTTTTCACCATATAAGTAGTGCCTCCATATTTTCAGCGCAAAGATAATTGCTGCAAGCTCTAGATAATGGATAGGGTAATTCTGTTCATGTGGCCTTAACTGCTTGGAAGCATCAGCGACCACCTTCCCCTCTTGCATCAATACACACCCTAACCCATTATGAGAGGCATCACTATAGACCACAAAGTCCTTTCCCGACACTGGCTGTGTTAACACTGGTGCCTTTGTCAACATAGCCTTTAACTTCTCAAAACTAGCCTGACACTTGTCATTCCAGTTAAATCTGACATTCTTGTGTAACAACTTGGTCATTGGAGCAGCTATTAAGGAAAATCCCTTCACAAATCTTCTGTAATACCCAGCTAGCCCCAAGAAACTTCTGACCTCAGTTGTATTTCTGGGAGGCTTCCATTCCATCACTGCTTTTATCTTTTTAGGATCTACTCTAATCCCCTCAGCTGATACTATGTGTCCAAGGAAGGAGATTTCACTCATCCAGAAGTCACATTTGGATAGCTTAGCATACAGCTTCTTTTCTTGCAGGGTTTGCAGAATAATCCTCAAATGTTCATCATGTTCTTCCCTGGTCTTGGAATACACCAGAATATCATCAATAAAGACCACTATAAACCGATCTAAGTATGGATGGAAGATACGGTTCATAAGGTCCATAAATGCTGCTGGTGCATTTGTTAACCCAAACGGCATCACTAGAAATTCATAATGCCCATACCGGGTTCTGAATGCATTTTTTGACACATTTGCATCCTTTACCCTTAACTGATGATAGCCTGATCTGATATCAATTTTTGAAAATACACCGGCTCCCTTCAACTCATCAAACAGATCGTCAATTATGGGCAATGGATATTTATTCTTCATAGTTACTTTGTTCAACTGTCGGTAATCAATATACAATCTCAAGGTTCCATCCTTCTTCTTCACAAATAGTACCGGAGCTCCCCATGGTGACACACTGGGGCGTATGAACCCCTTATCAAGCAACTCTTGCAATTGAGTTTTCAACTCCCTCAATTCAGTGGGTGCCATCCTATAAGGAGCAATGGAAATGGGTGCTGTACCCGGCATTACCTCAATAGCAAACTCGACTTCCCTTTCTGGTGGTAAACCAGGCAACAATTCAGGAAATACATCTGGGAAGTCTCTTACTGTGGGTATGTCACCCAAGTTTGGCTTAGCTTGCCTAGTATCAACCACGTGTGCTAGGTAAGCTTCATAGCCTTTTTTCATCAATCTTCTTGCAACTGTGGCTGAGATAACATTGGACAGGAAATCTGTCCTTTCACCCACAACAGTGATCTCATTACCCCCAGAAGTTTTCAGAGAAATTCTCTTCAATTTACAATCAACTATTACCTGATGACGTGACAACTAGTCCATTCCCAAAATCACGTCAAACTTGTGGAAGGGTAACTCAATTAGATCTGCCGAGAATTCGTACCCCTGAATTCTCAACGGGCAATCTTTATACACCTTATTCACTACCACACTGTGGCCTAGGGGATTTGTGACTAGAATGTTTTGATCACAATCCTCTACTGCAATTCCCCTCTCTATGGGTAGTTTGATGCAAATGTAGGAATGAGTGGATCCTGGATCCACCAATGCATGTACAGAAGTGTTGTAGAGGGAAAACGTACCCCTGATGACATCCGGGGCATCTTGCTCCTCCTGAGTTCTGATGGCATAAGCCCTAGCTGGTATTCTAGTGTCTGGCCTATCAGCTGACTCGAATGCAAGCCTCAGTGATGGACCAGCTGCCTCAGGTTTACCAAGATTCCTACCTCTTTGTGGTACAGGAGCAGGTCTGTCAGTTTGTGTTGGAGCAACTGTAATAGTCCTCTTCGGACAACTCTTGATCTGATGTTCTATTGATCCACACCGTAAGCATGCACTAGTCACTCGCCAACATTCCCCCTTATGCCACTTCTGACAGTATTGACAAGCAGAAGATGCAAGGGCTGGTCCCCTAAAGACCGTCCCTAGAGAGCTGCCCATTGATGGTGTAGACTAACCTCTTCTAGGTGTGAACTGTGGTCTGGGCCCCTGAGACTGGCCCTGACCCTGTGGTGGTCCTAAACTCTAAGCAGGAGGACCCTTACTCTTCTTACTGGGAGTAGAAAATGCACTGGACTGACCTAGACCCCTCTTCTGCTGTCTTTCCCTTCTATTTTGTTCATTGATTCTGACCCTTTCCACTTTCAATGCAGCATCCACCAGTGTAGAAAAATCCGTGATCTCGAGTGCTGTGATCATGACTTTGATGTTGTCATTGAGTCCTTCTTCAAACCGTCTGCACCTCTCTGCCTCTGTAGGGACTATCTTCCTCCCATACCTGCTCAGTCTGACAAACTCATGCTCATACTCAGCCACTGACAACTGTCTCTATCTCAGACTGATAAATTCCCTTCTTTGCTCTTCTAAATACACCTTGCTAACATATTTCTTCCTGAACTCTATGAGGAAGAATTCCTAGGTGATCCTTTCAGGTTGCACCTCACTGGTTTCTGTGTCCCACCATTGATATGCATCATCCTGAAGTAGGGACACAAAGACCCGAGTTACGCTCGGGTGCAGTTTAGCTATTTCAGCACTCTGATGGTTCTATCCAGCCAGTTTTCTGCGGCCATGGGATCGTCCTCCCTCTTCTCAAAGAAGTCCACAGCCCCATGCTTTCTCAATTTATCCAGATGAGATTTTTGTGGTGCTGGTGGAGGTTGTGGCTATGGTTGTGGTGGTGGAATTGCCCCCATCATTTGCCGATAGAATTCGGTCATTTGCTGGAATAGAGCAAACTGATGTTGAGCAGGTGCCTCAGCTGCTAGTGGAGTAGGTTCTCCCCTGCCCCTAGACTCAGCCCTTGCTGGAGCATGACTCTCCACCTCTTCATCAACTACTCTTTGCGAAGCAGGATCCATGTCCTATTCAAAATAAGAAAACAAAAAGATCTGCATCAGTGTCACCTCAACACTTACAAATGCAATGCAATGGTATGTACTCTATCTAGACCCAGAAACACCTAAACCGATGCTCTGATACCACTAAATGTGACATCCCTTACCCGTCCATAGTGTAGCCGAGCAAGTTATGCCACTTAGTGTGTCGGAACACCAATTCATGTTTCAATTTCAATTAATCCCTTTTAATTCAATTATTTATAATTTTTGATAAATCTAAATTTTTCCTTAAATTTTATAGAAAATCCGGCAGAGTGCCGGCTATAAATTGGAAAACAGTTCTTCTAAACCTATTTAAAAACATTGCCAATTTAATTATAATCTCAATCTTAGTCAACCACCAACATTTTTCAATAATTTCTCAAATCAATTCAGTATCTCAAAATTCACATTCATCTCATATCACACCCAATTCAATGAGAAATACTCATATTTATTTCTGAACACAGCTCATGGATAATTACAGCAAAAATATGATTACATGAGTTTATAATATACATAACAAAAGTTTACAAATACAAAAGATTTAGGTAGCCCAATGTCCTACTAATGCACTGCAATTGTGAGGTGACTTTGAACTCTGAGTGCAGATCTGAAAACTCACCATGTATGAGGTCTGCTGGACTCCCCAGCTATGTCTCCAGTACCTGCGCATGGCAAAAACGACGCACTAAGCAATTCTGCTTAGTGGTGACAATATAAAATAAAATAAAATAAAATAAAAACATGTATGCAGAATGTATGTTTACATTTTTAGGTAGACTTAATTTCAAATATTTATTGCAATATTATTCGATTAAAGTTTGGTAAGATTTATTAACATTACCCGAGTAACCTATACTAGTTGACTGGATTGGATAAACGGGTAACCGCATCGGGTACTAAGTACCTCGACCATCACACCATCGGTCACATTGTGTCTCCTTGCAGCAATGTAACGACTAATAAGCTGTAATAATTATCGGGGATTAAACCCGAGTATAACAACTCAATATCATAGCCAAAGGCTATTATGTCACAGAATGGCATGGAAAGCCATGAAATACAGAATGGCATGAAGCCATATGGAGTACTGCTAATAGAACCCTATTGGCATGCCAACCTATCCAAACCAATCACATTAGGCCTACTAGGGCATTTAACACTTTTCATTTATGTAATTCTTTGAAATTGAATTTTTTTGATCACTATTCATTTCATTGGTCAACCAAAATATTGACTTTTGCATTGGCAATAGGTAAATTAGTTTAAATATCATCAACATACCACATTTTGCATTTTAAACTTGTTGGTATTGGTTTCCAATACCATCTCTAAGCTTAATGTGAATTGGACAGAATTTTCAGTTTTCAAGCTTTGGGTTTACTGTTCCATTAGTCACTTTTGTAGTGGGAATTTGGAAAACTGATCAACATGAAAGTTGTTCCTTATTTTTTCTAGTTGAAGTTTCTTTTTTGAATCACTCCATTTGGAGTTTTGTAGCTGAAGTTATGGTCCAAAAACTACAACTGGCAGGATTGGACAGAATCCAAAATTCTGGACAAAACTAGTTCTGCCATATTTGGTAACCTAAGTTTGTTTGGCAATTTGACTAGGTTATGGTCATAATTTGGGTTAGGTTTCTTCATCAAAGTTTTTGGTCTATATCTCAGCTTATTGCTGGTAAAATTTCAGGTCAATTGGACCTTTCTACATTGAGTTATGGCCAAATGACCAAACACTGGTCATTTGGTCATTTTGCCCAGGCAGACTGTAGGTCACCCGGATTAGGGAAAACTTTTGGTCTACTTAGTTTGGTTTTCTGAGCATAGTTTCTTCACCAAAGTTGTGCCATTATGGGTCTAGTTTCATGTCCAATTGGCCTTGTACCAATTGAACCTCTACAATTTATGTTATGGCTGCCCAAACCTGATGGACTAATGTCCAATTCTGCAAGTCACCTAGGGCAGCCACACCAAACCCAAATCCCATCACTCAACACACTTCATTTTTGGTTTAAACAGAACTAAATTGTCACTAATTGACCATTAATACCCATTTTCATCATCACATGGTCAAAGTCCCATTTCTCCACCCCAAACCCTAACTCAAACATTACCATTCATGCATTTTCATTGCATTTCTTCAATCCACTTACAAAATGCACATTAAGGGCAGCCATAATAACCTTTTAACTTCATTAAAATCATCACAAACAAACCCTAACCATGGCTGCCAAAAATTTAGGGTTTACATACAATTGGTATTCAATAATTTTTCTTTGTAATTTACACTCATTTATACTTACTCAACATAAATTTGAAGAGAAACATAAGTTTAAGTCACTTACCTCTTAGGGAGCTAATCCAAAGCTTATAAGAAGTCCTTCTTTTTAATTCTTTTTGCTCCCAAAAGAATCTTCAAGATGCAAGAATACTTTTTTGTGTTGGGAGTTTAGGGTTTAGTTGGGTAGAAGTTGGTGAAATCAAGCTTGAAAAAGCTTGAAAATGGTGGCTATGGTGGAGGCTAACGGCAAGGAAGAAAGAAGAAATGAGAAATCTGGTTTTTCTCTCATTTTTCAGCCCATTTGTCTATTTTAAATAAAGTTATGCCAGGTGTCAACATTGGGTTGGGTGGGAGAACTTTAATGACATCATTATGATGTCATAAGTCCATTTTCCTTTATTTTCTTTTCATTTCTTGTCTATTTAATTGCAATTAAATTTTTAACAACATTTATTCATATTTTATGTTATATAAATTATTTATTTAACTGGACAAGTTGGTCAAAAATCATCTCTGAAGATGAAATGACCAAACTGCCCTCTGTTTGGCCTAACGGGCCAAAATTTTCTGTACCAATTGAAAATTTTTTCTAAGTATTTTATTAGCATTCTAATGCCATAAGAAACTCAATAACCATTCTCTGGAGTCCCAGAAATTATTTTATAATTTTTCCCCTAGGTCTAGGGCTCCTAGTTGCGAGAGCCACAACTCCTCACTAGGTTACCCATCGTTAGGGCACCGGCTCATTTAACTTGGTTGTATCTTATTTCTAAAATTTTTGATAAATTTTTATTATTAATATTTGAGTTAATTATGGTTCCTCACTTTAGTTTAAGTATTTTTCTAGACATTCTAGCTGTCCGGACCGACATTGGTCACTAGAACAGTAGACTGTACGGACTAGCTAAAGTGAGAATGTTACAGATACAGCCATGCAGAAAATAGCATCGGCTGAAAATCCAATTAATCCATTCACTAAGCCTTTGTCACAAGCTCAGTTAAACCGACATCTTGAGAAGATGGGTCTAAGGTATTGTAATGAATAGCTTTAGTGCTAGTGGGAGATTGGTAGTAGTATACCCTAAAGCATATCATTTAGTATGTATTTTGTATATATTTTAATAATAAAAAAGCATTTTCAATTTTCCGATTACATAATATATTTATGTGTAATAGAAAAAGTCCATTAATATTTTGTTAGAAATTCTATTCTTAAGTTGTTAAGAATATGAGTGATAGTATTTCTAGCTCAAAGTATCATAAATAGGATCACAATCGAGGATACTTCACAATAAGGACATGACTTATCCAGTAATATTATATTCATGTTTGTTTCCAAGTTATTTATATGAGATATAAATAAGATGGAATGGTGAGTCTCATGCCATATAACAAACATGATAGGCACTTATACAAGATAAGTAGGTCGAACCAGTGACATTTATGACAAGCACATAGAATTTACTCTTGTCAATGTATTGTCATAAATCATATTAGTACATATAATCTTTAGACCTGAGATAGCATAGTTATCTTGTATATAGGTGGTTTGAGTTTGATACTACTTTCATACTTGTACTGTGTATGGGTATATGGGCATGTGTTGGCTCCTACTAGTTATATATAGAGGTAGGTGTTGATCAAGATGGAATCTATTCCTCTAAGTAAATAGGGATAAAATCCTATCTTCATTTAATTATTCTTGATGTTTCAAGTTCCTGGCCAGGACAGATAGATTTAATCAGAAAAGAGTTTCTGATGAAAAAATCTTTTTAATCAAGAACTGGAATTAAAAGAGAACATAATATTCATAGAAAATGGGGTTTGACATAAACCATGACTCCAGCTCGAATTGGGATTTTGTAACAGACAGATTCTAGTGCATGGTAACATATGATTATAGGTTCATTTAAGGTAAACTTTATTACTAATTGGGTGGCCATGGGATGCTATGCTAGGTGTTAACTATGGTCTATGAGGTGCATAAACTGATATAGAGAAATCATTTATGGTAAGAAAGAGTTCTGATGATATTAAGAGTTGATATCATGTGTCATTGCCAATTAGTGATGAGCCTAGTAAGTCACACATATACACAAGTAATCATCAAATTAAATATGATTTAATTAATTAATTAAAGAGTTTAATTAATTAATTAAATAGGTTTGATTTGTAATTAGATTACAAAGTCCCCAGCATGGCTTGAAACCAAATTTAGGTTATTGGATGTATAGTATAAGTTAAACTTATATTTAAAGTGTTTAAATATGAATTTAATTAATAGAGATTAATTAATTAATTTATATTTGATATAAATTGATTACAATAAGAGAAATAATTATTTTGGTTTGAGAACTCAAAATTAAGACACAGGGGTATTTTGGTCATTTCACATGGTGACATGTGGCACCATGAGATGGTGACACATGGCACTACACATAAGCTTTCCATATGTCTTTGAATCATGTAAGATGATCAAAGTCAAGATTAAATATAGGTTTGACACTTGGCACAATGTGATTGGGTCAATTAAACCTAGAGCTAAGCAAAAAGTGGCATGTGGCAAGGGTTTTAAGTGGTGACCTAGCTATATAAGTGTTGTTATGAAAAGAAAACATAACAAGCTGCCATTCACTCCTTGGTGCCGCCAACTAAAGAACACTCTCTCTTCTCTTCTTCTTCATCTCTCATCAATTCAAAGAGATTAGCAAATAATCTCTTGAATTAAAAATACTATAAATGATTTCTAGTGTCCTATTTACATCTGTAATCTCTCAAAAAGCAAAACTTGTTTTTCTAACTCATAGAAAAAGCCTTACAAGATGTTCAAGGGCTGCATAGGTGATCTTGGTGTGGACAAGCTAGAGTGACAACATCTGGTGTCCTAAAGACACATCCCAAAGGTGCCAAACACACTGCAGTGCATCAAAAGGTTAGTGCACTTGTTCTTGATCTAATCTAGGGTTCTAATGAATTAACCTATTAATTCTAAAATCATAAATGGCAAATGTAGATCCAAAATATATTAAAAGAGTTTTAATATGCTGTTTATCATTGAAATCAAATAGATAAAAATAAATCTTGCATGATGCATGTGACCTTAGATGAAAAATTTTGAATTTCAATGAACTAAACTTGTGTTTTTCATGCTTCCGCTCCTTCACCTTCCACTTATCCAAAGTTTCATGTTCCTCTTGAGTGGCCACTGGAGGTAAGGGACCAGGAACCTATGAGTCTAGAACATATCCTATATATTCAAGGTTCAGGAAAAGTTTCAAATTTCTTAGCCAATCAGAAAGATTAGGTCCTGTCAACCTATTGTGATCGAGTATGCTCGCAAGGGAATTAGATGGTGGTGGTTGTGGTTTGCTCATTATTATAAGAAAATTAACAACAGAAAATAACCAAATTAATTAGTAAATGTATCAAGTATTTAACCAAAATGATTATGGTCTTTTAATCAAATTGGTCCTCCCACTAACTTAGCGAATCCTACACTTTCAAAATAGAAAATGAAAATCCTAGTTAGATGGATTTCTAGTGGGTGATTGAATTCTTATATTCTTATTGATCATCCTCAGGCACATCCATTATTAGAATTATAATAAACTGTAAGTGAGCAACTCCTTGCCCATCACATCTCATGTGAGGTTCAATTCTTTTACCTAGCCCTTAATGCTTAAAATCTCAGGCACATCCATTATTGACTTATCTTGCATTAATTAAGTTGATCCCATTGAGCCAGTAAACATGCAAATAATTTTAATGTCCTTAGGCACATCCATTGTTGGCCATCAAACCATTTAAATATTTACAACATCTCATGCTTAATAATTATTTTTAAGAAAATCTCTTAAATTAATTGCATCATATGCAAGTATTTAAAATTTATTAAAATAATTGCCTCAATGGAGGGCCCATGATATAATTACCTTTAATTATACCATTTCCAACTTAATCAATTGTTTGGAAGATTTTGTGATTGGCCTAATTACTATTATGGTCTCATTTTGCACATTATCCAATTAGCATGCATATATCATATACTTTCATACATTCCCATACATCTCATACATTCATGGATAAACATATATAAATATGGTATTGTAACACCCTCCTTGTAGCAACTCCGTACATTCAACTGTTCCGGTGACCAGTGTCGGTCCGGACAGCTAGAACGTGTGGAAAAATATTTCAACTAAAGTGAGGAACCATAATTAACTCAAATATTAATAAGAAAAATTTAGAAAAAATTTTTGAAATAAAATACAACCAAGTTAAATGAGCTGGTGCCCTAATGATGGGTAACCTAGTGGGAAGTTGCAGTTCTCACAACTAGGAGCCCTAGACCCTGGGGGAAAAATTATAAAATAATAATTGGGACTCTAGAGAAGGGTTATTGAGGTTCTTATGGCATTAGAATGCCAAAAAAATGCTTAGAAAATTTTTTCAATCGGTATAGATAATTTTGGCCCGTTAAGCCAAACAGAGGGCATTTTGGTCATTTCGTCTTTAGAGATGATTTTTGGCCAACTTTTCCAGTTAAATAAATAATTTATATAACATAAAATATAATTAAATGTTGTTAAAAATTTAATTGAAATTAATTAGACAAGAAATAGAGAGAAAATAAAAGAAAATGGCATTATGACATCATAGTGATGTCATTAAAGTTTTCCCAACCAACCCAATGTGGACACGTGGCATAAACTTATTTAAAAGAGACAAATGGGCTGGAAAAATGAAACAAAAATCAGATTTCTCTTCTCTTCATCTTCCTTGCCATGAAGCTCCTCCATAGCCAAACCATTTTCAAGTTTTCAAAGCTTGATTTTCACTCACTTCTACACAGCAAAACTAACCTAGCAACACAAAAAAGTGTTCTTGCATCTTGAAGATTCTTTTGGGAACAAAAAGAAAAGAAAAACAAGAATTCTAGCAAGTGAGAAATCTCACTCCTTAGAGGTTAGTGACCTAAACCTTGAATTTCACTTTAAATTCATGTTTAAGAACTATAAATGTGTGCAAATAACACAGAAACTTGATGAAATACCATTGGTATGCTAACCCTAAATTTTGGCAGCCATGGTTAGGGTAATATGGTGATGATTTTTGGGGAGCTAACATGCTAGTATGGCTGCCCTTAATGTGTATCTCATAAGTCAATTGATAAATGCAATGATAATGCATGGTTTTGTAATGTTGAGTTAGGGTTTAGGGTGGAAAAATGAGACTTTGACCATGTGATGATGGAATTAGGTTTTAATGGTCAATTAGTGACCATTTGGTATTCTTTGAATAAAAAATGAAGTGCATTGTGTAGTGGGATTAGAGCTTGGTATGGCTACCCTTGGTGACCTACAGAATTGGACATGAGTCCAGCTGGTTTGGGCAGCAATAACTTGAATTGTAGAGGTTCAATTGGTGCAAGGCTAATTGGACATGAAACTAGACACATAATGGCACAATGTTGGTGAAGAAACCATGCCCAGAAAACCAAACTAAGTTGACCAAAAGTTTTCCCTAATCTGGGTGACCTGCAGTCTGCCCGGGCAAAATGACTAAATGAATAGTATTTGGTCATTTGGCCATAACTCAGTGTAGAAAGGTCTAATTGACCTGAAAGTTTACCAGCAACAAGCTGAGATATAGACCAACAACTTTCATGAAGAAACCAAACCCAAATTATGACCAGAACACATTCAAAAAGTGAGTTGCAATCACTGTTCCTAACACTGTAGATTTGGTCAGTCTAGAAATTCTGGACAAAATTTTAATCCGGCCAGTTGTGGTTTTTGGGCCATAACTTGAGCTACAAAACTCCAAATGGAGTGATTCAAAAAAGGAAATTCAACTAGAAAAAACAAGGAACAACTTTTATGTTGATCATTTTACTAAATTCCTGCTGCAAAAATGAACAATGGAATAGTAAAGACAAAGCATGAAAACTGAAAATTCTGCCCAATTTACATTAAGCCTAGAAATGGTATTGGCAACCAATACCAACAAATTTTGAATGCAAAATGTGGTATTTTGGGAGTATTAAAACCAATGTACCTATTGTCTATGTAAAGTCAGCATTTTAGTTGATTAATGAAATGAATAGTAACATTCAAACTTGAAATTCAAAAATTGTGAAATTTAAAAGTGTAATATGCCCTAGTATGCCTAACAAGATTAGTTTGGATAGCTTGGCATGCCAATATGGTTCTGTTAGCAGTACTGCATCTGGCTTCATGTCATTCTGTGTTTCATGGCTTCCCATGCTATTCTATGACATAATAGCCTTTGGCTATGTTATTGGAGTTGTTATACTTGGGTTGTAACCCTAATGATTATTACAGCTTATTAGCTGTTCTGTTGCACAACGGGAGACACAATGTGACCGATGGTGTGATGGTCTGAGGTACTTAGTACCCAGTGCTAGTTTTCCCATTTATCCAGTCCAGTCTACTAGCATGGGTTACTTGGGCAATCATAATAAACCTTACCAAAATTTTAATCGAATAAGACTGCTATAATTATCAGAAATTAAGTCTACCCAAAAATGTAAACATACATTCTGCATACTTATTTTTAATTTATTTATTTTATTTTATATTGTCACCACTAAGCATAATTTTTTAGCACGTCACTTTTGCCACGCGTAAGTATTAGAGACCTAGCTGGGGAGCCCAGCAGACATCATGTAACACCCTCTCGGTAGCAACTCCGTACATTCTACTGTTCCGGTGACCGGTGACGGTCCGGACAGTTAGAACGTCTGGAAAAATAATTAGACTAAAGTCAGGAACCATAATTAACTAAAATATTAATAAGAAAAATTTAGGAAAAATTTTAGAAATAAAATACAACCAAGTTAAACGAGCCGGTGCCCAAACGATGGGTAACTAGAGGGAAGTTGCGGTTCTCGCAACGAGGAGCCCTAGACCTGGGAAAAAATTCATAAAATAATTTTTGGGACTCCAAAGAAGGGTCATTGAGGTTCCTATGACATTAGAATGCCAAGAAAATATTTAGAAAAATTTTTCAATCGGTACAGACAATTTTGACCTGTTAAGCCAAACGGAGGGCATTTTGGTCATTTCGCCTTCAGAGGTGATTTTTGGCCGACTTGTCCAGTTGAGTAAATAATTATTATGACATAGAATATGAATAAACATTACTAAAAATTAAATTGAAAATGAGTAGAGATGAAAAGAAAAGAAAATAAAAGAAAATACCTAATAATGACATCATATGATGTCATTAAAAACCTATCCACCAATCACAATTTGTTAAACTAATTAAAAGAGATAAAAGTGACCAAAATTTTGAAAAACCAATCTGCATCTTCAACCTTTCGGCAGCTTAAAAAACGTTGAGAGAGAGAGAGAGAAGAGGTTCCACCATTAAAGCTCCCTTAAGCTTCATTTCCCACTTCAAACCACCTCAAAACGTTGTCCTCCCTTCACTAAAAATTTCCCTTACCACTAGAGCAAGACTTGGGCAGCAATTAGAAGAAGAGAAAGTGGAAGAAAGTGAGGTGTGAACAAGCTTAGAAAATCACCAAAGAGGTTAGTGCCATAACCTTTGCTTTTACATCTTTCTAATCATGAATTTGAGCTAAGTTAAGTTAAAAATTTGACAAAAATTGAATTAATGAAGCATGGTTATATTCCATGAAGTTTTGGCAGCCTTGACATGAGTTAGGGCTAGGAGAAATCTTTAGTTTAAAGTGACATATTACTGCCCCTCTTATAAATTATATGATTAGTATAGCAAATTAGGAGTGGGATGCATGAATTGGAGGCTTGGTCAATTAGGGTTTGGGTTTTGGAGAGAAACTTGGACTTTGCTTGTGAAATGGTGAGTGAACATTTTAATGGTCAATTAATGACCATTTGAGGGAAGTTGACCATAAATTGAAGTGCACTAGAGTGTTACACACTGAATTGATAGGCTGCCTAGTGACAGCAGCAGGGTGGCTGTGATTCCAGCCCACTTGGACAGCCATAACTTTGGTTGTGTAGGTTCAATTGGTGTTTGGCCAATTGGACATGAAACTAGACTTATAATGGCACATTTTTTCTGAAGAAACCATTCCCAAAAGACCAAAGCAAGTGGACCAAAAGTTGGCCCCAATCTGGGTACCCTGTAAGCCAATTCTGTAGAATGACCAAATGAACAGTTGGCCATAACTCACTGTAGAAATGGTCAATTAACCTGAAAGTTTTACAGCAACAAGATAAGACATAGACAAACAACTTTCATGAAGAAACCTATCCCAAATTATGACCAGAACCTATCCAACAAGGCAGTGGCAGTCACTGTTCATGGTACTGTAGATTTGGTAAATTCTGCAGAATTGAAATCCGGCCAGCTGTGGTTTTTGGACCATATCTGGAGCTACAAAACTCCAAATAGAGTGATTCAAAAATGAAATTCAACTAGACAAAATAAGGAACAACTTTCATGTTTACCATTTCCTCAAATTTCCACTGTAACAGTCCCTAATAGAACAGTAAACTTATGGTACAAAAACTGAAAATTCTGCCACTTAGTGTTAGGCTTAGAAATGGTAATGGTGATCACTTCCAACAAGTTTTAAATGCAAAATGTGGTATGTTTGGAGTGTAAAAACCAATGTACCTATTTTCTATCCAAAAGTCAACATTTTTGTTGACCAATGAGGTGAATAGTGACACCAAAACTTGAAATTCAAATGTGAAATTAGAAATGCATTTAGGGGACTTTAAATTGCAATTGGCAATTAATACTAGCAAATGTAAAACTCAAAATGTGGGATCTTGGTGTAATTAGAATTAATATATCCATTAAGTATAAAAAAGTCAACATTTTGGTTGACTAGTAAGGTGAATAGTAATCAATATGATTAGTAAATTAAGATGAAGACCTAGAACCAATTCTAAGCTTAAATGCTTAGAATTGTATGACAAATGTGGACTATGCATCCTAGTCAAAATTGTTAAAAAGAAATTAAGGCCATAAATTTGAAATCCATGAAATATTTATGGATTACTTGAAACATGAAAAATAAGTCACCTAATTGATATGAATAGATAGTTAGGGCTTATATGGCCATCACAAATGGAATTCATAAAATATTAGTAACTCAACTTGAAATATAAAATTTGTAATTACATAAGTAGATTCTTGAATGTATAAATGAGAAAGGAAAAATGTTTTGAATACAATGGAACATGTGAACCATTGTTTAGAATTGTGATCAATATGAATAACATAATGAATGAATAAATGAACCATATTAATGTATGAATGAGACATTAGTTCTCATTATTGTAGAGAGGAGAAGTATTTTGAGCACAATGATATAAAAGGATAATTAATGTGAATTGTGATCATATAAATGATCAAATGAATGTATGAATTATAATTGAAATTTATCATGAAATAATAAACTCATAAAACACAATATATTAATATTTAATGATATTATGTGCCCTTGTATTGCCTAGACATGTGTGTCAGATTGGATAGTTTGGCATGCCAATAGGGTATTGTTTTAGCAGTACTGCAAAAGGCTTTATGCCTATATTCATAGCTCTATGCCCGTATTCATGGCTTTATGCCCGTATTCATGGCTTTATGCCAACATTCATGGCTTTTATGCCTCATTATGTGTTATCATGGCTTTTTAGCCATACTGACTGCATACGTGGTTGACGTTCTGCATCCCATGGTATGACGGCCCGAGGCACCGCTGTGTCCAATGCCAACGACCCGTTATCCAGTTTAGTCAGCCTGTCGTAGGTTACTTGGGCAGTGTAATCTATTCAAATAAATTAAACTATTAGTAATTGAAAATATTAAAAATCAAATAAATGAGTAAATAAGACTTCAAAAGAATTAGTTAGAATTATGAAATGATCCAAACCACATAAAAAAAAAATTGTTAAGTAAAATGATAAATGAGTTGTAAAAATAGGTATAACTTAACTAAATATTTTAAATGTACCTTCTATTGCCATATAAATATAAACTGAGTATTTTTATTAATTCTGTATGTTGTACATTATCACTGTGAATTTCGGAATTAAACGCTTCCAAAGCGAAACAAATGAGAACAAAAGATAATTAATATTAGACACATTGTATTAAATTAAACAGATTCTTAAATATTCAAATTATGCTTCGTTCTTTCTTTATTTGTATATTTTATTTTCTTGTGCTATTATTGCACCACTAAGCAGCAATGCTTAGCGCGATGGATTTGTTTCCTCGCGCAGGTACTTTGACTAAGATTTTTGGAGTCCAGATCTGTAGAAGTGGCTGGAGTATTCAAGGTTGTCACCTCCTCAGCAATGCATGTAGATAGGGCCCATATAGATCATATTTTGTATTTAGTACAAAATGTTAGATATTGTATTATAATGTAGATTATGAGCAGGTAATTAATAGAAATGTAATGTAATTTAATAAATTAGCTTTTTCATATGTAATTAATTTATATATCATGTAAATTATGAAATTATGTAAATTAAAGAAATTTGAAAATTTTACTTATGTGATTTGAGCATGAATGAGATTGTATGGATTCGAAGACAGATTTGAAATATATAGATAATGCATGGAAATGAATATGAAATTGAGATATATGGATGAGATGTGAATTATGAGATGGTTATGAAAATAATTGATGAGATTTTATTTGTAAAATATTATTGAAACTTTCAAACAGGTAAATAGTAAAATACGTCAACTGGCAATAAAATAGGGGAAACTCCGCCGGTTTCTCCGTCGAAAAATTTATTAATATTAAAATATATCGAGATCAAAATATGAAAGGAATAAAGTAAGATAAGATAGGGTGCTCCGGCACCGAATGTAGCACACTTTGCTCGGCTACACTGTAGTCGGGTGAGGGGTGTTACATTTATTGGTATCAGAGCGCGGTTTAGGCGTTCCTAGGCATAGATAGATAAAATAAGATTGTGTGCATGACATGCATTGCATTCACATGAGTCGAGGTGACACTAATGCAGATATATTTTCGTGGTTATTTTAGGTTAAGGTATGGACTCAGAATCGCAAAGGGCAATAGAAGAAGAAGTAGTAAGCCGTATCCCGACTAGGAGTGATATTGGAAATCGGGGAAATCCTGCTCCACCAGTGCAAGAGGTGCCTGTACAACCCCAACAGGCCTTGTTTGAGCAGATGACTGAATTCTTTCAACAGTGATCAGGTTATTCCACCATCGCCTCGTGAAAATCACCTCTAGGAAAAATTAGGAAGTATGGAGCTGTAGATTTTAATGGTAGAAAGGAAGACGATTCTTCAGCTGCTGAGTATTGGTGAGAAAGAACTAGAAGAGTCTTGCAGCAGCTCCATTGCACACCAGAACAAAGTTTGGAGTGTGCAGTTTCATTGTTACAAGAAGCTGCATATCGGTGGTGGGATGTTGTAACCAAGGCAGTGCAACCAGCCGACATAACTTGCTAATTCTTTCTGATAGAGTTCAGAAAGAAATATATTAGCTGTGTTCATGAAGAGGAACAGAAGAGGAGTGGTGATCAGCAAAAGAGGAAATTTGGACAGTCTAGTAATAAGAGGCCGAGAGAACAGTTAAGCCAGACATCTGATCAAAATTGGAGATCCAAACCCAGGCCTATACCCAGAGGAGATCAACCAGAAACACTAGTAGTGAGTGTGCCAGGATTAGCAAGAAAATGTGGCCATTGTAACAAGTGGCATAAAGGTGAATGTAGGGGAATGACTGGAGCCTGTTATAGATGTGGGGCCATAGACCATCGTCTGAAAGATTGTCCTAAGAAGAATTTACCACGGACCCAGACAGAGGTCGTGGAAGGACCAAGTACAACAGTAACTCCACTTCCAAATGCCACCCAAGTCGGAGAGGAACAAGAAGGCCCAAATGTGAATTTGAGGTAAAGTATCTTTCCCTTATGATATGCCTAAGTGTATAATAATAGATTCAAAAAAAAAAAAAAAACTAAATAGTACCATATAAACAAAAGAAGTAGACAAATGGAGTAATAGAAAGGTAAAAGAATTATCTCAGAACCTAAAACACCCAGTAAATTTCGAGGACGAAATTTAAATTAGAGGGGAAGAGTTGTAACACTCTCCCGGTAGCAACTCCGTACATTCTACTATTCCAGTGACCGGTGACGGTCCGGACAGTTAGAACGTTTGGAAAAATAATTAGACTAAAGTCAGGAACCATAATTAACTCAAATATTAATAAGAAAAATTTAGGAAAAATTTTAGAAATAAAATACAACCAAGTTAAACGAGCCGGTGCCCAAGCGATGCGTAACCAGAGGGAAGTTGCGGTTCTCGCAACGAGGAGCCCTAGACCCGGGGAAAAATTCATAAAATAATTTTTGGGACTCCAGAGAAGGGTCATTGAGGTTCCTATGGCATTAGAATGCCAAGAAAATATT
Source organism: Hevea brasiliensis (assembly GCF_030052815.1). Classification (NCBI taxonomy): domain Eukaryota; kingdom Viridiplantae; phylum Streptophyta; class Magnoliopsida; order Malpighiales; family Euphorbiaceae; genus Hevea; species Hevea brasiliensis. Next base: position 36,151,918 of record NC_079497.1, on the reverse strand, counting down.
TAGAAAATTTTTTCAATCGGTACAGACAATTTTGACCCGTTAAGCCAAACGGAGGGCATTTTGGTCATTTCGCCTTCAGAGGTGATTTTTGGCCGACTTGTCCAGTTGAGTAAATAATTATTATGACATAAAATATGAATAAACATTACTAAAAATTAAATTGAAAATGAGTAGAGATGAAAAGAAAAGAAAATAAAAGAAAATACCTAATAATGACATCATATGATGTCATTAAAAACCTATCCACCAATCACAATTTGTTAAACTCATTAAAAGAGACCAAAAATTTGAAAAACCAATCTGCATCTTCAACCTTTGGGCAGCCTAAAAAACGTTGAGAGAGAGAGAGAGAGAGAAGAGGTTCCACCATTAAAGCTCCCTTAAGCTTCATTTCCCACTTCAAACCACCTCAAAACCTTGTCCTCCCTTCACTAAAAATTTCCCTTACCACTAGAGCAAGACTTGGGCAGCAATTAGAAGAAGAGAAAGTGGAAGAAAGTGAGGTGTGAACAAGCTTGGAAAATCACCAACGAGGTTAGTGCCATAACCTTTGCTTTTACATCTTTCTAATCATGAATTTGAGCTAAGTTAAGTTAAAAATTTGACAAAAATTGAATTAATGAAGCATGGTTATATTCCATGAAGCTTTGGCAGCCTTGACATGAGTTAGGGTTAGGAGAAATCTTTGGTTTAAAGTGGCATATTACTGCCCCTCTTATAAATTATATGATTAGTATAGCAAATTAGGAGTGGGATGCATGAATTGGAGGCTTGGTCAATTAGGGTTAGGGTTTTGGAGAAAAACTTGGACTTTGCTTGTGAAATGGTGAGTGAACATTTTAATGGTCAATTAATGACCATTTGAGGGAAGTTGACCATAAATTGAAGTGCACTAGAGTGTTACACACTGAATTGATAGGCTGCCTAGTGACAGTAGCAGGGTGGCTATGATTCCAGCCCACTTGGACAGCCATAACTTTGGCTGTGTAGGTTCAATTGGTGTTTGGCCAATTGGACATGAAACTAGACTTATAATGGCACATTGTTTCTGAAGAAACCATGCCCAAAAGACCAAAGCAAGTGGACCAAAAGTTGGCCCCAATCCGGGTACCCTGTAAGCCAATTCTGCAGAATGACCAAATGAACAGTTGGCCATAACTCACTGTAGAAATGGTCAATTGACCTGGAAGTTTTACAGCAACAAGATAAGACATAGAAAAACAACTTTTATGAAGAAACCTATCCCAAATTATGACCAGAACCTATCCAACAAGGCAGTGGCAGTCACTGTTCATGGTACTGTAGATTTGGTAAATTCTGCAGAATTGAAATCCGGCCAGCTGTGGTTTTTGGACCATATCTGGAGCTACAAAACTCCAAATAGAGTGATTCAAAAAAGGAAATTCAACTAGACAAAATAAGGAACAACTTTCATGTTTACCATTTCCTCAAATTTCCACTGTAATAGTCCCTAATAGAACAGTAAACTTATGGTACAAAAACTGAAAATTCTGCCACTTAGTGTTAGGCTTAGAAATGGTAATGGTGATCACTTCCAACAAGTTTTAAATGCAAAATGTGGTATGTTTGGAGTGTCAAAAACAATGTACCTATTTTCTATCCAAAAGTCTGTTAGTAGTATGCCCTAGAGCATATCATTTAGTATGTATCTTGTACATATTTTTATTAATAAAAGGCATTTCCACTTTTCCGTTTACATAATATATTTATGTGTAATAGAAAAGGTCCATTGATATTTTGTTAGAAATATTATTCTTAAGTTGTTAAGAATATGAGTGACAATATTTCTAGCACAAAGTATCATAAATAGGTTCACAATCGAGGATACTTCATAATAAGGACATGACTTATCCAGAAAGATTGTATTCATGTTTGTTCCCAAGTTATTTATATGAGATATAAATAAGATGGAATGGTGAGTCTCATGCCATATAACAAACATGATAGGCACTTATAAATGATAAGTAGGCCGAACCAGTGACACTTATGACAAGCACATGGAGTTTACTCTTGTCAATGTTTTGTCATAAATCATATCGATGCATATAATCTTTAGACTGAGATAGCACAGATTATCTTGTATATAGGTAGTTTGAGTTTGATCTGCTGTCAGACTTGTACTATGTATGGGTACAGGGGCATGTGTTGGCTCCCGCTAGTTATATATGGAGTCAGTTGTTTATCATTATGGAATCTGTTCCTCTAATTAAATAGAGTTAAAATCCTATGTTAATTTAATTGTTCTTGATGTTTCAAGTTCATTGAAAGGACAGATAGATTTATTCAGAAAAGAGTTTCTGATGAGAAAAATATTTTAATCAAGAACTGGAATTAAAAGAGAACATAATATTCATAGCAAATGGAGTTTGACATAAACCATGACTCCAGCTTGAGTTGGGATTTTGTAACAGAGAGATTCTAGTGCATGGTAACATATGATTATAGGTTCATTTAAGGTAAATCTTATTACTAATTGGGTGGCCATGGCATGCTATGCTAGGTGTTAACCATGGTCTATGAGGTTCATAAAATGATTTAGAGAAATCATTTATGGTAAGAAAGAGTTCTGATGATATTAAGAGTTGATATCATGTCTCATTGCCAATTAGTGATGAGCCTAGTAAGTCACACACATACACAAGTTATCACCTATTTAAATATGATTTAATTAATTAATTAATTAAAGAGTTTAATTGATTAATTAAATAGGTTTGGTTTGCAATTAAATTGCAAAGTCCCTAGCATGACTTGAAACCAAATCTAGATTATTGGATGTATAATATAAGTTAAATTTATATTTAAAGTGTTTAAATATGAATTTAATTAATGAGAAATTAATTAATAGAGATTAATTAATTAATTTATATTTGATATAAATTAATTAGAAGAAGAAAATAATTATTTTGGGTTAAGAACTCAAAATTAAGACACAGGGGCATTTTGGTCATTTCACAGTGTGACACGTGGCACCATGAGATGGTGACACATGGGATTACACATAAGCTTGCCAAATGTTTTTTTAATCATGTAAGATGATTAAAATCAAGATTAAATATAGGTTTGACACTTGGCACAATGTGATTGGGTCACTTAAACCTAGAGCTAATCAAAAGGTGACATGTGGCTAGGGTTTAATGTGTTAACCTAGCTATTTAAGTGTGGTTATGAAAAGAAAACATAACCAGCAGCCTCTCCTCTCATATGTCACGCCACTTTGAGCCTCTCCAGCTATTTCTCTTCATCTCTCATCAATTCAAAGAGATTAGCCATCAATCTCTTGAATTAAGAACACTAGAAATTGTTTCTAGTGTCCTGTTTGCATCTCTAATCTCTTAAAAGGCAGAACTTGAATTTCTAATTAATAGAAAAGGCTTTAGAAGCTGTTCAAGGGCTGCCATAGGTGTTCTTGGTGTGGACAAGCTAGAGGGACAACATCTGGTGTCCTGAAGACGAATCTCAAAGGCAGACACTGCGACACATCAAGAGGTTAGTGTAATCGTTCTTGATTTAATCTAGGGTTCTAAAATTAATCTGATTAATTTTAAAATCTTAAATGGCAAATACAGATCCAAAAACATATTAAAAGAGTTTTAATATGTTGTTTATCATTGAAATCAAATAGTTAAAAATAAATCTTGCATGGTGCTTGTGACCCTAGGTGAAAATTTTTGAATTCAATGGTATAATCTTGTGTTTTTCACGCTTCCGTTCCATCAAAGTCAACATTTTTGTTGACCAATGAGGTGAATAGTGACACCAAAACTTGAAATTCAAATGTGAAATTAGAAATGCATTTAGGGGACTTTAAATTGCAATTGGCAATTAATACTAGCAAATGTAAAACTCAAAATGTGGGATCTTGGTGTAATTAGAATTAATATATCCATTAAGTATAAAAAAGTCAACATTTTGGTTGACTAGTAAGGTGAATAGTAATAAAAAAGATTAGTAAATTAAGATGAAGACCTAGAACCAATTCTAAGCTTAAATGCTTAGAATTGTATGACAAATGTGGACTATGCATCCTAGTCAAAATTGTTAAAAAGAAATTAAGGCCATAAATTTGAAATCCATGAAATATTTATGGATTACTTGAAACATGAAAAATAAGTCACCTAATTGATATGAATAGATAGTTAGGGCTTATATGGCCATCATAAATGGAATTCATAAAATATTAGTAACTCAACTTGAAATATAAAATTTGTAATTACATAAGTAGATTCTTGAATGTATAAATGAGAAAGGAAAAATGTTTTGAATACAATGGAACATGTGAACCATTGTTTAGAATTGTGATCAATATGAATAACATAATGAATGAATAAATGAACCATATTAATGTATGAATGAGACATTAGTTCTCATTATTGTAGAGAGGAGAAGTATTTTGAGCACAATGATATAAAAGGATAATTAATGTGAATTGTGATCATATAAATGATCAAATGAATGTATGAATTATAATTAAAATTTATCATGAAATAATAAACTCATAAAACACAATATATTAATATTTAATGATATTATGTGCCCTTGTATTGCCTAGACATGTGTGTCAGATTGGATAGTTTGGCATGCCAATAGGGTATTGTTTTAGCAGTACTACAAAAGGCTTTATGCCTATATTCATAGCTCTATGCCCGTATTCATGGCTTTATGCCCGTATTCATGGCTTTATGCCAACATTCATGGCTTTTATGCCTCATTATGTGTTATCATGGCTTTTTAGCCATACTGACTGCATACGTGGTTGACGTTCTGCGTCCCATGGTATGACGGCCCGAGGCACCGCGGTGTCGTTGCCGTTATCCAGTTTAGTCAGCCTGTCGTAGGTTACTTGGGCAGTGTAATCTATTGAAATAAATTAAACTATTAGTAATTGAAAATATTAGAAATCAAATAAATGAGTTAATAAGACTTCAAAAGAATTAGTTAGAATTATGAAATGATCCAAACCACATAAAAAAAAAAAAATTGTTAAGTAAAATGATAAAAGAGTTGCAAAAATAGGTATAACTTAACTAAATATTTTAAATGTGCCTTCTATTGCCATATAAATATAAACTGAGTATTTTTATTAATTCTGTATGTTGTACATTATCACTGTGAATTTCGGAATTAAACGCTTCCAAAGCGAAACAAATGAGAACAAAAGATAATTAATATTAGACACATTGTATTAAATTAAACAGATTCTTAAATATTCAAATTATGCTTCGTTCTTTCTTTATTTGTATATTTTATTTTCTTGTGCTATTATTGCACCACTAAGCAGCAATGCTTAGCGCGATGGATTTGTTTCCTCGCGCAGGTACTTTGACTAAGATTTTTGGAGTCCAGATCTGCAGAAGTGGCTGGAGTATTCAAGGTTGTCACCTCCTCAGCAATGCATGTAGATAGGGCCCATATAGATCATATTTTGTATTTAGTATAAAATGTTAGATATTGTATTATAATGTAGATTATGAGCAGGTAATTAATAGAAATGTAATGTAATTTAATAAATTAGCTTTTTCATATGTAATTAATTTATATATCATGTAAATTATGAAATTATGTAAATTAAAGAAATTTGAAAATTTTACTTATGTGATTTGAGCATGAATGAGATTGTATGGATTCGAAGACAGATTTGAAATATATAGATAATGCATGGAAATGAATATGAAATTGAGATATATGGATGAGATGTGAATTATGAGATGGTTATGAAAATAATTGATGAGATTTTATTTGTAAAATATTATTGAAACTTTCAAACAGGTAAATAGTAAAATACGTCAACTGGTAATAAAATAGGAAACTCATTGGTTTCTCCGTCGAAAAATTTATTAATATTAAAATATATCGAGATCAAAATATGAAAGGAATAAAGTAAGATAAGATAGGGTGCTCCGGCACTGAATGTAGCACACTTTGCTCGGCTACACTGTAGTCGGGTGAGGGGTGTTACACATCAGACCGGTTAAGCCTTCAGATTTGCATCCGGAGTCTAGAGTCACCTCACATCTACAGTGCACATGGTAGGACATAGGACTTTGGGGTAGCATTTTGTATTTTGTATTTTGTATTAGTTTTGGGATTGTAATTATAAACTCTTAAAATTATTTGATGATGAAAATATATGAAATTTCATATTATTGAAATTTTCTGTATATTATGTTGAGAAATATTTATGAATGTGCTTCTAGTAATAAAATGGAAAGAAAATTTTCTAAAAATAGTGTTGTGATTTGAGTTTTAGATTTTGAGATTGACTTGAATGTGAATAATGGAGTTCGAATTTGGAAATTATGTTGGAAGTGTTTTTAAACAGCTTCAGAAGAACTGTTTTTCCAATTTACAACCGGCACTCTGCCGGATTTCCTATAAAATTTGTGAAAAAAATTTAGATTTATCAAAAATTGAAAATAAATGAATAAAAAGGGATAAATTGTAATTGAAACATGAATTGGTGCTCCGGCACACTGAGTGGCATATCTTGCTCGGCTACACTGTAGACGGGTAAGGGGTGTCACAGGTATGATCATGGACTTTCTAAGGGATTCAATTCTGAGCCACCAAGAATTGAATCAGGGCATTCGTGGGTGCATTTCATTCATTCATATTACAAGAGTTGCTGAAGGAGTACATACTCAACATTTGATCTTGAATTCCTCCCACTGGTACCACCAATGCTCTTGACCTCCATGATCTTCTCGCAATCCATTACATTGTAATCCTTGGCATACCAAGGCGAATTTACAAGAACCAAATAAATGAAATTACAACAAAAAAATATTACAACCTTTATAATACATGCCACTAAAATAAATTGATTTATTTACAGCCCAAAGAAACATAAAAGAAATAAATGCAATCACATTGGTCTTTTATTGTCCATGATCATCCATCATGCATATCACTATTTAACAATTAGATAAAACATATATACTAAAATTAAATTAAATATCTCATATTCAACTTTAAAATCTAGATTTGAATCTCATTCAAACAAATTTTAAAATTCAGATTTGAATCGCATTAAAAAAAATTTAAAAATTCATATTTGAATCGCATTCAAACAAATTTAAAAATTCATATTTGAATCGCATTCAAATAAATTTAAAAATTTAGATTTGAATCACATTCAAACAAATTTAATTATGTGATTATAATTCTAATTAAACAATTTAATTATACATAGGCATAATTATGGGCATCAAAGCGTACAACAATTGTACAATTGAAGTCCATACCATGCGCACCGTTGAGGTGCTCTTAAATCCGCCACCTATAGTGACTCCACCATGTGTGCCGCCACACATGGACATCCAACCAGCAATGATCAATCAATTTTTTGATCAAATCACACAATTAAATTTCATATTAAATAATCTAAATGGCAAATATAGTGGCTTTGATACCAATTGAAGGAGAGAAAGCATGAAAATTATTAGATTAGAACATTGAATTGAAAAATTTCTTCTAGGGTCTCATGCATCATGCAAGATACATTATCTACCTAATTGATTTCAATGTTCAATTGCCTATGAAAACCCTTTTAATATGTATTAAGATCTATATTTGCCATTTAAGATTTTTGAATTAACAAATTAATTCATTAAAACCCTAGATTAATTCAAGAACATGTGCACTAACCTTTTGATGCACTGTAGATGTGATTGGTACCTTCGGGAAGCACCTAGGACCCCAAATGTTGTCCCTCTCGTTTGTCCACACCAAGATCACCAATGACAGCCCCTTGAATAGCTTCTCAAGCCTTGCTAACCAATTAGAAATTAGGGATTTGCCTTTAGAGAGATTGTACATGTATATAAAACACTAGAAACATTTTCTAGCAATTTTAATTCAAAAGAATATGGACCATTCTCTTTGAATTAATAAGAGATGAAGAAGAAGAGAGGAAGAAAGCCTCTTAGGTGGTGGCACATTTGAGAGAAAAATCAAATTGTTATTTCATTCTTTCATAACATCACATTATATAATTAGGTCATCACTTAAAACCCTAACCACATGTCATCTTCTGATTGCACCTTAATTTTAATTGGCCTAATCACATTAAGCCAAGTGTCAAAACTAGGTTTAAACTTTAATTTGATCATCTTACATGATTGGAAGACAAATGGCAAGCTTATAAGATGCCATGTTGTCAGTAGTATGCCCTAGAGCATATCATTTAGTATGTATCTTGTACATAATTTTATTAATAAAAGGCATTTCCACTTTTCCGTTTACATAATATATTTATGTGTAATAGAAAAGGTCCATTGATATTTTGTTAGAAATATTATTCTTAAGTTGTTAAGAATATGAGTGACAATATTTCTAGCACAAAGTATCATAAATAGGTTCACAATCGAGGATACTTCATAATAAGGACATGACTTATCCAGAAAGATTGTATTCATGTTTGTTCCCAAGTTATTTATATGAGATATAAATATGATGGAATGGTGAGTCTCATGCCATATGACAAACATGATAGGCACTTATAAATGATAAGTAGGCCGAACCAGTGACACTTATGACAAGCACATGGAGTTTACTCTTGTTAATGTTTTGTCATAAATCATATGAGTGCATATAATCTTTAGATCTGAGATAGCACAGTTATCTTGTATATAGGTAGTTTGAGTTTGATACTGCTTTCATACTTGTACTGTGTATGGGTATATGGGCATGTGTTGGCTCCTACTAGTTATATATGGAGGTAGGTGTTGATCAAGATGGAATCTGTTCCTCTAAGTAAATAGAGATAAAATCCTATGTTCATTTAATTGTTCTTGATGTTTCAAGTTCCTGGCCAGGACAGATAGATTTATTCAGAAAAGAGTTTCTGATGAGAAAATCTTTTTAATCAAGAATTGGAATTAAAAGAGAACATAATATTCATAGCAAATGGAGTTTGACATAAACCATGACTCCAGCTTGAGTTGGGATTTTGTAACAGAGAGATTCTAGTGCATGGCAACATATGATTATAGGTTCATTTAAGGTAAACCTTACTACTAATTGGGTGACCATGGCATGCTATGCTAGGTGTTAACCATGGTCTATGAGGTTCATAAAATGATTTAGAGAAATCATTTATGGTAAGAAAGAGTTCTGATGATATTAAGAGTTGATATCATGTCTCATTGCCAATTAGTGATGAGCCTAGTAAGTCACACACATACACAAGTTATCACCTATTTAAATATGATTTAATTAATTAATTAAAGAGTTTAATTGATTAATTAAATAGGTTTGGTTTGCAATTAGATTGCAAAGTCCCTAGCATGACTTGAAACCAAATCTAGATTATTGGATGTATAATATAAGTTAAATTTATATTTAAAGTGTTTAAATATGAATTTAATTAATGAGAAATTAATTAATAGAGATTAATTAATTAATTTATATTTGATATAAATTAATTAGAAGAAGAAAATAATTATTTTGGGTTGAGAACTCAAAATTAAGACACAGGGGCATTTTGGTCATTTCACAGTGTGACATGTGGCACCATGAGATGGTGACACATGGGATTACACATAAGCTTGCCAAATGTTTTTTAATCATGTAAGATGATTAAAATCAAGATTAAATATAGGTTTGACACTTGGCACAATGTGATTGGGTCACTTAAACCTAGAGCTAATCAAAGGGTGACATGTGGCAAGGGTTTAATGTGTTAACCTAGCTATTTAAGTGTTGTTATGAGAAAATAAAACACAACCAGCAGCCTCTCCTCTCATTTGTCACGCCACTTTGAGCCTCTCCAGCTATTCTTCTTCATCTCTCATCAATTCAAAGAGATTAGCCATCAATCTCTTGAATTAAGAACACTAGAAATTGTTTCTAGTGTCCTGTTTACATCACTAATATCTTAAAAGGCAGAACTTGAATTTCTAATTAATAGAAAAGGCTTTAGAAGCTGTTCAAGGGCTGCCATAGGTATTCTTGGTGTGGACAAGCTAGAGGGACAACATCCGTGTCCTCAAGACGAATCTCAAAGGCGCAGACACTGCGATTGCATCAAGAGGTTAGTGTAATCGTTCTTGATTTAATCTAGGGTTCTAAAATTAATCTGATTAATTTTAAAATCTTAAATGGCAAATACAGATCCAAAAAAATATTAAAAGAGTTTTAATATGTTGTTTATCATTGAAATCAAATAGATAAAAATAAATCTTGCATGATGCATGTGACCCTAGGTGAAAATTTTTGAATTCAATGGTATAAACTTGTGTTTTTCACGCTTCCGTTCCTTCAATTGGTATCAGAGCCACTATATTTGCCATTTAGATTGTTGATTATATGATTTAATTGTGTGATTTGATCATGAGATGATTGATTCATTACTGGTTGGATCAAGAGGTGTGGCGGCACACATGGTGAAGCCACCATTGGTGGCGGCAACAATGGTTCCATGGGTGGTTCAAGGTTTGGCTTTTAATTTTGCAATTGTTGTATGATCTAAGGCCTATTCTTTGACTAATTAAAGTGTTTAATTAGTTTTTTTAATCACACAATTAAATTATGATTCAAATAAGAATTTTAAAAATTGTTTGAATGTGATTCAAATCTGAATTTTAAAAGTTGTTTGAATGTGATTCAAATCTGAATTTTTAAAGTTGTTTGAATCATATTTAAATCTGATTTTTTAAAATTGATTCAATAAAATTCAGATCTGATTTTTTAAAAAATATTTGAATGTGATTCAAATATGATTTTTTAAAAAATGTTTGAATGTGATTCAAATATGAATTTTTGAAGTTGTTTGAATGTGATTCAAATCTGAATTTTTAAATTTGTTTGAATGAGATTCAAATCTGAATTTTTAAATTTATTTGAATCATATTCAAATCTGGATTTTTAAGTTGAATATGAGGTATTCAATTTAATTTAAGTATGTATGTTTTATTTAATTGCTAAATAGTGATATGCATGATGGATGATCATGGACTATAAAAGACCAATGTGATTGGATTTTTTTCTTTTATGTTTCTTTGGGATTGTAAATTAATTAATTTATTTTAATTTATTTTGGGCATGTATTATTAAGTTTGTAATAATTTTTGGGTTGTAATTTCATTTATTTAAGTTCTTGTAAATTCGCATTGGTATGCCAAGGATTACTATGTAATATTGGATTGCAAGAAGTTCAAGGAGGTCAAGAGCATTGGTGGGACCAGTGGGAGGAATTCAAGATCAAGTGTTGATTATGTACTCCTTCAGCAACTCTTGTAAAATGAATGAATGAAATGCACCTAGGAATGCCCTGATTCAATTCTTGGTGGGTCAGAATTGAATCCCTTAGAAAGTCCATGATCATACCATATTTACTGCTTATCCATGAATGCATGAGATGTATGGGAATGTATGCAATTATATGATATATGCATGCTAAATGGATAATGTGCAAAGTGAGACCTTAATAGTAATTAGGATGGCTATAAAATCTTCCAAACAAATGATTAAGTTGGAAATGGTATAATTAAAGTAATTATAACATAAGCCCTCCATTGGGGCAATTATTTTAAGAAATTTTAAATAGTTGCATGAGATGCAATTAATTTAAGAGATTTTCTTAAGAATAATTGTTAAGCATGAGATGTTGTAAATATGTAAATGGTTTAGTGGCCAATATTGGATGTACCTGAGGACATTAAGATTATTTGCATAATTACTGGCTCAATGGGATCAACTTAACTAATGCAAGATAAGTCAATAATGGATGTACCTGAGATTTTGAGCATTAGGGGCTAGGTAAAGAATTGAACCTCACATGAGATGTGATGGGCAAAGAGTTGCTCACTTATAGTCTATTGTAATTCCAATAATGGATGTACCTGAGGATGATCAATAGAATTATAAGAATTCAATCACCCACTAGAAATCCATCCAACTAGGATTTCCGTTTTCTACTTTGGAAGTGTAGGATTCGCTAAGTTAGTGGGAGGACCAATTTGATTAAAAGGCCATAATCATTTTGGTTAATTACATGATACATTTACTAATTAATCTGGTTATTTTCTGCAGTTAATTTTCTGATAAAAATGATCACAAAATAACCACCACCATCTAATATCCTTGCAAGCATACTTGATCACAATAGGTTGACAGGACCTAATCTGTCTGATTGGCTAAGAAATTTGAAACTTGTCCTGAACCTTGAACATATAGGATATGTTCTAGATTCAAATGTTCCTGGTCCCTTACCTCCAGAGGCCACATAAGAGGAACATGAAACTTTGGACAAGTGGAAGGAGCATGATATGAGAGCTAAGTGTTACATGCTTGCTTCCATGAGTAATGAGTTATAGAAGCAACATGAGAACATGCAGAGTGCGAGTGAGATCCTCCTTCACCTACAAGAGTTGTATGGTGAGCACAGCAGGAATGCTAGGTATGAGATATCTAGACAGCTATTCCGTATGAGGATGTCTGAGGGACAGAATGTTGGGGATCATGTCAACAAGATGATTCGGCTGATTGAGCAGTTGGAACATCTTGACTTCAACATAGATTTCCAACTACAAACGGATTTGATCCTTCAGTTCCTTCCTGAGTCTTTTGGGAATTTTGTGACAAATTTCCATATGACTAAACAGGAATGCACCTTAGCTGAATTACTCAACATGCTGGTTATTGCCCAAAAGAATAATTGGTTTATCCCAAAGTCTATACTTGGAAAAGGTGTTAAAGAGGTTTAACATGCTTGATTCTAAGAGAGGATTGTTACCAGTGAGACATGGTATCCATCTTTCTAAAAAGATGTCTCCAAAGACACCTGAAGAAAGAGATAAGATGGCCAGGATTCCATATGCTTCGGCTATTGGAAGTATAATGTATGCAATGTTGTGTACTAGGCCGGATATCGCATATGCTGTTAGTTTGACTAGCAGGTATCAATCCAATCCAGGTTTGGAACACTGGATAGCTGTCAAGAATATCCTTAAGTACTTGAGAAGAACTAAGGATTTATTCTTGATTTATGGAGGTGGAGATTTGCAATTGGATGGTTATACTGATTCTGATTTCCAATCAGATATAGATGATAGAAAGTCTACCTCTAGATATGTGTTCATTTGTAATGGAGGTGCAGTCAGTTGGTAGAGTTTCAAACAGAGCACGATTGCAGATTCCACTACAGAGGCTGAGTATATTGCTGCATCAGATGCTACAAATGAAGCTGTTTGGATAAAGAAGTTCGTGACAGAACTTACAGTAGTTCCTTCCATTAAGTCAGCAGTTCCACTACACTGTGACAACAATGGAGCAGTCATACAGGCTAAGGAACTAAGGTCTCACACAAAATCCAAACACATAGAAAGGCACTACCACATTATCAGACATATAGTTGGGCAAAGGCGATGTAGCCATGCAGAAAAATAACATCAGCTGAAAAAATTCAGCTGATCCATGCACTAAGCCTTTGTCACAAGCTCAGTTAGACTGACATCTTAAGAAGATGGGTCTAAGGTATTGTAATGAATGGCTCTAGTGCTAGTGGGAGATTGTTAGTAGTATGCCCTAGAGCATATCATTTAGTATGTATCTTGTACGTAATTTTATTAATAAAAGGCATTTCCACTTTTCCGTTTACATAATATATTTATGTGTAATAGAAAAGGTCCATTGATATTTTGTTAGAAATATTATTCTTAAGTTGTTAAGAATATGAGTGACAATATTTCTAGCACAAAGTATCATAAATAGGTTCACAATCGAGGATACTTCATAATAAGGACATGACTTATCCAGAAAGATTGTATTCATGTTTGTTCCCAAGTTATTTATATGAGATATAAATAAGATGGAATGGTGAGTCTCATGCCATATGACAAACATGATAGGCACTTATAAATGATAAGTAGGCCGAACCAGTGACACTTATGACAAGCACATGGAGTTTACTCTTGTTAATGCTTTGTCATAAATCATATCAGTGCATATAATCTTTAGATCTGAGATAGCACAGTTATCTTGTATATAGGTAGTTTGAGTTTGATACTGCTTTCATACTTGTACTGTGTATGGGTATATGGGCATGTGTTGGCTCCTACTAGTTATATATGGAGGTAGGTGTTGATCAAGATGGAATCTGTTCCTCTAAGTAAATAGAGATAAAATCCTATGTTCATTTAAATATTCTTTATGATTCAAGTTCTGCCAGACAGATAGATTTATTCGTAAAAGAGTTTCGATGAGAAAATCATTTAATCAAGAACTGGAATTATAAGAGAACATAATATTCATAGCAAATGGAGTTTGACATAAACCATGACTCCAGCTTGAGTTGGGATTTTGTAACAGAGAGATTCTAGTGCATGGCAACATATGATTATAGGTTCATTTAAGGTAAACCTTACTACTAATTGGGTGACCATGGCATGCTATGCTAGGTGTTAACCATGGTCTATGAGGTTCATAAAATGATTTAGAGAAATCATTTATGGTAAGAAAGAGTTCTGATGATATTAAGAGTTGATATCATGTCTCATTGCCAATTAGTGATGAGCCTAGTAAGTCACACACATACACAAGTTATCACCTATTTAAATATGATTTAATTAATTAATTAAAGAGTTTAATTGATTAATTAAATAGGTTTGGTTTGCAATTAGATTGCAAAGTCCCTAGCATGACTTGAAACCAAATCTAGATTATTGGATGTATAATATAAGTTAAATTTATATTTAAAGTGTTTAAATATGAATTTAATTAATGAGAAATTAATTAATAGAGATTAATTAATTAATTTATATTTGATATAAATTAATTAGAAGAAGAAAAATAATTATTTTGGGTTGAGAACTCAAAATTAAGACACAGGGGCATTTTGGTCATTTCATAGTGTGACATGTGGCACCATGAGATGGTGACACATGGGATTACACATAAGCTTGCCAAATGTTTTTTAATCATGTAAGATGATTAAAATCAAGATTAAATATAGGTTTGACACTTGGCACAATGTGATTGGGTCACTTAAACCTAGAGCTAATCAAAGGGTGACATGTGGCAAGGGTTTAATGTGTTAACCTAGCTATTTAAGTGTTGTTATGAGAAAATAAAACACAACCAGCAGCCTCTCCTCTCATTTGTCACGCCACTTTGAGCCTTTCCAGCTATTCTTCTTCATCTCTCATCAATTCAAAGAGATTAGCCATCAATCTCTTGAATTAAGAACACTAGAAATTGTTTCTAGTGTCCTGTTTACATCACTAATATCTTAAAAGGCAGAACTTGAATTTCTAATTAATAGAAAAGGCTTTAGAAGCTGTTCAAGGGCTGCCATAGGTGTTCTTGGTGTGGACAAGCTAGAGGGACAACATCTGGTGTCCTGAAGACGAATCTCAAAGGCGCAGACATTGCGATTGCATCAAGAGGTTAGTGTAATCGTTCTTGATTTAATCTAGGGTTCTAAAATTAATCTGATTAATTTTAAAATCTTAAATGGCAAATACAGATCCAAAAACATATTAAAAGAGTTTTAATATGTTGTTTATCATTGAAATCAAATAGATAAAAATAAATCTTGCATGATGCATGTGACCCTAGGTGAAAATTTTTGAATTCAATGGTATAAACTTGTGTTTTTCACGCTTCCGTTCCTTCACATGTGTCACCATTTCATGGTGCCACATGTCATCCTGTGAAATGACCAAATTACCCTTGTGTTGTAATTTCGAGTTCTCAACCCAAAATAATTATTTCCCCTCTTCTAATCATTTTATATCAAATATAAATTAATTAATTAATCTCTATTAATTAATTTCTCATAATTAAATTCATATTTGAACACTTTAAAAATAAATTTAACTTATACTATACATCCAATAACCTAGATTTGGTTTCAAGTCATGCTAGGGACTTTGCAATCTAATTGCAAACCAAACCTATTTAATTAATCAATTAAACTCTTTAACTAATTAATTAAATCACATTTAACTTGGTGATTGCTTATGTATGTGTGTGACTCACTAGGCTCATCACTAATTGGCAATGAGATATGATATGAACTCTTAATATCATCAAAACTCTTTCATACCATAAATGATTTCTCTAAGTCATTTTTGGCATCTCATAGACCATGGTTGACATTTAGCATAGCATGTCATGGTCATCCAATCAGGAACAAGGAATACCTTTAAATGAACCTATAATCATATATTACCATGCACTAGAATCACTCTGTTACAAAATCCCAATTTGAGCTGGAGTAATGGTTTATGTCAAACCCCATTTGCTATTAAACATTATGTTCTCTTTTAATTTCAATTCTTGATTAATTAGATTTTCTTGTTAGAAACTCTTTTCTGGCTAAATCTGTTTGTCCTAGCCAGGAACTTGAAACATCAAGAACAATTAAATGAACATAGGATTTTATCCCTATTTACTTAGGGCAATAGATTCGATCTTGATCAACACCTACCTCTATATATAACTAGTAGGAGCCAACACATGCCCATATAACCACACACAGTATAAGTATGAAAGCAGTATCAAACTCAAACCCCCTATATACAAGATAACTGTGTTATCTCAAGTCTAAAAATTATATACATTGATATGATTTATGACAATGCATTGACAAGAGTAAACTCCACGTGTTTGTCATAAGTGACACTAGTTCGGCCTACTTATCATGCATAAGTGCCTATCATGTTTGTTATATTGCATGAGACTCACCATTCCATCTTATTTACATCTCATACAAATATCTTGGGAACAAATATGATTACAATCTTTCTGGATAAGTCATATCCTTATTGTGAAGTATCATCGATTGTGAACTAATTTATGATACTTTGTGCTAGAAATATTGTCACTCATATTCTTAACAACTTAAGAATAGAATTTCTAACAAAATATCAATGGACCTTTTTTATTACACATAAATATGTTATGTAAACAGAAAAGTGAAAATGCCTTTTTATTAATAAAACATGTACAAGATACATACTAAATGATATGCTCTAGGGCGTACTACTAACATTTTGACTATATGTACGTATAACCATTCGAGCAATTGTACATAAATTTTGCAAAATTATTTTGTCATTTTAGCTTAATGTAAATTTTGTAATATTAATTTTGTTACTTCAATGAATATAAATGTTGAAATTTCTTTCTAGATTATGTTAATGATGAATTTTTTTTTTTATAATGGAAATTGATGAGAATGAATTATATAAGTTGTTATAGGTGATTTTCAACAGGTTTAAAAGAACTAGTTTTATATAGTTTTAATTGTCACCACGCAAAATTTTTGTAAAATTTTAAAAATGCTAAATTATTTCTAAATAAATTTTATGGCATATACCTAACTCAAAGACACTTTAATAATTCTTTTATCATCATTTTACACTTAAAAATGAAATGAAATTGTTTAAAATCCCTTGTAGCATATTTAATAGATTATTGGTAGGTGAAGTTTGGCAATTTATTAGATATACTACAGGATCATGTCATATCTTACAGAGGGGTAAGGTGAGACATATTTTAGTGCTATCAGAGCATGTTTTTAAAGTAAGTTTTGAATTTTATATTTGAAATTATTTTTGATAAGTACAACTGCTTAAATGTCATTGATTGATGCATATAGTGCATTACATCTTGAATATAGACTAATGGAGAGAAATCTCCTTATGTTAGTTGTCAAGAAGTAGAAACTTTGGCAAATTGACATGAAAGAAAGAGATAACACAGTAGAGCAGTCAGTTGCAGTTGCGGCATAAGGAGAGGCCTAGCTCCTCAGAATGTAGTGGGCCAGCTGCACTAGTCCCACCTGTAACACCCCTAAGTTCGGTATGCGTTCTACTGTTCCGGTGACCAGTGTTGTCCGGATAGCTAGAATGCCTAGAACTACACTTCGATATGAGTGAGGAGACATTAAATAATGAAATACAAGAAAAGAAAATACAAGAAAAATAAAGGAAAAATAATAGTAAAGAAATGCAACTAAGTTAAGAGAGCCGAGAACCCTAGCGATGGGTGACCGCACCGGAAAGTCACGGCGTGGACCGTTAACTAGCCCTGGACCACGGGGAACTCTAAAAAATATTTTTAGGAGTTAAAGAGACATCAATTGAAGTAGAAATATCATTAGAAATATCAAAGAAAAATTAAATAATTAGTACAAAGAAAAGCGAGAAATCGAAAAACAGACAAAACCCGGTGTTACCGAAAAATCGGGAATGCAACACAAACAGGGGCATTGTGGTCATTTGACACCCCAAGTTGTCTTTTGACCTAAATTTACATTAAAAATAAATAATATTACACTTGGAAAATGTCATGAAAAATTAAATTGGTGGTACCTAATGTAAATAGCAAAAATTGGGAGTTAAATGTGGAAAAATGAAACCTTAGAATAAACAATGATTTAATTCTTACATAGTGGTCCACTAACTCATTTAGGTGGACCACTAAAGCTTCATTTGGGTAGAATATACATCTTCATCTTCAACCTTAGAACCAGCAGAAAATTTGCTCCCAAAAAACTCCATTGACGCATGGTTGAAGCTCCATGCATATGAGATTCAAGCTTCTTTCCTTCTACCTTCCTTCATCAAAGTTAGTCTACACCACTTGGGCAGTAGATTGGTAGCAAGAAGACCAAGTTTTGGTGAAGATTTAAGAAGTCTCATCCATAGGTAAGTTTGAGTTTTTGATTGTTGCTTTGTTAAAGTTTGTAAAGGTATTATGGGTGTTTGATTTATGGAGAAATTTTTGAGTTTTGATGTTGAATGGGAATATGCACTTTTGGCAGCCATGGAAACACCTTGAAGGCAGTTTAATTGTGCTTGTAAATGGTGAATTAAATGATTGATTAAATGTATATTGTGTAGGAAATTGTTTGGGCAATGTATACTTAGTATATGTAAATGTAAAATGAGATTTAAAGCTTGGAAAGTAATGGAATGTAAGTGTACCATTGTGGCAGTTTGTTAACTCTTGATGAATGCTGGAATTCATGCTTGGTTTATGGAATAATGATGTTAAAATGTGTTGGTTGTTATGGCAGTTTGAATGTATGTATAGTGGTGTGAAGGTTGGACATGTGAATGAGCTTGGTTATGGAGTTAAATTATTGTAAATTGAGTTGGGAAAATTCAGCACTTGTTGGTGCACATTGAATGTAATTGTAAGCTGCCAAAATGACCTATAATGTATTGTGAATTATGTTTAGGTCATGGTACAACCAGAATTAGTTTGAATGTTAAGTTTGGTGAGTATTAAAAGTGATGTTTGATATATATGCAAGAATTGCAATAAGGCAGTTTGTATTTTAGGCCTATAACTTTAAGTGTGTGGCTCCAATTGGTATGAGACCAATTGGAGGTGAAACTAGGCACAAAATGTGCCAACTTTCATGAAGAAAGCTTGCCAAAATTCTGCTTGCAAGGTAGCTTGAAAAATGACCAAATTCGGATTAAGTACAATTGAGACCTGAAAATTGACCATTTGGGCAGTAGTTAGTGTTTAGGCCATAACTCACTCAAAACAAGTCCAATTGACCTGATATTTTAACCATGAATAGTTAAGACCCATATTTACAAGTCTTATGAAGACACCAAAGCCCAGAAATGATCATAAGTAAGTCAAAAAGCTTGCACAAGTTCGGGTCCAAAAACTGGCCGAACCTAAAATGACCTAAAGTGACCTAAAATGACCAATTTTGGTGCAATTTGACCAGCAATAGTAAAATGACCATAACTTGGCCTACACAACTCAGAATGACCTGAAATTTTGCCCCGCGTTCCATAAGACATAGATCTACAAGTTTGTAATTTTGACCAAAACCCGAAATCGAGGGAACTAGGTCGTCCGGCTAGGTCAAACTAGTATCCCGGAATCCAGCAATTCACAAGAAAATGCAGTATACACGGAAATGAATTTGGTAACATGTACCAACCCTAAAAGACTATCGAATGTGACATGTTAGTAACATTAAAACCTAATTTACCTAGAATGCATCGAGGGTCGACATATTAGGTTGATTAAGCAAATAATAGCATTCAGTGAATTATTTATCAAACATTATCGTTAGAGACAGTTTAATTAAGTACTCAAACACTTCAAATTGTGTTTCTCAATTAGCAAAGACTCAGGAAAGGGGAAGGAAACACTGAGTCAGAGCCAAGAGACAGTTATCAGAGGTTTGTGCATAATAAGTATTTCTTCTGAATTTTTCAATTGAAATAAATTATGATTAATTCTATGTTATTATTTTAAATTGTCTTTGTGCACAATAAGTTTAACTTCTCATTTTCTACTTAAAAATTTAATTCAACATTATAGTTTTAAATTGTGTCCGTGCACAATACTTTTATATTCACTGCTTTTACTAGCAAATTTATGTAGAGAAATGAGTTATGAATAAGTTTTGATTGCTTTGGTTTTGGGAATATTATTTGGAACTTATTGTATTGCCAACTTTGCAAATGGAAATTTTGAGATAAAATGTGATTTATGGTTTGTATGAAATATTGTGATTTCAAATTGTTTTTATTCACATTTGGCATGAAACTATTGATATATTCCTCCCTCTTTGACTTATCAGTCTGGGATGAGTGTGATTATATTCCTCCCTCTTTGACTTGCCAGTCTGAGGTGAGTGTGGATGAGTACTCATTATTCAGCTAGCTTCCTCCCTCATTGATTTCGATTATTGGGGTGAGTGTGTCTTGTCGTGGTGTAGAACACGGCATGTGTGGAAAAATTGTGTCATGGCCTAAATTATGTTATCGATTGGCAATACTGTATTATTCAGTTATTTGATCGAATTGTGTTATTGATTTGCAAAATGGTATGATTCAGTTATTTGATCGAATTGTGTTATTGATTTGCAAAACGGTATTATTCAATTACTTGATCAAATTTGTATTAGGTGAATTTTGTAAATTGTGAAATGGAATTGTGAATCATTTGATTTGTGAACTGTCAATAAAAGATTTATATATCACATTTCAAATTGTTATTGTGCACCACTAAGTAAATTTTACTCAGCGATAGCTTTTCATTGCTGTCGCAGGTAGACAGACTGACAGGACAGCAGACTAGGCTGCTAGTACATTCAGCGAGAAATCATCGGGTATATTGAGTATACCATATTCTGCATTTTATATTGTAATGTATGTTCACTGTATGTATATAGTGTTCTTGGTTTTGAGCAGTTGTAAATTAAAATTGTAAATTAAAGTTGTAAAATAAATTATGAGTTATTTGGACTTGTAAAAATTATATTATATTTCTTGTATCTCAGTCTTTGAAAAATTATTGTGGATTTGTGTTGAATTATGCTAGAGTTTGAGAATGAGAAAAATATTGAAGTGCTTTTTACAGGTTTTTGAAGAACTGTTTTATCCAAATTACGGAAGGCACTCTGCCAAAATTTTTTTACAGAAATTACTAATAGTCTAAATGTGTTAGTTAATTTACATCAGTTCAAAAGGGTTTTTAACACCTGTAAATAGTGCTCACCACTGTAAAAGAACTAAGAAAAGTTTTTGAAAATCCCTTGTAGTGTGTTTAATGGGTTATCAGTAGGCGAAGTTGGTAATTCATTAGGTATACTACGGGATCATGTTATGCCTTACAGAGGGGTAGGGTGTGACATGTTTTAGTGGTATCAGAGCTAGTTTTTTAAATTCTGTTTTCACATGTTACTTGAATATTCTTTCTTCATAGTACAACTGCTCAATATCATTGTCTGATACATACAGTACATTACATTATAAATATGCACTAACGGGAGGAAATCTCCTTGTGTTATTTGTTTAGGAGGTCTAAGATCCTCGCATTGACTATGGAAGAGGGTGATCGTTCAGTCGATCAATCTATAGAGGCTGAGGTGCAAGGGGATGCCCCAGTCCTACATAATGTCAGTGGTTCAAGAAAGACACCGGCCATGATCTGCAGTTCCCTGCTCAGTTTGCTCAGTAGATGGCTGCAATGTTCCAATAAATGGCTAGTAATGTGCCTACTCGAGCCCCAATACAGACCCCAGTGGTACAACCAAAGTCTTCTGCTAGACAATATGACAAATTGATGAAATATGGGGCTACAGAGTTCAAGGGGACAGTAGATCCTCTAGAGGCAGAACAGTGGTTAGAAAGGATGGATAGGGTATTCAAGAAACTGCACTGCACAGAGGAGCTCAGATTTGAATACTCAGTATCTTTGCTACAGGGGGATGCTTATGACTGGTGGAAAACCATTCCCCACAGTTTGGTAGAACCTGCAGTGCTAACCTGGAGTGACTTTCTCAGGGAATTCAGACAAAAATATGTCCCTGATGCTTATGTAGATCAGAAACTGTAAGAGTTCCTAAGTCTGAAATAGGGGAGTAGATCGGTGGCTGAATATGAAAGGGAATTTTTCCACCTGAGCCATTATGCAGTAAGTCTATTTTCTACCAGTAGGGAGAGACCGGCTTGAAGCCTAGTATCAGATTGCAAGTGGTCGGATTCAAACATAATAACTTCTCTAAACTTATTTCTCAAGCACTAGAATTAGAAAGAATTGAATCTGAAGCAGCTTCTGAGAAAAAGAAATCAGTGAAGACAGAAAAAGAGGGAAAGTCAGTAGAACAGAGTTCTAGTGGTCTTACTGGAAAGAGAAAAAACTTTGGGGGATACAACAGAGATAGTAAGAAGTTCGGTAGAGATAGATCTTCTGGACAGAAACCACCTCGATCCGATCAGCAAACTCAACAGAAACCCAAGAATGCGCTGTCAGATCGACTTTGTGAAACTTGTGGTAAACCACATAGTGGGGTATGTTATAGAGCCGTAGGAGCATGTTTTAACTGTGGAGAGACTGGCCATTTTGCTAGGATTGTGTAAATCCAGGTCGTTCTAGATCATTTACTACACCAAAGGGATCAACCCAAGTTTCTACCCCAAAGAGTTCACCATCAGTTAGTAGAGGCAAAGGTAAAGGTAGGGGTAGTACACCTAGAAGTCAGAGTACTGTGAATTAGCCAGAACAGGGTGATGCTCCAGCTAGAGTATACGCTATACGGCAGATTAGACTTTTGATATTATTGCTGGTACTTTCTCAAATAGTAACTAAGATATATATATGTATTGTTTGACCTGGGGTTTGCATACTTTTATGTTAGTGTTAGAACTATATGTTCTATTGTTATTCCTTTACAGGGGAATAAATTTTGATGCATTAGTGATTAGCCCTTTAAAATAAGGATTGTGATAATAAGTGAAATTAGTTTTGAAAGAATTTATTGGCGAAAAGTATTTTCTAACACACCATAAATTATAAAGCTAATTGGCGAGCCTACTTAATGTAAGGCAAGAGGACGTAAAATTAAGATGCAGTAATGGAATTGCTCTAGATGAGGGCAAGGATGTCACTATTAGTAATTGTTAATGGATATTGTAATCATAATAAGTTCGGGATATTAGTGAATTCGAAAAGGATAAAAGATAGGAAAATTTGATCTATTGGGATGTATCGTAGTAATTATGCAATGTTCTTGATGTTTATACTGTAAGCTGTAGATTACAGTACTGACTTGAGATTATTGTGTAGAGCTACGTACTACCCGATAGTACACCTAGATAAGAATAGTTGCCAATGGCATCTGTTTTGGTATAGTTATGCCATGACATAATTTAATTGTTAGAAATAAGTTTGAAAATCCTACTTAGGGATCTAAAACTTAAAGGTTAGAATATTGAAAGGTTATAGTTCTGTACAAAAGAAAGTAAGTTATAGAATATTGACAGATAAAAAGAGTTATGGAAGTAAAAATTTAAACAGTTGGTTCAAATATAACAAAGAAATGTTACGAATGTGAGGAAGACTATGGACTAGAATGGTCAGAGGACCAATGACTAGATAAATGATTCTAACATGACCTCAAGGGTCATTCAAGAAGGAACATGAATCGAAATATTAGACAGGATAATAGTAAGAGAAGATTGGTGTTATACAAACAAATTAAATATTGTATTAGATTGTTAAAAGTCTTATACAAATTCGAGAGAAAGAAGATTATACGATCATATAGAAAGGAGAAAATGAACGTATGACTATTGTAAGATGGCTACTGGGAAAAATTTCGTGGATGAAATTTATTTTAAGGGGGGGAGAATTGTAACACCCCTAAGTTCGGTAGTGCGTTCTACTGTTCCGGTGACCAGTGTTGTCCGGACAGCTAGAATGCCTAGAACTACACTTCGATATGAGTGAGGAGACATTAAATAATGAAATATAAGAAAAATAAAGGAAAAATAATAGTAAAGAAATGCAACTAAGTTAAGCGAGCCGAGAATCCTAGCGATGGGTAACCGCACCGGGAAGTCACGGCGTGGACCGTTAACTAGCCCTGGACCACGGGGAACTCTGAAAAATATTTTTAGGAGTTAAAGAGACATCAATTGAAGTAGAAATATCATTAGAAATATCAAAGAAAAATTAAATAATTAGTACAAAGAAAAGCGAGAAATCGAAAAACGGACAAAACCCGGTGTTACCGAAAAATCGGGAATGCAACCCGAACAGGGGCATTGTGGTCATTTGACACCCCGAGTTGTCTTTTGACCTAAATGTCCATTAAAAATAAATAATATTACACTTGGAAAATGTCATGAAAAATTAAATTGGTGGTACCTAATGTAAATAGCAAAAATTGGGAGTTAAATGTGGAAAAATGAAACCTTAGAATAAACAATGATTTAATTCTTACATAGTGGTCCACTAACTCATTTAAGTGGACCACTAAAGCTTCATTTGGGCAGAATATACATCTTCATCTTCAACCTTAGAACCAGCAGAAAATTTGCTCCCAAAAAACTCCATTGACGCATGGTTGAAGCTCCATGCATATGAGATTCAAGCTTCTTTCCTTCTACCTTCCTTCATCAAAGTTAGTCTACACCACTTGGGCAGTAGATTGGTAGCAAGAAGACCAAGTTTTGGTGAAGATTTAAGAAGTCTCATCCATAGGTAAGTTTGAGTTTTTGATTGTTGCTTTGTTAAAGTTTGTAAAGGTGTTATGGGTGTTTGATTTATGGAGAAATTTTTGAGTTTTGATGTTGAATAGGAATATGCACTTTTGGCAGCCATAGAAACACCTTGAAGGCAGTTTAATTGTGCTTGTAAATGATGAAATAAATGGTTGATTAAATGTATATTGTGTAGGAAATTGTTTGGGTAATGTATACTTAGTATATGTAAATGTAAAATGAGATTTAAAGCTTGGAAAGTAATGGAATGTAAGTGTATCATTGTGGCAGTTTGTTAACTCTTGATGAATGCTGGAATTCATGCTTGGTTTATGGAATAATGATGTTAAAATGTGTTGGTTGTTATGGCAGTTTGAATGTATGTATAGTGGTGTGAAGGTTGGACATGTGAATGAGCTTGGTTATGGAGTTAAATTGTTGTAAATTGAGTTGGGCAAATTCTGCACTTGTTGGTGCACATTGAATGTAATTGTAAGCTACCAAAATGACCTATAATGTGTTGTGAATTATGTTTAGGTCATGGTACAACTAGAATTAGTTTGAATGTTAAGTTTGGTGAGTGTTAAAAGTGATGTTTGATATGTATGCAAGAATTGCAATAAGGCAGTTTGTATTTTAGGCCTATAACTTTAAGTGTGTGGCTCCAATTGGTATGAGACCAATTGGAGGTGAAACTAGGCACAAAATGTGCCAACTTTCATGAAGGAAGCTTGCCAAAATTCTGCTTGCAAGGTAGCTTGAAAAATGACCAAATCCGGATTAAGTACAATTGAGACCTGAAAATTGACCATTTGGGCAGTAGTTAGTGTTTAGGCCATAACTCACTCAAAACAGGTCCAATTGACCTGATATTTTAACCATGAATAGCTAAGACCCATATCTACAAGTCTTATGAAGACACCAAAGCCCAGAAATGAACATAAGTAAGTCAAACAGCTTGCACAAGTTCGGGTCCAAAAACTGGCCGAACCTAAAATGACCTAAGTGACCTAAAATGACCAATTTTGGTGCAATTTGACCAGCAATAGTAAAATGACCATAACTTGGCCTACACAACTCAGAATGACCTAAAATTTTGCCCCACGTTCTATAAGGCATAGATCTACAAGTTTGTAGTTTTGACCAAAACTCGAAAACTGAGGGAACTAGGTCGTCCGGCTAGGTCAAACTAGTATCCCGAAATCCAGCAAATCGCAAGAAAATGCAGTGTACACGGAAATGAATTTGGTAACATGTACCAACCCTAAAAGACTATCGAATGTGACATGTTAGGAACATTAAAACCTAATTTACCTAGAATGCATCGAGGGTCGACATATTAGGTAGATTAAGCAAATAATAGCATTTAGTGAATTATTTATCAAACATTATCGTTAGAGACAGTTTAATTAAGTACTGAAACACTTCAAATTGTGTTTCTCAATTAGCAAAGACTCAGGAAAGGGGAAGGAAACACTGAGTCAGAGCCAAGAGACAGTTATCAGAGGTTTGTGCATAATAAGTATTTCTTCTGATTTTTTCAAATGAAATAAATTATGATTAATTCCATGTTATTATTTTAAATTGTGTTTGTGCACAATAAGTTTGACTTCTCATTTTCTACTTAAAAATTTAATTCAACATTATAGTTTTAAATTGTGTCCGTGCACAATACTTTTATATTCACTGCTTTTACTAGCAAATTTATGTAGAGAAATGAGTTATGAATAAGTTTTGATTGCTTTGGTTTTGGGAATATTAGTTGGAACTTATTGTATTGCCAACTTTGCAAATGGAAATTTTGAGATAAAATGTGATTTATGGTTTGTATGAAATATTGTGATTTGAAATTGTTTTTATTCACATTTGGCATGACACTGTTGATATATTCCTCCCTCTTTGACTTATCAGTCTGGGGTGAGTGTGATTATGTTCCTCCTCTTTGACTTGCCAGTCTGAGGTGAGTGTGGATGAGTACTCATTATTCAGCTGGCTTCCTCCCTCATTGATTTCGATTATTGGGGTGAGTGTGTCTTGTCGTGGTGTACAACACGGCATGTGTGGAAAACTTGTGTCATGGCCTAAATTATGTTATCGATTGGCAACATTGTATTATTCAGTTATTTGATCGAATTGTGTTATTAATTTGCAAAACGGTATTATTCAGTTATTTGATCTAATTGTGTTATTGATTTGCAAAACGGTATTATTCAATTACTTGATCAAATTTGTGTTAGGTGAATTTTGTAAATTGTGAATCATTTGATTTGTGAACTGTCAATAAAAGATTTATATATCGCATTTCAAATTGTTATTATGCACCACTGAGTAAATTTTACTCGTGATAGCTTTCATTCTTTATCGCAGTAGACAGATCGACAGGCGCAGACTAGGTCGCTAGTACATTCAAAGAAATCATCGGGTATATTGAGTATACCATATTCTGCATTTTATATTGTAATGTATGTTCACTGTATGTATATAGTGTTCTTGGTTTTGAGCAGTTGTAAATTAAAATTGTAAATTAAAGTTGTAAAATAAATTATGAGTTATTTGGACTTGTAAAAATTGTATTATATTTCTTGTATCTTAGTCTTTGAAAAATTATTGTGGATTTGTGTTTAATTATGCTAGAGTTTGAGATTGAGAAAAATATTGAAGTGCTTTTTACAGGTTTTTGAAGAACTGTTTTATCCAAATTACGGAGGGCACTCTGCCAAAATTTTTTTACAGAAATTACTAATAGTCTAAATGTGTTAGTTAATTCACCTCAGTTCAAAAAGGTTTTTAACACCTGTAAATAGTGCTCGCCACTATAAAAGAAGTAAGAAAAGTTTTTGAAAATCCCTTGTAGTGTATTTAATTGGTTATCAGTAGGCGAGGTTGGTAATTCATTAGGTATACTACGGGATCATGTTATACATAGAGGGGTAGGGTGTGACACCACCTCTATAATTCCCTACCTAGTTTGCACAACAAATGACTGCATTCTTCCAGCAGATGGTTAGAAATGTATAAGCTCCAGTACGAGCACCTTAAGTGCAACCAACAACCCCAGCTAGATA
Organism: Hevea brasiliensis; assembly: GCF_030052815.1. Classification (NCBI taxonomy): domain Eukaryota; kingdom Viridiplantae; phylum Streptophyta; class Magnoliopsida; order Malpighiales; family Euphorbiaceae; genus Hevea; species Hevea brasiliensis. The sequence goes on along the minus strand of NC_079497.1, from coordinate 36,123,861 downwards.
GTATGAAATGTTAATGAAATATGGGCCTGTCGAGTTTAAAGGTATAGTAGACCCATTAGAAGCCGAGCAATGGCTAGAACAGATGGAGAGGGTATTCAAGAAATTACAATGTACAGATGATTTGAGGTTTGAAGACTCAGTTTCCCTACTACATGGATATGCTTATAAATGGTGGAAGACCATTCCCCACAGTTTGGTTGAGCCTCTGGTTTTTACTTGGGAAGATTTTTTGAGGGAGTTTAGGCAGAAATATGTTCCTGACACGTACGTTGACATAAAGCTATAGGGATTTATGGGTTTGAAGCAAGGGGACAGAATTGTGGCTGAATATGAAAGAGAGTTTGCCCATATGAGCCATTATGTTGGGAGTTTGCTCACCACCAGCAGAGATAGATGCAAGTGGTTTGAAGTTGAATTAAGACCTAGTCTAAGGTGGCAGGTGGTTGGTTTCAGACATGAAAACCTCTCAGAGTTGATCTCCCAGGCCCTTAAGTTAGAAAGGATAAAGTTAGAAGGGGCTGCTGAAAAGGGAATGGCTAAAAAGGATAAGAGTGGGAAGACTTTTGGTCAAGCTTTAGGCAGTGGTTCGGGAAAAAGAAAACATTTTAGGGGATCTAGTACTCATAGATTTGTTAGAGGGAGATCCTTAGGATAGAGGCCACCTAAATCTACCTAGCAGACACCCTCAGAGGAGTATTATCAATTCATCTCTGTGAGACTTGTGGCAAAACACATGGAAGGGTAAGCAATAAGGCCATAGGTGCCTGTAATAATTGTTGTGGAATGGGGCATTTTCTTAACGATTGCACCAGTGCCCGCAGATCTAGGCCACCTACCACCGTTGAAGGATTAGTCCAAAGTTTTGCCCAGAGAGGTTCATAATCAGTCAGCAGAGGCAGAGGCAGAGGCAGAGGCAGAGGTAGTACTTCTGGCAATCAGGGTACAGTGAACCAACCAAAGCAGAGTGGTGCACTAGCCAAGGTGTATACCATGCACCAGAGGAAAGAGGCTGAGACTTCAAATGTAGTTATCAGTACATTTTCCATCTTTGATAGAGATGTTTATGTGTTGTTTGATCTCGACTCTACACATTCGTATGTTAGTGCTAGCATTGTTTGCTCTGCTATCATTCCTTGTATGAATATGGATTTTGATGTACTGGTAACTAGTCCTTTAGGATAAGAGGTTAGGGTCAATGGATTGTATAAGGATTATCCGTTGGTTATACAAGGACATACATTCCTGTCTGATCTGATTGAAATGCCCTTCAGAGATTATGATATCATCTTGGGCATGGATTTGCTAGCCAGGCATCATGTTATGATTGACTGTAGACTGAGGACAGTCACTTTTGGTCACCCTCAGTGTGGAGATGTGGTAATACACGGGAAGAGGCAATTATTGCCATCTAATCTCATTTCAGCTACACTTACTAGAAGAATGATTTGGAAGGGGTGTGAAGCTTACCTAACTCATGTGAAAGACACCCAAGTAGGGAGTACAGATTTGAAAAATATCCCTACATTATATGACTTTTTGGACATTTTTCCTGATGAATTGCCAAGATTGCCTTCGGAAAGAGAGGTGCAGTTTAAAATTGAGGTTATGTGACACCCCTTACCCGTGTACAGTATACCCGAGTAAGTAATGCCACCTGGTGTACCGGCACACTCTAATATTCCTCAATTAATTTAGACAATGCTTTTGCATATAATTTATGAAATACAATTTATTTAAACCATTCATCAAAAGTATCATTCATTTAAGGTTCCGAAAATTTTAAAGAAAATCCGGCGGAGTACCGGCTAAAAATGGAGAAAACCGTTCTTCGGAACCTGTTAAAAACACTTCCAATATACAATTTCATTCATTCTCAACTCCAATATCATTACAAAACTCAATATCAAGATATCAACAATTTTTCAATTTCAGGTCTCAACAACCTTTTCATTGCTCAAAACATCCCTTTCTCAGGGTTCTCATATATAAACAACCATTAAATACTCAAATTAATACCATACATGACCATAAATCTTTATTATTTACAATAAGCTCAAAATACATTACATAAATCCCAAATACATATGAGAAATAAAAATTTAATTACAAAATGACAAAATGACATCTAGTGTCCTACCAATGCACTGCAGGTGACGAGGTGACACGGACACTGAGCAGAACTGCCGGATGGACTCACCCAGTCTGTGGTCTACTGGGCTCGCGATCGGGATCTCCAGTACCTACGCGTGGCAAAAGCAACGCGCTAAGCAATAATGCTTAGTGGTGCAATAATAAAATAAAAGAAAATAGCAGATATAAATATGTATTGCATGTGCATGTTTTGTTTGTCATGTATTTGTATATTCATTCCTTTATTTCTTCTACATTGATCATTTTCATTCATTTGGTTGCCCAAGTAACCTACACTAGACGACTGGACTGGATAACGGGTAAACTGGCACTGGGTACCTAGTACCTCGGGCCGTCACACCATCGGTCACATATGCATCTCTCGGCAGTAATGTAGCTAACAAGTCAGAATAATATCGTGCACAAGGCCAAGTCTCAATGCAAAGTCGAATGGCTAAAAGCCATGAAATCACTGAATGGCATTTTTGCCATGTGCGATCGCTAATCTGAACCCTATTGGCATGCCAAACTATAAAAACCAATCTTGTTAGGTATACTAGGGCATTTGAAACTCTTAAATTCGTCAATTTGTGGATTTCAACTTTTTTGGTGTTACTATTCATCATTGGTCAACAAAAATGTTGACTTTTGGAATAAAAATATGTACATTGCCTTTGGTACTCCCAACATACCACATTTGGTGTTTAAAACTTGTTGGCATTAAGTGTTAATGCAATTTCAAAGTGTAACCCACACAAGCAGAAAATTTCAGTTTTGGTGAGTCAACTTCACTGTTCCATTGGACACTGTTACTGTTGGAATTTGAAGAAATGCAAAGCATGAAAGTTGTTCCTTATTTTGTCTAGTTGAATTTCCTTTTTTGAATCACTCCATTTGGAGTTTTGTAGCTCCAGATATGGCTCAAAAACCCAGGCTGTCCGGATATGCAGTCTGCAGAAATTTACCATATCTACAGTGCATGAACAGTGACTTGAGTCACTTGGTTGAATGGGTTCTGGCCATAATTTGGGGTAGGTTCCTTCATGAAAGTTGTTTGTCTATGTCTTAACTTGTTGCTGTAAAAATTTCAGACCAATTGACCAAATCTACAGTGAGTTATGGCTTACTGTTCATTTGGCAAATTCTGCAGCATTCAAAGGCAGTGGCATCCGGATTGTGGCTGAGTTTTGACCCTTTTGCTTTGGTCTTTTGGGCATGGTTTCTTCAGCAAAAATGTGCCATTATAAGCCTAGTTTCATGTCCAATTGGCCAAACTTCAATTGGACTACCACTGCCCAAGTTATGGCAGTGCAAAGGGACTGAAATTTCAGTCCCTATGTCGCTGTCCATAGGGCGCTTTATACTTTCACTTTACCATCCCATTTTTCAGTTCTAATTAGGGTCAACCTACCTAAAATGGTCACTAATTGACCATTAAAAGTCCTCTAACCATTTCCAAAGCTAAGTCACCATTTCACCTTCCCAAACCCTAATGTTCAACTAAGTTTACTCATAAACCTTGTCTAACATACTTAGTTCAATCTTCATGCATTTTAATACCTTAACCATGATTTCCAACCACTCTAAGTTTGTTAAACAATCAACCTCATACTCTCATAGGGCTGCTGAAAATTTAAAGTACCATAACACATGTAATTTACTTCAATTCCTTAAAATTTCTTAGCTCAAATGATGTTCTAACTAAGTTTAAAAGAAGAAGAATGAAATTTGTAGCACTAACCTCACTTTAACCTCTTGTAGGCAAATTTTTCCAAGCAAAATCTTCACTTCCTTTCCTTTTCTTGGCTGCCAAAAGGTCATGCAAGGTGCTAGGATAAATTTTAATGAAAGTGACTTAGGGTTTTGAGGTGAGGTTTGAGAGATTTGCAAGCTTGATTGATGAAGAAAACGGAGGGTTTCTCTTGGCTATGGTGCGGCAGAATTTGGGAAGAAGGAGCTGATCACATTTTGAATTTCCTTTAGTCTTTATTTTGTCCCTTTTAAGTGTTTTAAAGATGCTTGTTTGAGTGCAATTGGTGGGGACTTATAAGTGACATCATAAAGATGTCATAAATTGCTTTTTTTGGATTTTTATTTCATTTTCCTTTCTATTAATTTTCAATTCAATTTTAAACAATTTTTATTCATATTTTATGTCACAATATTTATTTACTCAACTGGGCAAGTCGGCCAAAAATCACCTCTGAAGGCGAAATGACCAAAATGCCCTCCGTTTGGCTTAACGGGTCAAAATTGTCTGTACCGATAGAAAAAATTTTCTAGGTATTTTCTTGGCATTCTAATGCCATGGGAACCTCAATTACCCTTCTCTGGAATCCCAAAAATTATTTTATAATTTTTCCCCCTGGTCTAGGGCTCCTCGTTAGAATCAAGAACTTCCTCCTGCTACCCATCGCTTGGGCACCTACTGCTTCACTTGGTTGTATTTTATTTCTAAATTTTTTACTAAATTTTTCTTATTAATATTTGAGTTAATTATTGTTCCTGTCTTTAGTTTAAATATTTTTCCGGACATTCTAGCTGTCCGGACCGACACCGGTCACCGGAACAGTAGGATGTACGGAGTGGTTACCGGGAGGGTGTTACAACTCTTCCCCTCTAATTTAAATTTCGTCCTCGAAATTTACCTGATGCAAACAGTTGAGGGAACTGTTGCCTCATCGTCTCTTCACTTTCCCAAGTTGCCTCCTCGGTGTTGTGGTGCCTCCAAAGCACTTTCACCAATGGAATCTGCTTGTTTCTCAACTCTTTCACTTCCCGAGCCAAGATCCGTAGAGGTTCTTTTTCATATGTCAAATCCGGCTGTATTTCAATTTCTTCTCTGGAGATGACATGTGAAGGATCTGGGCGGTATCTTCTGAGCATGGACACGTGGAACACATTATGGATCTTGTCCACTCCGTGGTAAAGCTAGCCTATAGGCCATCTGGACCCACGCGCTCAATGACTTCATAGGTGCCAATGAACCTAGGGCTCAACTTACCTTTTCTTCCAAACCTCAACACTTTCTTCCATGGTGACACCTTGAGGAACACTTTGTCGCCAACCACATATTCTATTTCTTTTCTCTTCAGGTCGGCATAAGATTTATGTCTGTCTGAGGCAATCTTTAAGTTGGCTTTGATTGATTTCACCTTCTCTCACTGCTTTCACTGTGTCCGGCCCTACCGCTTGTTCGCCCAATTCAGTCCAAAGACACCGAGTTCTACATTTTCTCCCATACAAGGCTTCATATGGGGCCATTTGAATACTAGCTTGGTAGCTATTGTTGTATGCAAATTACGCTGGGAGGTATCTATCCCACTTTCCTCAAACTCAATGACACAACTCCTCAAAGATATCCTCAAGGACCTGACAAGTATTTCACGTTATTGTTATCATTTCAATTCAATATTTGTATCAATTTCATTGGTTTCAATTATTTACCTAGATTACTCTTTCAGATTGCCCATCCGTCTGAGGATGGAAAGCTGTGCTGAAACGGAGTTGTGTACCCAAGGATTCATGCAACTTCTTCCAAAATCTCGATGTAAACCTTGGGTCTCGATCAGATATGATGGAAAGTGGGATTCCATGCAGTCTAACTATCTCACTAATATACAATTCTGCTAACCTCTCTAGTGAGTAGTCAGTCCTAACTGGCAGAAAGTGTGCTGACTTTGTCAACCTATCAACTATCACCCATGCTGCATCATGTTTCTTCCGGGTGAGAGGTAGACCACTTACAAAATCCATGGTGACTGATCCCATTTCCATTCGTATGCGTATAGGTTGTAGCAAACCCGATGGAACTTGATGTTCGCTTGACTTGCCGACATGTCAAGCATTTAGTCACATAGTCGCTATGTCTTTCTTCATACTGTGCCACCAATATCAAGCTTGGATCATGGTACATCTTGGTACTTCACAGGTGCATAGCATATACACCGGTGTGTGCCTCTTTTAGAATACTGGTCTTCAATTCCCCATTATCTGGTACACACGCCTTCCTTTGTAATCTGAGACACCCATCACTTTCACCCCATAGTCGCTTGCTTTTCCTCCGGGATTTTGCTCATAATAGCCATTAGCTTCTCATCTACCTTCGCCCATCTAAAATCTGGCCAGAAAGGTGTTTGGCCTCACTTGCAACTCAGCCAAGATAGCTCCATCACAAACTAAAGATAGACGGGCATTCAATGATCTCATGGTTGTCATGGATTTTCTGCTCAAAGCATCAGAAACTACATTTGCCTTCCCAGGATGGTAATCAATTACACAAATCATAGTCCTTCAGAACTCAATCCATCGCCTCGCTCAAGGTTGAGCTCCTTCCGGGTTGGCAAATATTTTAGGCTCTTGTGGTCTGTGTAAATGTAGCACTTTTCACCATACAAGTAATGCCTCCATATCTTCAGTGCGAAGATAATTGCTGCAAGCTCTAGATCATGGGTAGGGCAGTTCTGTTCATGTGGCCTTAGCTGTCTGGAAGCATAGGCGATCACTTTCCCCTCTTGCATCAATACACACCCTAACCCATTATGTGAGGCATCACTATAGACCACAAAGTCCTTTCCGGACACTGGCTGTGTTAACACTGGTGCCTCTGTCAACATAGCCTTCAACCTCTCAAAACTGGTCTGGCACTTGTCATTCCAGTCAAATCTGACATTCTTGTGTAACAACTTGGTCATTGGAGCAGCTATTAGGGAAAATCCCTTCACAAATCTTCTATAATACCCAGCTAGCCCCAAGAAACTTCTGACCTCGCTTGTATTTCCGGGAGGCTTCCATTCCATCATCGCTTCTATTTTCTTGGGATCCACCTAATCCCATCACCGACACTATGTGTCCAAGGAATGCAATCTCATTCAGCCAAAAGTCACACTTGGACAACTTAGCATACAGCTTCTTTTCCCGCAGGGTTTGCAGAACATTCCTCAAATGTTCATCATGTTCTTCCCTGGTCTTGGAGTACACCAGAATGTCACCAATAAAAACCACTACGAACCGATCTAGGTATGGATGGAAGATACGGTTCATAAGGTCCATGAACGCCGCTGGTGCATTTGTTAGGCCAAAGGGCATCACTAGAAACTCATAATGCCCATACCGGGTCCTGAATGCAGTCTTGGGCACATCTACATCTTTCACCCTCAGCTGATGATACCCTGATCTGAGATCAATCTTAGAAAATACTCCTGCTCCCTTCAGCTGATCAAACAGATCATCAATTCTAGGCAACGGATACTTGTTCTTCACAGTCACTTTATTCAATTGCCGGTAATCAATGCATAGCCTCAAAGTCCCATCCTTCTTTTTCACAAACAGCACTGGAGCTCCCCATGGTGACACACTGGGGCGTATGAACCCCTTATCCAACAACTCTTGCAATTGAGTTTTCAACTCCCTCAATTCAGTGGGTGCCATCCTATAAGGAGCAATAGAAATGGGTGCTGTACCCGGCAGTGTCTCAATAGCAAACTCGACTTCCCTTTCTGGTGGCAAACCAGGCCACTCTTCAGGAAATACTTCTGGGAAGTCTCTCAATGTGGGTATGTCACTCAAGTTTGGCTTAGCCTGCCTAGTATCCACCACATGTGCTAGGTAGGCTTCACAGCCTTTTCTCATCATTCTTCTTGCAATCGTGGTCGAGATGACATTGGACAAGAAATCATCCTTTCCCCACAACCGTGATCTCATTACCCTCAAGTTTTTAGAGAAATTCTCTTCAATTTGCAATCAACTATTGCACGATGACGTGACAACCAGTCCATTCCCAAAATCACGCCAAACTCATGGAAAGGCAACTCAATCAGTCCGCCAAGAATTCATACCTCAATCCTCAACGGCAACCTTTGTATACCTTGTTCACTACCACACTGTGACCCAATGGATTAGTGACCGTAATGTCTTGGTCACTTTCCCTACCAAGATCCCCTTTCTACGGGTAGATTGATGCAAATGTAAGAATGAGTGGATCCCGGATCCACCAATGCATGCACAGGTGTAGTGTAGAGGGAGAACGTACCCCTGATGACATCCGGGGCATCTTGCTCCTCCTGAGCTCTCAAGGCATAATTTCTGGCAGGTGGTCTGTTATCTGGCCTCTCTGCTGGCTCAGATGCAGGCCTCTGAGATGGTCCCACAGCTTCGGATTTACCAGACCTTCTACCCCTTGGTGGTGCAGAGCAGTGTCTGTCTACTTGTGTCGAGCAAACAGTAGTAGTTCTGCGTGCGGTTCCTCGCTGATGTTCTGTTGACCCACATCTCAAGCAAGCACCGCCACTCTCCAACATTCCCTTGTGCCATTTCTCGGCGGTGTGGACATGCAGAGAAGATGCCGGTCCTGAACCCCATCCTCGAGAGCCGCCCACCGATGGTGTGGACGACTCTCCTAGGGGTGAATCGTGACTGGGCCCCGAGACGACCACGACTCGTGGCTGACCCGAACTGCGTGTGAGGACCCTTAAACTTCTTCCCAAATCCAGAGGTGGAACTAGACCGACTGGTCCCCTCTTCTCTGCCTCTCCTTCCGGTCCGCTCATTGATTCTCACTTTTTCAACCCTTATTGCAGCTTCCACTAGCTTGCTAAATTCTGTGATTCCCAAGGCAGTGAGCTTTATCTTGATATTGTCATTCAGTCCCTCTTCAAATCTCTTGCACCTTTCACCGTTAGGGACTATTTCCTTCCATAGTGGCTTAACCGAACAAACTCCTTCTCATACTCGGCCATCGACAACCTGTCTCTACCTCAGTTAATGAATTCCTTCTTCTCTCTCTTCCGGTATACAAGATCACATATTTCTTCTTGAACTCAGAGAGGAAGAAGTCCCAAGTTACTGACTTCTGGCTGCACTTCATCGACACAGTGTCCCACCATCCGTAGGCATCGTCTTGTAACAAGGATATAGCAGCCTTCTAAGTTACGCCTGGGGTGCAGTGGAGTTGTTTTAAGACTCGCCTGCTCTGCTCAACCAATTCTACCGCAACAGAGTCATCTTCTCTCGCCATAGAAATCCACCGCCCCAAATTTTCTTAGTCTCTCCAAGTGTGATTTACTGTGGAGCCAGTGGTGGTGGTGGTGCTGGTGCCGGCATTACCCACCATCTGTCAAAGAAGTAGGCCATTTGTTGAAACATGGCTGTGGAGGCCGAGCAGGTGCTCGCTGAGCCGGGCGAGCGCATTCTCTCATGCCCCAGGCCTCACCGCAGTGGAGCATGACTCTCCACTTCCTCCTCAACGGCTCTCTGAGATGATGGGTCCATATCCTATTCAAAATAATAAAGATAGACAGATCTGCGTTAGTGTAACCTCGACTCTTACAAATGCCATGCATGGTATGGACTCAATCTAGGCCCGTAAACGCCTAAACCGTGCTCGATACCACTAAATGTGACACCCCTACCCGTACAAGATACCCGAGTAAGTAATGCCACCTGGTGTACCGGCACACTCTAATATTCCTCAATTAATTTAGACAATGCTTTTGCATATAATTTATGAAATACAATTTATTTAAACCATTCATCAAAAGTATCATTCATTTAAGGTTCCGAAAATTTTAAAGAAAATTCGGCGGAGTACCGGCTAAAAATGGAGAAAACCGTTCTTCGGAACCTGTTAAAAACACTTCCAATATACAATTTCATTCATTCTCAACTCCGATATCATTACAAAACTCAATATCAAGATATCAACAATTTTTCAATTTCAGGTCTCAACAACCTTTTCATTGCTCAAAACATCCCTTTCTCAGGGTTCTCATATATAAACAACCATTAAATACTCAAATTAATACCATACATGACCATAAATCTTTATTATTTACAATAAGCTCAAAATACATTACATAAATCCCAAATACATATGAGAAATAAAAATTTAATTACAAAATGACAAAATGACATCTAGTGTCCTACCAATGCAATCGCAGTGACGAGGTGACACGGACATCGAGCAGAATCGCCGGATGGACTCACCCACCGTGGTCTACTGGCTCGCGATCGGATCTCCAAGACCTACGCGTGGCAAAAGCAACGCGCTAAGCAATAATGCTTAGTGGTGCAATAATAAAATAAAAGAAAATAGCAGATATAAATATGTATTGCATGTGCATGTTTTGTTTGTCATGTATTTGTATATTCATTCCTTTATTTCTTCTACATTGATCATTTTCATTCATTTGGTTGCCCAAGTAACCTACACTAGACGACTGGACTGGATAACGGGTAAACTGGCACTGGGTACCTAGTACCTCGGGCCGTCACACCATCGGTCACATATGCATCTCTCGGCAAAATGTAACAACAATGTCAGAATAATATCAGGCACAAGGCCAAGTCTCAATGCAAAGTCAGAATGGCTAAAAGCCATGAAATCACAGAATGGCATTTTTGCCATGTGCAGTACTGCTAACTGAACCCTATTGGCATGCCAAACTATAAAAACCAATCTTGTTAGGTATACTAGGGCATTTGAAACTCTTAAATTCGTCAATTTGTGGATTTCAACTTTTTTGGTGTTACTATTCATCATTGGTCAACAAAAATGTTGACTTTTGGAATAAAAATATGTACATTGCCTTTGGTACTCCCAACATACCACATTTGGTGTTTAAAACTTGTTGGCATTAAGTGTTAATGCAATTTCAAAGTGTAACCCACACAAGCAGAAAATTTCAGTTTTGGTGAGTCAACTTCACTGTTCCATTGGACACTGTTACTGTTGGAATTTGAAGAAATGCAAAGCATGAAAGTTGTTCCTTATTTTGTCTAGTTGAATTTCCTTTTTTGAATCACTCCATTTGGAGTTTTGTAGCTCCAGATATGGCTCAAAAACCCAGGCTGTCCGGATATGCAGTCTGCAGAAATTTACCATATCTACAGTGCATGAACAGTGACTTGAGTCACTTGGTTGAATGGGTTCTGGCCATAATTTGGGGTAGGTTCCTTCATGAAAGTTGTTTGTCTATGTCTTAACTTGTTGCTGTAAAAATTTCAGACCAATTGACCAAATCTACAGTGAGTTATGGCTTACTGTTCATTTGGTAAATTCTGCAGCATTCAGTGCAGGGCATCCGGATTGTGGCTGAGTTTTGACCCTTTTGCTTTGGTCTTTTGGGCATGGTTTCTTCAGCAAAAATGTGCCATTATAAGCCTAGTTTCATGTCCAATTGGCCAAACTTCAATTGGACTACCACTGCCCAAGTTATGGCAGTGCAAAGGGACTAAAATTTCAGTCCCTATGCTGCTGTCCATAGGGCAGTTTATACTTTCACTTTACCATCCCATTTTTCAGTTCTAATTAGGGTCAACCTACCTAAAATGGTCACTAATTGACCATTAAAAAGTCCTCTAACCATTTCCAAAGCTAAGTCACCATTTCACCTTCCCAAACCCTAATGTTCAACTAAGTTTACTCATAAACCTTGTCTAACATACTTAGTTCAATCTTCATGCATTTTAATACCTTAACCATGATTTCCAACCACTCTAAGTTTGTTAAACAATCAACCTCATACTCTCATAGGGCTGCTGAAAATTTAAAGTACCATAACACATGTAATTTACTTCAATTCCTTAAAATTTCTTAGCTCAAATGATGTTCTAACTAAGTTTAAAAGAAGAAGAATGAAATTTGTAGCACTAACCTCACTTTAACCTCTTGTAGGCAAATTTTTCCAAGCTAAATCTTCACTTCCTTTCCTTTTCTTGGCTGCCAAAAGGTCATGCAAGGTGCTAGGATAAATTTTAATAAAAGTGACTTAGGGTTTTGAGGTGAGGTTTGAGAGATTTGCAAGCTTGATTGATGAAGAAAATGGAGGGTTTCTCTTGGCTATGGTGCGTGGAATTTGGGAAGAAGGAGCTGATCACGTTTTGAATTTCCTTTAGTCTTTATTTTGTCCCTTTTAAGTGTTTTAAAGATGCTTGTTTGAGTGCAATTGGTGGGGACTTATAAGTGACATCATAAAGATGTCATAAATTGCTTTTTTTATGGATTTTTCTTTCCTTTTCTTTTCTAATCATTTTCAATTCAATTTTCAACAATATTTATTCATATTTTATGTCACAATATTTATTTACTCAACTGGGCAAGTCGGCCAAAAATCACCTCTGAAGGCAAAATGACCAAAATGCCCTCCGTTTGGCTTAACGGGTCAAAATTGTCTGTACCGATAGAAAAATTTTTCTAGGTATTTTCTTGGCATTCTAATGCCATGGGAACCTCAATTACCCTTCTCTGGAATCCCAAAAATTATTTTATAATTTTTCCCCCTGGTCTAGGGCTCCTCGTTAGAATCAAGAACTTCCCTCCTGTTACCCATCGCTTGGGCACCTACTGCTTCACTTGGTTGTATTTTATTTCTAAAATTTTTACTAAATTTTTCTTATTAATATTTGAGTTAATTATGGTTCCTGTCTTTAGTTTAAATATTTTTCCGGACATTCTAGCTGTCCGGACCGACACCGGTCACCGGAACAGTGGGATGTACGGAGTGGTTACCGGGAGGGTGTTACAGGTTATGCCTGGTGTGGAACCAATATCCATCACTCTATATAGAATGGCACCTGCTGAGTTAAAAGAGTTGAAGGTACAGTTACAAGAATTACTTGATAAGGGTTTCATCCACCCTAGTGTCTTACCTTGGGGAGCACCAGTGTTGTTTGTCAAGAAGAAGGACGTTACTCTCCGTCTATACATTGATTACAGACAGTTGAATAAGGTGACAATAAAGAATAGATATCCTCTACCATAGATAGATGATTTATTTGATCAGTTGAAAGAAGCAACTGTGTTCTCCAAAATTTATTTGAGATTGGGATACTGCTAGTTGAGGGTGCAAGAGCAGAGTATTCCTAAAACTGCCTTTAGGACTCGCTATGGCGACTATGAGTTCTTAGTAATGCTATTCGAGTTGACTAATGCGCTGAATGCTTTTATAGACCTAATGAACACTATCTTTAGGCCATATCTAGATCAATTTGTTGTGGTGTTCATTGATAATATTCTAGTGCATTCAAAGAATGCATAGGAGCATGATAGTCACCTGAGAATTGTGCTGCAGACTTTCAGAGAGAAACAGTTGTATGCCAAACTATCTAAATGTGAGTTTTGGCTAAAGGAGATTACCTTTTAGGACATATTGTATCAGCAGAGGGTATCAAGGTACATCCCAGCAAGGTAAAAGCTATTCTTAACTGGAAGTCACCCAGAAATGTTATTGACGTTCGTAGTTTCCTTAGTTTGACTGGTTATTATCGTATTTTTGTGAAGGGATTCTCCATGTTAGCATCTCCATTGACCAAGTCGCTTCAAAAATATATGAAATTTCAATGGACTGACCAGTGTTAGAAGGGTTTTAATAAGCTAAAATGATGTTTGACAGAAGCTATAGTCTTAATTTTACTTACACTTGGTAAAGAGTACACCATATACAGTGATGGTTCTCACAATGGTTTAGGTTGTGTACTGATGCAAGATAGGAATATAATTGCTTATACTTCACACTAGCTTAAGCCACACGAGAGGAACTATCCTACGCATGACTTGGAGCTAGCAGTAATAGTCTTTGCCTTAAAAATTTGGAAACACTATCTGTATGGGGACAAATGCTACATATATATAGATCACAAATGTGAAGGAGCGGAAGCATAAAAAACACAAGTTTAGATCATTGAAATTCAAAATTTTTCATCTAGGGTCACATGCATCATGCAGGATTCATTTTTATCTATTTGATTTCAATGATTAACAACATATTAAAACTCTTTTAATATATTTTTGGATCCACATTTGCCATTTAAGATTTTAGAGTTAACAAATTAATTCAATAGAACCCTAGATTAGATCAAGAACAAGTGCACTAACCTTTTAATGCACTACAGTGTGTTTGATACCTTTGGGATGCATCTTTAGGACACCAGATGTTGTCTCTCTAGCTTGTCCACACTAAGATCACCTATGGCAGCCCTTGAATAGCTTCTAAAGCTTTTTCTATGAATTAGAAAATCAAGTTTTTCCTTTTGAGAGATTATAGATGTAAACAGGATACTAGAAATAATTTCTAGTATTTTTAATTCAAGAGATTGTTTGCTAATCTCTTTGAATTGATGAGAAATGAAGAAAAAGAGGGGAGAGGGCAGCCAAGGGTGGCAGCACAAAGAGAGAATGGTAGCTTATTGTTTTTCTTTTACATAACAACACTTATATAGCAAGGTCACCACTTAAAACCCTTGCCCAATGTCACCCTCTGATTGGTTCTAAGTTTAATTGACCCAATCACATTGTGCCAAGTGTCAAACCTATATTTAATCTTGACTTCGATCATCTTACATAATTAAAAGACATTTGGCAGGCTTATGTGTAGTGCCACGTGTCACCATCTCATGGTGCCACGTGTCACCCTGTGAAATGACCAAAATACCCCTGTGTCTTAATTTTGAATTCTCAACCCAAAATAATTATTTCTCTTCTTATAATCAATTTATATCAAATATAAATTAATTATTTAATCTCTATTAATTAATTTCTTATTAATTAAATTCATATTTAAACACTTTAAATGTAAATTTAACTTATACTATACATCCAATAACCTAGATTTGGTTTCAAGCCATGCTAGGGACTTTGCAATCTAAAACCAAACCTATTTAATTAATCAATTAAACTATTTAATTAATTAAGTAAATAATATTTAATTTGGTGATTACTTATGTATGTGTGTGACTTACTAGGTTCATCACTAATTAGCAATGAGACATGATATCAACTCTTAATATCATCAGAACTCTTTCTTACCACAAATGATTTCTCTAAATCATTTTATGCACCTCATAGACCATGGTTAACACCTAGCATAGCATGCCATGGCCACCCAATCAGTAATAAGGTTTACCTTAAACGAACCAATAATCATATGTTACCATGCACTAGAATCTCTTTGAAACAAAATTCCAATTCAAGCTAGAGTAATGGCTTATGTCAAATCCCATTTGCTATGAATATTATGTTCTCTTTTAATTCCAGTTCTTGATTAAAAATATTTTCTCATCAGAAACTCTTTTCTGAATAAATCTATATGTCCTAGCCAGGAACTTGAAACATCAAGAACAATTAAATGAACATAGGATTTTATCCCTATTTACTTAGAGGAACAGCTTACATCTTGATCAACACCTACCTCCATATATAACTAGTAGGAGACAAAACATGCCCATATACCCATACACAGTACAAGTATGAAAGTACTCAAACCACCTATATACAAGATAACTATGCTATCTCAGGTCTAAAGATTATATGCACTGATATGATTTATGACAATACGTTGACAAGAGTAAACTTCATGTGCTTGTCATAAATATCACTGGTTTGGCCTACTTATCATGTATAAGTACCTATCATATTTGTTATATAGCATGACACTCACCATTCCATCTTATTTATATCTCATATAAATAACTTGGGAACAAACATGAATACAATTTTACTGGATAAGTCATGTCCTTATTCTGAAGTATCCTCGATTGTGAACCTATTTATGATACTTTGTGCTAGAAATACTGTCACTCATATTCTTAACAACTTAATAATAGAATTTCTAACAAAATATCAATGGACCTTTTCTATTTCACATAAATATATTATGTAAACGGAAAAGTGAAAATGCCTTTTATTAATAAAAACATGTACAAGATACATACTAAATGATATGCTCTAGGGCATACTACTAATAAAAAGTTTGAAGTATTTGGGCGCCCAGAAAGAGCTAAATTTGAGGCAAAGAAGATGGTATCGTAAGACTATGGCTAGTTTGAGAGTTTTGCTTTTATCCATGGTGCACAATTTAGGGGCATTGCATGCAAATTTGGAGATAGATGATGAGGGACAGATGGTAGCCATTTGGGAAGTGAATTCAATGTTAAATGAATAGATTAAAACAGCAACTCAGAATGATGACAAGTACTTAAAATTAGTAGAAGAGGCTCAGGATGGCAAGAAACCAAAATTTTTAATGAATGATGAGGGCTTGTTGCTATACCATGGTAGAATGTGTGCTCCTAATGATGTTGAATTGAGGTAAATCATTTTGAAGGAAGTACATGACTCACTTTTTGCTATGCACCCTAGTGGAACCAAAGTGCGCGAAATAATTAAAGAGCACTACTGGTGGATGGGTATGAAGAAAGACATTGCAAAATATGTTATGAAATGCCTAACTTGTCAGTAAGTGAAGGCAAAACACCAAGTGCCAATAGGGTTGCTACAGCCATTGCCAATTTCTGAGTGGAAATGGGAAAGAATTATTATGAATTTTGTTAGGGGACTTTCACGTACACAGAAGAATCATGATGTAGTTTTGTTCATTATGGACAGATTGACTAAGTCTGCACATTTTTTGCAAGTGAGGATGGACTATAGTTTGGATAGATTGGCCAAACTATATCTTGATGAAGTGGTGAGGTTACATGGAGTGCCGGTATCTATAGTATCTGATAGAGATTTGAGATTCACTTTTAGATTCTGGGGTAGTATTCAAAAAGCCCTAGGAACTAAATTGAATTTTAGCACAGCATTCCATTCACATACAGATGGCTAGTCTGAGAGAATCATACAGATTTTGGAGGACATGCTTCAGGCTTGTATGATTGAATTTGAAGGAAGTTGGGATACACACTTGCCTTTGATTGAGTTTGCTTATAACAATAGCTATCAGTGAAGCATTGGGATGCCCCCATATGAAGAACTGGATGGCAGAAAATATAGAACTCCCTTGTTTTGGGATGAAGTGAGTGACAGAAAGTGTCACACCTTACCCCTCTGTACGATATGACATGATCCTATAGTATATCTAATAAATTATCGAACTTCGTCTACCAATAATCTATTAAATGTACTACAAGGGATTTTAAACAAATCCAATTCATTTTAGAATTTAAAGGGAGGATAAAATAGTTATTAAAGTGCCTTTAAGTCAGGTGTATGCCATAAAATTGATATTGTCACACCCTACTCCCCTGTAAGATGTAACATGATCCCGTAGTACACCTAATGAATTACCGTACTTCGTCTACCGATAATCCATTAAATATACTACAAGGGATTTTAAAATAATTTTCATGAAATTTGAATCATTGATTAAAATCTGGTGTTATAAAATTATTTTCAAAATTTTGGCAAAGTGCCAGTTGTATTTTGAGAAAACAGTTCTTCAAAACCTGCAAAGAACACCTTTCCAATATGTTTTCACAAATACAACTTCAATAACTTCATTTGAACCCATAATTCAAATCTCAATAATAAAATCAATCTCCTCATAAAAGAAACATTTCATTGATTACAAGACTCAAAATTAATATTACAAAACTATTCAGATAAAGGAAATCCCAAATTTACATTTACAATAATTTACATTTAATTACATACCAAAATATTTTACAAGAGTTTTTATACAACTGCTCAAATAATTTACATACATATTATTACATGCATACATCAAAACCTATGTACATGGGTATACCTATGATATACCTGGAGCTGATCTGAATGTGTCTTCAAAGAAACTTACTCACTGCTCTATACTCTTTTTACCTACGACAGCATACAAAGCTATCGCTGAGTGGTGAACTCAGTGGCGCACAACTATAATTTAAAACATAGTACAATATATATTGACAAAATTTACGGCAAATAATTTGGAAATATGAATACTCATCAAATTCTAAAACTCAAAATATTCATTGCTAATAATGTAAATCATTTGTATAAAATGACTTTAATCACGAAATTCAATTTATCAAATCATAACTAACCATTTAAGGTAATTCCAACAAAATCAATTATACATAAATCATAATTGAAATCATAATTCTTTACTATTCACAAAACATTCTGCATCTAAAAAATCATGCTGTATCTCAAAAATCATGCTGTATCTCAAAAATCATGCTGTATCTCAAAAATCATTCTTTATCTCACTAACTATGCAACACTAATCCGAAAAAGGCCATATTCGAAGTGATTCTAACTCCCTATGGTCAGGGAGGTCGTATTAGATTCTAACTTCCTATGGTCGGGGAGGTCGAATCATCGTGTACAGTACACATCACAATAATGAATCTTCCACAAGGGCCATAATGATAAAAAAAAAAAAAAAAACTTATATCTAACCTCAAATCAGAGGAAAATCTAAGCCTGTGCACGTAACGTGGTAATCAAAACACAACTAACTCCATTGTCTTCTCAACAAATGAGAGAGACGGGTAATAACCTAGTCAAGCATTTATAATGAGGTATAAAACAATATCACAATCGTTTTAGTGAGCATAAATCACAATATAGTTCGATTCACATTCAATTCCAATATCCAATAATTTTTTATGCTCATCACAATTCAAATCATAAATTTTCATTTTTCCATGAAAATTACCATCACAATTCAAAACATGTTTGATCACAATTTTCCAAAACATAATTTATTCAATCCATAACAATGCTTAATACTTGTGGAAATACCATTTCACAAAGCTAAATTCATAGATACTATAACAATTTCAATAATCATTGAATTAAATACAATGCTTGTTAAACATAATACATAAGAAAAATATGTCATTTAATCATATGAAATATTCAAAACAAAATCAGTTAAAAACTAGTTGTGCACAAACCTCTGATAACTGTCTCTTGGCTCTGACTCAGTGTTTCCTTCCCCTTCCCTGAGTCTTTGCTAACTGAGAAACACAATTTTGAAGTGTTTCAGTACTCATTTAAGCTATCTCTAGGAATAAGGTTCAATAATTAACTTATCGAATTCTATTATTTCCTTGGTTAACCTAAGATGTCAACCCTCGATGCAGTCTAGGTGAATTAGGTTTTAATGTTATTAATATGTTACATTTGTAGCCTTTTAGTGTTGGTACATGTTACCAAATTCATTTCCATGTATATTGCATTTTATTGCAATTTGTCCGATTTCGGTATACCAATTTGACCTACCCGGACGACCTAGTTCCCTCATTTTTCGGGTTTTGGTCAAAACTACAAACTTGTAGAGCTAAATTTCAGGTCAAAACGGCCTATGTCTTATTGCACACAGGGCAAAATTTCATGTCATTCTGAGTTTACTAGACCAAGTTATGGTCATTTTACTATTGCTGGTCAGAATGTACCAAAATTGGTCACTTTAGGTCATTTTAGGTCATTTTAGGTTCGGCCAGTTTTTGGACCCGAATTTGTGAAGCTGTTTGACTTGCTTATGGTCATTTCTGGGCTTTGGTGTCTTCATAAGACTTGTAGATATATGTCGTAACTATTCATGGTCAAAATTTCAGGTCAATTGGACCTGTTTTGAGTGAGTTAAGGACAAAATACTAACTGCTGCCCAAATGGTCAATTTTCAGGCCTTAAATGCACTAATCCGGATTTGTTCACTTTTCAAGTTACCTTACAAGCAGAATATTGGTAAGCTTCCTTCATGAAAGTTGGCACATTTTGTGCCTAGTTTCACCTCCAATTGGTCTCATACCAATTAGAGCTACACACTTAAGGTTCTGGGCCAAAACACACACTGCCCTATTGCACATTGTCCATCACTCATCAAAGGATGCATTTAACACTTACCAATTTACACATTCATGCCATTTCTGTTTTGTACCATAACCTAAACACAATTTACAACATATTGTTGGTCATTTTGGTAGCTTAAAATCACCCTCAATATGCACCATTTAGTACAGAATTTTTCAAGCTCAAATTACAATAATTCAATCACCTAACCTAGCTCATTTACATGTCCAACCTCACACCATCATACATATATCCAAGCTGCCATAACAACTATCACAATTCAACATTAATATTCCATAAACCAAACATGAAATAACATCTTTGTGGTTCACCAAACCAAGCTGCCGAGTGATACATTACAATCCATTAATTTCCAAGCTTCCAAATTCAAGTACACATTCACATATACTAAGTATACATCACCCAAATTAATTCCTACGCACATAAACACTTAATCAACCCTTTAATCTACCATTTATAAGCAAGAATAAACTATGTTCAAGGAGTTTCCATGGCTGCCAAAAGTACACATCCCCCTTTAAACATCAAACCTCAAAAATCTCTCCATAATTCAAGTACCCATAACATCCTTACAAACTTTAATGAAACTATAATAAAAAACACAAACTTACCACTTTGGAAACTCTTCAAAATCTCTTCAAAACTTGGTCTTCTTGTTGCCTATCTACTGCCCAAGGTGTATGGACAATCTTTAATGAAGGAAAGTGCCAAGAAAGGAGCTTAAATCTCACATGCATGGAGCTTCAAACCATGCATCAATGGACTTTTTTTGGGAGCAAATTTCTGCTGGTTCTAAGGTCGAAGATGAAGATGTGTATTCTGCCCAAGATGATGAGTTAGTGGTCCACTTTGATGGGTGAGTGGAGCACTAAGCTTAAATTAAATATTAGTTTAATATAAGATTTCATTTTCCCACATTAAGCTTCCCATTTTTGCTATTTACATTAGGTACCACTAATTTAATTTTTCATAACATTTTCGAAGTGTAATATCATTTATTTTTAGTGGACATTTAGGTCAAAAGACAACTCAGTGTGTTAAATGACCACAATGCCCCTGTTCGGGTTATATTCCAGATTTTTCGATAACACCGGGTTTTGTCCGTTTTTCGATTTTTCACTTTTCTTTGTCCTAATTAATTAATTTTTCTTTGATATTTATAATGATATTTATACTTCAATAGGTTTCTATCTAAGTCCCAAAAAAATATTTTTCAGGGTTCCCCGCGGTCCATGGCTAGTCAACGGTCCACGCCGTGACTTCCTGGTGCGGTCATCCATCGCTAAGGTTCTCGGCTCGCTTAACTTGGTTACATTTCTTTGCTATTATTTTTCCTTTGTTTTTCTTGTATTTTCTTTTCTTTTATTTCATTATTTTATGTCTCCTCACTCATATTGAAGTGTAGTTCTAGGCATCCTAGCTGTCCGGACAACAATGGTCACTGGAACAGTAGAACGCACTACTGAACTTAGGGGTGTTACAATTCTCCTCCCCTTAAAATTAATTTGGTCTCAAAATTTTACCTGGCATTAGTCTCTGAACAGCTGTGGGTACTGTCTCCTCATATCCTCTTCACATTCCCAAGTAGCTTCCTGGCCTGAATGATGGTTCCACAACACTTTAACCAGGTGTATCTGTTTGTTCCTCAGCTGCTTCACCTCATATGCCAGAATTTCTATGGGTTCTTCATCATATGAGAGGTCTGGATTTACCTCAATCTCTTCAACTGATAGTACATGAGATGGATCAGATCTGTACCTCCTTAACATGGACACATAAAAGGCACTGTGCATCCTTGCTAACTCCAGAGGTAATGCCAACCGATATGCCAAAGGACCCACTCTTTTCAGAATCTCATATGGTCCGATGAAATGAGGACTCAGTTTCCCCTTTCTGCCAAATCTCATAATCCTCTTCCAAGGAGAAACTTTGAGGAATACCTTATCACCCACTACATATTCAATATCTCTTCTCTTCAGACCAACATAGGACTTCTGACGGTCTGATGCAGCCTTGAGTCTATCTCTATTCAATCTGATCTTTTCCTCTATCTGCTGAACAATTTATAGTCCAATCATCTTCCTTTCACCTACTTCATCCCAATAAAAGGGAGTTCTGCACTTTCTGCCATACAAAGCTTCATATGGAGGCATCCCAATGCTTGACTGGTAGCTGTTGTTATAAGCAAACTCAATCAAAGACAAGTGTGTATCCCAACTACCTTTAAACTCAATCACACAAGCTCGTAACATCTCCTCCAATACTTGAATTACCCTCTCAGACTGGCCATTTGTCTGTGGGTGGAATGCTATGCTGAAGTTCAATCTAGTTCCTAGGGCTCTCTGAAGACTACCCCAGAATTTAAAAGTGAACCTAGGATCTCTGCCTAATACAATCAATACTGGCACTCCATGCAGTTTTACAATCTCATTTGTGTACAATCTGGCCAATCTTCCTAGGCTATAGTCCATCAAGACTGGCAAAAAGTGAGCAGACTTGGCTAGTCTATCAACTATAACCCATACTGCATCATGACTATTCTGTGTCCTTGGAATTCTCATCACAAAATTCATAGTTATCTGTTCCCTTATAATGTTTCATAGCGTGCCACTTGTATGCTAGCTTGACACTTATTAATGTATACAAATTCTGTTACTGGGATGTATCTGTCCCATCTCCCCTCGGATTCAATGACACAAGTTCTCAGTATATTCTTGAGGGCTTATCACATATTACAGGTTATTATTACCATTTCATTTCATTATTTATAGAAACTCATTGATTTTCATAATTTACCTGAATCACTTGTTTTGACTGTCCATCCGTCTGAGGATGATAAGTCGTACTGATATCTCTAAGCTTATAGTAATTACTGTGGTATAGGCAATTTACATTAATGTAACCGAGTCACTGATTCTAGTTACCTTACAAGTGCAATCGTTTGATAGGCTAGTTTTAAAGTTTTAAATTTCTGACTAAAATTTTCACATTTATTTCTAGTAATAGTACTTTATTCGGGCACAACTGTATCAATTTATAGATTACTTACAAATATTCTTAATTTATTGTATCACAAGGAAGCACGTAGCTCTACACAATAATCCCGTGTTGGTACTATAATCTACAGCTTACAATACAAACATCGAGAACATTACATAGTCACTACGTTATAACCTCATGGACTAGGTTTTCTAACATCTTATCTTTCTCGAATCCACTAATATGCTAAACCGATTCTGATTATAATATCCATTAATAATTACTAACAGTAATATCTTTGCCCTCATCTAGAGCAATTCTTTTACTGTAATTTACTTTTAGGTCCTCTTGCCTTACATTAAGTAGGCTCACCAATTAGCTTTATAATTTATGGTGTTTTAGAAAATACTTTTAACTAACAATTCTTCCAAAATTAATGTCAATCATACTTGTTATTATAGTTTTTATCCTAAAAAAACTAGTCACTAATATATCAAAATTCATTCCCATGTAAAGGAATAGCAATAAAACATAGAATTCTAACACTAACATATAAATAAGTAGTGCTGGGATTAAATAATAACTCATTGTTTCTTTCAAAAACTAAGAACTTACCAGCAGCTACATCCGAAGTTTCTGCTCTTTCTCCATGGCGCATAGTGGACATTCTGACTGGTGTGCTACTATATTCGGGTTGATTCACTGTGTTATAGTGGTGAGGAGTACCAACTCTATTTCTATCTCGACTCTAATTGACGGTCTGTGAACTCCGGAGAGCAAATCGAGGTGGTCTAGTATAATATCTAACAAAGTGTCCAAGCTTTCCGCAATTGTAGCAGGCTCCAGAGGCCTTACGACAAATACCTCCATGTAGCTTACCACAAACATGGCAGAAACAGGCAGAATAGGAACTTCTGGTTGTTTGACGACTAGATCTTGGTGTTCTCTGCCCTAATGATCCGCCTTTGTCATATCTCTGAGCTCGGGGTTCCTCAAATTCTTTTCTCTTCCCCAAATTACTGCTCGAGTTCTGACCTGTAGATTTCTCCCTCTTTTCTATTTCACACTGCCCTTGTGGGGGTTTGGTCTGTACTTGGGCTTGGGCTGACAGATTATTAGCCATTTATTGGAAGAAAGTGGCCATTCGTTGGGCCATTTGTGCAGTAATTTGTACTGATAAAACTGGTACAGTCGGGCCTTCGACACTTTGTGGAGTTGGGGCCTCAACTTGTACTTCTGCCATCATGGACTGTTCTATTGTCTCATTCTTCTCTTCCATATCTTTTCACAGGATTTTCTATTCCTGTACAACCAACATAAGGAGATTCCTCTCCATTAGTTCATATTTATAATGTAAATGTACTATATGTATCAAAAATTTGAGCAGTTGTAGTTACCGACAAAAAGATTTCAAATTCACAGTTCGAAATTTACTTTAAAACCATTGCTCTGATACCACTAAACATGTCACACCCTACTCCCCTGTAAGATGTAACATAATCCCGTAGTACACCTAATGAATTACCGTACTTCGCCTACCGATAATCCATTAAATATACTACAAGGAAATTTAAAACAATTTTCATGAAATTTAAATCATTGATTAAAATCTGGTTTTATAAAATTTTTTTCAAAATTTCGGCAAAGTGCCAGTTGTATTTTGAGAAAATAGTTCTTCAAAACCTGCAAAGAACACCCTTCCAATATGTTTTCTCAAATACAACTTCAATAACTTCATTTGAACCCATAATTCAAATCTCAATAATCAAATCAATCTCCTCATAAAAGAAAATTTTCATTGATTACAATACTCAAAATTAATATTACAAAACTATTCAGATAAATGAAATCCCAAATTTACATTTACAATAATTTACATTTAATTACATACCAAAATATTTTACAAGAGTTTTTATACAACTGCTAAAATAATTTACATATATATTATTACATGCATACATCAAAACCTATATACATGGGTATACCTATGATATACCTGGAGCTGATCTGAATGTGTCTTCAAAGAAACTTACTCACTGCTCTATACTCTTTTTACCTGCGACAGCATACAAAGCTATCGCTCAGTAGTGAACTCAGTGGTGCACAACTATAATTTAAAACATAGTACAATATACATTGACAAAATTTACAGCAAATAATTTGGAAATCTAAATACTCATCAAATTCCAAAACTCAAAATATTCATTGCCAATAATGTAAATCATTTGTATAAAATGACATTGATCACGAAATTCAATTTATCAAATCATAACTAACCATTTAAGGTAATTCCAACAAATTCAATTATACATAAATCATAATTGAAATCACAATTCTTTACTATTCAAAAACCACGCTGTATCTCAAAAATCATGCTGTATCTCAAAAATCATTCTTTATCTAACTAACTATGCAAGACTAATCCGAAAGGGCCATATTCGAAGTGATTCTAACTCCCTATGGTCGGGGAGGTTGAATCATGGTGCACAGTACACATCACAATAATCAATCTTCCACAAGGGCCATAACGATAAAAAAAAACTTAGATCTAACCTCAAATCAAAGGAAAATGTAACACCCCTCACCCGTCTACAGTATAGCCGAGCAAGGCATGCTACACGGCGTGCCGGAACACCTAGTCTGTGATTATCTCATTTCTTGAACTCAATTTGATTTTAAGAAGTCATTTATGTAATATTCATATCATGTTGATACTATTGTCATACTTTGTTAAAATCAGTGTTTTAAGACTGGCAATAAAAATTTGGCAAGGTGCCGTCTATATTTAGGACAATCTGTCGTTCCAAACCTGTTGAAAACAGTTTAATATTATGATATCAAAATCTCAAATATTTCACAGTCTCTATTTCTCAGTAAAGTCAATAGACTTTTACAGTCATTAAACAGTTCCATAATACAGTCCATAATAATTTAAATATATACAGAAAATCTTCATGTTATTTAATATGTACAAAATATTACAAACTTTAGAGCTTTCATAACATTATAAAATACAGGGATGAATTTCAAATATATAACAAAAGTACAAAATACAACATATCCTAAGTCCTACCATGTATGCAATGCAGTGCAGATGACTCTGGACTCCTGTGCAGATATGATGTCTCACCTGGTCGTAGGTTTGCTGGGCTCCCCAGCTGTATCTCCAATACCTACGCGTTACAAAAGGAACGCGCTAAGCAATTTTGCTTAGTGGTACCAAATATAAAGAAATATATACTAAAATAAAGTAAATAAAGTGTTTACAAATTTTTGGTGGTGCTGTGTGTCAGTAGACTGGATTTAGGTATTTGAATTTAATAGTACTTGAATTACTGCCCGTGTAGCCTATATACTGACCAGACTGGATAAACGGAGATACTAGCACTGGGTACCTAGTACCTCGGGCCGCCACACCATCGGTCACAAAGTGTTTCCCGGTGTGCAAATAGCGTGGCTAAAAAGCCATATAGTCAATCTGGCGATAAGCCAAAAATAAATACACAATATGTATAGCCATAGGCTATTAAAGTCACAGTGCGGCATAATAAATCGTAAAAATATAGTATGGCATAAAGCCATTTACAGAATAGCTGTCAGAATCTTATTGGCATGCCAACCTATCCATACTAGTCAACTAGGCAAACTAGGGCACATTATAAATTAATTGTTTAATTCTTCAATTTTTGGAGTTTACTAACTATTATATAATTCACAAGTCAATGCATATGTTGACCTTTCTTTAGGTAATATGGATAAGTTGTTTCTAGAATCAATATGTCAAAATTTATATCTCAATATGTTGCCAATATAGTGCAATTTACCATTTTTACAAGTTGGCATTCATTGCCAAAATGCTTCAAGCATCACTGTATGCAAAATGTCAAATTCTCAATTTTTGTGTGCTAGATTGGTCTAGCTTAAAGTCTTATTTCCCTTGGTTTTTAGCTTCTCGTCAAAGAAGAAATATTGTAGCTCTATGTCTTATTGCACGCGGGGCAAAATTTCAGGTCATTCTGAGTTGTGTAGACCAAGATATGGTCAATTTGCTAAAGCTGGATAGATTGCACTTTTAGTGCACAATTTGGTCAATTTTTAGGTCACTTTCGGTTCGGCAGTTTTTGTGCCCGAACTTGTGCAAGCCATTTGACCTGGTTATGGTCATTTCTGGGCTTTTGTTTCTTCATAAGACTTTTAGATATAGGTATTAACTATTCATGGTCAAAATTTCAGGTCAATTTGACCTGTTTGGAGTGAGTTATGGCCTAAACACTAACTGCTGCCCAAATAGTCAGTTTTCAGGTCTTAAATGCACTAATCCGGATTTGGTCACTTTTTAAGGTCAGTTTCTAGGCAGAATTTTGGCAAAATTTCTACATGAAAGTTGGCCTATTTGGTGTCTAGTTTCACCCCATATTGGCCACATACCAATTGGGTTCACAGTTTGGCACTTATGGCCTAAATTAAGTACTGCCTCCAATACACAACCTGCACAAAGCATATACACTCCCAATTTGATGTTCCTTCTCCTCCTCATTACTACAATATTCAATCAACAACACTTCCATACATATATTGTACACAATTCCAGAAAAAATTCTGGGCAGAATACTCAAGTCCACAAGGAACACAATACACCATTAAACTTTAATATTTACATCCACCCAAATTCAACATACCTCAATGTTAATATTACACATATACTTCAACATATTCATACTTCAATATCACTTACACTTGCTGCCCACAATTTAACATTAACATATATCATTAATAACCACATGTTCACACACAATTTTATGCTATTAGGGGCTGCCAAACATGGCAGTTTGCTCAAGGCATCAAGGTTCCATTTCACACCTTTAATCTAAACACTACATGCACATACTTATGCACAAACTTACTATAACTTTCATTTGAATTAATCAACCTTCATTTTCATTCATTAGAAGTAAAAATAACTCAAGCTTAACAAGGGTTCATGGCTGCCGAAAATGGACAAGTCCATTTCTCACTATTTCTTTCATTTCTCTTCACCAAAACACTCACCTCAACCTAAACACAAGCTTTACTAAAGCAAGGAAGAGGTTTTGGACACTTACAACTTTTGGAGCTTATCAAAACTTCACCAAATCTGATTTTTCTTGTTGCCAATATCTTCCCCAAGGTGAATAGGCAAGCTTTAATGAAGGAAGCAAGTGAAAATGAGGGCTTGATGATGGAGAGAGAAAGCTTCATGCATGGTGGCCATGGAGGTTTTTGGGAGGAGCAGTTCGGCAAGCATTTTCTCAAGGTTGAAGATGACCTATTTCTGCCCACTATTGTTTATTTTATGTACTTTATATTATAGTTAGTGGATCACTAATAAATGATTTAATGTTTAATTATACTAAGTTTCCTTTATTTACACATTTACCTCTTTTCTTTCACAATTTACATAATGTATCATAATTTAATTTTTCATGTCATTTCTAAAGTGTAATATCATTTATTTTTAATGGAAATTTTGGACAAAAGCCAATACTAGGTGTCAAATGACCAAAATGCCCCACTTCGGGTTATATTCCCGATTTTTCGGTAGCACTAATTTTTATCTGTTTCTCGATTTTTCATTTTTCTTTGTACTAATTTATTAACTTTTCTTTAATATTTCTAGTGTCAATTACATTTCAATAAACCTTTATTTATGTCTCAAAATTAGATTCAGAGGGTTCCCCGCGGTCCTGAGGTCGGCAACGGCCTTCCCAGTGCGATCACCCATCGCTGTGGTGCCAGCTCGTTTAACTTAGTTTCATTTTCTCTTTTTCATTTTTATTTAATTTTTATTGTATTTTCTTTTTATTTATTTTATCATTATATGTCTGTTTACTATCACCGAAGTGTAGTTATAGACATCCTAACTTGCCTGGACTGTTATTTGACTACTGGAACAACTGAACATACAGAACACGTACAGTGGGGATGTTACAACTCTTCCCCTCTAAATAAAAATTTCGTCCTCGAAATTTACCTGATATGAAGAGCTGAGGGAACTGTTGTCTCATTGTCTCCTCGCTCTCCCATGTTGCCTCTTCCGTGTTGTGGTGTCTCCATAGAATTTTCACTAGTGGAATTGTCTTATTTTTGAGCTCTTTTACCTCTCGTGCCAAGATTTTAATTGGTTCTTCTTCATATGTCAGGTCAGGTTGTACCACAATTTCTTCTACTGAGATGACATGTGAAGGATCTGATCTGTATCTTCTAAGCATCGAGACATGGAACACATTATGTATCTTGTCCAGCTCAGGTGGTAAGGCTAATCTGTAGGCTACTGATCCCACACGTTCAATAACTTCATATGAGCCAATGAACCTAGGGCTCAATTTTCCCTTTTTCCCAAATCTCAACACTTTCTTCCACGGTGATACTCTGAGAAATACTTTCTCGCCAACTTCATATTCAATGTCCTTTCTTTTCAAGTCAGCATAAGATTTCTGTCGGTCTGAGGCAACTTTCAAATTGGCCTTTATCAGTTTCACCTTTTCCTCTGTCTGTTTTATCAAGTTTGGCCCCACTAGCTTATCTTCACCCAATTCAGTCCAACATACAGGTGTTCTGCATTTTCTCCCATACAGTGCTTCATAGGGTGCCATTTGTATGCTAGCTTGATAGCTATTATTATATGCAAATTCTGCCAGTGGAAGGTATTTGTCTCAACTTCCCTCAAACTCAATAACACAAATTCTCAGCATATCCTCGAGGACCTATCACACATATTCAGTTATTACTATCATTATCAATTCAATTATTGTTTACAATAACTCAATGAGTTTCAAAATTTACCTGGATTATTCTTTTCGACTATCCATTCGTCTGAGGATGAAAAGCCGTACTAAAATGGAGTTGTGTGCCCAAGGATTCTTGTAATTTCTTCCAAAATCTAGATGTAAACCTCGGGTCTCTATCAGATATAATGGAAAGTGGAATTCCATGTAGTCTAACTATCTCACTGATGTACAATTCTACTAGCTTTTCCAGTGAGTAGTCAGTTCTAACTGGCAGAAAATGTGCTGATTTGGTCAACCTATCCACAATCACCCATATTGCATCATGCTTCTTCTGAGTGAGAGGTAGACCACTGACAAAGTCCATAGTGACTCAATTCCACTTCTATTCAGGTATGTTTATGGGCTGTAACAAACCTGATGGAACTTGATGTTCTGCTTTGACTTGCTGGCATGTCAAGCATCTAGTTACATAGTCAACTATGTCCTTCTTCATACCTGGCCACCAGTATTGGAGTTTCAGGTCATGGTGCATTTTTGTGCTTCCTGGGTGCATAGCATACACACTATTATGTGCTTCTTTCAGAATACTGGCTTTCAACTCTTTATCATCTGGTACACATACTCTTTCTTTGTAGTACAGGCACCCATTTTCCTTCACTTCATATTCAGTTTCCTTCCTCTTAGTGATTTTGCCCATAACAGCCATTAATTTCCCATCTATCTTCTGCCCATCCTGTATCTGTTGTAACAGATTCGGCTTCACTTGCAACTCAGCCAAAATAACTCCATCATGAGTTAAGGATAGTTGGGCATTTAGAGATCTTAATGCTACAATAGATTTTCTGCTTAAAGCATCAGCGACTACATTTGCCTTCCCAGGGTGATAATCAATCACGCAATCATAATCTTTCAGGAATTCAATCCATCACCTCTGTCTCAAATTAAGTTCCTTCTGGGTTGGCAGATACTTCAGACTCTTATGGTCTGTGTATATGTAGCATTTTTCTCCATACAACTAATGCCTCCATATCTTCAATGCGAAGATAATTGCTGTTAACTCTAAATCATGAGTAGGGTAATTCTTTTCATGTGGCCTTAACTGCCTGGAAGCATATGCGACCACTTTCCCTTCTTGCATGAGTACACACCCTAACCCATTGTGTGAGGCATCACTGTAGACTACAAAGTCTTTTCTAGACATTGGCTATGTTAACACTGGTGCCTCTGTCAACATAGCCTTCAGCCTCTCAAAACTGGCTTGACACTTGTCATTCCAGTCAAATTTCATATTCTTGTGTAATAATTTGGTCAGTGGAGCAGCTATCAGGGAAAATCCCTTTACAAATCTTCTATAATATCCAGCTAACCCCATGAAACTTCTTATTTCAGTTGTATTTCTGGGAGGCTTCCATTCCATCACTGCTTTAATCTTCTTGGGATCCACTCTAATCCCTTCAGCTGATACTACATGTCCAAGGAATGCAATCTCATTCAACCAGAACTCACACTTAGACAATTTAGCATACAATTTCTTCTCTTTTAGAGTCTGCAGAACAATTCTCAAATGCTCATCATGTTCTGCTTTATCCTTGGAATACACCAGGATGTCATCAATGAAGACCACTACGAACCGATCTAAGTATGGATGGAAGATACAGTTCATAAGGTCCATGAATGCTGCTGGAGCGTTTGTTAACCCAAATGGCATCACCAGGAATTCATAATGCCCATACCGGGTTCTAAATGCAGTTTTAGGCACATCTGCATCCTTAACCCTTAGATGATGATACCCTGATCTGAGATCAATCTTAGAAAACACACAGGCTCCCTTCAACTGATCAAACAGATCGTCAATTCTAGGCAATGGATACTTGTTCTTCACTGTTACTCTATTTAACTGCCGGTAGTCAACACATAACCTCAGTGTCCCATCTTTCTTCTTTACAAATAGTACCGAAGCTCCCCACGGTGACACACTGGGGCGTATGAACCCCTTGTCTAGTAATTCTTGTAGCTGGATTTTTAACTCTTTCAATTCAGCAGGTGCCATCCTATATGGAGCAATTGAAATTGGAGTTGTACCCGGCATAATCTCAATAGCAAATTCAACTTCCCTTTCTGGTGGCAAACTAGGCAATTCCTCAGGAAATACCTCAGAGAAATCCCTTACTGTGGGTATGCTAGACAAGTCAAGTTTACCCTGCCTAGTGTCAACCACGTGTGCCAAATAGGCTTCACACCCTTTTCTCAGCCATCTCCTTGCAACTGTAGCTGAGATGACATTGGACAAGAAATCTGTCCTATCACCCACTACTATTATTTCTTCATTCTTAGCAGTTTTCAGAGAGATTCTCTTCAATTTACAATCTACTATTGCCTGATGATGGGATAACCAGTCCATTCCCAAAATCACATCAAACTCATGGAAAGACAGTTCGATTAAGTCTGCTAAGAACTCTTTCCCTTGAATCTTCAATGGACAGCCCTTATACACCTTGTTTACTACCACACTGTGGCCTAGCGGATTTGTGACCAGGATGTCTTGGTCACTTTCCTCCACTGGTATTCCCTTTTCTACGGGCAGCTTGATACAAATATATGAATGAGTAGATCCAGGATCCACTAATGCATGCATAGAAGTATTATAAAGGAGGAATGTACCCTTGATAACATCTGGAGCATCCTGTTCCTCTTGTGCCCTTATAGCATAGGCTTTGGCTGGTTTTCTGCCTTTTGCTCTCTCCACAGATTCTGACACGGTTTTACGTGAAGTACCGATCGCCTCACTTTACCCGGCCTTCTACCCCTTGGAGCTGGAGGGGCAGGCCTATCAGTTGATACCGGAGTGGTTGTAGCGGTTCTGCGTGGACAATCTCAGACTAGGTGGTCTGTAGACCCACACCGTAAACAAACACCTATCATCCTCCAACATTCACCTTTATGCCATTTTTGGCAATGTGGGCAAGCAACAGATACTGTTGGGGCTGGTCTCTGCACTGCTCTGGAGAGCTAGCCATTGAAGGTGGACTGGCCTCTCCTTGGTGCAACCGAGATTTGGGCCTCTGTGGATCGACCACGACTTGGTGCTCTACTGAAACTCTGAGTAGACGAACCTCTGAATTTCTTACTAGGGGTAGAAGATGTACCGGTCTGACCCTGACCTCTTTTCTGCTGTCTGTCCCTTCTGTTCTGCTCATTCATTCTAACTTTTTCAACCTTCAGTGCAGCTTCCACTAATTTGGCAAACGCTGTAATCCCCAAGGCTGTAATCATTACTTTAATGTTATCATTAAGTCCTTCCTTCCTCAAATCTCTTGCATCGCTCTGCCTCATTAGGGACTATTTCCTGCCCATAGCGGCTCAGTCTGACAAATTCTCTTTCATATTCAGCCACTGTTAGCTGTCTCTGGAGTAGGGTAATAAACTCCCTTCCCTTCTCTTCTCTTCTAGCTACACACTGCCCACATACTTCTTTCTGAACTCAGTGAGAAAGAAATCCCAAGTTATCTGTTCTGGTGGCACCTCACTAGTTACTGTATCCCACCACTAGTATGCATCATCTTGCAGTAGTGATACAGCAGCTTCCAAATTCTGCTCTAGAGTACAATGAAGTTGTTTCAAGACTCTTCCAGTTCTGTCCAACCAGTTTTCAACTGTGACAAAATCATCTTCCCTTTTGCCCAGAAAGTCCACTGCTCCAAACTTCCTGAGTCTCTCCATATGAGATTTTTGATGTGGAGGTGGTGGTGGTGGCATAACTCCTGCCATCTGTCTAAAGAAGTCAGCCATTTGCTGAAATGTGGCTGATGCATATGGTAGTGGTGGAACAGGTTCCCTCCTGTCTCCTGGTTCAGTCATAGATGGAGCATGACTTTCCACTTCCTCATTGACCGCTCTCTGCGATGTGGAGTCCATATTCTGATGAAAATAACAAAACAAATCAAAAGATCTGCATTAGTGTCATCTTAACACTTACAATGCAATGTATGATGTGCAATCTATCTTGGTCCAAAAACGCCTAAACCGTGCCTTGATACCACTAAATGTAACACCCCTCACCCGTTTACAGTATAGTCGAGCAAGGCATGCTACACGGCGTGTCGGAACACCTAGTCTGTGATTATCTCATTTCTTGAACTCAATTTGATTTTAAGAAGTCATTTATGTAATATTCATATCATGTTGATACTTTTGTCAATAAAAATTTGGCAAGGTGCCGTCTATATTTAGGACAATCTGTCCTTCCAAACCTGTTGAAAACAGTTTAATATTATGATATCAAAATCTCAAATATTTCATAGTCTTTATTTCTCAGTAAAGTCAACAAACTTTCACAGTCATTAAACAGTTCCATAATACAGTCCATAATAATTTAAATATATACAGAAAATCTCCATGTTATTTAATATGTACAAAATATTATAAACTTTAGAGCTTTCATAACATTATAAAATACAGGGATGAATTTCAAATATACAACAAAACTACAAAATACAACATATCCTAAGTCCTACCATGTATGCAATGCAGTGCAGATGACTCTGGACTCCTATGCAGATCTGATGTTTCACCCGGTCGTAGGTCTGCTGGGCTCCCCAGCTGTATCTCCAATACCTACGCGTTACAAAAGCAACGCGCTAAGCAATTGTGCTTAGTGGTGCCAAATATAAAGAAATATATACTAAAATAAAGTAAATAAAGTGTTTACAAATTTTTGGTGGTGCTGTGTGTCAGTAGACTGGATTTAGGTATTTGAATTTAATAGTACTTGAATTACTGCCCGTGTAGCCTATATACTGACCAGACTGGATAAACGGATATACTAGCACTGGGTACCTAGTACCTCGAGCCATCACACCATCGGTCACAAAGTATCTCCCGGTGTGCAAATAGCGTGGCTAAAAGGCCATATAGTCAATCTGGCGATAAGCCAAAAATAAATATACAATATGTATAGCCGTAGGCTATTAAAGTCACAGTGCGGCATAGTAAACCGTAAAAACATAGTATGGCAAGAAGCCATTTACAGAACAGCTGTCAGAATCCTATTGGCATGCCAACCTATCAATACTAGTCAACTAGGCAAACTAGGGCACATTATAAATTAATTGTTTAATTCTTCAAATTTTGGAGTTTACTAACTATTATATAATTCACAAATCAATGCATATGTTGACCTTTTGTTTGGTAATATGGATAAGTTGTTTCTATCATCAATATGTCAAAATATATATCTCAATATGCTGCCAATATAGTGCAATTTACCATTTTTACAAGTTGGCATTCATTGCCAAAATGCTTCAAGCATCACTGTATGGAAAATGTCAAATTCTCAATTTTTGTGTGCTAGATTTGTCTAGCTCAAAGTCCTATTTCCCTTGGTTTTTAGCTTCTGGTCAAAGAAGAAAAATTGTAGCTCTATGTCTTATTGCATGCGGGGCAAAATTTCAAGTCATTCCGAGTTGTGTAGACCAAGATATGGTCAATTTGCTAAAGCTGGACAGATTGCACTTTTAGTGCACAATTTGGTCAATTTTTAGGTCACTTTTGTTTCGGCAGTTTTTGTGCCCGAACTTTTGCAAGCCATTTGTCTTGGTTATGGTCATTTCTGGGCTTTGGTGTCTTCATAAGACTTGTAGATATAGGTCTTAACTATTCATGGTCAAAATTTCAGGTCAATTGGACCTGTTTTGAGTGATTTATGGCCTAAATACTAACTGCTGCCCAAATGGTCAGTTTTCAGGCCTTAAATGCACTAATCCGGATTTGGTCACTTTTTAAGGTCAGTTTCTAGGCAGAATTTCGGCAACATTTCTACATGAAAGTTGGCCTATTTGGTGTCTAGTTTCATCCCATATTGGTCTCATACCAATTGGGTTCACAGTTTGCCACTTATGGCCTAAATTAGGTGCTGCCTCCAATACACAACATGCACAAAGCACATACACTCCCAATTTGATGTTCCTTGTCCTCCTCATTACTACAATATTCAATCAACAACACTTCCATACATATATTGTACACAATTCCAGAAAAAATTCTGGGCAGAATACTCAAGTCCACAAGGCACACAATACACCATTAAACTTCAATATTTACATCCACCCAAATTCAACATACTTCAATGTTAATATTACACATATACTTCAACATATTCATACTTCAATATAACTTACACTTTCTGCCCACAATTTAACATTAACATATATCATTAATAACCACATGTTCACACACAATTTCATGCTATTAGGGGCTGCCAAACATGGCAGTTTGCTCAAGGCATCAAGGTTCCATTTCAGACCTTTAATCTAAACACTACATGCACATACTTATCCACAAACTTACTACAACTTTCATTTGAATTAATCAACCTTCATTTTCATTCATTAGAAGTAAAAATAACTCAAGCTCAACAAGGGTTCATGGCTGCCGAAAATGGACAAATCCATTTCTCACTATTTCTTTCATTTCTCTTCACCAAAACACTCACCTCAACCTAAACACAAGCTTTACTAAAGCAAGGAAGAGGTTTTGGACACTTACAACTTTTGGAGCTTATCAAAACTTCACCAAATCTGGTTTTTCTTGTTGCCAATATCTTCCCCAAGGTGAATAGGCAAGCTTTAATGAAGGAAGCAAGTGAAAATGAGGGCTTGACAAGGGAGAGAGAAAGCTTCATGTATGGTGGCCATGGAGGTTTTTGGGAGGAGCAATTCGGCAGGCATTTTCTCAAGGTTGAAGATGACCCATTTTTGCCCACTATTGTTTATTTTATGTACTTTATATTATAGTTAGTGAAGCACTAATAAATTGTTTAATGTTTAATTATACTAAGTTTCCTTTATTTACACATTTACCCCTTTTCTTTCACAATTTGCATAATGTATCATAATTTAATTTTTCATGTCATTTCTAAAGTGTAATATCATTTATTTTTAATGGACATTTAGGACAAAAGGCAATACTAGGTGTCAAATGACCAAAATACCCCACTTCGGGTTATATTTCTGATTTTTCGGTAACACTAATTTTTGTCTGTTTCTCGATTTTTCATTTTTCTTTATACTAATTTATTAATTTTTCTTTAATATTTCTAGTGTCAATTACATTTTAATAAACCTTTATTTATGTCTCAAAATTAGATTCAGAGGGTTCTCATGGTCCCGAGGTCGGCTGCCTTCCCAAAGGTAAATCACCCATCATTTGTGGTGCCACTGCTTAACTTAGTTTCATTTTCTCTCTTTCATTTTTATTTAATTTTTCTTGTATTTTTTTTTATTTATTTCATCATTATATGCCTGTTTACTATCACCGAAGTGTAGTTCCAAACATCCTAACTTGCCTGGACTGTTATTTGACTACTGGAACAACTGAACGTACAGAACACGTACAGTGGGGATGTTACAGAAAATCTAAGCCTGTGCATGTACCATGGTAATCAAAACACAACTAACTCCATTGTCTTCTCAACAAATGAGAGAGACGGGTAATAACCTAGTCAAGCATTTATAGTGAGATATAAAACAATATCATATTCCTTTTAGTGAGCATAAATCACAATATAGTTCGATTCAAATTCAATTCCAATATCCAATAATTTTTTATGCTCATCACAATTGAAATCATAAATTTGCATTTTTTCCTGAAAATTACCATCACAATTCAAAACATGTTCTATCACAATTTTCCAAAATATAATTTATTCAATCTATAACAATGCTTAATACTTGTGGAAATACCATTTCACAAAGCTAAATTCATACATACTATAACAATTTCAATAATCATTGAATTAAATCCAATGGTTGTTAAACATAATACATAAGAAATTATGTCATTTAATCATATGAAATATTCAAAACAAAATCAGTTAAAAACTAGCTGTGCACAAACCTCTGATAACTGTCTCTTGGCTTTGACTCAGTGTTTCCTTCCCCTTCCCTGAGTCTTTGCTAACTGAGAAACACAATTTTGAAGTGTTTCAGTACTCATTTAAACTGTCTCTAGGAATAAGGTTCAATAATTAACTTATCAAATTCTATTATTTCCTTAGTTAACCTAAGATGTCAACCCTTGATGCAATCTAGGTGAATTAGGTTTTAATGATACCAATATGTCACATTTGTAGCCTTTTAGTATTGGTACATGTTACCAAATTCATTTCCATGTATATTGCATTTTATTGCAATTTGTCGGATTTAGGTATACCAAATTGACCTAGCCGGACGACCTAGTTCCCTCGGTTTTCGAGTTTTAGTCAAAACTACAAACTTCTAGATCTATGTCTTATTGCACACGGTGCAAAATTTCAAGTCATTCTGAGTTTACTAGACTAAGTTATGGTCATTTTACTATTGCTGGTCAGAATGTACCAAAATTGGTCACTTTAGGTCATTTTAGGTCATTTTAGGTTCGGCCAGTTTTTGGACCTGAATTTGTGCAAGCTGTTTGACTTGCTTATTGTCATTTCTGGGCTTTGGTGTCTTCATAAGACTTGTAGATATATGTCGTAACTATTCATGGTCAAAATTTCAGGTCAATTGGACCTGTTTTGAGTGAGTTATGGCCAAAATACTAACTGCTGCCCAAATGGTCAATTTTCAAGCCTTAAATGCACTAATCCGGATTTGGTCACTTTTCAAGTTACCTTACAAGCTTACAAGCAGAATATTGGTAAGCTTCCTTCATGAAAGTTGGCACATTTTGTGCCTAGTTTCACCTCCAATTGGTCTCATACCAATTGGAGCTACACACTTAAGGTTCTGGGCCAAAACACACACTGTCCTATTGCACATTGTCCATCACTCATCAAAGGATGCATTAAACACTTACCAATTTACACATTCATGCCATTTCTGTTTTGTACCATAACCTAAACACAATTCACAACATATTGTTGGTAATTTTGGCAGCTTACAATCACCCTCAATATGCACCATTTAGTACAGAATTTTTCAAGCTCAAATTACAACAATTCAATCACCTAACCTAGCTCATTTAC
The DNA here is from genome assembly GCF_030052815.1 of Hevea brasiliensis. Classification (NCBI taxonomy): domain Eukaryota; kingdom Viridiplantae; phylum Streptophyta; class Magnoliopsida; order Malpighiales; family Euphorbiaceae; genus Hevea; species Hevea brasiliensis. The sequence continues at coordinate 36,085,391 of NC_079497.1, read as the reverse complement.
ATGTCCAACCTCACACCATCATACATATACCCAAGTTGCCATAACAACTATCACAATTCAACATTAATATTCCATAAACTAAACATGAAATAACATCTTTATGGTTCACCAAACCAAGCTGCCGATTCATACATTAAAGTCCATTAATTTCCAAGCTTCCAAATTCAAGTACACATTCACATATACTAAGTATACATCACCCAAATTAATTCCTACACACATAAACACTTAATCAACCCTTTAATATACCATTTACAAGGAAGAATAAACTGTCCTCAAGGAGTTTCCATGGCTGCCAAAAGTACACATCCCCCTTTAAATATCAAACCTCAAAAATCTCTCCATAATTCAAGTACCCATAACATCCTTACAAACTTTATTGAAACTATGACAAAAAACACAAACTTACCACTTTGAAAACTCTTCAAAATCTCTCCAAAACTTGGTCTTCTAGTTGCCTATTTACTGCCCAAGGTCTATGGACAATCTTTAATGAAGGAAAGTGCCAAGAAAGGAGCTTGAATCTCACATGCATGGAGCTTCAAACCATGCATCAATGGAGTTTTTTTGGGAGCAAATTTCTGCTGGTTCTAAGGTTAAAGATGAAGATGTGTATTCTACCCAAGATGATGAGTTAGTGGTCCACTTTGATGGGTGAGTGGAGCACTAAGCTTAAATTAAATATTAGTTTAATATAAGATTTCATTTTCCCACATTAAGCTTCCCATTTTTACTATTTACATTAGGTACGACTAATTTAATTTTTCATGACATTTTCCAAATGTAATATCATTTATTTTTAATGGACATTTAGGTCAAAAGACAACTCAGGGTGTCAAATGACCATAATGCCCCTGTTCGGGTTGCATTCCCGATTTTTCTGTAACACCGGATTTTGTCCGTTTTTCGATTTTTCACTTTTCTTTGTACTAATTAATTAATTTTTCTTTGATATTTATACATTAATAAGTGTCTATCTAAGTCCTAAAAAAATATTTTTTAGGGTTCCCCGCGGTCCATGGCTAGTCAACGGTCCACGCTGTGACTTCCTAGTGCTGTCACCCATCGCTAGGGTTCTCGGCTCGCTTAACTTTGTTACATTTGTTTGCTATTATTTTTCCTTTATTTTTCTTGTATTTTCTTTTCTTGTATTTCATTATTTTATGTCTCCTCACTCACATCGAAGTGTAGTTCTAGGCATCCTAGCTGTCCGGACAACACTGGTCACTGAAACAATAGAATGCACTACCGAACTTAGGGGTGTTACAGATAAAGAAATAATTTGGTATTTTTTAAATTTTATAGAAATTATGCATGGCGCCGGCTCAAATTATGTAAAAATAGTCCTTCAAACCTGTTGAAAAATCAATTCATAAAAATATATCGTACACAATTTGAACTCAATCAACTCAAATCATCTCTTTTCATTTAACCAACACCAAGGAAATATATATATCTCATATACAAATCAAAATGGATATTCATTTACAAATTTACAACTTAAAAGATAATAAAATATTATTATAACTTCATTTATATAACAGCTCATTTATCTTTTAGATACATATAAACTAATTTACATTAAAATGAATTTACAAAGGGTATAAATAATATACCCAAAAATGATCTAAACATAGCTTCAACCATAGCTACAAAGGGTATAAATAATTTACAACAACTCACTCTGCTGCTTTGCCTTTCTCCTTATCTGCGATAGCATAAAGAAGCTATCACTAAGTATTTTACTGAGTGGTGCACAACTAAAATTTTAAAACTCATTATAAAGCATAATGTATCAAAACATAACAAATCATAATTTCCATAAGTAAAGAAACATTACCATAATTCCAAATCAATAATAATCATTTATTTAAAATCACATTTCATTTAAGAAATCACAATTCACATATCACAAAGCAAAAGTGTTGCCAAGACCACACAGTTTAGACCTTGACACAGAATTTCACGATCAATGCCGTGTTGTATACCACGACAAAGCAAATCAACCTCACTAAACTTTATTACTGAGGGAAGGGCTAGCTAGCTAATGAGCATTCATGTGAACTAAACCTCACTAGCTGTTATTAATGAGGGAGGTAATATAATCAAATGTCAAATCCCAATTAGTCGTTACTAAAAGGGAATGCTAAAAGGGACTGTCATGCTAACTGTTGTTTAAAAATAAATTTCAAGAAATTTCCCAAATCAAGTAATCACATTTAGAATTCAAATAAAACACATTTCATTCATAATTAATTCCCATTTGGGGTTAGCAACACACAATTTTCTCAGGCACTTCAAATGGCATTCAAAATTGGCCCACCCCTACTACAATGATATTAAAGGGCCAACATTTGCCTTTCCACAAATTTAAAATCATTTCATAGTGCGAAAATTCTCAATACAATGTATATAATTCTCAATTGAAAAAGAAAACATAATTAGCTCATAAGGTGTCCATTCAAATAATTTTCAAATTTGAAAACAAAAGAGAAGTGAAGTTGTGCACAAACCTGAAGGAACGGAAGCGTGAAAAACACAAGTTTATACCATTGAATTCAAAAATTTTCACCTAGGGTCACATGCATCATGCAAGATGTATTTTTATCTATTTGATTTCAATGATAAACAACATATTAAAACTCTTTTAATATGTTTTTGGATCTGTATTTGCCATTTAAGATTTTAAAATTAATCAGATTAATTTTAGAACCCTAGATTAAATCAAGAACGATTACACTAACCTCTTGATGTGCTGCAACGTGTCTGCGCCTTTGAGATTTGTCTTCAGGACACCAGATGTTGTCCCTCTAGCTTGTCCACACCAAGAACACCTATGGCAGCCCTTGAACAACTTCTAAAGCCTTTTCTATTAATTAGAAATTCAAGTTCTGCCTTTTAAGAGATTAGAGATGTAAACAGGACACTAGAAACAATTTCTAGTGTTCTTAATTCAAGAGATTGATGGCTAATCTCTTTGAATTGATGAGAGATGAAGAGAAATAGCTGGAGAGGCTCAAGTGGCGTGACATATGAGAGGAGAGGCTGCTGGTTATTTTTTCTTTTCATAACCACACTTAAATAGCTAGGTTAACACATTAAACCCTTGCCACATGTCACCCTTTGATTAGCTCTAGGTTTAAGTGACCTAATCAAATTGTGCCAAGTGTCAAACCTATATTTAATCTTGATTTTAATCATCTTACATGATTAAAAAACATTTGGCAAGCTTATGTGTTATGCCATGTGTCACCATCTCATGATGCCACGTGTCACACTGCAAAATGACCAAAATGCCCCTGTGTCTTAATTTTGAGTTCTTAACCCAAAATAATTATTTTCTGCTTCTAATTAATTTATATCAAATATAAATTAATTAATTAATCTCTATTAATTAATTTCTCATCAATTAAATTCATATTTAAACACTTTAAATATAAATTTAATTTATACTACACATCCAATAATCTAGATTTGGTTTCAAGTCATGCTAGGGACTTTGCAATTTTATTGCAAACCAAATCTATTTAATTAATCAATTAAACTCTTTAATTAATTAATTAAATCATATTTAAATAGGTGATAACTTGTGTATGTGTGTGACTTACTAGGCTCATCACTAATTGGCAATGAGACATGATATCAACTCTTAATATCATCAGAACTCTTTCTTACCATAAATGATTTCTCTAAATCATTTTATGAACCTCATAGACCATGGTTAACACCTAGCATAGCATGCCATGGCCACCCAATTAGTAATAAGATTTACCTTAAATAAACCTATAATCATATGTTACCATGCACTAGAATCTCTCTGTTACAAAATCCCAACTCAAGCTGGAGTCATGGTTTATGTCAAACTCCATTTGCCATGAATATTATGTTCTCTTTTAATTCCAGTTCTTGATTAAAAGTTTTTCTCATCAAACTCTTTAATAAATCTATCTGTCTGGCCAGAACTTGAAACATCAAGAACAATTAAATGAACATAGGATTTTATCTCTATTTACTTAGAGGAACAGATTCCATCTTGATCAACACCTACCTCCATATATAACTAGTAGGAGCCAACACATGCCCATATACCCATACATAGTACAAGTATGAAAGCAGTATCAAACTCAAACTACCTATATACAAGATAGCTATCTCAGTCTAAAGATTATATGCGATATGATTTATGACAAAACATTGACAAGAGTAAACTCCATGTGCTTGTCATAAGCCCTACTTATCATTTATAAGTGCCTATCATGTTTGTTATATGGCATGAGACTCACCATTCCATCTTATTTATATCTCATATAAATAACTTGGGAACAAACATGAATACAATCTTTACGGATAAGTCATGTCCTTATTATGAAGTATCCTCGATTGTGAACCTATTTATGATACTGCTAGAAATATTGTCACTCATATTCTTAACAACTTAAGAATAATATTTCTAACAAAATATCAATGGACCTTTTCTATTATACATAAATATATTATGTAAACGGAAAAGTGGAAATGCCTTTATTAATAAAAATATGTACAAGATACATACTAAATGATATGCTCTAGGGCATATTACTAACAATCTCCCACTAGCACTAGAGCCATTCATTACAATATCTTAGACCCATCTTCTCAAGATGTCAGTCTAACTGATATTATGACAAAGGCTTAGTGAATGGATCAGCTGGTTTTTTAGCTGATGTTATATTTTCTGCATGGCTATATCGCCTTGCCCAACTATATCCCTGATAATATGGTAGTGCCTTTCTATGTGTTTGGATTTTGGGTGAGACCTTAGTTCCTTAGCCTGCATGACTGCTCCATTGTTGTCACGTAGTGGGACTTAATGGAAGGAACTACTATAAGTTAACTTCTTTATCCACGATGCAATATACTAGTGGAATCTGCAATCGTGCTCGCTTTGGAACTCTTCCAGCACCTCCATTACAAATGAACACATATCGGTAGACTTTCTATCATCGATATCCGATTGGAAATCGAATCGATAACCATCCAATTGCAAGTCTCCACCTCCATAAATCAAGAATAAATCCTTAGTTCTTCTCAAGTACTTAAGGATATTCTTGTGACTATCGATGTTCCAAACTGGATTGGATTGATACCGCTAGTCAAACTAACAAAGATATGCGATATCCGGCCTAGTACACAACATTGCATACATTAAACTTCCAATAGCCAAGCATATGGAATCGCCATCTTATCTCTTTCTTGGTGTCTTTGGAGACATCTCTTTAGAAAGGTGGATACCATGTCTCACTGGTAACAATCCTCTCTTGGAATCAAGCATGTTAAACCTCTTTAACACCTTTTCCAAGTATAGACTTTGGGATAAACCAATTATTCTTTCGCTCTATCTCTATAGATGCGAATCCCAAGAATATAGGTTGCCTCCCTAAGTCTTTCATGGAGAATGTATTTGACAACCATACCTTTATAGTCGTCAACATACCGTATCATTACCCATCAACGATGTCATCCACATATAAGACAAGGAAAGTGATAGCTGTCACTAACCTTCTTATATACACATGGATCATCCTCATTTTTATAAAACCAAAGGATTTAATGGCTTCATCAAAGCGGATGTTCCAACTCCTCAAGCTTGTTTCAACCCATAAATGGATCGCTTTAGCTTGCATACCTTGGAACCATCTTGGGATTCAAATCCCTAGGTTGTTCCATGAAAATGTTTTCTTCAATGTATCCATTGAGAAAAGTCATTTTGACATCCATCTCGCGAATCTCATAATCATAGTATGCACTATTGCTAGTAAAATCCTAATTGATTTAAGCATGGCAAAGAAAGTCTCCTCATAGTCGATTCCTTGCCTTTGGCGAAACCCTTTCGCTACTAGCCTTGCTTTATAGGTCTCTACCTTTCCATCGTAACCAATTTTCTTCTTGAAAACCCATTTGTTCCCTATAGGTACAATACCTTCGGGAGGGTCAACAAGATCCCAAACTTGATTCTTATACATGGAATCAATCTCGATTTCATAGCATCAATCCATTTTGAAGAGTCTATATCCGATATAGCTTCTTCATAGGTAAATGGATCATCTCCATGATCTACTTCTTCATGAGTAGACAACTCTTGTTCTTCTTCATGAAGAAAACCATATCTCGTGGGTGAGATACCACAGTTATTCTACGAGTGTAGATGTTTCATCAACGGGTATTGGTTGACTAGATGGATCTATATCCATCCGATGCATTGGTTGGTCGAATTCTCCAATTCTAACTCTATTTGCCTTCCTTTGCCTCATTCTTGAACAATTGTTCAAGAAATGTGGCATCTCTACTTATCACAACCTTTGTGAAGTAGGCAAATAAAAATAATATCCAAAACTATCTTTTGGATATCCAACAAATCGACCTTTTACGATCCGGTCTCCAATTTATCGTTGTTGACTTTTTGATATAAAATCTTAACATGCTTAAGACTTGGTTTTCTTCCATGCCATATCTCATAAGGTGTGGAAGAAACTGATTTTGATGGAATCCTATTCAGAATATACAAAGCTGATTCTAATGCAAATCCCCAAAAGAAGATTGGCATATTAGTATAGCTCATCATACTACGTACCATATCCAATAGGGTACGATTTCTCCTTTCAGATACACCATTCAGCTGTGGCGTTCCTGGAGGAGTCAGCTGAGAAACAATGCCATGCTCTCTCAAGTATTCATCAAATTCAGTACTCAAATATTCACCTCTACGATCTGATCGAAGAACTTTAATATTCTTTCCTGTTTGATTTTCTACTTCAGATTTAAATTCTTTGAACTTTTCAAAAGATTCATGTTTGTATTTCATCAAATTCAAATACCCAAACCTTGATTTATCATCAGTAAAGGTAATAAAATAATGAAAACCCCCTCTAGCCATTTCTTTAAATGGACCACATACGTCACTATGTATTAGCTCTAAAATATTTTCAGCTCTTAGCCCCTATCCAACAAAGGGTGATCTAGTCATTTTGCCCTGAAGGCAAGATTCACAAGTTGGAGTAGGCTCAGAGCCCAATGAGGAAAAATCCCCATTTTCTCCAGTTTTGCAATCCTATCTTCTGCAACATGACATAACCTTAAGTGCCAAATATATTTTGAACTTGAGTTGGTTTTCACCATGGCATTGCATTCATTTAGATTGCTATACTCTGGCCAGTGGAAACACTTTCTTACTGGTGGAAACACTTTCCTGTTGGCAATGGAAACACTTTCCTGTTGGCAGTGGAAACACTTTCCTTTGCCTTTGTCAGCTTTGGTCTTCCCTTTCTGTTTAGCTATTTTCTTGGAAGGACCAGGAATCTGAAGTTTCTTTTTCCTATTGCCCTTCTTCTTGTTGGACTTTCCAGCAGAAGAAGATGCAACCAAAGCTACCTCTTTTCCTTTATTGCCTGGCATATTGTTTTGGGCAATAACCAGCATGTTGAGTAAACCAGCTAAGGTGCATTCCTGTTTAGTCATATGGAAATTTGTCACAAAATTTCCCAAAAGACGAAGGGATCAAGGATCAAATCCGTTTGTAGTTGGAAATCCATGTTGAAGTCAAGATGTTCCAACCGCTCAATCACCGAATCATCTTGTGGACATGATCCCCAACATTGTCCCTCGACATCCTCATACGGAATAATTGTTTAGATATCTCATACCTAGAATTCATTCTGTGCTCAACATACAACTCTTGTAGGTGACGGATGATCTCACTATCACTCTGCATGATCTCATGTTGCTTCAACTCATTACTCATGGAAGCAAGCATGTAACACTTAGCTCTCATATCATGCTCCTTCCACTTGTCCAAAGTATCATGTTCCTCTTGTGTGGCCTCTGGAGGTAAGGGACCAGAACATTTGAATATAGAACATATCCTATATGTTCAAGGTTCAGACAAGTTTCAAATTTCTTAGCCAATCTTAGGTCCTGTCAACTGTTGTGATCAAGTATGCTTGCAAGGATATTGGATGGTGGTGGTTGTTTTGTGCTCATTTTTATCGTAAAATTAAGAAAATAACCAGATTAATTAGTAAATGTATCATGTAATTAACCAAAATGATTATGGTCTTTTAATCAAATTGGTCCTCCCACTAACTTAGCGAATCCTACACTTCCAAAGTAGAAAACGGAAATCCTAGTTGGATGGATTTCTAGTGGGTGATTGAATTCTTATAATTCTATTGATCATCCTCGGTACATCCATTATTGGAATTACAATAAACTATAAGTGAGCAACTCCTTGCCCATCACATCTCATGTGAGGTTCAATCCTTTACCTAGCCCCTAATGCTCAAAATCTCGGTACATCCATTATTGACTTATCTTGCATTAGTTAAGTTGATCCCATTGAGCTAATTATGCAAATAATTTTAATGTCCTCAGTACATCCAATATTGGCCACTAAACCATTTACATATTTACAACATCTCATGCTTAACAATTATTCTTAAGAAAATCTCTTAAATTAATTGCATCTTATGCAACTATTTAAAATTTCTTAAAATAATTGCCCCAATGGAGGGCCTATGTTATAATTACTTTAATTATAGCATTTCCAACTTAATCATTTGTTTGGAAGATTTTATGGTCATTCTATTTACTATTAAGGTCTCACTTTGCACATTATCCATTTAGCATGCATATATCATATAATTGCATACATTACCATACATCTCATGCATTCATGGATAAAAGAAATATGGTATGATCATGGACTTTCTAAGGGATTCAATTCGAGCCACCAAGAATTGAATCGGCATTCCTAGGTGCATTTCATTCATTCATTTTACAAGAGTTGCTGAAGGAGTACATAATCAACACTTGATATTGAATTCCTCCCACGGTCCCACCAATGCTCTTGACCTCCTTGAACTTCTTGCAATCCAATATTACATAGTAATCCTTGGCATACCAAGGCGAATTTACAAGAACTTAAATAAATGAAATTACAACCCATTAATATTACAAACTTAATAATACATGCCCAAAATAAATTAAAATAAATTAATTAATTTACAATCCCAAAGAAACATAAAAGAAATAAATCCAATCACATTGGTCTTTTATAGTCCATGATCATCCATCATGCATATCACTATTTAACAATTAAATAAAACATACATTCTTAAATTAAATTGAATATCTCATATTCAACTTAAAATCCAGATTTGAATATGATTCAAATAAATTTAAAATTCAGATTTGAATCTCATTCAAACAAATTAAAAATTCAGATTTGAATCACATTCAAACAACTTCAAAATTCAGATTTGAATCACATTCAAACATTTTTTAAAAATCAGATTTGAATCACATTCAAAAATTTTTTAAAAAATCAGATCTGAATTTTATTCAATCAATTTTAAAAAATCAGATTTAAATATGATTCAAACAACTTTAAAATTCAGATTTGAATCACATTCAAACAATTTTTAAAATTCTGATTTGAATCATAATTTAATTGTGTGATTAAAACAACTAATTAAACACTTTAATTAGTCAAAGAATAGGCCTTAGATCATACAACAATTGCAGAATTAAAAACCAAACCTTGAATCACCCATGGAACCATTGTTGCCGCCACCAATGGTGGCTTCTCCATGTGTGACGCCACATCTCATGATCCAACCAGCAATGAATCTCTTGATCTCATGATCAAACACACAATTAAATTATATAATCAACAATCTAAATGGCAAATATAGTGGCTCTGATACCAATTGAAGGCAGGCGTGAAAAACACAAGTTTATACCATTGAATTCAAAAATTTTCACCTAGGGTCACATGCATCATGCAAGATGTATTTTTATCTATTTGATTTCAATGATAAACAACATATTAAAACTCTTTTAATATGTTTTTGGATCTGTATTTGCCATTTAAGATTTTAAAATTAATCAGATTAATTTTAGAACCCTAGATTAAATCAAGAACGATTACACTAACCTCTTGATGTGCGCCTTTGAGATTTGTCTTCAGGACACCAGATGTTGTCCCTCTAGCTTGTCCACACCAAGAACACCTATGGCAGCCCTTGAACAACTTCTAAAGCCTTTTCTATTAATTAGAAATTCAAGTTCTGCCTTTTAAGAGATTAGAGATGTAAACAGGACACTAGAAACAATTTCTAGTGTTCTTAATTCAAGAGATTGATGGCTAATCTCTTTGAATTGATGAGAGATGAAGAGAAATAGCTGGAGAGGCTCAAAGTGGCGTGACAAATGAGAGGAGAGGCTGCTGGTTATTTTTTCTTTTCATAACCACACTTAAATAGCTAGGTTAACACATTAAACCCTTGCCACATGTCACCCTTTGATTAGCTCTAGGTTTAAGTGACCTAATCAAATTGTGCCAAGTGTCAAACCTATATTTAATCTTGATTTTAATCATCTTACATGATTAAAAAATATTTGGCAAGCTTATGTGTTATGCCATGTGTCACCATCTCATGATGCCACGTGTCACACTGCAAAGTGACCAAAATGCCCCTATGTCTTAATTTTGAGTTCTTAACCCAAAATAATTATTTTCTTCTTCTAATTAATTTATATCAAATATAAATTAATTAATTAATCTCTATTAATTAATTTCTCATCAATTAAATTCATATTTAAACACTTTAAATATAAATTTAATTTATACTACACATCCAATAATCTAGATTTGGTTTCAAGTCATGCTAGGGACTTTGCAATTTTATTGCAAACCAAATCTATTTAATTAATCAATTAAACTCTTTAATTAATTAATTAAATCATATTTAAATAGGTGATAACTTGTGTATGTGTGTGACTTACTAGGCTCATCACTAATTGGCAATGAGACATGATATCAACTCTTAATATCATCAGAACTCTTTCTTACCATAAATGATTTCTCTAAATCATTTTATGAACCTCATAGACCATGGTTAACACCTAGCATAGCATGCCATGGCCACCCAATTAGTAATAAGATTTACCTTAAATAAACCTATAATCATATGTTACCATGCACTAGAATCTCTCTGTTACAAAATCCCAACTCAAGCTGGAGTCATGGTTTATGTCAAACTCCATTTGCTATGAATATTATGTTCTCTTTTAATTCCAGTTCTTGATTAAAAGATTTTTCTCATCAGAAACTCTTTTCTGAATAAATCTATCTGTCCTGGCCAGGAACTTGAAACATCAAGAACAATTAAATGAACATAGGATTTTATCTCTATTTACTTAGAGGAACAGATTCCATCTTGATCAACACCTACCTCCATATATAACTAGTAGAAGCCAACACATGCCCATATAGCCATACATAGTACAAGTATGAAAGCAGTATCAAACTCAAACTAACTATATATAAGATAACTATGCTATCTCAGGTCTAAAGATTATATGCACTGATATGATTTATGACAAAACATTGACAAGAGTAAACTCCATGTGCTTGTCATAAGTGTCACTGGTTCGGCCTACTTATCATTTATAAGTGCCTATCATGTTTGTTATATGGCATGAGACTCACCATTCCATCTTATTTATATCTCATATAAATAACTTGAGAACAAACATGAATACAATCTTTCTGGATAAGTCATGTCCTTATTATGAAGTATCCTCGATTGTGAACCTATTTATGATACTTTGTGCTAGAAATATTGTCACTCATATTCTTAACAACTTAAGAATAATATTTCTAACAAAATATCAATGGACCTTTTCTATTACACATAAATATATTATATAAATGGAAAAGTGGAAATGCCTTTTATTATTAAAAATATGTACAAGATACATACTAAATGATATGCTCTAGGGCATACTACTAACAAAACCTTCAATGAATTCCCTTTCTCTTGACTTACTTTTCCTTGTCTCCCAAGGCACCATTTTCTACCAAAACATACAATTGAAGTGTCTCAATACTCATCCCAATTATCTTTAAAAGTTATTCAATAAATGCCTAATGAATTTCATAAGTTGGCTATGCAATTTTAATAAATTCTAGTTCTAGATAGTTTAGAATCTTGACTTTACAATCCCATTTTAGCTTAGTTCTAATCATAATTTGGGAAGGTGATCTCAATAAAAGTTATTTCTCTATGTCTTAGTTTTATTATCCTTTTTGAATCACTCAATTTGAAGTTATGGATCTCAAGTTATGATTAAATTACTAAACACTATTCTGGGTGCTATATCCTGAAATTTCAGGTTTTCCAGATTTGTACTTTAACTTTACATTCTATATCCGAGCATCTTAAGCTCAGAATTTAGCCCTGTTTCCTAAAACAATGTTTTAGGTCTTGGTCTTAGGTTTCCAAATTATTTTGAATCACTTCAATTTGAGTTTTTTAGAGGAAATTATGGCCTGATAACCATTCAGAGGTCATAAGGCCAATTAGCTTAAGGTGTAGGAATTCCAGATTTGAGATTCCTGATTTATCCCAATATTTCCTCTACTTTGTCCTAAGAACTGGGTTCTGGTCAAAGCATAAGTTTGTAGTTCTATGTCTTATGAGCATTTGGCTTTGGAATTACTACATTTTCAGTTTTGTAGCCCAAGTTATGGCAATTTTGCCAAAACTTGTCGAATAGGTAATTGTTCAGAATTTCCAGGTTAGTCTAGAAGCAGGACAAGTTTTCTAGACCAAATTTGTCTAGCAATTTGATCAAGTTAGGGTCATAATTTGGCTCTATGATTTCATAAGAATTGTTCTCCTATGTCTCAGGTTTCCATTAGTTCAAGAATCACCTAATTTGGAGTTTTCTAGAGTGAGTTATGCTTGTTAGGTCCAGAATTGCAATTCCTATGTCTCAGATTTCATAAGTACTATTTATTTGGTCATTTTTTGTTAGGTCCAGAATTGCAATTCCAGATTTAAGCCAAATTTGAGGTAACTTATGGTTTTTTCTAGGTAGCGTGTCTTCATGAAAATTCAATCATTATGTCTTAACTTTCATTTCTAATTGATTTCAGACCAATTGGAGTTAGATAGCTTACACTTATGAGTAATTATATGCACTGGACTCAAGTGTCCAGAATTCTAGCAACTCACCCCTTTCCTATTTAATTAATTCCTTCTACCAATGTACTCGAATTCACATTTAATTCATATCAAATAATCATAATTCAACATTAATATCATCAATTGCACTTCCTAACATAAAAGCCCTAATTCCTCCAAACCCTAATTCCACATCATCCCAAATTCATGCAAATTCCAATACACATATCATGAATACATCACCATCTAATCTCAAATTCATATTCAATTTCATCAGAACACATCAAACCCTAACCTATTTCAAGCTGGCTGAAGTTTAGGTTTAGGTTTCATGCATGATTTTCATCCTTTTTTATGTTATTTGCACTTAATCAACCTTAATTCAATGAGTATATAACAATTTAAGTCAAAAGAGTGACTTACCTCTAATGATGCTTTTCCAATCTTCCTAATCTTCAAGTTTCTCCCAATTCTTTTGCTCCCAATCTTCTAATTTAGGGTTGATTAGAAGTTTTCTACTAATTTTGTGTGGAATTTGTTGATGAAAAGTTGGGTTTTAAAGCTTAAGAGGGCTTAACAATAGAGGAAATGGTGAGAAAGAGAGAGGGAATAGGTGAGCCAGCCACAATGGGAAGAAGAAGAGAAAATTAATTGGTTTTTATGCATTTTTGTCTTCTTATAATATGTAGATAATTATCTAATTTACATTATTTAAATTATAATTTTAATTGTGTCATGCGTATGTCATAATAATAATTAAAATTTAAAATTTTCATTTCTTTTCTTTTCTTTTCCATACACTTCTTCATTTTTCAATTCCTTTTTAATATTTTAATCTCACACATTTTAATGGACATTTAGGCCAAAAATCAACTCTCATAGTGAATTAACCAAAATGCCCCTCATCAGGTTATAGTCCATCTTTTTCCATACCACTCAATGAGCCCTAAGGTTATGACTCACTTATTGGTACTTATTCTCTTTTCATTTCTATGATTTTCACATCCCAATAATTTATAAATAATTCCTTCATTAAGGTCTCCATAGGGCCCCGCACGAATTTAGGGTAGCAACTGAACTTATAGACACTTTGAAGGAGTGGAAGCATGAAAAAAACAAGTTTATACCATTGAATTCAAAAATTTTCACCTAGGGTCACATGCATCATGCAAGATTTATTTTATCTATTTGATTTCAATGATAAATAACATATTAAAACTCTTTTAATATGTTTTTGGATCTGTATTTGCCATTTAAGATTTTAGAATTAATCAAATTAATTTTAGAACCTAGATTAAATCAAGAACAAATGCACTAACCTCTTGATGCACTACAATGTATTTGTGCCTTTGGGATGCATCTTTAGGACACCAGATGTTGTCCCTCTAGCTTGTCCACACCAAGACCACCTATGGCAGCCCTTGAACAACTTCTAAAGCTTTTGCTATTATTTAGAAAATCAACTTTTGCCTTTAAGATATTAAAGATGTAAATAGGACACTAGAAATAATTTCTAGTATTTTTAATTCAAGAGATTGTTTGCTAATCTCTTGGAATTGATGAGAGATGAAGAAGAAGAGAGAATGGGAGCCTCAAGGGTGGCGGCACAATGGAGGCAGTAGCTGATTGTCTTTTTTTTTTTTTTCTTTCAATAACAACACTTATATACCTAGGTCACCACTTAAAACCCTTGCCACATATCACCTTCTGATTGGCTCTAGGTTTAATTGACCCAATCACATTGTGCCAAGTGTCAAACCTATATTTAATCTTAATTTTAATCATCTTACATGAGTAAAAGACATTTGGCAAGCTTATGTGTAGTGCCATGTGTCACCATTTTATGGTGCGACATGTCACCCTATGAAATGACCAAAATACCCCTGTGTCTTGATCAACACCTACCTCCATATGTAACTGGTAGGAGCCAACACATGCCCATATACCCATACACAGTATAAGTATGAAAGCAGTATCAAACTCAAATCACCTATATACAAAATAACTATGCTATCTCAAGTTTAAAGATTATATGCACTGATATGATTTATGATAATACATTGACAAGAGTAAACTCCATGTGCTTGTCATAAGTGTCACTGGTTCGACCTACTTATCATGTATAAGTGCCTATCATATTTGTCATATGGCCTG
This sequence comes from Hevea brasiliensis, assembly GCF_030052815.1. NCBI lineage: Eukaryota > Viridiplantae > Streptophyta > Magnoliopsida > Malpighiales > Euphorbiaceae > Hevea > Hevea brasiliensis. The sequence goes on along the minus strand of NC_079497.1, from coordinate 36,070,230 downwards.
AGACTTACCATTCCATCTTATTTATATCTCATATAAATAACTTGGGAACAAACACGAATACAATCTTTCTGGATAAGTCATGTCCTTATTGTGAAGTATCCTCGATTGTGAATCTATTTATGATACTTTGTACTAGAAATACTGTCACTCATATTCTTAACAACTTAAGAATAGAATTTCTAACAAAATATCAATGGACCTTTTCTAGTACACATAAATATATTATGTAAACGGAAAAGTGAAAATGTCTTTTATTAATAAAAAAAACTTATACAAGATACATACTAATTGAAATGCTCTAGGACATACTACTAACAATCTCCCACTAGCACTAGAGCCATTCATTACAATGTCCTAGACCCATCTGCTCAATATGTCGGTCTAGCTGAGTCTGTGACATAGGATTAATGAATGGATCAACTGGATTTTCAGCTGATGCCATTTTCTGCATGGCTATATTGCCTCGTCTAACTATTTCTCTGATAATGTGGCGCCTTCTATGTGTTTGGATTTCTGGTGAGATCGGGGTTCCTTAGCCTATATAACTGCTCCATTATTGTCATAGTGAAGTGGAACTGCTGACTCAATAGAAGGAACTACTGTAAGTTCTGTCACAAACTTTTTTATCCAAACAACTTCCTTTGCAGCATCTGATGCTGCAATATACTCAGCCTCGGTAGTGAAATCTACAGTCGTGCTCTGTTTGGAACTCTTCCAACTGACTGCACCTCCATTACAAATGAACACATACCAAGAGGTAGACTTTCTATCATCGATATCTGATTGGAAATTAGAATCAGTATAACCATCCAATTGCAAGTCTCCACCTCCATAAATAAAAAATAAATCCTTAGTTCTTCTCAAGTATTTAAGGATGTTCTTGACAACTATCCAGTGTTCCAAACCTAGATTGGATAGATACCTGCTAGTCAAACTAACAGCATATGCGATATCCAGCCTGATACACTACATTACATACATTAAACTTCTAATGGCCGAAGCATATAGAATCCTGACCATTTTATCTCTTTCTTCAGGTGTCTTTGGAGACATCTCTTTAGAAAGGTGGATACCATGTCTCACTGACAACAATAATCTCTTGGAATCAAGCATGTTAATCCTCTTGAACACCTTTTCCAAGTATAGACTTTGGGATAAACCAATTATTCTTTTCGCTCTATCTCTATAGATGTGAATCCCAAGAATATAGGTTGCCTCCTCTAAGTCTTTCATGGAGAATGTATTTGACAACCATACCTTTACAGTTGTTAACATACCTGTGTTATTACCCATCAATAGTATGTCATCCACATATAAGACAAGGAAAGTGATAGCACTGTCACTAACCTTCTTATATACACATGGCTCATCCTCATTTTTTATAAAACCAAATGACTTAATGGCTTCATCAAAACAGATGTTCCAACTCCTCGAAGTTTGTTTCAACTCATAAATGGATCGTTTTAGCTTGCATACCTTGGAATCATCTTGAGATTCAAAACCCCTAGCTTGTTCCATGAAAATGTTTTCTTCAATGTATCCATTGACAAAAGCTGTTTTGACATCCATCTGCCAAATCTCATAATCATAGTATGCGGCTATTGCTATAGAATCCTAATTGATTTAAGCATGGCAATAGGTGAGAAAGTCTCCTCATAGTCGATTCCTTGCCTTTGGTGAAACCCTTTCGCTACTAGCCTTGCCTTATAGGTCTCTACCTTTCCATCAAAACCACTTTTCTTCTTGAAAACCCATTTGTTCCCTATAGGTACAATACCTTCAGGTAGGTCAACAAGATCCCAAACTTGATTCTTATACATGGAATTGATTTTGGATTTCATAGCATCAATCCATTTTGAAGAGTCTAAATCTGATATAGCTTCTTCATAGGTGAGTGGATCATCTCCATGATCTACTTCATGAGTAGACAACTCTTGTTCTTCTTCATGAAGGAAACCATATCTCAGCGGTGGGTGAGATACCCTGGTTTTTCTACGAGGAATAGCTGTAGATGTTTAATCAATGGGTGTAGGTTGACTAGATGGATCTATATTCATGTGATCAGTTGGTTGGTTAGAATTCTCCAATTCTAACTCTATTTGCCTTCCTTTACCTCCTTCTTGAACAAACGATTATTCAAGAAACGTGACATCTTTACTTACCACAACCTTTTATGAAGTAGGCAAATAAATATAATATCCAAAACTATCTTTTGGATATCCAACAAATCGACCCTTTTTTGACTTGATTTCCAATTTATCAGTGTTCAGCTTTTCGATATAAGCTGAACAACCCCAAATCTTAACATGCTTAAGACTTGGTTTTCTTCCATGCCATATCACATAAGGTGTGGAGGAAACTGATTTTGATGGAATCCTATTCAGAATATACAAAGCTAATTCTAATGCAAATCCCAAAAGGAGATTGGCATATCAGTATAGCTCATCATACTACGTACCATATCCAATAGGGTATGATTTCTCCTTTCAGATACACCATTCATCTGTGGTGTTCCTAGAGGAGTCAGCTGAGAAACAATGCCGTGCTCTCATTCCTGTTTGATTTTCTACTTCAGATTTAAATTTTTTGAACTTTTCAAAGGATTCATGTTTGTATTTCATCAAATACAAATACCCAAACCTTGATTTATCATCAGTAAAGGTAAAAAAATAATGAAAACCGCCTAAATGGACCACATACATCACTATGTATTAGCTCCAAAATATTTTCAGCCCTTAGCCCTTGTCCAATAAAGGGTGATCTAATTATTTTGCCCTAAAGGCAAGATTTACAAGTTGGAGTAGTCTCAGAGCCCAATGAGGATAGAATCCCCATTTTATCCAGTTTTGCAATTCTATCTTCTGCAACATGACATAACCTTAAGTGCCAAATATATTTTGAACTTGAGTTGATTTTCACCATGGCATTGCCTTCATTTAGATCACTTGCATTCATTTGTGTTTGTCATTGTTATCTAAATAATAAAGTCCATCATTCATATAACCCGAACCAACATATATATTTCCAAAATAAATATTGCAAATATCATATGTGAACTGAAATTCATAGCCATTTCTAATCAAACTAGATATAGAAATAATGTTCTTAAAAGCATCAGGTACATATAAAATATTATCCAAATACAAAACATGTCTAGACACGTAAAAAGATTTAGATCCTATGGCTAAAGCTTAATAGTTGAGTCATTGCCAATCCGGACTCTAACATCTCGAGAATGCAAGCTGCTACTACTTGCTAGTTCCTGTATATCATAAGAAATATGAGAACTGGCACCAGTATCTAAAACCCAAGCTATAGATGAACTATGAGTATCATCAGAATCTAAATAATAAGGTATGGACATACCTTCTGAAGGCCTATCCTTCTTGTCCTAGAAGCAAGATACTCTGGGCAGTTTCTTTTCCAGTGCCTATCCTTCTAGTAGTGGAAACATTTTTCTTTGCCTCCATCAGCTTTAGTCTTCCCTTTCTGTTTAGCTATTTTCTTGGAAGGACCAGAATCTGAGATTTCTTTTTCTTATTGCCATTGTTCTTATTGGACTTTCCAATAGAAGAAGGTGCAATCAAAGCTACCTCTTTTCCTTTGTTGCCCGACATATTCTTTGGGGCAATAACCAGCATGTTGAGTAAACCAGCCAAGGTGCATTCCTGTTTAATTATATGGAAATTTGTCACAACATTCCCAAAAGACTCAATAAGGGATTGAAGGATCAAATTCATCTGTAGTTGGAAATCCATCTTGAAGTAAAGATGTTCCAGCTGCTCAATTAGCCGAATCATCTTCTGGACATGATCCCCAACATTCTGTCCCTCAAACATCCTCATGCAGAATAGCTGCCTGAATATCTCATACCTAGCATTCCTGCTGTGCTCACCATAAAACTCTTGTAGGTGAAGGAGGATCTCACTCGCACTCTGCATGTTCTCATGCTGCTTCTGTAACTCATTACTCATGGAAGCAAGCATGTAACACTTAGCTCTCATATCATGCTCTTTCCACTTGTCCAAAGTTTCATGTTCCTCTTGGGTGGCCTCTGCAGGTAAGGGGCTAAGAACATTTGAGTCCAAAATATATCCTATATGTTCAAGGTTCAGGACAAGTTTTAAATTTCTTAGCCAATCAAACAGATTAGGTCTTGTCAACCCATTATGATCAAGTATGCTTGCAAGGATATTGGATGGTGGTGGTTATTCTATGCTCATTATTATCAGAAAATTAGCTGCAGAAAATAACCAGATTAATTCGTAAATGTATCATGTAATTAACCAAAATGATTATGGTCTTTTAATCAAATTGGTCCTCCCACTAACTTAGCGAATCCTACACTTCCAAAGTAGAAAACAAAAATCCTAGTTGGATGGATTTCTAGTGGGTGATTGAATTTTTATAATTCTATTGATCATCCTCAGGTACATCTAATATTGGAATTACAATAAACTATAAGTGAGCAACTCCTTGCCCATTACATCTCATGTGAGGTTCAATCCTTCACCTAGCTCCTGATACTAAAAATCTCAGGTACATCCATTATTGAATTATCTTGTATTAGTTAAGTTAATCCCATTGAGCCAATAATTATGCAAATAATTTTAATGTCCTTAGGTACATCCAATATTGGCCACCAAACCATTTATATATTTACAATATCTCATGCTTAACAATTATTCTTAAGAAAATATCTTAAATTAATTGTATCTTATGCAACTATTTAAAATTTCTTAAAATAATTGCCCTAAAAGAGGGCCTATGTTATAATTACTTTAATTATAGCATTTTGAACTTAATCATTTGTCTGGAAGATTTTAGGGTCATCCTAATTACTATTAAGGTCTCACTTTGCACATTATCTATTTAGCATGCATATATCATATAATTGCATACATTTCCATACATCTTATGCATTCATGGATAAACAGTAAATATGGTATGATCATGGACTTTCTAAGGGATTCAATTTTGAGCCACCAAGAATTGAATCAGGGCATTCCTAGGTGCATCTTATTCATTCATTTTACAAGAGTTGCTGAAGGAGTACATAATCAACATTTGATCTTGAATTCCTCCCACTGGTCCCACCAATGCTCTTGACCTCCTTGAACTTCTTGTAATCCAATTACATAGTAATCCTTGGCATACCTAGGCGAATTTCTAAGAACTTAAATAAATGAAATTACAACCCAAAAAATATTACAACCTTAATAATACATGCCCAAAATAAAATTAAAATAAATTAATTAGTTTACAATCCCAAAGAAACATAAAAAAAGTAAATCCAATCACATTGGTCTTTTATAGTCCATGATCATCCATCATGCATATCACTATTTAATAATTAAATAAAATACACATACTTAAATTAAATTGAATATCTCATATTCAACTTAAAAATCTAGATTTGAATATAATTCAAACAAATTTAAAAATTCAGATTTGAATCACATTCAAACAAATTTAAAAATTTAGATTTGAATCACATTCAAACAACCTTAAAAATTCATATTTGAATCACATTCAAACAATTTTTAAAAATCAGATTTCAATCACATTCAAACAATTTTTAAGAATTCAGATTTTAATATTATTCAAACAACTTTAAAAATTCAGATTTGAATATGATTCAAATAGCTTTAAAATTTCAGATTTGAATCACATTCAAACAATTTTTAAAATTCAAATTTGAATCACATTCAAACAATTTTTAAAATTTTGATTTGAATCAAAATTTAATTGTGTGATTAAAACAACAAATTAAACACTTTAATTAGTCATAGGATATGCCTTAGATCATACAACAATTGCAGTGTAACACCCCTATTTGCATAGCCTGGTATTTTTCACTATTCTAGTGATCGGTGTCGGTCCGGACAACTGAGGGGATTAGAACCACACTTAAGGCAACTAGATAAGCGATAAACACAAATAATTAGTAATTGTCAATTAGTTAAGTATAAATAAGAGAACCAGAACATAAGAAGTTAAATGAGCAGAGAGTCATAGCGATAGGTGACCTTCTCGGGAAGAACTGTGAGGTCGATTTAAACTCAAATTTCGAACCGTAAAATGTGACGCCGCGGTCCTTATGACTATTGTGAACATAGTGGAAAAGAAAAAATCACAAAAAAGAACTGTTAAATAGTCAAATAATTAGGTCAGGGATCAGGAAGAAATATTAGATTATTTGCAAACCGGGTCGAACTGGCGAGGGGTAATTTGGTCAATTGACCTCGAGAGCTGACTCCTGACCTAACTGTCAAATAAAATTGGAGAAAAGAAAATTTTGGAATCAGGAATTAAATTAAAGAACCGATTGGAAAAATAAGTAAATAACAAAAAAGGAAAAGTGGAAAGTGGTGACATCATGCATGACATCATGCATGACGCAATAAACACTATAATTAAAAAAAAATTTGGATAATTGTGGTCTTCCATAAGGGATTAATTTATAAAAGAAAGAAAAAAAAAATTAGCAAAAGTCTTCATCACTTCCATTTTGCTGTCCCTCTCTCTCTCACCCTCTCCCTCTCAAAGCCTCCATGAAAGCTCATTTGTGAGCTTGAAGAAACCAAATTTTAGCCATAGAAATTACAAGTTCCATAATTAAATTTTCTTTGGGAAACTAGAAAACAAGGGTTAAGGAGAAAGAAAGAAGAAAGGAAGGAGTTGAAGAGGAAAGAAAATTCTACATTAAGGTTAGTAAACTAAACTTGATTTGTTAGTTGAATTAATTGTGTTTATAGTTGAATAAACCTTGAATTATGCTTAAAATGAAATGAAAATAATTGTTGGAGGACCAAAGAAAAATTCAGCCAGCCTATGAAGGGAGTGATTTGCTTGTGTTTTGATTGAATTAATTATGTTAGGAAGCTTAATTGAGTGATGGAGTGATGTTAGTATGAATTGAATTAGTTAAATGTAACAATTAGTGTAGTTAGGGTTTGGCACCTAGGGTTTGAAAGACAAAAATTGGAGAAGTGGTCAAATGGTGTGTTTGACCTTGTTTGAGGTGAGAAATAGTCATTTATGACCAATTGGTATATGTTGGAAGTGTTAGAACCAAATGGAAATTCGGACTGGTTATGGGCAGTATGCAGGCAGCATGACCAAGGTCCCTTTTAGGGAGGAAAACTAAAAATTTACAGGCCCAATTCATGTAAGGCAAATTGGGAATGAAACTAGACACAAAATGACACATTTTTCATTTAGGAATCATGCCCATAAAGTGACTAAAACCTAGTGAACAAATTGGCCAAATTCGGACTTAGGCAATCTGACCAGTACAAAAATGACCAAATAAATAGTGTTTGTTCATTTGGCCATAACTTAGGCTAAGCAGGTCTAAAAGACCTAAAATTTTACCAATGGAAAGCCGAGGTATATACCTAAAACTTTCATGAAGAACACAAATTCAAATTATGCCCTTAACCAAGTCATTTGGCCACCCAAAATTGGTGATCTAAAACTGGCAGAACCAGTTTGGTGCCCAGAAATCTGGGTTAAGTCCAAACTGGAAACCATGAATCAAATGGCTATAACTTGAGCTACAAAACTCCAAATGGAGTGATTGAAAAAGGGAAATAAAGTTAAGACAAAAAGGAACAATTTATGTGCAGAAAATTTATCCAAATTCTAACAGCAAAATGACCAATTGAACAGTGCAACATAAGATACCAAAATTGAAAATTTGCAATTTTGCTTAAAAGACCAAAGTTTTGAGAAAACAACCGAAACCAACAAAATTGGTGACCAAAAGGTGGTATGTGAGGATAGTTGGAGTTCCCATACCTTTTAAGTGTAAGAAAGTCAATATTTTGACTTGAATAGTACCATGAATTGTAACCTCAACATGAAAATTTGCAAGAATATAAGTTTAAACATATTGGAATTAGTTATTGGAATTGTTATGAAGTAAAGATACTGAGACACTATAAATTTTGTGTTTCAGCTGAAAAAGACTCGGAAGGTCTAAGACACTGAGTCAAGGCCTAGAGGTGACTCACTATAGGTTTGTGCACAATAAACCTTATTTGAGCCTTTTGTCATTGAAAAATTGATTTAGTATGATTTATGAAAATTTGATGTTAATCATGAATTGTGTTGCCACTTTGTGAATGAAACTATGACTTTGGAAATTTATCGGATTTCTCATGAATTATTTGAATAAAATGTTTGAAATAGATTTTTTATTCACACTTAGCATGGCAGTGCCTTGTTATTCCTCCTCAATTTATGGGGTGAGATCGATTATTTCAGCTCCCTCTCTGGTTTACTAATTGAGGTTGTAGATCGAATGAGTACTCATTAGCTAGCTAGCCACCTCCCTCATTAATTTCGATTAGTGGGGTTTTAGATCGCTTTGTCGTGGTGTACAACACGGCATTGATCGGAAATTTTATGTCATGGCTTAAGTTGTGTATGAATTGGCAATACTATGTTTATTAAATTGTTTAACCAAAATTGTGCTATAATGAGTTTTGAAGATTTGTGTAATATTTAAATTGCAATTTATCAATGAATGTTTTATGTACTGTATTTCAAATTTTTATTGTGCACCACTGAGTATTTTTATACTCAGCGATAGCTTATTTTGCTGTCACAGATAGGAGCAAGGCAAAAGCAGCAGAGTGAGCTATTGAACTGGAAAAGCCTTCGCTAATTTTTTACGGGTATTATTTTATACCCAATGTAATTTAGTTTGATGTAAATAAATATTATTCATATGTATTAATATAAAATTGAGCAGTTGTATTTATAAATTATAATAATAATATTTTTGGATTTCATATATGTAAATTAAACTTGTGAATGTAAATTAGCCTTATTGAATGCAATGTTGATGGAATTACTTTGAAGTGGTTTGATTTGAGAATTTTGAGTTGATTTGGGTTGGGAGTTTTGGAAAAATTTATTGAAAGTGTTTTTCTCGAGTATTTGAATAACTATTTTCTCAAAATACAGATGGCACTCTGCCAAAAATTTTATAAAATTTGCGAAAAAATAAAATGAGACAAAAATTTTAAGTAGTTTTAAAACTTCAAATAAATGATTTTAATTCTTACCAAAATGCTTACCACTTCTAAAATGTAAGAAGATGGTTTTAAAATCCCTAGTAGGATACTTAATGAGTTATTGGTAGGTGAAGTTTGGTAGTTCATTAGGTATTCTACGGGATCATGTCATGTCTTACAAAGCGGTGAGGTGTGACATGTTTTAGTGGTATCAGAGCATGGTTTTGTAATAAATTTTGACTATGTGTGTGAATATTTCTTTGATAAGTACAACTGCTCAAGTGTCTTTAATTGATACATATGACATATTTACATAATGAATATGCACTAACGGAGGTCAACCTCCTTGTGTTTGGTCTCAGGAAGTAGAAATTTATGGGAAACAAAATGGAAGAAGGAGATCATTCCGTGGAACAATCTGTTGAGGCTGAGGTCCAAAGGGAAGCCCCAACACTCTAGAACATGAGTGGATCAGCCACTCCAGCTCCTAATCCAGTGCCGCAATTTCCTGCTCAATTTGTGCAGTAGATGGCTGCGTTTTTCGAACAAATGGAAGGAAATGTGCCACCTCAAGCTCAGATGCAAGCACCTACAACACAACCACAGCCCTCGGCTCGGTAATATGAAAAATTAATGAAATTTAAGGCCACCGAGTTTAAGGGTATTGTGGATCTACTGGAGGCTGAACAGTGGTTAGAAAGAATGGAAAGGGTATTCAGAAAACTACAGTGTGCTGAAGAATTAAAATTTGAATACTCAGTATCTCTTCTATAAGGGGATGGATATGAATGGTGGAAGACCATCCCCTACAGCCTGGTTGAGTCACTTGTGCTGACATGGACAGACTTCCTGAGGGAATTCTGGCAGAAATGGGTTCCTGATGCATATGTAGATATGAAATTGCAAAAATTCTTGAGTCTGAAGCAAGGGGACAGAACAATAGCAGAGTATGAGCAGGACTTTTCAAGGCTAAGCCACTATGTGAGAAGCTTAGTCTCCACTCCCAGAGGCAGATGTAAGAGGTTTTAGGCTGGGTTGAGGCCTAGCTTAAGAATGGTAGTTGTGGGATTCAAGCACCAGAATTTTTTTGAGCTGATTTCATAGGCCTTGGAACTGGAAAGGATAGAATCAGAAGGGGCAGTGAAGAAGGGTAAACCAGAGAAAGAGAAGAATGAAAAGGACAAGCACCTGAAAGTGGTTAAGGGAAGAGAAAACAGTCTGGAGGATCTAGCTCTCGTAGATTTGCCAGAGGCAGATTCTCTAGCCAAAGACCACCCCGGTTTGGTCAGCAGACCCAGCAAGCACCCTGAGGAGTTCTATCAGTACGGCAGTGTGAAACTTGTGGTAGAACATATGGTGGGGTTTGTTTCAAGGCCACAGGTGCATGATTTAACTGTGGAGGGAGTGGACATTTCACTAAGGATTATACTAGTCTGCGCGGTCTGGACCTTCTACTACATTTGAGGGATCAGCCCAAGTCTCTACACCTAGAGGGTCACAGCCAACTGGTAGAGGTAGAGGCAGAGGTAGGGGTCCTGGTAACACTCCGGGAAGTCAAAGCACTATTAACCAGCCAGTACCCAGTGGTGCACTAGTCAGAGTGTATACAATGCGTCAGAGAGAGGAGGCTGAAACATTACATGTAGTAGCTGATATTTTCTCTATCCTTGACTAAGATGCATATGTGTCATTTGATCCTGGCTCCACATATTCATATGTCAGTGCTAGTGTGATGTGTTCTACTACTATCTAGTGTGTACAAATAGAGTATGAGGTGCTAGTAACTAGTCCATTAGGTCAGTAGGTTAAGGTCAATAGAATCTATAGAGATTGTCCTCTAGTGATCCAAGGACACACTTTTCTGTCTAATTTAATTAAAATGCCCTTCAGAGATTATGACATTATCTTGGAAATGGATTGGTTAGCCAGGCATCATGCCATGATTGACTGTAGACTGAAGACAGTCACTTTTGGTCTCCTACAGTATGTTGATGTAGTAATACATGGGGAGAGGCAGTTATTGCTATCAAACATCATTTCAACTGCACTGGCTAGAAAAATGATTAGGAAGGCGTGTGAGGCGTACTTGGCACATGTGATAGACACCCAAGTGGGTAGTCCAGCATTGAGTGACATCCCTACAGTATGTGACTTTTTGGATGTATTTCCTGATGAATTGCCAGGATTACCTCCAGAGAGAGAAGTGCAGTTTGAGATTGATGTTATGCCTGGTATGGACCCAATCTCCATAACGCCATACAAAATGGCACCAGCAGAACTAAAAGAATTGAAAGTGCAGTTGCAAGAGCTGCTTGACAATGGATTTATCCGCCCTAGTGTGTCACGTTGGGGAGCACCAGTGTTATTTGCAAAGAAGAAGGATGGCACTCTCCGGTTATGCATTGACTATTGGCAATTGAATAAGGTGACAATAAAGAACAGATACCCATTGCCCCACATTGATAACTTATTTAATCAGTTGAGGGGTGCAGGTGTGTTCTCCAAAATTGACCTGATCAGGTTATTATCAGCTGAAAGTACAAGAGCAGAGTATTTCTAAAACTGCCTTTAGAACCCGCTATGGCCATTATCAGTTCTTGGTTATGCCATTCGGGTTAATTAATGCTCTAACTGCTTTATGGATCTGATGAACACTATCTTCAGACCATACCTTGATCAGTTTGTTGTGGCATTCATAGATGATATACTGCCTATTCGAGGAGTTCAGAAGAGCATGATTGACATTTGTGGATTATACTGCAAACTTTGAGGGAGAAACAGCTATACGCCAAATTATCGAAGTGTGAATTTCGGCTGAAAGAAATATCTTTCTTGGGGCATGTAGTATCGGTATAGGGTATTAAGGTAAATCCTAGCAAGATAGAAGCTGTCCTTAATTTGAGGCCACCCAGAAATATCACGGAGATTTGTAGTTTTCTGGGTTTAGCTGGATACTACTGTAGATTTGTGAAGGGATTCTCCATGTTGGCATCTCCATTGACCAAGCTGCTTAGGAAAGATGTGAAATTTCAGTTGGCGGATAAATGCCAGTAGAGTTTTGATGAATTAAAGAGGTGTTTGACTAAGGCTCTAGTCCTGACTTTACCTATACTGGGTAAAGAATATACAGTTTACAGCAATGCTTCTCACAATGGGTTAGGTTGTGTACTAATGTAAGATCGAAATGTCATTGCTTATGTATCATGCTAGCTAAAACCGCATTAGAGGAGCTATCCGATACATGACTTAGAGCTTGCAGCTATAGTATTTGCTCTTAAGATCTGGAGACACTATTTGTATAGGGAGAAATGCTACATCTACACAGATCATAAAAGTTTGAAATATTTGGGCGCCTAGAAAGAGTTGAATTTGAGACAGAGGAGATGGTTAGAATTGATAAAATACTATGATTGTCTGATAGACTATCAGCCAGGTAAAGCTAATGCGGTGGCTGACACCTTAAGTCACAAGACTATGACAAGTCTATAGGTTACTCCTTTGTCTATGACACATGAGTTGAGATCATTACATGCCAGCTTAGAGATTAATGATGAGGGGCAGACAGCTGTTGCATGGCATGTACAGCCAGTGTTGGCTGATCAGATCCAAATGGCTGCTCAGAATGATAAGAAGTATCAGAGGCTGTTGGAAAAAGTTTGACAGGGCAAGAAACCAGAATTCTAAATTAGAGATGATGGTTTACTGCTACACCAGGGTAGAATGTGTGTTCCTAATGATATTGATTTGAGGCAGATCATTTTGAAGGAAGCACATGAGTCTCCTTTTGCCATGCACCCTGGTGGTACAAAAATGTATAGAGGGCTAAAGGAGCATTACTGGTGGATGGGTATGAAAAGAGATGCGGCCAAATTTATTTCCAAATGCCTAACTTGTCAGCAAGTGAAGGCAGAGCACCAAGTACCCACTGGGTTGTTACATCCACTATCAGTACCATAATGGAAATGGGAGAGAATAACAATGGATTTTGTGATGGGACTTCCGAGGACACAGAAGAGTCAAGATGCAGTATGGGTCATTGTTGACAGATTGACCAAGTCTACTCATTTTCTGCCAGTTCAGATGGATTACAATTTAGAAAGATTGGCCAAGTTGTACATTGATGAGATTGTGAGACTACATGGAGTGCCAGTATCCATCATATCAGACAGAGATCCTAGGTTCACTTTTAGATTCTGGGGCAGTCTTCAGAGAGCCCTAGGAACTAGATTGAACTTTAGCATAGCATTCCACCCACAGATCGATGGCCAGTCTGACAGGGTAATTCAGATCTTGGAGGACATGCTATGGGCTTGTGTAATTGAGTTTGAGGGCAGTTGGGACACGCACTTGCCTTTGATTGAGTTTGCTTATAACAACAGTTACCAATCAAGCATTTAGATGCTTCCATATGAAGCTTTGTATGGCAGAAAATGCAAAACTTCCCTATGTTGGGATGAAGTAGGTGAAAGAAAGATGATTGGGCCTGAAATTGTTCAGCAGACCGAAGAGAAGATTAGGGTGATCAGAGATCAACTTAAGACTATATCAGACCGTCAGAAGTCCTGTATTGATTTGAATAGAAGGGATATTGTGTATGCAGTGGGTGACAAAGTATTCCTCAAGGTTTCCCCTTAGAAGAGGATTATGAGATTCGGCAGAAAGGGGAAACTGAGTCCTCATTTCATTGGGCTATAATGAGGTTCTGGAAAGAGTGGGTCCTTTGGCATATCGGTTGGCACTACCTCTAGAGTTGGAGAAGATACATAATGTCTTCCATGTGTCCATGTTGAGGAAGTATCGATCAGACCTATCTCATGTACTACCGGTAAAAGAAATTGAAGTGAATATGACCTCATATATGAAGAAGAACCCATAGAGATTCTGGCTTATGAGGTGAAGCAGTTATGGAACAAGCAAATACCGTTAGTGAAAGTGCTGTGGAACTATCATTCGGGCTAAGAAGCTACTTGGGAATGAGAGGAGGACATGAGGAGATAGCACCCACAGCTATTCAGAGATTGATACCAGGTAAAATTTCGAGATGAAATTTATTTTAAGAGAGGGAGAATTGTAACACCCCTATTTGCATAGCCTAGCATATTTTACTATTCCGGTGATCGGTGTCAGTCCAGACAACTGAGGGGATTAGAACCACACTTAAAACAACTAGATAAGCCATAAACACAAATAATTAGTAATTGTCAATTGGTTAAGTATAAATAAGAAAAACAGAACATAAGAAGTTAAATGAGCTGAGAGTCATAGCGATGGGTGACCTTCTCGAGAAGGACTGCGAGGTCGATTTAAACTCAAATTTTGAACCATAAAATGTGACACCGCGGTCCTTAGGACTATTGTGAACATAGTGGAAAAAAGAAAATCACGAAAAAGAACTGTTAAGCCAGCCAAATAATTAGGTCAAGGATCCGGAAGAAATATTGGATTATTTGCAAACCGGGTCGAACCGGCGAGGGGTAATTTGGTTAATTGACCCCGAGAGCTAACACTATAATTAAAAAATATATATTTGGATAATTGTGGCCTTCCATAAGGGATTAATTTATAAAAGAAAGAAAAAAAAAATTAGCAAAAGTCTTCATCTCTTCCATTTTGCCGTCCCTCTCTCTCTCGCCCTCTCCGTCTCAAAACCTCCATGAAAGCTCATTTGTGAGCTTGAAGAAACCAAATTTTAGCCATAGAAATTACAAGTTCCATAATTAAATTTTGTTTAGGCAACTAGAAAACAAGGGTTAAGGAGAAAGAAAGAAGAAAGGAAGGAGTTGAAGAGGAAAGAAAATTCTGCACTAAGGTTAGTAAGCTAAACTTGATTTGTTAGTTAAATTAATTGTGTTTATAGTTGAATAAACCTAGAATTATGGTTAAAATGAAATGAAAAAAAATTGTTGGAGGACCAAAGAAAAATTCGGCCAGCCTATGAGGGGAGTGATTTGCTTGTGTTTTGATTGAATTAATTATGTTAGGAAGCTTAATTGAGTGGTGGAGTGATGTTAGTATGAATTAAATTAGTTAAATGTAACAATTAGTGTAGTTAGGGTTTGACACCTAGGGTTTAGAAGACAAAAATTGGAGAAGTGGTCAAATGGTGTGTTTGACCTTGTTTGAGGTGAGAAATGGTCATTTATGACCAATTGGTTTATGTTGGAAGTGTTAGAACTAAATGGAAATTCGGACTGGTTATGGGCAGTATGCAGGCAGCATGACCAAGGTCTCTTTTAGGGACCAAAACTGAAAATTTACAAGCCCAATTGGTGTGAGGCCAATTGGGAATGAAACTAGACACAAAATGACACATTTTTCATATAGGAATCATGCCCAAAAAGTGACTAAAACCTAGTGAACAAATTGGCCAAATTCGGACTTAGGCAATCTAACCTGTACAAAAATGAGTAAATAAACAGTGTTTGTTCATTTGGCCATAACTTGGGCTAGGAAGGTCTAAAAGACCTGAAATTTTACCAGTGGAAAGCTGAGATATAGACCTAAAACTTTTGTGAAGAACAAAAACCCAAATTAAGCCCTTAACCAAGTCATTTGGCTACACAAATTTGGTGACCTAAAACTGCCAAAACTAGTTTGGTGCCCAGAAATCTGGGTTAAGTCCAATCCGGCAGCCGTGATTCAAATGGCTATAACTTGAGCTACAAAACTCCAAATGGAGTGATTCAAAAAGGGAAAAAAAGTTAAGACAATAAGGAACAATTTCTATGAAGAAACCTTAGCCAAATTCTAACAGCAAAATGACCAATGAAACAGTGCAACATAAGACAGCAAAACTAAAAATTTGCAATTTTGCTTAAAAGACCTAAGTTTTGAGAAAACAACTAAAACCAACAAAATTGGTGACCAAAATATGGTATGTGAGGGAAGTTGGAGTTCCCATACCTTTTAAGTATAAGAAAGTCAATATTTTGACTTGAATAGTACTATGAATAGTAACCTCAACATGAAAATTTGCAATAATGTAAGTTTAAACATATTGGAATTAGTTATTGGAATTGTTGTGAAGTAAAGATACTGAGACACTATAAATTTTGTGTTTCAGCAGAAAAAGACTCGAAAGGTGTGAGAGACTGAGTCAAGGCCTAGAGGCGACTCACATCAGGTTTGTGCACAATAAACCTTATTTGAGCCTTTTGTCATTGAAAAATTGATTTAGTATGATTTATGAAAATTTGATGTTAATCATGAATTGTGTTGCCACATTGTGAATGAAACTATGACTTTGGAGCAAGGAAAAGTAAGGACTGGAGCTTCAGTTAAACACCTCTTCAAGTCATCAAAACTCTGCTGACATTTATCTGTCCACTGAAATTTTACATCTTTCCAAAGCAGCTTGGTCAGTGGAGAAGATAACATAGAAAACCCTTTCACAAATCAACAGTAATATCCAGCTAAACCTAGAAAAATGCGAATTTCTGTGATATTCCTGGGCGGCTTCCAATTAAGGATAGCTTCTAGCTTGCTGGAATCCACCTTGATCCCTTCAACTGACACAACATGTCCAAAGAAAGAGATTTCTTTCAGCCAAAATTCACATTTCGATAATTTGGCGTATAGTTGTTTCTCCCTTAGAGTCTGCAGTACAATCTGCAGATGTCTGTTATGCTCCTTTGCATTCCTCGAACATATCAAAATATTATCAATAAACACAACCATAAATTGGTCGAGATATGGTCTGAAGAAGTGTTGATCAGATCCATAAAAGCAGCTGAAGCATTAGTTAACTCAAATGACGTTACCAGAAACACCTAGTGGCCATATCAAGTTCTGAAAGCAGTTTTTGGAATACTCTGCTCTTACACTTTCAACTGATAATAACCAGATCGCAAATCAATTTTGGAGAATACAGCTGCACCCTTCAATTGATCAAACAGATCATTAATGCGAGGCAATGGATATATGTTCTTTATTGTCATCTTATTCAACTACCGGTAGTCAATACATAAATGAAGAGTGCCATCCTTCTTCTTAATAAACAATACTGGCGCTCCACAAGGTGACACACTAGGGCGGATGAAGCCCTTTTCAAGTAGTTCAACTTTACCTTCAACTCCTTCAACTCTACTGGTGCCATTCTGTATGGTGTTATAGAGATTGGATCCACACCAGGCGGAACATTAATTTCAAACTCCACCTCCCTTTCTGGAGGTAATACTAGCAATTCATCAGGAAACACATCTGGAAAGTTATATACTATAGGGATGTCCCCCAATGCTGGACTCCCCACTTGGGTGTCTACCACATGTGCCAAGTATGCTTCACACCCCTTTCTGATAATTTTTCTGGCTAGTGCAGCCAAAATGACGTTTGATGGCAATAGCTGCCTCTCCCCATGTATTATCACATCACTGTACTAAGGGAGAACAAAAGTGACTGTCTTCAGTCTACAGTCAATCATGGTGTGATGCCTGGCTAACCAATCCATGCCCAAGATGATATCACAATCTGTGAAGGGCATTTCAATGAGATCAGACAGAAAAGCGTGTCCTTGGATCACCAAAGGACAATCCCTATACATTTTATTAACCCTGACCTCTTGTCCTAACGGACTTGTTACTAGCACCTCAAAGTCCATTTTTGTACATGGAACTGCAATGCAATCAATGATGCTAGCACTAACATTGTGCAAGGCTGGGGCATCCCCTTGCACCTCAGCCTATATAGATTGATCGATTGAACGATCACCCTCTTCCATAGTCAATGCGAGGATCTTAGACCTCCTGAACAGATAACACAAGGAGATTTCCTCCCGTTTGTGCATATTTATAATGTAATGTATTGTACTTATCAAACAATGACATTGAGCAGTTGTACTATGAAGAAAGAATATTCAAATTACAGGTGAAAACAGAATTTAAAAACTAGCTCTGATACAACTAAAACATGTCACACCAAACCCTTCTGTAAGGCATAATATGATCCCGTAGTATACCTAATGAATTATCAACTTCGTCTACTAATAACCCATTAAATATACTACAAGGGATTTTAAACCTTTTCTTACTTCATTTTAGAGTGGCGAGCACAATTTACACGTGTTAAAATTTTTTTTTTAACTGAAGTGAAACAGCTAACACATTTGAATTATTAGAAATTTCTATAAAAACTTTGGCGGAATGCCATCTGTATTTTGAATAAAACAGTTCTTCAAAAACCTGTAAAAAGCACTTCAAATATATTTCTCAATCTCAAACTCCAACATTTAATCAACACAATATGTTTTTCAACTCAAATCCATAATAATTTTTCAGTATTTTCAAAGGCTGAGATAAAAGAAATATATTACAATAATTACAAACCAAAATAATTTACAAATATAATTTACAACTTCAATGTACAATTTTAATTTACAACTGCTCAAGACTAAGAACACTATATACATATAGTGAACATACATTACATTACAAAATGCAAAATATGGTATACTCAATATACCCGATGATCTCTCACTGAAGCACTAGCAGCTTAGTCTGCAGCCCTGTTAGTCTGTCTACCTGCGACATCAATGAAAAGCTATCGCTGAGCCATTGTCTCAGTGGTGCACAACATTAACCAAATACAACTTTAAATCATAAATCATAAGTCATATAAATAATGGATACTTAAAAACCATAGTTAAATTCAAAGATAGTGAATGTCAATAAGAATTTAAACTCTATTTCACAATATCACAATGAATATCAATGAATCACACACACAGCTTAATCATGTTCCAAAGTTCAATTTGTCCTAAAAGCTGATGGCTAGTGAGGAATTCAATTCGTCCCAAAGGCCGATGGCTAATAAGGAATAACATAGCTAGCTAGCAATAATATTGGTACTCATTCTATTCGTCCTCAATAGGCACACACCTCAACACTTCAGCCAGAGAGGGAATTCAATTCGTCCCACTAGACAAGCTAGCAAGGAATTCAATCAATATGCATGATAGCTGTGGTTTCAAACCATTTGCAATGCTTTTCAATCAATAAGTATTCATCAAATATCAATCAAACAATTTTTCACAGTTTCAAACCATTTAAAATGCTTTTCAAGCAATAAGTACCCATTCAAACACATTTCCACAATTTAAAACAATAACATACAAATAGTCATAATTTATTTCAATTAAAAAATTTTAAAAAAATAACTGTTGTGCACAAACCTCTGATAACTGTCTCTTGGCTCTGACTCAGTGTTTCCTTCCCTTTCCCTGAGTCTTTGCTAACTGAGAAACACAATTTGAAGTATTTCGGTACTCATTTAAACTGTCTCTAACGATAATGCTTAATAATTAATTCATTGAATTCTATTATTTCCTTAGTCAACCTAAGATGTTGACCCTCGATGCAGTCAAGGTGAATCAAGTTTTAATGTTACCAATGTGTCATATTTAATAGCCTTTTAGTGTTCGTACATGTTACCCAATTCATTTTCATTTATAGTGCATTTTATTGCAATTTGTCGGATCTAGGTATACTAATTTGACCTAGCCGGATGACCTAGTTCCCTTGGTTTTTGGGTTTCTGTCAAAACTACAAACTTGTAGCTCTATGTCTTATTGCACGCGGGGCAAAATTTCAGGTCATTCTCAGTTATGTAGACCAAGTTATGGTCAATTTACCAATGCTAGTCAGAATGCATGAAAATGGTCACTAGGTCATTTTTAGGTCACTTTTGGTTCAGCCAATTTTTGGACCTGAACTTATACAAGCTATTTGGCTTGCATCTGGCCATTTTTGGGCTTTGGTGTCTTCATAGGACTTGTAGATATATGTCTCGTCTATTCATGGTAAAAATTTCAGGTCTATTGGACCTGTTTTGAGTGAGTTATGGCAAAAAGCTAACTGCTACCCAAATGGTCAATTTTCAAGCCTTAAATGCACTAATCTGGATTTGGTCATTTTTCAAGTCACCCTCCAAGCAGAATTTTGGTAAGCTTCCTTCATGAAAGTTGACACTTTTTGTGCCTAGTTTCACCTCCAATTAGTCTCATACCAATTGGAGTCACACACTTAAGGTTCTAAGCCAAAATACACACTGCCCCGCTATACACTCTTCATCACATACCAAAGGATACATTTAACACTTACCAAGTTACACATCCATGCCAATTCTGGGTTGTATCATAACATAAACACATTTTACTTTACACTGTTTGTCATCTTGGCAGCTTGTAATCACACTCAATATGCACATTATAGTACAGAATTTCCCAAGTCCAAATTACAAACAATTTAACCACATAACCTAGCTCATTTACATGTCCACATTCAAACCCTTATACACATATACATGCTGCCATAACAAGCACCATAATTCAACAATATAATTCCATAAACCAACCCATGAAATAACATATTTTGGTCCACACTTCAAATTGCTTATTGAAATCTTCTTCAATTAGTTTTCCAAGCTTCCAAAATCAAGTGTACATTCACACACACATTTAGTATACATTATCTAATTTATTCTTGCACACATAAGCACTTACATCAACACTTTAATCCACGATTTACATGCAAAGATAAACTGCCCTTATTGAAGTTCCATGGCTGCCAAAAATGTACCTCTCCCTTAACTCATCAAACTTCAAAAATCCTTCCACAATTCAACTACCCATAACATCCATGCAAGGTTTAATGAAACAATAATAAAAAACACATACTTACCACTTTTGAAACTCTTCAAAACCTGACCAAAACTTATCTTCTTGCTGCCTATCTACTGCCCAAGTTGTGTAGAACAACTTTAGTGAAGAAATCAAGTGGAAAAATGGCTTGGATCATGGGAGAATTAAGCTTGCATGAAGCTTGGAAAATGTGGCCATGGAGGAACTTCTTTGGGATATTTTCGGCTGGTTTTGAGCAAGGTGAAGAAGATGAATTATTTCTGCCCAAATGAAGGTTAATGGTCCACTTAATGGGGTTAGTGGACCACTAATTGAATATTTAGTATTTGTTTATTCTAAAATTTCCAAATTCCACATTTTTCCTCCTAAATTTTGCCTTTTAGATTGTGTGCCACTATTTTAATTTTTCTTGACATTTTCCAAGTGTAATATCATTTATTTTTAATGAACATTTGGGTCAAAAGACAACTCGGGGTGTCAAATAATCACAATGTCCCTGTTCGGGTTGCATTCTCAATTTTTCGGTAACACCGAGTTTTGTCGTTTTCTCGATTTCCCGTTTTTTCTTTGTACGAATTAATTAATTTTTCTTTGATGTTTCTAATGATATTTATGCTTCAATAGGTCTTTAATTATGTCTTAAAAAATTTTCCAGGGTTCCCCGCAGTCCAGGACTAGTCAACTGTTCACGCCACAACTTCCCGGTGCGGTCACCCATCGCTAGGGTTCTCGGCTCGTTTAACTTGGTTACATTTCATTGCTATTATTTTTCCTTTGTTTTTCTTGTATTTTCTTTTCTTCTATTTCATTATTTTATGTCTTCTCACACATATCTAAGTGTAGTTCTAGGCATCCTAGCTGTTCGGACAACACTGGTCACTGAAATAGTAGAACACACTACCGAATATAGGGGTATTACAATTCTCCCTCCCTTAAAATAAATTTCATCTCAAAATTTTACCAGGCATTAGTCTCTGAATAACTGTGGGTGCTGTCTCTTCATATCCTCTTCACGTTCCCAAGTAGCTTCCTGGCCTGAATGATGGTTCCACAGCACTTTAACCAGGTGTATCTGTTTATTCCTCAGCTGCTTCACCTCATATGCCAGAATTTCTATGGGTTCTTCATCATATGAGAGGTTCGGATTTACCTCAATCTCTTCAACTGATAGTACATGAGATGGGTCAGATCTATACCTCCTTAACATGGACACATGAAAGACACTGTGTATCCTTTCTAGCACCAGAGCTAATGCCAACCGATATGCCAAAGGACCCACTCTTTCCAGAACCTCATATGGTTCGATGAAACGAGGACTCAGTTTTCCCTTTCTACCAAATCTCATAATCCTCTTCCAAGGAGAAACTTTGAGGAATACCTTATCACCCACTACATATTCCATGTCTCTTCTCTTCATATCAACATAGGACTTCTGACGGTCTGATGCAGCCTTGAGTCTATCTCTGATTAATCTGATCTTTTCCTCTATCTGCTGAATAATTTCTGGCCCAACCATCTTTCTTTCACCTACTTCATTCCAACACAGGGGAGTTCTGTACTTCCTGCCATACAAAGCTTCATATGGAGGCATCCCAATGCTTGATTGGTAGCTGTGGTTATAAGCAAACTCAATTAAAGGCAAGTGTGTATCCCAACTACCTTCAAATTGAATCACGCAAGCCCGCAGCATATCCTCCAACATATGAATTACCCTCTCAGACTGGCCATTTATCTGTGGGTGGAATGCTGCACTGAAGTTCAATCTAGTTCGTAGGGCTCTCTGAAGACTACCCCAGAATCTATAAGAAAACCTAGGATCTCTGTCAGATACGATTGATACTGGCACTCCATGCAATTTTACAATTTCATATATGTACAATCTGGCCAATCTTTTCAGGCTATAGTCCATCCGAACTGGCAAAAAGTGAGCAGACTTGGTTAGTCTGTCAACTATAACCCGTACTGCATCATGACTATTCTGTGTCCTCGAAAATCCCACCACAAAATCCATAGTTATCCAATCCCATTTCCACTCTGGTACTGGCAATGGATGTAACAAACTAGCTGGAACTTGATGTTCTGCCTTTACTTGCTGACAAGTTAGGCATTTGGAAACAAATTCAGCTATATCCCTCTTCATACCCATCCGCCAGTAATGCTCTTTCAGTCCTCTGTACATTTTAGTTCCACCAGGAGGATAGCAAAAGGAGACTCATGTGCTTCCTTCATAGTGATCCGTCTCAATTCCACATTACTAGGAACGCACATTCTGCCCTGATGTAACAATAAACCATCATCTCTCACAGAGAATTCAACTTTCTTGCCCTATTAGACTTCTTTCAATAGCTTCTGATATTTTTCATCACTCTGAGTAGCCATTCTGATATGATCAATCAACACTAGCTGTACATGCCATGCAACTACTGTCTGTCTCTCACCATCAATCTCTAAACTGGCATGCTGTGCTTTCAACTCATGTACCATGGACAAAGGAGAAACTCTGAGACTTGCCATAGTCTTGCGACTCAAGGCGTCAGCCACCACATTTTCTTTCCCTCGCTGATAGTCTATTAAACAATCATAGTCTTTAATCAGTTCTAATTATCTCCTCTGTCTCAAGTTCAATTCCTTCTGGGTGCGGAAATACTTCAAGCTTTTGTGATCTATGTAAATGTAGCATTTCTCCCCATATAAATAGTTTTTCTAGATCTTCAGAGCAAAAACAATAGCTGCTAGCTCTAAATCATGTGTTGGGTAGTTCCTCTCATGTGGTTTTCAGCTGGCGTGATGCATAAGTAATGACATTCTGATCTTGCATCAGTATACAGCCTAACCCATTGTGAGAAACATCACTATAAACTGTGTATTCTTTACCCGGAGTAGGTAAAGTAAGGACTGCAGCTTCAGTCAAACACCTCTTTAACTCATCAAAACTTTGCTGACATTTATCTGTCCACTGAAATTTTACATCTTTCCAAAGCAGCTTGGTCAGTGGAGAAAATAACATAGAAAACCCTTTCACAAATCGATGGTAATATCTAGCTAAACCCAGAAAACTGTGAATTTCTGTGATATTCCTGGGTGGCTTCCAATTAAGGATAGCTTCTACCTTGTTGGAATCTACCTTGATCCCTTCAGCTAACACAACATGTCCCAAGAAGGAGATTTCTTTCAGCCAAAATTCACATTTCGACAATTTAGCGTATAACTGTTTCTCCCTTAGAGTCTGCAGTACAATTAGCAGATGTTTGTCATGCTCATCTGCATTCCTCGAACATATCAAAATATCATCAATAAACACCACCATAAATTGGTCGAAATATGGTCTGAAGATAGTGTTCATCAAATCCATAAAGCAGCTGGAGCATTAGTTAACCCAAATGGCATTACCAGAAACTCATAGTGGCCATATCTAGTTCTGAAAGCAGTTTTTGGAATACTCTGCTTTTGCACTTTCCACTGATAATAACCAGATTGCAAATCAATTTTGGAGAATACAGTTGCACCTTTCAATTGATCAAACAGATCATCAATGCGAGGCAATGGATATCTATTCTTTATTGTCACCTTATTCAACTGCCGGTAGTCAATACATAAACGAAGAGTGCAATCCTTCTTCTTAACAAACAATACTGGCGCTCCCAAAGCTGACACACTAGGGCAGATGAAGCTTTTCAAGTAGTTCTTGCAACTGTACCTTCAACTCCTTCTACTCTGCTGGTGTCATTCTGTATGGTGTTATAGAGATTGGATCCACACTAGGCAGAACATTAATTTCAAACTGCACCTCTCTTTCTGGTGGTAATCCTGGCAATTAATCAAGAAACACATCTAGAAAGTCATATACTGTAGGGATGTCCCTCAATGCTGGACTCCCCACTTGGGTGTCTACCACATGTGCCAAGTATGCTTCACACCCCTTTCTGATCATTTTTCTGGCTAGTGCAGCCGAAATGAGGTTTGATGGCAATAGCTGCCTCTCCCCATGTATTATCACATCAATGTACTGAGGGAGACAAAAAGTGACTGTCTTCAGTCTATAGTCAATCATGGCGTGATGCTTGGCTAACCAATCCATGCCTTAGATGATATCATAATCTCAGAAGGGCATTTCCATGAGATCAGACAGAAAAGTGTGTCCTTGGATCACCAAAGGACAATCCCTATACATTTTATTAACCCTGACCTCTTGTCCTAACGGACTTGTTACTAGCACCTCAAAGTCCATTTTTGTACATGGAACCGCAATGCAATCAATGATGCTAGCACTCACATTGTGTAAGGCTGGGGCATCCCCTTGCACCTCAGCCTCTATAGATTGATCGACTGAACGATCACCCTCTTCCATAGTCAATGCGAGGATCTTAGACCTCCTGAACAGATAACACAAGGAGATTTCCTCCCGTTAGTGCATATTTATAATGTAATATACTGTATGTATCAAACAATGACATTGAGCAGTTGTACTATGAAGAAAGAATATTCAAATTACAAGTGAAAATAGAATTTAAATACTAGCTCTGATACCACTAAAACATGTCACATCCTACCCTTCTGTAAGGCATAATATGATCCCGTAGTATACCTAATGAATCACCAACTTCATCTACTGATAACCTATTAAATACACTACAAGGGATTTTAAACCTTTTCTTACTTCATTTTAGAATGGCGAGCACAATTTACAGGTGTTAAATTTTTTTTTTTTTAACTGAAGTGAAACAGCTAACACATTTGAATTATTAGTAATTTCTGTAAAAATTTTGGCGGAATGCCATCTGTATTTTGAATAAAACAGTTCTTCAAAAACCTGTAAAAAGCACTTCAAATATATTTCTTAATCTTTAACTCCAACATCTAATCAACACAATATGTTTCTCAACTCAAATCCACAATAATTTTTAAGTATTTTCAAAGGCTGAGATAAAAGAAATATATCACAATAATTACAAACCAAAATAATTTACAAATATAATTTACAACTTTAATGTACAATTTTAATTTACAACTGCTCAAGACCAAGAACACTATATACATACAGTGAACATACATTACAATACAAAATGCAAAATATGGTATACTCAATATACCCGATGATCTCTCACTGAAGCACTAGCAGCCTAGTTTTCTGTCTTGTCAGTCTGTCTACCTGCGACAATAATGAAAAGCTATCACTGAGCCATTATCTCAGTGGTGCACAACATTAACCAAATACAACTTTAAATCACAAATCATAAGTCATATAAATAATGGATACTTAAAAACCATAGTTAAATTCAAAGACAGTGAATGTGAATAAGAATTTAAACTCCATTTCATAATATCATAATGAATATCAATAAATCACACACACAGCTTAATCATATTCCAAAGTTCAATTCGTCCCAAAAGCCGATGGCTAGTGAGGAATTCAATTCGTCCCAAAAGCCAATGGCTAATGAGGAATAACATAGCTAGCTAGTAATAATATGAGTACTCATTCTATTTGTCCTCAACAGGCACACACCTCAACACTTCAGCCAGAGAGGGAATTCAATTCGTCCCACTAGACAAGCTAGCGAGGAATTCAATCAATATACATTATAGCTATGGTTTCAAACCATTTGCAATGCTTTTTAATCAATAAGTATCGATCAAATATCAATCAAACAAATTTTCACAGTTTCAAACCATTTACAATGCTTTTCAATCAATAAGTATCCATTCAAACACATTTCCACAATTTAAAACAATAATATACAAATAGTCATAATTTATTTCAATTAAAAAATTCAAAAGAAATAAATGTTGTGCACAGACTTCTGATAACTGTCTCTTGGCTCTGACTCAGTGTTTCCTTCCCTTTCCCTGAGTCTTTGCTAACTAAGAAACACAATTTGAAGTGTTTCAGTACTCATTTAAACTGTCTCTAATGATAATGCTTAATAATTAATTCATTGAATTCTATTATTTCCTTAGTCAACCTAAGATGTTGACCCTCGATGCAGTCAAGGTGAATCAGGCTTTAATTGTAACACCTTTATTTGTATAGCCTAGTATATTTCACTGTTCCAATGACCGGTGTCGGTCCGGACAATTAAAGAGATTAGAACCACACTTAAGACAACTAGAGAAGCCATAAACACAAATAATTAGTAATGTTCAATAAGTTAAGTATAAATAAGAAAAACAGAACATAAGAGGTTAAACGAGCCGAGAGTCACAGCGATGGGTGATCTTCTCAGGAACGACTGCGAAGTCATTTTAAACTCAAATTTCGAACCGTAAAATGTGACGCTGCGGTCCTTAGGACCCTTACGAACACAGTGGAAAAGAGATAATCACGAAAAAGGATTGTTAAGTCAGTCAAATAATTAGGTCAGGGAGCCGAAAGAAATATTAAATTATTTGCAAACCGGGATGAAACGGCGAGGGGCAGTTTGGTCAATTGACCCCGAGAGCTGACTCCTAACCTAATTGTCAAATAAAATCGGAGAAAAGAAAATTTTGGAGTCGGGAATTAAATTAAAAAACTAATAGAAAAATAAATAAAAAAAAACAAAAAGAAAAAGTGTAGGGAGATGACATCATGCACACATGACATCATGCATGATGTCATAAAAGTAATAATTAATAAATTAAATTAAATGGGATTTTGGGGTCTTCCATAAGACAAAATAAATAAAGAAAGGAAAAGAAAAAATAAATAAATTTCATTATCTTCTTCCCTAGTTGTCGCCTCTCTCTCCCAAGCTCTCTCTCAAACTTTTCCTCCATGAAAGCTTATTTTTAAGCTTCCTAAATATTAATTCCACCATAAATCCTTTGATTTTCTTGAAGAAAAATTATAAACAAATCTTGGAAGGAAGATTAGAAGGAGAAGAATTGAAGAAAATTGAGAGGAAGTGTAACATCCCCATTGCACGTGTTGCATGCGTTACATTTGCTCTGTGGTCAAATATGATCCGAGCAAGTCAGGATGTCTGGAACTACACTTCGGTGATGGTGAACAGACATATAGTGATGAAAAAAATAAAAAGAAAATACAAGAAAAATTAAACAAAAATGAAAGAGAGAAAATGATGCTAAGTTAAACGAGCCGGCACCGCAGCGGTGGGTGACCGCACTAGGAAGGCCGTTGCCAACCCCAAGCCGCGGGAAACCCTCTGAATCTAATTTTGAGACATAAATAAAGGTTTATTGAAATGTAATTGACACTAGAAATATCAAAGAAAAATTAGTAAATTAGTACAAAGAAAAATAAAAAATCGAGAAACAGACAAAAATCGGTGTTACTGAAAAATTGGGAATATAACCCAAAGTGGGGTATTTTGGTCATTTGACACCTAGTGTTGCCTTTTGACCTCAATGTCCATTAAGAACAAATGATATTTCACTTAGGAAATGTCATGAAAAAAATTAAAATGGGATACAATATGTAAATAGTAAAAGAATGGTGCTAAATGAGCAAATAAGGAAACTTTAACTAATTAAATATTAAAATGAGCTTAGTGCTCCACTAACTTGAATATTGGGACACTAAAATATGCTTTGGGATAGCAGATTGCACTCATTATCATCTTCATCTTCAACCTTTAAAGTTTTGGACGAATTGAACTTCCATGGAAGTCCACCATGGCCAAACTCCCTCCATCACCATGCACCATTGATCAAGCCCTCCTTTCTACTTAGTTCCTTCATTAAAGCTTGCCTACTCACCTTAGGGAAGATATTGGCAACAAGAAAAATAAGATTTGGTGAGGTTTGAAGGAAGCTCACAAGTGGTAAGTATCCAAAACCTATCCCTTGCTTTAGTAAACCTTGTGTTTAGGTTGAGGTGAGTATTTTTGTAAAGAGAAATGAAAGAAATAGTGAGAAATGGACTTGTCCATTTTTGGCAGCCATGAACCTTTTTTGAGCTTGAGAAATGAAAGTTGTAGTAAGTTTGTATCTAAGTATGTGCATGTAGTGTTTGAATTAATGGTGTGAAATGGAACTTTGATGCCTTGAGCAAACTGCCATGTTTGGCAGGCCCTAATAGCATGAATTTGTGTGTGAACATGTAGTTATTAATAATATATGCTAATGTTAAATTGTAGGCAGCAAGTGTAAGTTACATTGAAGTATGATTATGTTGAAGTGTATGTGTAATATTGATATTGAGATATGTTGAATTTTGGTGGAAGTGAGTGTTGAACTTAATGGTGAATTGTGTGCATTGAGCACTTGAATATTCTGCCCAAAAGTGTTGCTGAAATTGTTTACAATATAGATATGGAAGTGTTATTGATTGAATATTGAAGTAATGAGGAGGAGAAGGAATACCAAATTGAAAGTGTATGTGCTTTGTGCAGGTTGTGTATTGAAGGTAGTACCTAAATGAGGCCATAAGTGCCAAACTATGAACCCAATTGGTATGAGGCCAATGGGGGGTGAAACTAGACATCAAATAGGCCAACTTTCATGTAGAAATGTTACCAAAATTTTGCCTAGAAACTGACCTTAAAAATGACCAAATCCGGATTAGCAACCTTGCAACCCAGATTTTTGACCATATGAACAGTAGTCCTTTGGATGACCATAACTCACTCAAAACAGGTCCAATTGATCTAAAATTTTTACCATGCTTAGTTTAGATATAGATCTACAATTCTTATGAAGACACCAAAGCCCAGAAATGGACAGAACCAAGTTAAATGGCTTGTACAAGTTCGGGTACAAAAACTGCCGAACCAAAACTGACCTAAAATTGACCAAATTTTGCACTAAAGGTGCAATCTATCCAGCTTTAGTAAATTGACCATATCTTGGTCTATACAACTCAAAATGACCTGAAATTTTGCCCTGCGTAAGACGTAGAGCTACAGTTTTGCTTCTTTGACCAGAAGCTAAAAGCCAAGAGAAATAGGACTTTAAGCTAGACTAATCTAGCATACAAAAATTAAGAATTTGACATTTTACTTACAATGATGCTTGAAGCATTTTGGCAATGAATGCCAACTTGTAAAAATGGTAAATTGCACTATATTGGCAGCATATTGAGATATAAATTGTGACATATTGATGCTAGAAACAACTTATCCATATTGCCTAAAAAGGTCAACATATGCATTGACATGTGAATTATATAATAGTTAGTAAACTCCAAAAATTAAAGAATTAAACAATTAATTTATAATGTGCCCTAGTTTGCCTAGTTGACTAGTATGGATAGGTTGGCATGCCAATAGGATTCTGACAGCTGTTCTGTAAATGGCTTCATGCCATACTATATTTTTATGGCTTATTATGCCGCACTGTGACTTTAATAGCCTACGGCTATACATATTGTGTATTTATTTTTGGCTTATCGCCAGATTGACTATATGGCTTTTTAGCCACGCTATTTGCACACAGGGAGACACTTTGTGATTGATGGTGCGACGGCCCGAGGTACTAGGTACCCAGTGCTAGTATATCCATTTATCCAGTCTGGTCAGTATATAGGCTACACGGGCAGTAATTCAAGTACTCTTAAATTCAAATACATAAATCCAGTCTACTGACATACAGCACCACTAAAAATTCGTAAACACTTTATTTACTTTATTTTAGTGTATATTTCTTTATATTTGGCACCACTAAGCAAAATTGCTTAGCACGTTGCTTTTGTAACGCGTAGGTATTGGAGACCCAGCTGGGGAGCCCAGCAGACCTACGACCGAGTGAGACATCAGATCTACACAAGAGTCCAGAGTCATCTGCACTGCATTGCATACATGGTAGGACTTAGGATATCTTGTATTTTGTACTTTGTTGTATATTTGAAATTCAGCCTTGTATTTTGTAATGTTATGAAAGCTCTAAAGTTTGTAATATTTTGTACATATTAAATGACATGGAGATTTTTTATATATATTTAAATTATTATGGACTGTATTATGGAACTGTTTAATGACTGTAAAAGTCTATTAACTTTACTGAGAAATAGAGACTATGAAATATTTGAGATTTTGATATCATCATATTAAACTATTTTCAACAGGTTTGGAATGACAGTTTGTCCTAAATATAGACAGCACCTTGCCAAATTTTTATTACCAATCTTGAAGTACTAATTTTATCAAAGTATGACACTAGTATCAGCATGATATGAATATTACATAAAAGACTTCTTAAAATCAAATTTAGTTCAAGAAATGAAATAATCACAGACTAGGTGTTCCGGCACGCCGTGTAGCACGCCTTGCTCGGCTATACTGTAGACAGGTGAGGGGTGTTGCATTTAGTGGTATCAGAGCACGGTTTAGGCATTTCTGGACCTAGATAGATTGCACATCATGCATTGCATTGTAAGTGTTAAGATGACTCTAATGCAGATCTTTTGATTTTTTTTGTTATTTTGATCAGAATATGGACTCCACTTCGCAGAGAGCGGTCGATGAGAAAGTGGAAAGTTATGCTCCATCTATGACTGAACCAGGAGACAGGAGGGAACCTGTTCCACCAGTACCAAATGCACCAGCCACATTTCAGCAAATGGCTGAGTTCTTTAGACAGATGGCAGGAGTTATGCCACCACCACCACCTCCACATCAAAAATCTCATATGGAGAGACTCAGGAAGTTTGGAGCAGTGGATTTTCTAGGCAAAAGGGAAGATGATTACATCACGGTGGCTGGTTGGACAGAACTGGAAGAGTCTTAAAACAACTTCATTGTACTCCAGAGCAAAATTTGGAAGCTGCTGTATCACTACTGCAAGATGATGCATACCAGTGGTGGGATACAATAACTAGTGAGGTGCCACTAGAACAGATAACTTGGGATTTCTTTCTCACTGAGTTTAGAAAGAAGTATGTGGGCAGTGTGTACCTAGAAGAGAAGAGAAGGGAGTTTATTACCCTACGCTGAGACGGTGTGATGGCTGAATATGAAAGAGAATTTGTCAGACTGAGCCGCTATGGGCAGGAAATAGTCCCTAATGAGGCAGAGAGATGCAAGAGATTTGAGGAAGGAGTCAATGATAACATTAAAGTAATGATTACAGCCTTGGGGATTATAGAGTTTGCCAAGTTGGTGGAAGCTGCACTGAAGGTTGAAAAAGTTAGAATGAATGAGCAGAACAGAAGGGACAGACAGCAGAAAAGAGGTCAGGGTCAGACCGGTACATCTTCTGCCCCTAGTAAGAAATTCAGAGGTTCGCCTACTCAGAGTTTTAGTAGAGCACCAAGTCAGGGTCAGTCACAGAGGCCCAAATCTCAGTTTGCACCAAGGAGAGGCCAGTCCACCCCTTCAATGGCTAGCTCTCCAGGAACAGGGTACAGGGGACTAGCCCCAACAGTATCTGTTGCTTGCCCACATTGCCAAAAATGGCATAAGGGTGAATGTTGGAGGATAATATGTGCTTGTTTACGGTGTGGATCTATAGACCACTTAGTCCGAGATTGTCCACGCAGAACTGTTACATCCGCTCCGGTATCAACTAATAGGCCTGCCCTTCCAGCTGCAAGGGGTAGAAGGCCGGGTAAGGCTGAGGCAGCCGGTACTTCACAGAAACTTGTGTCAGAGTCTGTGGAGAGAGTAGAAGGTAGAAAACCAGCCAAAGCCTATGCTATAAGGGCACAGGAGGAACAGGATGCTCCAGATGTTATCAAGGGTACGTTCCTCCTTTATAATACTTCTGTGCATGCATTAACGGATCCTGGATCTACTCATTCATATATTTGTATCAAGATGCCTGTAGAAAAGGGAATACCAGTGGAGAAAAATGACTAAGACATCCTGGTCACAAATCCGCTAGGCCACAGTGTGGTAGTAAACAAAGTGTATAAGAGCTATCCATTGAAGATTCAAGGGAAAGAGTTCTCAGCAGACTTAATCGAACTGCCTTACCATGAGTTTGATGTGATTTTGGGAATGGATTGGTTATCCCATCATTAGGTAATAGTATATTGTAAATTGAAGAGAATCTCTCTGAAAACTGCTAAGAACGAAGAAATAATAGTAGTGGGTGAAAAGACAGATTTCTTGTCCAATGTCATCTCAGCTACAGTTGCAAGGAGATGGTTGAGAAAAGGGTGTGAAGCCTATCTGGCACACGTGGTTGACACTAGGCAGGGTAAACTTAACTTGTCTAACATACCCACAGTAAGGGATTTCTCTGAGGTATTTTATGAGGAATTGCCTAGTTTACCACCAGAAAGGGAAGTTGAATTTGCTATTGAGATTATGCCGGGTATAGTTCCCATTTCAATTGCTCCGTATAGGATGGCACCTGCTGAATTGAAAGAGTTAAAAATCCAGCTGCAAGAATTACTAGACAAGGGGTTCATACGCCCCAGTGTGTCACCTTGGGTAGCTCCGGTACTGTTTGTAAAGAAGAAAGATGGGACACTGAGATTATGTGTTGACTACCGGCAGTTAAACAGAGTAACAGTGAAGAACAAGTATCCATTGCCTAGAATTGACGATCTGTTTGATCAGTTGAAGGGAGCCGGTGTGTTTTCTAAGATTAATCTCAGATCAGGGTATCATCAGCTAAGGGTTAGGGATGCAGACGTGCCTAAGACTGCATTTAGAACCCGGTATGGGCATTATGAATTCCTGGTGATGCCATTTGGGTTAACAAATGCTCCAGCAGCATTCATGGACCTTATGAACCGTATATTCAATCCATACTTAGATCAGTTCGTAGTGGTCTTCATTGATGACATCCTGGTGTATTCCAAGGATAAAGCAGAACATGATGAGCATTTGAGAATTGTTCTGTAGACTCTAAAAAAGAAGAAATTGTATGCTAAATTGTCCAAGTGTGAGTTCTGGTTGAATGAGATTGCATTCCTTAGACATGTAGTATCAGCTGAAGGGATTAGAGTGGATCCCAAGAAGATCGAAGTAGTGATAGAATGGAAGCCTCCCAGAAATACAACTGAGATCAGAAGTTTCTTGGGGTTAGCTGGATATTATAGAAGATTTGTAAAGGGATTTTCACTGATAGTTGCTCCAATGACCAAATTACTACACAAGAATATGAAATTTGATTGGAATGACAAGTGTCAAGCCAGTTTTGAGAGGCTGAAGGCTATGTTGACAGAGGCACCAGTGTTAACACAGCCAATGTCTGGAAAAGACTTTGTAGTCTACAGTGATGCCTCACACAATGGGTTAGGGTGTGTACTCATGCAAGAAGGGAAAGTGGTTGCATATGCTTCCAGGCAGTTAAGGCCACATGAAAAGAATTACCCTACTCATGATTTGGAGTTAGCAGCAATTATCTTCGCATTGAAGATATGGAGGCATTACTTGTATGGAGAAAAATGCTACATATACACAGACTATAAGAGTCTGAAGTATCTGCCAACCCAGAAGGAACTTAATTTGAGATAGAGGCGATGAATTGAATTCCTGAAAGATTATGATTGTGTGATTGACTACCACCCTGGGAAGGCAAATGTAGTCGCTGATGCTTTATGCAGAAAATCTATTGTAGCATTAAGATCTCTGAATGCCCAACTATCCTTAACTCATGATGGAGTTATTTTGGCTGAGTTGCAAGTGAAGCCGAATTGTTACAACAGATATAGGATGGGCAGAAGACAGATGGGAAATTAGTGGCTGTTATGGGCAAAATCACTAAGGGGAAGGAAACTGAATATGAAGTGAAAGAAAATGGATGCCTGTACTATAAAGAAAGAGTGTGTGTTCCAGATGATAAAGAATTGAAAACCAGTATTCTGAAAGAAGCGCATAACAGTGTGTATGCTATGCACCCAGGAAGCACAAAAATGTACCATGACCTGAAACTCTGATACTGGTGGGTAGGTATGAAGAATGACATAGTTGACTATGTAATTAGATGCTTTACATGTCAGCAAGTCAAAGCAGAACATCAAGTTCCATCAGGTTTGTTACAGCCTATAAACATACCTGAATGGAAATGGGACCGAGTCACTATGGACTTTGTCAGTGGTCTACCTCTCACTCAGAAGAAGCATGATGCAATATGGGTGATTGTGGATAGGTTAACCAAATCAGCACATTTTCTACCAGTCAGAACTGACTACTCACTGGAAAAGTTAGCAGAATTGTACATTAGTGAGATAGTTAGACTACATGGAATTCCACTTTCCATTATATCTGATAGAGACCCGAGGTTTACATCTAGATTTTGGAAGAAATTACAAGAATCCTTGGGCACACAACTCCATTTTTTTACGGCTTTTCATCTTCAGATGGATGGATAGTCAGAAAGAATAATCTAGGTAAATTTTGAAACTCATTGAGTTATTGTAAACAATAATTAAACTGATAATGATAATAATAACTGAACATATGTGATAGGTCCTCGAGGATATGCTGAGAAGTTGTGTTATTAAGTTTGAGGGAAGTTAGGACAAATACATTCCACTGGCAGAATTTGCATACAATGATAGCTATCAAGCTAGCATACAAATGGCACCCTATGAAGCACTGTATGGGAGAAAATGTAGAACACCTGTATGTTGGACTGAGTTGGGTGAAGATAAGCTAGTGGGGCCAGACCTAATAAAACAGACAAAGAAAAAGGTGAAACTCAGATCGACAGAAATCTTATGCTGACTTGAAAAGAAAGGACATTGAGTATGAATTTGGCGAGAAAGTATTTCTCAGAGTATCACCGTGGAAGAAAGTGTTGAGATTCAGGAAAAAGGGAAAATTAAGCCCTAGGTTTATTGGCCCATATGAAGTTATTGAACGTGTAGGACCAGTAGCTTACAGATTAGCCTTACCACCTGAGCTGGACAAGATACATAATGTATTCCATGTCTCAATGCTCAGAAGATACAGATCAGATCCTTCACATGCCATCTCAGTAGAAGAAATTATGGTACGACCTGACCTGACATATGAAGAAGAACCAATTAAAATCTTGGCATGAGAGGTAAAAGAGCTCAGAAATAAGACAATTCCACTAGTGAAAATCCTATGGAGACACCACAACACGGAAGAGGCAACATGGGAGAGCGAGGAGACAATGAGACAACAGTTCTCTCAGCTCTTCACATTAGGTAATTTTCGAGGACGAAATTTTTATTTAGAGGGGAAGAGTTGTAACATCCCCATTGCACGTGTTTTGTACGTTCTATTGCTCCTGTGGTCAAATAACAGTCTAGGCAAGTCAGGATGTCTGGAACTACACTTCGGTGATGGTGAACAGACATATAATGATGAAATAAATAAAAAGAAAATACAAGAAAAATCAAACAAAAATGAAAGAGAGAAAATGAAGCTAAGTTAAACGAGCCGGCACCGCAGCGGTGGGTGACCGCACTAGGAAGGCCGTTGCCGACTCCAGGACTGCCGGAAACCCTCTGAATCTAATTTTGAGACATAAATAAAGGTTTATTGAAATGTAATTGACACTAGAAATATCAAAAAAAAATTAGTAAATTAGTACAAAGAAAGATGAAAAATCGAGAAACAGACAAAAATCGGTGTTACTGAAAAATTGGGAATATAACCCGAAGTGGGGTATTTTGGTCATTTGACACCTAGTGTTGCCTTTTGACCTCAATGTCCATTAAGAACAAATGATATTTCACTTAGGAAATGTCATGAAAAAA
The DNA here is from genome assembly GCF_030052815.1 of Hevea brasiliensis. NCBI lineage: Eukaryota > Viridiplantae > Streptophyta > Magnoliopsida > Malpighiales > Euphorbiaceae > Hevea > Hevea brasiliensis. The sequence goes on along the minus strand of NC_079497.1, from coordinate 36,034,010 downwards.
ATTAAAATGGGATATAATATGTAAATAGTAAAAGAATGGTGCTAAATGAGCAAATAAGGAAACTTTAACTAATTAAATATTAAAATGAGCTTAGTGCTCCACTAACTTGAATATTGGGACACTAAAATATGCTTTGGGACAGCAGATTGCACTCATTATCATCTTCATCTTCAACCTTTAAAGTTTTGGACGAATTGAACTTCCATGGAAGTCCACCATGGCCAAACTCCCTCCATCACCATGCACCATTGATCAAGCCCTCCTTTCTACTTAGTTCCTTCATTAAAGCTTGCCTACTCACCTTAGGGAAGATATTGGCAACAAGAAAAACAAGATTTGGTGAGGTTTGAAGGAAGCTCACAAGTGGTAAGTATCCAAAACCTCTCCCTTGCTTTAGTAAACCTTGTGTTTAGGTTGAGATGAGTATTTTGGTGAAGAGAAATGAAAGAAATAGTGAGAAATGGACTTGTCCATTTTTGGCAGCCCTGAACCTTTGTTGAGCTTGAGTTATTTTTACTTCTAATGAATGGAAATGAAGGTTAATTAATTCAAATGAAAGTTGTAGTAAGTTTGTATCTAAGTATATGCATGTAGTGTTTGAATTAAGGGTGTGAAATGGAACTTTGATGCCTTGAGCAAACTGCCATGTTTGGCAGCCCCTAATAGCATGAATTTGTGTGTGAACATGTAGTTATTAATGATATATGCTAATGTTAAATTGTGGGCAGCAAGTGTAAGTTACATTGAAGTATGATTATGTTGAAGTGTATGTGTAATATTGATATTGAGTATGTTGAATTTTGGTGGAAGTGAGTGTTGAACTTAATGGTGAATTGTGTGCATTCAGCACTTCAATATTCTACCCAAAAGTGTTGCTGGAATTGTGTACAATATAGATATGGAAGTGTTTTTGATTGAATATTGAAGTAATGAGGAGGAGAAGGAATACCAAATTGGAAGTGTATGTGCTTTGTGCAGGTTGTGTATTGAAGGCAGTACCTAAATTAGGCCATAAGTGCCAAACTATGAACCCAATTAGTATGAGGCCAATGGGGGGTGAAACTAGACATCAAATAGGCCAACTTTCTGAAGGAACGGAAGCATGAAAAACACAAGTTTATACCATTGAATTCAAAAATTTTCACCTAGGCTCACATGCATCATGCAAGATTTATTTTTATCTATCTGATTTCAATGATAAACAACATATTAAAACTCTTTTAATATGTTTTTGGATCTGTATTTGCCATTTAAGATTTTAAAATTAATCAGATTAATTTTAGAACCCTATATTAAATCAAGAACGATTACACTAACCTCTTGATGCACTGCAGCGTGTCTGCGCCTTTGAGATTCGTCTTCAGAACACCAGATGTTGTCCCTCTAGCTTGTCCACACCAAGAACACCTATGGCAGACCTTGAACAGCTTCTAAAGCCTTTTCTATTAATTAGAAATTCAAGTTCTGCCTTTTAAGAGATTAGAGATGTAAACAGGACACTAGAAACAATTTCTAGTGTTCTTAATTCAAGAGATTGATGGCTAATCTCTTTGAATTGATGAGAGATGAAGAAGAATAGAGGGAGGGCTGCAAAATGGCGTGACCAAGGAGTGTGGCTGCTGGTTGTATTTTATTTTCTCATAACAACACTTAAATAGCTAGGTTAACACATTAAACCCTTGCCACATGTCACCCTTTGATTAGCTCTAGGTTTAAGTGACCCAATCACATTGTGCCAAATGTCAAACCTATATGTAATCTTGATTTTAATCATCTTACATGATTAAAAAACATTTGGCAAGCTTATGTGTTATGCCATGTGTCACCATCTCATGGTGCCACGTGTCACACTGTAAAATGACCAAAATGCCCCTGTGTCTTAATTTTGAGTTCTCAACCCAAAATAATTATTTTTCTTCTTCTAATTAACTTATATCAAATATAAATTAATTAATTCATCTCTATTAATTAATTTCTCATTAATTAAATTCATATTTAAACACTTTAAATATAAATTTAACTTATATTATACATCCAATAATCTAGATTTGGTTTCAAGTCATGCTAGGGACTTTGCAAACTAATTGCAAACCAAACCTATTTAATTAATCAATTAAACTCTTTAATTAATTAATTAAATCATATTTAATTAGGTGATAACTTGTGTATGTGTGTGACTTACTAGGCTCATCACTAATTGGCAATGAGACATGATATCAACTCTTAATATCATCAGAACTCTTTCTTACCATAAATGATTTCTCTAAATCATTTTATGAACCTCATAGATCATGGTTAACACCTAGCATAGCATGCCATGGCCACACAATTAGTAATAAGGTTTACCTTAAATGAACCTATAATCATATGTTACCATGCACTAGAATCTCTCTGTTACAAAATCCCAAATCAATATGTAGTCATGGTTTATGTCAAACTCCATTTGCTATGAATATTATGTTCTCTTTTAATTCCAGTTCTTGATTAAAAAGATTTTCTCATCAGAAACTCTTTTCTGAATAAATCTATCTGTCCTGGCTAGGAGCTTGAAACATCAAGAACAATTAAATGAACATAGGATTTTATCTCTATTTACTTAGAGGAATAGATTCCATCTTGATCAACACCTACCTCCATATATAACTAGTAGGAGCCAACACATGCCCATATACCCATACACAGTACAAGTATGAAAGCAGTATCAAACTCAAACTACCTATATACAAGATAACTGTGCTATTTCAGGTCTAAAGATTATATGCACTGATATGATTTATGACAAAAGATTGACAAGAGTAAACTCCATGTGCATGTCATAAGTGTCACTGGTTCGGCCTACTTATCATTTATAAGTGCCTATCATGTTTGTTATATGGCATGAGACTCACCATTCCATCTTAATTATATCTCATATAAATAACTTGGGAACAAACATGAATACAATCTTTCTGGATAAGTCATGTCCTTATTATGAAGTATCCTCGATTGTGAACCTATTTATGATACTTCGTGCTAGAAATATTGTCACTCATATTCTTAACAACTTAAGAATAATATTTCTAACAAAATATCAATGGACCTTTTCTATTACACATAAATATATTATGTAAACGGAAAAGTGGAAATGCCTTTTATTAATAAAAATATGTACAAGATACATACTAAATGATATGCTCTAGGGCATACTACTAACACTTTCATGTAGAAATGTTACTAAAATTTTGCCTAGAAACTGACCTTAAAAATGACCAAATCCGGATTAGCAACCTTGCAACAGTAGTCCTTTGGATGTCCATAACTCACTCAAAACAGGTCCAATTGACTTGAAATTTTTACCATGGTTAGTTTAGACATAGATCTACAATTCTTATGAAGACACTAAAGCCTAGAAATGGCCAGAACCAAGTCAAATGGCTTGCACAAATTCGGGTACAAAAACTGCCGAACCAAAACTGACCTAAAATTGACCAAATTTTGCACTAAAGGTGCAATCTGTCTAACTTTAGTAAATTGACCATATCTTGGTCTATACAACTCAGAATGACCTAAAATTTTGCCCTGCATGCAATAAGACATAGAGCTACAATTTTGCTTCTTTGACCATAAGCTAAAAGCCAAGAGAAATAGGACTTTAAGCTAGACTAATCTAGCATACAAAAATTAAGAATTTGACATTTTACTTACAATGATGCTTGAAGCATTTTGGCAATTAATGCCAACTCGTAAAAATGGTAAATTGCACTATATTGGCAGCATATTGAGATATAAATTGTGGCATATTGATGCTAGAAACAACTTTTCCATATTGCCTAAAAAGGTCAACATATGCATTAACTTGTGAATTATATAATAGTTAGTAAACTCCAAAAATTAAAGAATTAAACAATTAATTTATAATGTGCCCTAGTTTGCCTAGTTGACTAGTATGGATAGGTTGGCATGCCAATAGGATTCTAACAGTTGTTCTGTAAATGGCTTCATGCCATACTGTATTTTTATGGCTTAATATGCTGCACTGTGACTTTAATAGCCTACGACTATACATATTGTGTATTTATTTTTGGCTTATCGCCATATTGACTATATGGCTTTTTAGCCACGCTATTTGCACACCGGGAGACACTTTGTGATCGATGGTGTAACGGCCCGAGGTACTAGGTACCTAGTGCCAGTATATCCATTTATCCAGTCTGGTCAGTATATAGGCTACACGGGCAGTAATTCAATTACTCTTAAATTCAAATACATAAATCCAGTCTACTGACATACAGCACTACCAAAAATTCGTAAACACTTTATTTACTTTATTTTAGTGTATATTTCTTTAAATTTGGCACCACTAAGCAAAATTGCTTAGCGCGTTGCTTTTGTAATGCATAGGTATTGGAGACACAGCTGGGGAGCCCAGCAGGCCTACGACCAGGTGAGACATAAGATTTGCACAAGAGTCTAGAGTCATCTGCACTGCATTGCATACATGGTAGGACTTAGGATATCTTGTATTTTGTACTTTGTTGTATATTTGAAATTCAGCCCTATATTTTGTAATGTTATGAAAGCTCTAAAGTTTGTAATATTTTGTACATATTAAATGACATGGAGATTTTCTATATATATATTTAAATTATTATAGACTGTATTATGGAACTGTTTAATGACTGTAAAAGTCTATTGACTTTTCTGAGAAATAGAGACTGAAATATTTGAAATTTTGATATCATCATATTAAACTGTTTTCAACAGGTTTAGAAGGACAGTTTGTCTTAAATATAGACGGCACCTTGCCAAATTTTTATTACCAATCTTGAAACACTGATTTTATCAAAGTATGACAGTAGTATCAGCATGATATGAATATTACATAAAAGACTTCTTAAAATCAAATTTAGTTTAAGAAATGAAATAATCACAGACTAGGTGTTCCGGCATGCCGTGTAGCACGCCTTGCTCGGATATACTGTAGATGGGTGAGGGGTGTTACAGGAAGTGAAGATCAAAGACTTCACTTAAGGTTAGTATGCAAACTTCAAATTTTTAGTTTAATTAGTGTATGTATGGCATCAAGAACTTGTAAATTAGCTTAAAATAAAAAAAAATATGTAGGGAGGACTAAACTGAAATTTCAGCCAGCTTGAAGAGGGGATATAATTTGCATGGTTTGATGGATTTAAATGAGTTTAGAAACTTTATTTAGTTGAATGGTTAGGATTAAAAGCACTAAATGTGATTAAATGTATGAGGTTGATGAATTGGGGTTTTGAACATTAGGGTTTGTGAATCAAAAATGTGAGAAATGAGTAAATGGTGTCTTTGACCTATTTTGAAGTGAAAAATGGTCATTTGTGACCAAATGAGTTCTGTTGGAATGGTTGGAATTAAAGCTAAATTCGGAGGGAGTGTGGTCATGCTGCTGGCAGCATGACCAAGTCAGCTTTGAAGGACCAAAAATGAAATTTTACAAGTCCAATTGATATGGGACCAATTGAGGATGAAAATAGACATAAAATGACACAATTTTCATTTAGGAACCATGCCCAAAAAGTGACTAAAACCTTGTGAACAAATTGACCAAATTTGCAAAAGTGCAGGCTGCCCTGTACAAACTGACTAAATGAACAGTGTTTGTTCATTTGGTCATAACTCGAGCTAGGCAGGTCCAAATGACCTGAAATTTTACCTGAGGTTAGATGAGATATAGGCCTAAAACTTTAATGAAGAACACAAACCCAAATTCTGTAAGCAACCAAGTCATTTGTCCACCCCAAGTTGGTGACCCAAAATTGCCAGCACCAAAATTGCCCAGAAAATATGGGTTGTTTTCAATCCGGCAGCCATGGTTCAAATGGCCATAACTTGAGCTACAAAACTCCAATTGGGGTGATTAAAAAAATAGAATAAGCTTAAGACAATAATGAACATTTTCTATGCAGGAAGTTTTGCTAAATTCCAACAGTAAAATTACCAATGGAGCAGTGCAACTAGGGACACCAAAACTGAAAATTTGACAATTTTGCCTAAAGGACTTAAGCTTTAAGAAAATGACCAAAACCAACAAATTTAATGACTAAAATGTGGTATGTGGGTGAAGTTGGAGTTCCCATACCTATTAAGCCTTAGAAAGTCAACAATTTGACTTGAATAGTGTAGTGAATAGTAACCCAAAACCCAAAAACTTCGAGAACGTCGAATTTAGCACGTTAGAGCTAGGTAAAAGTGAAGTTAAATTTGTTTTTGAAACAATAATAAAAACACATACTTACTACTTTTGAAACTCTTAAAACATCACCAAAACTTGATCTTCTTGCTGCCTATCTACTGCCCAAGTTGTGTAGAACAACTTTAGTGAACAAATCAAGTGGAAAAATGGCTTGGATCATGGGAGAATGGAGCTTGCATGAAGCTTGGGAAAATGCGGCCATGGAGGAACTTCTTTGGGATATTTTCGGCTGGTTTTGGGCAAGGTGAAGAAGATGAATTATTTCTTCCAAAATGAAGGTTAATGGTCCACTTAATGGGCTTAGTGGAGCACTAAGTAAAGATTTAGTATTTGTTTATTCTAAAATTTCCAAATTCCACATTTTTCCTCCTAACTTTTGCTTTTTAGATTATGTACCACTATTTTAATTTTTCTTGACATTTTCTAAGTGTAATATCATTTTATTTTTAATGGAAATTTAGGTCAAAAGACATCTCGGGGTGTCAAATGACCACAATGCCCCTGTTCGGGTTGCATTCCCAATTTTTCGGTGACACCGAGTTTTGTCGTTTTCTCGATTTCCTGTTTTTTCTTTGTACTAATTCATAATTTTTATTTGATGTTTCTAATGATATTTATGCTTCAATAGGTCTTTAATTATGTCTCAAAAATATTTTTCAGGGTTCCCCGCAGTCCAGGGCTAGTCAACGGTCCACGCCGCAACTTCCCGGTGCGGTCATTCATCGCTAGGGTTCTCGGTTCGTTTAACTTGGTTATATTTCATTGCTATTATTTTTCCTTTGTTTTTCTTGTATTTTCTTTTCTTGTATTTCATTATTTTATGTCTCCTCACCCATATCTAAGTGTAGTTCTAGGCATCCTAGCTGTCCGGACAACACTGGTCACCGGAACAGTAGAACGCACTACCAAACATAGGGGTGTTATATAATGTGAGCTCTATCTATATGCATTGCTGAGGAGGTGACAATCTTGACACTTATGAGACTTCTGTAGATTAGAACTCCAAAATCTCTATTTAATATTCGCTGGGCTTTACCTTCAGTACCTGCGTGAGGCAACAAGTCCATCGCGCTAAGCATTTCTGCTTTGGGGTGCAATAATATAACAAAGAGAATAATATACAAAATACAGATGGAAATAAAACATGGTTCAGATAATTCAGATCTAATCATGCTTCAATAAGGTTGCTAACATTAATATCCCTTTTTTTTTCCTAATTTATCTTCTTTAAAGGTGATTAATTCATAAGGTTACAGTAAGAATATACAATATACTAATATTCTAATAGCATTATTCTTAACTTAATATTATTATGAAAGGTACATTTGTAACATTTATTTAAGTTATATTTCTATTATTAATCTTTTTGTATCCTTTAATTCAAAACCTTCTAGGTTTTCTTAAATTATTTCATAATAATTAAAGTTCCCAGTGCATTCAATAATAGATAACTTTTTTTTTTTTTTTATCTTCAGTCCAGTTGATTTCAATTCTTTCTAGCATTTTATTAATCATTTTCTTGATGATTTTAAGCCTCTTTTTATTGTAATCATTCTTGTTCTTTATCTTGATATTTAATTTCCTTACTTCCTTTAATAATCAATTCAATTGCATTTATACTTTTCCATGCCCAAGTAACCTATACAAATTGACCGAACTAGATAAATGGGCAAACTACCATTGGGTATCAGGTAACTTGGGCCGTCACACCATCAATCACAATGTGTCTCCCAGTGTGCAGACAGAATGGCTAATAAGCCATAAAAGCAATAAAGCATAAAGCCAAGTATAACATCATAATCAGTATAGCCATAGGCTATCATATCACAGAATGGCATGAAGCCATATGTAGTACTATTATCAGAACCCTATTGGCATGCCAACCTATCCAAACCAATCACACTAGGCTTACTAGGGTAATTACACTTTTTAATTATGTAACTCTTTGAAATTGAAATTTTATGGCTACTATTTATTTCATTAGTCAACTAAAATGTTGACTTTTTCACAGACAATAGGTATATTGGTTCTAATATCACCGACATACCACATTTTGTATTTTAAAATTGTTGGCATTGGTTGTCAATGCCATTTCAAAGCTTAGGGTTGGTTACTTAAAATTTTCAGATTTCAAGTACTTGATTTACTGTTCCATTGGTCAATTGTACAGTAAGAATTTGGCAATTTTGTCTTCATGAAATTGTTCCTTTATGTGTATTGTTTAATTCCCTTTTTTAATCACTCCAATTAGAGTTTTTTAGCTCAAGATATGCCACTTTGAGCAAGGTTGGCCAGATTGGTATCTACCCGGAAATTATGGGCAGAATACCATTTTGCCAGATTTGGTAGTTCAACTTTGGCCAACAATTTCATTTGGTTAAGTATAGAATTGGAAATTATGTAAAAAAAAAAAAGTTGTTCTAAATTGTCTAAGCTTTTCATTAATATAAATTTCAAGTCAATTGGACCTTTATACACTGAGTTATGACCAAATGAATGAACACTGTTTATGTGGTCATTTTGCCCAGCCAGAATGTGTGTTATCCAGATTTGGTCAATTTTTAGGGCATCCTAAGTTTGTTTTCTAGACAGGGTTCCTTCATCAAAGTTGTGGCATTATGTGTCTGATTTCATGTCCAATTGGCCTTGCACCAATTGAACCAACACAACTCAAGTTAAAACTGTCCAACCTTGCTGGACTCACACCCAAACCTATAGGGCACTCAAGGCAGCACACCCAACCTCAATCCCAAGCTACCATTCACTTTAATTCCTCATTATACTCAGCCAAATGGTCACTAATTGACCATTAAAACTTACATTTACCATCAATATGGCCAAAACCTAATGTAGCTCAAAACCCTAATTTTTAATACCTCAATTCATGCATAAGACCTTATAATTCAACTTTTAGCATATACAACTCATCAAGAATATTACTAATCAAATTTAATTCCATCAAAATCATAATTTCCTCAAGGTTTGTAACATCCTCACTTTAGCTAGTCCGTACAGTCTACTGTTCCGGTGACCAGTGTTGGTCCGGACAGCTAGAACGTCCGGAAAAATATTAAACTAAAGTGAGGAACCAAAATTAACTCAAATATTAATAAGGAAAATTTAGGAAAAATTTTAGAAAAAAAATACAACCAAGTTAAATGAGCCGGTGCCCTAGCAATGGGTAACCTAGTGAGAAGTTGCGGTTCTCGCAACTAGGAGCCCTAAACCCGAGGGAAAAATTATAAAATAATTTTTGAGACTCCAGAGAAGGGTCATTGAGGTTCTTATGGCATTAGAATACCAAGAAAATGCTTAGAAAAACTTTTCAATCGGTACAGACAATTTTGGCTCGTTAAGCCAAACGGAGGGTATTTTGGTCATTTCGTCTTCAGAGATGATTTTTGGTCAACTTGTCAATTAAGTAAATAATTATTATGACATAAAATATGAATAAAATTACTAAAAATTAAATTGAAATTAAGTATAAAAGAAAAGAAAAGAAAATGAATTAAAATTTCAATTTTGACCTTATGCTTATGTCACTAAGCACTCCCACCCAATCACCACTTGACAAAATAAATAAAAGGGATAAAAATGAAGCAAAAATGAGATAAAAACAAAGAAATCTGCTTCATCTTCCCCAATCAGCCGAATTAAGAGAGAGAGAGAGAAAAAAAAAAAAAGAAAAGAAAGGAAGAAGGAGAAGGAGAAGGAGATGAACAGTAGCAGAAACAGGGGTTCAATAGGGCAGCATGTTTCTTTTCCGTCCAGGTGAGCTTGGCTCAACATCTACGGCTGATTTTTGGATATGTTTGAGGTATGTATGTGTGGAAGTAATGGTTAAAATTTGGTGATTGTTCATCAGTTGGATTTGGAGAAATATATTGTTGAACACAGGCTGTTTGTAGGTTGAATTCTGAATTTTGGCTACTGGACTTTGAGAAAAATAAATAGGTAGGATTCTTATAAAATTATGAAATTTGGTACAAATGATATTTGGGATGTAGAGGTTGCTGTGTCAAAATTTGGTGAATTTTAGACTTGTGGTTTATGAGATATAAATTGTTTTGCATGAGCTGTCTAAGTAAGACTGATTTTTGCAAAAATTCAGATTTTGAAGGGTTGAATGAATGTTTTGATATCTCATGATATAGAGATGATTTGGTGCTAAAATTTTTACTGATATTGTATAGGGATGTCTTGAATATATGGTTAAAATTTGGGATTTATCTAACGGTTAGATCATTATATATAAATTTGAATGCACAAGCTGCCAGATTGGGTATTAATGGTTTGTGGATTTGAGTTTTATGATAGGAGTTTAGTCCAATTTAAGGGGAAATGCTGTTGAATTTTTATTGGATATTTAATTTAGGAAAGTGAAGTTATAATTGATTATGATTATTATGGTTCTAGGAGAAATCTTGAAGAATAACAAGCTCAAGTTTGGTTTCAAAAAGGTTAGTGCTAATTCATCCTTAAAACTTTGTATATATATATATATATATATATATATATATATATATATATATATATATATATATATATCATGTGGAGTATGAAATGAGGGTGAAATTAAGAGAATTGAAACAAGTTTGCATGAATAAATTCCACCAATTTTGGCAACCTTAGGATACATTAGGGTTTCATTGATTAGATTGAGTTATAGTTGTACATGGCTGCCATTGAACATAAATTAGATACTTTGATTCATTGATTGCATGTATATGGAGAATTGAAATGGTAGAGTTAGGGTTTGGGGTGAAGAAATGGGACTTTGACCATGTGATGATGAAAATAGGTATTAATGGTCAATTAGTGACCATTTAGTTCTATTTAAATAAAAAATAAAGTGTGTTGAGTGATGGGATTTGGGTTTGGTGTGGCTGCCCATGGTGACCTGCAGAATTGGACATGAGTCCAGCAGGTTTGGGCAGCCGTAACTTCAATTGTAGAGGTTCAATTGGTGCAAGGCCAATTGTACATGAAACTAGACACATAATGGCACAACTTTGGTGAAGAAACCATGCCCATAAAATCAAACCAGTTGGACCAAAAGCTTGCCCCAATCCGGGTGATCTGCAATCTGTTTCTGCAGAATGACCAAATGAACAGTGATTGTTCATTTGGCCATAACTCAATGTAGAAAGGTCCAATTGACCTGAAATTTTACCAGCAACAAGCTAAGATATAGACCAACAACTTTCATGAAGAAAACTACCCCAAATTATGACTAGAACCTATCCAACAAGGGAGTTGTATTCACTGTTCACTGCACTATAGATATGGTTAGTCCAGAAAAATTTCAATCCAGCCAGTTGTGGTTTTTGGACCATAACTTGAGCTACAGAACTCCAAATGGAGTGATTCAAAAAGGGAAATTCAACTAGACAAAATAAGGAACAACTTTCGTGTTGATTATTTTACCAAATTCCAGCTGCAAAAATGACTAATGAAACCAATACCAACATTAAGCTTACTTAACATTAAGCTTAAAAATGAGGCATGAAAACTGAAAATTCTGCTTACTTAACATTAAGCTTAAAAATGGTATTGGCAACCAATACCAACAAAATTTGAATGCAAAATGTGCTATGTTGGGAGTATTAAAACTAATGTATCTATTGTCTATGCAAAAGTCAACATTTTAGTTGACTAATGAAATGAATAGTAACATTCAAACTTGAAATTCAAAAATTGTGAAACTTAAAAGTGCAAAATGCCCTAGTAGGCCTAATGTGATTGGTTTGGATAGGTTGGCATGCCAATAGGGTTTTGATAGCAGTACTGCGTATGATGTATGGCTTCATTGTCATTCTGTGATGTGATAGCCTATGGCTATACTGATTATGATGTTTTACTTGGCTTTATGCCTTATTGCTTTTATGGCTTATTAGCCATTACATTTTGCACAAGGAGACACATTGTGACCGATGGTGTGACGGCCGAGGTACACGGTACCGGTGCTAGTTTACTCGTTTATCCAGTCTGGTCAATTTGTATAGGTTACTTGGGCATGGAAAAGTATAACTGTAATTGAACTGATTATTAAAGAAAATATGAAAATTAAATATCAGGAATGATTACAATAAAATACAAAGAAGCTCAAGATCATGAAGAAAATAATTAACAAAATGCATGAAGAAGTTAATATCATAAAACGTAATTAGCCCGCGACTAAACAATAAGTTAGTAATTATTCATTTCTTATGAACACAATAGCTAGGAAATTATTATTTTTATTTGTATATTATATTTTCTTGTATTATTGGCACCACTAAGCTTTATGCTTAGCGCGTCGCTTTTGCAACGCGTAGGTACTGAAGATTTGGACAGAGGGCCCAGTAGACCACAGATTGGGTAAGGCAGTTCAAAATTCTGCATAGTTTCCGTGTCACCTCACAGACTACAATGCATTGGTAGGACACTAGGTCCCATTTGGTATTTTGTGATTTTTGTAAATTTTGTAATTAAACTCTTATTTTATCATGTGTATTTGAAACAATGTAATATAATTTTGTATTAATGTAAGTACTTGTAATTTGTGATTATAAATAACGTATGAGAATTTATTTATGATTTGAGTCTAATGATGATGTGAAATGAATGAATGACAAATGAAGGAATTGTTAAGAAATTGTTGTAAATTGATGTGATACAAATGGAGTTTGTGATTGATTGGAAATTATTGGAAGTGTTTTTTTGTTAAACAGGTTCAGAAGAACTGTTTTTCCAATTTACAGCTGGCACTCTGCCGGATTTTCTATAAAAATCACGTAAAAGTTTAGATTTATCAAAAATTGTAAACAAATGATTTAAAAGGGATAAATTGTAATAGAAATATGAATTGGTGCTCCGGCACACTGAATGGCATAACTTGCTCGGCTACACTGTAGTCGGGTAAGGGGTGTTTGGCTTATTGAGCCAAAATCGTCTGCACCGATCTAAAAATTTTCCTAAGCATTTTCTTGGCATTATAATGCCATTGAAACCTCAATGACTCTTCTCTGGAGTCATAAAAATTATTTTATGAATTTTCTCCCAGGTTTAGGGCTCCTAGCTGGGATGACCGCAACTTCCAACTAGGTTACCCATCACTATGGCACTGGCTCATTTAACTTGGTTGTATTTTATTTCTGAAATTTTTTCTAAATTTTTCTTCTTTTTATTAGAGTTATTTATGACTCCTCACTCTAGTCTAAATATTTTTGTAGGCGTTCTAGCTGTCCGAACCAATACTAATCACCAGAACAGTAGAATGTACGGAGTAGCTAAAGTGAGGGTGTTACAATTCTTCCCCTCTAACAAAAATTTCATCCTCGAAATTTACTCGATGTAAATAGTCGAGGAGCTGCTACTTCCTTATTTTTTCACCTTACTAGAGAAAACAGATCTGCATTAGTGTTACCTCGACTCATATGAATGCAATGCATGTTATGCACACAATCTTATTTTAATCTATCGATGTCTAGGAACGCCTAAACCGTGCTCTGATACCAATAAATATGACACCCCTTACCCGACTACACTGTAGCTGAGCAAAATATGTCACACTCGGTGCCGGAGCACCCTATCTTATCTTGCTTTATTCCTTTAATCATTTTCAAGTTATTATCTTTTAATGTCAGTTATTTTTCGACAGATAAACTAATAAAGTTTCCCTTATTTTATTATCGATTGAGTTGTTTCACTATTCACCTGTTTGAAAATTTCTTAGGTATACTACGGGATCATGTTATGCCTTACAGAGGGGTAGGGTGTGACATTTACAGCCAGTATTGAGTGATCAGATCAGAATGGCTGAGTGATCAGATCAGAATGACCAGAAGTATCAAAAATTATTAGAAGAAGTCCAGCAGGGTAAGAAACCAGATTTCTCAATCAGAGATGATGGTCTACTACTACATCAGGGTAGAATGTGTGTTCCTAAAGATGTGATTTAAGGCAAATCATTTTGAAGGAAGCACATGAGTCTCCTTTTGCCATGCACCCTGGTGGCACAAAAATGTATAGAGGGCTAAGGGAGCATTACTGGTGGATGGGTATGAAAAGGAATGTGGCAGATTTTGTATCCAAATGCCTAACTTGTGAGCAAGTGAAGGCAAAGCATCAAGCACCCGCTGGGTTGTTACATCCATTACCAGTACCAGAATGGAAATGAGAGAGAATAACGATGGATTTTGTGATGGGACTTCTGAGGACACAGAAGAGTCATGATGCAGTATGGGTCATTATTGACAGACTGACTAAGTCTGCTCATTTTCTGCCAATTCGGATGGACTACGGTTTAGAAAGATTGGCCAAGTTGTACATTGATGCGATTGTGAGACTGCATAGAGTTCCAGTATCCATCGTATCAGACAGAGATCCTAGGTTCACTTCTAGATTCTGGGGTAGTCTTCAGAGAGCCCTAGGAACTAGATTGAACTTCAGTACTGCATTCCACCCATAGACAGGTGGCCAGTCTAAGAGGGTAATTCAGATCTTGGAGGACATGCTACGAGCTTGTGTGATTGAATTTGAGGGCAGTTAGGACACACACTTGCCTTTGATTGAGTTTGCTTACAACAACAGCTACCAATCAAGCATTGGGATGCCTCCATATGAAGCTTTATATGGCAAAAAATGTAGAACCCCATTATGTTGGAATGACATGGGTGAAAGAAAGATGATTGGACCTGAAATTGTTCAGCGGACTGAAGAGAAAATCAGGGTGATCAGGGATCGACTTAAGACTGCATCAGACTGTCAGAAGTCCTACATTAATTTGAAAAGAAGGGATATTGAGTATGCAGTGGGTGAGAAAGTTTTCCTCAAAGTTTCTCCTTGGAAGAGAATTATGAGATTCGGCAAAAAGGGAAAACTGAGTCCTCGTTTCATTAGGCTATATGAGGTTTTAGAAAGAGTGGGTCCTTTGGCATATCGTTTGGCACTACCTCCAGAGTTGGAGAAGATACATAATGTCTTCCATGTGTCTATGTTGAGGAGGTATCGATCAGACCCATCTCATGTACTACCAGTAGAAGAAATTGAAGTGAATCCAAACCTCACATATGAAAAAGAACCCATAGAGATTCTGGCCTATGAGGTGAAGCAGCTACGGAACAAGTAAATACTATTAGTAAAAGTGCTGTGGAACCATCGTTCGGGCCAGCAGGCTACTTGGGAACGAGAGGAGGACATGAGGAGATAGCACCCACAACTATTCAGAGATTGATACCAGGTAAAATTTCGAGACAAAATTTATTTAAAGGGGGGAGAATTGTAACACCCCTATTTATATAGCTTGGTATATTTCACTGCTTCAGCGACCGGAGTCAGTCCGGAAAATTAAGGGGATTAGAATCATACTTAAGACAACTAGATAAACCATAAACACAAATAATTAGTAATGTCCAATTAGTTAAGTATAAACAAGAAAAACAGAACATAAGAAGTTAAAAAAGCTGAGAGTCATAGCGATGGGTGACCTTCTAGGGAACGACTGCGAAGTCATTTTAAACTCAAATTTTGAACCGTAAAATGTGACGCCGCAGTCCTTAGGACCCTTATAAATGAAGGAACGGAAGCGTGAAAAACACAAGTTTATACCATTGAATTCAAAAATTTTCACCTAGGGTCACATGCATCATGCAAGATTTATTTTTATCTATTTGATTTCAAAGATAAACAACATATTAAAACTCTTTTAATATGTTTTTGGATCTGTATTTGCCATTTAAGATTTTAAAATTAATCAGATTAATTTTAGAACCCTATATTAAATCAAGAACGATTACACTAACCTCTTGATGCACTGCAGCGTGTCTGCGCCTTTGAGATTCGTTTCCAGGACACCAGATGTTGTCCCTCTAGCTTGTCCACACCAAGAACACCTATGGCAGCCCTTGAACAGCTTCTAAAGCTTTTCTATTAATTAGAAATTCAAGTTCTGCCTTTTAAGAGATTAGAGATGTAAATAGGACACTAGAAACAATTTCTAGTGTTCTTAATTCAAGAGATTGATGGCTAAACTCTTTGAATTGATGAGAGATGAAGAAGAATAGATGAAAAGCCTCAAAGTGGCATGACAAAGGAGAGGAGTGGCTGCTGGTTATTTTTTTTCTTTTCACAACCACACTTAAATAGCTAGGTTAACACATTAAACCCTTGCAACAGGTCACCCTTTGATTAACTCTAGGTTTAAGTGACCCAATCACATTGTGCCAAGTGTCAAACCTATATTTAATCTTGATTTTAATCATCTTACATGATTAGAAAACATTTGGCAAGCTTATGTGTAATCCCACGTGTCACAATCTCATGGTGCCACGTGTCACACTGTGAAATGACCAAAATGCCTCTGTGTCTTAATTTTGAGTTCTTAACCCAAAATAATTATTTTTCTTCTTCTCATTAATTTATATCAAATATAAATTAATTAATTAATCTCTATTAATTTCTCATTAATTAAATTCATATTTAAACACTTTAAATATAAATTTAACTTATACTATACATCCAATAATCTAGATTTTGTTTCAAGTCATGCTAGGGACTTTGCAATTTAATTGCGAACCAAACCTATTTAATTAATCAATTAAACTCTCTAATTAATTAATTAAAGCATATTTAAATAGGTGATAACTTTTGTATGTATGTGACTTACTAGGCTCATCACTAATTGGCAATGAGACATGATATCAACTCTTAATATCATCAGAACTTTTTCTTACCATAAATGATTTCTCTAAATCATTTTATGAACCTCATAGACCATGGTTAACACCTAGCATAGCATGCCATGGCCACCCAATTAGTAATAAGGTTTACCTTAAATGAACCTATAATCATATGTTACCATGCACTAGAATCTCTCTGTTATAAAATCCCAACTCAAGCTGGAGTCATGGTTTATGTCAAACTCCATTTGCTATGAATATTATGTTCTCTTTTAATTCCAGTTCTTGATTAAAAAGATTTTCTCATCAGAAACTCTTTTCTGAATAAATCTATTTGTCCTGGCCAGGAACTTGAAACATCAAGAACAATTAAATGAACATAGGATTTTATCTCTATTTACTTAGAGGAACAGATTCCATCTTGATCAACACCTACCTCCATATATAACTAGTAGGAGCCAACACATGCCCATATACCCATACATAGTACAAGTATGAAAGCAGTATCAAACTCAAACTACCTATATACAAGATAACTGTGCTATCTCAGGTCTAAAGATTATATGCACTGATATGATTTATAACAAAACATTGACAAGAGTAAACTCTATGTGCTTGTCATAAGTGTCACTGGTTCGGCCTACTTATCATTTATAAGTGCCTATCATGTTTGTTATATGGCATGAGACTCACCATTCCATCTTATTTATATCTCATATAAATAACTTGGGAACAAACATGAATACAATCTTTCTAGATAAGTCATGTCCTTATTATGAAGTGTTCTCGATTGTGAACCTATTTATGATACTTTGTGCTAGAAATATTGTCACTCATATTCTTAACAACTTAAGAAAAATATTTCTAACAAAATATCAATGGACCTTTTCTATTACACATAAATATATTATGTAAACGAAAAAGTGGAAATGCCTTTTATTAATAAAAATATGTACAAGATACATACTAAATGATATGCTCTAGGGCATACTACTAACAATCTCCCACTAGCACTAGAGACATTCATTACAATACCTTAGACCTATCTTCTCAAAATGTCTGTCTAACTGAGTCTGTGACATAGGCTTAGTGAATGGATCAGCTGGATTTTCAGCTGATGCCATTTTCTGCATGGCTACATCGCCTCACCCAACTATTTCTCTGATAATGTGGTAGCGCCTTTCTATGTGTTTGGATTTCTGGAGAGACCTTGGTTCCTTAGCCTGTATGACTGCTCCATTATTGTCACAGTGTAGTGGAACTGCTGACTTAATGGAAGGAACTACTATAAGTTCTGTCACGAACTTCTTTATACAAACAGCTTCCTTTGCAGCATCTGATGCAGCAATATACTCAGCCTCTGTAGTGGAATCTGCAGTCGTGCTCTGTTTGGAACTCTTCCAACTAACTGCACCTTCATTACAAATGAACACATATCCAGAGGTAGACTTTCTATCATCGATATCTAATTGGAAATCAGAATCAGTATAACCATCCAATTGCAAGTCTCCATCTCCATAAATCAAGAATAAATCCTTAGTTCTTCTCAAGTACGTAAGGATATTCTTGACAGCTATCTAGTGTCCCAAACCTGGATTGGATTGATACCTGCTAGTCAAACTAACAGCATATGCGATATCCGGCCTAGTACACAATATTGCATACATTAAACTTCCAATAGCCGAAGCATATGGAATCCTGGCTATCTTATCTCCTTCTTCAGGTGTCTTTGGAGGCATCTCTTTAGAAAGGTGGATACCATGTCTCACTGGTAACAATCCTCTCTTGGAATCAAGCATGTTAAACCTCTTTAACACCTTTTCCAAGTATAGACTTTGAGATAAACCAATTATTCTTTTCGCTCTATCTCTATAGATGCGAATCCCAAGAATATAGGTTGCCTCCCCTAAGTCTTTCATGGAGAATGTATTTGACAACCATACCTTTATAGTCATCAACATACCTGTGTCATTACCCATCAATAGTATGTCATCCACATATAAGACAAGGAAAGTGATAGCACTGTCACTAACCTTCTTATATACACATGGCTCATCCTCATTTTTTATAAAACCAAAGGATTTAATGGCTTCATCAAAACGGATGTTCCAACTCCTCGAAGCTTGTTTCAACCCATAAATGGATCGCATTAGCTTGCATACCTTGGAACCATCTTGGGATTCAAAACCCCTAAGTTGTTCCATGAAAATGTTTTCTTTAATGCATCCATTAAGAAAAGCTGTTTTGACATCCATCAGCCAAATCTCATAATCATAGTATGCAGCTATTGCTAATAAAATCCTAATTGATTTAAGCATGGCAACAGGCGAGAAAGTCTCCTCATAGTCGATTCCTTGCCTTTGGCGAAACCCTTTCGCTACTAGTCTTGCCTTATAGGTCTCTACCTTTCCATCAGAACCAATTTTCTTCTTGAAAACCCATTTGTTCCCTATAGGTACAATACCTTCAGGTGGGTCAACAAGATCCCAAACTTGATTCTTATACATGGAATCAATCTCGGATTTCATAGCATCAATCCATTTTGAAGAGTCTATATCTGATATAGCTTTTTCATAAGTAAGTGGATCATCTCCATGATCTACTTCTTCATGAGTAGACAACTCTTGTTCTTCTTCATGAAGAAAACTATATCTCACTGGTGGGTGAGATACCCAAGTTGTTCTACGAGGAACAGCTGTAGATGTTTCATCAACTGGTATAGGTTGACTAGATGGATCTATATCCATCGGATCTGTTGGTTGGTCAGAATTCTCCAATTCTAACTCTATTTGCCTTCCTTTGCCTCCTTCTTGAACAAACTGTTGTTCAAGAAATGTGGCATCTCTACTTATCACAACCTTTTGTGAAGTAGGCAAATAAAAATAATATCCAAAACTATCTTTTGGATATCCAACAAATCGACCTTTCTCTAATCTGGTCTCCAATTTATCAGTGTTCAGCTTTTTGATATAAGCTAGACAATCCCAAATCTTAACATGCTTAAGACTTGGTTTTCTTCCATGCCATATCTCATAAGGTGTGGAAGAAACTAATTTTGATGGAATCCTATTCAGAATATACAAAGCTGATTCTAATGCAAATCCCCAAAAGAAGATTGGCATATCAGTGTAGCTCATCATACTACGTACCATATCCAATAGGGTGCGATTTCTTCTTTCAGATACACCATTCAGCTGTGGCATTCCTGGAGGAGTCAGCTGAGAAACAATGCCATGCTCTCTCAAGTATTCATCAAATTCAGTACTCAAATATTCACCTCCACGATCTAATCGAAGAGCTTTAATACTCTTTCCTGTTTGATTTTCTACTTCAGATTTAAATTCTTTGAACTTTTCAAAAGATTCATGTTTGTATTTCATCAAATACAAATACCCAAACCTAGATTTATCATTAGTAAAGGTAATAAAATAATGAAAGCCCCCTCTAGCCATTTCTTTAAATGGACCACATACATCACTATGTATTAGCTTTAAAATATTTTCAGCTATTTGCCCCTGTCCAACAAAGGGTGATCTAGTTATTTTGCCATGAAGGCAAGATTCACAAGTTGGAGTAGGCTCAAAGCCCAATGAGGATAGAATCCCCATTTTCTCCAGTTTTGCAATCCTATCTTCTGCAACATGACATAACCTTAAGTGCCAAATATATTTTGAACTTGAGTTGGTTTTCACCATGGCATTACATTCTTTTAGATCACTTGCATTCAATTTGTGTTTGTCATTATTATCCAAATAATAAAGACCATCATTCATGTTATGGAAAGTCAATCACTATGTTATGGAAAGTCAATCACTATATTATTTTTCTGTATATTTTGTATTCTGTATTCCTATTTAGGATTTCTTATTTAGGATTTCTTCCTAATTAGTAGAACACAATTATAGGAATCAATTGTATATATATACCCATGTACAGATTAATTGAAATCAATAAGAATCATCTCTTTCTACATGGTATCAGAGCAGGTCATCAATCTAGGGTGACTATTTGTTCTCACTACCCATTTCGGGAGAGACCTTGGTCGCCGCCGCGTTTCAACCCGATCAACATTGCGGCGTCGTCTCAACCCCTCATTCCACCACCGTGTCTTTGTTGCGATCCAGTATAACCATTAAAGGACTTCTGAGGTTTGGCTCTCAGATCCTATTTCGGTATTTGCTTGATTTGTGATTTTGGGTTATTTTGCTGCTATAAGCACTTTGGATTAGCGTTTCGGTTAGTTTTCTTTGTCTCAAAAAATGGCAAACAATAAGAATATTATTTCTGATGTGATTCCGGTGATGACTAAGATCACGGAACACAAACTTAATGGTTCGAATTACCTGGACTGGAGTAAGACTATTAGGGTCTATTTGCGTAGCATTGATAAGGATGATCAACTTACTAAAGATCCACCCACTGATGATACACGACAAACTTGGCTAAGGGAGGATGCTCGATTGTTTTTGCAGCTTCGGAACTCGATTCATAGTGAGGTAATTAGTTTAATTAATCACTGTGAATTTGTTAAAGAATTGATGGATTACTTAGATTTTCTGTATTCTGGTAAAGGGAATATCTCCCATATTTATGATGTTTGTAAGGCATTCTACCGTGCTGAGAAAGAGGATAAGTCTCTCACGGCTTATTTTATGGATTTTAAACGGGTATATGAGGAACTTAATGTATTGTTGCCTTTTAGTCCTAATGTGAAAGTTCAGCAGGCCCAACGGGAGCAACTGGCTGTTATGAGTTTTCTTGCAGGCCTTCCTCCATAGTATGAGACTGCTAAATCTCAGATTTTCTCCAGTACTGAGATTTCCTCTTTGCATGAAACGTTCACACGGGTCCTTCGTACAGAGAGTACTCAATCTTCATAACCTGTCCGTAGTGCTCTTATTAGCCGTAATCCAAATGGACAACAGGGTAATAGAAGAGGAAGTAGAGGAGGAATTACAGCAAATGTAAGTAATCGTAATGGAGAGGCTAGTTCTAATCAGGACTCAAGAGGAGTCATTTGTTATTATTGCCATGAGTCTGGCCATACAAAATATAATTGTCCGCAACTTCAGAGAAAAAATCAGCGATCACAAATGGCAAATATGGCAGCAGAGAATTCTATAGTATCTTCCTCTGAGAAAACTGTTTTGGTATCTGCAGAGGATTTTGCACAATTTTCCCAGTATCAGGCATCTCTAAAGCCTACCAGTTCCCCTGTCACTGCGATCGCTGAGTCAGGTAAATCTACTACATGCCTTGTGTCTTCTTCATCCAAATGGGTTATTGATTCTGGTGCGACAGATCACATGACAGGTAATTCTAGTCTTCTATCTGCTTTTCAGTCTAATCTCACTTCCTCTACTGTTACTTTAGCTGATGGTTCTACTTCTTGTGTCATGGGTTCTGGAACTGCGAACCCGACTTCATCAATTTCTTTGTCTTCTATTTTGTGTCTACCAAAATTCTCTTTTAATCTACTTTCTGTTAGTAAACTTACTCATACCTTAAATTGTTTTGTTTCCTTTTTTCCTGACCAGTGTTTGTTTCAGGATCTTACGACGAAGCAGATTATTGGTAGAGAACGCGAGTCACGTGGTTTCTACATTCTGAAAAATCATGTACTGCGGTCGCTTGTTTGCTCCAGTACCTTAACACCTCTTGAAGCTCATTGTAGATTGGGTCATCCTTCTTTGTCTACCATGAAGAAGCTGTGTCCTCAATTTCAGTCTTTATCAGTACTAGAATGTGAGTCGTGTCAGTTTGCAAAACATCATCGTTTGCTTTCTGTGTCTAGAGTCAATAAATGGGCTTCATCTCCTTTTGAGGTAGTTCATTCTGATGTTTGGGGTCCTTGTTCTGTTACATCTAAAACTGGATTTCGTTATTTTGTTACTTTTGTTGATGATTACTCTCGTGTTACCTGGTTATATTTAATGAAAAATCGTTCTGAGTTGTTTTCTATCTTTTGTGCCTTTTGTAATGAAATCAAAACTCAATTTAATATTTCTGTGCGCATATTAAGAAGTGACAATGCCAAAGAACACTTTTCAGCACAATTTCAGCCTTATATGACACAAAATGGCATTCTTCATCAGTCTTCCTGTGTGGATACCCCATTCCAAAATGGCGTGGCCGAAAGAAAAAATCGTCATCTTCTTGAGGTAACTCGTGCTCTTCTTTTTCAGATGAAAGTACCTAAACACTTTTGGGCGGATGCAGTTTCCACGGCATGTTTTTTGATCAATCGTATGCCGTCTTCTGTCCTTAATGGGGATATTCCTTATACTACTTTGTTTCCTACAAAATCTTTGTTCCCTATTGAACCCCGTATTTTTGGTTGTACCTGTTTTGTGCGTGATGTTCGTCCACAGGTTACTAAATTGGATCCAAAATCTCTCAAATGTGTCTTCCTTGGGTACTCCCGGCTCCAAAAAGGGTACCGTTGTTTCTCTCCTACGCTTAATCATTATCTTGTTTCTGCAGATGTCACATTTTTTGAGTCCACTCCATTTTTTCCTCCATCATCTGTGTATGAGAGTCTGGGAGAGGAGGACGATCTCTTAATATATACTATCCAACCAATGTCTAGTACTCTCCCACAGCCTGTTCTTTCTGTCTCTAGACCTACTCGACCTCCCGTTGTTCATGTTTATTCCAGGAGATTGGAGATTCCTGACTCAGATCCTCCACCAGCTACTTCGTTGGGAGATCCTGTACCTCATACTGATCATGATTCTAATCTAGACTTACCCATTGCTCTTCGTAAAGGTAAACGTTCATGTACTTACCCTATCTCTTCTTTTGTTTCTTATAATCAATTGTCTTCTTGTTCTCGATGTTTTGTTACTTCTTTAGACTTTGTTACTATCCCTAATACTGTTAATGAGGCACTGTCTCATCCTGGCTGGTGTGTGAAGGAACGGAAGCGTGAAAAACACAAGTTTATACCATTGAATTAAAAAATTTTCACCTAGGGTCACATGCATCATGCAAGATTTATTTTTATCTATTTGATTTCAATGATAAACAACATATTAAAACTCTTTTAATATGTTTTTGGATCTTTATTTGCCATTTAAGATTTTAAAATTAATCAGATTAATTTTAGAACCCTAGATTAAATCAAGAACGATTACACTAACCTCTTGATGCAATCGCGGTGTATGTCTGCGCCTTTGAGATTCGTCTTGGGACACGGATGTTGTCCCTCTAGCTTGTCCACACCAAGAACACCTATGGCAGCCCTTGAATAGCTTCTAAAGCTTTTTCTATTAATTAGAAAATCAAAATCTGCCTTTTAAGAGATTAAAGATGTAAACAGGACATTAGAAACAATTTCTAGTGTTCTTAATTTAAGAGATTGATGGCTAATCTCTTTGAATTGATAAGAGATGAAGAAGAAGAGATAAAAACTCTCAAAGTGGCGTGACAAAGGAGTGTGGCTGCTGGTTGTGTTTTATTTTCTCATAACAACACTTAAATAGCTAGGTTAACACATTAAACCCTTGCCACATGTCACCCTTTGATTAGCTCTAGGTTTAAGTGACCCAATCACATTGTGCCAAGTGTCAAACCTATATTTAATCTTGATTTTAATCATCTTACATGATTAAAAAAAAAACATTTGGCAAGCTTATGTGTAATCCCATGTGTCACCATCTCATGGTGCCACGTGTCACACTGTGAAATGACCAAAATGCCCATGTGTCTTAATTTTGAGTTCTTAACCCAAAATAATTATTTTCTTCTTCTAATTAATTTATATCAAATATAAATTAATTAATTAATCTCTATTAATTAATTTATCATTAATTAAATTCATATTTAAACACTTTAAATATAAATTTAACTTATATTATACATCCAATAATCTAGATTTGGTTTCAAGTCATGCTAGGGACTTTGCAATCTAATTGCAAACCAAACCTATTTAATTAATCAATTAAACTCTTTAATTAATTAATTAAATCATATTTAAATAGTTGATAACTTGTGTATGTGTGTGACTTACTAGGCTCATCACTAATTGGCAATGAGACATGATATCAACTCTTAATATCATTAGAACTCTTTCTTACCATAAATGATTTCTCTAAATCATTTTATGAACCTCATAGACCATGGTTAACACCTAGCATAGCATGCCATGGCCACCCAATTAGTAATAAGGTTTACCTTAAATGAACCTATAATCATATGTTACCATGCACTAGAATCTCTCATTACAAAAATCCCAACTCAAGTTTGAGTCATGGTTTATGTCAAACTCCATTTGCTATGAATATTATGTTCTCTTTTAATTCCAGTTCTTGATTAAAAGATTTTCTCATCGAAACTCTTTTACGAATAAATCTATCTGTCTGCCAGAACTTGAAACATAAAGAACAATTAAATGAACATAGGATTTTATCTCTATTTACTTAGACGAACAGATTCCATCTTGATCAACACCTACCTCCATATATAACTAGTAGGAGCCAACACATGCCCATATACCCATACACAGTACAAGTATGAAAGCAGTATCGAACTCAAACTACCTATATACAAGATAACTGTGCTATCTCAGGTCTAAAGATTATATGCACTGATATGATTTATGACAAAACATTGACAAGAGTAAACTCCATGTGCTTGTCATAAGTGTCACTGGTTCGGCCTACTTTTCATTTATAAGTGCCTATCATGTTTGTTATATGGCATGAGACTCACCATTCCATCTTATTTATAACTCATATAAATAACTTGGGAACAAACATGAATACAATCTTTCTGGACAAGTCATGTCCTTATTATGAAGTATCCTCGATTGTGAACCTATTTATGATACTTTGTGCTAGAAATATTGTCACTCATATTCTTAACAACTTAAGAATAATATTTCTAACAAAATATCAACGGACCTTTTCTATTACACATAAATATATTATATAAACAGAAAAGTGGAAATGCCATTTATTAATAAAATATGTACAAGATACATACTAAATGATATGCTCTAGGGCATACTACTAACAATCTCCCACTAGTACTAGAGCCATTCATTACAATATCTTAGACCTATCTTCTCAAGATGTCGGTCTAACTGAGTTTGTGACATAGGCTTAGTGAATGGATAAGCTGGATTTTTAGCTGATGATATTTTCTGCATTGCTAAATCGCCTTGCCCAACTATATCTCCGATAATGTGGTAGTGCCTTTCTATGTGTTTGGATTTTGGGTGAGACCTTAGTTCCTTAGCCTGTATGACTACTCCATTGTTCTCACAGTGTAATGGAACTGCTGACTCAATGGAAGGAACTACTGTAAGTTCTGTCACGAACTTTTTAATCCAAACAGCTTCCTTTGCAAAGATTCGATGCAAAGAATATACTCGACCTCTGTAGTGGAATCTCTGATCGTGCTCGCTGTTGGAACTCTTCCAACTGACTGCACCTCCATTACAAATGAACACATATCCAGAGGTAGACTTTCTATCATCGATATCTGATTGGAAATCAGAATCAGTATAACCATCCAATTGCAAGTCTCCACCTCCATAAATCAAGAATAAATCCTTAGTTCTTCTCAAGTACTTAAGAATATTCTTGATGCTATCGATGTTCCAAACCCGGATTGGATTGATACCGCTAGTCAAACTAATAAAGATATGCGATATCCGGCCTAGTACACAACATTGCATACATTAAACTTCCAATAGCCGAAGCACATGGAATCCTAGCCATCTTATCTCTTTCTTCAGGTGTCTTTGGAGACATCTCTTTAGAAAGATGGATACCATGTCTCACTGGTAACAATCCTCTCTTGGAATCAAGCATGTTAAACCTCTTTAACACCTTTTCCAAGTATAGACTTTGGGATAAACCAATTATTCGTTTCGCTCTATCTCTATAGATGCGAATCCCAAGAATATAGGTTGCCTCCCCTAAGTCTTTCATGGAGAATGTATTTGACAACCATACCTTTATAGTTGTCAACATACCTGTGTCATTACCCATCAATAGTATGTCATCCACATATAAGACAAGGAAAGTGATAGCATTGTCACTAACCTTCTTATTTACACATGGCTCATCCTCATTTTTGATAAAACCAAAGGATTTAATGGCTTCATCAAAACGGATGTTCCAACTCCTCGAAGCTTGTTTCAACCCATAAATGGATTGCTTTAGCTTGCATACCTTGGAACCATTTTGGGATTCAAAACCCTTAAGTTGTTCCATGAAAATGTTTTCTTCAATGTATCCATTGAGAAAAGCTATTTTGACATCCATCTGCCAAATCTCATAATCATAGTACGCAGCTATTGCTAATAAAATCCTAATTGATTTAAGCATGGCAACAGGCGAGAAAGTCTCCTCATAGTTGATTCCTTGCCTTTGGCGAAACCCTTTCGCTACTAGCCTTGCTTTATAGGTCTCTACCTTTCCATCAGAACCAATTTTCTTCTTGAAAACCCATTTGTTCCCTATAGGTACAATACCTTCAGGTGGGTCAACAAGATCCCAAACTTAATTCTTATACATGGAATCAATCTCGGATTTCATAGCATCAATCCATTTTGAAGAGTCTATATCTGATATAGCTTTTTCATAGGTAAGTGGATCATCTCCATGATCTACTTCTTCATGAGTAGACAACTCTTGTTCTTCTTCATGAAGAAAACCATATCTCACTGGTGGGTGAGACACCCTGGTTGTTCTACGAGGAACAGCTGTAGATGTTTCATCAACGGGTATAGGTTGACTAGATGGATCTATATCCATCTGATCTGTTGGTTGGTCAGAATTCTCCAATTCTAACTCTATTTGCCTTCCTTTGCCTCCTTCTTGGACAAATTGTTGTTCAAGAAATGTGGCATCTCTACTTATCACAACTTTTGTGAAGTAGGCAAATAAAATAATATCCAAAACTATCTTTTGGATATCCAACAAATCGACCTTTTACGATCCGGTCTCCAATTTATCGGTGTTCACTTTTGATATAATTTGTCGACAACCCCAAATCTTAACATGCTTAAGACTTGGTTTTCTTCCATGCCATATCTCATAAGGTGTGGAAGAAACTGATTTTGATGGAATCCTATTCAGAATATACAAAGCTGATTCTAATGCAAATCCCCAAAAGGAGATTGGCATATCAGTATAGCTCATCATACTACGTACCATATCCAATAGGGTACGATTTCTCCTTTCAGATACACCATTCAGCTGTGGCATTCCTGGAGGAGTCAGCTGAGAAACAATGCTATGCTATCTCAAGTATTCATCAAATTCAGTACTCAAATATTCACCTCCACGATCTGATCGAAGAGCTTTAATATTCTTTCCTGTTTGATTTTCTACTTCAGATTTGAATTCTTTGAACTTTTCAAAAGATTCATGTGTGTATTTCATCAAATACAAATACCCAAACCTTGATTTATCATCAGTAAAGGTAATAAAATAATGAAAGCCCCCTCTAGCCATTTCTTTAAATGGACCACATACATCACTATGTATTAGCTCCAAAATATTTTCAACTCTTAGCCCCTGTCCAACAAAGGGTGATCTAGTCATTTTGCCCTGAAGGCAAGATTCACAAGTTGGAGTAGGCTCAGAGTCCAATAAGGATAGAATCCCCATTTTCTCCAATTTTGTAATCCTATCTTCTGCAACATGACATAACCTTAAGTGCCAAATATATTTTGAACTTGAGTTGGTTTTCACCACGGCATTGCATTCATTTAGATTGCTATACTCTGGCCAGTGGAAACACTTTCTTACTGGCAATGGAAACACTTTCCTATTGGCAGTGGAAACACTTTCCTTTGCCTTCATCAGCTTTAGTCTTCCTTTTTTGTTTAGCTATTTTCTTAGAAGGACCAGGAATCTGAGGTTTCTTTTTGTTATTGCCCTTCTTCTTGTTGGACTTTCCAGTAGAAGAAGATGCAACCAAAGCTACCTCTTTTCCTTTATTGCCTGGCATATTCTTTTGGGCAATAACCAGCATGTTGAGTAAACCAGCTAAGGTGCATTCCTGTCTAGTCATATGGAAATTTGTCACAAAATTCCCAAAAGACTCAGGAAGGGACTGAAGGATCAAATCCGTCTGTAGTTGGAAATCCATGTTAAAGTCAAGATGTTCCAACTGCTCAATCATCCGAATCATCTTGTGGACATGATCCCCAACATTCTGTCCCTCAGACTTCCTCATACGGAATAGCTGTCTAGATATCTCTTACCTAGCATTCCTGCTGTGCTCACCATACAACTCTTGTAGGTGAAGGAGGATCTCACTCACTCTGCATGTTCTCATGTTGCTTCTGTAACTCATCACTCATGGAAGCAAGCATGTAACACTTAGCTCTCATATCATGCTCCTTCCACTTGTCCAAAGTTTCATGTTCCTCTTGTGTGGCCTCTGGAGGTAAGGGACCAGGAACATTTGAATCTAGAACATATCCTATATGTTCAAGGTTCAGGACAAGTTTCAAATTTCTTAGCCAATCGCATGATTAGGTCTGTCACAACCTATTGTGATCAAGTATGCTTCCAAGGATATTGGATGGTGGTGGTTGTTTTGTGCTCATTTTTATCAGAAAATTAACTGCAGAAAATAACCAGATTAATTAGTAAATGTATCATGTAATTAACCAAAATGATTATGGTCTTTTAATCAAATTGGTCCTCCCACTAACTTACCGAATCCTACACTTCCAAAGTAGAAAACGGAAATCCTAGTTGGATGGATTTCTAGTGGGTGATTGAATTCTTATAATTCTATTGATCATCCTCAGGTACATCCATTATTGGAATTACAATAAACTATAAGTGAGCAACTCTTTGCCCATCACATCTCATGTGAGGTTCAATCCTTTACCTAGCCCCTAATGCTCAAAATCTCAGGTACATCCATTATTGACTTATCTTGCATTAGTTAAGTTGATCCCATTGAGCCAGTAATTATGCAAACAATTTTAATGTCCTCAGGTACATCCAATATTGGCCACTAAACCATTTACATATTTACAACATCTCATGCTTAACAATTATTCTTAAGAAAATCTCTTAAATTAATTGCATCTCATGCAACTATTTAAAATTTCTTAAAATAATTGCACCGATGGAGGGCCTATGTTATAATTACTTTAATTATAGCATTTCCAACTTAATCATTTGTT
This sequence comes from Hevea brasiliensis, assembly GCF_030052815.1. Taxonomy (NCBI): domain Eukaryota; kingdom Viridiplantae; phylum Streptophyta; class Magnoliopsida; order Malpighiales; family Euphorbiaceae; genus Hevea; species Hevea brasiliensis. Next base: position 36,003,970 of record NC_079497.1, on the reverse strand, counting down.
TGGAAGATTTTATGGTCATTTTAATTACTATTAAGGTCTCACTTTGCATATTATCCATTTAGCATGCATATATCATATAATTGCATACATTCCCATACATCTCATGCATTCATGGATAAGCAGTAAATATGGTATGATCATGGCCTTTCTAAGGGATTCAATTCTGAGCCACCAAGAATTGAATCAGGGCATTCCTAAGTGCATTTCATTCATTCATTTTACAAGAGTTGCTGAAGGAGTACATAATCAACACTTGATCTTGAATTCCTCCCACTGGTCCCACCAATGCTCTTGACCTCCTTGAACTTCTTGCAATCTAATATTACATAGTAATCCTTGGCATACCAAGGCGAATTTACAAGAACATAAATAAATGAAATTACAACCCAAAAATTATTACAAACTTAATAATACATGCCCAAAATAAATTAAAATAAATTAATTAATTTACAATCCCAAAGAAACATAAAAGAAATAAATCCAATCACATTGGTCTTTTATAGTCCATGATCATCCATCATGCATATCACTATTTAACAATTAAATAAAATATACATACTTAAATTAAATTGAATATCTCATATTCAACTTAAAATTCCATATTTGAATATGATTCAAATAAATTTAAAAATTCAGATTTGAATCTCATTCAAACAAATTTAAAAATTCATATTTGAATCCCATTCAAACAACTTTAAAAATTCAGATTTGAATCACATTCAAACATTTTTTAAAAAATCATATTTGAATCACATTCAAACATTTTTTAAAAAATCAGATCTGAATTTTATTCAAACAATTTTTAAAAATCATATTTAAATATGATTCAAACAACTTTAAAAATTCATATTTGAATCACATTCAAACAACTTTTAAAATTCAGATTTGAAACGCATTCAAATAATTTTTAAAATTCTGATTTGAATCATAATTTAATTATGTGATTAAAATTCTAATTAAACAATTTAATTAGACATAGGATGAGCTTTCAGATCATACAAAAATTGTAAATTAAAAAGCAAACCTTGCGCCACCTTGAAGAACCATTGTTGCCGCCACCAATGGTGGCTTCACCTTATGTGCCGCCACACATCCATTGCAACCAGCAATGGATCAATCATCTCATGATCAAATCACACAATTAAATCATATAATCAACAATCTAAATGGCAAATCTAGTGGCTCTGATACCAATGAAGGAACGAAAGCGTGAAAAACACAAGTTTATGCTATTGAATTCAAAAATTTTCACCTAGGGTCACATGCATCATGCAAGATTTATTTTTATCTATTTGATTTCAATGATAAACAACATATTAAAAACTCTTTTAATATGTTTTTGGATCTGTATTTGCCATTTAAGATTTTAAAATTAATCAGATTAATTTTAGAACCCTAGATTAAATCAAGAACGATTACACTAACCTCTTGATACATTGCAGCGTGTCTGCGCTTTTGAGATACATCTTCAGGACACCAGATGTTGTCCCTCTAGCTTGTCCACACCAAGAACACCTATGACAGCCCTTGAATAGCTTCTAAAGCTTTTTCTATTAATTAGAAATTCAAGTTCTGCCTTTTAAGAGATTAGAGATGTAAACAGGACACTAGAAACAATTTCTAGTGTTCTTAATTTAAGAGATTGATGGCTAATCTCTTTGAATTGATGAGAGATGAAGAAGAATAGATGAAAAGCCTCAAAGTGGCGTGACAAAGGAGAGGAGTGGCTGCTGGTTATTTTTTTCTTTTCATAACCACACTTAAATAGCTAGGTTAACACATTAAACCCTTGTCACAAGTCACCCTTTGAATAGCTCTAGGTTTAAGTGACCCAATCACATTATGCCAAGTGTCAAACCTATATTTAATCTTGATTTTAATCATCTTACATGATTAAAAAACATTTGGCAAGCTTATGTGTAATCCCACGTGTCACAAACTCATAGTGCCATGTGTCACACTGTGAAATGACCAAAATGCCCCTGTGTCTTAATTTTGAGTTCTTAACCCAAAATAATTATTTTTCTTCTTCTCATTAATTTATATCAAATATAAATTAATTAATTAATCTCTATTAATTTCTCATTAATTAAATTCATATTTAAACACTTTAAATATAAATTTAATTTATACTATACATCTAATAATCTAGATTTGGTTTCAAGTCATGCTAGGGACTTTGCAATTTAATTGCAAGCCAAACCTATTTAATTAATCAATTAAACTCTTTAATTAATTAATTAAATCATATTTAAATAGGTGATAACTTGTGTATGTGTGTGACTTACTAGGCTCATCACTAATTGGCAATGAGACATGATATCAACTCTTTATATCATTAGAACTCTTTTTTACCATAAATGATTTCTCTAAATCATTTTATGAACCTCATAGTCCATGGTTAATACCTAGCATAGCATGCCATGACCACCCAATTAGTAATAAGGTTTACCTTAAATGAACCTATAATCATATGTTACCATGCACTAGAATCTCTCTGTTACAAAATCCCAACTCAAGCTGGAGTCATGGTTTATGTCAAACTCCATTTGCTATGAATACTATGTTATCTTTTAATTCCAGTTCTTGATTAAAAAGGTTTTCTCATCAGAAACTCTTTTCTGAATAAATCTATCTGTCCTGGCCAGGAACTTGAAACATCAAGAACAATTAAATGAACATAGGATTTTATCTCTATTTACTTAGAGGAACAGATTCCATCTTGATCAACACCTACCTCCATATATAACTAGTAGGAGCCAACACATGCCCATATACCCATACATAGTACAAGTATGAAAGCAGTATCAAACTCAAACTACCTATATATAAGATAACTGTGCTATCTCAGGTCTAAAGATTATATGCACTGATATGATTTATGACAAAACATTGACAAGAGTAAACTCCATGTGCTTGTCATAAGTGTCACTGGTTCGGCTTACTTATCATTTATAAGTGCCTATCATGTTTGTTATATGGCATGAGACTCACCATTCTATCTTATTTATATCTCATATAAATAACTTGGGAACAAACATGAATACAATCTTTCTAGATAAGTCATGTCCTTATTATGAAGTATCCTCGATTGTGAACCTATTTATGATACTTTGTGCTAGAAATATTGTCACTCATATTCTTAACAACTTAAGAATAATATTTCTAACAAAATATCAATGGACCTTTTCTATTACACATAAATATATTATGTAAACGGAAAAGTGGAAATGCCTTTTATTAATAAAAATATGTACAAGATACATACCAAATGATATGCTATAGAGCATAGTACTAATAATAAACACAGTGTAAAAGAGAAAATCATGAAAAAAAACTGTTAAGCCAGTTAAATAATTAGGTCAGGGAGCCAGACGAAATATGAAATTAATTGCAAACCGGGATGAACCGGCGTGGGGCAATTTGGTCATTTGACCCTGAGAGCTGACTCCTGACCTAACTGTCAAATAAAATCGGAAAAAAAAAAACTTCGGGATCGAGAATTAAAGTAAAGAACTAACAGAAAAAAAAAAGAGAAAATGAAAAAGTTAAAAAGGTGTAGGGACATGACATCATGCATGACATCATGCATGATGCCATAAATCCCATAATTTATAAATCAAGTAAAATGAATTGTGGTCTTTCATAAGATATAAAAAAAGAAAGGAAAAGAAAAAAAAAAATCAATTGGTCTTCTCTCCCAAAGTTCCCGCCTCCCATCCTTCTCTCTCCCTCACCATTGCAAACCTCCATTAAAGCTTGCTTCAAGATTTGAAACCACCATTAAACCTCAAATCCTTCCATACTTGCTTCACAAAAACTTGATTTAGTCACTTGAGAAGACGCTTGGTCACCAAAGAAAGAAGAAAAGAAGAGGGAAATTAGAGAACTCAAATTCAAATTGAGGTAAATGCAATTTCAAGTTTAGATTCTTATTGAATTCATGAATTTAAGTTTATGTGTGGTGAAATTGCATGAGAAATAAAGGAAATCATGCTTAAATAAGGGAAGAGAGAATGTGGCAGCCATGAAACCCTAAGGTTTTGATGGTATTTAGTTAGGTTAAACATGAAATCTTTGTGAATAGATGTTATATATGTGAATTGTATATTTAGATTACATGAATTGTGAAGATTGGACAAACTTAGGGTTTTGGACATTAGGGTTTAGAGACCAAAAATGTTATAAACTTGTAAATGGTTTCTTTGACCTAATGTGAAGTGAGAAATGGTCATTTGTGACCTAATTAAGTGTGTTAGAAGTGTTTGAATCAAAGCCAAATTCGGATTGGGTATGTAGCATGACCAAAAGTTAATTTTAAGGGACCAAAAATGAAATTTTACAAGTCCAATTATTATGGGACCAATTGGGAATGAAAATAGGCACTAAATGACACAATTTTCATTCAGGAAGCATGCGTAAAAAGTGACCAAAACCTAGTGAACAAATTGAACAAAGTTGGAAAATTGCAGGCTGCCCTGTATAAACTGACCAAATGAACAGTGTTTGTTCATTTGGTCATAACTCGAATTAGGCAGGTAAAAATGACCTGAAATTTTATCAGTGGTTAGATGAGATATAGACCTAAAACTTTCATTAAGAACACAAACCCAAATTATGCCATTAACCCATTCAAATTATTGAGCAAATTGAGCCACTGAATCTGCAAAACTGCAGATTAGCCATATGAACAGTAAAGTTTCAATGGCTACAACTCTCTCTAGAAAACTCTGATTTAGGTGATTCTGGAACCGATGGAAATCTAAGATATAGTAGAACATTTCATATGGAGAACAATAGACCAAATTATGGACTTAACTTGATCAAATTGCTAAACGAAGTTGGAGCAATAAATCTGCAGAACTAAATTTTACAGCATGAATAGTAACTATATTTTGGCTATAACTTGAGCTACAAAACTCCAATTGGAGTGATTCAAAAAGAAGAATAAACTTAAGACAATAGGGAACATTTTCTATGAATAAAGTTTTGCCAAATTCCAACAGTAAAAAGACGAATGAAACAGTGCAACTTAGGACTCCAAAACTGAAAATTGGCAATTTTGCCTAAAAGACCTAAGTTTTGAGAAAATGACCAAAACCAACAAATTTAGTGACCAAAATGTGGCATGTGGGTGAAGTTGGAGTTCCCATACCTATTAAGCCTTAGAAAGTCAACAATTTGACTTGAATAGTGTAGTGAATAGTAACTCGAAACACAAAAATTTCAAGAACGTCGAGTTTAACACGTTAGAGCTAGGTAAAAGTAAAGCTAAATTTATTTTGGGTTTATGTTAAGTTCTAGTATTGAAACATTGTAAAATTTTGTGTTTTAGTTGGAAAGAATACCGGGAAAGAACCTGAGGAACCGAATCGAGGCCAAGAGGCGACTTTCTTGAGGTTTGTGCACAACGTGTAATTTTTGTAAATTGTTTGCTGCATATTATTTTGAATGATTTGAAAAAGTGAATTGAGACATTATTTATGATGCTTTAATCGAAATTGTTGAAAGTTATTGTGTATATTTGAAATGACAATGTTTAGCAAATTGTTAATATAAGTTTTGAAACCAAAGTATCATGACCATATATTTGAACACCTCACTAGCACAACTAGTGGGGGTAATTAGTTTCGAATTTTGATTCCTTCTCTGGAAAAGTATTGAGGTGTGCCAGTAGAAGAGGATGTGAATGGATATCTATATATTTGAGCTAGCTACCCTTGTGATGTGATTTCTCTTTAGCCTCTAGCTATTGAGATTCTATTTATTTCGAATGGCATGATCTAACTGTGGGTTTTATGAAATGTGATTTGATACTTCAAAATGAAATTGTTTGGGATTAAAATCTCATAATGCATGATTTGTATTTAATATTCATATTCAGTCAAATTTTTGAATAAATGTAATTCAAGTTCTGCATAAAGATTATTTTAGTATGTTGTTCACCACTGAGTCCTAGTACTCAGCGATAGCTTCTACTGCTGTCGCAGATACAGAGACTACAGGAGCAGCAGACTGAGCTGCTGAGGTGTGATGAGCAATCAGCTTGAAGTCATTAGGTATAATTTATAACCTAATTATAAATATTTCTTTTGATGTATGTATTGCATATAAATGTATGGACATGTAAAGGGGTCTTGAGCAGCTTGTACAAAATTTGTATGAAGTTTGTAATAAAGTTTAGTTTGTATTTCTATTGATGTAAATTTTGCAAAGATGTATATAAATTGTTCTGTCTCTAATGAAAAATGAGTGAAACTATTTTATTTAATTTGAATGAAATGTATTGCTAGTATTTTGAGGATTATTGAATTTTGAACTTGAGAAATTGATCGAAATGATTGTGGAGTTGTTGAAATGGATTGACTTTGATTGTGAAATTTAAGTAGTTGTTGAGAAAACATTTTTAGAAGTGCTTTTTACACGTATTTGAAGAACTGGTTTCTCAAAATACAGACAGAATTCTATCATAATTTTTATAAAATTTGCAGAAAAATAAAATGGACCAAAAATATTAACTAGATTTACTTTTAATTATATGTTTTAAATACCTATTAGAAAATGCTCACCACTTGTCAAAAGTAAGAAAATTGTTTAAAATCTCTTGTAGGGTACTTAATGAGTTATCGGTAGGTGAAGTTCGGTAGTTCATTAGGTATTCTTCGGGATCATGTTATGCCTTATAGAGGGGTAAGGTGTGACACTAATGGGTTCACTGTACCCTTAAATTCTACTGCCCCATACTTCATTAACTTTTCATATTATCTGGCTGGAGGTGGTGGTTACACTGGAGGTGGTGGTTGCACTGGAGGTGCTTGTATTGGAGATTGGACTGGTACATTGCTAGCCATTTGTTGAAATAGTATAGCCATCTGCTAAGCAAATTGAGTAGGAAACTGCAGAGGGGGATTTGGTGCAGCTGACCCACCGGCATTCTGAGGAGCTGGGGGTCCCCCTGTGCCTTAGCTGCAACTGACTGCTCTACTAAATGATCCCCTTCTTCCATTTTAATTCATGGAGATTTCTACTCCTTGACATCCAACACAAGGAGATTTCTCTCCATTAGTTCATATTTATGATGTAATGCACTATATGTATCAATCAATGACATTTGAGTAGTTGTACTAATTAAGAAAATTTTTCAAAATCACAATTCAAAACTTATATTAAAAACATGCTCTGATACTACTAAAACATGTCACACCTTACCCCTCTATAAGACATGACATGATCCCATTGTATACCTAATAAATTATCGAACTTCATCTACCAATAATCTATTCAATATACTACAAGGGATTTTTGTCACACTTTACCACTCTGTAAGATGTGGCATGATCCTATAGTATACTTAATAAATTATCGAACTTCGTGTAACGGTCGGGCTCCAACTACTAGAGGACTTGTCCGCTTTGGCCATAAGCCTCACGGTTTTGTCTCATAGGTGGAATGGAGAACTTCCCAGGAGGTCACCCATCCTAGGATTTCTCTCAAGCGAGAACGCTTAACCTTAGAGTTCTTCCAACTCTCTAGGCCATTCCACCAAAAGGCGCCTCTAGTGATTAGTTCCCCCATTTTATATATCATTACTTTTTGAACCCAAGACCATCTCTGTGCTTTGCCGATGTGAGATTTGCCTAAGGGACCTGCCCACATCGGTAAAGCATAGAGATGGTCTTGGGTTCAAAAAGTAATGATATATAAAATGGGGGAACTAATCACAAGAGGCGCCTTTTGGTGGAATGGCCTGTAGAGTTGGTAGAACTCCAAGGTTAAGTGTGCTTGCTTGAGAGAAATCCTAGGATGGGTGACCTCCTGAGAAGTTCTTCATTCCACCTATGGGACAAAACCGTGAGGCTTATGGCCAAAGCGGACAATTCCTCTAGTGGTTGGAGCCCGACTGTTACAATTGGTATCAGAGTCGCTCGCGTGTCCTCTTGAGCGATGGTGGGGCAAACCTCAGCGAGGACGTTGAGTCCTAAAAGGGGGTGAGAAAGGTCCCTTAGGCAAATCTCACATCGGCAAAGAACAGAGATGGTATTGGGTTGAAAAAGTAATGATATATAAAATGAGAGAACTAATCACTAGAAGCGCCTTTTGGTGGAATGGCCTGGAGAGTTGGAAGAAATCCAAGGTTAAGCATGCTCACTTGAGAGAAATCCTAGGATGGGTGACCTCCTGGGAAGTTCTCCATTCCACCTATGGGATAAAACCGTGAGGCTTATGGCCAAAGCGGACAATTCCTCTAGTGGTTGAGTTCAATCGTTACAATTGGTATTAGAGCCAGGTTTCGATCCTGGGACCTGTGGGTTATGGGCCCACCACGCTTCCGCTGTGCCACTCTAATTTGTTCCTCAGCTGTTTTACCTCATATGCCAAGATCTTTATGGGCTCTTAATCATATGTTTGGAGCCCAATCGTTACAATTGGTATCAGAGCTGCTCACGTGTCCTCTTGAGCGATGGTGGGGCAAACCTCAATGAGGACGCTGAGTCTTGAAAGGGGGGGAGAAAGGTCCCTTAGGCAAATCCCACATCGGCAAAGCACAGAGATGGTCTTGGGTTCAAAAAGTAATAATATATAAAATGGGAGAACTAATCACTAGAGGCGCTTTTTGGTGAAATGGCTTGGAGAGTTGGAAGAACTCCAGGGTTAAGCGTGCTCGCTTGAGAGAAATCCTAGGATGGGTGACCTCCTGGGAAGTTCTCCATTCCACCTATAGGATAAAACTGTGAGGCTTATAGCCAAAACAGACAACTTCTCTAGTGGTTGGAGCCCGACCGTTACACTTCGCCTACTGATAATCTATTAAATATACTACAAGAGATTTTGGCAAAACAATTTCAATTTAGAGTTTGGCGTGTTGATAAAATTTAATTTAAGTATTTTTAATTCAAATATGTGTCAAAATTTATTTAGAAATAATTAGGCATTTTTATAATTTTGCGGAAAATCCGCGTGGTGATGGCTAAAACTAGGTAAAAACAGTTCTTTAAACTTGTTGAAAAATAATTTATAAAAATATTTCATATCCAATTGGAACTCAATCAACTCAAATCGTCTCATCTCATTCTCAACAAATCTCATCATATAGAAAATAATTCATCATTTACAAGACCCAGAAAGAAATTTAAATATTTGCATTCATTGAGGTAACAAAATTAATACTACAAAAATTTACATGAAAATAAAATCTCAAAATAATTTTACATTGATTACAATCCTAAAATTTTATTACAAATTTTTTTTTCTGTACAACTGCTCGAATTTAATTGCATATAAATAGCTACATGATTACATCAAAATCTAATGTACAAGGGTATACTTATGATATAACCGAAGACAATCCCAACACTACTTCAAGTCACAGCTTGAAGAAATCTCACTCGGCTGCTCTATCCTTTCTTTCACCTGTGACAGCATACAAAGCTAATGTTGAGCAGTGAACTCAATGGTGCACAACTAATAATTTAAAATTTAATAAAAAACATACTTTGGCAAATCATAACAAAAAGCTTGAAATATTCAAATTCTTCATAATTTATAAAACCAAAGTCAATATTTTCCATCATGCAAATCATTTGTTTGATTGACAATTTGATCAAATAATTACAATTTACCAAATCCAAATAAAGCATTTAAAATACTCTCATTTTTCTTGATCAAAGAAAACAATATAATATATTCAACCATTTGCAAGCATTTGTTTCAATCACCTTTTCAGCAAAATATGCACAATTTAAGTGTGACACCCCTTACCCGTCTATAGTGTAGCCGAGCAAGGCGTGCCACATTCGGTGCTGGAGCACCCTATCTTGTCTTATCGTGTGCATTATTAATTTTATTTCCATTTAAATCATAATATCCCATGTGTGAAAACTTTTTTTTTATCACATTTTATTCTTATGGAGACCCAGACAGAGTCTCCTCTGTTTTATTAGTGTATGGCGAGTTCCATTATTTACCTGTTAAACACAGTTTCATACATCATATAATTTTTCCATGCATCATATCATTGTTCATATCATTTTTAAAAAATATGTTTCATCTACTCATATAAAATTCATATACAATAATTTATAAGTTATTTACAATCTCAAAATGATTTACACCATTTAATTATGCACAATGAACAAAATATAAAGCCAAATACACATGGGCCCAACCAAAATTAGACTGCTGAGGTGACACATCACACTGCTGCAAGATTTGCTCTAACTCATTATCTGGACTGGTCCTGCTCACCAGTACCTGTGCGATGGAAAAATCAACGTGCTAAGCATAATGCTTAGTGGTGCATAAAATAAAGAGAAATAAACTAAATAATTAAAAATAATTATTTTATGTATAATTTCATAAGGAAATGTAAATTCTATAAATTTTTAGTCATTTACATGTTTATTGAACTTTGTGAGCAATTAAGTTAATCAGGATCTTTTCTGCTCATTTATCTCATATTCAGTCTTATTGAATTCATATTTGTGATCTCTTCATATAATTATTTAATTTTAAAACTTATCAATCATATCTGTGCCCAAGTAACCTATGATAGACTATAGAGACTGGATACATAGGAGTATACTAGTTAGACATTCGTATGTCTATCAAGTATACATCAGTCATATCAGGCACAAGGCCAACGAACAGGCATAAAGCCATAAATCATAATAGGCACAATGGCCAACGGGCAGGCATAAGCCTATAGAACAACCATATTAGATAGATATTGTGTAACACCCCTTACCCGTCTACACTGTAGCCGAGCAAGATATGCCACGCAGTGTATCAAAACACCCTATTTTAATTCAATCATTTTTTTCCCTAATTTATTTTTTTTTTCATAGCTATGAAGTAAAATTTATGAAATATAATTCATTTAAGTCATTTATTGAAATTATAATTTATTTGAGGTTTCAAAAATTTTATAGAAAATCCGGCAGAGTACTAGCTAAAAATGGAGAAAACAGTTCTTCGGAACCTGTGAAAAACACTTCCAAACTCTTCAACCAATCCCAAACTCCATTTCATCATCAAAATCTCAATATTTTTCAACAACATTTCCATTTCTCAGTCATTCATTTCTCATGGTATTCATATACAAGCAATAAATAAATACTCAATTTTCCATTCATAAACACAATTTTCACTATTTACATTAACAGCAAAATACATTACATAAGTCTCAATTACACAAGAGAAAATAAAAGTTACTTACAAAATACCAAAATGAAACCTAGTGTCCTACCAATGCACTGAAGATGGTGAGGTGACACGGACACTATGCAGAGCTGCAGGAGGTGTCACAAAGTCTGTGGTCTACTGGGCTCTCGGTCAGTATCTCCAGAACCTACGCGTGGCAAAAGCAATGTGCTAAGCAAAAATGCTTAGTGGTGCCAAAAATAAAATAAAAAGAAATAAAAAAAATAAATATGCAGTGAATGTATTGATGTCTCATTGCAAAAAAATTTTCGATGAGTATTTGTAGTCATACTTATTTTGTACTGGTTATATTCATTATTTCATTAAATTTATCCACTTTCATTTTTGGTTGCCCAAGTAACCTATCTTTGGATAGTAATTTGGATAAGCAATTAGCGCCTTGGGTATCAAGTACCTCGGGCGTCACTGTCGGTCACATATGTGTCTCCGGTGTGTGAGCAGCTAATAAGCTGTAATAACATTAGGCACGAGGCCAAGTATCAACATAATGTCAGAATGGCTAAAAGCCTTAAAATCACAGAATGGCATAATGCCATGTGCAGTACTACTAACTGAACCCTATTGGCATGCCAAGCTATCCAAACCAATCTTGTTATGTATACTAGGGCATTTTACACTTTTGAGTTTTACAATTTTTGAATTTCAAGTTTTGGTGTTACTATTCACTTCATTAGTCAACCAAAATGTTGACTTTTGCATAGACAATAGGTACATTGGTTTTAATACTCCCAACATACCACATTTTGCATTCAAAATCTGTTGGTATTGGTTGCCAATACCATTTCTAAGCTTAAAGTTAATTGAGCAGAATTTTCAGTTTTCATACCTTATATTTACTATTCCATTAGTCATTTTTGCATTGGGAATTTGGCAAAATGATCAACATGAAAGTTGTTCCTTATTTTGTCTAGTTGAATTTCCTTTTTCAAATCACTCCATTTGGAGTTTTGTAGCTCAAGTTATAGTCCAAAAACCATAACTGGTCGGATTAGAATTTTTCTGGACTGACCATATCTACAGTGTAGTGAATAGTGACTGTAACTCACTTGTTGGATAGGTTCTGGTCATAATTTTGGTTGGTTTCTTCATGAAAGTTGTTGGTCTATATCTCAACTTGTTTCTAGTAAAATTTCAGGTCAATTGGACCATTCTACACTGAGTTATGGTCTGTTCATTTGGTCATTCTGCAGAAACAGACTGCAGGTCACCGGGATTGGGGCAAGCTTTTGGTCCACTTGATTTGGTTTTATGGGCATCGTTTCTTCACCAAAGTTGTGCCATTATGTGTCTAGTTTCATTTCCAATTGGCTTTGTACCAATTGAACCTCTACAATTCAAGTTATGGCTGCCCAAACCTGCTGGACTCATGTCTAATTCTGCAGGTCACCTAGGGCAGCTACACTAAACCTAAATTCCATCACTAAACACACTTCATTTCTTGTTTACCAATAACCAAATGGTCACTAATTGACTATTAAAACTCACTATCATCATTACATAATCAAAGTCTCAATTTCATGCTCAAACCCTAACTCCAATTTCCAATTCATGGCATACACACACCAAACTCATACCAAATCACTTTATCCATCATCTATACTCATCAATAACATAATTAAGCCACTTAATTTCATCAAAAACCAACAATCCTTAAACTTTCTCATGGCTGCCAAATTTAGAGATTTCATTTACTCAAGTTTTTCTTTTAATTTCACACAATTTCTACTTGATTTAGCATGCTTACAAGATTAAAGAAAGAAAAGAAATTGTTTAGGGCACTAACCTTGAATGGAGCAGAATTTCAAGCTACCCAACTTCTTTTTTTCTTCCTCTTTTGGCTGCCTAGAGGATGTTCAAGTTGTTAGGTTAATTTTTTGTGAAGCAAGTTTGTAGTTTCAAGGTGAAATAAGGTGAGGTTTGGGAGCTTTAGTGAGCTTTCACGGTGGAATGGCTTTGGGAGAGAAAGTGACACTGGTTTGGGTGAGGAAGAGCAGATGGCTTTTAATTTTTTTTTTTGTCTCAATTATCCTCTTTAATAGGTTAATTTAAGTGGTGCTTAATTGTGATTGGTGGATAGGTTTTTAATGACATCATATGATGTCATCATTAGGTATTTTCTTTCATTTTCTTTTCTTCTCTTCTCTACTCATTTTCAATTTAATTTTTACCAATATTTATTGACATTTTATGTTATAATAATTATTTACTTAACTGGACGAGTCGGCCAAAAATTACCTCTGAAGGCGAAATGACCAAAATGCCCTCCGTTTCGCTTGACAGACCAAAATTATCTGTACCGATTAAAAAATTTTTCTAAGTATTTTCTTGGCATTCTAATGTCATAGAAACCTCAATGACCCTTCTCTGAAGTCCCAAAAATTATTTTATGAATTTTCCCCCAGGTCTAGGGCTCCTAGTTGCGAGAACCGCAACTTCCTACTAGGTTACCCATTGCTTGGGCACCGGCTCATTTAACTTGGTTGTATTTTATTTCTAAAATTTTTCCTAAATTTTTCTTATTAATATTTGAGTTAATTATGGTTCCTCACTTTAGTTTAAATATTTTTCCAGACGTTTTAGCTATCCAGACCGACACCAATCACAGGAACAATAGAATGTACGGAATTGCTACAGGGAGGAGGGTGTTACAACTCTTCCCCTCTAATTTAGATTTCGTCCTCGAAATTTACCTGATGCAAACAGTTGAGGGAACTGTTGCCTCATCGTCTCTTCACTTTCCCAAGTTGCCTCCTCGGTGTAGTGGTGCCTCCAAAGCACTTTTACCAGTGGAATCTGCTTATTTCTCAACTCTTTCACTTCCCGAGCCAGGATCCGTATGGGTTCTTCTTCATATGTCAAATCCGGTTGTATTTCAATTTCTTCCATGGAGATGACATGTGAAGGATCTGACCGGTATCTTCTTAGCATAGACACATGGAACACATTGTGGATCTTGTCCAACTCTGGTGGTAAAGCTAGCCTGTAAGCTACTCGTCCCACATGTTCAATGACTTCATATGGGCCAATGAACCTAGGGCTTAACTTACCTTTTCTTCCAAACCTTAGTACCTTCTTCCACGGTGACACCTTCAAGAACACTTTATTGCCAATTGCATATTCTATTTCTTTTCTCTTCAAGTCGGCATAGGATTTCTGTCTGTCTGAGGCAACCTTCAGATTGGCTTTGATTAGTTTTACCTTCTCCTCAGTCTATTTCACCAGGTCTGGTCCTACTAGTTTATCTTCTCCCAATTCAGTCCAGCACACTGGAGTTCTACATTTCCTCCCATACAGTGCTTCATACGGGGCCATTTGGATACTAGCTTGGTAGCTATTGTTGTATGCAAATTCTGCCAGTGGAAGATATCTATCCCAACTTCCCTCAAACTCAATGACACAACTCCTCAGCATATCCTCAAGGACCTGACATATATTTCACATTATTATTACCATTTAAGTTCAATATGTGTATTAGTTTAATTGGTTTCAATTGTTTACCTGGATTACTCTTTCTAGTTGCCCATCCGTCTGAGGATGGAAAGCTGTGCTGAAGTGGAGTTGTGTACCCAGGGACTCATGCAACTTCTTCCAGAATCTCGATGTAAACCTTGGGTCTCGATCAGATATGATGGAAAGTGGAATTCCATGCAGTCTAACTATCTCACTGATATACAATTCTGCTAACTTCTCTAGTGAGTAGTCATTCCTAACTGGCAGAAAGTGTGCTGACTTCGTTAATCTATCTACTATTACCCATACTACGTCATGCTTTTTTTAGGTGAGAGGTAGACCACTTACAAAATCCATGGTGACCCGATCCCATTCCCATTCAGGTATGCGTATAGGCTGTAGCAAACCCGATGGAACTTGATGTTCTGCCTTAACTTGCTGACATGTCAAACATTTAGTCACATAGTCAGCTATGTCCTTCTTCATACCAGGCCACCAATACTGAAGCTTCAGATCATGATACATTTTTGTACTTCCTGGGTGCATAGCATATACACTGGTATGTGCCTTTTTTAGAATACTGGCCTTCAATTCCTCATCATCTAGTATACACAGTCTTCCATTGTAGTATAGACACCCACCTATTTTCACTTCATAGTCAGTTTCTTTCCCTTCTAGGATTTTTCTCATAATAGCCTTTAGCTTCTCATCTACCTTCTGCCCATCTAAAATCTGTCAGAATGTGAGTTTGGCCTCACTTGCAACTCAGCCAAAATAGCTCCATCTCGAACCAAAGATAGACGGGCATTCAATGATCTCAAAGCTGTGATGGATTTTCTACTCAAAGTATCATAAACTACATTTGCCTTCCCAGGATGGTAGTCAATTACACTATCATAGTCCTTCAGGAACTCAATCCATTGCCTCTGTCTAAGGTTGAGCTCCTTCTGGGTTGGTAAGTATTTCAGGCTTTTGTGGTCAGTGTAAATGTAGCACTTTTCACCATACAAGTAATGCCTCCACATCTTCAATGCGAAGATAATTACTGCAAGTTCTAAATCATGGGTAGGGTAATTATGTTCATGTGGCCTTAGTTGCCTGGAAGCATAAGCGACCACCTTCCCCTCTTGCATCAATACACACCCTAACCCATTATGAGAGGCATCACTGTAGACCACAAAGTCCTTTCCCGACACTGGCTATGTTAATACTGGTGCCTCTGTCAACATAGCCTTTAACTTCTCAAAACTAGTCTAACACTTGTCATTCCAGTCAAATCTGACATTCTTGTGTGACAACTTGGTCATTGGAGCAGCTATTAAGGAAAATCTCTTCACAAATCTTCTGTAATACCCAACTAGCCCCAAGAAGCTTCTGACCTCAGTTGTATTTCTGGGAGGCTTCTATTCCATCACTGCTTCTATTTTCTTAGGATCCACCCTAATCCCATCAGCTGACACTATGTGTCCAAGGAATGCAATTTCATTCAACCAGAAGTCACACTTGGACAACTTAGCATACAGCTTCTTTTCTCTTAGGGTTTGCAGAACAATCCTCAAATGCTCATCATGTTCTTCACTGGTCTTAGAATAGACCAAAATATCATCAATAAAGACCACTACAAACTGATCTAGGTATGGATGGAAGATACGGTTCATAAGCTCCATGAATGCTGCTAGTGCATTTGTTAGGCCAAAGGGCATCGCCAAAAACTCATAATGCCCATACCGGGTCCTAAATGTAGTCTTTGGCACATCTGCATCCTTTACCCTCAATTGATGATACCCCGATCTAAGATCAATTTTTGAAAATACTCCTGCTCCCTTCAATTGATCAAACAGATCATCAATTTTAGGCAATGGATACTTATTCTTCACTGTCACTTTATTCAACTGCCGGTAATCAATGCATAACCTCAAAGTCCCATCCTTCTTTTTTCACAAACAGCACTGGAGCTCCCCATGGTGACACACTGGGGCGTATGAATCCCTTATCTAGTAACTCCTGTAACTGGATTTCAGTTCCTTCAATTCTGTGGGTGCCATCCTATAAGGAACAATAGAGATTGGTGCTGTACCCGGCAGTGTCTCAATAGCAAATTCAACTTCCCTTTCTGGTGGCAAACTAGGCAATTCTTCAGGGAACACATCTGGGAAGTCTTTTGCGGTGGGTATGTCACACAGATCTGGCTTAGTCTGCCTAGTATCCACCACATGTGCTAGGTAGGCTTCACAGCCTTTTCTCATCAGTTTTTTTGCAACTATGGCTGAGATGACATTGGACAAGAAATCTGTCCTTTCCCCTATAACTGTAATCTCATTACCCTCAGGAGTTTTCAAAGAAATCCTCTTCAGTTTACAATCAACCATCGCCTAATGACATGACAACCAGTCCATTCCCAAAATCACGTCAAACTCATGGAAAGGCAACTCAATCAGGTCTGCCAATAATTCATATCCCTGGATCCTTAACGGGCAACCCTTGTACACTTTGTTCACCACTACACTGTGGCCCAATGGATTAGTGACCAGAATGTCTTAGTCACTCTCCCCCACTAGTATCCTTCTTTCTACGGGTAGGTTGATGCAGATGTATGAATGAGTGGATCCTGGATCCACCAATGCATGCACAGATGTATTGTAAAGGTAGAACATACCCTTGATGACGTCCGGGGTATCTTGCTCCTCCTGAGCTCTCATGGCATAGGCTCTGGCAGGTGGTCTACCCCTCAAGCCTCTCCGCTGGCTCAGATGCAGGCCTCTGTGATGGTCCCACTGCCTCAGATTTGCCAGATTTCCTACCCCTTTGTGGTGCAAGAGCAGGTCTATCGGCTTGTGTTGGAGCAGCTGCAGTAGTTCTGTGTGGACAGTTCCTCAGCTGATGCTCTGTCGACCCACACCTTAAGCAGGCACTAGTCACTCTCCAACACTCCCCCTTATGCCACTTCAGGCAATGTGGACATGCAGAAGATGCTGGGGCTGGTCCCCTGAACCCCATCCTCGAGAGCGCCTTGATGGTGTGGGTGATCCTAGGGTAAACTATTGCACGGGCCCCCGAGGTGACCACGACCTTGTGGTTGACTCGAACTCGTGTGGGTGGACCTTTGAACTTCTTCCTGTGTGCAGGAGATGAACTAGACTGACCCGGGCCCCTCTTCTGCTGTCTCTCTCTTCTGGTCTGCTCACTTATTCTAACCTTTTCAACTTTTATTGCAGCTTCCACTAACTTGGTGAAGTCGGTGATTCCCAAGGCAGTAATCATGGTTTTTATGTTGTCATTTAATCCCTCTTCAAATCTCTTACACCTTTCGGTCTCATTAGGGACTATCTCCCTTCCATAGCGACACAATCTGACAAATTCCTTTTCTTACTCGGCCACTGTCAGCTGTCTCTATCTCAGGTTAATGAACTCTCTTCTTCTCTCTTCCAGGTATACACTACCCACATATTTCTTCTTGAATTCTGAGAGGAAGAAGTCCCAAGTTATTACTTCTGGTTGCACTTCACTAGACACCGTATCCCACCATTCATATGCATCATCTTGCAACAAAGATATGGCAGCTTCTAGGTTTTGCTCTGGAGTGTAGTGGAGTTGTTTTAAAACCCTTCCAGTTCTGTTTAACCAATTTTCAGCTGCAACAAAATCATCTTCTCTCTTGCCAAAGAAATCCACTGCTCCAAATTTTCTTAGTCTTTCTAGGTGTGATTTCTGTTGTGGAGGTGGTGGTGGTGGTGGCATTACCCCAGCCATTTGTTTGAAGAATTCGGCCATTTGCTGGAACACGACCTGTGGAGGCTGAGCAGGCTCTGCTGGAGCTGGTGGAGCAGGTTCTCCCCTACCCCCAGTCTCAGCTACTGCAAGTGGAGCATGACTCTCCACTTCCTCCTCAACTGCCCTTTGAGATGTGGGGTCCATATCCTAATCAAAATAATAAAGACAAACAGATCTGCATTAGTGTCACCTCGACTCTTACAAATGCAATGCATTGTATGGACTCAATCTAGGCCCAGAAACGCCTAAACCGTGCTCTGATACCACCAAATGTGACACCCCTTACCCGTCTACAGTGTAGCCGAGCAAGATATGCCACGCAGTGTATCGGAACACCCTATTTTAATTCAATCATTTTTTTCCCAAATTTATTTTTTTTTTTGTTTTTTTTTCATAGTTATGAAGTAAAATTTATGAAATATAATTCATTTAAGTCATTTATTGAAATTATAATTTATTGGAGGTTCCAAAAATTTTATAGAAAATCCGACAGAGTACCAGCTAAAAATGGAGAAAACATCGGAACCTGTGAAAAACACTTCCAAATTTTTCAACCAATCCCAAACTCCATTTCATCATCAAAATCTCAATATTTTTCAATAACATTTCCATTTCTCAATCATTCATTTCTCATGGAATTTATATACAAGCAATAAATAAATACTTAATTTTCCATTCATAAACACAATTTTCACTATTTACATTAACATCAAAATATATTACATAAGTCTCAATTACACAAGAGAAAATAAAAGTTAGTTACAAAATACCAAAATGAAACCTAGTGTCCTACCAATGCACTAAAGATGGTGAGGTGACACGGACACTATGTAGAGCTGCAGGAGGTCTCACCCAGTCTGTGGTCTACTGGGCTCTCGGTCAGTATCACCAGAACCTATGCGTGGCAAAAGCAACGTGCTAAGCAACAATGCTTAGTGGTGCCAATAATAAAATAAAAAGAAATAACAGAAAATAAATATGCAGTGAATATATTGATGTCTCATTGCAAATAAATTTTTGATGAGTATTTGTAGTTGTACTTATTTTATACTGGTTATATTCATTGTTTCATTAAATTTATCCACTTTCATTTTTGGTTGCCCAAGTAACCTATACTAGATGATTGAACTAGATAAATGGGTAAACTGGCACTGGGTATCAAGTACCTCGGGCCGTCACACCATCGGTCACATATGTGTCTCCCGGTGTGCAATAGAATAGCTAATAAGCTGTAATAACATTAGGCACGAGGCCAAGTATCAACATCATGTCAGAATGGCTAAAAGCCATGAAATCACAGAATGGCATAATGCCATGTGCAGTACTGCTAACTGAACCCTATTGGCATGCGAAACTATCCAAACCAATCTTGTTAGGGATACTAGGGCATTTTACACTTTTGAGTTTTACAATTTTTTAATTTCAAGTTTTGGTGTTACTATTCACTTCATTAGTCAACCAAAATGTTGACTTTTGCATAGACAATAGGTACATTGATTTTAATACTCCCAACATACCACATTTTGCATTCAAAATTTGTTGGTATTGGTTGCCAATACTATTTCTAAGCTTAAAGTCATTTTTGTAGTGCGAATTTGGCAAAATGATCAACATGAAAATTGTTCCTTATTTTGTTTAGTTGAATTTCCTTTCTTAAATCACTCCATTCGGAGTTTTGTAGCTCAAGTTATAGTCCAAAAACCATAACTGGCCGGATTGGAATTTTTCTGGACTGACCATATCTACAGTGCAGTGAACAGTGATTGCAACTCACTTGTTGGATAGGTTCTGGTCATAATTTGGGTTAGGGTTCTTCATGAAAGTTGTTGGCCTATATCTCAACTTGTTTCTGGTAAAATTTCAGGTCAATTGGACCATTCTACACTGATTTATGGCCAAATGAACAATCACTGTTCATTTGGTCATTCTGCAGAAACAGACTGCAGGTCACCCGAATTGGGGAAAGCTTTTGGTCTACTTGGTTTAGTTTTATGGGCATGTTTTCTTCACCAAAGTTATGCCATTATGTGTCTAGTTTCATGTCCAATTAGCCTTGCACCAATTGAACCTCTACAATTCAAGTTATGGCTGCCCAAACCTGCTGAACTCATGTCCAATTCTGCAGGTCACCTAGGGCAGCCACACTAAACCTAAATTCCATCACTAAACACACTTCATTTCATATTTACCAAAAACTAAATGGTCACTGATTGACCATTAAAACTCACTTTCATCATTACATAATCAAAGTCTCAATTTCATGCTCAAACCCTAACTCCAATTTCCAATTCATGGCATACACACACCAAACTCATACCAAATCACTTTATCCATCATCTATACTCATCAATAACATAATTAAGCCACTTAATTTCATCAAAAACCAACAATCCTTAAACTTTCTCATGGCTGCCAAATTTAGAGATTTCATTTACTCAAGTTTTTCTTTTAATTTCACACAATTTCTACTTGATTTAGCATGCTTAGAAGATTAAAGAAAGAAAAGAAATTGTTTAGGGCACTAACCTTGAATGGAGAAAAATTTCAAGCTACCCAACTTCTTTTTTTCTTCCTCTTTTGGCTGCCTAGAGGATGTTCAAGTTGCTAGGTTAATTTTTTGTGAAGCAAGTTTGTGGTTTCAAGGTGAAATAAGGTGAGGTTTGGGAGCTTTAGTGAGCTTTTATGGTGGAATGGCTTTGGGAGAGAAAGTGATGCTGGTTTGGGTGAGGAAGAGCAGATGGCTTTTGTTTTTTTTTTTTGTCTCAATTATCCTCTTTAATAGGTTAATTTAAGTGGTGCTTATATGATGTCATAATTAGGTATTTTCTTTCATTTTCTTTTCTTCTCTTCTCTACTCATTTCCAATTTAATTTTTAGCAATATTTATTCACATTTTATGTTATAATAATTATTTACTTAACTAGACAAGTCGGCCAAAAATCACCTCTGAAGGCAAAATGACCAAAATGCCCTCCGTTTGGCTTAACAGACCAAAATTGTCTGTACCGATTGAAAAATTTTTCTAAGTATTTTCTTGACATTCTAATTTAATAGAAACCTCAATGACCATTTTCTGAAGTCCCAAAAATTATTGTATGAATTTTCCCCCTGGTCTAGGGCTCCTAGTTGCGAGAACCGTAACTTCCTACTAGGTTACCCATCACTTGGGCACCGGCTCATTTAACTTGGTTGTATTTTATTTCTAAAATTTTTCCTAAATTTTTCTTATTAATATTTGAGTTAATTATGGTTCCTCACTTTAGTTTAAATATTTTTCCAGATGTTCTAGTTGTCTGGACCGACACCGATCACCGGAACAGTAGAATGTACGGAATCACCAGGTGTTACATATTGTCTATCAATGATTATTCCTATGGGGCAGTACTACAATTTGTAGTCCCTAATTGGTATACCAATCGATCCAAGCTATATACATAAGTCTAAGTATACTTGGGCAAATTAGTATTATTAAGCACTTATCATTTTATTATTTCATGCTCTGTACTATTAAGGGTTCCTAACATGTTATTATTTCACTTCATGCACTATCTATGCTTTATACCATTTTGATGTCATTGTAATGGGAACATAGGTCCCAAGTTCATATTCATGTCATTTATAATGGGAACATGAGTCCCGAGTACACATTCATATAACTTATGTATTTATCACTCTCATTAATTTATGTCATGTACTATACATATTTATAGTATTGTTATTTCATGTATGATGGAGACATGGGTTCTAAGTGTATTTTCATATGACTTATGTGTTTAGCAAACCATTTAGGTAATTTACATTTTACGTATCAAACAATTTCATGAACCTTTCTTTAGGTTCAGAACTGGTGCCTTAATTTTATCTATCAAATTGTTAAAGATATGGCCACTGTTTGGCCACACTTCCTTCATGGAAGTTGTTCCTCTATGTGTTATCTTTGTTTTCCTTTTTGAATTATGTCATTTGGAGTTTTAGAACTCAAATTATGGTCAAATTACCAAAACTGGTTCATTAACCCTTTCTGATTCCAGAATTAGGCAGACTCTAGAATCAATATTTGTCTAGTCATTTAGGCATGCTACAGTCATTTTTAGGTCCAATGTCCTTCCTATAAGTTGTTGCTCTAAGTCTTAGGGTCACTCAAGTTCAAGAATTACAATTTTTCAGGCTATGTAGGGTGAGTTAATGCTAATTAACTGACCTAGACTCATAAACTCAGGATTTTATGTTCAGGTTAGTGTCTTTGATTCCCATTTTAGGGTCCTTACACTCAAAATTTGAAAAAAGTTACAGAATCAAAGTTGGATTCTTGTTTCTTAGGTTTCCAGAACAATTTGGCTCATCCCATTTGGAATTTTCTAGTGGGAGATATGATATAAATACTGTACTTGGGTCAAGTGGCTATTTTGTTCAATTTCAGGTTTTGGCATGTTGATTTGTCCTATCAAATTAACCAAGTTCCATTAAGTTCTGGGCTTTGGTCAAAATACTAAAATTGTAGTTCTAGGTCATATAAAAATTTTGGCTTTAGTTTCACTACATTTGCAATTTTTTGGACTAAGTTATGGCATTTTTTCCAAAACTGGTCGGGTAGGTCCAAGTCCAGAATTTCAGGTCAGTTTTGGTTCTGGTCAGAATTATTAACCTCAATTTTTCTAGCAAATTGGTTGGGTTAGAGGCAGAATTGGGCTCTGTGTTTTGCATGAAAAATGTGCTTCTATGTCTAACCTTTCTAATGGTTCAAAAATCAGGTCATTCTGACCTTCCTAGAGTGACTTATGGCCACTTGAATATTTACTGTTCATATGGTTATTTTTCCAGGTCTAGCAGGTGGTTACCCGAATTCAAGCCAAATTTAGGTAAGGTTAGGTTCAGCTTTTGGGCAGGGTCTCTTAATGAAAAAAGTGGCAAATTGTCCTAGGTTTCATCTCCAATTGGTCTCACATTAATTGGAGCAACATAACTCAACGTATGGCTATTTAAGCATGCATGAAAACAACACTCCCAATTTTCAATTCCATCCAACTCCCAAACTTCAATTACATTTTGAAGGAGCGGAAGCATGAAAAACATAAGTTTAGATCATTGAAATCAAAAATTTTCATTTAAGGTCATATGCATCATGCAAGATTCATTTTAATTTATTTGATTACAATGATAAACAGTATATTAAAACTCTTTTAATATGTCTTTGGATCTGTATTTGCCATTTAAGATTTTAGAATTGATCAGATTAATTTTAGAACCCTAGATTAGATCAAGAACAAGTACACTAACCTCTTCATGCACTGTAGTATGTTTGGTACCTTTAGGATGCATCTTTAGGACACCAAATGTTGTCCCTCTAGCTTATCCATACCAAGATCACCTATGGCAGCCCTCGAACAGCTTCTAAATCTTTTTCTATGAATTAGAAAATCAAGTTTTGCCTTTTGAGAGATTAGAGATGTAAATAGAACACTAGAAATAATTTTTAGTATTTTTAATTCAAGAGCTTATTTGCTAATCTCTTAGAATTGATGAGAGATGAAGAAGAACAGAAAGGAGAGGTCTCCAAGGTGGCGGCACAAAGAGAAAGATAGCAGCTTGTTATATTTTTCTTTTCATAACAACACTTATATAGCTAGGTCACCACTTAAAACCCTTGCCACATCACCTTCTGATTGGCTCTAGGTTTAATTAACCTAATCACATTGTGCCAAGTGTCAAACCTATATTTAACCTTGACTTTAATCATCTTATATGATTAAAAGACATTTGGCAAGCTTATGTGTAGTGCCATGTGTCACCATCTCATGACGCCACATGTCCCCCTATGACATGACCAAAATGCCCCTGTGTCTTAATTCTGAGTTCTCAACCCAAAATAATTATTTCTCTTCTTCTAATCAATTTATATCAAATATAAAGCAATTAATTAATCTTTATTAATTAATTTCTCACTAATTAAATTCATATTTAAACACTTTAAATATAAATTTAACTTATATTATACATCCAATAATCTAGAATTGGTTTCAAGTCATGTTAGGGACTTTGCAATCTAATTGCAAACCAAACCCATTTAATTAATCAATTAAACTCTTTAATTAATTAATTAAATCATATTTAATTTGGTGATTACTTGTGTATGTGTGTGACTTACTAGGCTCATCACTAATTGGTAATGAGACATGATATCAACTCTTAATATCATCATAACTCTTTCTTACCATAAATGATTTCTCTAAATCATTTTATGCACCTCATAGACCATGGTTAATACCTAGCATAGCATGCCATGGCCACCCAGTTAGTAAGAAGATTTATCTTAAATGAACCTACAATCATATGTTACCATGCACTAGAATCTCTCTGTAACAAAATCCCAATTCGAGCTGGAGTCATGGTTTATGTCAAACCCCATTTGCTATGAATATTATGTTCTCTTTTAATTTCAGTTCTTGATTAAAAAGATTTTCTCATTAGAAACTCTTTTCTGATTAAATCTATTTGTCCTGGTCAGGAACTTGAAACATCAAGAACAATTAAATGAACATAGGATTTTATCTCTATTTACTTAGAGGAACATATTCCATATTGATCAACACCTACCTCTATATATAACTAGTAGGAGCCAACACATGTCCATATACACATACACAATATAAGTTTGAAAGCAGTATCAAACTCAAACCACCTATACACAAGATAACTATGATATCTCAGGTCTAAAGATTATATGCACTTATTAAAGGAACGGAAGTGTGAAAAACACAAGTTTATACCATTGAATTCAAAAATTTCATCTAGGGTCACATGCATCATGCAAGATTTATTTTTTATCTATTTGATTTCAATGATAAAAAACATATTAAAACTCTCTTAATATGTTTTTGGATCTGTATTTGCCATTTAAGATTTTTAAATTAATCAAATTAATTTTAGAACCCTAGATTAAATCAAGAACAATTACACTAACCTCTTGATGCACTGCAGCGTGTCTGTGCTGTTGAGATTCATCTTTAGGACACTAGATGTTGTCCCCCTAGCTTGTCCACACCAAGAACACCTATGGCAGCCCTTGAACAGCTTCTAAAGCTTTTTCTATTAATTAGAAATTCAAGTTCCGCCTTTTAAGAGATTAGAGATGTAAACAGGACACTAGTATTTTTAATTCAAGAGATTGATGGCTAATCTCTTTAAATTGATGAGAGATGAAGAGGAAGAGAGGGAGAGCTTTAAAATGGCGTGACAAAGGAGTGTGGCTACTGGTTGTATTTTATTTTCTCATAACAACACTTATATAGCTAGGTTAACACATTAAACCCTTGCCACATGTCACCCTTTGATTAGCTCTAGGTTTAAGTGACCCAATCATATTGTGCCTAGTGTCAAACCTATAATTAATCTTAATTTTGAATCATCTTACATGATTAAAAGACATTTGGCAAGCTTATGTATAATGCAATATGTCACCATCTCATGGTGCCATTTGTCACACTGCGAAATGATCAAAATGCCCCTGTGTCTTAATTTTGAGTTCTTAACCCAAAATAATTATTTCTCTTTTTCTAATTAATTTATATCAAATATAAATTAATTACTTAATCTCTATTAATTAATTTCTCATTAATTAAATTCATATTTAAACAGTTTAAATATAAATTTAACTTATACTATACATCCATTAATCTAGATTTAGTTTCAAGTCATGCTAGGGACTTCGCAATCTAATTGTAAACCAAACCTATTTAATTAATCGATTAAACTCTATAATTAATTAATTCAATCATATTTAAATAGGTGATAACTTGTGTATGTGTGTGACTTACTAGGCTCATCACTAATTGGCAATGAGACATGATATCAACTCTTAATATCATTAGAACTCTTTCTTACCATAAATGATTTACCTAAATCATTTTATGCACCTCATAGACCATGGTTAACACCTAGCATAGCATGCCATGGGCACCCAATTAGTAATAAAGTTTGCCTTAAATGAACCTATAATCATATATTACCATGCACTAGAATCTCTCTATTACAAAATCCCAACTCAAGCTGGAGTCATGGTTTATGTCAAACTCCATTTGCTATGAATATTATGTTCTCTTTTAATTTTAGTTCTTGATTAAAAGGATTTTCTCATCAGAAACTCTTTTATGATTAAATCTATCTGTCTTGGCCAGGAACTTGAAATATCAAGAATAATTAAATGAACATAGGATTTTATCTCTATTAACTTAGAGGAACAGATTCCATCTTGATCAACACCTATCTCCATATATAACTAGTAGGAGCCAACACATGCCCATATACCCATACACAGTACAAGTATTAAAGTAGTATCAAACTCAAACTACCTATATACAAGGTAACTGTGCTATCTCAGGTCTAAAAATTATATACACTGATATGATTTATGACAAAAAATTGACAAGAGTAAACTCCATGTGCTTGTCATAAGTGTCACTGGTTCGGCCTACTTATCATTTATAAGTGCCTATCATGTTTGCTATATGGCATGAGACTCACCATTCCATCTTATTTATATCTAATATAAATAACTTGGTAACAAACATGAATACAATCTTTCTGGATAAGTCATGTCCTTATTATAAAATATCCTCGATTGTGAACCTATTTATGATACTTTGTACTAGAAATACTGTCACTCATATTCTTAACAACTTAAGAATAAAATTTATAACAAAATATCAATGGACCTTTTCTATTACACATAAATATATTATGTAAATGGAAAAGTGGAAATGCCTTTTATTAATAAAAATATATACAAGATACATACTAAATGATATGCTCTAGGGCATACTACTAACAATCTCCCACTAGCACTAGAGCCATTCATTACAATATCTTAGAATTATCTTCTAAAGATGTCGGTCTAGCTGAGTCTGTGACATAGGCTTAGTGAATGGATCAGCTGATGCTATTTTCTGCATGGCTACATCGCCTCGCAAAACTATTTCTCTGATAATGTGGTAGCGCCTTTCTATGTGTTTGGACTTTTGGTGAGATCTTAGTTCCTTAGCCTGTATGACCGCTCCATTATTGTCACAGTGTAGTGGAACTGCTAACTCAATGGAAAGAACTACTACAAGTTCTGTCACGAACTTCTTTATCCAAACAGCTTCCTTTGCAGCATCTGATGCAGCAATATGCTCAGCCTCTGTAGTGGAATCTATAGTCATGCTCTGCTTGGAACTCTTCCAACTGAGTGCACCTCCATTACAAATGAACACATATCTAGAGGTAGACTTTCTATCATCGATATCTGATTGGAAATCATAATCAGTATAATCATCCAATTGCAAGACTCCACCTCCATATATCAAGAATAAATCCTTAGTCCTTCTCAAGTGCTTAAGGATATTCTTGGCAGATATCCAGTGTTCCAAACTTGGATTGGATTGATACCTGCTAGTCAAACTAACAGCATATGCGATATCCAGCCTAATACACAACATTGTATACATTAAACTTCCAATAGCCGAAGCATATGGAATCCTGGCCATCTTATCTCTTTCTTCAGGTGTCTTTGGAGACATCTCTTTAGAAAAGGTGGATACCATGTCTCACTGGTAATAATCCTCTCTTGGAATCAAGCATGTTAAACCTCTTTAACACCTTTTTCAAGTATAGACTTTTGGATAAACCAATTATTCTTTTCGCTCTATCTCTATAGATGCGAATTCCAAGAATATAGGTTGCCACCCCTAAGTCTTTCATGGAAAATGTATTTGACACCATATCTTTACAGTTGTCAACATACCTGTGTCATTACCCATCAACAGTATGTCATCCACATATAAGACAAGGAAAGTGATAGCACTATCACTAACCTTCTTATATACACATGCCTCATCCTCATTTTTGATAAAACCAAATGATTTAATGGCTTCATCAAAATGGATGTTCTAACTCCTCAATGCTTATTTCAACCCATAAATGGATCGCTTTAGCTTGCATACCTTAGAACCATCTTGGGATTCAAAACCCCTAGGTTGTTCCATGAAAATGTTTTCTTCAATGTATCCATTGAGAAAAGCTGTTTTGACATCCATTTGCCAAATCTCATAATCATAGTATGCAGTTATTGCTAATAGAATCCTAATTGATTTAAGCATGGCAACAGGCGAGAAAGTCTCCTCATAGTTGATTCCTTGCCTTCGGCGAAACCCTTTCACTACTAGCCTTGCCTTATAGGTCTCTACCATTCTATTAGAACCAATTTTCTTCTTGAAAACCCATTTGTTCCCTATAGGTACAATACCTTCAGGTGGGTCAACAAGATCCCAAACTTGATTCTTATACATGGAAACAATTTTGGATTTCATAGCATCAATCCATTTTGAAGAGTCTATATCTGATATAGCTTATTCATAAGTAAGTGGATCATCTCCATGATCTACTTCTTCATGAGTAGACAACTCTTGTTATTCTTCATGAAGGAAACCATATCTCACTGGTGGGTGAGATACCCTGGTTGTTCTACGAGGAATAGCTATAGATGTTTCATCAATGGCTATAGGTTGACTAGATGGATCTATATCCATCTTATCTGTTGATAAGTCAGAATTCTCTAATTCCAACTCTATTTGCCTTCCTTTGCCTCTTTCTTGAACAAACTATTATTCAAGAAATGTGGCATCTCTACTTATCACAACCTTTTGTGATGTAGGCAAATAAAAATAATATCCAAAACTATCTTTTGGA
This sequence comes from Hevea brasiliensis, assembly GCF_030052815.1. NCBI lineage: Eukaryota > Viridiplantae > Streptophyta > Magnoliopsida > Malpighiales > Euphorbiaceae > Hevea > Hevea brasiliensis. Next base: position 35,974,807 of record NC_079497.1, on the reverse strand, counting down.
TATCCAACAAATCGACCCTTTTCTGATCTGGTTTCCAATTTATCAGTGTTCAGCTTTTTGATATAAGCTGGACAACCCTAAATCTTAACATGCTTAAGACTTGGTTTTCTTCCATGCCATATCTCATAAGGCGTGGAAGAAACTGATTTTGATGGAATCCTATTTAGAATATACAAAGCTGATTCTAATGCAAATCTCCAAAAGGAGATTGGCATATCAGTATAGCTCATCATACTACGTACCATATCCAGTAGGGTATGATTTCTCCTTTCAGATACACCATTCAGCTGTGGCATTCCTGGAGGAGTCAACTGGGAAACAATGCTGTGCTCTCTTAAGTATTCATCAAATTCAGTACTCAAATATTCACCTCCACGATCTGATCGAAGAGCTTTAATACTCTTTCCTATTTGATTTTCTACTTCAGATTTAAATTCTTTAAATTTTTCAAAGGATTCATGTTTGTATTTCATCAAATACAAATACCCAAACCTTGATTTTATCATCAGTAAAGATAATAAAGTAATGAAAGCCACCTTTAGCCATTTCTTTAAATGGACCACATACATCACTATGTATTAGTTCCAAAATATTTTTAGCCCTTAGCCCTTGTCCAACAAAGGGTGATCTAGTCATTTTGCCCTGAAGGCAAGATTCACAAGTTGGAGTAGGCTCAGAACCCAATGAGAATAGAATCCCTATTTTCTTTAATTTTGCAATCCTATCTTCTACAACATGACATAACCTTAAGTGCCAAATGTATTTTGAACTTGAGTTGGTTTTCACCATGGCATTACATTCATTTAGATCATTATACTCTGGGCAGTTCCTTTTCCAGTGCCCATTCTTCTGGCAGTGGAAACACTTTCCTTTGCCTTCATCAGCTTTAGTCTTCCTTTTCTGTTTAGCTATTTTCTTGGAAGGACCAGGAATCTGAGGTTTTTTTTCTTATTGCCCTTCTTCTCGTTGGACTTTCCAATAGAAGAAGATACAATCAAAGCTACCTCTTTTCCTTTATTGCCTGGCATATTCTTTTGGGCAATAACCAGCATGTTGAGTAAACCAGCTAAGGTGCATTCCTGTTGAGTCATATAGAAATTTGTCACAAAATTCCAAAAAGACTCAGGAAGGGACTGAAGGATCAAATCCGTCTGCAGTTGGAAATCCATGTTGAAGTCAAGATGTTCCAACTGCTCAATCAGCCAAATCATCATGTGGACATGATCCCCAACATTCTGTCCCTCAGACATCCTCATGCGGAACAGCTACCTAGATATCTCATACCTAGCATTCCTACTGTGCTCACCATATAACTCTTTTAGGTGAAGAAGGATCTCGATCACACTCTACATGTTCTTATGATGGTTCTGTAACTCATTACTCATGGAAGCAAGCATGTAACACTTAGCTCTCATATCATGCTCCTTCCACTTGTCCAAAGTTTCATGTTCCTCTTGAGTGGCCTCTGGAGGTAAGGGACTAGGAACATTTGAGTTTAGAACATATCCTATATATTCAAGGTTCAAGACAAGTTTAAAATTTCTTAGCCAATCAGAGAGATTAGGTCCTGTCAACCTATTGCGATCAAGTATGCTTGTAAGGATATTGGATGGTGGTGGTTGTTCTATGCTCATTATTATCAGAATTAACAGTAAAAAATAACCAGATTAATTAGTAAATGTATCAAGTAATTAATCAAAATGATTATGGTCTTTTAATCAAATTGGTCCTCCCACTAACTTCCTAGACTTCCAAAGTAGAAAACGGAAATCCTAGTTGGATGGATTTCTAGTGGGTGATTGAATTCTTATAATTCTATTGATCATCCTCAGGTACATCCATTATTGGAATTACAACAAACTATAAGTGAGCAACTCCTTGCCCATCACATCTCATGTGAGGTCAATCCTTTACCTAGCCCCTAATGCTCAAAATCTCAGGTACATCCATTATTGACTTATCTTGCATTAGTTAAGTTAATCCCATTGAGCCAGTAATTATGCAAATAATTTTAATGTCCTCAGGTACATCCAATATTGGCCACCAAACCATTTACATATTGTCACACCCTACTCCTCTGCAAGATGTAACATGATCCCGTAGTACACCTAATGAATTACTGTACTTCGCCTACCGATAATCCATTAAATATACTACAAGGGATTTTAAAACAATTTTTATGAAATTTAAATCATCGATTAAAATCTGGTGTTATAAATTTTTTTTCAAAATTTAAGCAAATTGCCGGTTGTATTTTGAGAAAACAGTTCTTCAAAACCTGCAAGAAAATGCTCCCAATATGTTTTCTCAAATACAACTCCAATAACTTCATTTCAATTCACAATTCAATTCTCAATAAACAATCAATTCATTTTTAAACTAATCTCATCATAAAGAAACATTTCATTGATTATAAGACTCAAAATTAATATTACAAAACTATTCAGACAAATGAAATTCCAATTTACATTTACAATAATTTACATTTAATTACATACCAAAATATTTTACAAGATTTTTTATACAACTGCTTAAATAATTTACATACATATTATTACATGCATACATCAAAACCTATGTACATGGGTATACCTATGATATACCTGGAGCTGATCTGAATGTGTCTTCAAATAAACTTACTCACTGCTCTATGCTCTTCTTACCTGTGACAGCATACAAAGTTATCACTGAGTGGTGAACTCAATGGTGCATAACTATAATTTAAAACATTGTACAATATACATTGACAAAATTTACAGCAAATGATTTGAAAATCTGAATACTCATCAAATTCCAAAACTCAAAATATTCATTGCCAATAATGTAAATCATTTGTATGAAATGACTTTGATCACGAAATTCAATTTATCAAATCATGACTAACCATTTAAGGTAGTCCCAACAAAATCAATTATACAAAAATCATAACTGAAATCACAATTCTTTACTATTCAAAAACATTATGTGTCTCAAAAACCATGTTGTATCTCAAAAATCATGTTGTATCTCAAAAATCATGTTATATCTCAAAAATCATTCTTTATCTCAAAAATCATTTTTTATCTCACTAACTATGCAAGACTAATCCGAAAGGGCCATATTCGAAGTGATTCTAACTCCCTATGGTCGGGGAGGTCGAATCAGATTCTAACTCCCTGTGGTCGGGGAGGTCGAATCATCGTGCACAGTACACATCACAATAATGAATCTTCCGCGAGGGCCATAACGATAAAAAAACTTAGATCTAACCTCAAATCAGAGGGAAATCTAAGCTTGTGCGCGTACCATGGTAATCAAAACACAACTAACTCCATTGTCTTCTCAACAAATGAGAGAGACGGGTAATAACCTAGTCAAGCATCTATAGTGAGATATAAAACAATATCACAATCCTTTTAGTGAGCATAAATCACAATATAATTCAATTCAAATTCAATTCCAATATCCAATAAGTTTTACGCTCATCACAATTCAAATTATAAATTTGCATTTTTCCATGAAAATTACAATCACAATTCAAAACATGTTCTATCACAATTTTCCAAAACATAATTTATTCAATCCATAACAATGCTTAATACTTGTGGAAATACCATTTCACAAAGCTAAATTCATACATACTATAACAATTTCAATAATCATTGAATTAAATCCAATGCTTGTTAAACATAATACATAAGAAAAATATGTCATTTAATCATATGAAATATTCAAAACAAAATCAGTTAAAAACTAGTTGTGCACAAACCTCTGATAACTGTCTCTTGGCTCTGACTCAGTGTTTCCTTCCCCTTCCCTGAGTCTTTGCTAACTGAAACACACAATTTGAAGTGTTTCAGTACTCATTTAAATTGTCTCTAACGTTAATGCTTGATAATTAATTCACTGAATTCTATTATTTGTTTAGTCAACCTAATATGTCGACCTTCGATGCATTCTAGGTAAATTAGGTTTTAATGTTACTAATATGTCACATTTGTAGCCTTTTAGGGTTGGTACATGTTACCCAATTCATTTTCATGTATTTTGCATTTTACTACAATTTGCTGGATTCCAGGATACTAGTTTGACCTAGCCAGAAGACCTAGTTCCCTTGGCTTTCGAGTTTCGGTCAAAACTACAAACTTGTATATCTATGTCTTATTGCACGCGGGGCAAAATTTCAGGTCATTATGAGTTATGTCGACCAAGTTATGGTCATTTTACTATTGCTGGTCAGAATGTACCAAAATTGGTCACTTTAGGTCATTTTAGGTCATTTTAGGTTCGACCAGTTTTTGGACCCGAAATTGTGCAAGCTTTTGACTTGCTTATGGTCATTTCTGGGCTTTGGTGTCTTCATAAGACTTGTAGGTATAGGTCTTAACTATTCATGGTCAAAATTTCAGGTCAATTGGACCTGTTTTGAGTGAGTTCTAGACAAAATACTAACTGCTGCCCAAATGGTCAATTTTCAGGCCTTAAATGCACTAATCCAGATTTGGTCACTTTTCAAGTCACCTTACAAGCAGAATTTTGGTAAACTTCCTTCATGAAAGTAGGCACATTTTGTGCCTAGTTTCACCTCCAATTGGTCTCATACCAATTGGCGCCACACACTTAAGGTTCTAGGCCCATAACATAAACTGCCCTATTGCGTTTTATTCATTACTCATCAAATGACACTTTTAACATTTACCAAACTAAACATTCATGCCAATTCTGGTTTATACCATAACCTAAACACAATTCACAACATATTGTTGGTCATTTTGGCAGCTAATAATCACACTCAATATGTACCATAATGTACAGAATTTTTCAAGCTCAAATTACAACAATTCAATTACGTAACCTAGCTCATTTACATGTCCAACCTCACACCATCATACACATACCCAAGCTGCCATAACAACTATCACAATTCAACATTAATATTCCATAAACCAAACATGAAATCACATCTTAATGGATCACCAAACCAAGCTGCTGATTCATACATTATAGTCCATTCATTTCCAAGCTTCCAAATTCTAGTACACATTCACATATACTAAGTTTACATCACCCAAATTAATTCCTACACACATAAACATTTAATCAACCATTTAATCTACCATTTACAAGCAAGAATAAACTGTCCTCAAGGAGTTTCCATGGCTTCCAAAAGTACACATCCCCCTTTAAACATCAAACCTCAAAAATCTTTCCATAATTCAAGTACCCACAACATTTTTACTAACTTTAATAAAGCCATAACCCAAAAACACAAACTTACCACTTTAGAAACTCTTCAAAATCTCTCCAAAACTTGGTCTTCTTACTGCCTATCTACTGATCTTTAATGAAGGAAAGTGCAAAGAAAGGACCTTGAATCTCACATGCATGGAGCTTCAAACCATGCGTCAATGGAGTTTTTTGGGAGCAAATTTCTGCTGGTTCTAAGGTTGAAGATGAAGATGTGTATTATGCCCAAGATGATGAGTCAGTGGTCCACTTTGATGGGTGAGTGGAGCACTAAGCTTAAATTAAATATTAGTTTAATATAAGATTTCATTTTCCCACATTAAGCTTCCCATTTTTGCTATTTACATTAGGTACCACTAATTAAATTTTTCATGACATTTTCCAAGTGTAATATCATTTCTTTTTAATGGAAATTTAGGTCAAAAGACAACTCAGGATGTCAAATGACCACAATGCCCCTGTTCGGGTTACATTCCCAAATTTTCGGTAACACCGGGTTTTGTCCGTTTTTCGATTTCTAACTTTTCTTTGTACTAATTAATTAATTTTTCTTTGATATTTATAATGGTGTTTATACTTCAATAGGTGTCTATCTAAGTCCTAAAAATATTTTTCAGGTTTCCCCGCGGTCCAGGGCTAGTCAACGGTCCACGCCGTGACTTCCCGATGCGGTCACCCATCGCTAGGATTCTCGGCTCGCTTAACTTGGTTACATTTCTTTGCTATTATTTTTCCTTTATTTTTCTTGTATTTTCTTTTCTTGTATTTCATTATTTTATGTCTCCTCACTCATATCAAAGTGTAGTTCTAGGCATCCTAGTTGTCCGGACAACACTGGTCACTAGAACAGTAGAACGCACTATCGAACTTAGGGGTGTTACACATATTTACAACATCTCATACTTAACAATTATTCTTAAGAAAATCTCTTAAATTAATTGCATCTTATGCAAATATTTAAAATTTCATAAAATAATTGCCCCAATGGAGGGCCTATGTTATAATTACTTTAATTATAGCATATGCAACTTAATCATTTGTTTGGAAGATTTTATAGTCATCCTAATTACTATTAAGGTCTCACTTTGCACATTATCCATTTAGCATGAATATACCATATAATTGCATACATTCCCATACATCTCATGCATTCATGGATAAGCAGTAAATATGGTATGATCATGGACTTTCTAAGGGATTCAATTCTGAGCCACCAAGAATTGAATCAGGGCATTCCTAGGTGCATTTCATTCATTCATTTTACAAGAGTTGCTGAAGGAGTACATAATCAATACTTGATCTTAATTCCTCCCACTGGTCCCACCAATGCTCTTGACTTCCTTGAACTTCTTGCAATCCAATATTACATAGTAATCCTTAGCATACCAAGGCGAATTTGCAAGAACTTAAATAAATGAAATTACAACAAAAAATTATTACAAACTTAATGATACATGCCAAAAATAAATTAAAATAAATTAATTAATTTACAATCCCAAAGAAACATAAAAGAAATAAATCCAATCACTTTGGTGTTTTATAGTCCATGATCATCCATCATGCATATCACTATTTAACAATTAAATAAAACATACATACTTAAATTAAATTGAATATCTCATATTCAATTTAAAAATTCAGATTTGAATATGATTCAAATAAATTTAAAAATTCAGATTTGAATATCATTCAAACAAATTTAAAAATTCAGATTTGAATCACATTCAAACAACCTTAAAAATTCATATTTGAATCACATTCAAACATTTCTTAAAAAAATCATATTTGAATCACATTCAAACATTTTTTAAAAAATATGATCTGAATATTATTCAATCAACTTTAAAATTTCAGATTTGAATATGATTCAAACAACTTTAAAAATTCATATTTGAATTACATTCAAACAACTTTTAAAATTCAGATTTGAATCACATTCAAATAATTTTTAAAATTCTGATTTCAATCATAATTTAATTATGTGATTAAAATTACTAATTAAACACTTTAATTAGTCAAAGAATAGGCCTTAGATCATACAATAATTGTAGAATTAAAAGCCAAACCTTGCGCCACCTTGAAGAACCTTTATTGCCGCCACCAATGGTGGCTTCACAATGTGTGCCGCCACACATCCACTGCAACCAACAATGGATCAATCATCTCATGATCGAATCACACAATTAAATCATATAATCAATAATCTAAATGGAAAATATAGTGACTCTGATACCAATTGAAGGAACGGAAGCGTGAAAAACACAAGTTTATACCATTGAATTCAAAAATTTCATCTAGGGTCACATGCATCATGCAAGATTTATTTTTTATCTATTTGATTTCAATGATAAACAATATATTAAAATTACTTTAATATGTTTTTGGATCTATATTTGCCATTTAAGATTTTTAAATTAATCAAATTAATTTTAGAACCCTAGATTAAATCAAGAACGATTACACTAACCTCTTAATGCACTGCAGCGGGTCAGTGCCTTTGAGATTCGTCTTTAGGACACCAGATGTTGTCTCTTTAGCTTGTCCACACCAAGAACACCTATGGTAGCCATTGAACAGCTTCTAAAGATTTTTCTAATAATTAGAAATTCAAGTTCTGCCTTTTAAGAGATTAGAGATGTAAACAGGACACTAGAAACAATTTCTAGTATTTTTAATTCAAGCGATTGATGGCTAATCTCTTTGAATTGATGAGAGATGAAGAGGAAGAGAGGGAGAGCATCAAAATGGCGTGATAAAGGAGTGTGGCTGCTGGTTGTATTTTCTTTTCTCATAACAACACTTATATAGCTAGGTTAACACATTAAACCCTTACCACATGTCACCCTTTGATTAGCTCTAGGTTTAAGTGACCCAATCACATTGTGCCTAAGGACTTTGCAATCTATACATCCAATAATCTAGATTTGGTTTCAAGTCATGCTAGGGACTTTGCAATCTAATTGCAAACCAAACCTATTTAATTAATCAATTAAACTCTTTAATTAATTAATTAAATCATATTTAAATAGGTGATAACTTGTGTATGTGTGTGACTTACTAGGCTCATCACTAATTAGTAATGAGACATGATATCAACTCTTAATATCATCAAAACTCTTTCTTACCATAAATAATTTATCTAAATCATTTTATGCACCTCATAGACCATTGTTAACACCTAGCATAACATGCCATGGACACCCAATTAGTAATAAGGTTTACCTTAAATGAACCTATAATCATATGTTACCATGCACTAGAATCTCTCTGTTATAAAATCCCAACTCAAGCTGGAGTCATGGTTTATGTCAAACTCCATTTGCTATGAATATTATGTTCTCTTTTAATTCCAGTTCTTGATTAAAAAGATTTTCTCATCAGAAACTCTTTTCTGATTAAATCTATCTGTCCTGTCTAGGAACTTGAAACATTAAGAACAATTAAATGAACATAGGATTTTATCTCTATTTACTTAGAGGAACAAATTCCATCTTGATCAACACCTACCTCCATATATAACTAGTAGGAGCCAACACATGCCCATAAACCCATGCATAGTACAAGTATGAAAGCAGTATCAAACTCAAACTACCTATATACAAGATAACTGTGCTATCTCAGGTCTAAAAATTATATGCACTGATATGATTTATGACAAAACATTGACAAGAGTAAACTCTATGTGCTTGTCATAAGTGTCACTAGTTCGGCCTACTTATCATTTATAAGTGCCTATCATGTTTGCTATATGGCATGAGACTCAGCATTCCATCTTATTTATATCTCATATAAATAACTTGGTAACAAACATGAATACAATCTTTCTCGATAAGTCATGTCCTTATTATGAAGTATCCTCGATTGTGAACCTATTTATGATACTTTGTACTAGAAATACTGTCACTCATATTCTTAACAACTTAAGAATAGAATTTCTAACAAAATATCAATGGACATTTTCTATTACACATAAATATATTATATAAACAGAAAAGTGGAAATGCATTTTATTAATAAAAATATGTATAAGATACATACTAAATGATATGCTCTAGGGCATACTACTAATACTTATATAATTTATGACAATGCATTGACAAGAGTAAACTGCACGTGCTTGTCATAAATGTCACTGTTTCGGCCTACTTATCATGTATAAGTGCCTATCATGTTTGTTATATGGCATGAGACTCACCATTCCATCTTATTTATATCTCATATAAATAACTTGGGAACAAACATGGATACAATTTTTCTGGATAAGTCATGTTCTTATTGTGAAGTATCCTCGATTGTGAACCTATTTATAATACTTTGTGCTAGAAATGCTATCATTAATATTCTTAACAACTTAAGAATAGAATTTCTAACAAAATATCAATGGACCTTTTCTATTACACATAAATATATTATGTAAATGGAAAAGTGAAATGCCTTTTATTAATAAAATATGTACAAGATACACACAAAATGATATGCTCTAGGGCATATTACTAACAAATTCATGGCACTTCAAATAATCAATAATCAACCTCAACAACATCAATTTCAATCCACAACACAAAATTCCCAAATTGAGGTCAAAACCCTAACTTCTATAATCATCTTTCATGCAAACTCATGCCAAACTCATACCAAATCAATATATCTATCATATATGGTTATCAACAACACCCATCGACAAATTAATTCAATCAAAATTCATCAAACTCTAAACACCCTCATGGCTATCGAAATTAGGGTTTCCAATTCCTTATCAATTTCTTTCAATTTCATGTCATACAAACTCCTTTCAACATGCTTATAACAAGTAAAGAAGAGAGGTAAGGTGATTCTTGCACTAACCTCAATTTGGACCAACTTGGACTTGTTAAAACTTCAATTTTTCTCCAAATTTTTACTGCCTTAAGCTTCCTCAAGGTGTAGGATGAATTTTTAGTGAAGGGAATGGAGGGAACTTTAAGCTTGAAAGCTTAAAAATATGGTGGAGGTATCTTCCATAGAGGTTCAGCCAAGAATAAAGCCAAGGGAAGAAGATGACTTTTTGGATTAATGTTAATTTGTCTCATATTCTATATTTATCCTATGGCAATTACATTAAATTTTAGTGAAGTCATTTTGTCATCATGCCTAAGTGATGCTTAAGTCATAGTGATATAAGGCTTATGTAATAATTCTATTTTCCTTTCCTTTTCTTTCCTTTCCCATTTCCATTTCACATTTCATAATTTTATTTCATTTTATGTGTTCTAATCTCTCTCATTTTAATTAACATTTATGTCAAAATTCTACTCTAAGGGTGAAATGACCAAAATGCCCTTCGTTGGACTTATCGAGTTATAACTGTCTTTATCGATTGGCTAAATTTTCTTGGATTTTCTTTGATATTTTTTTATTGTCATTTAAACCTCATAAAGCCTTCAATTTAATCCCAAATATTTATTTCACAGGATTCCTTGTGGGTCTGGGGTCGGTAACTATTTTCACAATCGCTTCCTGCTAGGGTTACCTATCGTCATGACCTTCGGCTCATTTAACTGAGTTGCACTTTGCTTCTTTTATTTTTCCTTAGTTTTACTTTGTCTTTATTCAATCAATTCATGCCTCCTCACTCTAGTTTAAGTATAGTTCCAGACATCCTGCCTGTTCGAATAGACTTTAGTCATCGAAACAGAATAATGTACGGACTACCTAAAGTTCAGAGCATGAAACTATTAAGGGTATTGAAAATATTCACATAGTTCAGAGCATGAAACTAAAACAATATCGGGTCGTACACCACGACAAAGCCAATACATCCTAATAATCAAAGGTTAAAGGGGAGCACAAGGGCTAGATAGCATATATGAGTACTCATTCAATACATCCTCAACTAGTAATGCACATCTCCAGCCAGAGAGGAAAAACTCTACCCCATGAATGGAGGAGATTATAACCAATACATCTCACTAGGCAAGCTAATGAGGAACACAAATCATGTTGTCATGCTAACTGTGGTTTCAAAACAATTTCAAACAATTCCCATTCAAAGAATCGCATTGCAAATCAAGTAAATACATTTCATAATTCACAATCTTTAAAACAATGCATTAAATTCTTAAGTGCACAAAAGTAATAATATTTAAATCATACAAAATCAATTCATCAATTTAAAGTTCACAATTACAAAGAAAAATTATAATTCATTCATATAAAATTCATTCAAATTAATTCAAAATTTAAAACATAGAAAAAAAGTAGTTGTGCACAAATCTTCTTTGACATTTCTTTTCATGGCTTAATCAATTCAAAATTTAAAACATAGAAAAAAAGTAGTTGTGCACAAATCTTCTTTGACATAGAAAAAAAGTAACATGATCCCGTAGTACATCTAATGAATTACCGTGCTTCGCCTACCGGTAACCAATTAAATATACTACAAGGGATTTTAAAACAATTTTGTTACTTTTTGAAAGTGGTGAGCTTTTATAGTATGTATTAAAAACATTTAATTGAATTTTAAAAACTAGCTAAAATTTTTGTCCATTTTTATTTTTACACAAATTTTAGAAAATTTTTCGTAGAGTGCCATCTATATTTGGGAAAAACAGTTCTTCAAACACCTGTAAAAATACTTCTAATATTTTTAAAACAACCACAACTCTAATACACTCATTTTCATATCCTCATTCATCACAATCAATTCAATTCACTTATCAAGCCAAACTCATCATAAAAAAAAAAAAATCATCCATAATTTTTCAATTTCCAGAAGAAAGTAAATAATACATTCATTAAGGTACTAAAATTATTGTTATAATTAAATTTGCATTTCCATTACACACTCAGAATAACATTTCAAAAGTTTTATACACCTGCTCAAATAATTTACACACATATATTTACATGCATATTTAAAATCTAATATACAAGGGTATCCCTATAATATACCCGAGGCTAGTCACAAGAATCTCACTTAACTGCTCTATATCTACTCTTACCGGCGACAGCATACAAAGCTATTGTAACACCCTCACTGTGGCAATTCCGCACATTCTACTGTTCTGGTGACTAGTGCCGGTCTGGAAAGCTAGAATGTCTGGAAGTATATTTAGACTAGAGGGAGGAGTCGTAAATAACTCAAATATTAATAAGAAAAATTTAGAAAAAATTTTAAAAATAAAATACAACCAAGTTAAATGAATCGGTGCTCCAGCGATGGGTGACCATACGGGGAAGTATTGGTAAAGACAGTTACCGACCCCAGACCCGTGAAAAAATTAATGAAATAATTTTTGTGACTCTAGAGAAGAGTCATTGAGGTTTTTAAGGCATTAGGATGCGAAGAAAATGTTTAGAAAAATTTTTCGATTGGCATAAACAATTTTAGTATGTTAAGCCAAACGGAGGGCATTTTGGTTATTTCGTCTTCAGAGATGATTTTTTACTGACTTGTCCAGTTAAGTAAATAATTATTATGACATAAAATATGAATAAATATTGCTAAAAATTTAATTGAAAATGAGTAGAAAAGAAAAGGAAAGAAAAATAAAAGAAATTAGGAAATATGACATCACATGATGTCATTAAACACTCTCCACCCAATCACAATTTGACAAACTAATTAAAAGGTATAAAAACTAATTAAAAAGAGACAAAATGAAAAACCAATCTGCACTCCCATCTTCATCCTTTGGGGAGCCAAAACATAAAGAGAGAGAGGAGAGGGTTTCCACCATTGTTTGGTCTTGCAAGCTTGGTTTCCCCAAGTTTTTCACTCCAAAAGCCTTAGGCCCCTTCACAAAAAATTATTCTTACACCTTGAGGAAGTGTTTGGCTGCCAAGCAAAGCCAACAAATTGAAGGAAAATTTAAGATTAGATGAGGGAAAATTCTTCTCACACAAGGGTTAGTGCCTATTTCTTCTCTTTTTTTTTTTTTTTTTAGATTTTGTGCTAGTAACATTATTTATGCTAGGAAATTGAGAAAATTGAATAAATATGTGCATGTTTGGGCATCTACAAATTTTGGCAGCTTTATGGGGGGAAGTAGTTATGATTATTTTGGTGGATTAAAGTGAATTAGAGGTTGTGTTTGAAGTGTATATGTAGAGTGATAATGAATTAGTATGTTTAATTGATATATGTGCATGAATGGACATTTGAAAACTAGGGTTTGAGGCATGAAGTTAGGGTTTTGCTCATATGTTGGTGAATGGAAGTCCTAATGGTCAATTAGTGACCATTTGGCTGTGTTTGGTTAGGAAATAAAGTGATTTGTGTCATGGAATGGAGGTTATGTATGTTGTCCAGTGTGCACTGCAGGACTGATTGTGAGTCTAGCAGGTTTGGGCAGCCATAAATGGAGTTGTATAGGTTTAATTGTTGCAAGGCCAATTGGACATGAAACTAGAAACGTAATGGCACAACTTTGGTGAAGAAACCATGCCTAGAAAACCTAACCAAGTTGACCTAAAAATTACCCTAATCTGGGTGACCAACATGCTGTCACTGGAAAATGACCAAATGAACAGTATTAGTTCAAATGATCATAACTCAGTGTAGAAAAGTTCAATTGATCTTAAATTTTACCAGAAGAAAGCTGAGACATAGCCCTACAACTTTCATGGAGAAAAAAATCCAAATTCTGACCCTAACCTAGTCAAATTGCCAACCAAACTTAGGTCACCAAATCTGGCAGAACCAAATTGCCCAAAAATTCTAGGTACAAGTTAATTCGGCCAGTTATGGTAAAATGACTATAACTTGAGCTACAATACTCCAAATGGAGTGATTTAAAAAAAGAAATGTAACTAGACACAATAAGGAACAACTTTCATGAAAATAATTTTATCAAATTCCTACTACACAAATGACTAATGGAATAGTAAACCTAGGGTATGAAATCTAAAATTTTGAATGACATAAGATAAGCTTTGAAATGGTATTGGAAATCAATACCAACAAAAATAAAATGCAAAATGTGGTATCTTGGTAAACATAGGTTCAAGAAATTTATTATGTATTAGAAAGTCAACAATTTGAGTGAATAGTAATGTGAATAGTAATACAAAGACACAAAGTGTAAGAACTAAATTGGTAGAGGAAATTAAGGTATGAAATTTGGAATCCATGAAATGTTCATGGATTACATGGAATAGAAATAGTAATTTACCGAAATGACTTAATGAACATTTAAGTTATGTGAATATATAATTAAGATTTGTATTCCCATTACTAGTAGGTCTAATAAAACACGAGTGATACCACTTGAATATGAAATGAAATTAACCTAGATGGATTGTTGAGACTTATACTCCCAACACCAATGGAGTTCATAATATATTAGCAATACAACTTGAAGTATGAAATGTCACACCCTACCCCTCTGTAAGGCATAACATGATCCCGTAGTATACCTAATGAATTACCAACTTCGTCTACTGATAACTCATTAAATACACTACAAGGGATTTTAAAACTTTTCTTACTTCTTTTTATAGTGGTGAGCACTATTTACAGGTGTTAAATAAATTTTTTGAACTTAAGTGAAAGAGATAACACATTTGAATTATTAGGAATTTCTGTAAAAATTTTAGCGGAGTACCATCTGTATTTTTAACAAAACAGTTCTTCAGAAAACCTGTAAAAAGCACTTCAAATAGATTTCTCAATCTCGACTCCAACATTTTTCTCAACACAACATATTTCTCAACTCAAATCCACAGTGATTTTTCAAAGACTGAGATAAAAGAAAGATAATACAATTTTTACAAGTCAAAATACTCATAATTTAGTTTACAACTTTAATGTATAATTTTAATTTGCAAATGCTCAAAACCAAGAACAATATATACATACAGTGAACATACATTACAGTACAAAATGCAAAATGTGGTATACTCAATATACCCAATGATCTCTTGTTGAATGCACTAGCAGCCTAGTCTGCTACCTTGTCCGTCTGTCTACCTGCGACAGCAATGGAAGCTATCACTGAGACAATGTCTCAGTGGTGCACAACATTAACCAAATACAATTTTAAATCACAATTCATAAATCATATAAATGATGGATACGTAAAACCATAGTTAAATTCAAGACAATGAATGTCATAAAGAATTTAACACAATATTACATTAAATCTCAGTAATCAAAACATAGTTAAATTCATAAGACAGTGAATGTCAATAAGGATTTAAACTCCATTTCACAATATCACAATAAATCTCAATAGTCAAAACATGGTTAAATTCAAAAGACAGTGAATGTCAATAAGAATTTAAACTCCATTTCACAAATTATCAAATCGCATAATAACACAATTTAGTCGAATAATTTAAGAATACAGTGTTGCCAATTCATTCACAACTTAAGCCATGACACAAAATTTTCGATCAATGTCACGTTGTACACCACGACAAAGCAATCACAATCCCACTAATCAAAATCAATGAGGAAGGGAGCTAGCTATATAATGAGTACTCATCCGATCACCTCAACTGGTAAACCAGAGAGGGAGAAAAATAAACAATCACGACTCCATAAATGGAGAAGGAAAATAAACGATCACAACCCCATAAATGGAGAAGGAATGATATGATATTATCGTGCTAAGTGTGAACACAAAATTAATTCCAAACATTTTATTCAAATGACTCGTGAGAATCCAATAAATTTCTAAAGTCATAAATTCATTCACAAAATGGCAACACAATTCATAATTAACTTCAAATTTTCACAGTTTCAAACTATTTACAATGCTTTTCAAGCAATAAGTATCCATTCAAACACATTTCCATAATTGAAAACAATAATATACAAATAGTCATAATTTATTTCAATTGAAAAATTCAAAAGAAATAATTGTTGTGTACAAACCTCTGATATCTGTCTCCTGTTCTTGACTCAGTGTTTCCTTTCCTTTCCCTGAGTCTTTGCTAACTGAGAAACACAATTTGAAGTGTTTCAGTACATAATTAAACTATCTCTAACGATAATGTTTGATAAGTAATTCACTGAATGCTAGTATTTGCTTAATCAATCTAATATGTCGACCCTCAGTAAATTCTAGGTAATTTCGGTTTTAATGTTACTAACATGTCATAATCGATAGTCTTTCAGGGTTGGTACATGTTACCAAGTTCATTTCCATGTATACTGCATTTTCTTGCAATTTGTTGGATTCCGGGATACTAGTTTGACCAAGCCAGACGACCTAGTTCCCTCGCTTTTCGGGTTTTGGTCAAAACTACAAACTTGTAGATTTATGTCTTGTGGAACGCGGGGCAAAATTTCAGGTCATTCTGAGTTATGTAGACCAAGTTATGGTCATTTTACTATTGTTGGTCAAATTGCACCAAAATTGGTCATTTTAGGTCACTTTAGGTCATTTTAGGTTCGGCCACTTCCCGGTGCGGTCACCCATCGCTAGGGTTCTCGGCTCGCTTAACTTGGTTACATTTCTTTGCTATTATTTTTCCTTTGTTTTTCTTGTATTTTCTTTTCTTGTATTTCATTATTTTATATCTCCTCACTCATATCGAAGTGTAGTTCTAGGCATCCTAGCTATCCGGACAACACAAGTCACCGGAACAGTAGAACGCACTACCGAACATAGGGGTGTTACAATTCTCCTCCCCTTAAATAAATTTTGCCCACAAAATTTTACCCAATAGCCATCTTACAATAGTCAAACGTTTATTTTCTCCTTTCTATACGATCGTATAATCTTCTTTTCCTCAAATTTGTATAAGATTTTTAACAATCTAGTACAACATTTTTTTTTGTATAACACCAATCTTCTCTTACTATTGTGCTGTCTAATATTTCGGTTCATGTTCCATCTTGAATGACCCTTAAGCTCATGTTAGAATCATTTATCTAGTCATTGGTCCTCTGACCATTCTAGTCCATCGTCTTCCTCACATTCGTTACATTTCTTTATTATATCTGAATCAACTGTTCAAATTTTTACGTCCATAACTCTTTTTATCTGTCAATATTCTATAACTTACTTCCTTTTGTACTGAACTATAACCTTTCGATATTCTAACTTTTGAGTTTTATATCCCTAAGTAGGATTTTCAAACTTATTTCTAACAATTAAATTTTGTCCTGGCATAACTATACCAAAACAGATGCCGTTGGTAACTATTCTCATCTAGGTGTACTATCGGGTAGTACGTAGCTTTACACAATAATCTCAAGTTAGTACTGTAATCTGCAGCTTACAGTATAAACATCAAGAACATTGCATAGTTACTACGATACATTCCAATAGATCAGACTTTCCTATCTTTTATCCTTTTCGAATTCACTGATATCCAAACTTATTCTGATTACAATATCCATTAGCAATTACTAACAGTAACATCCTTGCCCTCATCTAGAGCAATTCCATTACTGCATCTTACTTTTACGTCCTCTTGCCTTACATTAAGTAGGCTCGCCAATTAGCTTTATAATTTATGGTGTGTCAGAAAATACTTTTCGCCGATAAACTCTTCCAAAACTAATTTCACTTATTATCACAATCCTTATCTTAAAGGACTATCTCTATACATTTTATTAACCCTGACCTCCTGTCCTAACGGACTTGTTACTAGCACCTCAAGTCCATTTATGTACATGGAATAGCAATGCAATAAATGATGCTAGCACTCACATAAGAATGGGTAGAACCCAGATCAAATAACACAAACTCATCTTGGTTAAAAGTTGAGAAGGTACCAGCCATAACATCAGATGTCTCGGCCTCTTCCCTCTGTCTCATTGCATAGACTCTGACTGGAGCACTGTCTTGCTCTGAATGTTTCCCTGTGCCTTGGCTGCCTGCTTGGCTACCTCTACCCCTGCCTCTACCTCTGCTAGGTGGTTGTGAGCCTCTAGTGATAGGGCTCTGAACTGACCCTTCTGCAGTAGTAGGAGGTGGTCCAACTCCACGACTACTGGTGCAGTCCTTGGCAAAGTGTCCTGTGCCTCCACAGTTATAACAGGCTCCAATAGCCTTATAGCATATCCCACCATGATATCTTCCGCAAGTTTCACATTGGCGGGAAGGGTAGGAACCTCTGGTACTCTGCTGACCAGATAAATGAGGTTTCTGTCCTGAATATCTTCCCCTACCAGACTTTTTGCCACCTCTGCTGTGTCCCCCATGATTCTTCCTCTTTCCAGTAGGACCACTTGAACTCTGTTCTACTGATTTTCCCTCTTTCTCTGTCTTCTCTGATTTTTTTTCTCAGGAGCTGCTTCAGACTCAATTCTTTCCAACTCAAGGGCTTGAGAAACAAGTTCAGACAAGTTAGTGTGTTTGAATTCGACCACTTGTAATCTGATACTGGGCTTCAAGCCGGTTTCAAAACTCTTGCATCTCTCCCTGCTGGTAGCAAGTAAACTTACTGCATAATGGCTCAGGCGGGAAAATTCTCTTTCATACTCAGCCACTGATCTGCTCCCCTATTTCAGACTTAGGAACTCTTGTAGCTTCTGGTCTACATAAGCATCGGGGACATACTTTTGTCTGAATTCCCTGAGAAAGTCATTCCATGTTAGCACTGCAGGCTCTACCAAACTGTGGGGAATGGTTTTCCACCAGTCACAAGCATACCCCTGTAGCAGAGATACTGAGTATTCAAATCTGAGCTCTTCTGTACAATGTAGCTTCTTGAATACCCTATCCATCCTCTCTAACCACTGTTCAGCCTCTAGAGGATCTACTGTCCCCTTGAACTCTGTAGCCCCATACTTCATCAATTTGTCATATTGCCTTGCAGAAGACTGTGGTTGTACCACTAGTGTCTGTATTGTGACTTGAGTAGGCACATTACCAGCCATTTGTTGGAACATTGTAGCCATCTGCTGAGCGAGCAGAAATCGTGCTGCGGTGGTCTTCTTGAACCATCGACCTTTGTGTGGGGGCATCCCCTTGCACCTCAGCCTCTGCATATTGATCGACTGAACGATCACCCTCTTCCATAGTCAATTTGAGGACCTTAGACCTCCTGAACAATTAACACAAGGAGATTTCCTCCCATTAATGCTTTTTTATAATGTAATGTACTGTATGTATCAAACAATGATGTTGAGCAATTGTACTATGAAGAAAGAATATTCAAATAACATGTGAAAACAGAATTTAAAAACTAGCTATGATACCACTAAAACATGTCACACCCTACCCCTCTGTAAGGCATAACATGAACTCGTAGTATACCTAATGAATTACCAACTTCGTCTACTGATAACTCATTAAATACACTACAAGGGATTTTAAAACTTTTCTTACTTCTTTTTATAGTGGTGAGCACTGTTTACAGGTGTTAAAAATTTTTTTTGAACTTAAGTGAAATAGATAACACATTTGAATTATTAGGAATTTCTGTAAAAATTTTGGCAGAGTACCATATGTATTTTGAACAAAACAGTTCTTCAGAAAACCTGTAAAAAGAACTTCAAATAGATTTCTCAATCTCGACTCCAACATTTTTCTCAACACAACATATTTCTCAACTCAAATCCACAGTGATTTTTCAAAGACTAAGATAAAAGAAAGATAATACAATTTTCACAAGTCAAAATACTCACAATTTACTTTACAACTTCAATGTATAATTTTAATTTACAACTGCTCAAAATCAAGAACAATATATATATACAGTGAACATACATTACAGTACAAAATGCAAAATGTGGTATACTCAATATACCCGATGATCTCTTGTTGAATGCACTAGCAGCCTAGTCTGCTGCCCTGTCCGTCTGTCTACCTGCGACAGCAATGGAAGCTATCGCTGAGACAATGTCTCAGTGGTGCACAACATTAACCAAATACAATTTTAAATCACAATTCATAAATCATATAAATGATGGATACGTAAAACCATAGTTAAATTCAAGACAATGAATGTCATAAAGAATTTAACACAATATTACATTAAATCTCAGTAATAAAAACATAGTTAAATTCATAAAACAGTGAATGTCAATAAGGATTTAAACTCCATTTCACAATATCACAATAAATCTCAATAGTCAAAACATGGTTAAATTCAAAAGACAGTGAATGTCAATAAGAATTTAAACTCCATTTCACAAATTATCAAATCGCATAATAACACAATTTAGTCAAATAATTTAAGAATACAGTGTTGCCAATTCATTCACAACTTAAGCCATGACACAAAATTTTTGATCAATGTCGCATTGTACACCACGACAAAGCAATCACAAACCCACTAATCGAAATCAATGAGGAAGGGAGCTAGCTATATAATGAGTACTCATCCGATCACCTCAACTGGTAAACCAGAGTGGGAGAAAAATAAACGATCACGACTCCATAAATGGAGAAGGAAAATAAACAATCACAACCCCATAAATGGAGAAGGAATGATATGATACTGTCATGCTAAGTGTGAACACAAAATCAATTCCAAACATTTTATTCAAATGATTCGTGAGAATCTAATAAATTTCTAAAGTCATAAATTCATTCACAAAATGGCAACACAATTCATAATTAACTTCAAATTTTCACAAATCACACTAAATCAATTTTTACACAGTTTCAAATTGTTTACAATGCTTTTCAAGCAATAAGTATCCATTCAAACACATTTCCATAATTAAAAACAATAATATACAAATAGTCATAATTTATTTCAATTGAAAAATTCAAAAGAAATAACTGTTGTGAACAAACCTCTCATATCTGTCTCCTGTTCTTGACTCAATGTTTCCTTTCCTTTCGCTGAGTCTTTGCTAACTGAGAAACACAATTTGAAGTGTTTCAGTACTTAATTAAACTATCTCTAACGATAATGTTTGATAAGTAATTCACTGAATACTAGTATTTGCTTAATCTACCTAATATGTCGACCCTCGGTGCATTCTAGGTAATTTAGGTTTTAATGTTACTAACATGTCACATTCGATAGTCTTTTAGAGTTGGTACATGTTACCAAGTTCATTTCTGTGCATACTGCATTTTCTTGCAATTTGCTGGATTCCGGGATACTAGTTTGACCTAGCCGGACGACCTAGTTCCCTCAGTTTTCGGGTTTCGGTCAAAACTACAAACTTGTAGATCTATGCCTTATGGAACGTGGGGAAAAATTTCAGGTCATTCCGAGGTATGTAGACAAAGTTATGGTCATTTTACTATTGCTGGTCAAATTGCACCAAAATTGGTCATTTTAGGTCACTTTAGGTCATTTTAGGTTCGGCCAGTTTTTGGACCCGAACTTGTGCAAGCTGTTTGACTTGCTTATGGTCATTTCTGGGCTTTGGTGTCTTCATAAGACTTATAGATATGGGTCTTAAATATTCATAGTTAAAATTTCAGGTCAATTGGACTTGTTTTGAGTGAGTTATGGCCTAAAAACTAACTCCTGCCCAAATGATCAATTTTCAGGCCTCAATTGCACTTAATCCGGATTTGGTCATTTTTCAAGCTACCTTGCAAGCAGAATTTTGGCAACCTTCCTTCATTAAAGTTGGCACATGTTGTTCCTAGTTTCACCTCCAATTGGTCTCATACCAATTGGAGCCACACACTCAGAGTTCTAGGCCTAAACCTCAAACTGCCTTACTGCATTTCTTCCATACATATCAAGGATCACTCATAACACTTACCAAACTCAACTTTCAAGTCAATTATGGTTGTGCCATAACCTAAACATAATTTACAACATATTATAGGTCATTTTGGCAGCTTACAATTACATTCAACAAACACCATAAAGTGCAGAATTTTTCAACTCAATTACAGTAATTCAAGCACCTAACCATAACACTTTTTTCATGTCCAACTTCACACCATTATATATACACTCAAACTGCCATAACATCCAACACAAGTCAACATTAATATACCATAAACTAAGCATGAATTCCAACTTTCTTCAAGAGTCAACAACCTGCCGCATTAGTACATTTACAATCCATTAATTTCCAAGCTTCAAATTTCAATTCACATTTACATATACCAAGTATACATCACCCAAACAATTTCCTACACAATATACATTTAATCAATCATTTAATTCATCATTTACAAGCAAAAATAAACTGCCTTCCATGTGTTTCCATGGCTACCAAAAGTACACTTCTCCATTTAAACATCAAACCTCAAAAATTTCTCCATAATTCAAACACCCATAACATCCTTACAAACTTTAATTAAACAATAATCAAAAACACAAACTTACCACTTTGGAAATTCTTCAAAACCTCACAAAAACTTCTCTTTCTTGCTTCCTACATGCTGCGCATGATGTGTAGACCAAGTTTAATGAAGATACTTGCATGGAATCATGGCTTGATCAATGGTGCATGGAGCTCTTGCATGGACGACAATGGAGGAATTTGGAGAAATTGGAATTCGGCCATGGATGTGTGTTTTGAAGGAAATGGAAATGGGAGTGGATAAAATCTGTCCACTTATGCTTTATTTAACCCCATAGTGCTCCACTCACCATAAGTTAATTAATTAAACAATCAAGTTTTCATTTTCCCACATTAAGCTTCTCATTTTTGTTATTTACATTAGGTACCACTAATTTAATTTTTTAGAACATTTTACAAATATAATATCATGTATTTTTAATGGACATTTAGGTCAAAAGACAACTCGTGGTGTCAAATGGCCACAATGCCCCTGTTCGGGTAGCAATCCCAATTTTTCGGTAACACCGAGTTTTGTCCGTTTTTCGATTTCCCACTTTTCTTTGTACTAATTAATTATTTTTTCTTTGATATTTCTAATGGCATTTATACTTCAATAATTATTTATTTGAGTCCTAAAAATATTTTCCAGGGTTCCCCGCAGTCCAGGGCTAGTCAACGGTCCACGCCGTGACTTCCCGGTGCGGTCACCCATCGCTAGGGTTCTCGGCTCGCTTAACTTGGTTACATTTCTTTGCTATTATTTTTCCTTTGTTTTTCTTGTATTTTCTTTTCTTGTATTTCATTATTTTATATCTCCTCACTCATATCGAAGTGTAGTTCTGGGCATCCTAACTGTCCGGACAACACTAGTCACCGGAACAGTAGAACGCACTACTGAACATAGGGGTGTTACAATTCTCCTCCCCTTAAATAAATTTCTTCCACGAAATTTTACTCAATAGCCATCTTACAATAGTCATACATTTATTTTCTCCTTTTTATACGATTGTATAATTTTCTTTTCCTCAAATTTGTATAAGATTTTTAACAATCTAGTACAACATTTTTTTTTTTTGTATAACACCAATCTTCTCTTACTATTGTGCTGTCTAATATTTCGATTCATGTTCCTTCTTGAATGACCCTTGAGGTCATGTTAGAATCATTTATTTAGTCATTGGTCCTCTGACCATTCTAGTCCATCGTCTTTCTCACATTCATGACATTTCTTTACTATATCTGAATCAACTGTTCAAATTTTTACGTCCATAACTCTTTTTATCTGTTAATATTCTATAACTTACTTCCTTTTGTACTGAACTATAACCTTTCGATATTCTAACTTTTGAGTTTTATATCCCTAAGTAGGATTTTCAAACTTATTTCTAACAATTAAATTCTGTCCTAGCATAACTATACCAAAACAGATGCCGTTGGCAACTATTCTCATCTAGGTGTACTATCGGGTATTACGTAACTTTACACAATAATCTCAAGTTAGTAATCAGAATCTGACTACAAAGATAAACATCAAGAACATTGCATAGTTACTACGATACATTCCAATAGATCAGACTTTCCTATCTTTTATCCTTTTCGAATTCACTGATATCCAAACTTATTCTGATTACAATATCCATTAGCAATTACTAACAGTAACATCCTTGCCCTCATCTAGAGCAATTCCATTACTGCATCTTACTTTTACGTCCTCTTGCCTTACATTAAGTAGGCTCGCCAATTAGCTTTATAATTTATGGTGTGTCTAAAAATACTTTTCGCCGATAAACTCTTCCAAAACTAATTTCACTTATTATCACAATCCTTATCTTAAAGGACTATCTCTATACATTTTATTAACCCTGACCTCCTGTCCTAACGGACTTGTTACTAGCACCTCAAGCCCATTTTTGTACATGGAATAGTAATGCAATCAATGATGCTAGCACTCACATAAGAATGGGTAGAACCCGGATCAAATAACACAAATACATCTTGGTTAAAAGTTGAGAAGGTACCAACCACAACATCAGATGTCTCGGCCTCTTCCCTCTGTCTCATTGCATAGACTCTGACCGGAGCACTGTCTTGCTCTGAATGTTTCACTGTGCCATGGCTGCCTGCTGGGCTGCCTCTACCCCTGCCTCTACCTCTACTATGTGGTTGTTAGCCTCTAGTGATAGGGCTCTGAACTTACCCTTCTGCAGTAGTAGGAGGTGGTCTAACTCTGCGACTACTGGTGCAGTCCTTGGCAAAGTGTCCTGTGCCTCCACAGTTATAACAGGCTCCAATAGCCTTATAGCATATCCCACCATGATATCTTCCATAAGTTTCACATTGGCGGGAAGGGTAGGAACCTCTGGTACTCTGCTGACCAGATAAAGGAGGTTTCCATCCTGAATATCTTCCCCTACCAGACTTCTTGCAACCTCTGCTGTGTCCCCCATGATTCTTCCTCTTTCCAGTACGACCACTGGAACTCTGTTCTACTGATTTTCCCTCTTTCTTTGTCTTCTCTGATTTCTTTTTCTCAGGAGCTGCTTCAGACTCAATTCTTTCTAACTATAGGGCTTGAGAAATAAGTTCAGAGAAGTTAATGTGTTTGAATCCGACCACTTGTAATCTGATTCTGGGCTTCAAGCCGGTTTCAAAGCTCTTGCATCTCTCCCTGCTGGTAGCAAGTAAACTTACTGCATAATGGCTCAGGCAGGAAAACTCTCTTTCATACTCAGCCACTGATCTGCTCCCCTATTTCAGACTTAGGAACTCTTGTAGCTTCTGGTATACATAAGCATCGGGGACATACTTTTATCTGAATTCCCTGTGAAAGTCATTCCATGTTAGCACTGCAGGTTCTACCAGACCGTGGGGAATGGTTTTCCACCAGTCATAAGCATCCCCCTGTAGCAGAAATACTGAGTATTCAAATCTGAGCTCCTCTGTACAATGTAGCTTCTTGAATACCCTATCCATCCTCTCTAACCACTGTTCAGCCTCTAGAGGATCTACTGTCCCCTTGAACTCTGTAGCCCCATACTTCATCAATTTGTCATATTGCCTTGCAGAAGACTGTGGTTGTACCACTGGTGTCTGTATTGGGACTTGAGTAGGCACATTACCAGCCATTTGTTGGAACATTGCAGCCATCTGCTGACCGAACTGAGCAGGAAACTGCGGTTGAACCACTGACATTGTGTAGGGCTGGGGCATCCCCTTGCACCTCAGCCTCTATAGATTGATCGACTGAACAATCATACTCTTCCATAGTCAATTCGAGGATCTTAGAACTCCTGAACAATTAACACAATGAGATTTCCTCCTGTTAATGCATTTTTATAATGTAATGTACTGTATGTATCAAATAATGATGTTGAGCAGTTATACTATGAAGAAAGAATATTCAAATAACATGTGAAAACAGAATTTAAAAACTAGCTCTGATACCACTAAAACATGTCACACCCTACCCCTCTGTAAGGCATAACATGATCCCGTAGTATACCTAATGAATT
Organism: Hevea brasiliensis; assembly: GCF_030052815.1. NCBI lineage: Eukaryota > Viridiplantae > Streptophyta > Magnoliopsida > Malpighiales > Euphorbiaceae > Hevea > Hevea brasiliensis. Next base: position 35,948,920 of record NC_079497.1, on the reverse strand, counting down.
ACCAACTTCGTCTACTGATAACTCATTAAATACACAACAAGAGATTTTAAAACTTTTCTTACTTCTTTTTATAGTAGTGAGCACTATTTACAGGTGTTAAAAAAATTTTTTGAACTTAAGTGAAAGAGATAACACATTTGAATTATTAGGAATTTCTGTAAAAATTTTGGCGGAGTACCATCTGTATTTTGAACAAAACAGTTCTTCAGAAAACCTGTAAAAAGCACTTCAAATAGATTTCTCAATCTCGACGCCAACATTTTTCTCAACACAACATATTTCTCAACTCAAATCCACAGTGATTTTTCAAAGACTGAGATAAAAGAAAGATAATACAATTTTTACAAGTCAAAATACTCATAATTTACTTTACAACTTTAATGTATAATTTTAATTTGCAAATGCTCAAAACCAAGAACAATATATACATACAGTGAACATACATTACAGTACAAAATGCAAAATGTGGTATACTCAATATAGCCGATGATCTCTTGTTGAATGCACTAGCAGCCTAGTTCACTGCTCGTCTGTCTGTCTACTGCATAAAGAATGGAAGCTATCACTGAGACAATGTCTCAGTGGTGCACAACATTAACCAAACACAATTTTAAATCACAATTCATAAATCATATAAATGATGGATACGTAAAACCATAGTTAAATTCAAGACAATGAATGTCATAAAGAATTTAACACAATATTACATTAAGTCTCAGTAATCAAAACATAGTTAAATTCATGAGACAGTGAATGTCAATAATGATTTAAACTCCATTTCACAATATCACAATAAATCTCAATAGTCAAAACATGGTTAAATTCAAAAGACTGTGAATGTCAATAAGAATTTAAATTCCATTTCACAAATTATCAAATCGCATAATAACATAATTTAGTTGAATAATTTAAGAATACAGTGTTGCCAATTCATTCACAACTTAAGCCATGACACAAAATTTTCGATCAATGTCGCGTTGTACACCACGACAAAGCAATCACAATCCCACTAATCGAAATCAACGAGGAAGGGAGCTAGCTATATAATGAGTACTCATCCGATCACCTCAACTGGTAAACCAGAGAGGGAGAAAAATAAACGATCACGACTCCATAAATGGAGAAGGAAAATAAACGATCACAACCCCATAAATGGAGAAGGAATGATATGATACTGTCATGCTAAGTGTGAACACAAAATCAATTCCAAACATTTTATTCAAATGATTCGTGAGAATCCAATAAATTTCTAAAGTCATAAATTCATTCACAAAATGGCAACACAATTCATAATTAACTTCGAATTTTCACAAATCACACTAAATCAATTTTTTCACAGTTTCAAACTATTTACAATGCTTTTCAAGCAATAAGTATCCATTCAAACACATTTCCATAATTGAAAACAATAATATACAAATAGTCATAATTTATTTCAATTGAAAAATTCAAAAGAAATAACTATTGTGCACAAACCTCTGATATTTGTCTCCTTTTCTTGACTCAGTGTTTCCTTTCCTTTCCCTGAGTCTTTGCTAACTGAGAAACACAATTTGAAGTGTTTCAGTACTTAATTAAACTATCTCTAACGATAATGTTTGATAAGTAATTTACTGAATGCTAGTATTTGCTTAATCAATCTAATATGTCGACCCTCGGTGAATTCTAGGTAATTTCGGTTTTAATGTTACTAACATGTCACATTTGATAGTCTTTTAGGGTTGGTACATGTTACTAAGTTCATTTCCATGTATACTGCATTTTCTTGCAATTTGTTAGATTCCGGGATACTAGTTTGACCTAGCCGGACGACCTAGTTCCCTCGGTTTTTGGGTTTCGGTCAAAACTATAAACTTGTAGATCTATGTCTTGTGGAACGCGGGGAAAAATTTCAGGTCATTCCGAGTTATGTAGACCAAGTTATGGTCATTTTACTATTGCTGGTCAAATTGCACCAAAATTGGTCATTTTAGGTCACTTTAGGTCATTTTAGGTTCGGCCAGTTTTTGGACCCGAATTTGTGCAAGCTGTTTGACTTGCTTATCGTCATTTCTGGGCTTTGGTGTCTTCATAAGACTTGTAGATATGGGTCTCAACTATTCATGGTTAAAATTTCAGGTCAATTGGACCTGTTTTGAGTGAGTTATGGCTTAAAAACTAACTGCTGCCCAAATGGTCAATTTTCAGGCCTCAATTCCACTTAATCCGGATTTGGTCATTTTTCAAGCTACCTTGGAAGCAGAATTTTGGCAACCTTCCTTCATGAAAGTTGGCACATTTTGTGCCTATTTTCACCTCCAATTGGTCTCATACCAATTGGAGCCACACACTCAGAGTTCTAGGCCTAAAACTCAAACTGCCTTATTATATTTCTTCCATACATATCGAGGATCACTCCTAACACTTATCAAACTAAACATTCAAGTCAATTCTGGTTGTACCATAACCTAAACATAATTTACAACATATTATAGGTCATTTTGGTAGCTTACAATTACATTCAACAAACACCATAAAGTGCAGAATTTTTCAACTCAATTACAACAATTCAAGCACCTAGCCATAACACTTTTTTCATGTCCAACTTCACACCATCATATATACACTCAAACTGCCATAACATCCAACACAAGTCAATATTAATATACCATAAACCAAGCATGAATTCCAGCATTCTTCAAGAGTCAACAACCTGCCGCATTAGTGCATTTACAATCCATTAATTTCCAAGCTTCAATTTTCAATTCACATTTACATATACTAAGTATACATCACCCAAACAATTTCCTACACAATATACATTTAATCAATAATTTAATTCATCATTTACAAGCAAAAATAAACTGCCTTCAATGTGTTTCCATGGCTTCCAAAAGTACACTTCTCCATTTAAACATCAAACCTCAAAAATTTCTCCATAATTCAAACACCCATAACATCCTTACAAACTTTAATTAAACAATAATCAAAAACAAAAACTTACCACTTTGGAAATTCTTCAAAACCTCACCAAAACTTCACTTTCTTGCTTCCTACATGTTGCACATGATGTGTAGACCAAGTTTAATGAAGATACTTGCATGGAATCACGGCTTGATCAATGGTGCATGGAGCTCTTGCATGGATGACAATGGAGGAATTTGGAGAAATTGGAATTCGGCCATGGATGTATGTTTTGAAGGAAATGGAAATGGGAGTGGATAAAATCTGTCCACTTATGCTTTATTTAACCCCATAGTGCTCCACTCACCATAAGTTAATTAATTAAATAGTCAAGTTTTCATTTTTCCACATTAAGCTTCTCATTTTTGTTATTTACATTAGGTACCACTAATTTAAATTTTCAGGAAATTTTACAAATATAATATCATGTATTTTTAATGAACATTTAGGTCAAAAGACAACTCAGGGTGTCAAATGACCACAATGCCCCTGTTCGGGTAGCATTCCCGATTTTTCGGTAACACCGGGTTTTGTCCGTTTTTCGATTTCCCACTTTTCTTTGTACTAATTAATTAATTTTTCTTTGATATTTCTAATGACATTTATACTTCAATAATTATTTATTTGAGTCCTAAAAAATATTTTCCAGGGTTCCCCGCAGTCCAGTGCTAGTCAACGGTCCACACTGTGACTTCCCGGTGCGGTCACCCATCGCTAAGGTTCTCGGCTCGCTTAACTTGGTTACATTTCTTTGCTATTATTTTCCTTTGTTTTTCTTGTATTTTCTTTTCTTGTATTTCATTATTTTATATCTCCTCACTCATATCGAAGTGTAGTTCTACGCATCCTAGCTGTCTGGACAACACTAGTCACCGGAACAGTAGAACGCACTACCGAACATAGGGGTGTTACATGAAATGTACTTTACATGAATAGATTGTTGAATGAATAAATGTGATAAAAGTGTCATTTGGGATTTAGGTTTCCATCAAGAGAGAAAGGAAAGATGTTTTGAATGTGAATGGTGTATGAGATTAAATGAATGTGAATTGTAATTAGTATGAATATTACGATGAATGCAAAAATTACCCATAAATGTGAATTTGGAAGTTATGTTTCCATTATAAACAAAATTAGAATGCTATAAAAATAAACGAAAAATATAATGAAATGATGAAATATATAAACTCTTAATGGTACTATGTGCCCATGTATTGCTTAGACACGTGTGTCGAATTGGATAGATTAGCATGCCAATAGGGTATTGTTTTAGCAGTACTGCGAAAGGCTTTATGCCCGCACTCATGGCTTTATGCCCGCACTCATGGCTTTTATGCCCGATTATGTGTTATCATGGCTTTTTAGCCATACTGACTGCATACGTGGTTGACGTTCTGCGTCCCATGGTGTGACGACCCGAGGCATCATGGTGTCCAGTGCCAACGACCCGTTATCCAGTTTAGTCAGCCTGTCATAGGTTACCTGGATAGAATATTTTATTGAAATAAGTTTAAAATATTAGAAACTAAATAAATCAGTGAGAAAAATCCGAAAGGTATTAAACTAGTATTAAAAATTTAATTATTATGAAATGATCCACAATGCATAAAAAATATTAAGAGAGTAAATGAAAGACTAGCAAAATAAGCATAACATAAATAATTATTAGAAATGCATCCTCCATAATAATATAAACATAAACTAAATATTTAGATTTATTTGTACATTATATAAATGATTATTATAAACTTATGATAGAAGAGATTCTAAAGAGCAACATAAATGATGAAAAATATACTGTATGGCAAATTTCATAAGAACCCAGTAAAATTCTTGAGTATTGAAAATATGTTCCAATTATTTTTATTTGTATACATTATTTCTTGTTATATTATTGCACCGCTAAGCAGCAATGCTTAGCGCGATGGATTTGTTTCCTCACGCAGGTACTGAAGTTAAAGCCTAGCGAATACTAAACAGAGATTTTGGAGTCCTGATCTGTAGAGTGTTCAAGGTTGTCACCTCCTCAGCAATGCATCTAGATAGGGCCCATATAGATCATATTATGTATTTTGTACATTATAATTAGTTATTATTTGTAATGTAAACTATGAATTGTATGTTGAAATATAGATTATGGAACTATAGTTAATTTGTAGATCATATAAATTTGTAAATTATGTAATTATTTTGAGAATGTTTACATATGAATTGAGTATGTGAATTACAAGAATTGAATGTGAGATGAATATGATGAGCATGAATGATAAAGTATGAAAATGAATGTGAAATTGAATTATATAGAGAATATTTGAACTGATCAGATGATTATGATTAGTATGGATCAGATTTTTATTTTAAAATATCATTGAAATTTTCAAATAGGTAAATAGTAAAACACGTCAAACAATAATAAAATAGGGGAAACTCTGTTAGTTTCTCCATCAAAAAATAATCGATATTAAATATAACGAGAAAAATTTTTTTAAAGAGATAAAGTAAGATAAGTTAAGTGCTCCGGTACTGAATGTAGCACACTTTGCTCGGCTACACTGTAGTCGGGTGAGGGGTATTACATTTATTGGTATTAGAGCGCGGTTTAGGCGTTTCTAGACCTAGATAGATTGCATATCATGCATTGCATTCATAAGAGTCGAGGTGACACTATTGTAGATCTATATTTCCCGTTTTTTTTAGGCTAAGGTATGGAATAAGAGAGTGAAGAGACAATGAGATAGTGAATGGAGATGAGAAGGAGGCTATATTTAAGATGAAAAGGGATGAGTACAGAACTGTTTGAGGATAGGATTGAAACTAAGGAGAAAGTGAAGTATGATAATACGGAAAGGTGTAGAAGTAAGGAGGTAGCAGTTCGTCGATTGCTTATGTCAGTTAAATTTCGAGGACGAAATTTTTGTTAGAGGGGAAAAATTATAACACCCTCACTTTGGCAATTCCGCACATTCTACTATTTCGGTGACCGGTACTGGTCTAGACATCTATAACATCTGGAAATATATTTAGATTAGAGGGAGGAGCCATAAATAACTCAAATATTAATAAGAAAAATTTAGGAAAAATTTTAGAAATAAAATACAACCAAGTTAAATGAACCGGTGCCCTAGCGATGGGTGACCGTACGGGGAAGTATCGGTAAAGACAGTTACCGACTCCAGACCCGTGAGAAAATTAATGAAATAATTTTTGTGACTCCAGAGAAGTGTCATTGAGGTTTCTATGGCATTAGAATGCCAAGAAAATATTTAGAAAAACTTTTCGATCAGTACAGACAATTTTAGTCTGTTAAGCCAAACGAAGGGCATTTTGGTTATTTCATCTTCAGAGATGATTTTTTGTTGACTTGTCCAGTTAAGTAAATAATTATTATGACATAAAATGTGAATAAATATTGCTAAAAATTTAATTGAAAATGAGTAGAAAAGAAAAGGAAAGAAAAATAAAAGAAATTAGGAATTATGACATCATATGATGTCATTAAGCACTCTCCACCCAATCACAACTCGACAAAAACTAATTAAAAGGGATAAAAACTAATTAAAAAGGGATAAAATGAAAAACCAATCTGCACTCCCATCTTCATCCTTTAGGTAGCCAAAACGTAGAGAGAGAGAGGAGAGGGTTTCCAGCATTGTTTGGTCTTGCAAGCTTGATTTCCCCAAGTTTTTCACTCCAAAACCCTTAGGCCCCTTCACAAAAAATTATTCTTACACCTTGAAGAAGTGTTTGGCTGCCAAGAAAATCCAAGAAAGTGAAGGAAAAGTTAAGATTGGAGGAGGGAAAATTCTACTCACACAAGGGTTAATGCCTATTTCTTCTCTTTTTCTTTAAATTTTATGCTAGTAACATTATTTATCCTAGGAAATTGAGAAAATTGAATAAATATGTGCATTTTTGGGCATCTACAAATTTTGGCAGCTGTATGGGGGGAATTCGTTATGATTATTTTGATGGATTAAATTTGATTAGAGGCGGTGTTTGAAGTGTATATGTAGAGTGGTAATGAATTAGTATATTTAATTGATATATATGCATGAATGGACATTTGAAAACTAGGGTTTGTGGCATGAAGTTAGGGTTTTGCTCATGTGTTGGTGAATGGAAGTCCTAATGGTCAATTAGTGACCATTTGGCTGTGTTTGATTAGGAAATGAAGTGATTTCTGCAATGGGAATTGAGGTTAGGTATGCTGTCCAATGTGCATTGTAGGACTAATTATGAGTCTAGCAGGTTTGGGTAGCCATAAATGGAGTTGTATAGGTTCAATTGGTGCAAAGCCAATTTGACATAAAACTACACACATAATGGCACAACTTTGGTGAAGAAACCCTGCATAGAAAACCAAACAAAGTTGACCTAAAAATTACCCTAATCCAGGTGACCAACATGCTGTCACTTGAAAATGACCAAATGAACAGTATTTGTTCAAATGGTCATAACTCAGTGTAGAAAAGTTCAATTGAACTAAAATTTAACCAGAAGAAAGCTGAGAAATAGCCTTACAACTTTCATGAGAAAACAAATCCAAATTCTGACCATATCCTAGTCAAATTGCCGACCAAACTTAGGTCACCAAATTTGGCAGAACCAAATTGCCTAGAAATTCTGGATACAGGTCAATCCGGCTAGTTATGGTAAAATGACCATAACTTGAGTTACAAAACTCCAAATGTAGTGATTCAAAAAAAAAATGTAACTAGACACAATAAGGTACAACTTTCACGAAGACAATTTTGTTAAATTCCTACTATACAAATGATCAATGGAACAATAATGTCACACCCTACCCCTCTGTAAGGCATGACATGATCCCGTAGTATATCTAATGAATTACCAACTCCGTCTACTGATAACCCATTAAATACACTACAAGGGACTTTAAAAACTTTTCTTACTTCTTTTACAGTGGTGAGCACTATTTACAGGTGTTAAAAACCTTTTTGAACTGAAGTGATAGAACTAACACGTTTGAATTATTTGGAATTTCTGTAAAAATTTTGGCAGAGTGCCATCTGTATTTTGGATAAAACAGTTCTTCAGAAAACCTGTAAAAAGCACTTCAATATTTTTCCAAATCTCAACTCCAACATATTTCTCAACTCAAATCCACAGTGATTTTCAAAAACTGAGATAAAAGAAATATAATACAATTTTTACAAGCCAAAATACTCATAATTATTTTACAACTTCAATGTACAATTTTAATTTACAACTGCTCAAAACCAAAAACAATATATACATACAGTGGTCATACATTACAGTACAAAATGCAAAATATGGTATACTCGTTATACCCGAAAAATTTGTCGCTGGGTATACTAGCAGCCTAGTCTGCTGCCCTGTCTGTCTGTCTACCTGTGACAGCAATAAAAAGCTATCGCTGAGACAATGTCTCAATGGTGCACAACATTAACCAAATACATCTTTAAATCACAATTCATAAATCATACAAATTGTGGATACTTAAAAACATAGTTAATTTCAAGACAGTAATTGTCAATAAGAATTTAAACTCCATTTCTCAATATCACAATAAATTTCAATAAGTCAGATCATGGTTGAATTCAAAAGACATTATATGACAATAAGAGTTTAAATTCATTTCACAATCTCACAATACATATCAATAAATCACACACAGCTTAATCATGTTCCAAAGTTCAATTCGTCCTAAAAGCCGATGGCTAATGAGGTATTCAATTCGTCCCAAAAGTCGATGACTAATGAGGAATAACATAGCTAGCTAGCAAAAATATGAGTATTCATCCAATTCGTCCTCAACAGGCACACACCTCAACATTTCAGCCAGAGAGGGAATTCAATTCCCCCACTAGACAAGCTAGCGAGGAATACAATCAATATACATGATAGCTGTGGTTTCAAACCATTTACAGTACTTTTCAATCAATAAGTATCCATCAAATATTATTCAAACAATTTTTCACAGTTTCACAATTTAAAACAATAATATACAAATAGTCAAATTTTATTTCAATTGAAAATAATTCAAAAGAAATAGCTGTTGTGCACAAACCTCTGATAACTGTCTCTTGGTCTGGACTCGGTGTTTCCTTCCCTTTTTCTAAGTCTTTGGTAACTGAGAAACACAATTTTAAGTGTTTCAGTACTAAATTAAATTGTCTCCAACGATAATGTTCGATAAGTAATTCACTGAAAGCTATTATTTACTTAATCAATCTAATATATCGATCCTCGATGCGTTCTAGGTAAATTAGATTTTAACGTTACTAATATGTCACATTCGATAGTATTTTAGGGTTGGTACATGTTACCGATTTCATTTCCTTGTTTAGTGCATTTTATTGCAACTTGCTGGATTCCGGGATACTAGTTTGACCTAGCCGGAAGACCTAGTTCCCTCGGTTTTCGGGATTTGGTCGAAACTACAAACTTGTAGATCTATGTCTTATGGAACGCGGGGCAAAATTTCAGGTCATTCTGAGTTATGTAGACCAAGTTATGGTCATTTTACTATTGCTGGTCAAATGGCATCAAATTTGGTCAATTTAGGTCAATTTTGGTCAACTTTGGTTCGGCCAGTTTTTGGACCCGAAATTGTGCAAGCTGTTTGACTTGCTTATGGTCATTTCTGAGCCTTGGTGTCTTCATAAGACTTGTAGATATGGGTCTTAGCTATTCATGGTTAAAATTTCAGGTCAATTGGACCTGTTTTGAGTGAGTTATGGCCTAAATACTAACTGCTGCCCAAATGGTCAGTTTTCAGGCCTCACTTGCACTTAATCTGCATTTGGTCATTTTTCAAGCTACCTTGCAAGCAGAATTTTGGTATGTTTCCTTCATGAAAGTTGGCACATTTTGTGCCTAGTTTCGCCTCCAATTGGTCTCATACCAATTGGAGTTACCCATTTAGTGTTATGGGCTAAAATGCATACTGCCCTTAAATGCATTGCTTAACATCTATCAATTGCACATTTACTTGCTATAAGTCCACTTCCCTTACCAATTCTGTTTTGGTACATTACCAAAACCATATATCACTTCACTTTAAAGTCACTTTGGGCAGAATACAAATATCTTCAATACACCAAATGAAACTCTAATTCACAAAGTCCAAATACAACCATAAATACACATAAACACTCCTAATTGTTACATACAATTTCCACAACCAATTTACATACATATTCATCAATCCTCAATGTCACAATTTACCCAATATCTTCATGAATTTAAAAACTCATCAAGAAGCCTCAAGGCTACCAAAATGGTTCACATTGCCAAAGTGTCCATAATTTCGTCAACTTCAATCCCAATTGCACAATCACCACATATACATGGAAATAACTTACTAGGACATTAATCACCCTACTCAACATAATTTCTCATCAAATATATGTAAGAATAAATCATCAAATATACAACTCCATGGCTGTCCAAACTGGATATATCAATAACTCCTCAAAACTAAAAAATTTCTTCACAAAGCAAACACCCATAACATGTTTTCAAACTTTAACAAAGAAATATTCAAAAACTCAAACTTATCTATTATTGGGACTTGCTTAATCTTCACTAAAACTTCTTAATATTGGTATCTACTTCTTCCTTGTGAAGTGGGGATAATTTTTAATGAAGAAACATAGATGTTTAGAGGTGAAATGAAAGAGTTAATGGAGCTTGGAGCAAAACGGCAATGGAGGATGTCACCTTTCCATTTCCGCATGGATGAGAGAATTGGAGAAGATGAGATTTGCAGATTGTGTAATGGGTTTACACCTGCCCATTTAGTGTTTATTTTATTCCTTAGTGGTCCACTTACACAATTTAAAGCATATTATAAGTTTAACTTTCATTTATTCCACATTAACCCATAATTTTTGCTATTTACTTTAGGTACCATCCATTTAATTTTTCATTATATTTTCCAAGTGTAATATTATTTATTTTTAATGGACATTTAGGTCAAAAGACAACTCAGGATGTCGATTAACCATAATGCCCCTGTTCGGGTTATATTCCCAATTTTTCGGTAACACCGGGTTTTATCTATTTTTCGATTTCTCACTTTTCCTTGTACTAATTATTTAATTTTTTTTTATATATTTCTAATGATATTTATACTTCAATTGATGTCTCATTAAGTCCTAAAAATATTTTCCAGGGTTTCCCGCAGTCCAGGGCCAGTCAACGATCCACGCCGTGACTTCCCGGTGCTGTCACCCATCGCTAGGGTTCTCGGCTCGCTTAACTTGATTACCTTTCTTTGCTATTATTTTTCCTTTGTTTTTCTTGTATTTTCTTTTCTTGTATTTCATTATTTTATGTCTCCTCCCTCATATAAAAATGTGGTTCTAGGCATCCTAGCTGTCCGGACAACACTGGTCACCGGAACAGTAGAACGCACTACCGAACATAGGGGTGTTACAATTCTCCCCCACTTAAAATAAATTTCGTCTCGAAATTTTTACCTGGTATTAGTCTCTGAACAGCTGTGGGTGTTGTCTCCTCATATCCTCTTCACGTTCCCAAGTAGCTTCTTGGCTTGAATGATGGCTCCACAGCACTTTAACCAGGTGTATCTGTTTGTTCCTCAGCTGCTTCACCTCATAAGCTAGAATTTTTATGGGTTCTTCCTCATATGAGAGGTCTGGATTTACCTCAATCTCTTCAACTAATAGTACATGAGATGGGTCAGATCTGTACCTCCTTAATATGGACACATGGAAGACACTGTGTATCCTTGCTAGCTCTGGAGGTAATGCTAACCAATATGCCAAAGGACCCACTTTTTCCAAAACCTCATATGGTCCGATGAAACGAGGACTCAGTTTCCCCTTTCTGCCAAATCTCATAATCCTCTTCCAAGGAGAAACTTTGAGGAATACCTTATCACCCACTGCATATTCAATATCTCTTATTTTCAAATCAACATAGGACTTCTGACGGTCTGATGCAGCCTTGAGTCTATCTCTAATCAATCTGATCTTTTCCTCTGTCTGCTGAAAAATTTTTGGCCCAATCATCTTCCTTTCACCTACTTCATCCCAACATAAGGGAGTTCTGCACTTCCTGCCATACAATGCTTCATATGGAGGCATCCCAATGCTTGATTGGTAGCTGTTGTTATAAGCAAACTCAATCAAAGGCAAGTGTGTATCCCAACTACCTTCAAACTCAATCGCACAAGCCCGTAGCATATCCTCCAATATCTGAATAACCCTTTCAGACTGGCCATCTGTCTGTGGGTGGAATGCTGTGCTGAAGTTCAATCTAGTTCCTAGGACTCTCTGAAGACTACCCGAGAATCTAGAAGTGAACCTAGGATCTCTGTCAGATACAATTGATACTGGCACTCCATGTAATTTTACAATCTCATATATGTACAATCTGGCCAATCTTTCCAGGCTATAGTCCATCCGAACTGGCAAAAAGTGAGCAGACTTGGTCAATCTGTCAACTATAACCCATACTGCATCATGACTACTCTGTGTCCTTGGAAGTCCTGTAACAAAATCCATAGTTATTCGTTCCCATTTCCACTCTGGTACTGACAAAGGATGTAACAAACTAGCTGAAACTTGATGTTCTGCCTTTACTTGCTGACAAGTTAGGCATTTAGAAACAAATTCAGCTATATCTCTCTTCATACCCATCCACCAGTAATGCTCTTTCAGTCCTCTGTACATTTTAGTTCCACCAGGGTGCATAGAAAATGGAGACTCATGTGCTTCCTTCATAATGATTTGTCTCAATTCCACATCACTAGGAACGCACACTCTGCCCTGATGTAGCAATAAACCATCATCTTTCACAGAAAATTCAGGTTTCTTGCCCTGCTGGACTTCTTTCAGTAGCTTCTAATATTTTTCATCACTCTGAGCAGCCATTCTGATCTGATCAATCAACACTGGCTGTACATGCCATGCAACTACTGTCTGTCCCTCATCATCAATCTCTAAAATGGCATGCTGTGCTTTCAATTCATATACAATGGACAAAGGAGAAACTCTGAGACTTGCCATAGTCTTGCGACTTAAGGCGTCAGCCACCACATTTGCTTTCCCTGGTTGATAGTCTATTAAGCAATCATAATCTTTAATGAGTTCTAACCATCTCCTCTGCCTCAAATTCAATTCTTTCTGGGTGCCCAAATACTTCAAGCTCTTGTGATCTGTGTAAATGTAGCATTTCTCCCTATACAAATAGTGTCTCCAGATCTTCAGAGCAAAAACAATAGCTGCTAGCTCCAGATCATGTGTTGGGTAGTTTCTCTCATGCGGTTTCAGCTGGCATGATGCATAAGCAATGACATTCTGATCTTGCATCAGTACACAACCTAACCCATTGTGTGAAGCATCACTATAAACTGTGTATTCTTTACCCGGAGTAGGTAAAGTGAGAACTGGAGCTTCAGTCAAACACATCTTCAACTCATCAAAACTTTGCTGACATTTATCATCCCTTTGAAATTTTACATCTTTACAAGCGGTTTGGTCGGTGGAGAAGATAACATAGAAAACCCCTTCACAAACCGACGGTAATATCCAGCTAAACCTAAAGCGTGAATTTACGTGATGTTCTGGCGGCTTCCAATTAAGGATAGCTTCTACCTTGTTGGAATCTACCTTGATCCCTTCAGCTGACATAACATGTCCCAAAAAGGAGATTTCTTTCAGCCAAAATTCACATTTTGACAATTTGGCGTATAGTTGTTTCTCCCTTAAAGTCTGCAGTACAATCCGCAAATGTCTGTCATGCTCCTCTGCATTCCTTGAATATATCAAAATGTCATTAATAAACACCACCACAAATTGATCAAGATATGGTCTGAAGATAGTGTTCATCAGATCCATAAAAGCAGCTGGAGCATTTGTTAACCCGAATGGCATTACTAGAAACTCATAGTGGCCATACCGAGTTATGAAAGCAGTTTTTGGAATACTCTGCTCTTACACCTTCAACTTATAATAACCAGATCGCAGATCAATTTTGGAGAATACAACTGCACCCTTCAACTGATCAAACAGATCATCAATGCGAGGCAATGGATATCTGTTCTTTATTATCACCTTATTCAACTGTCGATAGTCAATGCATAAGCGGAGAGTACCATCCTTCTTCTTAACAAACAACACTGGTGCTCCCCAAGGTGTCACACTAGGGCGAATGAAGCCCTTTTTAAGTAGTTCTTGCAATTGTATCTTCAACTCCTTCAACTCTGCTGGTGCCATTCTGTATGGCGTTATGGAGATTGGTTCCACACCAGGCATAACATTAATTTCAAACTACACTTCTCTTTCTGGAGGTAATCCTGGCAATTCATCAGGAAACACATCTGGAAAGTCATGTACTGTAGGGATGTCCTTCAATGCTGGACTCCCCACTTAGGTGTCTACCACATGTGCCAAATAGGGTTCACACCCCTTTCTGATAATTTTTCTGGCTAATGCAGCTGAAATGATGTTTGATGGCAATAACTGCCTTTCCCCATGTATTACCACATCATTGTACTGAGGAAGGCCAAAAGTGATTGTCTTCAGCCTACAGTCAATCATGGCATGATGCCTAGCTAACCAATCTATGCCCAAGATGATATCATAATCTCTAAAGGGCATTTCAATGAGATTAGACAGAAAAGTGTGTCCTTGGATCACCAAAGGACAATCTCTATACATTTTATTAACCCTGACTTCCTGTCCTAGTGGACTTGTTACTAGCACCTTAAAGTCCATTTGAATATATGGAACAGCAATGCAATCAATAATGCTAGCACTCACATAAGAATGGGTAGAACCTGGATCAAATAACACAAACACATCTTGGTTAATAGTTGAAAAGGTACCAGCCACAACATCAGATGTCTCGGCCTCTTCCCTTTGTCTCATTGCATACATTCTTACTAGAGCACTGTCTTGCTCTGATTGTTTCACTGTGCCTTGGCTGCCTGCTGGGCTACCTCTACCCCTGCCTCTACCTCTGCTGGGTGGTTGTGAACTTCTAGTGACAGGGCTCTGAACTGACCCTTCTGCAGTCGTAGGAGGTGGTCCAACTCTATGACTATTGGTGCAGTCCTTGGCAAAGTGTCCGGTGCCTCCACAGTTATAACAGGCTCCATTGGCCTTGTAGCAGATCCCACCATGATTTCTTCCACATGTCTCACATTGGCGGGGAGGATAGGAACCTCTGGTACTCTGCTGACCAGATAGGGGAGGCTTCTGTCCTGAATATCTTCCCCTACCAGATTTCTTGCCACCTCTGCTGTGTCCCCCATAGTTCTTCCTCTTTCCAGTAGGACCACTGGAACTCTGTTCTACCGATTTTCCCTCTTTTTCTGTCTTCTCTGATTTCTTTTTCTCAGGAGCAGCTTCAGACTCAATTCTTTCTAACTCTAGAGCTTGAGAAACAAGTTCAGAGAAGTTAGTGTGTTTGAAGCCAACTACTTGTAATCTGATACTGGGCTTCAAGGCAGTTTCAAACCTCTTGCATCTCTCCCTGCTGGTAGAAAGTAAACTCATTGCATAATGGCTCAGACGGGAAAATTCTCTTTCATACTCAGCCACTGATCTGTTCCCCAGTTTCAGACTTAGGAATTCTTGTAACTTCTGGTCTACATAAGCATCAGGGACACATTTCTGTCTGAATTCCCTGAGAAAGTCATTCCATGTTAGCACTGTAGGTTCTAGTGGGAATGGTTTTCCACGATCATAAGCATCCCCAGAGCAAAGATCTGAGTATTCAAATCTGAGCTCCTCTGCTCAATGCAATTTCTTGAATACCCTATCCATACTCTCTAACCACTGCTCACCTCTAGAGGATCTATCGCCCCTTGAACTCGTAGCCCCATACTTCATCAATTTGTCATCTCGCCTAGTAGGAGATCGTGGTTGTACCACCGTATCTCAGATTGGGACTTGAGTAGGCGACACACCATTTGTTGGAACATTGCAGCCATCTGAGCGACTGAGCAGAAATCCGATGGATCTTTGAACCACTGACATTATGTAGGCCTGGGGCATCCCCTTGCACCTCAACCTCAATAGATTGATCGACTGAACGATCACCCTCTTCCATAGTCAATGCGAGGATTTTAGATCTCCTGAACAAATAACACAAGGAGATTTCCTCCCGTTAGTGCATATTTATAATGTAATGTACTGTATGTATCAAACAATTATATTGAGCAGTTGTACTATGAAGAAAGAATATTCAAATAACAGGTTAAAACAGAATTTAAAAACTAGCTCTGATACCACTAAAACATGTCACACCCTACCCCTCCGTAAGGCATAACATGATCCCGTAGTATATCTAATAAATTACCAACTCCGTCTACTGATAACCCATTAAATACACTACAAGGGATTTTAAAAACTTTTCTTACTTCTTTTACAGTGGTGAGCACTATTTACAGGTGTTAAAAACCTTTTTGAACTAAAGTGATAAAATTAACACATTTGAATTATTTGGAATTTCTGTAAAAATTTTGGCAGAGTGCCATCTGTATTTTGGATAAAACAATTCTTCAGAAAACCTGTAAAAAGCACTTCAATATTTTTCCAAATCTCAACTCCAACATATTTCTCAACTCAAATCCACAGTGATTTTCAAAGACTGAGATAAAAGAAATATAATACAATTTTTACAAGCCAAAATACTCATAATTATTTTACAACTTCAATGTACAATTTTAATTTACAACTGCTCAAAACCAAAAACAATATATACATACAGTGGTCATACATTACAGTACAAAATGCAAAATATGGTATATTCGTTATACCTGAAAAATTCTCTCGCTGGGTATACTAGCAGCTTAGTTCATCGCCTGTCTGTCTGCCTACTCACCATGACAAAGAATAAAGCTATCATTTGAGACAATGTCTCAGTGGTGCACAACATTAACCAAATACATCTTTAAATCACAATTCATAAATCATACAAATAGTGGATACTTAAAACCATAGTTAATTTCAAGACAGTAATTGTCAACAAGAATTTAAACTCCATTTCTCAATATCACAATAAATTTCAATAAGTCTGATCATGGTTGAATACAAAAGACAGTATATGACAATAAGAGTTTAAATTCATTTCACAATCTCACAATACATATCAATAAATCACACACAGCTTAATCATGTTCCAAAGTTCAATTCGTCCCAAAAGCCGATGGCTAATGAGGTATTCAATTCGTCCCAAAAGTCGATGACTAATGAGGAATAACATAGCTATCTAGCAAAAATATGAGTACTTATCCAATTCGTCCTCAACAGGCACACACCTCAACACTTCAGCCAGAGAGGGAATTCAATTCGTCCCACTAGACAAGCTAGCGAGGAATACAATCAATATACATTATAGCTGTGGTTTCAAACCATTTACAGTGCTTTTCAATCAATCAGTATCCATCAAATATTATTCAAACAATTTTTCACAGTTTCACAATTTAAAACAATAATATACAAATAGTCAAAATTTATTTCAATTGAAAATAATTCAAAAGAAATAGTCACATTGTGCACAAATCTCGATAATCGTCTCTTGGTCCGACTCAGTGTTTCCTTCCCTTTTCCTGAGTCTTTGGTAACTGAGAAACACAATTTGAAGTGTTTCAGTACTAAATTAAATTGTCTCTAACGATAATGTTCGATAAGTAATTCACTGAAAGCTATTATTTGCTTAATCAACCTAATATATCGATCCTCGATGCGTTCTAGGTAAATTAGGTTTTAACGTTACTAATATGTCACATTCGATAGTGTTTTAGGGTTGGTACATGTTACCGATTTCATTTCCTTGTTTAGTGCATTTTATTGCAACTTGCTGGATTCTGGGATACTAGTTTGACCTAGCCGGAAGACCTAGTTCCCTCGGTTTTCAGGTTTCGGTCAAAACTACAAACTTGTAGAACGCGGGGTAAAATTTCAGGTCATTCTGAGTTATGTAGACCAAGTTATGGTCATTTTACTATTGCTGGTCAAATGGCATCAAATTTGGTCAATTTAGGTCAATTTTGGTCAACTTTGGTTCGGCCAGTTTTTGGACCCGAACTTGTGCAAGCTGTTTGACTTGCTTATGGTCATTTCTGGGCTTTGGTGTCTTCATGAGACTTGTAGATATGGGTCTTAACTATTCATGGTTAAAATTTCAGGTCAATTGGACCTGTTTTGAGTGAGTTATGGTCTAAAAACTAACTGCTGCCCAAATTGTCAGTTTTCAGGCCTCACTTGCACTTAATCCGAATTTGGTCATTTTTCAAGCAACCTTGCAAGCAGAATTTTGGTATATTTCCTTCATGAAAGTTGGCACATTTTGTGCCTAGTTTCACCTCCAATTGGTCTCATACCAATTGGAGTTACACATTTAGTGTTATGGGCTAAAATGCATACTGCCCTTAAATGCATTGCTTAACATCTATCAATTGCACATTTACTTGCTATAAGTCCACTTCCCTTACCAATTCTATTTTGGTACATTACCAAAACCATATATCACTTCACTTTAAAGTCACTTTGGGTAGAATACAAATATCTTCAATACACCAAATGAAACTCTAATTCACAAAGTCCAAATACAACCACAAATACACATAAACACTCCTAATTGTTACATACAATTTCCACAACCAATTTACATACATATTCATCAATCCTCAATGTCACAATTTACCCAATATCTTCATGAATTTAAACACTCATCAAGAAGCCTCAAGGCTGCTGAAATGCTTCACATTGCCAAAGTGTCCATGATTTCATCAACTTCAATCCCAATTGCACAATCACCACATATACATGGAAATAACTTACTAGGACATTAATCACCCTACTCAACATAATTTCCCATCAAATATATGTAAGAATAAATCATCAAATATACAACTCCATGGCTGTCCAAACTGGATATCTCAATAACTCCTCAAAACTAAAAAATTTCTTCACAAAGCAAACACCCACAACATGTTTTCAAACTTTAACAAAGAAATATTCAAAAACTCAAACTTACCTATTGTTGGGACTTGCTTAATCTTCACTAAAACTTCTTAATATTGGTATCTACTTCTTCCTTGTGAAGTGGGTATAATTTTTAATGAAGAAACGTAGATGTTTAGAGGTGAAATGAAGGAGTTAATGGAGCTTGGAGCAAAACGGCAATGGAGGATGTCACCTTTCCAATTCGGCATGGATGAGAGAATTGGAGAAGATGAGATTTGCAGATTGTGTAATAGGTTTACACCTGCCCATTTAGTGTTTATTTTATTCCTTAGTGGTCCACTTGCACAATTTAAAGCATATTATAAGTTTAACTTTCATTTATTCCACATTAACCCATAATTTTTGCTATTTACTTTAGGTACCATCCATTTAATTTTTCATAATATTTTCCAAGTGTAATATTATTTATTTTTAATGGACATTTAGGTCAAAAGACAACTCAGGATATCGATTGACCATAATGCCCCTATTCGGATCACATTCCCGATTTTTCGGTAACACCGGGTTTTGTCTGTTTTTCGATTTCTCACTTTTCCTTGTACTAATTATTTAATTTTTTTTTGATATTTATAATGATATTTATACTTCAATTGATGTCTCTTTAAGTCCTAAAAATATTTTCCAGGGTTCCTCGCAGTCCAGGGCCAGTCAACGGTCCACGCCGTGACTTCCCGGTGCGGTCACCCATCGCTAGGGTTCTCGGCTCGCTTAACTTGATTACCTTTCTTTGCTATTATTTTTCCTTTGTTTTTCTTGTATTTTCATTTCTTGTATTTCATTATTTTATGTCTCCTCCCTCATATAAAAATGTAGTTCTAGGCATCCTAGCTGTCCGGACAACACTGGTCATGGGAACAGTAGAACGCACTACCGAACATAGGGGTGTTACAAGTAAACCTAGGGTATGAAATCTGAAAATTTTGAATAACATAAGATAAGCTTTGAAATGGTATTGGAAATCAATACCAGCAAAAATAAAATGAAAAGTGTGGTATCTTGGTGAACTTAGGTTCAATAAATTTATTATGTATTAAAAAGTCAACAATTTAAATGAATAGTAATGTGAATAGTAATACAAAGACACAAAGTGTAAGAACTAAATTGGTATGAAATTTGGAATCCATGAAATGTTCATGGATTACTTGGAATACAAATAGTAATTTACCAAAATGACTTAATGAACATTTAAGTTATGTGAATATATAATTAAGATTTGTATTACCATTACTAGTAGGTCTAATAAAACACGAGTGATGTCACTTGAATATGAAATGAAATTAACCTAGATGGATTGTTGAGACTTATACTCCCAACACCAATGGAGTTCATAATATATTAGTAATACAACTTGAAGCATGAAATGTACTTTACATGAATAGATTGTTGAATGAATAAATGTGATAAAAGTGTCATTTGGGATTTAGGTTCCCATCAAGAGAGAAAGGAAAGATGTTTTGAATGTGAATGGTACATGAGATTAAATGAATGTTAATTGTAATTAGTATGAATATTACAATGAATGCAAAAATTACCTAGAAATGTGAATTTGGAAATTATGTTTCCATTATAAACAAAAGTAGAATGCTATAAAAATAAACAAAAAATATAATGAAATCATGAAACATATAAACTCTTAATGGTACTATGTGCCCATGTATTGCCTAGACACGTGTGTAGGATTGGATAGATTGGCATGCCAATATGGTATTGTTTTAGCAGTACTGCCAAAGGCTTTATGCCTGTATTCATGGCTTTATGCCTGTATTCATGGCTTTATGCCCGCACTCATGGCTTTATGCCTGCATTCATGGCTTTTATGCCCGATTATGTGTTATCATGGCTTTTTAGCCATACTGACTACATACGTGATTGACGTTCTACGTCCCATGGTATGACGACCTGAGTCACCACTGTGTCTAGTACCAATGACCCGTTATCCAGTTTAGTCAGCCTGTCATAGGTTAACTGGGCAAAAAAATTTATTGAAATAAGTTAAAAATATTAGAAACTAAATACATCAGTGAGGAAAATCTGAAAGGTATTAAACTAGTATTAAAAATTTAATTATTACGAAATGATCCGTAATACATTGAAAATATTAAGAGAGTAAATGAAATACTAGCAAAATAAGCATAACGTAAATAATTATTAGAAATGCATCCTCCATAATAATATAAACATTAACTAAATGTTTAGATTTATTTGTACATTGTATAAATGATTATTGTAAACTTATGACAGAAGAGATTCTAGAGAGCAACATAAATGACGAAAAATATACTGTATGGCAAATTTCATATAAACCCAGTAAAATTCTTGAGTATAGAAAATATGTTTCAATTATTTTTATTTGTATATATTATTTCTTGTTATATTATTGCACCACTAAGCAGTAATGCTTAGCGCAATGGATTTATTTCCTCGCGCAGGTACTGAAGTTAAAGCCCAGAAAATACTAAACAGAGATTTTGGAGTTTTGATCTGCAGAGTGTTCAAGGTTGTCACCTCCTCAGCAATGCATGTAGATAGGGCCCATATAGATCATATTATGTATTTTGTACATTATAATTAGTTATTATTTGTAATGCAAACTATGAATTGTGTCGACACCCTATTCTGGCTGATCCCCGAAATCAACAGTCTTTGAAATCGATCCTTAGTACCAAGTCTCCATGTCGCTCACTTCAATACCGATCTCTCTTCAAAGAGACCAAACCAACACTAAGACTCCAGGTCGCTTAATTCATTACCGATCTCTCAAACCAATTATTGAGTCGCCTCACCAGCCGATCACATTTCTGACCTCCATTTTATAAATATGGTGGATAATCGTTAAATGAAGTTAAGGTTTCAATCCGGTCCGATCTCCGTTGTCGATAATTGTTTAATGAAATTAAGGTTTTAATCCGACTTGATGTTGCTTTCGATCTTAAGTGTTCAAATTAGGTTTCCAATTTTAATAATCTTAAGTCCCGTGTGGTATTTGTTCTCAGCCAATCTCATGCTTACAATGTTTTTCCAACCTCTTATACTTAGATTAATAATCACTTTTAAGTTTGATGTTCTAATTGGTTCAGACAGTTAGGCACTTGTACAAGTTAGATACTTTTCGATCACATCCAATCATTGAACAAAGAAGAGAATTTCATTTCATTTCAAAATAAAATATAAGTCATTCGGCTGGAGGATCACCCCCAGCCTGTTCTACATTTCGCTTACCCTCTCTATCTCCCTCAGCTTCCTCCTCGCTCTCCTCTTCGTCTTGGGAGCTAAGTCCACCATCCAGGAAAAGTCCTCCTCGGGATAACACTTCTTGAGCTCGGCCAAAAGGTCCCCGTGGGCGTTCACATAAGCACGGCCTCCCTCATCACTGCCTTTTCTTCTTTTGCTCTGAGTTCTTCGGTGAGGCAAGCGACGTCAGCAGCTTCTTCAAGAACATGAGCCTGCTTGGCCAATTTATCTTCATAGAATTTCATCCGCCCCTTAATTTCAGCTATATATTCCCGGGCGGATGAAAGTTGAGCTCGGGCAGAAGCCGCTTCCTGACCCACCTTTTGGATCTCCTGCTTTAAATGATGAGCCTTTTCCCGGACGATATATTGGTTCACCAAACTCTCCACGCTCAGGCTCATAGTCTGGGTCAGGATATCGTCCAGACTATTCAGGGTCAGCCTATTCCGATCCTTCTGAAGGCAGATGGAGGCCCCCAAAACCTGAGCCAAACCCGAATTCTCTAGAAAAGTTCGGTTCTTCTCCAGGGAGTGAATCAGGACTTGAGCGCCATGGGAAAGGGTCCTTGTAGGAGGTATGGAAGGACCCCCTTCCACACTCAGAGCAACCGTTGGAGGTGGCGATTCTTCTTGTCAAGGAGGAGATCGAACCACTTCTACTTCAGGGATCGGTTGTCCCGAGGGTCGGGACGAGCCTCCTTGCATCTCCCCTGGATCGTGCCTTGGCATCTGAGAGGCCTCGGCGGGCTTCTTCTCCCGCACTTTTCTGTAGACCACTCTCTTCCGCTTTCGGCTCTCTTTACAGGCCTCGCCGCTCGCTATGCCTGCACAAAGAAAAGTCAGTGAGTTCGCTAAGGCTCAGAGATCATAGATATAGAAAGTACCGAAGCTGAGGTTAGAGAGCTGAAGCCCGCGTTCTTTCCCAGTAACCAACCGCATCATCCAATGATGCAGTTCGGCCGTCACCGCATCTAGACAGGAGAACTTCTGATTGGCCACTTGATCCTTTAACTCCATCTCCATTGCACCCTCTTCCCTACTCAGGGCGATGTGCTTCAGAAGTGATGGGCCCTAATGCAACCAGCTACGCGGGAAACCCTCAAAGCCGTTCGGAATCTTACTCCTCGGGGTAAAGAAACGATTCTTCCAATTCTTCAGTGAGGAGGGCAGATTGGTAAAGAGCCCACAATGAGGTTTCACCTGAAAGAACTAGTACTCGTTGTCCTTTTGACGAGTTAACCTATGTAGCTCGGTGAATACCTTCGCTGTAGAATTGAGTCCCTTAGCTCGGCAGAGGCCTCTGAAGGCTACCAGGATCCTCCATGAGTTCGGATGTACTTGGGCTATACATACTTGGTGGAATTTCAGAACTTCCTTAAAGAAGTCATCCAGAGGAAACCGCAGCCCAGCTTTTAATTGCTCTTCGTATACCATGATCATATCATTTTCTTCAAAGAAGTGATCGGCTCGGAGATCGCCATGGCATCTGATAAGCTCGTATGAGTCGGTCCGAAGATTGTATTCTTGGCTAATCGTCTGGAGATCGATTTCTAGAAGGATGGACGGCAGCTCATCCACAGGGAGGCTCTCTCTCCTTGAGGAATGCATTCGTCTTGAGGATGCCGCTTGACCATGGGCTGAGACAGAGGTTGTAGGAGGTTCAGATTGCCCGCTTGGTCCGACCACCTCAACCTCATCTGATGACCACAAGACATGAACGGAAGGGGGGCTCGTCGCTCTCTGACACTTGGCGCCACTCATTTTCAAAGAAAAGAGAAAAATTAACTAAAAGAAAGATCAAAACCCTTACTGGAGTGTGATCGGTATCGGAAGAACTTAAAGAAACGAGAGAATTTTGGAATCGCTCGCGAGATGCTGAAAATGACATAAGGGAGCAACTGGCTGACCCATCCCCTATTTATACCCGTCTGAGCATTTAATGCTCACAGTGTCCCAAGCGGCGCATCGGTTAGCGGGATTCGCCAGCTTTTCTGACACGTTGCAAGAATATTCCAGAAACTCCGTAAATAAATAAGGGGAGATCGGCTAGTTAAAGATCGGCGAATTAAGGCAGATGTTCAGAATTACAGATCGGCTAAGGGCTATTCAGTTAGGAATCGGATCGGATAAACACATTTAGAGATCGGAAAATAATCAATGCAATTGTCGAAATAAAATTTCATTTCCAAAAGGTCAGATTACATCATGTGGGTGATCTCAAGAGATCGGATTACATTAAAGTTCAGATTACATCATGTGGGCGATCTCTAGAGATCGAATTACATTAAAGGTCATATTACATCATTTGGGCGATCTCTAAAGATCGGCAGTACATCCTATCTAATAAAGACCTATGTCAAAGCCTAGTCTCGTGGCTGAATCAAAAGATATATTTGATCAGGAAACCAGCCATCGGCATCGGATAGATGTACAGCTCAGATGGGGTGACTATGACTCTCATGAGGATAGGAGAGGTCATCATCAATGTTAACGCTCAGAACCGAGCCACTGTCGGGACACCCGATGTGATAAGGAGCCAAGTGAATTTCGAAGGGCAGTCACCAATGATAAGAGGGAAATTAGCAGTCTTCTCACCCGAAATCGGTTCGCTGATTATACAGATCGACCGACTCGAGATGAACACTATCGATATTCTCGATCTGGATTAGTAAATTAGTCCGGTTCTCTCACTGTCATCAGAGGTAGCCATCGTGATTTTCTGATCACCGAGGTCGTAAATTTTCAATCGATGAACAAAGTGAACAATCGAAAAAAGATCAAAAGCAGCTGCTATGGCCAGGATTGTTGCCGGAGCGGTTAGAACAGGAAAAGCGAGAAGCAGAAAAAGGAGAAAATGAAATGCAAAAAGGATGTCTCATTGAAGGTATATATATAGAGAAGGTCTGAGCATTTATTGCTAGCGAAAAACGAATCGAATGCCTCGGTAACTGAAGGAATAAATGCTTTTACTGAACCAGCTCAGATAGAAGAGAAGATTCTAGAATGGGAGAGATCGGGAGAGGAGCCCGGCATTATAGATCGGAAAAAGATCGTATTAGGAAGATCGGAAGGGATGGGAGATCGGAAAGCAGAGAGAGAATAAGACAACTTCCAATAACTGTCGTCATAATCAGAGCCGAGGTAGTCAAAGTGTTGTAGACGATATCAAATCTCCACAGCACGCCTCATTTGCAGAATCGCCCACATTGCTGACAGGTGCCAGGATTTGTCATGACAGTTCTATACATCTCGATCTCCACCGTTGATCTTACTTGTAAGGACAAGCCTAGAGCCCTTGGATCAAAGAGAAGACGACAAGACTGGCGCCTTTTATTCCCGGCCCTCAGATCTCCCTTGATAAGAGAATTTTGAGCCGTTGGATTAGAAAAGAAAAAGGACAAATGTTCAGAATAGCATCTCAGCCATTCATTTTGATTCTCTTCAATTCTCAGGCGTCAGATCATGTCCTTTAAAATCCAAACCTTCCATCTCTCTCAAAGGAAATCCTGACCCTTCATCGGGAGCCCCCGGTCCCTATAAATACCTGCATGAAAACTGCTAAAAAAAAAAGGAAGAACAAAAGGGTGGTCATTATAGTGGAAAAGCTCTGAAAATTGATTCAGTTTTGCTACTCTGCTATTTTTAATCTTTCAAAATAGAAAAAACTTTAGAAACCAGTTTTTTAAAGTATTTTCTTTCAAGGAGTGTTGGACACTGAAACTCTTTATTTTTAGTTTGTTTATTACTCCGTGATACCCACTCTTAATTTCAGTTCTGTTTTCATCACCTTTATATCCACTCTTATTTTCCAAGCTCAATCTCATTCAAACCCGGTTATTGTCATTTCGGCTCGACTGTATTTTAACTTGGTACTCTCCATTTCAAGGTAAGCGTTAGTCCCCAGACTATTAGCACGCAGCTCTGCTGTATTTGTGACTCCATAGTTAGTTCAATAGATTTAACTCCCTATAGGTGAGTGCTTAGACCGTTGTTTTACCAAGTGCTATTTTTTTTTTTTATATTTATGCTCGTAATTTTCGTCAAGTTTATGTTATGTTAAAGACCCCACGAAGGTGGTTATTATCTTGAGTTTACCTTTTGTTCATTCGTTCATGTTATTTGCTTTTTTAGCCTTTATTATCTTCAAATGTAAGTGTTCTGATCCTGAGTAACGTATAGGTAGTTTAATAAAATGTCGGTAGCTGTATCTTAACACGAGAATTTCTTTAAAATAATAAAAGTTTGGATAATAAATCAGAAGGAAATTATGAAGTCGAACCACTAGACTAGCTCAGGAGATAACTTGGTATAGTGGGGGATCGAAGTTAGATTAGATCCCAGACTAGTAAGTGGAAGAGATCGGATATTGCCTGTCTAAAGGTATTAGTAAGGCAATCACATAGGAGATCGGTAAAAAAAATTTTATTTGTATCCCCGACCTAGTTAGAAGGTATCAACGGATTAAGAGAAGCCTTATTCGGGCTATTAGCGTCTTCGGATGTCAGAACCCTTAGTTTAAGGTCTTTATGACATACGATCACAATTAAATCTCAAAAAGGTCGGGGGAGTGTTCATACCCAAACCTCATTTAAATGAAAAAGAGATCGGAGGAGAGTTCTTATCCGATTTTCAATCAAAATTTTTCATAAATATTAAATGAGATTGAAGGAGAGTTCTTATCCGATTCTCAATCAAAATTTTTCATAAATATTTAAGAGATTGGAGGAGAGTTCTTATCCAATTCTCAATCAATATTTCAATAAACATTTAAGAGATCAGAGGAGAGTTCTTATCCGATTCTCAATCAAAATTTTAATAAATTTTTAAGAGATCGAAGGAGAGTTCTTATCCGGTTCTCAATAAAAAATTCTCATAAATATTTAAGAGATCAGGGGAGAGTTCTTATCCGATTCTCAAATCAAAATTTAATAAATATGCGACGATCGGAGGAGAGTTCTTATCTGAGATTCCCCGCTCAAACTTTAAGCAAATTATTCCTAGAGATCGGGAGAGGTTTTTACCAGGGGTTCCCTCAAATTCAAACTAAAATAACACAATACGCAAAGTGATCCCTTAAACCAAAACCGCTACGCAACATCAACTCACTAAGGGTCGTCTCATGTACTTATGTATCTGGGTAATCTGAACTAGTGAAAAATCAAATTTTCTCTTTTATTAAAGGGATTAACACCATCATCCTAACCCCCCTAACTCCGATTTTAATTTGTAAAGAGCATAATGTTAAATCTGTTTACCCTCAGAGAGGGACGAGGCGGGGTGCCTAACACCTTCCCTGCCCGTATATGGACCTCGAACCTAGAATCTCTATTTCGAAGTGGTTTCTTTTAATTTACCCTTTTTGTGCAAATGGTTTTCTTTAATTTCCCTCAAAATTAAAGTGGCGACTCCTCACTCTTTCCCACTTCGGTGAGTGTTCGTCCAGGCGACAGTAAATTGTATGTTGAAATATAGATTATGGAACTATAATTAATTTGTAGATCATGTAAATTTATAAATTATGTAATTATTTTGTAAATTATGTAAATTAAGGAAATTTTAAAATTTTGCTTATGTAATTTGAGAATGTTTACATATAAATTGAGTATGTGAATTACAAGAATTGAATGTGAGATGAATATGATGAGCATGAATGATAAAGTATGGAAATGAATGTGAAATTGAATTATATAGAGAATATTTGAACTGATCAGGTGATTATGATTAGTATGGATGAGATTTTTATTTTAAAATATTATTGATATTTTCAAATAGATGAATAGTAAAACACGACAAACGATAATAAAATAGGGAAAACTCCGTTAGTTTATCCATAAAAAAATAATCGATATTAAATATAACGATAAATTTTTTTTTTAAGAGATAAAGTGAGATAAGTTAGGGTGCTCTGGCACCGAATGTACCACACTTTGCTCGGCTACACTGTAGTTGGATGAGGGGTGTTACAGCTATCGCTGAGTGGTGAACTCAATGGTGCACAACTATAATTTAAAATGTATTACAATATACATTGACAATAATTATACCAAAATTTTGAAATCTCGAAATTTAACCAACTTCCAAATGTCAAAATTTCTATTGCCAATAATAATAATCACTTGTTAAAATAACCTTGATCAAAATTTTAATTTGTCAAATCATAACTCAACAATAAAAATAATTCCTGCAATTATGGAAATAATCAAATTATTTTAACAAAATCATTTGTGCACAATCTCATTTAAAATCACAATTTTTTATCAGTCAAAACCCATTCTTTATCTCACTAACTATGCAAGACTAATCTGAAAGGGCCATCTTCGGGGTGATTCTAAATCCCTATGGTCGGGGAGGTCGAATCGGGATTCTAACACCCTATGGTCGGGGAGGTCGAATCATCGTGCACAGTAAATAACACAATAATGCAACTTCTGATTGGTCCATAACAAATACTTAGATCTAACCTTTAATAAGAGGAGGATCTAAGCCTGTGCACATACCATGGTATTCGAAACAAAAAAACGCTAACTTCATTGTCTCCTCAACAAATGAAGCAGACGGGTAATAACCTAGTCAAGCATCTATGGTGAGATATAAAACAATATCATGCATTTCTTTGTCCTTTTTGTGAGCATAAATCAAACACAATGTTAATTCAAGATTAATTCCAATATTCCATAACTTTTTATGCTCATTACAATCCAAAACAAAATTTTGTATTTTATTTATACAAATTGCCTATTACAATTCAAAACATAATTTTTCCAGTCTAAAATAATATTCAATAATAGTTGAAATAATATTTCACAAAACTATACCCATACGTGCTATACCAATTTCAATAACAATTGAAATAAATCCCATAATTGGTAAACATAGTGTATAAGAAAGAATAAAATCATTTAACCATGTAAAATATTCAAAACAAATTCAATCAAAAACTAGTTGTGCACAAACCTCTTTTGTCAACTCAATTTACTCAAACTTTCGTTTCTTTTTCAAAGATCCCTTTTCAACTAAAACACATAAATTTAAAGTACTTCAGGATCCATTTCTAATACTTAAATTTCAGCAATTTGTTCATATATACTTAATTCTAGCCCAAATATGCTTAAACTAACATTCTTGGAAATTTCCATTTCGAGGTTACTATTCACAATACTATTTAAGTCAATTTTTTGACTTTCTTATGCTTAATAAGTTTATTAGTTCTAATTGCACCCATATACCACATTTTGGATGTCAATTCTGTTGGCATTGATGGCCAATTCAATTTCTAAGTCTTCTAAGAGAAATTACAATTTTTTAGTTTTGGTCCCCTATTTTCTACTATTCCATTAGTCAAGTTGCTGTGGTAATTTGGCTAAGTTTTCTTCATATAAGTTGTTTCTTATTGTCTTAACTTTATTTTCCTTTTTGAATCACTCAATTTGGAGCTTTTTAACCCTAGTTATGGCCATTTGAATATGGTTGGCCGGATTTGGTGTTACCCAAAATTCTGGGCATTTACTGGATAATGACAGTTTTTGTACATTGATTGCAGGTGAGTTTTTGGATAGGTTATGGTCAAAATTTGAGTTTGTTTTCTTCGTTAAAATTGTAGGGCTATGTTTAAGCTTTCTATCGGTATAAAATTTAGGCAATTTGGACCTTCCTAGACCAAGTTATGGTTATTTACGTAACTACTGTTTATTTGGTCATTTTTGTACAAGTCAGTGTGCCCTAATCCGGATTTGGCCTAATTGTTCACTAAGTTATGGTCACTTTCTAGGCATGATTCCTAAAAGAAAAATGGTCCATTTTGTGTCTAGTTTCATTCCCAATTGGCCTCACAACAATTGGGTTGGTAAATTTTTAGTTTTGGTCTCAGAAAAGGACCTAGGTCAAGCTGCCTGCATATTGACCCTAACCAATCCGAATTGAAACTTATTTCTAACAATTCTCACACACAAAAAATGGTCACAATTGACCATTTCTAAACTCAAATAAGGTCATTTACATCCATTAATTATTTTCTATAATTTTTCTCCCAAACCCTAAGTTAAGAACCCTAATTTTCTAATTGTTACATCTCACTAAATCAAAGTATATAAACATTACCAATCAACTTATTCAAGCCCATTTCCATGCATTTTACTCAAATTAAATTGAAAAGATGAACTTACTTGTTGAGCAGAATTTGCAACTCCAAATCTTCACTTTTTTTTTTCTTCTTTTCAATCTCTCTATGAAAGCTAAAGAGTAAGACCTTACTTTGGTGAGTATGAAATTTATGAAGAAATAATAAGGTTTAAGAAGCTTCAATGACCATTAATGGAGGAAATTGAAAAGAGAAAGAGAGAGAAGAAAATGGGAGCCGACTAAAGTTGTTTCAATTATATTTTGAAATTTTCATCATTTTATTTTTTGTAATTGTCTTTTAAGTTAAAATTATCTCAAAGTTTCTTAAATTAAAAATTATCATTTATTGGGTAATGCATGTGTCATCCATGATGATGTCATAATTCAAAATTTCTTTTCTTTTTCCATAGTTCTTTAATTTAATTCTTGATCTCGAAATTTTTTTTTTTTTTCAATTTTATTGGATACTTAGGTCAGGAGTGAACTATGGGGGTAAATTGACCAATTTGCCCATCGTCGGTCTGATCCGGTTTGTAAGTTATTCGATATTTCTTTCGGATCCCGGACCTAATTATTTGACCTACTTAACAACTCCTTTTTGTGATTTTCTCTTTTTCAATGTGTTCGCAATAGTCCTAAGGACCGCAGCATCACATTTTCCAGTTCAAAATTCGAGTTAAGACTGACCTTGTAGTTACTTCCTGGGAAGGTCACCCATCACTGTGACTCCCGGCTCATTTAACATTTTATGCTTTTTTTTTCTTCTTTATACTTACCTATTTGACGATTACTAATTATTTGCATTCAGGGCTTTTTAAATGTGATTCTAATCCCCTTAATTTTCCGGACCGATACCGGTCACTGGAGCAGTAAAATGTACCAGGTTATATAAATAGGGGTGTTACAAATTACACAATTACTAAGCTTCAATACTCATTCCAATTATCTTAAATAGCTAATCAACTAAATGCCTAATGCATTCTTAAGTAGATTTTGAAATTCCAATGCATTCTGGGTTCAGGGCAGCTCTGGACCCTGACTTTACAACCCTATTTCAATATAGTGTTGGTCATAATTTAGTGTAGTGTTCTTCATAAAACTTGTTCTTCAATGTCTTAGATTTATTTTTCAATTTGAATCACTCAATTTAGAGTTCTGGATTTCAAGTTATGGCCAAATTACAAAACACTATTCCAGATGCCATATTCTGAAATTCCATATTTTCTAGATTTGTATCCTAACTTTACATTCAATACTTAGGCATCTTAATCTCATAATTCTATATCTAGTTTTAGGTCTTTGTCTTAGATTTCCAAATCATTTTGGATCACTTCAATTGGAGTTATGTGGAGGAAGTTATAGCCTGATAACCATTCGGAGGTCACAGGGCCAATTAGCTAAGGAGCAGGAATTCAAAATTTAGGATTCCTGATTTATCCCAATAAATTCTTTATCTTGCCCTAAGAACTGAGCTTTGGTCAAAGCATAAAGTTTTTAGTTCTATGTCTTATGAGAATTTTGGTTTTAAAATCACTTAATTTGAATTTTTGTAGCCCAAGTTATGGCAATTTTGCTAAAACTGGTCAGATAGGTAATTGTCCAGAATTTTCAGGTTAGTCCAGAATCAAGGTAGATTTACAAAACCAAATTTTTCTATCAGTTTGATCAACTTAGGGTCATAATTTGGCTCTATGTTCTTTATAATAGTTGTTCTCCTATCTCTCAGGTTTCTATTGGTTCAAAATTCACCTAATTTGGAGTTTTCTAGAGTGAGTTATACCTAATTTACTAAGTACTATTCATTTGGTAATTTTTAGTTAGGTCCAGAATCACAATCTGGATTCAAGCCAAATTTAGGGTAACTTATGATTAGTTTCTAGACAAGGTGTCTTCATAACATTTCTAGCATTATATCTTAAGTTTCATCTTCAATTAGCCTCACATCAATTGGAGCTATATAACTCTACTTATACCCATTCAAACCTACTGGACTCAAAGGTCCAAAATTTTTGCCATTCAACACACTATCAGTTCATCAAATCCTTTCATCAATTCACATCAATTCTCAACCAAAGTATGCCAAATGACCATAATTAGGCCTTATAAACCAAAATTGCATAAAATACTATAAAAGCCCTGTTAGCAGTTTGCCCTAGAGCATATCATTTAGTATGTATCTTATACATCTTTTATTAATAAAAGGCATTTTTTACTTTTCTGTTTACATAATATATTTATGTGTAATAGAAAAGGTCCATTAATATTTTGTTAGAAATTCTATTCTTAAGTTGTTAAGAATATGAGTGACAGTATTTATAGTACAAAGTATCATAAATAGGTTCACAATCAAGGATACTTCACAATAAGGACATGACTTATCCATAAAGATTATATTCATGTTTGTTCCCAAGCTATTTATATGAGATATAAATAAGATGGAATGGTGAGTCTCATGTCATATGATAAACATGATAGGCACTTATACATGAAAAGTAGGTCGAACCAGTGATATTTATGACAAGCACATAGAGTTTACTCTTGTAAATGCATTGTCATAAATCATATCAGTGCATATAATCTTTATACCTGAGATAGCACAGTTATCTTGTATATAGGTGTTTTGAGTTTGATACTGCTTTCATACTTGTACTGTGTATGGGTATATGGGTATGTGTTGGCTCCTACTAGTTATATATGGAGGTAGGTGTTGATCAAGATGGAATCTGTTCCTCTAAGTAAATAAGGATAAAATCCTACGTTCATTTAATTATTCTTGATGTTTCAATTTCCTAGCCAGGACAGATAGATTTAATCAGAAAAGTGTTTCTGATGAGAAAATCTTTTTAATCAAGAACTGGAATTAAAAGAGAACATAATATTCATAGCAAATGGGGTTTCACATAAACCATTACTCCAGCTTGAATTGAGATTTTGTAACAGAGAGATTCCAGTGCATGGTAACATATGATTATAGGTTCATTTAAGGAAAACCTTATTACTAATGGGGTGGCCATGGCATGCTATGCTAGGTGTTAACCATGGTCTATGAGGTGCATAAAATGATTTAGAGAAATCATTTATGGTAAGAAAGAGTTCTGATGATATTAAGAGTTGATATATTGTTTCATTGCCAGTTAGTGATGAGCCTAGTAAGTCACACACATATACAAGTAATCACCAAATTAAATATGATTTAATTAATTAATTAAAGAGTTTAATTGATTAATTAAATAGGTTTGGTTTGCAATTAGATTGCAAAGTCCCTAGCATGGCTTGAAACCAAATCTAGGTTATTGGATGTATAGTATAAGTTAAATTTATATTTAAAGTGTTTAAATATGAATTTAATTAATGAGAAATTAATTAATAGAGATTAATTAATTAATTTATATTTGATATAAATCGATTAGAAGAAAAGAAATAATTATTTTGGGTTGAGAACTCAAAATTTAGACACAGGGGCATTTTGGTCATTTCACAAGGTGACATGTGGCACCATGAGTTGGTGACACATGGCGCAACACATAAGCTTGCCAAATGTTTTTTAATCATGTAAGGTGATTAAAATTAAGGTTAAATATCGGTTTGACACTTGGCACAATGTGATTGGGTCAATTAAACTTAGAGCCAATTCGAAGGTGACATGTGGCAAGGATTTTAAGTGGTGATCTAGCTATATAAGTGTTGTTATGAAAAGAAAAAATAAAACCAGTTGCTGCCTCCCTTTGTGCCACCACCCTTGAGGCTACCATCCTCTCTTCTTCTTCATCTCTCATCAATTCCAAGAGATTAGTAAACAATCTCTTGAATTAAAAATACTAGAAATTATTTCTAGTGTTCTGTTTACATCTCAAATCTCTCAAAAGGCAAAACTTAATTTTCTAATTCATAGAAGAAGCTTTAGAAGCTGTTCAAGGGCTGCCATAGGTGATCTTGGTGTGGACAAGCTAGAGGGACAACATCTGGTATCCTAAAGACGCATCCCAAAAGTGCCAAACACACTACAGTGCATCAAGAGGTTAGTGCACTTGTTCTTGATCTAATCTAGGGTTCTAAAATTAATCTAGTTAATTCTAAAATCTTAAATGGCAAATACAGATCCAAAAACTTATTAAAAGAGTTTTAATATGTTGTTTATCATTGAATCAAATAGATAAAAATAATTCTTGCATGATGCATGTGACCCTAGGTGAAAATTTTTGAATTCAATGATATAAAGTTGTGTTTTTCATACTTCCGCTCCTTCAATTGGTGTCAGAGCCATTGTATTTGCCATTTAGATTATTTAATATGAGATTTGATTGTGTGATTTGATCAAAAGTTGATCAATTCATTGCAGGTTGGAATGAACAAGGTGGCAGCATGGTGGGGTGCACCATGGGTGCGCATGGTTTGGCTCCTCCCATGGTGTGCGTAAGGTTTGGTTTTTAATTTGCAATTATTGTATGATCTAAAAGCTCATCCTATGTCTAATTAAATTGTTTAATTAGATTTTTAATCACATAATTAAATTTTGATTCAAATCAGAATTTTAAAAATTGTTAGAATGTGATTCAAATTTGAATTTTAAAAGTTGTTTGAATGTGATTCAAATATGAATTTTTAAAGTTATTTGAATCATATTCAAATCTAAATTTTTAAAGTTGTTAGAATAATATTCAAATTTGAATTTTTTAAAAATTTTTTGAATGTGATTCAAATTTAATTTTCAAAAATTATTTGAATGTGATTCAAATCTGAATTTTTAAATTTGTTTGAATGTGATTCAAATCTGAATTTTTAAATTTGTTTGAATCATATTCAATGTAACACCCTCCCTGTTTCGTACATTCTACTTTTCCGGTGATCGGTGTCAGTCCGGACAGCTAAAATGTCTGAAAAAATATTTAAACTAAAGTGAGGAACTATAATTAACTCAAATATTAATAAAAAAAATTTAGGAAAATTTTAGAAATAAAATACAACCAAGTTAAATGAGCCGATGCCCTAGCGATGGCAACCTACTGAGAAGTTGCGGTTCTTGCAACTAGGAGCCCTAGACCGGAGGGAAAAATTATAAAATAATTTTTGGGACTCCAGAGAAGGGTCACTGAGGTTCCTATGGCATTAGAATTCCAAGGAAATATTTAGAAAAATTTTTCAATCGGTACAGACAATTTTGGCCCGTTAAGCCAAACGGAGGGCATTTTGGTCATTTCGCCTTCAGAGGTGATTTTTGGCCGACTTGTCCAGTTAAGTAAATAATTATTATGACATAAAATGTGAATAAATATCACTAAAAATTGAATTGAAAATGAGTAGAAAAGAAAAGAAAAAAAAATGAATTAAATGGGAATTTATGACATCACATGATGTCATTAGTGTGCCTTCACCCACTCAAGTGTTGACACATGGCATAAATGTGTTTAAAAGAGACAAATGGGCTGAAAATTGAGAGAGAAAAAATCAGATTTCTATTTCTTCTTCTTCCCTGCCGTGAACCATTCTTCCCTAACCTCCATGGACAAGCTTTTTCAAGCTTGATTTTCCCTAGCTTCCACACCCTAAAAGCCCTAGTTGTCTTCACAAAAAATTCACCCCACACCTTGAGGAAGCTTTGGGCAGCAAAATTTTGAAGAAAAATTAAAGTTTTGGTTGGCTTGGATTTGAGTTAAAAGAGGTTAGTGACCAAAACCTTAAATTTCAATTCAATTTCATGTTTAAGCACTATATTGGTGATTAAATGATAAAGAAACTTGATGAAAGACATTGGTATGCCATCCCTTATTTTTGGCAGCCATGGTTAGGGTTTGATGGTGTTGAATTTAATGAAGTTAAAAGGGTATTAGGGCTGCCCACAATATGTATTTGCTAAGTAGATTGATGAAATAAAGTGAAAATGCATGATTTTGAAATTGTTGAGTTAGGGTTTGGGTTGAAGAATGAGATTTGATCTTGTGATGATGGAAGTAGGTTTTAATGGTCAATTAGTGACCATTTGGTTTGGTTTGAACCAGAAATGAAGTGAATTGGGTTGTGGGATTTGAGGTTGGAGTGGCTGCCTTGTGTAACCTACAGGTTTGGCTATGAGTCCAGCCTGTTTGGACAGCCATAACTTGAATTGTAGAGGTTCAATTGGTGTTTGGCCAATTGGACATGAAACTAGCCACATAATGGCACAACTTTGATGAAGAAACCATGCCCAGAAAACCAAACCAACTTGACCAAAAGTTTGCCCTAATCCGGGTGACCTGCAATCTGCCTGGGCAAAATGACCAAATAAATAGTGTTTAGTCATTTGGCCATAACTCAATGTAGAAAGGTCCAATTGACCTGAAATTTTACCAGAAACAAGGTGACATATAGACCAACAACTTTCATGCAGAAACCTGACCCAAATTATGACCATAACCTAGTCAAATTGCCAACCAAACTTGAGTCAACAAATCTGGCAGAACCAGTTTTGCCCAGAAATTTGGAATCTGTCCAATCCGGCCAGTTATGATATTTAGGCCATAACTTAAGCTACAAAACTCCAAATGGAGTGATTCAAAAAAAGAAATTCATCTACACAAAATAAGGAACAACTTTCATGTTGATCACTTTTCCAAATTTCCACTGTAAATATGACTAATAGAACAGTAAATACAAAGCATGAAAACTGAAATTTTTGTCTAATTATCATTAAGCTTAGAGATGGTATTGGCAACCAATACCAACAAGTTTTAAATGCAAAATGTGGTTTATTGATGATAATTAAACTAATTTATCTATTATCAATGCAAAAGTCAACATTTTGGTTGACTAGTAAAATGAATAGTAGTCATAAAAAATTCAATTTCAAAGAATTACACAAATAAAAACTGTTAAATGCCCTAATAGGCCTAATGTGATTGGTTGGATAGTTTGGCATGCCATTAGGGTTCTGTTAGTAGTACTGCATATGGCTTTATGCCATTCTATATTTCATGGCTTCCCATGCCATTCTGTAACATAATAGCCTTTGGCTATGATAATGAGTTATTATACTCGGGTTTAATCCCCAATAATTATCACAGCTTATTACCTCTTCTGCTGCACACCGGGAGACACAATGTGACCGATGGTGTGATGGTACGAGGTACTTAGTACCCAGTACCAGTTTACCCGTTTATCCAGTCCAGTCAACTAGTATAGGTTACTCGGGCAGTATTAATAAATTTTATCAAACTTTAATCGAATAATATTGCAATAAATATTTGAAATTTAGTCCACTCAAAAATGTAAATATACATTTTGCACACATGTCTTATTTTATTTTATTTTATTTTATTTTATTTTATTTTATATTGTCACCACTAAGCAGAATTGCTTAGCGCGTCACTTTTGCCATGCGCAGGTACTGGAGACATAGCTGGGGAGTCCAGTAGGCCTCATACAGGGTGAGCCTTCATATCTGCACTCAGAGTTCAGAGTCACCTCACATTGCAGTGCATTTGGTAGGACATTAGGCCATTTTGATATTTTGATATGTTGACATTTGGTATTTTGTAACCTTCTGTAATGTATATTATAAGTTCATGTAATTATGTTTTGATGTAAGTATCTATGGAATATGTTCAGTAATAAATTGAGCATTTTTCATTGAGTGGATTGTGTTTTGAATTGAATTAAATTTTTTAGATACTAAAGTGAATTGAGAAATTGTTGTGAATATATTGGAGGTTGATTGAGAATAATGTGATGATATTATTGGGAGTGTTTTTAACAAGTTCAGAAGAACTGTTTGTCCAATTTATAGCCGGTACTCTGCCGGATTTTCTATAAAATTTGCGGAAAAATTTAGATTTATCAGAAATTATAAATAAATGAATTAAAAGGGATTAATTGAAATTGAAACATGAATTGGTGTTCCGACACACTGAGTGGCATAACTTACTCGGCCACACTGTAGACGGGTAAGGGGTGTCACATTTAGTGGTATCAGAGCATCGATTTAGGCGTTTCTGGGTCTAGATAGAGTACATACCATTGCATTGCTTTTGTAAGTGTTAAGGTGACACGGATGCAGATCTGTTTGTTTTCTTATTTTGAATAGGTTATGGATCCTGCTTCGCAAAGAGCAGTTGATGAAGAGGTGGAGAGTCATGCTCCACCAAGGGCTGAGTCTGGGGGCAGGAGAGAATCTGCTCCACCAGCAGCTGAGGTACCTGCCCAACCTCAGTTTGCACTATTTCAGCAAATGACTGAATTCTACCGGCAAATGATGGGGGCAATTCCACCACCACAACCGCAGCCACAACCTCCACCAGCACCACAAAAATCTCATCTGGAGAAATTGTGAAAACATGGGGCTATAGACTTCTTTGGGAAGAGGGAGGATGATTCCATGGCTGCAGAAAATTGGCTGGACAGAACCATCAGAGTACTAAAACAGCTAAACTGCACCCCCGAGCAGAACCTGGTGGGTGCTGTGTCCCTACTTCAGGATGATGCATATCAGTGGTAGGACACAGTGACCAGTGAGGTACAACCTGAACGGATCACTTGGGAATTCGTCCTCACAGAGTTTAGGAAGAAATATATTAGCAAAGTGTATTTAGACGAGCGAAGAAGGGAATTTATCAGTCTGAGACAAAGACAGTTGTCAGTAGCTGAGTATGAGCGTGAATTTGTCAGACTGAGTAGATATGGGAGGGAGATAGTCCCTACAGAGGCAGAGAGATGCAGACGGTTTGAGGAAGGGCTCAATGACAACATCAAAGTCATGATCACAGCACTGGAGATTACGGATTTTGCTAAACTAGTAGATGCAGCATCAAAAGTGGAAAGGGTCAGAATCAATGAACAAAATAGAAGGGAAAGACAACAGAAGAGGGGTCCGGGTCAGTCCAGTGCATTTTCTGCTCCCAGTAAGAAGAGTAAGGGTCCTCCTGTTCAGAGTTCAGGACCACCACAGGGTCAGGGTCAGTCTCAGGGGCCTGCATGATTCACACATAGGAGAGGCCAGCCCACACCATCAATGGGCAGCTCAGGGGGCGATGTTTAGGGGACCAGCCCTGCATCTTCTCGCTCACGATCGCTGGAAGTGGCATAAATGGGAGTGTTGGCGAGTGACCGGTGCATGCTTACAGTGTGGATCGACAGAACACCAGATCAAGAATTGTCCAAAAAGGACTACTACTGTTGCTCCAACACAAACTGACAGACCTACTCTTGCACCACAAAGAGGTAGGAAGCTTGGTAAACCTGAGGTGGCTGGTCCATCACTGAGGCCTACATCCCAGTCAACTGAGAGGCCAGACACTAGAATACCAGCCAGGGCTTATGCCATCAGAGCTCAAGAGGAGCAAGATGCCCCGGATGTCATCAGGGGTACGTTTTCCCTCTACAACACTTCTGTACATGCATTGGTAGATCCAGGATCCACTCATTCCTACATTTGCATCAAACTACCCATAGAGAGGGGAGTTATAGTAGAGGAGAGTGATCAAGACATTCTGGTCACAAATCCACTAGGCCACAGTGTGGTAGTGAATAAAGTATATAAGGGTTGCCCGTTAATGATTCAAGGGTATGAATTCTCGGCAGACCTAATTGAGTTGCCCTTCCACGAGTTTGACGTGATTTTGGGAATGGACTAGTTGTCACGTCATCAGGCAATAGTTGATTGTAAATTAAAGAGAATTTTTCTGAAAACTTCTGAGGGTAATGAGATCACTGTTGTGGGTGAAAAGACAGATTTCTTGTCTAATGTTATCTCAGCTACAGTTGCAAGAAGAATGATGAGAAAAGGCTGTGAAGCTTACATAGCACACGTGGTTGATACTAGGCATGCTAAGCCAAACTTGAATAATATACCTACAGTAAGAGACTTCCCAGATGTATTTCCTGAAGAGTTGCCTGGTTTACCACCAGAAAGGGAGGTCGAGTTTGCTATTGAGGTAATGCAGGGTACAACACCCATTTCCATTGCTCCTTATAGGATGGCACCCACTGAATTAAGGGAGTTGAAAACTCAGTTGCAAGAGTTGCTTGATAAGGGGTTCATAGGCCCCAGTGTGTCACCATGGGGAGCTCCGGTGTTGTTTGTGAAGAAAAAGGATGGAACTTTGAGGTTGTGTATTGATTACCGACAGTTGAATAAAGTAATCGTGAAGAATAAATATCCATTGCCCAGAATTGACAATCTGTTTGATCAGTTGAAGGGAGCCGGTGTATTTTCAAAAATTGACCTCAGATCAGGGTATCATCAGTTGAGGGTAAAGGATGTAGATGTGTCAAAAACTGCATTCAGAACCCGGTATGGGCACTATGAATTTCTAGTGATGCCGTTTGGGTTAACAAATGCACCAGTAGCATTTATGGACCTTATGAACCGTATCTTCCATCCATACTTAGATCGGTTTGTAGTGGTCTTTATTGATGATATTCTGGTGTATTCCAAGACCAGGGAAGAACATGATGAACATTTGAGGATTGTTCTGCAAACCCTACGAGAAAAGAAGCTGTATGCTAAGTTGTCCAAGTGTGATTTTTGGATGAGTGAGATCTCCTTTCTTGGACACATAGTGTCAGCTGAGGGGATTAGAGTAGATCCCAAAAAGATAGAAGCAGTGATGGAATGGAAGCCTCCTAGAAATACAACTGAGGTCAGAAGTTTCTTGGGGCTAGCTGGATACTACAGAAGATTTGTGAAGGGGTTCTCTCTTATAGCTACTCCAATGACCAAGTTGTTGCATAAGAATGTGAAATTTGGCTGGAACGACAAGTGCCAAGCCAGTTTTGAGAGGTTGAAGGCTATGTTGTGAAGCACCGCAGCACACACAAGGTCGAAAGGACTTTGTGGTCTATAGTGATGCCTCGCATAATGGGCTAGGGTGTGTATTGATGCAAGAGGGGAAAGTGGTCGCCTATTCTTCCAGGCAGTTAAGGCCACATGAACAGAACTACCCTACTCATGACCTGGAGTTAGCAGCGATTATCTTCACACTGAAGATATGGAGGCATTATTTATATGGTGAAAAATGCTACATCTATACAGACCACAAGAGTCTAAAATATTTGCCAACCCAGAAAGAGCTCAACCTTAGACAGAGGCAATGGATTGAGTTCCTGAAGGACTATGATTGTGTGATAGATTATCATCCTGGGAAGGCAAATGTAGTTGCTGATGCTTTGAGCAGGAAGTCCATCACAGCTTTAAGATCACTCAATGCCTGTCTGTCCTTAGCTCAAGATGGAGCTATTTTGGCTGAGTTGCAAGTGAGGCCAACCCTACTACAGCAAATACAAGATGGGCAGAAGGAAGATGAAAAGCTAATGGCAATTATGGCTAAAATTCCTGAGGGGAAGGAAACTGAATATGAGGTTAAAGCAGATGGGTGTCTATATTATAGAGGAAGAGTGTGTGTACCAGATGATGGGGAACTGAAGACTAATATTCTAAATGAAGCACACACTAGTGTTTATGCTATGCACCCGGGGAGCACAAAAATGTGTAATGATTTGAAGCCTCATTATTGGTGGCCTGGTATGAAGAGGGATATAGCTAACTATGTGACTAAATGCTTGACATGTCAGCAAGTTAAGGCAGAACATCAAGTTCCATCGGGTTTGTTACAGCCTATAAACATACCTGAATGGAAATGGGACCGGGTAACTATGGATTTTGTTTGTGGTCTGCCTCTCACCCAAAGGAAGCATGATGCAGTGTGGGTGATAGTGGACAGATTGACGAAGTCAGCACATTTTCTGCCAGTTAGGACTGACTACTCACTGGAGAAGTTAGCAGAATTGTATATCAGTGAGATAGTTAGGCTGCATGGAATCCCACTTTCTATCATATCTGACCAAGACCCAAGGTTTACATTAAGATTCTGGAAGAAGTTGCATGAATCCTTGGGTACACAACTCCATTTCAGCACAGCTTTCCATCCTCAGATGGATGGGCAATCAGAAAGAGTAATCCAGGTAAATAACTGAAACCAATTGAACTAATGCAAATATTGAACTGAAATGATAATAATAACATGAAATATATGTCAGGTCCTTGAGGATATGCTGAGGAGTTGTGTCATTGAGTTTGAGGGAAGTTGGGATAGATATCTTCCACTGGCAGAATTCGCATACAACAATAGCTACCAAGCTAGCATTCAAATGGCTCCGTATGAAGCACTATATGGGAGAAAATGTAGAACCCCAGTGTGTTGGACTGAATTGGGCGAAGATAAGCTGGTAGGACCAGACCTGGTGAAACAGACTGGGGAAAAAGTGAAAATAATCAAAGCTAACCTGAAGATTGCCTCCGATAGATAGAAGTCTTATGCCAACCTGAAGAGAAAAGAGATAGAGTATGCAGTTGGTGATAAAGTGTTTCTCAAAGTCTCACCATGGAAGAAAATATTGAGGTTCGGAAGAAAAGGTAAGTTGAGCCCTAGGTTTATTGGCCCATATGAAGTCATTGAACGTGTGGGTCCAGTGGCCTATAGGCTAGCTTTACCACCAGAGCTGGACAAAATCCATAATGTGTTCCACGTGTCTATGTTAAGAAGATACCGCTCAGATCCTTCACATGTCATCTCCATGGAAGAAATTGAAGTACAACCGGATTTGACATATGAAGAAGAACCCATATGGATCCTGGCTCGGGAAGTGAAAGAGTTCAGAAATAAACAGATCCCACTGGTGAAAGTGCTTTGGAGGCACCTCAACACCGAGGAGGCAACTTGGGAAAGTGAAGAGACGATGAGGCAACAGTTCCCTCAACTGTTTACATCAGGTAAATTTCGAGGACGAAATTTAAATTAGAGGGGAAGAGTTGTAACACCCTCCCTGTTTCATACATTCTACTGTTCCGGTGATCGGTGTCGGTCCGGACAGCTAGAATGTCTGAAAAAATATTTAAACTAAAGTGAGGAACTATAATTAACTCAAATATTAATAAAAAAAATTTAGCAAAATTTTAGAAATAAAATACAACCAAGTTAAATGAGCCGGTGCCCTAGCGATGGGTAACCTATTGAGAAGTTGCAATTTTCGCAACTAGGAGCCCTAGACCGGAGGAAAAAATTGTAAAATAATTTTTGGGACTCCAGAGAAGGGTCACTGAGGTTCCTATGGCATTAGAATTCCAAGGAAATATTTAGAAAAAATTTTCAATCGGTACAGACAATTTTGGCCCGTTAAGCCAAACGGAGGGCATTTTGGTCATTTCGCCTTCAGAGGTGATTTTTGGCCGACTTGTCCAGTTAAGTAAATAATTATTATGACATAAAATGTGAATAAATATCACTAAAAATTGAATTGAAAATGAGTAGAAAAGAAAAGAAAAAAAAAATGAATTAAATGGGAATTTATGACATCACATGATGTCATTAGTGTGCCTTCACCCACTCAAGTGTTGACACATGGCATAAATGTGTTTAAAAGAGACAAATGGGCTGAAAATTGAGAGAAAAAAAATCAGATTTCTATTTCTTCTTCTTCCTTGCCGTGAACCATTCTTCCCTAACCCCATGGATAAGCTTTTTCAAGCTTGATTTTCCCTAGCTTCCACACCCTAAAAGCCCTAGTTGTCTTCACAAAAAATTCACCCCACACCTTGAGGAAGCTTTGGGCAGCAAAATTATGAAGAAAAATTAAAGTTTTGGTTGGCTTGGATTTGAGCTAAAAGAGGTTAGTGACCAAAACCTTAAATTTCAATTCAATTTCATGTTTAAGCACTATATTGGTGA
Source organism: Hevea brasiliensis (assembly GCF_030052815.1). NCBI lineage: Eukaryota > Viridiplantae > Streptophyta > Magnoliopsida > Malpighiales > Euphorbiaceae > Hevea > Hevea brasiliensis. The sequence goes on along the minus strand of NC_079497.1, from coordinate 35,904,943 downwards.
TTAAATGACAAAGAAACTTGATGAAAGACATTGGTATGCCATCCCTTATTTTTGTAGCCATGGTTAGGGTTCGATGGTGTTGAATTTAATGAAGTTAAAGGGTATTAGGGCTGCCCACAATATGTATTTGCTAAGTAGATTGATGAAATAAAGTGAAAATGCATGATTTTGAAATTGTTGAGTTAGGGTTTGGGTTGAAGAATGAGATTTGATCTTGTGATGATGGAAGTAGGTTTTAATGGTCAATTAGTGACAATTTGGTTTGGTTTGAACCAGAAATGAAGTGAATTGGGTTGTGGGATTTGAGGTTGGAGTGGCTGCCTTGTGCAACCTGCAGGTTTGGCTATGAGTCCAGCCTGTTTGGACAGCCATAACTTGAATTGTAGAGGTTGAATTGGTGTTTGGCCAATTGTACATGAAACTAGACACATAATGGCACAACTTTGATGAAGAAACCATACCCAGAAAACCAAACCAACTTGACCAAAAGTTTGCCCTAATCCGGGTGACCTGCAATCTGCCTGGGCAAAAATGACCAAATGAACAGTGTTTGGTCATTTGGCCATAACTCAATGTAGAAAGGTCCAATCGACCTGAAATTTTACCAGCAACAAGGTGACATATAGACCAAAAACTTTCATGAAGAAACCTGACTCAAACTATGACCATAACCTAGTCAAATTGCCAACCAAACTTGAGTCAACAAATTTGGCAGAACCAGTTTTTCCCAGAAATTTGGAATCTGTCCAATCCGGCCAGTTATGGTATTTAGGCCATAACTTGAGTTACAAAACTCCAAATGGAGTGATTCAAAAAAGTAAATTCATCTAGAAAAAATAAGGAACAACTTTCATGTTGATCACTTTTCCAAATTTCCACTGCAAATATGACTAATAGAACAGTAAAGACAAAGCATGAAAACTGAAATTTTTGTCTAATTATCATTAAGCTTAGAGATGGTATTGGCAACCAATACCAATAAGTTTTAAATGCAAACTGTGGTTTATTGATGATAATTAAACTAACTTACCTATTATCAATGCAAAAGTCAACATTTTTGTTGACTAGTGAAATGAATAGTAGTCATAAAAATTTCAATTTCAAAGAATTACACAAATAAAAAGTGTTAAATGCCCTAGTAGGCCTAATGTGATTGGTTGGATAGTTTGGCATGCCAATAGGGTTCTGTTAGCAGTACTGCATATGGCTTTATGCCATTCTGTATTTCATGGCTTCCCATGCCATTCTGTAACATAATAGCCTTTGGCTATGATAATGAGTTATTATACTCGGGTTTAATCCCTAATAATTATCACAGCTTATTACCTCTTCTGTTGCACACCGGGAGACACAATGTGACCGATGGTGTGATGGTCCGAGGTACTTAGTACCCAGTACCAGTTTACCCGTTTATCCAGTCCAGTCAACTAGTATAGGTTACTCGGGCAGTATTAATAAATTTTACCAAACTTTAATCGAATAATATTGCAATAAATATTTGAAATTTAGTCCACTCAAAAATGTAAATATACATTTTGCACACATGTCTTATTTTATTTTATTTTATTTTATTTTATTTTATATTGTCACCACTAAGCAGAATTGCTTAGCGCGTCACTTTTGCCACCCGCAGGTACTGGAGACATAGCTGGGGAGTCCAGTAGGCCTCATACAGGGTGAGCCTTCATATCTGCACTCAGAGTTCAGAGTCACCTCACATTGCAGTGCATTTGGTAGGACATTAGGCCATTTTGATATTTTGATATGTTGACATTTGGTATTTTGTAACCTTCTGTAATGTATATTATAAGTTCATGTAATTATGTTTTGATGTAAGTATCTATGGAATATGTTCAGTAATAAATTGAGCATTTTTCATTGAGTGGATTGTGTTTTGAATTGAATTAAATTTTTGAGATACTGAAGTGAATTGAGAAATTGTTGAGAATATATTGGAGGTTGATTGAGAATAATGTGATGATATTATTGGGAGTGTTTTTAACAGGTTCAGAAGAACTGTTTGTCCAATTTATAGCCGGCACTCTGCCGGATTTTCTATAAAATTTGTGAAAAAATTTAGATTGATCAGAAATTATAAATAAATGAATTAAAAGGGATTAATTGAAATTAAAACATGAATTGGTGTTCCGACACACTGAGTGGCATAACTTACTCGGCTACAATGTAGACGGGTAAGGGGTGTCACATTCAAATCTGCATTTTAAGTTGAATATGAGATATTCAATTTAATTTAAGTATGTATATTTTATTTAATTGTTAAATAATGATATGCATGATGGATGATCATGGAGTATAAAAGACCAATGTGATTGGATTTATTTCTTTTATGTTTCTTTGGGATTATAAATTAATTAATTTATTATAATTTATTTTGGGCATGTATTATTAAGGTTGTAATAATTTTGGATTGTAATTTCATTTATTTAAGTTCTTGTAAATTCGCCTTGGTATGCCAAGGATTACTGTGTAATTGGATTGCAAGAAGATCAAGGAGGTCAAGAGCATTGGTGGGACCAGTGGGAGGAATTCAAGATCAAGTGTTGATTATGTACTCCTTCAGCAACTCTTGTGAAATGAATGAATGAAATGCACCTAGGAATGCGCTGATTCAATTCTTGGTGGCTCAAAATTGAATCCCTTAGAAAGTCTATGATCATACCATATTTACTATTTATCCATGAATGCATGAGATGTATGGGAATGTATGCAAGTATATGATATATGCATGCTAAATGGATAATGTGCAAAGTGAGAACTTAATAGTAATTAGGATGACCATAAAATCTTCCAAACAAATGATTAAGTTGGAAATGCCATAATTAAAGTAATTATAACATGGATCCTCCATTGGAGCAATTATTTTAAGAAATTTTGAATAGTTGCATATGATGCAATTAATTTAAGAGATATTCTTAAGAATAATTGTTAAGCATGAGATGTTGTAAATATGTAAATGGTTTGGTTGCTAATATTGAATGTACCTGAGGACATTAAAATTATTTGCATAATTACTGGCTCAATGGGATCAACTTAACTAGTGTAAGATAAGTCAATAATGGATGTACCTGAGATTTTGAGCATTAGGGGCTAGGTAAAGGATTGAACCTCACATGAGATATGATGGGCAAGGAGTTGCTCACTTATAGTTTATTGTAATTCCAGTAATGGATGTACCTGAGGATGATCAATAAAATTATAAGAATTCAATCACCCACTAGAAATCCATCCAACTAGGATTTCCATTTTCTACTTTGGAAGTCTAAGAATCGCTAAGTTAGTGGGAGGACCAATTTGATTAAAAAACTATAATCATTTTGGTTAATCACATAATACATTTACTAATTAATCTGGTTATTTTTTACAGTTAATTATTTTATAATAATGAGCACAGAACAACCACCCCCATCTAATATCCTTCCAAGCATACTTGATCGCAATAGGTCGACAGGACCTAATCTGTCTGATTGGCTAAGAAATTTGAAACTTGTCCTGAACCTTGAACATATAGGATATGTTCTAGTCTCAAATGTTCCTGGTCCCTTACCTCCAGAGGCCACCCAAGAGGAACATGAAACTTTCGACAAGAGGAAGGAGCATGATATGAGAGCAAAGTGTTATATGCTTGCTTCTATGAGTAATGAGTTACAGAAGCTGCATGTGAACATGCAGAGTGCGAGTGAGATCCTCCTTCACCTATAAGAGTTGTATGGTGAGCACAACAGGAATGCTAGGTATGAGATAACTAGACAGCTATTCCGCATGAGGATGTCTGAGGGACAGAATGTTGGGGATCATGTCCACAAGATGATTCGGCTGATTAAGTAGTTGGAACATCTTGACTTCAACATGAATTTCAAACTATAGATGGATTTGACCATTCAGTCCTTTCCTGAGTCATTTGGAAATTTTGTAACAAATTTCCATATGACTAAATAGGAATGCACCTTGGCTGCTTACTCAACATGCTGGTTATTGCCTAAAAGAATATGCTGGGCAATAAAGGAAAAGAGATAGCTTTGATTGCATCTTCTTCTGCTGGAAAGTCCAACAAGAAGAAGGGCAATAAGAAAAGGAAACCTCAGATTCCTGGTCCTTCCAAGAAAATAGCTAAATAGAAGGGAAGACTAAAGCTGATGGAGGCAAAGGAAAGTGTTTCCATTGCCAAAAGGATGGGCAGTGGAAAAGGAACTACCCAGAGTATCTTGCTTCTCTCAAGAACAAGAAGGATACACCTTCGGAAGGTATGTCCATATCTTGTTATTTAGATTCTGATGATACTCATAGTTCATCTATAGCTTGGGTTTTAGATACTGGTGCCAGTTCTCACATTTCTTATGATATGCAGGAACTAGCAAAAAGTAGCAGCTTGCGTTCTCGAGTTATTAGACTCCAGATTGGCGATGGCTCAGCTGTTGAAGCTTTCGCCATACAATATAAATCTTTTTACATGTCTGGACATGTTTTATGTTTGGATAATATTTTATATGTACCTGATGCTTTTAAGAACATTATTCCTATATATAGTTTGACTAGAAATTGCAATGAATTTCAGTTCACAAATGATGTTTGCAATATTTATTTTGGAAATAAATATGTTGGTTCTGGTTATATGAATGATGATCTTTATTATTTTGATAATAATGACAAACACAAAGTGAATGCAAGTGATCCAAATGAATGCAATGCCATGGTGAAAATCAACTCAAGTTCAAAATATATTTGGCACTTAAGGTTAGGTCATGTTGCAGAAGATAGGAATGCAAAACTGGAGAAAATGGGGATTCTATCCTCATTGGGCTTTGACCCTACTCCAACTTGTGAATCTTGCCTTCAGGGCAAAATGACTAGATCACCCTTTGTTGGACAAGGGCTAAGAGCTGAAAAAATTTTAGAGCTAATACATAATGATATATGTGGTCCATTTAAGGAAATGACTAGAGGCAGTTTTCATTACTTTATTACCCTTACTGATGATAAATTAAGGTTTAGGTATTTGTATTCGATGAAATATAAACATGAATCCTTTGAAAAGTTCAAAGAATTTAAATTTGAAGTAGAAAATCATACAGGAAAGAGTATTAAAGCTCTTCGATCAGATCGTGGAGGTGAATATTTGAGTACTGAATTTGATGAATACATGAGAGAGCACGACATTATTTCCCAGCTGACTCCTCTAGGAACACCACAGCTGAATGGTGTATCTGAAAGGAGAAATCGTACTCTATTGGATATGGTACGTAGTATGATGAGCTATACTGATATGCTAATCTCCTTTTGGGGATTTGCATTAGAATCAACTTTGTATATTCTGAATAGGATTCCATCAAAATCAGTTTCTTTCACACCTTATGAGATATGGCATGGAAGAAAACCAAGTCTTAATCTTGTTAAGATTGGAAACCAGATCAGAAAAGGGTCGATTTGTTAGATATCCAAAAGATAGTTTTGGATATTATTTCTATTTGCCTACTTCACAAAGGGTTGTGGTAAGTAGAGATGCCACATTTCTTGAACAACAGTTTGTTCAAGAAGGAGGCAAAGGAAGCCAAATAGAGTTAGAATTGGAGAATTCTGACCAACTAACAGATCAAATGGATATAGATCCATCTAGTCAACCTACACCCATTGATAAAACATCTACAGCTGTTCCTCGTAGAACAACCAGGATATCTCACCCACTAGTGAGATATGGTTTCTTTCATGAAGAAGAACAAGAGTTGTCTACTCATGAAGAAGTAGATCATGGAGATGATCCACTTACCAATGAAGAAGCTATATCAGATATATACTCTTCAAAATGGATTGATGCTATGAAATTTGAGATTGATTCCATGTATAAGAATCAAGTTTGGAATCTTGTTGACCCACCTGAAGGTATTGTACCTATAAGGAACAAATGGGTTTTCAAGAAGAAAATTAGTTCTGATGGAGTTCTAATTTTCAGAAACAACCACTACCATCCAATAACCTTGCAAGCATACTTGATCACAATAGGTTGACAAGACCTAATCTGTCTGATTGGCTAAGAAATTTGAAACTTGTCCTGAACCTTGAACATATAGGATATGTTCTAGATTCAAATGTTCCTGGTCCCTTACCTCCAGAGGCCACACAAGAGGAACACGAAACTTTGGACAAGTGGAAGGAGCATGATATAAGAGCTAAGTGTTACATGCTTGCTTCCATGAGTAATAAGTTACAGAAGCAACATGAGAACATGAAGAGTGCGAGTGAGATCCTCCTTCACCTACAAGTGTTGTATGGTGAGCACAGCAGGAATGCTAGGTATGAGATATCTAGACAGCTATTCCATATGAGGATGTCTGAGGGACAGAATGTTGGGGATCATGTCCACAAGATGATTCGGCCGATTGAGCAGTTGGAACATCTTGACTTCAACATGGATTTCCAACTACAAACGGATTTGATCCTTTAGTCCCTTCCTGAGTCTTTTGGGAATTTTGTGACAAATTTCCATATGACTAAACAGGAATGCACCTTAGCTGGTTTACTCAACATGCTGGTTATTTCCCAAAAGAATATGCCAGGCGATAAAGGAAAAGATGTAGCTTTGGTTGTATCTTCTTCTGCTGGAAAGTCTAACAAGAAGAAGGGCAATAAGAAAAAGAAACCTCAATTTCCTGGTCCTTCCAAGAAAATAGCTAAACAGAAAAGGAAGACTAAAGCTGATGGAGGTAAAGGAAAGTGTTTCCACTGCCAAAAGGATGGGCACTGGAAAAGGAATTGCCCAGAGTATCTTGCTTCTCTGAAGGACAAGAAGGATACACCTTCAGAAGTTATGTCCATATATTATTATTTAGATTCTGATGATACTCATAGTACATCTACAGCTTGGATTTTAGATATTGGTGCCAGTTCTCACATTTCTAATGATATGCAGGAACTAGCAAATAGTAGCAGCTTGCGTTCTCAAGATATTAGAGTCCGGATTGGCTATGGCTTAGCTGTTGAAGCTTTAGCCATAGGATCTAAATCTTTTTACATGTTTGGACATGTTTTGTGGTTGGATAATATTTTATATGCACCTGATGCTTTTAAGAACATCATTTCTATATCTAGTTTGACTATAAATGGCTATGAATTTCAGTTCACAGATGATGTTTGCAATATTTATTTTGGAAATAAATGTGTTGGTTCGGGTTATATGAATGATGGTCTTTATTATTTGAATAATAATGACAAACACAAATTGAATGCAAGTGATCTAAAAGAATGCAATGCCATGGTAAAAACCAACTCAAGTTCAAAATATATTTGGCACTTAAGGTTATGTCATGTTGCAGAAGATAGGATTGCAAAACTGGAGAAAATGGGGATTTTATCCTCATTGGGCTCTGAGCCTACTCCAACTTATGAATCTTGCCTTCAGGGCAAAATTACTAGATCACCCTTTGTTGGACAAGGGCTAAGAGCTGAAAATATTTTAGAGCTAATACATAGTGATGTATGTGGTCCATTAAAGGAAATGGCTAGAGGCGGTTTTCATTATTTTATTACCTTTACTGATGATAAATCAAGGTTTGGGTATTTGTATTTGATGAAATACAAACATGAATCCTTTGAAAAGTTCAAAGAATTTAAATCTGAACTAGAAAATCAAACAAGAAAGAGTATTAAAGCTCTTCGATCATATCGTGGAGGCGAATATTTGAGTACTGAATTTGATGAATACTTGAGAGAGCATGGCATTGTTTCTCAGCTGACTTCTCCAGGAACGCCACAGTTGAATGGTGTATCTGAAAGGAGAAATTGTACCCTATTGGACATGGTACGTAGTATGATGAGCTATACTAATATGCCAATCTTCTTTTGGGGATTTGCATTAAAATCAGCTTTGTATATTATGAATTGGATTCCATCAAAATCAGTTTCTTCCACACCTTATGAGATATGGCATGGAAGAAAACCAAGTGTTAAGCATGTTAAGATTTGGGGTTGTCCAGCTTATATCAAAAGCTGAACACTGATAAATTGGAGACCAGATCAGAAAAAGGTCGATTTGTTGGATATCCAAAAGATAGTTTTGGATATTATTTTTATTATCCTACTTCACAAAAGGTTGTGATAAGTAGAGATGCCACATTTCTTAAGCAACTGTTTGTTCAAGAAGGAGGCAAAGGAAGAAAAATAGAGTTAGATTTGGAGAATTCTGACCAACCAATAGATCAGATAGATATAGATCCATCTAGTCAACCTATACCCGTTGATGAAACATCTACAGCTGTTCCTCGTATAACAACCAGGGTATCTCATCCACCAGTAAGATATGGTTTCCTTAATGAAGAAGAACAAGAGTTGTCTACTCATGAAGAAGTAGATCATGGAGATGATCCACTTACCTATGAAGAAGCTATATCAGATATAGACTCTTCAAAATGGATTGATGCTATGAAATCCGAAATTGATTCCATGTATAAGAATCAAGTTTGAGATCTTGTTGACCCACCTAAAGGTATTTTACCTATAGGGAACAAATGGGTTTTCAAGAAGAAAATTGGTTCTGATGGAAAGGTAGAGACCTATAAGGCAAGGTTAGTAGCGAAAGGGTTTCGCCAAAGGCAAGGAATCGACTATGAGGAGACTTTCTCGCCTGTTGCCATGCTTAAATCAATTAGGATTTTATTAGCAATAACTGCATACTATGATTATGAGATTTCGTAGATGGATGTCAAAATAGCTTTTCTCAATGGATACATTGAAGAAAACATTTTGGTGGAACAACCTAGGGGTTTTGAATCCCAAGATGATTCCAAGGTATGCAAGCTAAAGCGATCCATTTATGGGTTGAAACAAGCTTCGAGGAGTTGGAACATCCGTTTTGATGAAGCCATTAAATCCTTTGGTTTTATAAAAGATGAGGATGAGCCATGTGTATATAAGAAGGTTAGTGACAGTGCTATCACTTTCCTTGTCTTATATGTGGATGACATACTGTTGATGGGTTATGGCACAGGTATGTTGACGACTATAAAGGTATGGTTGTCAAATACATTCTCCATGAAAGACTTAGGGGAGGCAACCTATATTCTTGGGATTTGCATCTATAGAGATAGAGCGAAAAGAATAATTGGTTTATCCCAAAGTCTATACTTGGAAAAGGTGTTAAAGAGGTTTAACATGCTTGATTCCAAGAGAGGATTGTTACCAGTGAGACATGGTATCCACCTTTCTAAAAAGATGTCTGCAAAGACACCTGAAGAAAGAGATAAGATGGCTAGGATTCCATATGCTTTGGCTATTGGAAGTTTAATGTATGCAATGTTGTTTACTAGGCCAGATATCGCATATGCTGTTAGTTTGACTAGCAGGTATCAATCCAATCTAGGTTAGAACACTGGATAGCTGTCAAGAATATCCTTAAGTACTTAAGAAGAACTAAGGATTTATTCTTGATTTATGGAGGTGGAGACTTGCAATTGGATGGTTATACTGATTCTGATTTCCAATCAGATATCGATGATAGAAAGTCTACCTCTGGATATGTGTTCATTTGTAATGGAGGTGCAGTCAGTTGGAAGAGTTCCAAGCGAGCACGCATTGCAGATTCCACTACAGAGGTGAGTATATTCTTGCATCGAGATCTTTGCAAAGGAAGCTGTTTGGATAAAGAAGTTCGTGACAGAACTTACAGTAGTTCCTTCCATTGAGTCAGCAGTTCCACTACACTATGACAATAATGGAGTAGTCATACAGGTTAAGGAACCAAGGTCTCACCAGAAATCCAAACACAAAGAAAGGCGCTACCACATTATCAGAGAAATAGTTGGGCGAGGCGATGTAGCCATGCAGAAAATAGCATTAGCTGAAAATCCAGCTGATCCATTCACTAAGCCTATGTCACAGACTCAGTTAGACCGACATCTTGAGAAGATAGGTCTAAGATATTGTAACGAATGGCTCTAGTGCTAGTGGGAGATTGTTAGTAGTATGCCCTAATGCATATCATTTAGTATGTATCTTGTACATATTTTTATTAATAAAAGGCATTTCCACTTTTCCGTTTACATAATATATTTATGTGTAATAGAAAAGGTCCATTGATATTTTGTTAGAAATATGAGTGACAATATTTCTAGCACAAAGTATCATAAATAGGTTCACAATCGAGGATACTTCATAATAAGGACATGACTTATCCAGAAAGATTGTATTCATGTTTGTTCCCAAGTTATTTATATGAGATATAAATAAGATGGAATGGTGAGTCTCATTCCATACAACAAACATGATAGGCACTTATAAATGATAAGTAGGCCGAACCAGTGACACTTATGACAAGCACATGGAGTTTACTCTTATCAATGTTTTGTCATAAATCATATCAGTGCATATAATCTTTAGACCTGAGATAGCACAGTTATCTTGTATATAGGTAGTTTGAGTTTGATACTGCTTTCATACTTGTACTATGTATGGGTATATGGGCATGTGTTGGCTCCTACTAGTTATATATGGAGGTAGGTGTTGATCAAGATGATTAGGCTAGGGATCCGGAAGAAATATTGAATTATTTGCAAATCGGGTCAAACCAGCAAGGGGCAATTTGGTCAATTGGCCCTGAGAGCTAACTCCTGACCTAACTGTCAAATAAAATCAGAGAAAAGAAAATTTCAGAATCGAGAATTAAATTAAAGAATTAAAGAAAAAATAAATAGAAAAAAAAAGAAAAAGGGAAAAGTGAAAAGTGATGACATCATGCATGACATCATGCATTATGTAATAAATATTATAATTAAAATTTAATTAATTTAATTTATTGTCTTCCTAAAGGATAAATTCATAAAAGAAAAAGAAAAGAAAAAAAAAAAACTCATCTTCATCTCTTAGCCGTGACCTCTCTCTCTCCTCCCTCTCCCTCACCAAAGTCCATTGAAGCTCATTGTTTGAGCTTGAAAAACTTAGTTTTGGCCCATAATTTAAACCCTAAACCTAAACAAACCTTGCTAACTCAAGAATAAAAGAAAATTGAGGAAGAAAGAAAAAAAAGAAAGGAAGAGGTTTGAAGGGAAAGAAATTTTCTGCACTAAGGTTAGTAAGCAAACTTCAACCTTTTAGTTTAATTAATGTATTTATAGCATAAATAACTTATAAATATGCTTAAAATGAAATGAAAACATCCTTGGGGGATAAGAGTAAATTTTGGCCAGCTAGGGTTTGTGATGGAAATGCTTGTGTTTTGATTGAATTAATTATGTTAGGAAGCTTAATTGAGTGATGGAGTGGTGTTGGTATGCTTTGAATTAGTTAAATGTAACAATTTGTGTAGTTAGGGTTTTGGCACCAAGGGTTTGGAAGACAAAAATTTGGAGAAATGGTGTGTTTGACGTTGTTTGAGGTGAGAAATAGTCATTTGTGACCAATTGGGGTATGTTGGAAGTGTTGGAATTGAGTAGAGATTCGGATTGGATGTGGGCAGTATGCAGGCAGCATGACTAAGGTCCCTTTTAGGGACTAAAACTTAAAATTTACAAGCCCAATTGGGAATGAAACTAGACACAAAATGACACATTTTTTCATTTAGGAATCATGCCCAAAAAGTGACTAAAATCTAGTGAACAATTTGACCAAATCCAGATTAGGCAATTTGACCTGTACAAAAATGACCAAATGAACAGTATTTGTTTATTTGGCCATAACCTGGGCTAGGCAGGTCAAAATGACCTGAAATTTTACCATTAGAAAGCTGAGATATAGACCTAAAACGTTTATGAAGAATAAAAACCCAAATTATGCCCTTAACCAAGTAATTTAGTCACCCAAATTTGGTGACCTTAAACTGCCAGAACCCATAAATTTGCCCAGAAAATCTGGGTTAGACCAATCCGGTAGCCATGATTCAAATGGCTATAACTTGAGCTACAAAACTCCAATTGGAGTGATTCAAAAAGGAGAATAAAGTCAAGACAATAAGGAACAATTTCTATGAAGAAAACTTAGCCAAATTCTAATAGCAACATGACCAATGGAACAGTGCAACATAGGACACCAAAACTGAAAATTTGCAAATTTGCCTAAAAGACTTAAATTTTGAGTAAACGATCAAAACCAACAAATTTAGTAACCAAAATGTAGTATGTGGGTGAAATTGGAATTCTCATACCTATTAAGCATTAGAAAGTCAACAAATTGACTTGAATAGTGTAGTGAATAGTAACCCCAAAACACAAATTTTAAAGGATGCCAATTTTAGCATATTAAAGCTAGGTAAAAGTAAATTTGAATTTATTTTTGGATTTATGATAAGTTGTGATACTGAAATACTGTGAAACTGTGTGTTTCAGTGGAAAAGAATATCGGGAAAGAACCTGAGGGATCGAGTCAAGGCCAAGAGGTGACTCGTATAAGGTTTGTGCACAACATCAATATGCTTTAAAATTCATTTACAAAGTGCATGAAATGTGTATTATGCTTTTGCTTTGAATTGTTGAAAGTTTATTCATGTATATTTGAAATGGCAATAAATATTTAGTAAATTGTTAAGATAAGTTTTAAAACCACAGTGTCATGACCATATATTTCAACACCTCACTAGCATGACTAGTGGGGAAAATCAGTTTTGAATTTTGATTCCTTCTCTGGCTAAAGTGTTGAGGTGTGTGCCAGTAGAAGAAGAAAAAGAATGGGTTCCTATATATTTGAGCTAGCTAGCCATGTGTTGTGACTTCTCCTTAGCCTCTGGTTATTGAGATTATATTTGTTTCGAATGGCATGATATAACTGTGTATTTTTATGAAATTTGTTTTGAGACTTTTGCAATGAAATTGTTTGGATTAAAATCCTATAAATCATCTTTTGAATTTACATTTCATGTTCAGTTTAATTTTTGAATAAATATGATTTAAATTCCGCATAAAGATTATTTTTAGTATGTTGTGCAACACTGAGTCATAATACTCAGCAATGGTTGTTATTGCTGTCGCAGATATTGAGACTAGAGGAGCAGCAGAGTGAACTGCTAAGGATTGTGGAGCCACCTTCCCTAAAGTTTTGTCGGGTATATTTTTTACATTGATTGTAAAAATTATTTTGATGTATGTAATTATATGTAAATGTATAGACATGTAAAACTGGTCGTGAGCAGTTGTATGAAGCTTATAATAAATTTTGGTTTGGATTTTTCCTAATGTAAATATTTAGAGTGATGTATATAAATTGTTTTATCTTTAATGAAATATGAATGGAAGTATTTTATTTTAATTTAAAAGAAATTGATTAATAGTATTTTGATGATTGTTGAATTTTGGAAATTGAGGAATGATGTTGAAATTGGTTGGGATGGTTGTGGATTTGATGAAGTTATTGAGATAAATCATTGGAAGTGCTTTTTACAGGTGTTTGAAGAACTATTTTCTCAAAATACAGACGGCACTCTGCCGAAATTTTTATAAAATTTACGAAAAAATAAAATGGGGAAAAAATTTTTACTAGTCTTAAAATGATGAATAGATGTTTTAATACCTATTAGAAAATGCTCACCACTTATAAAAAGTAAGAAAATTGTTTTAAAATCCCTTGTAGGGTACTTTATGAGTTATCGATAGGTGAAGTTCGGTAGTTCACTAGGTATTCTTCTGGATCATGTTATGCCTTACAGAGGGGTAAGGTGTAACATGTTTTAGTGGTATTAGAGCAAATTTTTGAAGAATGTTTTAACTTATGAATTTGTGTCTTTTCTTTGTTAAGAAGAACTGCTAAATGTCCTTATTTGTTACATACAGTGCATTACATTATAAATATGAACTAACGGAGGGAAATCTCTTTGTGTTATTTGTTCTGGAGATATCCTAACTTCAGATTGATATGGAAGAAGGGGATCGCTCAGTTGAGTAAATTGTTGAAGCTGAGGCATAAGGGGAATCCCCAGCTCTACAAAATGTCAGTGGGTCAGTAGCAGCAGTCCCACAAATGTTGCAGTTTCCTGCACAATTTGCTCAGTAGATGGCTGCGATGTTCCAATAAATAGCTGGGGGTATGCTTGCTCAAGCTCCACCCTAGACTACTGTGGTGCAACCTCAAGCTCCAGTCAGACAGTATGACAAGCTGTTGAAGTATGGGGAGACGAAATTCAAGGGTACAGTAGACCCTTTAGAGGCAGAACAGTGGTTCGAAAGAATGGACAGAGTGTTCAAGAAGCTGCACTGCCCAGATGAGCTAAAATTTGAATACTCCGTGTCACTACTGCAAGGGATGCATATGATTGGCAGAAGACCATCCCCCATAGCTTGGCTGAACCACCAGTACTGATGTGGGATAACTTTATCAGAGAATTTAGACAGAAATACATCCCAGATGCATATATAGATAAAAAATTACAAGAATTTCTAAGTCTAAAGCAAGGTAATAGATCAATGGCAGAGTATGAGAGGGAGTTCTCCACTTAAGCCACTATGCTGGGAGTCTCCTTTCTACCAGCAAGGAAAGGTGCAAGAGATTTGAGACGGGTTTGAAGCCCAGCCTACGGATGCAAATTGTGGGATTTAGACATAGTAATTTTTCAGAGCTCATTTCTCAAGCACTTGAGTTGGAAAGAATTGAATCAAAAGCGACCCCAGCAAAAGAAAAATTAGAGAAAGACAAGGGGGAAAAGTCAGTAGAGCCAAGTCCTAGTGGTACTTCTAGGAAGAGGAAGAAATTTGGTGGACCTAGTAGAGGTCGAGATGGAAGGTTTGGAAGGGGTAGATTCTCTGGACAGAGACGTCCTATGTCTAGTCAACAGTCGAGCAGGAGTTCACAACCTCGCCGCCCTTATAAGACTTATGGCAAGATTCATGGGGGAGAATGCTATTGGGCAACAGGAGTCTGCTTTAACTATGGAGCTAAGGGTCATATTGCTAAATATTGCACCAGTGCCCCTAGATTTGGTCCTGCTCCTACTACTACAGAAGGATCTATTCAGAGTCTTGCTCCCAGAGGTTCACAACAGGTTGGCAGAGGAAGAGGCAGAGGAAGAGGCAATGCTTCGGGCAGTCAGGGTACTATTGGTCAATCAGCACAAGGAGGTGCTTCAACCAGGGTTTATACAATGAGACAGTGAGAAGAGGCTGAGACTTCCGATGTTGTAGCTGGTACATTCTCTATCTCTGATCAAGAAGTATTTTTGTTGTTTGATCTAAGTTTAACCCACTCATATGCTAGTGCTAGCATAGTCAGTTCACTTGTTGTTCGATGTGTCAAAATGGGTTTTGAAGTGCTAGTAACTAGTCCGTTAGGACAAGAGGTTCCGGTCAATAGAATCTATAGACACTGTCCTTTGGTGATCCAAGGACATGTTTTTCTGTCAGATTTGATTGAAATGCCCTTCAGAGATTATGATATCATCTTGGGCATGGATTGGTTAGCCAGGCATCATGCTATGATTGACTGTAGACTGAAGACAGTCACTTTTGGTCTCCCACTATACGGTGATGTGGTAATACATGAGGAGAGACAATTACTGCCATCAAACATTATTTCGGTTACATTAGCCAGAAGGATGATCAGAAAGGGGTGTGAAGCATACTTGGCACATGTGATAGACACCCAAGTGGGGAGTCCGACACTAAGGGACATTCCTACAGTATGTGACTTTCCGGATGTGTTTCCTGGTGAATTGCCAGGATTACCTGCAGAAAGAGAGGTGCAGTTTGAGATTGATGTTATGCCTGGTGTGGACCCAATCTCTATAACACCATATAAAATGGCACCAGCAGAATTGAAAGAGTTAGAAGGGCAGTTGCAAGAGTTGCTTGATAAGGGCTTTGTCCGCTCTAGTGTGTCACTTGGGGAGCACCAGTGTTGTTTGCAAAGAAGAAAGATGGCACTCTCCGGTTATGCATTGATTATCGGCAGTTGAATAAGGTGATAATAAAGAATAGATATCCATTGCCTCGCATTGATGATTTATTTGATTAGTTGAGGGGTGCAGCTGTGTTCTCCAAAATTGACCTGAGATCAGGATATTATCAGCTGAAAGTACAAGAGTAGAGTATTCCTAAAATTGCCTTAAGAACCCGCTAAGGCTATTATGAGTTCTTGGTCATGCCATTCG
This sequence comes from Hevea brasiliensis, assembly GCF_030052815.1. Taxonomy (NCBI): domain Eukaryota; kingdom Viridiplantae; phylum Streptophyta; class Magnoliopsida; order Malpighiales; family Euphorbiaceae; genus Hevea; species Hevea brasiliensis. The sequence continues at coordinate 35,888,874 of NC_079497.1, read as the reverse complement.
GGTTAACTAATGCTCCAGCTGTTTTTATGGATCTGATGAACACTATCTTCAGATCACACCTCGACCAGTTTGTTGTGGTATTCATAGATGATATAATGGTCTGTTCGAGGAGTGTAGAAGAGCATGATAGACATATGTGGATTGTACTGCAGACTTTGAGGGAGAAACAGCTATACGCCAAATTGTCAAAGTGTAAATTTTGGATGAAAGAAATATCTTTATTGGGGCATGTAGTATCAGTACGGGGCATCAAGGTATATTCAAGTAAAATAGAAGCTGTCCTTAATTGGAGGCCACCCAGAAATATCACGGAGATTCGCAGTTTTCTTGGTTTAGCTGGATACTACTGTCGATTTGTGAAGGGATTCTCCATGTTGGCATCTCCATTGACCAAGCTACTTCGAAAAGATGTGAAATTTCAGTGGACGGATAAATGCCAACAGAGTTTTGATGAATTGAAGAGGTGTTTGACTAAGGCTCCAGTCCTAACTTTACCTACTCCGAGTAAAGAATATATAGTTTACAGTGATGTTTCTCACAATGGGTTAAGCTATGTATTGCTGCAAGATCGAAATGTCATTGCCTATCCATCATGCCAGCTGAAACCGCATGAGAGGAATTATCCGACACATGACTTAGAGCTTGCAGCTATAGTGTTTGCTCTTAAGATCTGGAGACACTATTTGTATGGGGAGAAGTGTTACATCTACACAGATCATACGAGTTTGAAGTATTTGGGCACCCAGAAAGAGTTGAATTTGAGTCAGAGGAGATGGTTAGAGTTGATAAAAGACTATGATTGTCTGATAGACTATCAGCCAGGGAAAGCTAATGTTGTGACTGATGCCTTAAGTCGTAAGACTATGGCAAGTCTACGGGTTACTCCTTTTCTTATGGTACATGAGTTGAGATCATTACATGCTAACTTAGAGATTAATGATGAGGGGCAGATAGCAGTTGCGTGGCATGTACAGCCAGTGTTGATTGTTCATATCAGAATGGCTGCTCAGAATGATGAGAGGTATCAAAAGCTGTTGGAAGAAGTTCGTGAAGGAACGGAAGCGTGAAAAACACAAGATTATACCATTGAATTCAAAAATTTTCACCTAGGGTCACATGCACCATGCAAGATTTATTTTTATCTATTTGATTTCAATGATAAACAACATATTAAAACTCTTTTAATATGTTTTTGGATCTGTATTTGCCATTTAAGATTTTAAAATTAATCAGATTAATTTTAGAACCCTAGATTAAATCAAGAACGATTACACTAACCTCTTGATGTGCCGCGTGTCTGCGCTTTGAGATTCGTCTTGAGGACACCGGATGTTGTCCCTCTAGCTTGTCCACACCAAGAACACCTATGGCAGCCCTTGAACAGCTTCTAAAGCCTTTTCTATTAATTAGAAATTCAAGTTACGCCTTTTAAGAGATTAGAGATAAACAGGACACTAGAAACAATTTCTAGTGTTCTTAATTCAAGAGATTGATGGCTAATCTCTTTGAATTGATGAGAGATGAAGAGAAATAGCTGGAGAGGCTCAAAGTGGCGTGACATATGAGAGGAGAGGCTGCTGGTTTTGTTTTCTTTTCATAACCACACTTAAATAGCTAGGTTAACACATTAAACCCTAGCCACATGTCACCTTTTGATTAGCTCTAGGTTTAAGTGACCCAATCACATTGTGCCAAGTGTCAAACCTATATTTAATCTTGATTTTAATCATCTTACATGATTAGAAAACATTTGGCAAGCTTATGTGTTATGCCATGTGTCACCATCTCATGGTGCCACGTGTCACACTGTGAAATGACCAAAATGCCCCTGTGTCTTAATTTTGAGTTCTTAACCCAAAATAATTATTTTCTTCTTCTAATTAATTTATATCAAATATAAATTAATTAATTAATCTCTATTAATTAATTTCTCATCAATTAAATTCATATTTAAACACTTTAAATATAAATTTAATTTATACTACACATCCAATAATCTAGATTTTGTTTCAAGTCATGCTAGGGACTTTGCAATTTAATTGCAAACCAAATCTATTTAATTAATCAATTAAACTCTTTAATTAATTAATTAAATCATATTTAAATAGGTGATAACTTGTGTATGTGTGTGACTTACTAGGCTCATCACTAATTGGCAATGAGACATGATATCAACTCTTAATATCATCAGAACTCTTTCTTACCATAAATGATTTCTCTAAATCATTTTATGAACCTCATAAACCATGGTTAACACCTAGCATAGCATGCCATGGCCACCCAATTAGTAATAAGATTTACCTTAAATGAACCTATAATCATATGTTACCATGCACTAGAATCTCTCTGTTACAAAATCCCAACTCAAGCTGGAGTCATGGTTTATGTCAAACTCCATTTGCTATGAATATTATGTTCTCTTTTAATTCCAGTTCTTGATTAAAAGATTTTCTCATCGAAACTCTTTCTCGAATAAATCTATCTGTCTGGCCAGAACTTGAAACATCAAGAACAATTAAATGAACATAGGATTTTATCTCTATTTACTTAGAGGAACAGATTCCTTCTTGATCAACACCTACCTCCATATATAACTAGCAGAGCCAACACATGCCCATATACCCATACATAGTACAAGTATGAAAGCGTATCAAACTCAAACTACCTATATACAAGATAACTGTGCTATCTCAGTCTAAAGATTATATGCACGATATGATTTATGACAAAACATTGACAAGAGTAAACTCCATGTGCTTGTCATAAGTGTCACTGGTTCGGCCTACTTATCATTTATAAGTGCCTATCATGTTTGTTATATGGCATGAGACTCACCATTCCATCTTATTTATATCTCATATAAATAACTTGGGAACAAACATGAATACAATCTTTCCGATAAGTCATGTCCTTATTATGAAGTATCCTCGATTGTGAACCTATTTATGATACTTTGTGCTAGAAATATTGTCACTCATATTCTTAACAACTTAAGAATAATATTTCTAACAAAATATCAATGGACCTTTTCTATTACACGTAAATATATTATGTAAACGGAAAAGTGGAAATGCCTTTTATTATTAAAAATATGTACAAGATACATACTAAATGATATGCTCTAGGGCATACTACTAACAATCTCCCACTAGCACTAGAGCCATTCATTATAATATCTTAGACCCATCTTCTCAAGATGTCAGTCTAACTGAGCTTATGACAAAGGCTTAGTGAATGGATCAGCTGAATTTTTCAGCTGATGTTATTTTTCTGCATGACTATATCGCCTTGCCCAACTATATCTCTGATAATGTGATAATGCCTATCTATGTGTTTGGATTTTGGGTGAGACCTTAGTTCCTTAGCCTGTATGACTGCTCCATTATTGTCACAGTGTAGTGGAACTGCTGACTCAATGGAAGGAACTACTGTAAGTTCTCACACGAACTTCTTTATCCAAACGACTTCTTTTGCAAAGATTTGATGCAAAGAATATACTCACCTCATGAGTGGAATCTGCAATGCGTGCTCGCTTGGAACTCTTCCAACCGATCGCACCTCCATTACAAATGAACACATATCCAGAGGTAGACTTTCTATCATCGATATCCGATTGGAAATCGAATCAAGATAACCATCCAATTGCAAGTCTCCACCTCCATAAATCAAGAATAAATCCTTAGTTCTTCTCAAGTACTTAAGGATATTCTTGTGACTATCGATGTTCCAAACTGGATTGGATTGATACCGCTAGTCAAACTAACAAAGATATGCGATATCCGCCTAGTACACAACATTGCATACATTAAACTTCCAATAGCCAAGCATATGGAATCTGCCATCTTATCTCTTTCTTGGTGTCTTTGGAGACATCTCTTTAGAAAGATGGATACCATGTCTCATGGTAACAATCCTCTCTTGGAATCAAGCATGTTAAACCTCTTTAACACCTTTTCCAAGTATAGACTTTGGGATAAATCAATTATTCTTTCGCTCTATCTCTATAGATGCGAATCCCAAGAATATAGGTTGCCTCCCTAAGTCTTTCATGGAGAATGTATTTGACAACCATACCTTTATAGTCGTCAACATACCGTGTCATTACCTATCAACAAGATGTCATCCACATATAAGACAAGGAAAGTGATAGCACTGTCACTAACCTTCTTATATACACATGGCTCATCCTCATTTTTGATAAAACCAAAGGATTTAATGGCTTCATCAAAATGGATGTTCCAACTCCTCAAGCTTGTTTCAACCCATAAATGGATCGCTTTAGCTTGCATACCTTGGAACCATCTTGGGATTCAAATCCCTTAGGTTGTTCCATGAAAATGTTTTCTTCAATGTATCCATTGAGAAAAGCTGTTTTGACATCCATCTGCCAAATCTCATAATCATAGTATGTAGCTATTGCTAATAAAATCCTAATTGTTTTAAGCATGGCAACAGGCGAGAAAGTCTCCTCATAGTCTATTCCTTGCCTTTGGCGAAACCCTTTCGCTACTAGCCTTGCCTTATAGGTCTCTACCTTTCCATTAGAACCAATTTTCTTCTTGAAAACCCATTTGTTCCCTATAGGTACAATACCTTCAGGTGGGTCAACAAGATCCCAAACTTGATTCTTATACATGGAATCAATCTCGGATTTCATAGCATCAATCCATTTTGAAGAGTCTATATCTGATATAGCTTCTTCATAGGTAAGTGGTGTTAGTAGTATGCCCTAGAGCATATCATTTAGTATGTATCTTGTACATATTTTTAATAATAAAAGGCATTTCCACTTTTCCGTTTACATAATATATTTATGTGTAATAGAAAAGGTCCATTGATATTTTGTTAGAAATATTATTCTTAAGTTGTTAAGAATATGAGTGACAATATTTCTAGTACAAAGTATCATAAATAGGTTCACAATCGAGGATACTTCATAATAAGGACATGACTTATCCAGAAAGATTGTATTCATATTTGTTCCCAAGTTATTTATATGAGATATAAATAAGATGGAATGGTGAGTCTCATGCCATATAACAAATATGATAGGCACTTATAAATGATAAGTAGGCCGAACCAGTGACACTTATGACAAGCACATGGAGTTTACTCTTGTCAATGTTTTGTCATAAATCATATCAGTGCATATAATCTTTAGTCCAGAGATAGCACAGTTATCTTGTATATAGGTAGTTAGTGTTTGATTCTGCTTTCATACTTGTACAATGTATGGGTATATGGGCATGTGTTGGCTCTCGCTAGTTATATATGGAGGTAGGTGTTGATCAAGATGCAACTGTTCCTCTAAGTAAATAGAGTTAAAATCCTATGTTCATTTAATTGTTCTTGATGTTTCAAGTTCCTGGCCAGACAGATAGATTTATTCTAAAAGAGTTTCGATGAGAAAATCTTTTAATCAAGAACTGGAATTAAAAGAGAACATAATATTCATAGCAAATGGAGTTTGACATAAACCATGACTCAAATTGAGTTGGGATTTTGTAACAAAGAGATTCTAGTGCATGGTAACATATGATTATAGGTTCATTTAAGGTAAACCTTATTACTAATTGGGTGGCCATGGCATGCTATGCTAGGTGTTAACCATGGTCTATGAGGTTCATAAAATGATTTAGAGAAATCATTTATGGTAAGAAAGAGTTCTGATGATATTAAGAGTTGATAACATGTCTCATTGCCAATTAGTGATGAGCCTAGTAAGTCACACACATACACAAGTTATCACCTATTTAAATATGATTTAATTAATTAATTAAAGAGTTTAATTGATTAATTAAATAGATTTGGTTTGCAATAAAATTGCAAAGTCCCTAGCATGACTTGAAACCAAATCTAGATTATTGATGTGTAGTATAAATTAAATTTGTATTTAAAGTGTTTAAATATGAATTTAATTGATGAGAAATTAATTAATAGAGATTAATTAATTAATTTATATTTGATATAAATTAATTAGAAGAAGAAAATAATTATTTTGGGTTGAGAACTCAAAATTAAGACACAGGGGCATTTTGGTCATTTCATTGTGGACACGTGGCACCATGAGATGGTGACACATGGCATAACACATAAGCTTGCAAATGTTTTTAATCATGTAAGATGATTAAAATCAAGATTAAATATAGGTTTGACACTTGGCACAATGTGATTGGGTCACTTAAACCTAGAGCTAATCAAAAGGTGACATGTGGCTAGGGTTTAATGTGTTAACCTAGCTATTTAAGTGTGGTTATGAAAAGAAAACATAACCAGCAGCCTCTCCTCTCATATGTCACGCCACTTTGAGCCTCTCCAGCCATTCTTCTTCATCTCTCATCAATTCAAAGAGATTAGCCATCAATCTCTTGTATTAAGAACACTAGAAATTGTTTCTAGTGTCCTGTTTACATCTCTAATCTCTTAAAAGGCAGAACTTGAATTTCTAATTAATAGAAAAGGCTTTAGAAGCTGTTCAAGGGCTGCCATAGGTGTTCTTGGTGTGGACAAGCTAGAGGGACAACATTTGGTGTCCTGAAGACGAATCTCAAAGGCGCAGACACGCTACAGAACATCAAGAGGTTAGTGTAATCGTTCTTGATTTAATCTAGGGTTCTAAAATTAATCTGATTAATTTTAAAATCCTAAATGGCAAATACAGATCCAAAAAACATATTAAAAGAGTTTTAATATGTTATTTATCATTGAAATCAAATAGATAAAAATAAATCTTGCATGGTGCATGTGACCCTAGGTGAAAATTTTTGAATTCAATGGTATAATCTTGTGTTTTTCACGCTTCCGTTCCTTCAATTGGTATCAGAGCCACTATATTTGCCATTTAGATTGTTGATTATATAATTTAATTGTGTGTTTGATCATGAGATCAAGAGATTCATTACTGGTTGGATCATGAGATGTGGCGTCACACATGGTAAAGCCACCATTGGTGGCGGCAACAATGGTTCCATGGGTGGTTCAAGGTTTGGCTTTTAATTCTGCAATTGTTGTATGATCTAAGGCCTATTCTTTGACTAATTAAAGTGTTTAATTAGTTGTTTTAATCACACAATTAAATTATGATTCAAATCAGAATTTTAAAAATTGTTTGAATGTGATTCAAATCTGAATTTTAAAAGTTGTTTGAATGTGATTCAAATCTGAATTTTTAAAATTGTTTGAATCATATTTAAATCTGATTTTTTAAAATTGATTCAATAAAATTCAGATCTGATTTTTTAAGAAATATTTGAATGTGATTCAAATCTGATTTTTTAAAAAATGTTTGAATGTGATTCAAATCTGAATTTTTGAAGTTGTTTGAATGTGATTCAAATCTGAATTTTTAAATTTGTTTGAATGAGATTCAAATCTGAATTTTTAAATTTATTTGAATCATATTCAAATCTGGATTTTTAAGTTGAATATGAGATATTCAATTTAATTTAAGTATGTATGTTTTATTTAATTGTTAAATAGTGATATGCATGATGGATGATCATAGACTATAAAAGACCAATGTGATTGGATTTATTTCTTTTATGTTTCTTTGGGATTGTAAATTAATTAATTTATTTTAATTTATTTTGGGCATGTATTATTAAGTTTGTAATAATTTTTGGGTTGTAATTTCATTTATTTAAGTTCTTGTAAATTCGCCTTGGTATGCCAAGGATTACTATGTAATATTGGATTGCAAGAAGTTCAAGGAGGTCAAGAGCATTGGTGGGACCAGTGGGAGGAATTCAATATCAAGTGTTGATTATGTACTCCTTCAGCAACTCTTGAAAAATGAATGAATGAAATGCACCTAGGAATGCCCTGATTCAATTCTTGGTGGCTCAGAATTGAATCCCTTAGAAAGTCCATGATCATACCATATTTACTGCTTATCCATGAATGCATGAGATGTATGGAATGTATGCAATTATATGATATATGCATGCTAAATGGATAATGTGCAAAGTGAGACCTTAATAGTAATTAGGATGGCTATAAAATCTTCCAAACAAATGATTAAGTTGGAAATGGTATAATTAAAGTAATTATAACATAAGCCCTCCATTGGGGCAATTATTTTAAGAAATTTTAAATAGTTGTATAAGATGCAATTTATTTAAGAGATTTTCTTAAGAATAATTGTTAAGCATGAGATGTTGTAAATATGTAAATGGTTTGGTGGCCAATATTGGATGTACCTGAGAACATTAAAATTATTTGCATAATTACTGGCTCAATGGGATCAACTTAACTAATGCAAGATAAGTCAATAATGGATGTACCTGAGATTTTGAGCATTAGGGGCTAGGTAAAGGATTGAACCTCACATGAGATGTGATGGGCAAGGAGTTGCTCACTTATAGTTTATTGTAATTCCAATAATGGATGTACCTGAGGATGATCAATAGAATTATAAGAATTCAATCACCCACTAGAAATCCATCCAACTAGGATTTCCGTTTTCTACTTTGGAAGTGTAGGATTCGCTAAGTTAGTGGGAGGACCAATTTGATTAAAAGACCATAATCATATTTGGTTAATTACATGATACATTTACTAATTAATCTGGTTATTTATGCAATTAATTTTTTGATAATAATGAGCACAGAACAACCACCACCATCCAATATCCTTGCAAGCATACTTGATCACAACAGGTTGACAAGACCTAATCTGTCTGATTGGCTAAGAAATTTGAAACTTGTCCTGAACCTTGAACATATAGGATATGTTCTAGATTCAAATGTTCCTGGTCCCTTACTTCCAGAGGCCACACAAGAGGAACATGAAACTTTGGACAAGTGGAAGGAGCATGATATGAGAGCTAAGTGTTACATGCTTGCTTCTATGAGTAATGAGTTACAGAAGCAACATGAGAACATCCAGAGTGCGAGTGAGATCCTCCTTCACCTACAAGAGTTATATGGTGAGCACAGGAGGAATGCTAGGTATGAGATATCTAGACAGCTATTCCGTATGAGGATGTCTGAGGGATGTAATGTTGGGGATCATGTCCACAAGATGATTCGGTGATTGAGCGGTTGGAACATCTTGACTTCAACATGGATTTCCAACTACAAACGGATTTGATCCTTGATCCCTTCACGAGTCTTTTGGGAATTTTGTGACAAATTTCCATATGACTAAACAGGAATGCACCTTAGCTGAATTACTCAACATGCTGGTTATTGCCCAAAAGAATATGCCGGGCAATAAAGGAAAAGAGGTAGCTTTGATTGCATCTTCTTCTACTGGAAAGTCCAACAAGAAGAAGCGCAATAAGAAAAAGAAATCTCAGATTCCTGGTCCTTCCAAGAAAATAGCTAAACATAAAAGGAAGATTAAAGCTGATAAAGGCAAAGGAAAGTGTCTCCACTGCCAACAGGAAGTGTTTCCATTGCCAACAGAAAGTGTTTCCATTGTCGAAGAAAGTGTTTCCACCGCGAGTATAGTAATCTAAATGAATGCAATGCCATGGTGAAAACCAAATCAAGTTCAAAATATATTTGGCACTTAAGGTTATGTCATGTTGCGTAAGATAGGATTGCAAAATTGGAGAAAATGGGGATTCTATCCTCATTGGGCTCTGAGCCTACTCCAACTTGTGAGTCTTGCCTTCAAGGCAAAATGACTAGATCACCCTTTGTTGGACAAGGGCTAAGAGCTGAAAATATTTTGGAACTAATACATAGTGATGTATGTGGTCCATTTAAAGAAATGGCTAGAGGGGGCTTTCATTATTTTATTACCTTTACTCGATGATAAATCAAGGTTTGGGTATTTGTATTTGATGAAATACAAACATGAATCCTTTGAAAAGTTCAAAGAATTTAAATCAAGTAGAAAATCAAACAGAAAAATATTAAAGCTCTTCGATCGATCGTGGAGGTGAATATTTGAGTAATCGAATTTGATGAATACTTGAGAGAGCATGGCATTGTTTCTCACCGACTCTCCAGAACGCCACACTGAATGGTGTATCCGAAGGAGAAATCGTACTTATTGGATATGGTACGTAGTATGATGAGCTATACCGATATGCCAATCTCCTTTTGGGGATTTGCATTAGAATCAGCTTTGTATATTCTGAATAGGATTCCATCAAAATCAGTTTCTTCCACACCTTATGAGATATGGCATGGAAGAAAACCAAGTCATAAGCATGTTAAGATTTGGGGTTGTCCACTTATATCAAAAGTGAACACCGATAAATTGGAGACAAGATCGTAAAAGGTCGATTTGTTGGATATCCAAAAGATAGTTTTGGATATTATTTTTATTTGCCTACTTCACAAAAGGTTGTGATAAGTAGAGATGCCACATTTCTTGAACAACGCTTGTTCAAGAAGGAGGCAAAAGAAGGCAAATAGAGTTAGAATTGGAGAATTCGACCAATCAATGCATCGATGGATATAGATCCATCTAGTCAACCTATACCCATTGATGAAACATCTATAGTTGTTCCTCGTAGAACAACCAGGTATCTCACCCACGGTGAGATATGGTTTTTTCATGAAGAAGAACAAGAGTTGTCTACTCATGAAGAAGTAGATCATGGAGATGATCCACTTACCTATGAAGAAGCTATATCGATATAGACTCTTCAAAATGGATTGATGCTATGAAATCCGAGATTGATTCCATGTATAAGAATCAAGTTTGGGATCTTGTTGACCACCAAGGTATTGTACCTATAGGGAACAAATGGGTTTTCAAGAAGAAAATTGGTTACGATGGAAAGGTAGAGACCTCTAAGGCAAGGCTAGTAGCGAAAAGGTTTCGCCAAAGGCAAGGAATAGACTATGAGGAGACTTTCTCACTGTTGCCATGCTTAAATCAATTAGGATTTTATTAGCAATAATGCATACTATGATTATGAGATTTGGCGGATGGATGTCAAAACGACTTTTCTCAATGGATACATTGAAGAAAACATTTTCATGGAACAACCTAGGGATTTGAATCCCAAGATGGTTCCAAGGTATGCAAGCTAAAGCGATCCATTTATGGGTTGAAACAAGCTTCAAGGAGTTGGAACATCCGCTTTGATGAAGCCATTAAATCCTTTGGTTTTATCAAAAATGAGGATGAGCCATGTGTATATAAGAAGGTTAGTGACAAGCTATCACTTTCCTTGTCTTATATGTGGATGACATACTGTTGATAGGTAATGACACAGGTATGTTGACGACTATAAAGGTATGGTTGTCAAATACATTCTCCATGAAAGACTTAGGGGAGGCAACCTATATTCTTGGGATTCGCATCTATAGAGATAGAGCGAAAAGAATAATAGGTTTATCCCAAAGTCTATACTTGGAAAAGGTGTTAAAGAGGTTTAACAAGCTTGATTCCAAGAGAGGATTGTTACCAGTGAGACATGGTATCCACCTTTCTAAAGAGATGTCTCCAAAGACACCTGAAGAAAGAGATAAGATGGCCAGGATTCCATATGCTTCGGCTATTGAAAGTTTAATGTATGCAATGTTGTGTACTAGGCCGGATATCGCATATGCTGTTAGTTTGACTAGCAGGTATCAATCCAATCCAGGTTTGGAACACTGGATAGCTGTCAAGAATATCCTTAAGTACTTGAGAAGAACTAAGGATTTATTCTTGATATATGGAGGTGGAGACTTGCAATTGGATGGTTATACTGATTCTGATTTCCAATCAGATATCGATAATAGAAAGTCTACCTCTGGATATGTGTTCATTTGTAATGGAGGTGCAGTCAGTTGGAAGAGTTCCAAACAGAGCACGACTGCAGATTCCACTACAAAGGCTGAGTATATTGCTGCATCAGATGTTGCAAAGGAAGCTATTTGGATAAAGAAGTTCGTGACAGAACTTACAGTAGTTTCTTCCATTGAGTCAGCAGTTCCACTACACTGTGACAATAATGGAGCAGTCATACAGGCTAAGGAACTAAGGTCTCACCAAAATCCAAACACATAGAAAGGCACTACCACATTATCAGACATATAGTTGGGCAAAGGCGATATAGCCATGCAGAAAATAACATCACTGAAAAATTTAGCTGATCCATTCACTAAGCCTTTGTCACAAGCTCAGTTAGACTGACATCTTGAGAAGATGGGTCTAAGGTATTGTAATGAATGGCTCTAGTGCTAGTGAGAGATTGTTAGTAGTATGCCCTAGAGCATATCATTTAGTATGTATCTTGTACATATTTTTAATAATAAAAGGCATTTCCACTTTTCCGTTTACATAATATATTTATGTGTAATAGAAAAGGTCCATTGATATTTTGTTAGAAATATTATTCTTAAGTTGTTAAGAATATGAGTGACAATATTTCTAGTACAAAGTATCATAAATAGGTTCACAATCGAGGATACTTCATAATAAGGACATGACTTATCCAGAAAGATTGTATTCATATTTGTTCCCAAGTTATTTATATGAGATATAAATAAGATGGAATGGTGAGTCTCATGCCATATAACAAATATGATAGGCACTTATAAATGATAAGTAGGCCGAACAGTGACACTTATGACAAGCACATGGAGTTTACTCTTGTCAATGTTTTGTCATAAATCATATCAGCGCCTATAATCTTTAGACCTGAGATAGCACAGTTATCTTGTATATAGGTAGTTTGAGTTTGATACTGCTTTCATACTTGTACAATGTATGGGTATATGGGCATGTGTTGGCTCCTGCTAGTTATATATGGAGGTAGGTGTTGATCAAGATGCAATCTGTTCCTCTAAGTAAATAGAGTTAAAAACCTATGAACAATTAATAGTTCTTGCTGATTCAAGTTCTGGCCAGACAGATAGATTTATTCGTAAAAGAGTTTCGATGAGAAAATCTTTTAATCACGAACTTAAATTAAAAGAGAACATAATATTCATAGCAAATGGAGTTTGACATAAACCATGACTCCAAATTTGAGTTGGGATTTTGTAACAGAGAGATTCTAGTGCATGGTAACATATGATTATAGGTTCATTTAAGGTAAACCTTATTACTAATTGGGTGGCCATGGCATGCTATGCTAGGTGTTAACCATGGTCTATGAGGTTCATAAAATGATTTAGAGAAATCATTTATGGTAAGAAAGAGTTCTGATGATATTAAGAGTTGATATCATGTCTCATTGCCAATTAGTGATGAGCCTAGTAAGTCACACACATACACAAGTTATCACCTATTTAAATATGATTTAATTAATTAATTAAAGAGTTTAATTGATTAATTAAATAGATTTGGTTTGCAATAAAATTGCAAAGTCCCTAGCATGACTTGAAACCAAATCTAGATTATTGGATGTGTAGTATAAATTAAATTTGTATTTAAAGTGTTTAAATATGAATTTAATTGATGAGAAATTAATTAATAGAGATTAATTAATTAATTTATATTTGATATAAATTAATTAGAAGAAGAAAATAATTATTTTGGGTTGAGAACTCAAAATTAAGACACGAGGGCATTTTGGTCATTTCATTCAGTGACACGTGGCACCATGAGATGGTGACACATGGCATAACACATAAGCTTGCCAAATGTTTTTAATCATGTAAGATGATTAAAATCAAGATTAAATATAGGTTTGACACTTGGCACAATGTGATTGGGTCACTTAAACCTAGAGCTAATCAAAAGGTGACATGTGGCTAGGGTTTAATGTGTTAACCTAGCTATTTAAGTGTGGTTATGAAAAGAAAACATAACCAGCAGCCTCTCCTCTCATATGTCACGCCACTTTGAGCCTCTCCAGCCATTCTTCTTCATCTCTCATCAATTCAAAGAGATTAGCCATCAATCTCTTGTATTAAGAACACTAGAAATTGTTTCTAGTGTCCTGTTTACATCTCTAATCTCTTAAAAGGCAGAACTTGAATTTCTAATTAATAGAAAAGGCTTTAGAAGCTGTTCAAGGGCTGCCATAGGTGTTCTTGGTGTGGACAAGCTAGAGGGACAACATTTGGTGTCCTGAAGACGAATCTCAAAGGCGCACACGCAAAGACATCAAGAGGTTAGTGTAATCGTTCTTGATTTAATCTAGGGTTCTAAAATTAATCTGATTAATTTTAAAATCTTAAATGGCAAATACAGATCAAAAAAACATATTAAAAGAGTTTTAATATGTTGTTTATCATTGAAATCAAATAGATAAAAATAAATCTTGCATGGTGCATGTGACCCTAGGTGAAAATTTTTGAATTCAATGGTATAATCTTGTGTTTTTCACGCTTCCGTTCCTTCAAGTGGATCATCTCCATGATCTACTTCTTCATGAGTAGACAACTCTTGTTCTTCTTCATGAAGAAAACCATATCTCACTGGTGGGTGAGATACCCTGGTTGTTCTACGAGGAACAGCTGTAGATGTTTCATCAATGGGTATAGGTTGACTAGATGGATCTATATCCATCCGATGCATTGGTTGGTCAGAATTCTCCAATTCTAACTCTATTTGCCTTCCTTTGCCTCCTTCTTGGACAAATTGTTGTTCAAGAAATGTGGCATCTCTACTTATCACAACTTTTGTGAAGTAGGCAAATAAAATAATATCCAAAACTATCTTTTGGATATCCAACAAATCGACCTTTTTCTGATCTGGTCTCCAATTTATCAGTGTTCAGCTTTTTGATATAAGCTGGACAACCCTAAATCTTAACATGCTTAAGACTTGGTTTTCTTCCATGCCATATCTCATAAGGTGTGGAAGAAACTGATTTTGATGGAATCCTATTCAGAATATATAAAGCTGATTCTAATGCAAATCCCCAAAAGGAGATTGGCATATCAGTATAGCTCATCATACTACGTACCATATCCAATAGGGTACGATTTCTCCTTTCAGATACACCATTCAGCTGTGGCATTCCTGGAGGAGTCAGCTGAGAAATAATGCCATGCTCTCTCAAGTATTCATCAAATTCAGTACTCAAATATTCACCTCCACGATCTGATCGAAGAGCTTTAATACTCTTTCCTGTTTGATTTTCTACTTCAGATTTAAATTCTTTGAACTTTTCAAAAGATTCATGTTTGTATTTCATCAAATACAAATACCCAAACCTTGATTTATCATCAGTAAAGGTAATAAAATAATGAAAGCCCCCTCTAGCCATTTTTTAAATGGACCACATACATCACTATGTATTAGCTCCAAAATATTTTCAGCTCTTAGCCCTTGTCCAACAAAGGGTGATCTAGTCATTTTGCCTTGAAGGCAAGATTCACAAGTTGGAGTAGGCTCAGAACCCAATGAGGATAAAATCCCCATTTTTCTCTAATTTTGCAATCCTATCTTCTGCAACATGACATAACCTTAAGTGCCAAATATATTTTGAACTTGAGTTGGTTTTCACCATGGCATTGCATTCATTTAGATTGCTATACTCTGGCCAGTGGAAACACTTTCTTACTGACAATGGAAACACTTTCCTGTTGGTAATGGAAACACTTTCCTGTTGGCAGTGGAGACACTTTCCTTTGCCTTTATCAGCTTTAGTCTTCCTTTTCTGTTTAGCTATTTTCTTGGAAGGACCAGGAATCTGAGGTTTCTTTTTCTTGTTGCCCTTCTTCTTGTTGGACTTTCCAGTAGAAGAAGATGCAATCAAAGCTACCTCTTTTCCTTTATTGCCCAGCATATTCTTTTGGGCAATAACCAGCATGTTGAGTAATTCAGCTAAGGTGCATTCCTGTTTAGTCATATGGAAATTTATCACAAAATTCCCAAAAGACTCAGGAAGGGACTGAAGGATCAAATCCGTTTGTAGTTGGAAATCCATGTTGAAGTCAAGATGTTCCAACTGCTCAATCAGCCGAATCATCTTGTGGACATGATCCCCAACATTCGTCCCTCGAGAGATCTTCATGTGGAGCAATTTGCCTAGATATCTCATACCTAGCATTCCTACTGTGCTCACCATACAACTCTTGTAGGTGAAGGAGGATCTCACTCGCACTCTGCATGTTCTCATGTTGCTTCTGTAACTCATTACTCATAGAAGCAAGCATGTAACACTTAGCTCTCATATTATTCTCCTTCCACTTGTCCAAAGTTTCATGTTCCTCTTGTGTGGCCTCTGGAGGTAAGGGACCAGGAACATTTGAATCTAGAACATATCCTATATGTTCAAGGTTCAGACAAGTTTCAAATTTCTTAGCCAATTAGGCAGATTAGGTCCTGTCAACTGTTGTGATCAAGTATGCTTGCAAGGATATTGGATGGTGGTGGTTGTTTTGTGCTCATTTTTATCGAGAAAATTAAGCTGAGAAAATAACCATTAATTAGTAAATGTATCATGTAATTAACCAAAATGATTATGGTCTTTTAATCAAATTGGTCCTCCCACTAACTTAGCGAATCCTACACTTCCAAAGTAGAAAACGGAAATCCTAGTTGGATGGATTTCTAGTGGGTGATTGAATTCTTATAATTCTATTGATCATCCTCAGGTACATCCATTATTGGAATTACAATAAACTATAAGTGAGCAACTCCTTGCCCATCACATCTCATGTGAGGTTCAATCCTTTTGCTAGCCCTTAATGCTCAAAATCTCAGGTACATCCAATATTGACTTATCTTGCATTAGTTAAGTTGATCCCATTGAGCCAATAATTATGCAAATAATTTTAATGTCCTCAGGTACATCCAATATTGGCCACCAAACCATTTACATATTTACAACATCTCATGCTTAACAATTATTCTTAAGAAAATCTCTTAAATTAATTGCATCTCATGCAACTATTTAAAATTTCTTAAAATAATTGCCCCAATGGAGGGCTTATGTTATAATTACTTTAATTATAGCATTTCCAACTTAATCATTTGTTTGGAAGATTTTATAGCCATCCTAATTACTATTAAGGTCTCACTTTGCACATTATCCATTTAGCATGCATATATCATATAATTGCATACATTCCCATACATCTCATGCATTCATGGATAAGTAGTAAATATGTTATGATCATGGACTTTCTAAGGGATTCAATTGTTAGCCACCAAGAATTGAATCAGGGCTTTCCTAGGTGCATTTCATTCATTCATTCATTTTACAAGAGTTCTGAAGGAGTACATAATCAACACTTGATCTTGAATTCCTCCCACTGGTCCCACCAATGCTCTTGACCTCCTTGAACTTCTTGCAATCCAATATTACATAGTAATCCTTGGCATACCAAGCCGAATTTACAAGAACTTAAATAAATGAAATTACAACCCAAAAAATATTACAAACTTAATAATACATGCCCAAAATAAATTAAAATAAATTAATTAATTTACAATCCCAAAGAAACATAAAAGAAATAAATCCAATCACATTGGTCTTTTATAGTCCATGATCATCCATCATGCATATCACTATTTAACAATTAAATAAAACATACATACTTATATTAAATTGAATATCTCATATTCAACTTAAAAATCCATATTTGAATATGATTCAAATAAATTTAAAAATTCAGATTTGAATCTCATTCAAACAAATTTAAAAATTCAGATTTGAATCACATTCAAACAACTTCAAAAATTCAGATTTGAATCACATTCAAACATTTTTAAAAATCATATTTGAATCACATTCAAATATTTTTAAAAATCAGATCTGAATTTTATTGAATCAATTTTAAAAATCAGATTTAAATATGATTCAAACAACTTTAAAAATTCAGATTTGAATCACATTCAAACAACTTTTAAAATTCAGATTTGAATCACATTCAAATATTTTTTAAAATTCTGATTTGAATCATAATTTAATTGTGTGATTAAAACAACTAATTAAACACTTTAATTAGTCAAAGAATAGCCTTAGATCATAAAACAATTGCAGAATTAAAAGCCAAACCTTGAATCACCCATGGAACCATTGTTGCCGCCACCATTGGTGGCTTCACCATGTGTGACGCCACACCTTGCTTTGCAACCAGCAATAATCTCTTGATCTCATGATCATACACACAATTAAATTATATAATCAACAATCTAAATGGAAAATATAGTGGCTCTGATACCAATTGAAGGAACGGAAGCGTGAAAAACACAAGATTATACCATTGAATTCAAAAATTTTCACCTAGGGTCACATGCACCATGCAAGATTTATTTTTATCTAT
Organism: Hevea brasiliensis; assembly: GCF_030052815.1. Lineage (NCBI taxonomy): Eukaryota > Viridiplantae > Streptophyta > Magnoliopsida > Malpighiales > Euphorbiaceae > Hevea > Hevea brasiliensis. Next base: position 35,870,755 of record NC_079497.1, on the reverse strand, counting down.
TTGATTTCAATGATAAACAACATATTAAAACTCTTTTAATATGTTTTTGGATCTGTATCTGCCATTTAAGATTTTAAAATTAATCAGATTAATTTTAGAACCCTAGATTAAATCAAGAGCGATTACACTAACCTCTTGATGTGCTGCAGCGTGTCTGCGCCTTTGAGATTCGTCTTCAGGACACCAGATGTTGTCCCTCTAGCTTGTCCACACCAAGAACACCTATGGCAGCCCTTGAACAGCTTCTAAAGCCTTTTCTATTAATTAGAAATTCAAGTTCTGCCTTTTAAGAGATTAGAGATGTAAACAGGACACTAGAAACAATTTCTAGTGTTCTTAATTCAAGAGATTGATGGCTAATCTCTTTGAATTGATGAGAGATGAAGAGAAATAGCTGGAGAGGCTCAAAGTGGCGTGACATATGAGAGGAGAGGCTGCTGGTTTTGTTTTCTTTTCATAACCACACTTAAATAGCTAGGTTAACACATTAAACCCTAGCCACATGTCACCTTTTGATTAGCTCTAGGTTTAAGTGACCCAATCACATTGTGCCAAGTGTCAAACCTATATTTAATCTTGATTTTAATCATCTTACATGATTAGAAAACATTTGGCAAGCTTATGTGTTATGCCATGTGTCACCATCTCATGGTGCCACGTGTCCTGTAATGAAATGACCAAAATGCCCCTGTGTCTTACTTTTGAGTTCTTAACCCAAAATAATTATTTTCTTCTTCTAATTAATTTATATCAAATATAAATTAATTAATTAATCTCTATTAATTAATTTCTCATCAATTAAATTCATATTTAAACACTTTAAATATAAATTTAATTTATACTACACATCCAATAATCTAGATTTGGTTTCAAGTCATGCTAGGGACTTTGCAATTTAATTGCAAACCAAATCTATTTAATTAATCAATTAAACTCTTTAATTAATTAATTAAATCATATTTAAATAGGTGATAACTTGTGTATGTGTGTGACTTACTAGGCTCATCACTAATTGGCAATGAGACATGATATCAACTCTTAATATCATCGAACTCTTTCTTACCATAAATGATTTCTCTAAATCATTTTATGAACCTCATAAACCATGGTTAACACCTAGCATAGCATGCCATGGCCACCCAATTAGTAATAAGATTTACCTTAAATGAACCTATAATCATATGTTACCATGCACTAGAATCTCTCTGTTACAAAATCCCAACTCAAGCCGAGTCATGGTTTGTGTCAAACTCCATTTGCTATGAATATTATGTTCTCTTTTAATTCCAGTTCTTGATTAAAAAGATTTTCTCATCAGAAACTCTTTTCTGAATAAATCTATCTGTCCTGGCCAGGAACTTGAAACATCAAGAACAATTAAATGAACATAGGATTTTATCTCTATTTACTTAGAGGAACAGATTCCTTCTTGATCAACACCTACCTCCATATATAACTAGCAGGAGCCAACACATGCCCATATACCCATACATAGTACAAGTATGAAAGCAGTATCAAACTCAAACTACCTATATACAAGATAACTGTGCTATCTCAGGTCTAAAAATTATATGCACTGATATGATTTATGACAAAACATTGACAAGAGTAAACTCCATGTGCTTGTCATAAGTGTCACTGGTTCGGCCTACTTATCATTTATAAGTGCCTATCATGTTTGTTATATGGCATGAGACTCACCATTCCATCTTATTTATATCTCATATAAATAACTTGGGAACAAACATGAATACAATCTTTCTGGATAAGTCATGTCCTTATTATGAAGTATCCTCGATTGTGAACCTATTTATGATACTTTGTGCTAGAAATATTGTCACTCATATTCTTAACAACTTAAGAATAATATTTCTAACAAAATATCAATGGACCTTTTCTATTACACATAAATATATTATGTAAACGGAAAAGTGGAAATGCCTTTTATTATTAAAAATATGTACAAGATACATACTAAATGATATGCTCTAGGGCATACTAGTAACAGTTCGGTAGGGCAAAAAACCAAAATTCTCAATAAGAGATGACGGTTTACTGCTACACCAGGGAAGAATGTGTGTTCCTAATAATGTTGATTTAAGGCATATCATTTTGAAGGAAGCACATGAGTCTCCTTTTGCCATGCACCCTGGTGGTACAAAAATGTATAAAGGGCTAAAGGAGCACTGCTGGTGGATGGGTATGAAAACAGATGTGGCAGAATTTGTTTCCAAATGCCTAACTTGTCAGCAAGTGAAGGCAGAGCATTAAGTACCAGCTGGGTTGTTACATCCACTACCAGTACCAGAATAGAAATGGGAAAGAATAACGATGGATTTTATGATGGGACTTCCAAGGACACAGAAGAGTCATGATGTAGTATGGGTCATTATTGATAGACTGACCAAGTCTGCTCATTTTCTGCCTATCCAAATGGACTACAGTTTGGAAAGATTGGCCAAGTTGTACATTGATGAGATAGTAAGACTGCATGGAGTGCCAGTATCCATCATATCAAATAGAGATCCTAGGTTCACTTATAGATTCTGGGGTAGTCTTCAGAGAGCCCTACGAACTAGATTGAACTTCAATATGACATTCCACCCATAGATAGATGGCCAGTCTGAGAGGCTAATTCATAACTTGGAGGACATGCTACGGGCTTGTGTGATTAAGTTTGAGGGTAGTTAGGACATACACTTACTTTTGATTGAGTTTGCATACAACAACAGCTACCAATCAAGCATTGGGATGCCTCCATATGAAACTTTGTATGGCAGAAAGTGTAGAACTCCCTTATGTTGGGATGAAGTAGGCGAAAGAAAGTTGATTGGGCCAGAAATTATTTAGCAAACTGAAGAGAAAATCAGATTGATCAGAGATCGACTCAAGGCTACATCAGACCATCAGAAGTCCTATATTGACTTAAAGAGAAGGTATATTGAGTATGCAGTGGGTGAGAAAGTATTCCTCAAGGTTTCCCCTTGGAAGAAGATTATGAGATTTGGCAGAAAGGGGAAACTGAGTCCTCATTTCATTAGGCCATATGAGGTTATGGAGAGAGTGGGTCTTTTGGCATATCATTTGGCACTGCCTCCAGAGTTAGAAAAAATACATAACATCTTCCATGCATCTATGTTGAGGAGGTATCGATCAAAGCCATCTCATGTACTACTGATAGAAGAAATTGAAGTGAATCCAGACCTCACATATTAGGAAGAACCCATAGAGATTCTGGCTTATGAGGTGAAGTAGCTACGGAACAAGTAGATACCATTAGTAAAAGTGCTGTGGAACCATCATTCAGGCTAAGAAGCTACTTGGGAACGAGAGGAGAACATGAGAAGACAGCACCCACAGCTGTTCAGAGACTGATTACCAGGTAAAATTTCAAGACGAAATTTATTTTAAGGGAGGGAGAATTGTAACACCCCTATTTGTACAGCCTGGTATATTTGACTATTCCGGTGACCGGTGTCAGTCCAGACAATTAAGAGGATTAGAACCACACTTAAGACAAATAGATAAGCTCTGAATACAAATAATTAGTAATTGTCAATTAGTTAAGTATAAATAAGAAAAACAGAAAATAAGAAGGTAAACAAGCCGAGAGTCACAGTGATGGGTGACCTTCTTGGGAAGGACTGCAAGGTCAATCTAAACTCAAATTTTAAACCGTAAAATGTGATGTTGCGGTCCTTAGGACTATTGCAAACATAGTGTAAAAGACAAAATCACGTAAAAGAATTGTTAAGATGGTCAAATAATTAGGTGAGGGATTCGGAAGAAATATTGAATTATTTGCAAACCGGATCGAACCGGCGAGGGGCAATTTGGTCAATTGACCCCGAGAGCTGACTCCTGACCTAACTGTCACATAAAATCAGAGAAAAGAAATTTTCGGAATTAGAAATTAAATTAAAGAACTAATAGAAAAATAAATAGAAAAAAAAAGAAAAAGGGAAAAGTGAAAAGTGATGACATCATGCATGACATCATGCATGATGTAATAAATATTATAATTAAAATTTAATTAATTTAATTTATGGTCTTCCTAAAGGATAAATTCATAAAAGAAAAAGAAAAGAAAGAAAAAAATAAAGACTCATCTTCATCCCTTACCCGTGACCTCTCTCTCTCCTCCCTCTCCCTCACCAAAGTCCATTGCAGCTCATTGTTTCAGCATGAAAAGCTTAGTTTTGCCCCATAATTTAAACCCTAAACCTAAAGAAACCTTGCCAACTCAAGAGGAAAAGAAAATCGAGGAAGAAAGAAAAAAAAGAAAGGAAGAGGTTTGAAGGGAAAGAAATTTTCTGCACTAAGGTTAGTAAGCAAACTTCAACCTTTTATTTTAATTAATGTATTTATAGCATAAAGAACTTATAAATATGCTTAAAATGAAATGAAGACATCCTTGGGGGACAAGAGTAAATTTTGGCCAGCTAGGGTTTGTGATGGAAATGCTTGTGTTTTGATTGAATTAATTATGTTAGGAAGCTTAATTGAGTGATGGAGTGATGTTGGTATGCTTTGAATTAGTTAAATGTAACAATTAGTGTAGTTAGGATTTTGGCACCTAGGGTTTGGAAGACAAAAATTTGGAGAAGTGGTCAAATGGTGTGTTTGACCTTGTTTGAGGTGAGAAATGGTCATTTGTGACCAATTGGGGTATGTTGGAAGTGTGGGAATTGAGTGGAGATTCGGATTGGATGTGAGCAATATGCAGGTAGCATAACCAAGGCCCATTTTATGGACCAAAACAGAAAATTTACAAGCCCAATTAGTGTGAGGCCAAGTGAGAATGAAACTAGACACAAAATGATACATTTTTTGTTTAGGAATCATGCCCAAAAAGTGACTAAAACCTAGTGAACAAATTGACCAAATCCGGATTAGGCAATCTAACCTACACAAAAATTACCAAATGAACAGTGTTTATTCATTTGGCCATAACTTGGGCTAGGCAGGTCTAAATGACCTAAAACTTTACTAGTAGAAAGCTAAGATTGGATGTGAGCAATATGCAGGTAGCATAACCAAGGCCCATTTTATGGACCAAAACAGAAAATTTACAAGCCCAATTAGTGTGAGGCCAAGTAGGAATGAAACTAGACACAAAATGATATATTTTTTGTTTAGGAATCATGCCCAAAAAGTGACTAAAACCTAGTGAACAAATTGACCAAATCCGGATTAGGCAATCTAACCTGCACAAAAATTACCAAATGAACAGTGTTTATTCATTTGGCCATAACTTGGGCTAGGCAGGTCTAAATGACCTGAAACTTTACTAGTAGAAAGCTAAGATATAGACCTAAAACTTTTATGAAGAAAACAAACCCAAATTATGCCTTTAACCAAGTCATTTAGCCACCCAAAATTGGTGACTTAAAACTGCCAGAACCAGTTTTGGTGCCCAAAAATCTGGGTTAGGTCAATCCAGCAGTGATGATTCAAATGGCTATAACATGAGTTACAAAACTCCAATTGGAGTGATTCAAAAAGGAGAATAAATTTAAGACAATAAGGAACAATTTCTATGAAGAAAACTTAGGCAAATTCTAACAGCTAAATAACCAATGGACAGTGCAACATAGGACACCAAAACTAAAAATTTACAAATTTACCTAAGAAACATAAAATTTGAGTAAACAACCAAAACCAACAAATTTAGTAACTAAAATGTGGTATGTGGGTGAAATTAGAATTTCCATACGTACTAAACCTTAGAAAGTCAACAAACTAACTTAAATAGTGTAGTGAATAGTAACCACAAAACACAAATTTTAAAGAATGCCAAGTTTAGTGTATTAAAGCTAGGTAAAAGTAAATTTGAAATTATTTTTGGATTTATGATAAGTTATGATACTGAAACACTGTGAAACTATGTGTTTCAGTGGAAAAGAATATCGGGAAAGAACCCCAAGGATCGATTTAAGGCCAAAAGGCAACTCGTATAACGTTTGTGCACAACATCAATACGCTTCAAAATTCATTTAGAAAGTGCATGAAATGTGCATTATGCTTTTTCTCTGAATTGTTGAAAGTTTATTTGTGCATATTTGAAATGGCAATAAATGTTTAGTAAATTGTTAAGATAAGTTTTGAAACCACAGTGTCATGACCATATATTTGAACACCTCACAAGCATGACTAGTGAGGGAAATCAGTTTTGAATTTTGATTCCTTCTCTGGCTGAAGTCTTGAGGTGTGTGCAGTAGAAAAAGAAAAAGAATGGGTTCCCATATATTTTAGCGAGCTAGCCTTGTGTTGTGACTTCTCCTTAGCCTCTGGCTATTGAGATTATATTTGCTTCGAATGGCATGATATAACTGTGTGTTTTTATGAAATTTGTTGAGACTTTTGCAATGAAATTGTTTGGATTAAAATCCTATAAATCATGTTTTGAATTTATATTTCATGTTTAGTTTAATTTTTGAATAAATATGATTTAAATTCCGCATAAAGATTATTTTTAGTATGTTGTGCACCACTGAGTCATAGTGCTCAGCGATGGCTATTATTGCTATCGCAGATATTAAGACTAGAGGAGCAGCAGAGTGAGCTGCTAAGGATTGTGGAGCCACCTTCCCTAAAGTTTTATTGGGTATATTTTATAACCTGATTGTAAAAATTATTTTGATGTATGTAAATGTATGGACATGTAAAACTGGTCATGAGCAGTTGTATAAAGCTTAAAATAAATTTTGGTTTGCTTTTTTCCTAATGTAAATATTTAGAGTGATGTATATAAATTGTTTTATCCTTAATGAAATATGAATGCACTGCTGTTTGTTATATGGCATGAGACGCACCATTCCATCTTATTTATATCTCATATAAATTCCTTGGGAACAAACATGATTACAATCTTTCTAGATAAGTCATGTCATGTGTGAAGTGTCACACCCTGCCCCTCTGTAAGGCATAACATGTTCCCGTAGTATACCTAATGAATTACCAACATCGTATACTGATAACCCATTAAATGCACTACAAAGGATTTTAAAACTTTTCTTACTTCTTTTTACAGTGGTGAGCACTATTTACAGGTGTTAAAAACCTTTTTGAAGTGAAGTAAAACAGCTAACACATTTGGACTATTAGGGATTTGTGTAAAAATTTTGGCAGAGTGCCATCTTTATTTTGAGCAAAACAGTTTTTCAGAAAACCTGTAAAAAAGCACTTCAATATTTTTCTTAATCTCAAACTCCAACATAATTCAACACAATAAGTTTTTTCAACTCGAATCCACAATAATTTTTCAAAGACTGAGATAAAAGAAATACAGTATAATTTTTTTTACAAGCCAAAATAACTCATAATTTATTTTACAACTTCAATGTACAATTTTAATTTACAACTGCTCAAAATCAAGAACAATATATACATACAGTGAACATACATTACAGTACAAAATGCAAATGTGGTATACTCAATATACCCGATGATCTCTCGCTGAATGCACTAGCAGCCTAGTCTGCTGGCCTATCCGTCTGTCTACCTACGACATCAATAAAAAGCTATTGCTGAGACAATGTCTCAGTGGTGCACAACATTAACCAAATACAACTTTAAATCACAATTCATAAATCATATAAATGATGGATAAGTAAAACCATAATTAATTTCAAGGCAATGAATGTCATAAGGAATTTTAACTCTATTTCACAATATCACAATAAATCTCAATAGTCAAAACATGGTTAAATTCAAAAGACAGTGAATGTCAATAAGAATTTAAACTCCATTTCACAAATTATCAAAGCTCATAATAACACAATTTAGTCAAATAATTTAAGAATACAGTGTTGCCAATTCATACACAAGTTAAGCCATGACACAATTTTCCGATCAATGCCGCGTTGTACACCACGACAAAGCAATCACAACCCCACTAATCGAAATCAATGAGGAAGGAAGCTAGCTATATAATGAGTACTCATCCGATCACCTCAACTGGTAAACCAGAGAGGGAGAAAAATAAACGATCACAACCCCATAAATGGAGAAGGAAAATAAAAGATCACAACCCCATAAATGGAGAAGGAATGATGTGATACTGTCATGCTAAGTGTGAACATAAAATCAATTCCAAACATTTTATTCAAATGATTCGTAAGAATCCAATAAATTTCCAAAGTTATAATTTCATTCACAAAATGGCAATACAATTCATAATTAACTTCAATTTTCACAAATCACACTAAATCAATTTTTCCACAGTTTCAAACCATTTACAATGCTTTTCAAGTAATAAGTATCCATTCAAACACATTTCCATAATTGAAAACAATAATATATAAATAGTCATAATTTACTTCAATTGAAAAATTCAAAAGAAATAACTGTTGTGCACAAACCTTTGATAACTGTCTCCTGGCCTTGACTTAGTGTTTCCTTCCCTTTCCCTGAGTCTTTGCTAATTGAGAAACACAATTTGAGGTGTTTCAGTACTCACTTAAACTTTCTCTAACGATAATGCTTGATAATTAATTCACTGGATTCTATTACTTGCTTAGTCAGCCTAATATGTCGACTCTCGATGCAATCTTGGTAAATTAGGTTTTAATGTTACTAATATGTCACATTTGATAGTCTTCTAGGGTTGGTACACGTTACCAAATTCATTTCCATGTATCATGCATTTTCTTGCAATTTGCTGGATTTCGGGATACTAGTTTGACCTAGCTGGACGACCTAGCTCCCTCGGTTTTCGGGTTTCGGTCAAAACTACAAACTTGTAGATCTATGTCTTATTGTATGCGAAGCAAAATTTCAGGTTATTCTGAGATATGTAGACCAAGTTATGGTCATTTTACTATTGCTGGTCAAAGTGCATCAAAATTGGTCACTTTAGGTCATTTTAGCTCCTTTTAGGTTCGGCCAATTTTTGGACTCGAATTTGTGCAAGCCGTTTGACTTACTTATGGTCATTTATGGGCTTTGGTGTCTTCATAAGACTTGTATATATAGGTCTTAACTATTCATGGTCAAAATTTCAGGCGAATTGGACCTATTTTGAGTGAGTTATGGCCTAAACACTAACTGCTGCCCAACTGGTCTTTCAGGCCTTAATTGTACTAATACGGATTTGGTCACTTTTCAAGTTACCTTACAAGCAGAATTTTGGCAAGCTTCCTTCATGAAAGTTGGCACATTTTGTGCCTAGTTTCACCTCCAATTGGTCTCATACCAATTGGAGCCACACACTTAAGTTTCTAAGCCCAAAACACAAACTTCCCTATTGTATTTTGTTCATACTCATCAAAGGTCACCTTTAACACTTACTAAACTTCACATTCATGCCCATTCTGGATTGTACCATAACCTAAACATATTTTCCCACATATTTTTGATAATTTTGGCAGCTTATAATCACATTCAACATACACCATAAAGTGCAAAATTTGTCAAATCCAATTACAACAATTTAATCGCCTATTCATGCTCATTTACATGTCCACTATCATAACATATATTTTCACCACTAACTTGCATACATATTTGGAAAACTTTAGGACCACAATTCATTAAACAACTTCATGAATTCTAGCATGCTTCAAAGAGTTAACAAGCTGCCATATTTGTCAAGCCTCCATAATTGCCTTCAAACTCAAATTTCCACTTGGTCCACCATTACATATGCATGAAGTTAACTTACCAACACTTTAATTCACATTAGTCAACATTAATTCTTCACAATACATGTAATAATATTTCATTTAGTGTACAATTTCATGGCTATCCATTTAGGCATTCATGCATAGAATTTCAAATTCAACAAAATTTCCAACTCAAGTGCTCAACTTTAACATACACCAAGAATTAACCTACTAAAACTTTTATTCACTTTAATCAAAATCAATACCCATCAATTACATGTGAACAATAATTCAAACTCTTTAATTACCATGGCTGCCTAAACTAGTGCATAATAACAACTCACCAAAACCTCAAATTTTCTTCATCAATTTGTTCATCTCAAGCTTCCCATAAACTTTACTTAAGAAATAAATCAATTTAAACACTTACCTATTATTGGGGATTATTAAATCTTCACCAAAACTCCTCTTTCTTGCTTCCTACATGTTGCCCATAATGTGTAGACCAAGTTTAATGAAGATACTTGCATGGAATCATTGCTTGATCAATGGTGCATGGAGCTCTTGTATGGATGGCAATGGAGGAATTAGGGAGAAGGACCATTCGGCCATGGATGGTGAAATGAAGGAAATGAGATTTTTAAGTGATGGAATATGCCCATATGTACTTATATACTCCCCTAGCTTTAGGTTAATTAATATAATATACTCCACTAACTTTAGGCTAATTAATATAATAAGTAAAGTTTCATTATTTCAATTAATCCCCCCCTCATTTCTCTTTAATTATATTACCTATGTAATTTCTTCATTTTATGGGGTTTTGAAATTTATTATCACTCATTTTTTTAATGGACATTTAGGTCAAAGGTCAACTCTTAGTGTCAATTGACCAAAATGCCTCACTTCGGGTTATATTCCCGATTTTTCGGTAACACCGATTTTTGTCTTTTTCTCGATTTCTCATTTTTCTTTGTACTAATTAATTAATTTTTCTTTGATATTTCTAATGATATTTATACTTCAATTGATGTCTCTTTAAGTCCTAAAAATATTTTTCAGGGTTCCCCGCGGTCCAAGGCTAGTCAACGGTCCACGCCATGACTTCCCAGTGCGGTCCCCCATCGCTAGGGTTCTTGGCTCGCTTAACTTGGTTACATTTCTTTGCTATTATTTTTCCTTTGTTTTTCTTGTGTTTTCTTTTCTTGTATTTCATTATTTTATGTCTCCTCACTCATATTGAAGTATAGTTCTAGGCATCCTAGCTGTCCGAACAACACTAGTCACCGGAACAATAGAATGCACTACCGAACATAGGGGTGTTACAATTCTTCCCCCCTTAAAATAAATTTCATTTCTAAATTTTACCTGGCATTAGTCTCTGAATAGCTGTGGGTACTGTCTCCTCATATCCTTTTCACGTTCCCAAGTAGCTTCCTGGCCTGAATGATGGTTCCACAGCACTTTAACCAGGTGTATCTGTTTATTCCTCAGCTGCTTCACCTCATAAGCTAGAATTTCTATGGGTTCTTCCTCATATGAGAGGTCTGGATTTACCTCAATCTCTTCAACTGATAGTACATGAGATGGGTCTGATCTGTACCTCCTTAACATGGACGCATGGAAGACACTGTGTATCCTTGCTAACTCCGGAGGTAATGCCAACCGATATGCCAAAGGACCCACTCTTTCCAGAACCTCATATGGTTTGATGAAACGAGTACTCAATTTCCCCTTTATGTCAAATCTCATAATCCTCTTCCAAAGAGAAACTTTGAGGAATACCTTATCACCCACTGCATATTCAATATCTCTTCTCTTCATATCAACATAGGACTTCTGATGGTCTGATGCAGCATTGAGTCTATCTCTGATCAATCTGATCTTTTCCTCTGTCTGCTGAACAATTTCTGGCCCAATCATCTTCCTTTCACCTACTTCATCCCAACATAAGGGAGTTCTGCACTTTCTGCCATACAAAGCTTCATATGGAGGCATCCCAATGCTTGATTGATAGCTGTTGTTATAAGCAAACTCAATCAAAGGCAAGTGTGTATCCCAACTACCTTCAAAGTCAATCACACAAGCCCGTAGCATATCCTTCAATATCTGAATTACCCTTTCGGACTGGCCATCTGTCTGTGGGTGGAATGCTGTGCTGAAGTTCAATCTAGTTTCTAGGGCTCTCTGAAGACTACCCCAGAATCTAGAAGTGAACCTAGGATCTCTGTCAGACACAATTGATACTGACACTCCATGCAATTTTACAATCTCATATATGTACAATCTCGCCAATCTTTCTAAGCTATAGTCCATTCGAACTAGCAAAAAGTGAGCAGACTTAGTCAATCTGTTAATTATAACCCATACTGCATTATGACTATTCTGTGTTCTTGGAAGTCCTATAACAAAATCCATAGTTATTCGTTCCCATTTCCACTCTGGTACTGGCAAGGGATGTAACAAACTAGCTGGAACTTGATGTTCTGCCTTTACTTGCTGACAAGTTAGGCATTTGGAAACAAATTCAGCTATATCTCTCTTCATACCCATCCACCAATAATGCTCTTTCAGCCCTCTGTACATTTTAGTTCCACCAGGATGCATAGCAAAAGGAGACTCATGTGCTTCCTTCATAATGATCTATCTCAATTCAGCATCATTAGGAATGCACATTCTGCCCTGATGTAGCAATAAACCATCATCTTTCACAGAAAATTCAGGTTTCTTGCCCTGCTGGACTTCTTTCAGTAGCTTCTGATATTTATCATCATTCTGAACAGCCATTCTGATCTAATCAATCAATACTGGCTGTACATGCCATGCAACTACTGTCTGTCCCTCATCATCAATCTCTAAACCGCATCTTTGTGCTTTCAATTCATATACCATGGACAAAGGAGAAACTCTGAGACTTGCCATAGTCTTCCTCACATTCGTAACATTTCTTTGTTATATCTGAACCAACTGTTCAAATTTTTACGTCCATAACTCTTTCTATCTGTCAATATTCTATAACTTACTTTCTTTTGTACTAACTATAACCTTTCAATATTCTAACTTTTGAGTTTTAGATCCCTAAGTAGGATTTTCAAACTTATTTCTAACAATTAAATTCTATCCTGGCATAACTATACCAAAACAGATGCCGTTGGCAACTATTCTCATATAGGTGTACTATCGGGTAGTACGTAGCTCTACACAATAATCTCAAATCAGCACTGTAATCTGCAGCTTACAGTATAAACATCAAGAACATTGCATAGTTACTACGATACATCCCAATAGATCAAACTTTCCTATCTTTTATCCTTTTCGAATTCACTGATATCCGAAATTTATTCTGATTATAATATCCATTAACAATTACTAACAGTAACATTTCTGCCTTCATCTAGAACAATTCTATTACCGCATCTTACTTTTACGTCCTCTTGCCTTACATTAAGTAGGCTTGCCGTTTAGCTTTATAATTTATGGTGTGTTAGAAAATACTTTTCGCCGATAAACTCTTCCAAACTAATTTCACTTATTATCACAATCCTTATCTTAAAGGACTAATCACCAATGCATCCAAATTTATTCCCCTATAATGGAATAATAACAGAACATATAGTTCTAACACTAACATAAAAGTATGCAGGTTCTAGGTGAAACAATACAAAAACGAAGAGTGCCATCCTTCTTCTTAACAACAATACTGGTGCTCCCCAAGGTGACACACTAGGGCGGATGAAGTCCTTTTCAAGTAGTTCTTGCAACTGTACCTTCAAGTCCTTCAACTCTGCTGGTGCCATTTTGTATGGTGTTATGGAGATTGGATCCACACCAGGCATAACATTAATTTCAAACTGTACTTCTCTTTCTGGAGGTAATCCTGGCAATTCATCAGGAAATACATCTAGAAAATCATGTACTATAGGGATGTCTTTCAATGCTAGACTCCCCACTTGGGTGTCTACCACATGTGCCAAGTATGCTTCACACCCCTTTCTGATCATTTTTCTAGCTAGTGCAGCCGAAATGATGTTTGATGGCAATAGCTGCCTCTCCCCATGTATTACCACATCACTGTACTGAGGGAGACCAAAAGTGACTATCTTCAGCCTACAGTCAATCATGGCATGATGCCTGGCTAACCAATCCATGCCCAAGATGATATCATAATCTCTGAAGGGCATTTCAATGAAATCAGATAGAAAAGTGTGTCCTTGGATCACCAAATGACAATCCCTATACATTTTATTAACCCTAACCTCCTATCCTAACAGACTTGTTACTAGCACCTCAAAGTCCATTTTTGTACATGGAACAACAATACAATCAATTATGCTAAACTTTGACCGGAGCACTGTCTTGCTCTGATTGTTTCACTGTGCCTTGGGTGCCTGCTGGGCTACCTCTACCCCTGCCTCTACCTCTACTGGGTGGTTGTGAACTTCTGGTGACAGGGCTCTGAACTGACCCTTCTGCAGTAGTAGGAGGTGATCCAACTCTGCGACTACTGGTGCAGTCCTTGGCAAAGTGTCCTATGCCTCCGCAGTTATAACAGGCTCCTATGGCCTTGTAGCATAACCCACCATGATTTCTACCACAAGTTTCGCATTGGCAGGGAGGGTAGGAACTTCTAGTTGTTCGACTGGACTTTGGTGGTCTCTGTCTTGATGATCCACCTCTGTTATATCCCTGAGCTCGGGGCTCCTCATGTTCTTTTCTCTTTCTCAAATTACTGCTTGAGCTCTGACCCATAGGTTTCTCCCTCTTCTCTATTTCATGTTGCCTTTGTGGGGTTGGAGTGCAGATTGGGCTTGGGTGACAGATTATCACCATTTGTTGGAAGAAAGTGGCCATTTGTCGGGCTATTTGTGCGATAATTTGTATCAAGAAAGCTGCACAATGCCTTCGACATTTTGTGGAGCTGGGGCCTCAACTTGTACCTCAGCCTCTATCGGTTGATCAACTGAACGATCACTCTCTTCCATAGTCAATTCGAGGATCTAAGACCTCCTGAACAATTAACACAAGGAGATTTCCTCCCGTTAGCGCATATTTATAATGTAATGTATTGTATGTATCAAACAATGATGTTGAGCAGTTGTACTATGAAGAAAGAATATTCAAATTACAGGTGAAAACAGAATTTAAAAACTTACTATGATACCACTAAAACATGTCACACCCTACCCCTCTGTAAGGCATAACATGATCCCGTAGTATACCTAATGAATTACCAACTTTGTCTACTGATAACCCATTAAATACACTACAAGGGATTTTAAAACTTTTCTTACTTCTTTTTACAGTGGTGAGCACTATTTAGAGGTGTTAAAAACCTTTTTGAAGTGAAGTGAAAAAGCTAACACATTTGGACTATTGGGGATTTTTGTAAAAATTTTGGCAGAGTGCAATCTGTATTTTGAGCAAAACAGTTTTTCAGAAAACCTGTAAAAGCACTTCAATATTTTTCTCAATCTCAAACTCCAACATAATTCAACATAATAAGTTTTTTCAACTCTAATCCACAATAATTTTTCAAAGACTGAGATAAAAGAAATACAGTATAATTTTTTTACAAGCCAAAATAACTCATAATTTATTTTACAACTTCAATGTACAATTTTAATTTACAACTGCTCAAAATCAAGAACAATATATACATATAGTAAACATACATTACAGTACAAAATTCAAATGTGGTGTACTCAATATACCCGATGATCTCTCGCTGAATGCACTAGCAGCCTAGTCTGCTGCCCTATCCGTCTGTCTACCTGCGATAGTAATAAAAAGCTATCGCTGAGACAATATCTCATTGGGCCATAAATTATTCAGCAAACTGAAGAGAAAATCAGATTGATCAGAGATCTACTAAAGGCTACATCAGACCATCAAAAGTCCTATATTGACTTAAAGAGAAAGTATATTGAGTATGCAGTGGGTGAGAAAGTATTCCTCAAGGTTTCCCCTTGGAAGAAGATTATGAGATTTGGCAGAAAGGAGAAATGAGTCCTCATTTCATTAGGCCATATAAGGTTATGGAGAGAGTGGGTCTTTTGGCATATCATTTAGCACTACCTCCAGAGTTAGAAAAGATACATAACGTCTTCCATGTGTCTATGTTGAGGAGGTATCGATCAAAGCCATCTCATGTACTACTGATAGAAGAAATTGAAGTGAATCCAGACCTCACATATGAGGAAGAACCCATAGAGATTCTGGCTTATGAGGTGAAGTAGCTACGTAAAAGTGCTGTGGAACCATCATTCAGGCCAAGAAGCTACTTGGGAATGAGAGGAGAACATGAGAAGACAGCACCCACAGCTGTTCAGAGACTGATTACCAAGTAAAATTTCAAGACAAATTTTATTTTAAGGGAGGGAGAATTGTAACAACCCTATTTGTACAGCCTGGTATATTTCACTATTCTGATGACCGATGTCGGTCCAGACAATTAAGAGGATTAGAATCATACTTAAGACAACTAGATAAGCCCTGAATGCAAATAATTAGTAATTATCAATTAGTTAAGTATAAATAAGAAAAACATAACATAAGAAGTTAAACGAGCCGAGAGTCACAGTGATGGGTGACCTTATTGAAAAGGACTACAAAGTTAATCTAAACTCAAATTTTAAACCATAAAATGTGACGTTGCAGTCCTTAGGACTATTGCGAGCACAGTGGAAATGAGAAAATCACGAAAAACAATTGTTAAGCTAGTCAAATAATTAGGTCAGGGATTCGGAAGAAATATTGAATTATATGCAAACCGGATCGAACCGGCGAAGGGCAATTTGGTCAATTGACCACGAGAGCTAACTCCTGACCTAACTGTCAAATAAAATCAGAGAAAAGAAATTTTCGGAATTGGAAATTAAATTAAAGAACTAATAAAAAATAAATAGAAAAAAAAAGAAAAAGGGAAAAGTGATGACATCATGCATGACATCATGCATGATGTAATAAATATTATGATTAAAATTTAATTAATTTAATTTATTGTCTTCCTAAAGGATAAATTCATAAAAGAAAAGGAAAGGAAAGAAAAAATAAAGACTCATCTTCATCCTTTAGCCGTGACCTCTCTCTCTCCTCCCTCTCCCTCACCAAACTCCATTGAAGCTCATTGTTTCAGCTTGAAAAACTTAGTTTTGCCCCATAATTTAAACCCTAAACCTAAAGACACCTTGCCAACTCAAGAGGAAAAGAAAATTGAGGAAGAAAGAAAAAAAAGAAAGAAAGAGGTTTAAAGGGAAAGAAATTTTCTACACTAAGGTTAGTAAGCAAACTTCAACCTTTTATTTTAATTAATGTATTTATAGCATAAAGAACTTATAAATATGCTTAAAATGAAATGAAGACATCTTTGGGGGACAAGAGAAAATTTTGGCCAGGTAGGGTTTGTGATGGAAATGCTTGTGTTTTTGATTGAATTAATTATGTTAGGAAGCTTAATTGAGTGATGGAGTGACGTTGGTATGCTTTGAATTAGTTAAATGTAACAATTAGTGTAGTTAGGATTTTAACACCTCGGGTTTGGAAGACAAAAATTTGGAGAAGTGGTCAAATGGTGTGTTTGACCTTGTTTGAGGTTAGAAATGGTCATTTGTGACCAATTGGGGTATGTTGGAAGTGTGGGAATTGAGTGGAGATTCGGATTGGATGTGAGCAATATGTAGGTAGCATGACCAAGGTCCATTTTATGGACCAAAACAGAAAATTTACAAGCCCAATTGGTGTGAGGCCAAGTGGGAATGAAACTAGACACAAAATGATACATTTTTTTGTTTAGGAATCATGCCCAAAAAGTGACTAAAACCTAGTGAACAAATTGACCAAATCCGGATTAAGCAATCTAACCTGCACAAAAATTACTAAATGAACAGTGTTTGTTCATTTGGCCATAACTTGGGCTAGGCAGGTCTAAACGACCTGAAACTTTACCAGTAGAAAGCTGAGATATAGACCTAAAACTTTTATGAAGAAAACAAACCAAAATTATGCCTTTAACTAAGTCATTTAGCCACCCAAAATTGGTGACTTAAAACTGCCAGAACCAGTTTTGGTGCCCAAAAATCAGGGTTAGGTCAATCCGGCAGCCATGATTCAAATGGCTATAACATGAGTTACAAAACTCCAATTGGAGTGATTCAAAAAGGAGAATAAAGTTAAGACAATAATGAACAATTTCTATGAAGAAAACTTAGCCAAATTCTAACAGCAAAATGACCAATGGAACAGTGCAACATAGGACACCAAAACTGAAAATTTATAAATTTGCCTAAGAAACTTAAAATTTGAGTAAACAACCAAAACCAACAAATTTAGTAAATAAAATGTGGTAGGTGGGTGAAATTAGAATTCCCATACCTATTAAGCCTTAGAAAGTCAATAAATTAACTTAAATAGTATAGTGAATAGTAACCCCAAAACACAAATTTTAAAGAACGCTAAGTTTAGTGTATTAAAGCTAGGTAAAAGTAAATTTGAAATTATTTTTGGATTTATGATAAGTTATGATACTAAAATACTGTGAAACTGGGTGTTTTAGTGGAAAAAAATACCGGGAAAGAACCCGAGGGATCGAGTTAAGGCCAAAAGGCAACTCGTATAAGGTTTGTGCACAACATCAATACGCTTCAAAATTCATTTACAAAGTGCATGAAATGTGTATTATGCTTTTGCTTTGAATTGTTGAAAGTTTATTTGTGTATATTTGAAACGACAATAAATGTTTAGTAAATTGTTAAGATAAGTTTTGAAACCACAGTGTCATGACCACATATTTGAACACCTCACTAGCATGACTAGTGGGGGAAATCAGTTTCGAATTTTGATTCCTTCTCTGGCTGAAGTCTTGAGGTGTGTGCCAGTAGAAGAAGAAAAAGAATGGGTTCCCATATATTTTAGCTAGCTAGCCTTGTGTTGTGACTTCTCCTTAGCCTCTCGCTATTGAGATTATATTTGCTTCGAATGGCATGATATAAATATGTGTTTTTATGAAATTTGTTGAGACTTTTGCAATGAAATTGTTTGGATTAAAATCTTATAAATCATGTTTTGAATTTATATTTCATGTTCAGTTTAATTTTTGAATAAATATGATTTAAATTCCGCATAAAGATTATTTTTAGTATGTTGTGCACCACTGAGTCATAGTACTCAGTGATGGCTATTATTGCTATCGCAGATATTAAGACTAGAGGAGCAGCAGAGTGAGCTGCTAAGGATTCGGGAGCCACCTTCCCTGAAGTTTTATTGGGTATATTTTATACCCTGATTGTAAAAATTATTTTGGTGTATGTAAATGTATGGACATGTAAAACTGGCCATGAGCAGTTGTATAAAGCTTATAATAAATTTTGGTTTGGATTTTTCCTAATGTAAATATTTAGAGTGATGTATATAAATTGTTTTATCCTTAATGAAATATGAATGCGCTGTTGTTTGTTATGTCATGAGACGCACCATTCTATCTTATTTATATCTCATATAAATTCCTTGGGAACATGAAGGAACGGAAGCGTGAAAAAAACAAGTTTATACCATTTAATTCAAAAATTTTCACCTAGGGTCACATGCATCATGCAAGATTTATTTTTATCTATTTGATTTCAATGATAAACAACATATTAAAACTCTTTTAATATGTTTTTGGATCTGTATTTGCCATTTAAGATTTTAAAATGAATCAGATTAATTTTAGAACCCTAGATTAAATCAAGAACGATTACACTAACCTCTTGATGCACTGCAGCGTGTCTGCGCCTTTGAATTCGTCTTCAGGACACCAGATGTTGTCCCTCTAGCTTGTCCACACCAAGAATACCTATGGCAGCCCTTGAACAGCTTCTAAAGCTTTTTCTATTAATTAGAAATTCAAGTTCTACCTTTTAAGAGATTAGAGATGTAAACAGGACACTAGAAACAATTTCTAGTGTTCTTAATTCAAGAGATTGATGGCTAATCTCTTTGAATTGATGAGAGATGAAGAAGAATAGATGAAAAGCCTCAAAGTGGTGTTTCAAAGGAGAGGAGTGGCTGCTGGTTATTTTTCTTTTCATAACCACACTTAAATAGCTAGGTTAACACATTAAACTCTTGCCACATGTCACCTTTTGATTAGCTCTAGGTTTAAGTGACCCAATCACATTGTGCGAAGTGTCAACCTATATTTAATCTTGATTTTAATCATCTTACATGATTAAAAAAACATTTGGCAAGCTTATGTGTAATCCCGTGTGTCACCATCTCATGGTGCCACGTGTCACACTGTGAAATGACCAAAATGCCCCTGTGTCTTAATTTTGAGTTCCTAACCCAAAATAAATAATTTTCTTCTTCTAATTAATTTATATCAAATATAAATTAATTAATTAATCTCTATTAATTAATTTCTCACTAATTAAATTCATATTTAAATACTTTAAATATAAATTTAACTCATACTATACATCCAATAATATAGATTTGGTTTCAAGTCATGTTAGGGACTTTGCAATTTAATTGCAAACCAAACCTATTTAATTAATCAATTCAACTCTTTAATTAATTAATTAAATCATATTTAAATAGGTGATAACTTGTGTATGTGTGTGACTTACAAGGCTCATCACTAATTGGCAATGAGACATGATATTAACTCTTAATATCATCAGAACTCTTTCTTACCATAAATGATTTCTCTAAATCATTTTATGAACCTCATAGACCATGGTTAACACCTAGCATAGCATGCCATGGCCACCCAATTAGTAATAAGGTTTACCTTCAATGAACCTATAATCATATGTTACCATGCACTAGAATCTCTCTGTTACAAAATCCCAGCTCAAGCTGGAGTCATGGTTTATGTCAAACTCCATTTGCTATGAATACTATGTTCTCTTTTAATTCCAGTTCTTGATTAAAAAGATTTTCTCATCAGAAACTCTTTTCTGAATAAATCTATCTGTCCTGGCCAGGAACTTGAAACATTAAGAACAATTAAATGAACATAGGATTTTATCTCTATTTACTTAGAGGAACAAATTCCATCTTGATCAACACCTACCTCCATATATAACTAGTAGTAGCCAACACATGCCCATATACCCATACATAATACAAGTATGAAAGCAGTATCAAACTCAAACTACCTATATACAAGATAACTGTGCTATCTCAGGTCTAAAGACTATATGCACTGATATGATTTATGACAAAACATTGACAAGAGTAAACTCCATGTGCTAGTCCTAAGTGTCACTGGTTCGGCCTACTTATCATTTATAAGTGCCTATCATGTTTGTTATATGGCATGAGACTCACCATTCCATCTTATTTATATCTCATATAAATAACTTGGGAACAAACATGAATACAATCTTTCTGGATAAGTCATATCCTTATTATGAAGTATCCTCGATTGTGAACCTATTTATGATACTTTGTACTATAAATATTGTCATTCATATTCTTAACAACTTAAGAATAATATTTCTAACAAAATATCAATGGACCTTTTCTATTACACATAAATATATTATGTAACCAGAAAAGTAGAAATGCCTTTTATTAATAAAAATATGTACAAGATACATACTAAATGATATGCTCTAGGGCATACTACTAACAATCTCCCACTAGCACTAGAGCCATTCACTACAATATCTTAGACCTATCTTCTCAAGATGTCGGTCTAACTAAGTCTGTGACATAGACTTAGTGAATGGATCAGCTGGATTTTCAGCTGATGCTATTTTCTACATGGCTACATCGCTTCGCCCAACTATTTCTCTGATAATGTGGTAGCGCCTTTCTATGTGTTTGGATTTTGGGTGGGACCTTAGTTCCTTAGCCTGTATGACTGCTCCATTGTTGTCACAGTGTAATGGAACTGCTGACTCAATGGAAGGAACTATTGTAAGTTCTGTCACTAACTTCTTTATCCAAGCCTTCTTTGCAAAGATTTGATGCAAAGAATATACTCAGCCTCTGTAGTG
Organism: Hevea brasiliensis; assembly: GCF_030052815.1. NCBI lineage: Eukaryota > Viridiplantae > Streptophyta > Magnoliopsida > Malpighiales > Euphorbiaceae > Hevea > Hevea brasiliensis. The sequence continues at coordinate 35,849,166 of NC_079497.1, read as the reverse complement.
GAATCTGCAGTCGTGCTCTGTTTGGAACTCTTCCAACTGACTGCACCTCCATTACAAATGAACACATATCCAGAGGTAGACTTTCTATCATTGATATTTGATTGGAAATCAGAATTAGTATAACCATCCAATTGCATGTCTCCACCTCCATAAATCAAGAATAAATCCTTAGTTCTTCTCAAGTACTTAAGGATATTCTTGACAGCTATCCAGTGTTCCAAACCTGGATTGGATTGATACCTACTAGTCAAACTAACAGCATATGCGATATCCGGCCAAGTACACAACATTGCATACATTAAACTTCCAATAGCCAAAGCATACGGAATCCTGGCCATCTTATCTCTTTCTTCAGGTGTCTTTGGAGACATCTCTTTAGAAAGATGGATACCATGTCTCACTGGTAACAATCCTCTCTTGGAATCAAGCATGTTAAACCTCTTTAACACTTTCTCCAAGTGTAGACTTTGGGATAAACCAATTAGTCTTTTCGCTCTATCTCTATAGATGCGAATCCCAAGAATATAGGTTGCCTCCCCTAAGTCTTTCATGGAGAATGTATTTGACAACCATACCTTCATAGTTGTCAACATACCTGTGTCATTACCCATCAACAGTATGTCATCCACATATAAGACAAGGAAAGTGATAGCACTGTCACTAACCTTCTTATATACACATGGCTCATCCTCATCTTTTATAAAACCAAAGGATTTAATGGCTTCATCAAAACGGATGTTCCAACTCCTCGAAGCTTGTTTCAACCCATAAATGGATCGCTTTAGCTTGCAGACCTTGGAACCATCTTTAGATTCAAATCCTCTAGGTTGTTCCATGAAAATGTTTTCTTCAATGTATCCATTGAGAAAAGCTGTTTTGACATCCATCTGCCAAATCTCATAATCATAGTATGCAGCTATTGCTAATAAAATCCTAATTGATTTAAGCATGGCAACAGGCGAGAAAGTCTCCTAATAGTCGATTCCATGCCTTTGGCGAAACCCTTTCACTACTAACCTTGCCTTATAGGTCTCTACCTTTCCATCAAAACCAATTTTCTTCTTGAAAACCCGTTTGTTCCCTATAGGTACAATACCTTCAGGTGGGTCAAGAAGATCCCAAACTTGATTCTTATACATAGAATCAATTTCGGATTTCATAGCATCAATCCATTTTGAAGAGTTTATATCTGATATAGCTTCTTCATAAGTAAGTGGATCATCTCCATGATCTACTTCTTCATGAGTAGACAACTCTTGTTCTTCTTCATGAAGAAAACCATATCTCACTGGTGGGTGAGATACCCTGGTTGTTCTACGAGGAATAGCTGTAGATGTTTCATCAACGGGTATAGGTTGACTAGATGGATCTATATCCATCTGATCTGTTGGTTGGCTAGAATTCTCCAATTCTAACTCTATTTGCCTTCCTTTGCCTCCTTCTTGAACAAACAGTTGTTCAAGAAATGTGGCATATCTACTTATCACAACCTTTTGTGAAGTAGGCAAATAAAAATAATATCCAAAACTATCTTTTGGATATCCAACAAATCGACCTTTTTCTGATCTGGTCTCCAGTTTATCAGTGTTCAGCTTTTTGATATAAGCTGGACAACCCAAATCTTAACATGCTTAAGACTTAGTTTTCTTCCATGCCATATCTCATAAGGTGTGGAAGAAACTGATTTTGATGGAATCCTATTCAGAATATACAAAGTTGATTCTAATGCAAATCCCCAAAAGAAGATTGGCATATCAGTATAACTCATCATACTACGTACCATATCCAATAGGGTACGATTTCTCCTTTCAGATACACCATTCAGCTGTGGCGTTCCTGGAGGAGTCAGCTGAGAAACAATGCCATGCGCTCTCAAGTATTCATCAAATTCAGTGCTCAAATATTCACCTCTATGATCTGATCGAAGAGCTTTAATAATCTTTCCTCTTTGATTTTCTACTTCAGATTTAAATTCCTTAAACTTTTCAAAGGATTCATGTTTGTTTTTCATCAAATACAAATACCCAAATCTTGATTTATCATTAGTAAAGGTAATAAAATAATGAAAGCCCCCTCTAGCCATTTCTTTAAATTGACCACATACATCACTATGTATTAGCTCCAAAATATTTTCAGCTCTTAGCCCTTGTCCAATAAAGGGTGATCTAGTCATTTTGCCTTGAAGGCAAGATTCACAAGTTGGAGTAGGCTCAGAGACCAATGAGGATAAAATCCCCATTTTCTCCAGTTTTGCAATCCTATCTTCTGCAACATGACATAACCTTAAGTGCCAAATATATTTTGAACTTGAGTTGGTTTTCACCATGGCATTGCATTCATTTAGATTGCTATACTCAAGCTAGTGGAAACATTTTCTTACTGGTAATGGAAACACTTTCTTGTTGGCAATGGAAACACTTTTCGATTGGCAGTGGAAACACTTTCCTGTGCCTTTGTCAGTTTTGGTTTTTCTTTTCTGTTTAGCTATTTTCTTGGAAGGACCAGGAATCTGAGGTTTCTTTTTCTTATTGCCCTTCTTCTTGTTGGACTTTCCAACAGAAGAAGATGCAACCAAAGCTACCTCTTTTCCTTTATTGCCCGGCATATTCTTTTGGGCAATAACCAGCATGTTGAGTAAACCAGCTAAGGTGCATTCCTATTTAGTCATATGAAAATTCGTCATAAAATTCCCAAAAGGCTCAAGAAGGGACTGAAGGATCAAATCCGTCTGTAGTTGGAAATCCATGTTGAAGTCAAGAGGTTCCAACTGCTTAATCAGCCGAATCATCTTGTGGACATGATTCCCAACATTCTGTCCCTCAGACATTCTCATGCGGAATAGCTGTCTAGATATCACATACCTAGCATTCCTGCTGTGCTCACCATACAACTCTTGTAGGTGAAGGAGGATCTCACTCGCACTCTGCATGTTCTCATGTTGCTTCTGTAACTCATTACTCATGGAAGGAAGCATGTATCACTTAGCTCTCATATCATGTTCCTTCCACTTGTCCAAAGTTTCATGTTCCTCTTGTGTGGCCTCTGGAGGTAAGGGACCAGGAACATTTGAATCTAGAACATATCCTATACAATTTTTAAAATTCTGATTTCAATCATAATTTAATTGTGTGATTAAAATTACTAATTAAAAACTTTAATTAGTCAAAGAATAGGCCTTAAATCATACAACAATTGCAGAATTAAAAGCCAAACCTTGAACCACCCATGGTAGCCAAACCATGCGCACCATTGATGGTGTTTTCTTAAATATGCCGCCACCTTGCTTTGCAACCAGCAATGATCTTTTGATCTCATGATCAAACACACAATTAAATCATATAATTAACAATCTAAATGGCAAATATAGTGGCCCTGATACCAATTGAAGGAACGGAAGTGTGAAAAACACAAGTTTATACCCTTGAATTCAAAAATTTTCACCTAGGGTCACATGCATCATGCAAGATTTATTTTTATCTATTTGATTTCAATCATAAACAACATATTAAAACTCTTTTAATATGTTTTTGGATCTTTATTTGCCATTTAAGATTTTAAAATTAATTAGATTAATTTTAGAACCCTAGATTAAATCATGAACGATTACACTAACCTCTTGATGCACTGCAACGTGTCTGCGCCTTTGAGATTCATCTTCAGGACACCAGATGTTGTCCCTCTAGCTTGTCCACACCAAGAACACCTATGGCAGCTCTTGAACAGCCTCTAAAGCTTTTTCTATTAATTAGAAATTCAAGTTCTGCCTTTTAAGAGATTAGAGATGTAAACAGGACACTAGAAACAATTTCTAGTGTTCTTAATTCAAGAGATTGATGGCTAATCTCTTTGAATTGATGAGAGATGAAGAAGAATTGATGAAAAGCCTCAAAGTGGCATGAAAAAGGAGAGGAGTGGCTGATGGTTATTTTTCTTTTCATAACCACACTTAAATAGCTAGGTTAACACATTAAACCCTTGCCACATGTCACCCTTTGATTAGCTCTAGGTTTAAGTGACCCAATCACATTGTGCCAAGTGTCAAACCTGTATTTAATCTTGATTTTAATCATCTTACATGATTAAAAAAACATTTGGCAAGCTTATGTGTAATTCCATGTGTCACCATCTCATGGTGCCACGTGTCACACTGTGAAATGACCAAAATGCCCCTATGTCTTAATTTTGAGTTCCTAACCCAAAATAATTAATTTTCTTCTTCTAATTAATTTATATCAAATATAAATTAATTAATTAATCTCTATTAATTAATTTCTCATTAATTAAATTCATATTTAAACACTTTAAATATAAATTTAACTTATATTATACATCCAATAATCTAGATTTGGTTCCAAGTCATGCTAGGGACTTTGCAATTTAATTGCAAACCAAACCTATTTAATTAATCAATTCAACTCTTTAATTAATTAATTAAATCATATTTAAATAGGTGATAATTTGTGTATGTGTGTGACTTACTAGGCTCATCACTAATTGGCAATGAGACATGATATTAACTCCTAATATTATCAGAACTCTTTCTTACTAAAAATGATTTCTCTAAATCGTTTTATGAACCTCATAGACCATGGTTAACACTTAGCATGCCATGGCCACCTAATTAGTAATAAGGTTTACCTTAAATGAACCTATAATTATATATTACCATGCACTAGAATCTCTCTGTTACAAAATCCCAACTCAAGCTGGAGTCATGGTTTATATCAAACTCCATTTGCTATGAATATTATGTTCTCTTTTAATTCCAGTTCTTGATTAGAAAGATTTTCTCATCAGAAACTCTTTTCTGAATAAATCTATCTGTCCTGGCCAGGAACTTGAAACATCAAGAAAAATTAAATGAACATAAGATTTTATCTCTATTTACTTAGAGGAATAGATTCCATATTGATCAACACCTACCTCCATATATAACTAGTAGGAGTCAACACATGCCCATATACCCATACATAGTACAAGTATGAAAGTAGTATCAAACTCAAACTACCTATATACAAGATAACTGTGCTATCTCAGGTCTAAAGATTATATGCACTGATATGAATTATGACAAAACATTGACAAGAGTAAACTCCATGTGCTTGTCATAAGTGTCACTGGTTCGGCCTACTTATCATTTATAAGTGCCTATCATGTTTCTTATATTGCATGAGACTCACCATTCCATCTTATTTATATCTCATATAAATAACTTGGGAACAAACATGAATATAATCTTTCTGGATAAGTCATATCTTTATTATGAAGTATCCTCGATTGTGAACCTATTTGTGATACTTTGTGCTAGAAATATTGTCACTCATATTCTTAACAACTTAAGAATAATATTTCTAACAAAATATCAATGGACCTTTTCTATTACACATAAATATATTATGTAAACGGAAAAGTAGAAATGCCTTTTATTAAAAAAAAAATATGTACAAGATACATACTAAATGATATGCTCTAGGGCATACTACTAACAGAACAAACATGATTACAATCTCTCTAGATAAGTCATGTCATGTGTGAAGTATCCTCGATTGTGAACCAATTTATGATGCTTTGTACTAGAAATACTGTCACTCATATTCTTAACAACTTAAGAATAGATTTCTAACAAAATATCAATGGACCTCTTCTATTACACAAAAATATATTATGTAAACGAAAAAGTGAAAATGTGTTTTTTACTAATAAAATATGTATAAGATACATACTAAATGATATGCTCTAGGGCATACTACTAACAATCTACCACTAGCACTAGAGCCATTCATTACAATATCTTAAACCCATCTTCTCAAGATGTAAGTCGAACTGTGCTTGTGACATAGGCTTAGTGAATGGATCAGCTGGATTTTTAGCTGATGCTATTTTCTGCATGGCTACATCACCTTGTCCAACTATCTCTCTGATAATGTGGTAGTGCCTTTCTATATGCTTGGATTTCTTGTGAGATTGGGATTCCTTATCGAAACAGCCTCTTTTGCAACATCTGATGCAGGAATATACTCAGCCTCTGTAGTGGAATCAACAGTTGTACTCTGTTTGGAACTCTTCAAACTGACTGCACCTCCATTACAAATGAACACAAGCCCAGAGATAAACTTTCTATCATCAATAACTTATTAGAAATCAGAATCATTATAACCATCCAATTGCAAGTTACCACCTTCATAAATCAAGAATAAATCCTTAGTTCTTCTCAAGTACTTAAGGATATTCTTGATAGCTATCCAGTATTTCAAACTTGGATTGGATTGATATCTGCTAGTCAAACTAATAGCATATGATATATCCGGCCTAGTACACAACATTGCATACATCAAACTTCCAATAGCCAAAACATATGAAATTCTGGCCATTTTATCTCTTTCTTCAGGTGTCTTTGGAGACATCTCTTTAGAAAGGTAGATACCATGTCTCACTAGTAACAATCCTCTCTTGGAATCAAGCATGTTAAACCTCTTTAATACCTTTTCCAATTATAGACTTTGGGATAAACCAATTATTCTTTTCGCTCTATCTCTATAGATGCGAATTCCAAGAATATAGGTTGCCTCCCCTAAGTTTGTTCATAGAAAATGTATTTGACAACCATACCTTTACAGCTGTCAACATAACTGTGCCATTACCCATTAACAAAATGTCATCCACATATAAGACAAGGAAAGTGACAGCACAATAACTAACCTTATTATATACACATGGCTCATCCTCTTTTTTGACAAAGCCAAATGACTTAATGGCTTCATCAAAATGGATGTTCTAACTCCTCAAAGCTTGTTTTAACCCATAAATGGATCGCTTTAGCTTGCGCACTTTGGAACCATCTTGGAATTCAAAAACCCCTAGGTTTTTCCATTAAAATATTTTCTTCAATGTATCCATTGAGAAAAGGTGTTTTGACATCCATCTGCCAAATCTCATAATCATAGTATGTAGCTATTGCTAATAGAATCCTAATTGATTTAAGCATGGCAACAGGCGAGAAATTCTCCTCATAATCGATTCCTTGCCTTTGGCTAAACCCTTTTGCTACTAGCCTTGCCTTATAGGTCTCTACCTTTCCATCAAAACCAATTTTCTTCTTGAAAACTCATTTATTCCCTACAGGTACAATACATTCAAGTGGATCAACAAGATCCCAAACCTGATTCTTATACATGGAATCAATCTTGGATTTCATAGCATCAATCCATTTTGAAGAGTCTATATCTGATATAGCTTCTTCATAGGTAAGTGGATCATCTCTATGATCTACTTCTTCATGAGTAGAAAACTCTTGTTCTTCTTCATGAAGAAAACCATATCTCACTGGTGGGTGAGATATCCTAGTTGATTTGTGAGGAATAGCTGTAGATGTTTCATCAATAGGTGTAGGTTGACTAAATGGCTATATCCATCTAATCTGTTGGTTAGTCAGAATTCTCCAATTCTAACTCTATTTGCCTTCCTTTGCCTGCTTCTTAAACAAATTGTTGTTCAAGTAATGTGGCATGTCTACTTACCACAACCTTTTTGTGATGTAGGCAAATAAAAATAATATCCAAAACTCTCTTTTGGATATCCAACAAATTGACCCTTTTCTGATCTGGTTTCCAAATTATCAGTGTTTAGTTTTTTGATATAAGCTGGATAACTCCAAATCTTAACATGCTTAAGACTTGGTTCTCTTCCATGTCATATCTCATAAGGTGTGGAAGATACTGATTTTAATGGAATCCTATCCAGAATATGCAAAGCTGATTCTAATGCAAATCCCCAAAAGGATATTGGCATATCAGTATAGCTCATCATACTAAGTACCATATCCAATAGGGTACGATTTCTTATTTCAGATACACCATTCAGCTGTGGTGTTCTTGGAGGAGTTAGCTGGGAAACAATGCCATGCTCTTTCAAGTATTCATCAAATTCAGTACTGAAGTATTCACCTCCATGATTTGATCGAAGAGCTTTAATACTTTTTCCTATTTGATTTTCTACTTCAGATTTAAATTCTTTGAACTTTTCAAAGGATTAATGTTTGTATTTCATAAAGTAAAAATAACCAAACCTTGATTTATCATCAGTAAGGATTCATGTTTGTATTTAATGAAAATGATTATGGTCTTTTAATCAAAACTTAGCAAATCCTACATTTCCAAAGTAGAAAATGGAAATCCTAGTTGGATGGATTTCTAGTGGGTGATTGAATTCTTATAGTCTTATTGATCATCCTCAGGCACATCCATTATTGGAATTACAATAAACTATAAGTGAGCAACTCCTTGTTAGTAATATGCCCTAGAGAATATCATTTAGTATGTATCTTGTACATATTTTTATTAATAAAGGCATTTCCACTTTTCCGTTTACATAATATATTTATGTGTAATAGAAAAGGTCCATTGATATTTTGTTAGAAATATTATTCTTAAGTTGTTAAGAATATGAGTGACAATATTTCTAGCACGAAGTATCATAAATAGGTTCACAATCGAGGATACTTCATAATAAGGACATGACTTATCCAGAAAGATTGTATTCATGTTTGTTCCCAAGTTATTTATATGAGATATAAATAAGATGGAATGGTGAGTCTCATGCCATATAACAAACATGATAGGCACTTATAAATGATAAGTAGGCCGAACCAGTGACGCTTATGACAAGCACATGGAGTTTACTCTTGTCAATGTTTTGTCATAAATCATCAGTGCATATAATCTTTAGACCTGAGATAGCACAGTTATCTTGTATATAGGTAGTTTGAGTTTGATACTACTCTGATACCAATTGAAGGAACGGAAGCGTGAAAAACACAAGATTATACCATTGAATTCAAAAAATTTTCACCTAGGGTCACATGCACCATGCAAGATTTATTTTTATCTATTTGATTTCAATGATAAACAACATATTAAAACTCTTTTAATATGTTTTTGGATCTGTATTTGCCATTTAAGATTTTAAAATTAATCAGATTAATTTTAGAACCCTAGATTAAATCAAGAACGATTACACTAACCTCTTGATGTGCTGCAGCGTGTCTGCGCCTTTGAGATTAAGTTGGAAATGCTATAATTAAAGTAATTATAACATAAGCCCTCCATTGGGGCAATTATTTTAAGAAATTTTAAATAGTTGCATGAGATGCAATTAATTTAAGAGATTTTCTTAAGAATAATTGTTAAGCATGAGATGTTGTAAATATGTAAATGGTTTGGTGGCCAATATTGGATGTACCTGAGGACATTAAAATTATTTGCATAATTACTGGCTCAATGGGATCAACTTAACTAATGCAAGATAAGTCAATATTGGATGTACCTGAGATTTTGAGCATTAGGGGCTAGTAAAAGGATTGAACCTCACATGAGATGTGATGGGCAAGGAGTTGCTCACTTATAGTTTATTGTAATTCCAATAATGGATGTACCTGAGGATGATCAATAGAATTATAAGAATTCAATCACCCACTAGAAATCCATCCAACTAGGATTTCCGTTTTCTACTTTGGAAGTGTAGGATTCGCTAAGTTAGTGGGAGGACCAATTTGATTAAAAGACCATAATCATTTTGGTTAATTACATGATACATTTACTAATTAATCTGGTTATTTTCTTAATTTTCGATAAAAATGAGCACAAAACAACCACCACCATCCAATATCCTTGCAAGCATACTTGATCACAACAGTTGACAGGACCTAATCATGCGATTGGCTAAGAAATTTGAAACTTGTCTGAACCTTGAACATATAGGATATGTTCTATATTCAAATGTTCCTGGTCCCTTACCTCCAGAGGCCACACAAGAGGAACATGATACTTTGGACAAGTGGAAGGAGCATGATATGAGAGCTAAGTGTTACATGCTTGCTTCCATGAGTAATGAGTTACGAAGCAACATGAGAACATGCAGAGTGCTAGTGAGATCCTCCTTCACCTACAAGAGTTGTATGGTGAGCACAGCGAGAATGCTAGGTATGAGATATCTAAACAGCTTATTCCGTATGAGGATGTCCGAGGGACAGAATGTTGGGGATCATGTCCACAAGATGATTCGGTGATTGAGCGGTTGGAACATCTTGACTTCAATATGGATTTCCAACTACAAACGGATTTGATCCTTGATCCCTTCACGAGTCTTTTGGGAATTTTGTGACAAATTTCCATATGACTAAACAGAATGCACCTTAGCTGAATTACTCAACATGGGTTATTGCCCAAAAGAATATGGCAATAAAGGAAAAGAGGTAGCTTTGTTGCATCTTCTTCTGGAAAGTCCAACAAGAAGAAGGGCAATAAGAAAAAGAAACCTCGATTCTGGTCCTTCCAAGAAAATAGCTAAACAGTAAAAGGAAGACTAAAGTCGATGGAGGCAAAGGAGTGTTTCCACCGCCAAAAGGATGGGCACTTGGAAAAGGAACCGCCTGAGTATCTTGCTTCTCTCAAGGACAAGAAGGATACACCTTCTAAGGTATGTCCATATCTTGTTATTTAGATTCGATGATACTCATAGTTCATCTACACTTGGGTTTTAGATACTGGTGCCAGTTCTCACATTTCTAATGATATGCAGGAACTAGCAAACAGTAGCAGCTTGCGTTCTCAAGATATTAGAGTTCGGATTGGCAATGGCTCAACTGTTGAAGCTTTAGCCATAGGATCTAAATCTTTTTACATATTTGGACATGTTTTGTGTTTGGATAATATTTTATATGTACCTGATGCTTTTAAGAACATCATTTCTATATCTAGTTTGACTAGAAATGGCTATGAATTTCAGTTCACAGATGATGTTTGCAATATTTATTTTGGAAATAAATATGTTGGTTCGGGTTATATGAATGATGGTCTTTATTATTTGGATAATAATAACAAACACAAATTGAATGCAAGTGATCTAAAAGAATACAATGCCATGGTGAAAACCAACTCAAGTTCAAAATATATTTGGCACTTAAGGTTAAGTCATGTTGCAGAAGATAGGATTGCAAAATTGGAGAAAATGGGGATTTTATCCTCATTGGGCTCTGAGCCTACTCTAACTTGTTAATCTTGCCTTCAAGGAAAAATGACTAGATCACCCTTTGTTGGACAAGGGCTAAGAGCTGAAAATATTTTGGAGCTAATACATAGTGATGTATGTGGTCCATTTAAAGAAATGGCTAGAGGGGGCTTTCATTATTTTATTACCTTTACTGATGATAAATCAAGGTTTGGGTATTTGTATTTGATGAAATACAAACATGAATCCTTTGAAAAGTTTAAGGAATTTAAATCAAGTAGTAAATCAAACAGAAAAATATTAAAGCTCTTCGATCGATCGTGGAGGTGAATATTTGAGTAATCGAATTTGATGAATACTTGAGAGAGCATGGCATTGTTTCTCACCGACTCTCCAGAACGCCACAACCGAATGGTGTATCCGAAGGAGAAATCGTACCCTATTGGATATGGTACGTAGTATGATGAGCTATACCGATATGCCAATCTCCTTTGGGGATTTGCATTAGAATCACTTTGTATATTGAATAGGATTCCATCAAAATCGCTTTCTTCCACACCTTATGAGATATGGCATGGAAGAAAACCAAGTCTTAAGCATGTTAAGATTTGGGGTTGTCCAGCTTATATCAAAAAGCTGAACACTGATAAATTGGAGACCAGATCATAAAAAGGTCGATTTGTTGGATTTCAAAAAGATATTTTCTGATATTATTTTTATTTGCCTACTTCTGAAAAGGTTTTTATAAGTAGAGATGACACATTTCTTGAACAGTTTGTTCAAGAAGGAGGCAAAGGAAGGCAAATAGAGTTAGAATTGGAGAATTCGACCAACCAATCGGATGGATATAGATCCATCTAGTCAACCTATACCCATTGATGAAACATCTACACTGTTCCTCGTAGAACAACTGGGTATCTCACCCACTGAGATATGGTTTTCTTCATGAAGAAGAACAAGAGTTATCTACTCATGAAGAAGTAGATCATGGAGATGATCCACTTACCTATGAAGAAGCTATATCAGATATAGACTCTTCAAAATGGATTGATGCTATGAAATCCGAGATTGATTCCATGTATAAGAATCAAGTTTGGGATCTTGTTGACCCACCTAAAGGTATTGTACCTATAGGGAACAAATGGGTTTTCAAGAAGAAAATTGGTTACGATGGAAAGGTAGAGGCCTATAAGGCAAGGCTAGTAGCGAAGGGTTTCGCCAAAGGCAAGGAATAGACTATGAGGAGACTTTCTACTTTGTTGCCATGCTTAAATCAATTAGGATTTTATTAGCAATAGTGCATACTATGATTATGAGATTTGGCGGATGGATGTCAAAACAACTTTTCTTAATGGATACATTGAAGAAAACATTTTCATGGAACAACCTAGGGGATTTGAATCCCAAGATGGTTCCAAGGTATGCAAGCTAAAGCGATCCATTTATGGGTTGAAACAAGCTTCGAGGAGTTGGAACATCCGTTTTGATGAAGCCATTAAATCCTTTAGTTTTATCAAAAATGAGGATGAGCCATGTGTATATAAGAAGGTTAGTGGACTATCATTTTCCTTGTCTTATATGTGGATGACATGTTGATGGGTAATGATACAGGTATGTTGACGACGATAAAGGTATGGTTGTCAAATACATTCTCCATGAAAGACTTAGGGGAGGCAACCTATATTCTTGGGATTCGCATCTATAGAGATAGAGCGAAAACGATAATTGGTTTATCACAAAGTCTATACTTGGAAAAGGTGTTAAAGAGGTTTAACATGCTTGATTCCAAGAGAGGATTGTTACCAGTGAGACATGGTATCCATTTTTCTAAAGAGATGTCTCCAAAGACATCTGAAGAAAGAGATAAGATGGCCAGGATTCCATATGCTTCGGCTATTGGAAGTTTAATGTATGCAATGTTGTGTACTAGGCCGGATATCGCATATGCTGTTAGTTTGACTAGCAGGTATCAATCCAATCCAGGTTTGGAACACTGGATAGTACTTAAGAAGAACTAAGGATTTATTCTTGATTTATGGAGGTGGAGACTTGCAATTGGATGGTTATACTGATTCTGATTTCCAATCAGATATCGATGATAGAAAGTCTACCGGATATGTGTTCATTTGTAATGGAGGTGCGATCGGTTGGAAGAGTTCCAAGCGAGCACGATTGCAGATTCCACTACGAGGTGAGTATATTGTTGCATCGATCTTGCAAAGGAAGTCATTTAGATAAAGAAGTTAAATATGAACTTATAGTAGTTCCTTCCATTAAGTTTCCACTACTGTGACAACAATGGAGCAGTCATGCAAGCTAAGGAACTAAGGTCTCACCCAAAATCCAAACACATAGAAAGGCACTACCATATTATCAGGGATATAGTTGGGCAAGGCGATATAGCCATGCAGAAAATATAACATCAGCTAAAAAACCAGCTGATCCATTCACTAAGCCTTTGTCATAATCTCAGTTAGACTGACATCTTGAGAAGATGGGTCTAAGATATTGTAATGAATGGCTCTAGTGCTAGTGGAAGATTGTTAGTAATATGCCCTAGAGCATATCATTTAGTATGTATCTTGTACATATTTTTATTAATAAAGGCATTTCCACTTTTCCGTTTACATAATATATTTATGTGTAATAGAAAAGGTCCATTGATATTTTGTTAGAAATATTATTCTTAAGTTGTTAAGAATATGAGTGACAATATTTCTAGCAGTATCATAAATAGGTTCACAATCGATGATACTTCATTATAAGTTCATGACTTATCCAGATAGATTGTATTATTGTTTGTTCCCAAGTTATTTATATGAGATATAAATAAGATGGAATGGTGAGTCTCATGCCATATAACAAACATGATAGGCACTTATAAATGATAAGTAGGCCGAACCAGTGACGCTTATGACAAGCACATGGAGTTTACTCTTGTCAATGTTTTGTCATAAATAATATCGATGCATATAATCTTTAGACTGAGATATACGATTATCTTGTATATAGGTAGTTTGAGTTTGATCGCTTTCATACTTGTACTATGTATGGGTATATGGGCATGTGTTGGCTCCTACTAGTTATATATGGAGGTAGGTGTTGATCAAGATGGAATCTGTTCCTCTAAGTAAATAGAGATAAAATCCTATGTTCATTTAATTGTTCTTGATGTTTCAAGTTCTGGCCAGACAGATAGATTAATTCAGAAAAGAGTTTCTGATGAGAAAAATCTTTTAATCAAGAACTGGAATTAAAAGAGAACATAATATTCATAGCAAATGGAGTTTGACATAAACCATGACTCCAGCTTGAGATGGGATTTTGTACAGAGAGATTCTAGTGCATGGTAACATATGATTATAGGTTCATTTAAGGTAAATCTTATTACTAATTGGGTGGCCATGGCATGCTATGCTAGGTGTTAACCATGGTCTATGAGGTTCATAAAATGATTTAGAGAAATCATTTATGGTAAGAAAGAGTTCTGATGATATTAAGAGTTGATATCATGTCTCATTGCCAATTAGTGATGAGCCTAGTAAGTCACACACATACACAAGTTATCACCTATTTAAATATGATTTAATTAATTAATTAAAGAGTTTAATTGATTAATTAAATAGATTTGGTTTGCAATAAAATTACAAAGTCCCTAGCATGACTTGAAACCAAATCTAGATTATTGGATGTGTAGTATAAATTAAATTTATATTTAAAGTGTTTAAATATGAATTTAATTGATGAGAAATTAATTAATAGAGATTAATTAATTAATTTATATTTGATATAAATTAATTAGAAGAAGAAAATAATTATTTTGGGTTAAGAACTCAAAATTAAGACAGAGGCATTTTGGTCATTTTGTGTGACACGTGGCACCATGAGATGGTGACACATGGCATAACACATAAGCTTGCCAAATAATTTTAATCATGTGAGATGATTAAAATCAAGATTAAATATAGGTTTGACACTTGGCACAATGTGATTGGGTCACTTAAACCTAGAGCTAATCAAAAGGTGACATGTGGCTAGGGTTTAATGTGTTAACCTAGCTATTTAAGTGGGGTTATGAAAAGAAAACACAACCAGCAGCCTCTCCTCTCATATGTCACGCCACTTTGAGCCTCTCCAGCTATTTCTCTTCATCTCTCATCAATTCAAAGAGATTAGCCATCAATCTCTTGAATTAAGAACACTAGAAATTGTTTCTAGTGTCCTGTTTGCATCTCTAATCTCTTAATAGGCAGAACTTGAATTTCTAATTAATAGAAAAGGCTTTAGAAGCTGTTCAAGGGCTGCCATAGGTGTTCTTGGTGTGGACAAGCTAGAGGGACAACATCTGGTGTCCTGAAGACGAATCTCTAAGCAAAGACATCAAGAGGTTAGTGTAATCGTTCTTGATTTAATCTAGGGTTCTAAAATTAATCTGATTAATTTTAAAATCTTAAATGGCAAATACAGATCCAAAAACATATTAAAAGAGTTTTAATATGTTGTTTATCATTGAAATCAAATAGATAAAAATAAATCTTGCATGGTGCATGTGACCCTAGGTGAAAATTTTTTGAATTCAATGGTATAATCTTGTGTTTTTCACGCTTCCGTTCCTTCACTCCTTGCCCATCACATCCTATGTGAGGTTCAATCCTTTACCTAGCCCCTAATGCTCAAAATCTCAAGCACATCCATTATTGATATTATCTTGCATTAGTTAAGTTGATCCCATTAAGCCGGTAAACATGCAAATAATTTTAATGTCCTCAGGCACATCCATTATTGGCCATCAAACCATTTACATATTTACAACATCTCATGCTTAACAATTATTCTTAAGAAAATCTCTTAAATTAATTGCATCATATGCAACTATTTAAAATTTCTTAAAATAATTGCCCCATTGGAGGGCCCATGTTATAGTTACTTTAATTATAACATATCCAACTTAATCATTTTTTTTGGAAGATTTTATGGTCGTCCTAATTACTATTAAGGTCTCACTTTGCACATTATCCAATTAGCATGCATATATCATATACTTACATACATTCCCATACATCTCATGCATTCATGGATAATAAATAAATATAGTATGATCATGGACTTTCTAAGGGATTCAATTCTGAGCCACCAATAATTGAATCAAGGCATTCCTAGGTGCATTTCATTCATTCATATTATAAGAGTTGTTGAAGGAGTACATAATCAACACTTGATCTTGAATTGCTCTTGACCTCCTTGATGTTCTTGCAATCCAATTACATAGTAATCCTTGGCATACCAAGGCCAATTTACAAGAACCAAATAAATGAAATTACAATCCAAAAATTATTACAACCTTTATAATACATGCCACTAAAATTAAATTAATTAATTTACAACCCAAAGAAACATTAAGGAAATAAATCCAATCACATTTGTCTTTTATTGTCCATGATCATCCATCATACATATCACCATTTAACAATTAAATAAAACATATACACTAAGATTAAATTCAATATCTCATATTCAACTTAAAAATCTAGATTTGAATCTTATTCAAACAAATTAAAAAATTCAGATTTGAATCACATTCAAACAAATTTAAAAATTCAAATTTGAATCACATTCAAACGAATTTAAAAATTTAGATTTAAATGACATTCAAACAAATTTAATTATGTGATTATAATTCTAAGTAAACAATTTAATTAGACATAGGCATAATTATGGACATCAAGCATACAACAATTGCACAATTGAACACCAATACCACGTGTACCATGGTAGTGCTCAAACCATGCGCACCATGGTGCACAACCAAGTATGCCGTCACTTATTCTTTGCAAATAGCAGTGAAGCAATCAACTTTTGATCAAAATCACACAATTAAATTAGATATTAAACAATCTAAATGGCAAATATAGTGGCTCTGATACCAATTAAAGGAGCAGAAGTATAAAAATTATTAGATTAGAACATTGAATTCAAAAATTTTCATCTAAGGTCTCACGCATCATGCAAGATTCATTATGTACAAAATTGATTTCAATTTTCAATTGCATATTAAAACACTTTTAATATGTACTAGGATCTACATTTGCCATTTAAGATTTTTAAATTAACAAATTAATTCATTAGAACCCTATATTAATACAAGAACATGTGTACTAACTTTTTTGATGCACTGTAAATGTGTTTGGTACCTTTGGGAAGCACCTAGGACCCCAAATGTTATCCCTCTAGTTTGTCCACACTAAGATCACCAATGGCAGCCCCTTGAACAGCTTCTAAAGCCTTGCCAACCAATTAGAAATTAGGGATTTGCCTTTAGAGAGGTTATAGATGTATATAGGACACTAGAAACAATTTCTAGCAATTTTAATTTAAGAGAACATTGGCAATTCTATTTGAATAGATGAAAGCTGAAGAAGAAGAGAGGAAGAGAGATGAGAGGTGGCGACACCTTTTGATAAAAAAATTAGAATGCTTGTTTTGTTCTTTCATCCTTTCACTTATATAGCTAGGGCAACACTTAAAACCCTTGAAATAATGTTTTAAGTGATGACCTAACTATATAAGGGAAAGGATGAAAGAACAAAAGAATAATCGGATTTTCTCAAAAGAGGTGCCACCACCCATTTCTTCCTTTTCCTCTCTTCTTCTTAATCTCTCATAAATTCAATGAGAATTGCCAACATTCTCTTGAATTAAAATTGTTAGAAATCGTTTATAGTGTCTTATATACATCTAAATTATCACTAAAGGCAAAACCTTAATTTCTAATTGATTGGAAAGGCTTGAGAAGCTGTTCAAGGGGCTGCCATTGTTGATCTTGGTGTGGACAAGCTAGAGGGACAACATCAGGGGTCCTAGGTGCTTCACAAAGGTGCCAAACACAACTATAGTGCATCAAAAGGTTAGTGCATATGTTCTTGATTTAATCTAGGGTTCTAATGAATTAATCTGTTAATTCTAAAAATCTTAAATGCCAAACATAGATCCAAATACATATTAAAAGAGTTTTAATATGCAATTGAACATTGAAATCAATAAGTAAAAATTGAATCTTGCATGATGCATGAGACCCTAGAAGAAAATTTTTGAATTCAATGTTCTAATCTAATAATTTTTCATGCTTCCAGTCCTTCAATTGGTATCAGAGCCACCATATTTGTCATTTAGATTGTTTAATATCTGATTTAATTATGTGATTTGATCATAAGATGATTGATCTATTGCTGGTTGCCTTCACTAAGAGTGGCGACATGATGTAGTGACCACAAAGCATACGCATAGTTTGAGCACTATGGTATGCGCAAAGTGAATGGGTTTTGTATGTGTAATTGTTGTATGATCTAAGGCCCATCTAATTACTAATTAAAATATTTAATTAGGAGTTTGAATCACACAATTAAATTTTGATTCAAATCTGAATTTTTAAATTCGTTTAAATATGATTTAAATATGAAATTTTAAATTTGTTTAAATCATATTTAAATCTGGATTTTTAAG
This sequence comes from Hevea brasiliensis, assembly GCF_030052815.1. Classification (NCBI taxonomy): domain Eukaryota; kingdom Viridiplantae; phylum Streptophyta; class Magnoliopsida; order Malpighiales; family Euphorbiaceae; genus Hevea; species Hevea brasiliensis. Next base: position 35,830,662 of record NC_079497.1, on the reverse strand, counting down.
TTAAATATGAGATATTCAATTTAATTTAAGTATGTGTGCTTTATTTAATTGTTAAATAGTGTTATGCATGATGGATGACCATGGACAATAAGAGGCTAATGTGATTGGATTTATTTCTTTTATGTTTCCTTGGCTTGTAAATTAATTAATTTATTTTAATTTATTTTAGTGGCATGTATTATAAAGGATGTAATAATTTTTGGGTTGTAATTTCATTTATTTGGTTAATGTAAATTTGCCTTGATATGCCAAGGATTATTATGTAATTGGATTGCACGAAGATCAAGGAGGTCAAGAGCATTGGTGGGACCAGTAGGAGGAATTCAAGATCAAGTGTTGATTATGTACTCCTTCAGCAACTCTTGTAATATGAATGAATGAAATGCACCTAGAAATGCCCTGATTCAATTCTTGGTGGCTCATAATTAATTCCATTACAAAGTCCATGATCATACCATATTTATTGTTTATCCATGAATACATGAGATGTATGGGATTGTATGCAAGTATATGATATATGCATGCTAAATGGATAATATGCAAAGTGAGACCATAATAGTAATTAGGATGACCACAAAATCTTCTAAACAAATGATTATATTGGAAATGGTATAATTAAAGTAATTATAACATGGGCCCTCCATTGAGGCAATTATTTTAAGAAATTTTAAATAGTTACATAAGATGCAATTAATTTAAGAGATTTTCTTAAGAATAATTGTTAAGCATGAGATGTTGTAAATATGTAAATGGTTTGGTGGCTAATAATGGATGTGCCTGAGGACATTAAAATTTTTTGTATATTTACTGGCTCAATGGCATTAACTTAACTAATGTAAGATAACTCAATAATGGATATGCCTGAGATTTTGAGCATCAGGGTCTAGGTAAAGGATTGAGCCTCGCATGAGATGTGATGGGCAAGGAGTTGTTCACTTATAGTTTATTGTAATTCCACTAATGGATGTGCCTGAGGATGATCAATATGATTATAAGAATTTAATCACCCACTAGAAATCCATCCAACTAGGATTTCCATTTTCTACTTTGGAAATGTAGGATTCGCTAAGTTAGTGGAAGGACCAATTTGATTAAAAGACCATAATCATTTTGGTCAAATGCATGATATATTTACTAATTAATCTGGTTATTTTCTGTAGTTAATTTTCTGATAATAATGAGCACACCACAACCATCACCATCAAATATTCTTACAAGCATACATGATCGCAATAGGTTGACAGGACCTAATCTCTCTGATTGGCTAAGAAATTTGAAACTTGTCTTGAACCTTGAATATGTAGGATATGTTCTAGACTCAAATGTTCTTGGTCCCTTACATCCAGAGGCCACTCAAGAGGAATATGAAACTTTGGACAAGTGGAAGGAGCATGATATGAGAGCCAAGGGTTACATGCTTGCTTCTATGAGTAATAAGTTACAGAAGCAGCATGAGAACATGTAAAGTGCGAGTGAGATCCTCCTTCACCTACAAGAGTTGTATGGTGAGCACAACAGGAATGCTAGGTATGAGATATCTAGACAGCTATTCCACATGAGGATGTCTGAGGGACAGAATGTTAGGAATCATGTCCACAAGATGATTCAGCTAATTGAGCAGTTGGAACATCTTGACTTTAACATAGATTTCCAACTACAAATGGATTTGATCCTTCTGTCCCTTCCTGAGTCATTTGGGAATTTTGTGACAAATTTCCATATGATTAAGCAGGAATGCACCTTGGCTAGTTTACTTAACATGCTGGTTATTGCTCAAAAGAATATGCCGGGCAATAAAGGAAAAGAGGTAGCTTTGATTGCATCTTCTCCTGCTAGAAAGTCCAACAAAAAGAAGGGCAATAAGAAAAAGAAACCTGAAATTCCTCTTCCTTCCAAGAAGATAGCCAAATAAAAAGGGAAGACTAAAGCTGATGGAGGCAAAGGAAAGTGTTTCCACTGCTAGCAGGATGGGCACTGGAAAAGGAACTGCCTATGGTATCTTGCTTCACTGAATGACAAGAAGGATACACCTTCAGAAGGTATGTCCGTATCTTATTATTTATATTATGATGATACTCATAGTTCATCTACAGCTTGGGTTTTAGATACTGGTGCCAGTTCTCACATTTCTTATGATATGCAGGAACTAGTAAATAGTAGCAGCTTGCGTTCTCGAGATGTTAGACTATGAGTTGGCAATGGCTCAACTATTGAAGCTTTAGCCATAGGATCTAAATCCTTTTACATGTCTGCACATGTTTTGTATTTGAGTAATATTTTATATGTACCTGATGCTTTTAAAAACATCATTTCGATATCTAGTTTGACTAGAGATGGTTATGAATTTCAGTTCATAGATGATGTTTACAATATTTATTTGGAAATAAATATGTTGGCTCAGGTTATGTACATGATGGTCTTTATTATTTGGATAATAATGATAAACACAAATTGAATGCAACTGATCTAAATGAATGCAATGCCATGATGAAAATCAACTCAAGTTTAAAATATATTTGGCACTTAAGGTTAGGTTATGTTGCAGAAGATAGGATTGAAAAACTGGAGAAAATAGAGATTCTATCCTCCTTGGGTTCTGAACCTACTCCAACTTGTGAATCCTGTTTTCAAGGCAAAATAACCAGATCACCCTTTCTTGGGCAAGGGCTAAGAGCTGAAAATATTTTGGAGCTAATACATAGTGATGGATGTGGTCAATTTAAAGAAATGGCTAGAGACTATTTTCATTATTTTATTACCTTTACTGATGACAAATCAAGGTTTGGGTATTTGTATTTGATGAAATACAAACATGAATCTTTTGAAAAGTTCAAAGAATTGAAATCTGAAGTAGAAAATCAAACAGGAAAAAGTATTGAAGCACTTCGATCAGATTATGGAGGTGAATACTTGAGTACTGAATTTCATGAATACTTGAAAGAGCATGGCATTATTTCTCAGCTGACTCCTCCAGGAACACCACAGCTAAATGGTGCATCTGAAAGGAGAAAATCGTACCCTATTGGATATGGTACGTAGTATGATGAGCTATACTGATATGCCAATCTCCTTTTAGGCATTTGCATTAGAATCAGCTTTTCATGCTCTGAATAGGATTCCATCAAAATCAGTATCTTCAACACTTTATGAGATATGGCATGGAAGAAAATCAAGTCTTAAGCATATTAATATTTGGGGTTGTCGAGCTTACATCAAAAAGCTGAACACCTATAAATTGGAAACTAGATCTGAAAAGGGCCAATTTGTTGGATATCCAAAAGAGAGTTTTAGATATTATTTTTATGCCTATATCACAAAAGGTTGTGGTAAGTGAAGGAGCGGAAGCATGAAAAACACAAGTTTATACCATTGAATTCAAAAATTTTCACCTAGGGTCACATGCATCATGCAAGATTTACTTTTATCTATTTGATTTTAATGATAAACAACATATTAAAACACTTTTAATGTGTTTTTGGATCTGTATTTTCTATTTAAGATTTTAAAATTAATCAGATTAATTTTAGAACCCTAGATTAGATCAAGAACAAATACACTAACCTCTTAATATACTGCAGTATATGATAAACAAATACACGCCTTTCGGATGCGTATTCAAGACACTAGATGTTGTCCTGCTAGCTTGTCTACACCAAGAACACCTATGGCAGTCCTTGAACAACTTTTAAAGCTTTTTCTATTAATTAGAAAATCAAATTTTGCCTTTTAAGAAATTAAAGATGTAAACAGGACACTAGAAACAATTTCTAGTATTTTTAATTCAAGAGATTGTTGCTAATCTCTTGGAATATATCAGAGATGAAGAAGAGGAGAGGGAGAGGAGCCTTTGGGTGGTGGCACAAAGAAGAGCAGCTGCTGGTTGTGTTGTTTTCTTTTCATAACAACACTTATATAGTTAGGTCAACACATTAAACCCTTGCCACATGTCACCCTCTGATTGGTTCTAGGTTTAATTTACCCAATCACATTGTGCCGAGTGTCAAACCTATATTTAATTTTAATTTTAATCATCTTAAATGATTAAAAAATATTTGGCAAACTTATGTGTAGCACCATGTATCACTATCACATGGTACCATATGCCACCCTATGAAATGACCAAAATGCCTCTGTCTTAATTTTGAGTTCTCAACCCAAAATAATTATTTCTCTTCTTCTAATCAATTTATATCAAATATAAATTAATTAATTAATCCTTATTAATTAATTTCTCATTAATTAAATTCATATTTCAACTCTTTAAATATAAATTTAACTTATACTATACATCCAATAATCTAGATTTGGTTTCAAGTCATGCTAGGGACTTTGCAATCTAATTGCAAACCAAACCTATTTAATTAATCAATTAAACTCTTTAATTAATTAATTGAATCATATTTAATTAGGTGATAATTTATATATGTGTGTGACTTACTAGGCTTATCACTAATTGGCAATGAGACATGATATCAACTCTTAATATCATCAGAACTCTTTCTTACCATAAATGATTTCTCTAAATCATTTTATGCACCTTATAGACCATGGTTAACACCTAGCATAGCATGCCATGGCAACCCAATTAGTAATAAGGTTTACCTTAAATGAACCTATTATCACATGTTACCATGCACTAGAATCTCTCTATTACAAAATCCCAACTCAAGCTGGAGTTATGGTTTATGTCAAACTCCATTTGCTATGAATATTATGTTGTCTTTTAATTCCAGTTCCTGATTAAAAGGATTTTCTCATAAGAAACTCTTTCTGAATAAATCTATCTGTCTTGGCCAGGAACTTGAAACATCAAGAATAATTAAATAAACATAGGATTTTATCTCCATTTACTTAGAGGAACAGATTCCATCTTGATCAATAGCTACCTCCATATATAACTAGTAGGAGCTAACACATGCCCATATATCCATACATAGTACAAGTATGAAAGTAGTATCAAACTCAAACCACCTATATACAAGATAACTATGCTATCTCAGGTCTAAAGATTATATGCACTGATATGATTTATGACAATGCATTGACAAGAGTAAACTCCATGTGCTTGTCATAAGTGTCACTGGTTTGGCCTACTTATCATGTATAAGTGCCTATCATGTTTGTTATATGACATGAGACTCACCATTTCATCTTATTTATATCTCATATAAATAACTTCGGAACAAACATGAATACAATCTTTCTGGATAAGTCATGTCCTTATTATGAAGTATCCTCGATTGTGAACCTATATATGATACTTTGTGCTAGAAATACTGTCACTCATTTTCTTAACAACTTAAGAATAGAATTTCTAAGAAAATATCAATGGACCTTTTCTATTACACATAAATATATTATGTAAACGGAGAAGTGGAAATGCCTTTTATTAATAAAAACATGTACAAGATACATACTAAATGATATGCTCTAGGGCATACTACTAACAATCTTCCACTAGCACTAGAGCCATTCATTATAATATCTTAGACCCATTTTCTCAAGTTGTCGGTCTAGCTGAGTCTGTAACATAGGCTTAGTGAATAAATAAGCTAGATTTTCAGCTGATGCTATTTTTTGCTTGTTTACATTGCCTCGTCCAACTATTTCTCTGATAATGTGGTAGCGCCTTTCTATGTGTTTATATTTCTGGTGAGACCTTGGTTCCCTAGCATGTATGACTGCTCCATTGTTGTCACAGTGTGTAACGGCTCGGCCCACTAGTGATATTGTCTGCTCTGGGCCGAAGCCCTCATGGTTTTAAAATGCGTCACTAGGGGTTACGAACCACCAACTTATAAACCCAGCATCTCTCCCGTGTTTTGTCGATGTGGGATTTGCCTAAGGTGTTACAATCCACCCCCCTTATGGGACTCAGTGTCCTCGCTGAGGTTTGCCCCACCATCGTTCAAGGTTGCACGCGGAGCGGCTTTGACACCACAAATGTAATAGCCTGGCCCACTAGTGATATTGTCCGCTCAGGGCTAAAGCCCTCACGGTTTTAAAATGCGTCAATAGGGGTTACAAACCATCAACTTATATACCCAGCATCTCTCCCGTGTTTTGTCGATGTGGGATTTGCTTAGGGTGTTACAATCCACCCCCCTTATGGGACTCGGCGTCCTCACTGAGGTTTGCCCCACCATCGTTCAAGGTTGCACGCGGAGCAGCTTTGATACCACAAATGTAACGGCTCGGCCCACTAGTGATATTGTCCGCTCTGGGCCGAAGCCCTCACGGTTTTAAAACGCGTCACTAAGGGTTACGAACCACCAACTTATAAACCTAGCATCTCTCCCGTGTTTTGTCGATGTGGGATTTGCCTAGGGTGTTACAATCAACCCCCCTTATGGGACTCAGCGTCCTCGCTGAGGTTTTCCCCACCATCGTTCAAGGTTGCACACGGAGCGGCTCTGACACCACAATTGTAATAGCTTGGCCCACTAGTGATATTGTCCGCTGTGGGCTAAAGCCCTCACGGTTTTAAAACGCGTCAATAGGGGTTACAAACCATCAACTTATATACCCAGCATCTCTCCCGTGTTTTGTCGATGTGGGATTTGCCTAGGGTGTTACAATCCACCCCCCTTATGGGACTCAACGTCCTCGCTGAGATTTGCCCCACCATCGTTCAAGGTTGCACGTGGAGCAGCTCTGATACCACAAATGTAACGGACCGGCCCAAACAGAGTTCAAAGGGACAGTAGATCCTCTAGAAGCTGAACAGTGGTTAGAGAGGATGGATAGGGTATTCAAGAAACTGCATTGCACAGAGGAGCTCAGATTTGAATACTCAGTGTCTTTGTTCTGAGGATGCTTATGATTGGTGGAAAACCATTCCCCATGATGCAGTAGAACTGCAGTCTTGACTTGGAATGACTTTCTTGGGAATTGATGTAAATATGTCCCCGATGCATATGTAGACCGGAAGTCGCAAGAGTTCCTAAGTCCAAACAGGAGCAGCGGTCGGTGAGTATGAAAGGGAATTTTCCCGCTTTAGCCATTATGCAGTGAGTCTACTCTCTACCAGCAGGGAGAGATGCAAGAGGTTTGAAACTGGCTTGAAGCCCAGTATCAGATTACAAGTATTCAGGACAGAGACCTCCCCTATCTGGTCACCAGAGTACCAAAAGTTCCTACCCTCCCCGCCAATGTGAAACTTGTGGAAAAAATCATGGTGGGATATGCTATAAGGCTATTGGAGCCTGTTATAACTGTGGAGGCACAGGACACTTTGCCAAGGACTGCACCAGTAGTCGTAGAGTTGGACCACCTCCTACTACTACAGAAGGGTCAGTTCAGAGCCCTGTCACTAGAAGTTCACAACCACCCAGCAGAGGTAGAGGCAGGGGTAGAGGTAACCCAGCAGGCAGCCAAGGCACAGTGAAACAATCAGAGCAAGACAGTGCTCCAATCAGAATGTATGCAATGAGATAGAGGGAAGAGGCCGAGACATCTGATGTTGTGGCTGGCACCTTCTCAACTTTTAACCAAAATGTGTTTGTGTTATTTGATCCGGGTTCTACCCATTCTTATGTGAGTGCTAGCATCATTGATTGCATTGTTGTTCCATGTACAAAAATGGACTTTGAGGTGCTAGTAACAAGTCCACTAGGACAGGAGGTCAGGGTTAAAAGAATGTATAGAGATTGTCCTTTGGTGATCCAAGGACACACTTTCCTGTCTGATTTCATTGAAATGCCCTTCAGAGATTATGATATCATCTTGGGCATGGATTGGTTAGCTAGGCATCATGCCATGATTGACTGTAGGCTGAAGACAGTCACTTTTGGCCTTCCTCAGGACAATGATGTGGTAATACATGGGGAGAGGCAGTTATTGCCATCAAACATCATTTCGGCTACACTAGCCAGAAAAATGATCAGAAAGGGGTGTGAAGCCTACTTGGCACATGTGGTAGACACCCAAGTGGGGAGTCCAACATTGAAGGACATCCCTACAGTACATGACTTTCCAGATGTGTTTCCTGATGAATTGCCAGGATTACCTCCGAAAAGAGAAGTGCAGTTTGAAATTAATGTTATGTCTGGTGTGGATCCAATCTCCATAACGCCATACAGAATGGCACCAGCAGAGTTGAAGGAGTTAAAGATACAATTGCAAGAATTACTTCAAAAGGGCTTCATCCGCCCTAGTGTGTCACCTTGGGGAGCACCAGTGTTGTTTGTTAAGAAGAAGGATGGTACTCTCCGCTTATGTATTGACTCAAAGCGGTTGAATAAGGTGACAATAAAGAATGATATCCATTGCCTCGCATTGATGATCTGTTTGATCGATTGAAGGGTGCATTTGTATTCTCCAAAATTGATTTGCGATCTGGTTATTATCGGTTGAAGGTGCAAGCGAGTATTCCAAAAGCGCTTTGAACTCGGTATGGCCACTATGAGTTTCTAGTAATGCCATTCGGGTTAACAAATGCTCCAGCTGCTTTTATGGATCTGATGAACACTATGTTCAGACCATATCTTGATCAATTTGTGGTGGTGTTTATTGCTGACATTTTGATATATTCAAGGAATGCAGAAGAGCATGACAGACATCTGCGGATTGTACTGCAGACTTTAAGGGAGAAACAGCTATATGCCAAATTGTCGAAGTGTGAATTTTGGCTGAAAGAAATCTCCTTTTTGGGACATGTTGTGTCAGCTGAAGGGATCAAGGTAGATTCCAGCAAGGTAGAAGCTATCCTTAATTGGAAGCCGCCTAGGAACATCACAGAAATTCGCAGTTTTCTGGGTTTAGCTAGATATTACCGTCGGTTTGTGAAAGGGTTTTCTATGTTATCTTCTCCACTGACCAAGCTGCTTTGGAAAGATGTAAAATTTCAGTGGACAGATAAATGTCAACAAAGTTTTGATGAGTTGAAGAGGTGTTTGACTGAAGCTCCAGTCCTCACTTTACCTACTCCGGGTAAAGAATACACAGTTTATAGTGATGCTTCTCACAATGGGTTAGGCTGTGTACTGATGCAAGATTGGAATGTCATTGCTTATGCATCACGCCAGCTGGAACCGCATGAGAGGAACTACCCAACACATGATCTGGAGCTAGCAGCTATTGTTTTTGCTCTGAAGATCTGGAGACACTATCTGTATGGGGGGAAATGCTATATTTACACGGATCATAAGAGCTTGAAGTACTTAGGCACCCAGAAGGAATTGAATTTGAGCAGAGGAGATGGTTAGAACTCATCAAAGATTATGATTGCTTAATAGACTATCAGCCAGGGAAAGCAAATGTGGTGGCGGATGCCTTAAGTCGCAAGACTATGGCAAGTCTCAGAGTTTCTCCCATTACCATGGTACATGAGTTGAAAGCACAGCATGCCAGTTTAGAGATTGATGATAAGGGACAGACAGTAGTTGCTTGGCATGTACAGCCAGTGCTGATTGATCAGATCAGAATGGCTGCTCAGAGTGATGAAAAATATCAGAAGCTACTGAAAGAAGTCCAGCAGGGCAAGAAACCTGAATTCTCTGTGAGAGATGATGGTTTATTGCTACATCAGGGTAGAATGTGCGTTCCTAGTGATGTGGAATTGAGACAAATCATTATGAAGGAAGCACATGAGTCTCCATTTGCTATGCACCCTGGTGAAACTAAAATGTATAGAGGGCTGAAAGAGCATTACTGGTGAATGGGTATGAAAAGAGATATAGCTGAATTTGTTTCCAAATGCCTAACTTGTCAGCAAGTAAAGGCAGAACATCAAGTTCCAGCTGGTTTGTTACATCCTTTGTCAGTACCAGAGTGGAAATAGGAACGAATAACTATGGATTTTGTTACAGGACTTTCAAGGACACAGAGTAGTCATGATGCAGTATGGGTTATAGTTGACAGATTGACCAAGTCTGCTCACTTTTTGCCAGTTCAGATGGACTATAGCCTGGAAAGATTGGCCAGATTTTACATATATGAGATTGTAAAATTGCATGGAGTGCCAGTATCAATTTTGTCTGACAGAGATCCTAGGTTCACTTCTAGATTCTGGGGTAGTCTTCAGAGAGCCCTAGGAACTAGATTGAACTTCAGACGACATTCCACCCTGCAGACGGATGGCGATCACGAAAGGGTTATTCAGATATTGGAGGATATGCTACGGGCTTGTGTGATTGAATTTGAAGGTAGTTGGGATACACACTTGCCTTTGATTGAGTTTACTTATAACAACAGCTACCAATCAAGTATTGGGATGCCTCCATATGAAGCTTCGTATGGCAGAAAGAGCAGAACTCCCCTATGTTGGGATGAAGTAGGTGAAAGGAAGATGATTGGGCCAAAAATTGTTTAGTAGACAGAGGAAAAGATCAGATTGATTAGAGATAGACTTAAGGCTGCATCAGACCGTTAGAAGTCCTATGTTGATTTGAAAAGAAGAGATATTGAATATGCAATGGGTGATAAGGTATTCCTCAAAGTTTCTCCTTGGAAGAGGATTATGAGATTTGGCAGAAAGGGGAAACTGAGTCCTCGTTTCATTGGACCATATGAAGTTCTGGAAAGAGTGGGTCCTTTTGCATATCGGTTGGTATTACCTCTAGAGCTAGCAAGGATACACAGTGTCTTCCATGTGTCCATGTTAAGGATGTAACACCCTAGGCAAATCGCACATCGATAAAACACGGGAGAGATGCTGGGTTCATAAGATGGAGGTTCCTAACCCCTATTGACGCATTTTAAAATCGTGAGGGCTTCGGTCCAAAGTGGACAATATCACTAGTGGGCCGGGCCGTTACATTTGTGGTGTCAGAGCTGCTCCGCGTGCAACCTTGAATGATGGTGGGGCAAACCTCAGTGAGGACGCTGAGTCCCATAAGGGGGGTGGATTGTAACACCCTAGGCAAATCCCACATCGACAAAACACGGGAGAGATGCTGGGTTTATAAGTTGGTGGTTCGTAATCCCTAGTGACGCGTTTTAAAACCGTGAGGGCTTCAGCCCAGAGCGAACAATATCACTAGTGGGCCGGGCCATTACATTTGTGGTATCAGAGCTGGACTCCCTCTAGTACGGTGTGTGGTGCGAGGACGCACCAGGCGGAAGCTGGTGGGCTTGTCACGACCCAGGGATGGGGTCGGGACGTGCTTGTTCAACCAGCTACGCACTGGGGTGGAAACTTCGTGTCCCACATCGGAAACGGGAAGAAAAGATTTGGGCCATTTATGTGGGAGCCTTCCTCACCTGGTCAGCGCGCTTTTGGGAATGAAACCTCCCAAGGGACAAATCCATGAGGCCCATGGGCCAAAGCGAACAATACTAACTGGAGAAGGATCGGGCTGTTACAAAGAAGGTACGGATCTGACCCATCTCATGTACTATCAGTTGAAGAGATTGAGGTAAATCCATACCTCTCATATGAGGAAGAACCCATAAAAATTTTGGCATATGAGGTGAAGCAGCTGAGGAACAAACAGATACATCTGGTTAAAGTGTTGTGGAACCATCATTCAGGCCAGGAAGCTACTTGGGAACGTGAAGAGGATATGAGGAGACAGCACCCACAGCTGTTCAGAGACTAATGCCAGGTAAAATTTCGAGATGAAATATATTTAAGGGGGGAGAATTGTAACACCCTAGGCAAATCCCACATCAACAAAACACGAGAGAGATGCTGGGTTCATAAGATGGAGGTTCCTAACCCCTATTGACGCATTTTAAAACCGTGAGCGCTTCGGCCCAGAGCGGACAATATCACTAGTGAGCTGGGCCATTACATTTGTCGTATCAGAGCTGCTCTGCGTGCAACCTTGAACAATGGTGGGGCAAACCACAGCGAGGACGCTGAGTCCCATAAGGGGGGTGGATTTTAACACCCTAGGCAAATCCCACATCGACAAAACACGGGAGAGATGCTGGATTCATAAGATGGAGGTTCCTAACCCCTATTGACGCGTTTTAAAACCGTGAGGGCTTCGGTCCAAAGCGGACAATATCACTAGTGGGCTGGGCCGTTACATTTGTGGTGTCAAAGCTGCTCCGCGTGCAACCTTGAACGATGGTGGGGCAAACCTCAGCGAGGACACTGAGTCCCATAAGGGGGGTGGATTGTAACACCCTAGGCAAATCCCACATCGACAAAACACAGGAGAGATGCTGGGTTTATAAGTTGGTGGTTCATAATCCCTAGTGACGCGTTTTAAAACCGTGAGGGCTTCAGCCCAGAGCGGACAATATCACTAGTGGGCCGGGCCATTACATTTGTGGTATCAGAGCTGGACTCCCTCTAGTACTGTGTGTGGTGCGAGGACACACCAGGCGGAAGCTGGTGGGCTTGTCACAACCCAGGGATGGGGTTGGGACGTGCTTGTTCAACCAGCTATGCACTGGGGTGGAAACTTCGTGTCCCACATCGGAAACGGGAAGAAAAGATTTGGGCCATATATGTGGGAGCCTTCCTCACCTAGTCAGCGTGCTTTTGGGAATGAAACCTCCCAAGGGACAAATCCGTCAGACCCATGGGCCAAAGCGGACAATACTAACTGGAGAAGGATCGGGCTGTTACATTTGGTATCAGAGCTGGACTCCCTCTAGTATGGTGTGTGGTGCGAGGATGCACTAGGCGGAAGCTGGTGGGCTTATCACGACCCAGGGATAGGGTTGGGACGTGCTTGTTCAACCAGCTACGCACTGGGGTGGAAACTTCGTGTCCCACATCGGAAACGGGAAGAAAAGATTTGGGCCATATATGTGGGAGCCTTCCTCACCTGGTCATCGCGCTTTTGGGAATGAAACCTCCCAAGGGACAAATCCGTGAGGCCCATGGGCCAAAGCGGACAATACTAACTGGAGAAGGATCGGGCTGTTACACAGTGTAGTGGAACTGCTCACTCAATAGAAGGAACTACTGCAAGTTCTGTCATGAACTTTTTTATCCAAATAGCTTCATTTGCAACATATGATGCAGCAATATACTTAGCCTCAGTAGTGGAATCTGCAGTAGTGCTCTGTTTGGAACTCTTCCAACTGACTGCACCTCCATTACAAAGGAATAAATATCTAGATGTAGACTTTCTATCATCGATATCTAATTGGAAATCAGAATCAGTATAACCATCTAATTGCAAGTCTCCACCTCCATAAATTAAGAATAAATCCTTAGTTCTTCTCAAGTACTTAAGGATATTCTTGACAGTTATCCAGTGTTCCAAACCTGGATTGGATTGATACCCACTAGTCAAACTAACAACATGTGCCATATCTGGCCTAGTACACAATATTTCATACATTAAACTTCAAATAGCCGAAGCATATGGAATCCTGGCCATTTTATCTCTTTATTTTGGTGTCTTTGGAGACATCCCTTTAGAAAGGTGGATACCATGTCTCACTGGTAAAAATCCTCTATTGGAATCAAACATGTTAAACCTCTTTAACACCTTTTCCAAGTATAGACTTTGGGATAAATCAACTATTCTTTTCGCTCTATCTCTATAGGTGCGAATCCCAAGAATATAGGTTGCCTCCCCTAATTCTTTCATGGAGAACGTATTTGATAACCATACCTTTACAATTGTCAATATACCTGTGTCATTACCCATCAATAGTATATCATCCACATATAAGACAAGGAAAGTGATAGCAATGTCACTAACCTTCTTATATACACAAGGATCATCCTCATTTTTTATAAAACCAAATGATTTAATGGCTTTATCAAAATGGATGTTCCAACTCCTCGAAGCTTGCTTCAACCCATAAATGGATCGCTTTGGCTTGCATACCTTGGAACCATCTTGGGATTCAAAACCCCTACGTTGTTCCATGAAAATGTTTTCTTCAACGTATCCATTGAGAAAAGATGTTTTGACATCCATTTGCCAAATCTCATAACCATAGTATGCAGCTATTGCTAATAGAATCCTAATTGATTTAAGCATGGCAACAGGTGAGAAAGTCTCCTCATAGTCGATTCTTAGCCTTTGGTGAAACCCTTTCGCTACTAGCCTTGCCTTATAGGTCTCTACCTTTCCATCAGAACCAATTTTCTTCTTGAAAACCCATTTGTTCTCTATATATACAATACCTTCAGGTGGGTCAATAAGATCCCAAACTTGATTCTTATACATGGAATCAATCTCAGATTTCATGGCATCAATCCATTTTGAAGAGTATATATCTGATATAGCTTCTTCATAGGTAAGTGGATCATCTCCATGATCTACTTCTTCATGAGTAGACAACTCTTGTTCTTCTTCATGAAGGAAACGATATCTCACTGGTGGGTGAGATACCCTGGTTGTTCTACGAGGAATAGCTGTAGATGTTTCTTTAACGAGTGTAGGTTGACTAGATGGATCTATTTCCATATGATCTGTTGGTTGGTCAGAATTCTCTAATTCTAACTCTATTTGCCTTCCTTTGCCTTCTTCTTGAACAAACTGTTGTTCAAGAAATGTAGCATCTCTACTTATCACAACCTTTTGTGAAGTAGGCAAATAAAAATAATATCCAAAACTATCTTTTGGATATCCAGCAAATCAACATTTTTCTGATCTGGTTTTCAATTTATCAACATTAAGCTTTTTGATATAAGCTGGACAACCCCAAATCATAACATGCTTAAGACTTGGTTTTCTTCCATGCCATATCTCATAAGGTGTGGAAGAAACTGATTTTGTTGGAATTCTGTTCAGAATATACAAAGCTAATTCTATTGCAAATTCCCAAAAGGAGATTGGTATATCAGTATAGCTCATCATACTGCGTACCATATCCAATAGGGTGCGATTTCTCCTTTCAGATACACCATTTAGCTGTGGCATTCCTGGAGGAGTTAGCTGGGAAACAATGTCGTGCTCTCTCAAGTATTCATCAAATTCAGTACTCAAATATTCACCTCCACGATCTTCTCGAAGAGATTTAATACTCTTTCCTGTTTGATTTTCTACTTCTGATTTAACTTATTTGAACTTTTCAAAGGATTCATGTTTGTATTTCATCAAATATAAATACCCAAACCTTGATTTATCATCAGTAAAGGTAATAAAGTAATGAAAACCGCCTCTAGCCATTTATTTAAATGGGCCACATACATCACTATGTATTAGCTCCAAAATATTTTCAGCCCTTACCCCTTGTCCAATAAAGGGTGATCTAGTCATTTTGCCTTGAAGGCAAGATTCACAAGTTGGAGTAGGCTCAGAGCCCAATGAGGAAAGAATCCCCAATTTCTCCATTTTTATAATTCTATCTTCTGCAACATGACGTAACCTAAAGTGCCAAATATATTTTGAACTTGAGTTGGTTTTCACCATGGCATTGCATTCATTTAGATCACTTGTATTCATTTTGTGTTAGCCATTTTTATCCAAATAATAAAGACCATCATTCATATAACCCGAACTAACATATTTATTTCCAAAATAAATATTGCAAACATCATCTGTGAACTGAAATTCATAGCCATTTCTAGTCAAACTAGATATAGAAATGATGTTCTTAAAAGCATCAGGTACATATAAAATATTATCCAAACACAAAACATTTCCAGACATGTAAAAAGATTTAGATCCTAGGGCTAAAGCTTCAACAGTTGAGCCATTGCCAATCCGGACTCTAACGTCTTGAGAACACAAGTTGCTACTATTTGCTAATTCCTACATATCATTAGAAATGTGAGAACTGGCACCAGTATCTAAAACCCAAGCTGTAAATGAACTATGAGTATCACTAGATAACAATATATGGACATACCTTCCAAAGGTGTATCCTTCTTGTTTTTCAGAGAAGCAAGATAGCCTAGGCAGTTCCTTTTCCAGTGCCCATCCTTCTAGCAGTGGAAACACTTTCCTTTACCTCCATTAACTTTAGTCTTCCCTTTCTGTTTAGCTATTTTCTTAGAAGGATTAGGAATCTGAAATTTCTTTTTCATATTGCCCTTCTTCTTGTTGGACTTTCCAGCAGAAGAAGATGCAATCAAAGCTTCCTCTTTTCCTTTATTGCTCGGCATATTCTTTTGGGCAATAACCAGCATTTTGAGTAAACCAGCTAAGGTGCATTCCTGTTTAGTCATATGAAAATTCGTCATAAAATTCCCAAAAGGCTCAAGAAGGGACTGAAGGATCAAATCCATCTGTATTTGGAAATCCATGTTGAAGTCAAGAGGTTCCAACTGCTCAATCAGCCGAATCATCTTGTGGACATAATTCCCAACATTCTGTCCCTCAGACATTCTCATGCGGAACAGCTGCTTAGATATCTCATACTAGCATTCCTGTTGTGCTCACCATACAACTCTTGTGGGTGAAGAAGGATCTCACTTGCACTCTGCATATTCTCATGCTGCTACTGTAACTCATTACTCATGGAAGCAAGCATGTAACACTTAACTCTCATATCATGCTACTTCCACTTGTCCAAAGTAATGTTGTTCCTCTTGAGTGGCCTCTGGAGGTAAGTGACCAAGAACATTTGAATATAGAAGATATCCTATATGTTCAAGGTTCAGGACAAGTTTCAAATTTCTTAGCCAATCAGAGAGATTAGGTCTTATCAACCTATTGCGATCAAGTATGCTTGCAAGGATATTGGATGGTGGTGGTTGTTCTGTGCTCATTATTATCAGAAAATTAACTGCATAAAATAACCATATTAATTAGTAAATGTATCATGTAATTACCCAAAATGATTATGGTCTTTTAATCAAATTGGTCCTCCCACTAACTTAGCGAATCCTACACTTCCAAAGTAGAAAATGGAAATCCTAATTGGATGGATTTTTAGTGGGTGATTGAATTCTTATAATTCTATTGATCATCCTCAGGTACATCCATTATTGGAATTACAATAAACTATAAGTGAGCAACTCTTTGCCCATCACATCTCATGTAAGGTTCAATCCTTTACCTAGCCCTTAATGCACAAAATCTCAGATACATCCATTATTGACTTATCTTGCATTAGTTAAGTTGATCCCATTGAGCCAGTAATTATGCAAATAATTTTAATTTCCTCAGGTACATTCAATATTGGCCACCAAACCATTTACATATTTATAACATCTCATGCTTAACAATTATTCTTAAGAAAATCTCTTAAGTTAATTGCATCTCATGCAACTATTTAAAATTTCTTAAAATAATTGCCCCAATGGAGGGCCCATGTTATAATTATAACATTTACTACTTAATCATTTGTTTGAAAGATTTTGTGGTCATCCTAATTACTATTAAGGTCCCACTTTACACATTATCCATTTAGCATGCATATATCATATAATAGTATACATTTCCATGCATCTCATGCATTCATGGATAAGCAGTAAATATGGTATGATCATAAACTTTCTAAGGGATTCAATTCTGAGCCACCAAGAATTGAATCAGGGCATTCCTAGGTGCATTTCATTCATTCATTTTATAAGAGTTACTGAAGGAGCACATAATCAACACTTGATATTGAATTCCTCCTACTGGTCCCACCAATGCTCTTGACCTCCTTGATCTTCTTGCAATCGAATATTACATATTAATCCTTGGCATACCAAGGAGAATTTACAAGAAATAAATAAATCAAATTACAAAGGAAAAAATTATTACAACTTTAATAATACATGCCCAAAATAAATTAAAATAAATTAATTAATTTACAATTCCAAAGAAACATAAAAGAAATAATCCAATCACATTGGTCTTTTATAGTCCATGATCATCCATCATGCATATCACTATTTAACAATTAAATAAAATATACATACTTAAATTAAATTGAATATCTCATATTCAACATAAAAATCTAGATTTGAATACAATTCAAATAAATTTAAAAATTCAGGTTTGAATCCCATTCAAATAAATTTAAAAATTCTGATTTGAATCAAATTCAAACAACCTTAAAAATTCAGATTTGAATCACATTCAAATAATTTTTAAAAAATTAGAATTGAATCACATTTAAACAATTTTTAAAAATTCAGGTCTGAATATTATTCCAACAACTTCAAAAAATCAGATTTAAATATGATTCAAACAACTTTAAAAGTTTAGATTTTAATCATATTCAAACAACTTTTAAAATTCATATTTGAATCACATTTAAAAAATTTTTAAAATTCTGATTTGAATCAAAATTTAATTGTGTGATTAAAATTCTAATTAAACAATTTAATTAGACATAGGATGAGCGTTTAGATCATACAACAATTGCAAATTAACAACCAAATCTTGAGCCACCCATGGAAGCCAAAATTAGCGCACCAAAGATGGTGTTCTTCAAGCATACTGCCACATATCCATTGCAACCAGCAATGGATAAATCATCTCATGATCAAAACACACAATTAAATTATATAAACAAGAATCTAAATGGCAAATATAGTGTCTCTGATACCAATTGAAGGAGCAGAAGCATGAAAAACATAAGTTTATACCAATGAATTCAAAAATTTTCACCTAGGGTCACATGCATCATGCAAGATTTATTTTTATCTATTTGATTTCAATGATAAACAACATATTAAAACACTTTTAATATGTTTTTGGATTTGTATTTTCCATTTAAGATTTTACAATTAATTAGATTAATTTTACAACCCTAGATTTGATCAAGAACAAATACACTAACCTCTTGATGAACTGCAGTGTATTTGTGCCTTTCGGATGCGTCTTCAGGACACCAGATGTTGTCCCTCTAGCTTGTCCACACCAAGAACACCTATGACAGCCCTTGAAAAGCATTTTAAGAGATTAAAGATGTAAACAGGACATTAGAAATGATTTCTAGTATTTTTAATTCAAGAGATTGTTTGCTAATCTCTTGGAATAAATGAGAGATGAAGAAGAAGAGAGGGAGAAGAGCCTTTGGGTGGCGCCACAAAGAAAAGCAGCTACTGGTTGTGTTATTGTCTTTTCATAACAACACTTATATAGCTAGGTCAACACATTAAACCCTTGCCACATGTCACCCTCTGATTGGTTCTAGGTTTAATTGACCCAATCACATTGTGCCAAGTGTCAAACATATATTTAATCTTAATTTTAATCATCTTACATGATTAAAAAATATTTGGCAAGTTTATGTGCAGTGCCATGTGTCACCATCACATGGTGCCACATGTCACACTGTGAAATGACCTAAATGCCCATGTGTCTTAATTTTGAGTTCTCAACCCAAAATAATTATTTCTCTTCTTCTAATCAATTTATATCAAATATAAATTAATTAATTAATCTTTATTAATTAATTTCTCGTTAATTAAATTCATATTTAAACTCCTTAAATATAAATTTAACTTATACTATACATCCAGTAATCTATATTTAGTTTCAAGTCATGTTAGGGACTTTGCAATCTAATTGCAAACCAAACCTATTTAATTAATCAATTAAACTCTTCAATTAATTAATTAAATCATATTTAATTAGGTGATAACTTGTGCATGTGTGTGACTTACTAGGCTCATCACAAATTGGCAATGAGACATGATATCAACTCTTAATATCATCAGAACTCTTTCTTATCATAAATGTTTCTCGAAATCATTTTATGCACCTTATCGATCATGGTTAACACCTAGCACAGTATACCATGGCCACCCAATCAGTAATAAGGTTTACCTTAAATGAACCTATAATCATATGTTACCATGCACTAGAATCTCTCAGTTACAAAATCCCAATTCAAGCTGGAGTCATGGTTTATGTCAAACTCCATTTGCTATGAATATTATGTTCTCTTTTAATTCCAGTTCTTGATTAAAAAGATATTTTCATCAGAAACTCTTTTCTGATTAAATCTATCTGCCCTGGGTAGGAACTTGAAACATCAAGAACAATTAAAAGAACATAGGATTTTATCTCTATTTACTTAGAGGAATAGATTCCATCTTGATCAACACCTACCTCCATAAATAACTAGTAGGAGCCAACAGATGCCCATATACCCATACACAGTATAAGTATGAAAGCAGTATCAAACTCAAATCACCTATATACAAGATAATTGTGCTATCTCAGGTCTAAAGATTATATGCACTAATATGATTTATGACAATGCCTTGACAAGAGTAAACTCCATGTGCTTGTCATAAATGTCACTAGTTTGACCTACCTATCATGTATAAGTGCCTATCATGTTTGTTATATGGCATGAGACTCACCATTCCATCTTATTTACATCTCATATAAATAACTTGGGAACAAACATGATTATAATATTTCTGGATAAGTCATGTCCTTATTGTGAAGTATCCTCGATTGTGAACCTATTTATGATACTTTGTGCTAGAAATACTGTCACTCATATTCTTAACAACTTAAGAATATAATTTCTTACAAAATATCAGTGGACCTTTTCTATTACACATAAACATATAATGTAAATGGAAAAGTGAAAATGCCTTTTATTAATAAAACATGTACAAGATACATACTAAATGATATGCTCTAAGGCATACTACTAACAAAAAGATCATGAAATTTATAAACCAAATAAAACCACAGCCAAATGGTCTACATAAATCATAACTTTTCTAAGTGATAGTATCATACTACTTTTTTGTAAAATTCATAACTCATTAACCACAATAGGTACAAAAACCAATTGAAAAATGATTCGTAAGATTCTAAAATTAATTTTAGATGTAAGATTCACACAAAAATTATTAAGAAACAAGGGAGATACGAGCTTCACAATTCGGGTATACTGCAAATCAGATTTTGTAGTAATCCTAACTTCAAACAACCATAACTTATAAAATAGAAAAGCTTTTTCAGTGATTCTTGAGCCTAAAATTAATAGAATTTCATGAAGAATATGAATATAATTTTAATAAATTTTTTAGAGATTCAAAGAATAACAAAAAATAATAAAAATATGGGAGATAAAAAGCTAAATATATGCAGAGTTGTGTATTCCCTCAAATTTAACATGATTGCATGATCCACATGAACATGCAAGATAAATTAAAAGACAGAGCATAAAATTAAATATCATGTGGCATAGATCTTGAAAAGAAAATAACAAAAACCAACCTTCAAGAAATCTTACATGAAAATCTTCTTGAAGAAAAAAAAAAGAAATAAGAAAGAACTAAAAGAGTTTCTGAATATTGAAGGAGCGGAAGCATGAAAAACACAAGTGTATACCATTGAATTAAAAAATTTTCACCTAGGGTCACATGCATCATGCAATATTTATTTTTATCTATTTGATTTCAATGATAAACAACATATTAAAACACTTTAAATATGTTTTTGGATCTGTATTTGCTATTTAAGATTTTAAAATTAATCAGAATAATTTTAGAACCCTAGATAAGATCAAGAACAAATGCACTAACCTCTTGGTGCACTGTAGTGTATTTGTCCCTCTAGCTTGTCTACACCGAGAACATAGTATGGCAGCCCTTGAACAGCTTCTAAAACTTTTTTCTACTAATTAGAAAATAAAGTTTTTCCTTTTAAGAGATTAAAGATGTAAACAGGACACTAGAAACAATTTCTAGTATTTTCAATTCAAGAGATTGTTTGCTAATCTCTTGGAATAGATGAGAGAAGAAGATGAAGAGAAGGGAAACCTCTTGGGTGGTGGCACCAAAGAGAATAGCTACTGGTTGTATTTTTTCTCTTCATAACAACACTTATATAGGTCAACACATAAAAACCCTTGCCACATGTCACCCTCTAATTAGTTCTAGGTTTAATTGACCCAATCACATTGTGCCAAGTGTCAAACCTATATTTAATCTTAATTTTAATCATCTTACATGATTAAAAGACATTTGGCAAGCTTATGTGTAGTGCCATGTGTCACCAACTCATGGTGCCACATGTCACCCTGTAAAATGACCAAAATGCCCCTGCGTTTTAATTTTGAATTCTCAACCCAAAATAATTATTTCTCTTCTTCTAATTAATTTATATCAAATATTAATTAATTAATTAATTAATTTGTCATTAATTAAATTCATATTTAAACCCTTTAAATATAAATTTAACTTATACTATGCATCAAATAATCTAGATTTGGTTTCAAGTCATGCTAGGGACTTTGCAATCTAATTGCAAACCAAACCTATTTAATTAATTAATTAAACTCTTTAATTAATTAATTAATTAAATCATATCTAAAAAGGTGATAACTTGTGTATGTGTGTGACTTACTAGGCTCATCACTAATTAGCAATGAGATATGATATCAACTCTTAATATCATCAGAACTCTTTCTTACCATAAATGATTTCTCCAAATCATTTTATGCACCACATAGACCATGGTTAACACCTAGCATAGCAAGCCATGGCCACCCAATTAGTAATAAGGTTTGCCTTAAATGAACCTATAATCATATGTTACCATGCACTAGAATCTTTCTGTTACAAAATCCCAACTCAAGCTAGAGTCATGATTTATGCCAAACTCCATTTACTATGAATATTATGTTCTCTTTTAATTCCAGTTCTTGATTAAAAAGATTTTCTCATTAGAAACTCTTTCTGAGTAAATCTATATGTCTTGGTCAGGAACTTGAAACATCAAGAACAATTAAATGAACATAAGATTTTATCTCTATTTACTTAGAGGAACAGATTCCATCTTGATCAACACCTACCTCCATATATAACTAATAGGAGCCAACACATGCCCATATACCCATACACATTACAAGTATGAAAGCAGTATCAAACTCAAACCACCTATATACAAGATAACTATGCTATCGTAGATTTAAATATTATGTGCGCTGATATGATTTATGACAATGCATTGACAAGAGTAAACTCCATGTGCTTGTCATAAGTGTCACTAGTTCGGCCTACTTATCATGTACAAGTGCCTATAATGTTTGTTATATCCATGAGACTCACCATTCAATCTTATCTATATCTTATATAAATAACTTGGGAACAAATATGAATACAATCTTAACAAGTGTATTGGAACTGTTGACTCAATGGAAGGAACTACTGCAAGTTCTGTTGCGAACTTCTTTATCCAAATAACTTCCTTTGCAGCATCTGATGCAGCAATATACTCAGCCTTGGTAGTGGAATCTACAGTCATGCTCTGTTTGTAACTCTTCCAATTGACTGCACCTCCATTACAAATGAACACATACCTAGAGGTAGACTTTCTATCATCGATATCTGATTGGAAATTAGAATCAGTATAACCATCCAATTGCAAGTCTCCACCTCCATTGATAAAGAATAAATCCTTAGTTCTTCTCAAGTACTTATGGATATTTTTAACAGTTATCTAGTGTTCCAAACCTGGATTGGATTGATACCTACTAGTCAAACTAATAGCATATGTGATATCCGGCCTAGTACACAACATTGCATACATTAAACTTCAAATAGCCGAAGCATATGAAATCCTAGCCATTTTATCTCTTTATTCAGGTGTCTTTGGAGAAATCTTTTTAGAAAGGTGGATACCATGTCTCACTGGAAACAATCCTCTCTTGGAATCAAGCATGTTAAACCTTTTTAACACCTTTCCCAAGTATAGACTTTGGGATAAACCAATTATTTTTTTTGCTCTATCTTTATAGATGCAAATCCCAAGAATATAGGTTGCTTCCCCTAAGTCTTTTATGGAGAATGTATTTGACAACCATATCTTTACAGTTGTCAACATACCTGTGTCATTACCCATCAACAGTATATCATCCACATATAAGATAAGGAAAGTGATAGCACTGTCACTAACCTTCTTATATACACATGGTTTATCCTCATTTTTGATAAAACCAAATGATTTAATGGCTTCATCAAAACGGATGTTCCAACTCCTAGAAGCTTGCTTCAACCCATCAATGGATCGCTTTAGCTTGCATACCTTGGAACCATATTGGGATTCAAAACCCCTAGGTTGTTCCATGAAAATGTTTTCTTCAATGCATCCATTGAGAAAAGCTATTTTGACATCCATCTGCCAAATCTCATAACCATAGTATGCAGTTATTGCTAATAGAATCCTAATTAATTTAAGCATGGCAGCAGGCGAGAAAGACTCTTCATAGTCGATTCCTTGCCTTTGGTGAAACCCTTTCGCTACTAGCCTTGCCTTATAGGTCTCTACCTTTCCATCAGAACCAATTTTCTTCTTGAAAATCCATTTGTTCCCTATAGGTACAATACCTTCAGGTGGGTCAACAAGATCCCAATCTTGATTCTTATAAATGGAATCAATTTTGAATTTCATAGCATCAATCCATTTTGAAGAGTCTATATCTGATATAGCTTCTTCATAGGTAAGTGGATCATCCCCATGATCTACTTCTTCATGAGTAGACAACTCTTGTTCTTCTTCGTTAAGGAAACCATATCTCACTAGTGAGTGAGATACCCTGGTTGTACTACGAGGAATAGCTTTAGATGTTTCATCAATGGGTGTAGGTTGACTTGATGGATCTATATCCATCTAATCTATTGGTTGGCCAGAATTATCCAATTCTAACTCTATTTGCCTTCCTTTGCCTCCTTCTTGAACAAACTGTTGTTCAAGAAATGTAACATCTCTACTCACCACAACTTTTTGTGATGTAGGTAATAAAAATAATATCCAAAACTATCTTTTGGATATCCAACAAATCGACCCTTTTTTGATATGGTTTTCAATTTATCAGTGTTCATCTTTTTGATATAAGCTCGACAACCACAAATCTTAACATGCTTAAGACTTGGTTTTCTTCCATGCCATATCTCATAAGGTGTGGAAGAAACTGATTTTGATGGAATCCTATTCAGAATATAAAAAGCTGATTTAATGCAAATCCCCAAAAGGAGATTGGCATATCAGTATAGCTCATCATACTACGTAGCATATCCAATAGGGTATGATTTCTCCTTTCAGATACACCATTCAGCTGTGGTGTTCCTGGAGAAGTCAGCTGGGAAATAATGCCGTGTTTTCTTAGGTATTCATCAAATTTAGCACTCAAATATTCACCTCCACGATCTGATTGAAGAGCTTTAATACTCTTTCCTATTTGATTTTCTACTTCAGATTTAAATTCTTTGAACTTTTCAAAGGATTCATGTTTGTATTTCATCTAATACAAATACCCAAACCTTGATTTATCATCAATAAAGGTAATAAAATAATGAAAATAGCCTCTAGCCATTTCCTTAAATGGACCACATACATCACTATGTATTAGCTCCAAAATATTTTCAGCCCTTAGCCATTGTCCAACAAAGGGTGATCTAGTCATTTTGCCCTAAAGACAAGATTCACAAGTTGGAGTAGGCTCAGAGCCCAATGAGGATAGAATCCCCATTTTCTCTAGTTTTGCAGTTCTATCTTCTGCAATATGACATAACCTTAAGTGCCAAATATATTTTGAACTTGAGTTGGTTTTCACCATGGCATTGCATTCATTTAGATCACTTTCATTCATTTTGTGTTTGCCATTATTATCCAAATAATAAAGACCATCATTCATATAACCCGAACCAACATATTTATTTCCAAAATAAATATTGCAAACATCATCCATGAACTGAAATTCATAGTCATTTCTAGTCAAACTAGATATAGAAATGATGTTCTTAAAAGCATCAGGTACATATAAAATATTATCCAAACACAAAAAATGTCCAGACATGTAAAAAGATTTAGATCCTACGGCTAAAGCTTTAACAGTTGAGCCATTGCCAATCCATAGTCTAACATCTCGAGAATGCAAGCTGCTATTATTTGCTAGTTCCTGCATATCATTAGAAATGTGAGAACTAGCACCAGTATCTAAAACCCAACCTGTAGATGAACTATGAGTATCATCAGAATCTAAATAACAAGATATGGACATACCTTCTGAAGGTATATCCTTTTTGTCCTTCAGAGAAGTAAGATACTCTGGGCAGTTCCTTTTCCAGTGCCCATCCTTTGGCAGTGGAAACACTTTCCTTTATCTCCATCAGCTTTAGTCTTCCCTTTCTGTTTAGCTATTTTCTTGGAAGGACCAGGAATCTGAGATTTCTTTTTCTCATTAGCCTTCTTCTTGTTGGACATTCCAGTAGAAGAAGATGCAATCAAAGCTGCCTTTTTTCCTTTATTGCCCGGTATCTTCTTTTGGGCAATAACCAGCATGTTGAGTAAAACAGCTAAGGTGCATTCCTGTTTAGTCATATGGAAATTCATCACAAAATTCCCCAAAGACACAGGAAGGGACTGAAGGATCAAATCCGTCTGTAGTTGGAAATCCATGTTGAAGTGAAGATGTTCCAGCTGCTCAATCAGCCGAATCATCTTGTGGACATGATCCCCAACATTTTGTCCCTCAAACATCCTCATGCGGAACAGCTGTCTAGATATCTCATACCTAGCATTCCTATTGTGCTCACCGTACAACTCTTGTAGGTGAAGGAGGATCTCACTCGCATTCTGCATGTTCTCATACTGCTTCTGTAACTCATTACTCATGGAAGCACGAATGTAACACTTAGCTCTCATATCATGCTCCTTCCACTTGTCCAAAGTTTCATGTTCCTCTTGAGTGGCCTCTGGAGGTAAGGGACTAGGAACATTTGAATCTAGAACGTATCCTATATGTTCGATGTTCAGGACAAGTTTCAAATTTCTTAGCCAATCAGACAGATTAGGTCCTGTCAACCTATTGCGATCAAGTATGCTTACAACCATATTGGATGGTGGTGGTTGTTCTGTGCTCATTATTATCAGAAAATTAACTGTAGAAAATAACTAGATTAATTAGTAAATGTATCAAGTAATTAACAAAAAATGATTATGGTCTTTTAAACAAATTGTTCCTCCCACTAACTTAGCGAATCCTACAATTCCAAAGTAGAAAACGAAAATCCTAGTTGGTTGGATTTCTAGTGGTTGATTGAATTCTTATAATTCTGTTGATCATCTTTAGGTACATCTATTCTTGGTATTACAATAAATTATAAGTGAGCAACTCCTTGCCCATCACATGTGAAGTTCAATCCTTTACCTAGCCCCTAATGCTCAAAATCTCAGGTGCATCCATCATTGACTTATATTGCATTAGTTAGGTTGATCCCATTGAGCCAGTAATTATGCAAATAATTTTAATGTCCTCAGGTATATCCAATATTGGCCACCAAACTATTTACATATTTACAACATCTCATGCTTAACAATTATTCTTAAGAAAATCTCTTAAATTAATTGCATCTTATGCAACTATTTAAAATTTCTTAAAATAATTGCCCCAATAGAGGGCCTATGTTATAATTACTTTAATTATAGCATTTCCAACTTAATCATTTGTTTGGAAGATTTTATAGTCATCCTAATTACTATTAAGGTCTTACTTTGCACATTATCCATTTAGCATACATATATCATATAATTGCATACATTCCCATACATCTCATGCATTCATGGATAAGCAGTAAATATGGTATGATCATGGACATTCTAAGGGATTCAATTCTGAGCCACCAAAAATTGAATCAGGGCATTCCTAGGTGCATTTCATTCATTCATTTGACAAGAGTTGCTAAAGGAGTACATGATCAACACTTGATCTTGAATTCCTCCCACTGGTCCCACCAATGCTCTTGACCTCCATGAACTTACATAGTAATCCTTAGCATACCAAGGCGAATTTACAATAACTTAAATAAATGAAATTACAATGCAAAATTATTACAACCTTAACATTAAATTGAAGGAACAGAAGCATGAAAAATACAAGTTTATACCATTGAATCAAAAAATTTTCACCTAGGGTCACATGCATCATGCAAGATTTATTTTTATCTATTTGATTTCAATGATAAACAACATATTAAAACTCTTTTAATATGTTTTTGGATCTGTATTTGCCATTTAAGATTTTAAAATTAATCAGATTAATTTTAGAATCCTAGATTAAATCAAGAACAAAGATACTAACCTCTTGATGCACTGTAGTGTATTTGCGCCTTTGAGATGTGTCTTCAGGAAACCAGATGTTGTCCCCCTAACTTGTCCACACTAGGAACACCTATGGCAGCCCTTAAATAGCTTTTTCTATTATTTAGAAAGTCAAGTTCTACCTTTTAAGAGATTAAAGATGTAAATAGGACACTATAAATAATTTCTAGTATTTTTAATTCAAGAGATTGTTTGTTAATCTCTTGGAAAGATGAGAGAAGAAGATGAAGAAGAGAGAAACCTTCTTGGGTGGTGGCACCAAAGAAAGAGGCTACTAGTTATGTTATTTTCTTTTCATAAAAACACTTATATAGCTTGGTCAACACATTAAACCCTTGCCACATGTCACCCTCTGATTGGTTCTAGGTTTAATTGACCCAATCACATTGTGCCAAGTGTCAAACCTATATTTAATCTTAATTTTAATCATCTTACATGATTAAAAGACATTTGGCAAGCTTATGTGTAATGCCATGTGTCACCATCACATGGTGCCACATGTCATCCTGTGAAATGACCAAAATGCCCCTGTGTCTTAATTTTGAGTTCTTAACCCAAAATAATTATTTCTCTTCTTCTAATTAATTTATGTCAAATATAAATTAATTAATTAATCTCTATTAATTAATTTCTTATTAATTCAATTCATATTTAAACACTTTAAATATAAATTTAACTTATACTATACATCCAATAATCTATATTTGGTTTTAAGTCATGCTAGGGACTTTGCATTCTAATTGCAAACCAAACCTATTTAATTAATCAATTAAACTCTTTAATTAGTTAATTAAATCATATTTAATTAGGTGATAACTTGTGTATGTGTGTGACTTACTAGGCTCGTTACTAATTGGCAATGAGATATGATATCAACTGTTAATATCATCAGAACTCTTTCTTACCATAAATGATTTCTCTAAATCATTTTATGCACCACATAGACCATGGTTAACACCTAGCATAGCATGCCATGGCCACCTAATTAGTAATAAGGTTTACTTTAAATTAACCTATAATCATATGTTACCATGCACTAAAATCTCTCTATTACAAAATCCCAACTCAAGCTCGAGTCATGGTTTATGTCAAACTCTATTTTCTATGAATATTATGTTCTCTTTTAATTCCAGTTCTTGATTGAAAAGATTTTCTTATCAGAAACTCTTTTCTAATTAAATCTATCTGCCCTGGCTAGAAACTTCAAACATCAAGAATAATTAAATGAACATAGGATTTTATCTCTATTTACTTAAAGGAACAGATTCCACCTTGATCAACACCTACCTCCATATATAACTAGTAGGAGCCAACACATGCCCATATACCCATACACAGTACAAGTATGAAAGCAGTATCAAACTCAAACCACCTATATACAAGATAACTGTGCTATCTCAGGTCTAAAGATTATATGCACTAATATGATTTATGACAATGCATTGACAAGAGTAAACTCCATGTGCTTGTCATAAGTGTCACTGGTTCAGCCTACTTATCATGTATTAGTGCCTATCATGTTTGCTATATGGCATGAGACTCACCATTCCATCTTGTCTATATCTCATATAAATAACTTGGGAACAAACATGAATACAATCTTTCTGGATAAGTCATGACCTTATTATGAAGTATCCTCGATTGTGAACCTATTTGTGATACTTTGTACTAGAAATACTGTCACTCATATTCTTAACAACTTAAGAATAGAATTTCTAACAAACTATCAATGGACATTTTCTATTACATATAAATATCTTATATAAACGGAAAAGTGGAAATGCATTTTATTAATAAAAACATGTACAAGGTACATACTAAATAATATGCTCTAGGGCATACTACTAGCATACATGCCCAAAATAAATTAAAATAAATTAATTTAAATTACAATCCCAAAGAAACATAAAAGAATAAATCCAATTACATTGGTCTTTTATAGTCCATGATCATCCATCATGCATATCACTATTTAACAATTAAATAAAACATACATACTTAAATTAAATTGAATATCTCTTATTCAACTTAAAATTCCAAATTTGAATATGATTCAAAAAAAATTTAAAAATTCAGATTTGAATCAAATTCAAACAACTTAAAAAATTCATATTTGAATCACATTCAAACAATTTTTAAAATTTTGATTTAAATCAAAATTTAATTGTGTGATTAAAACAAAAAAATTAAACACTTTAATTAGTCATAGGATAGGCCTTAGATCATACAACAATTGCATAATTAAAAAGCCAAACCTTGCACTGCCCATGAAGGCACAAACCTTGCGCACCATGTTGGTGTTCTTTAAGCATGCCGCCACACATCCATTGCAACCAGCAATGGATAAATCATCTCATGATCAAAACACACAATTAAATCATATAATCAGCAATCTAAATGGCAAATATAGTGGCTCTGATACCAATTGAAGGAGCAGAAGCATGAAAAACATACCATTGAATTCAAAAATTTTCACCTATGGTCACATGCATCATGTAAGATTTATTTTTATCTATTTGATTTCAACGATAAACAACATATTAAAACACTTTTAATTTGTTTTTGGATCTGTATTTGTCATTTAAGATTTTAAAATTAATCAGATTAATTTTAGAACCCTAGATTAGATCAAGAACAAATACACTAACCTCTTGATGCACTGCAGTGCATTTGTGCCTTTTGGATACATCTTCAGGACACCAGATGTTGTCCCTCTAGCTTGTCCACACCAAGAACACCTATGGTAGCCCTTGAACAGCTTCTAAATTTCCTTTTAAGAGATTAAAGATGTAAATAGGACACTAGAAACAATTTATAGTATTTTCAATTCAAGAGATTGTTTGCTAATCTCTTGGAATAGATGAGAGAATAAGATGAAGAGAAGGGAAACCTCTTGGGTGGCGGCACCAAAGAGAATAGCAGCTGGTTATATTTTTTCTCGTCATAACAACACTTATATAGGTAGGTCAACACATAAAACCCTTGCCACATGTCACCCTCTGATTGGTTCTAAGTTTAATTGACCCAATCACATTGTGCCAAGTGCCAAACCTATATTTAATCCTAATTTTAATCATCTTACATGATTAAAAGACATTGGGTAAGCTTATGTGTAGTGCCATGTGTCACCATCATAGTGCCACATGTCACCCTGTGAAATGACCAAAATGCCCCTGTGTCTTAATTTTGAGTTCTCAAACCAAAATAATTATTTCTCTTCTTCTAATCAATTTATATCAAATATAAATAAATTAATTAATCTTTATTAATTAATTTCTCATTAATTAAATTCATATTTAAATACTTTAAATATAAATTTAACTTATACTATACATCCAATAATCTAGATTTAGTCAAGTCATGCTAGGGACTTTGCAATCTAATTGCAAACTAAACCTATTTTAATTAATTCAACTCTTTAATTAATTAATTAAATCATATCTACTTAGGTGATAACTTGTGTATGTGTGTGACTTACTAGGCTCATTACTAATTGGCAATGAGATATCATATCAACTCTTATTATCATCAGAACTATTTCTTACCATAAATGATTTCCCTAAACCATTTTATGCACCTCATAAACCATGGTTAACACCTAGCATAGCATGTCATGGCTACCCAATTAGTAACAAGGTTTACCTTAAGTGAACCTATAATCATATGTTACCATGCACTAGAATCTCTCTGTTACAAAATCCCAACTCAAGCTGAAGTCATGGTTTATGTCAAACTCCATTTGCTATGAATATTACGTTCTCTTTTAATTTTAGTTCTTGATTAAAAAGATTTTCTCATCAAAAACTCTTTCTGAATAAATTTATCTGTCCTAGCCAGGAACTTGAAACATCAAGTGCAATTAAATTAACATAGGATTTTATCTCTATTTACTTAGAGGAACAGATTCCATCTTGTGTAACACCCCTCTCCCGTCTACAGTGTAGCCGAGCAAAGCATGCTACACGGCGTGCCGGAGCACCTGATCTTGTCTTATTTCATTATAGTTCTAGATTTACTTGTTCAAAAACTTTATCTGAGGTTTAGGCTATTTTTACTTTTATCAAAATCTGACTAATTTGGAAAATTCAAAAATTTCAATGATAATCCAGCAGAGTGCTGGCAGTAATTTGGACTAACAGTTCTTCTGAACCTGCCAAAAACAATTTCAATATATACTCAAATTCACAACTCATAATCAGTCTTAAAATTTTTCATACTCAATCTCAATCAGAATCATCATGATCAGATACTTAACTCATATATCAAAATTCTTACATTTTATTATTTTGCATAATTTGCAACTAAGTACATTAATTTACCAAGTACAGAATATACAAATAAAATTACAGTTACTAATTCACATTACAATAATAGTAGTAATTATAATGTACATATTATAAAACATGCTTAAAATGAGCCCTATCTACATGCATTGCTGAGGAGGTGACAACCTTCAATTCTTCTTACACTTCTGCAGATCTGGACTCCAAAAATCTCAGTTGACAATCTACTGGTTTTACCTTCAGTACCTACGCGAGGAAGCAATTCCATCGCGCTAAGCATTTCTGCTTAGTGGTGCAATTGTATAACAAGAAATAATATATACAAATAAAGAAAAAAATAAATCATAATTCGGATACTCGATAATCAATTTAATTTGGTATGGTATTTCTAGTATCAACGATCTCATATACTAGTTTGTTCCTCTTTGGAAGTGCTTAGTTTATAACTTTTCAGTAATACTACCAGTATACAAATTATTCTAACTGTATTGTATTTCAAGTCTCTACAATTCTGCAATTTATATTTTTGTTATATTGCTTTTGCTAATTTCTTTTACTCATTCATTCAATACATAATTTAATTGTACTGAAATTTTGATTATACTTAACTTAACTTAGCTTCCCGAATTGAATAATGTTTTAAATGACTGCCCATATAGCCTATACACTGACCAGACTAGATAAACGGATATACTAGCACTGGGTACCTAGTACCTCGGGCCGTCACACCATCGGTCATAAAGTATCTCCCGGTGTGCAAACAGTATGGCTAAAAAGCCATATAATCAATCAGGCATTAAGCCGAGTATAATAACACAAACTGTATAGCCATAGGCTATTAAAATCATAGTATGGCATAATAAGCCATAAAACACAGTATGACATAAAGTCATTTACAGAATAGCTGTCAGAATCCTATTGGCATGCCAACCTATCCAAACTAGTCAACTAGGCAAATTAGGGCATATTACAAGATTAAATATTTATTTCTTTATTTCCAGGGTTTACTGGTCATTACACAATTCACTGGTCAATGAAAATATTGACCTTTTTATACATCATGGATAAGTAGATTCTAGTATCAACATGTCACAATTTGCATTTCAATATGCTACCAATATAGTGCAATTTACCATTTTTACAAGTTGGCATTCATTGCCAAATCACTTTAAGCATCATTTTATGTAATTACCAATTTTCAATTTTAGTGAGCTAGATTGATCTAGCGTGAAGTCCTATTTCCCTTGGTTTTTAGCTTTTGGTCAAAGAAGCAAAATTGTAGCTCTATGTCTTATTGCATGCGGGGCAAAATTTCAGGTCATTCCGAGTTGTATAGACCAAGATATGGTCAATTTACTAAAGCTGGACAGATTGCACCTTTAGTGCAAAATTTGGTAAATTTCTCAATTTTTGTGTGCTAGATTTGTCTAGCTTAAAGTCCTATTTCTCTTGGTACTATTCCCTTCAATTCATTTCATTAGTCAACCTATAATGTTGACCCTTGATGCACTCTATGTGAGTCAATTCTAATGTTACCAATATGTCACATTTTATAGCCCTTTAATGTTGGTATATGTTACCAATTTCATTTCTAAGTGTATTGCATTTTATTGCAATTTACCGGATTTCGGTGTACTATTTTCACCTAGCCGGACGACCTAGTTCCCTCGGTTTTTGGGTTTCGGTCCAAACTACAAACTTGAAGGTCTATGTCTTATGGAACGCAGGGCAAAATTTCAGGTCATTCTGAGTTATGTAGACCAAGTTATGGTCATTTTACTATTGCTGGTCAAAATGTATCAAAATTGGTCACTTTAGGTCAATTTAGGCCATTTTAGGTTCGGCCAGTTTTTGGACCCGAACTTGTGCAAGCTTTTTAACTTGCTTATGGTCATTTCTAGGCTTGGGTGTCCACATAATACTTGTAGATATAGGTCTTAACTATTCATGGTCAAAATTTCAGGTCAATTGCACCTGTTTTGAGTGAGTTATGGCCTAAACACTAACTGCTGCCCAAATGGTCAGTTTTCAGGCCTTAAATGCACTAATCCTGATTTGGTCACTTTTTAAGGTCAGTTTCTAGGCAGAATTTTGGCAACCTTTCTGCATGAAAGTTGGCGTATTTGGTGTCTAGTTTCACCCTCCATTGGCCTCATACCAATTGGGTTCACAGTTTGGCACTTACGGCCTAATTTAAGTGCTGCCTTCAATACACAACCTGCACAAAGTTCACACACTCCCAATTTAATGTTCCTTCTCCTCCTCATTACTACAATATTCAATCAACAACACTTCCATACACAATTCCAGCAACAATTCTGGGCAGAATGTTCAAGTGCTCAATGCACACAATTCATCATTAAGTTCAACATTCACTTCCACCAAAATTCAACATACTTCAATGTCAATATTACACATACACTTCAACATTTTCATACTTCAATGTCACTTACACTTGCTGCCCAAAATTTAACATTAGCATATACCATTAATAATCACATGTTCACACACAAATTCATGCTATTAGGGGCTGCCAAACATGACAGTTTGCTCAAGGCATCAAGGTTCCATTTCACACCCTTAATTTAAACACTACATGCATACTCTTAAATACAAACTTACTACAACTTTCATTTGAATTAATCAACCTTCATTTTCATTCATTAGAAGTAAAAATAACTCAAGCTCAACAAGGGTTCATGGCTGCCCAAAATGAAGCAACATCACAAATCTCCAATAATTGTTTTAAACCATAATTTAAATTTCTCAATTTCAATCAATTCAAGTGCTATCACTTCCCATATATATACCCATATCAAACATCATCTTTAAACTCATCTACATCATTTAAACACATCAAAATCCCATGAATGTCTTGGCTGCCAAAATGAAGGGCTCACCAAATAGACATTAATTTACTCAATTTCTTCACAAATCAACTCACCCAAAGCTCAAAACAAGATCTAATGAAAGAAAATGGGGAGATTAAGCACTAACCTCATCTTAGGCTTGATTAAAATTCACCAAAACTCCTCTTTCCTACTTCCTACATGCTGCCCATGATGTGTAGAACAAGTTTAATGAAGGACACTTGAAGAAATGATGGCTTGATTAATGGTGCATGAAGGCTTGTATATGGGCATCCATGGATGAAGCTTGGAGAACTTGAATTCGGCCATGGGTGTTTGGATAAAGAAATGGAAGGTTTTTGGGTCATGAATTCTGTCCACTTAAGTATTTATACCCTCCACTAATGTAGATTAATGAATATAATATTTACCACTCACTTTAGGTTAATATTAGAATAATTAAACTTACGGTTATTTTAATCATGTCCCCATAATTTCTTTTAATTACATTATGTATAAAACTTCTTATTTTCATGACATTTTCAAATTTTAATACTACTTATTTTTCATGGATATTTAGGTCAAAGATCAACTCTAGTTGTCAATTGACCAAAATGCCCCTCTTTGAGTCAAGTTCGAACTTTTCAGAATAATCGATTTACTCCTCAGATCGCGATTTCTTTAATTTTTATTTTTCGTTTATACTAACTTTCTAATTTTTCTTTGACATTTTCTAAGTGTAATATCATTTATTTTTAATGGAGATTGAGGTCAAAAGGCAACACTATGTGTCAAATGACCAAAATACCCCACTTCGGCTTATATTCCCGATTTTTCGGTAATACCGATTTTTGTCTGTTTCTCGATTTTCATTTTTCTTTGTACTAATTTATTAATTTTTCTTTAATAATTCTAGTGTCAATTAAATTTCAATAAATCTTTATTTATGTCTCAAAATTAAATTCCGAGAGTTCTCTACGGTCCTGGGGTCGGCAATGGCCTTCCCGGTGCAGTCACCCATCGCTGTGGTGCCGGCTCGTTTAACTTAGCTTCATTTTCTCTCTTTCATTTTTGTTTGATTTTTCTTGTATTTTCTTTTTATTTATTTCATCATTATATGTCTGTTCACTATCACCGAAGTGTAGTTCTAGACATTCTGACTTGCCTGGACTGTTATTTAGCTACTAGAGCAACAGAACGTACAAAACGCATACAGTGGGGATGTTACAACTCTTCCCCTCTAAATAAAAATTTTGTCCTCGAAATTTGCCGGATGTGAAGGGCTGAGGGAACTGTTGTCTCCTCGCTCTCTAATGTTGCCTCTCGTGGTGGTGTCTCCATAGGATTTTCACTAGTGGAATTGTCTTATTTCTGAGCTCTTTTACCTCTCGTGCCAAGATTTTAATTGGTTCTTCTTCATATGTTAGGTCAGGTTGTACCACAATTTCTTCTCCTGAGATGACATGTGAAGGATCTGATCTGTATCTTCTGAGTGTCGAGACATGGAACAGATTATGTATCTTGTCCAGCTCAGGTGGTAAGGCTAATCTGTAGGCTACTGGTCCCACATGTTCACTAACTTCATATGGGCCAATAAACCTAGGGCTTAATTTTCCCTTTTTCCTGAATCTCAACACTTTCTTCCACGGTGATACTTTGAGAAATACTTTCTCGCCAACTTCATACTCAATGTCCTTTCTTTTCAAGTCAGCATAAGATTTTTGTCAGTCTGAGGCAACTTTCAAATTGGCCTTCATCAGTTTCACCTTTTCCTCTGACTGTTTTATCAGGTCTGGCCCCACTAGCTTATCTTCACCCAATTCAGTCCAACATATAGGTGTTCTGTAACACCCTCCCGGTAGCAACTCCGTACATTCTACTGTTCCGGTGACCAGTGTCGGTCCGGACTGCTAGAACATCCGGAAAAATATTTAAACTAAAGTGAGGGACCATAATTTACTCAAATATTGATAAGAAAAATTTAGTAAAAATTTTAGAATTAAAATACAACCAAATTAAACGAGCCGGTGCCCTAGCGATGGGTAACCCAGAGGGAAGTTGCGGTTCTCGCAACTAGGAGCCTAGACCCGAGGGAAAAATTATAAAATAATTTTTGGGACTCCAGAGAAGGGTTATTGAGGTTCTCATGGCATTAGAATGCCAAGAAAATACCTAGAAAAAAATTTTCAATCGGTACAGGCAATTTTGACCCGTTAAGCCAAACGGAGGGCATTTTGGTCATTTCGCCTTCAGAGGTGATTTTTGGCTGACTTGGCCAGTTGAGTAAATAAATATTGTGACATAAAATATGAATTAATGTTGATGAAAAATTTATTAAAAATGATAAAAAAAATAAGAAAACAAAAGTAAAAAGAAAAGTAAGTAAATGGGAATTGTGACATCATAATGATGTCATTTAAAAATGGTCCACCAATCACCATATAACAAATACACTTAAAACAAACTAAAGAGGCTGAAAATAAAAGAAAATTTTCATCTTCTTCCTTTGGACCCAAACCAGCCGAAACCCTCCTTCCTCCTCCCTCCATTGATTTTCAACCAAAGCTCAAGTTCTCTCCTCATTTCACCATAAATTTTCCTACTCCATTCACTAAAACTTATCCCCACATCACAAGGTAACTCTAGGCAGCCACAAAGAGGAGAAATTCTAGAGTTTTCACAAGCTCAATAAGTTGAGCAAAGAGGTTAGTGCTTTATTTCCTCTCTCATTCTTTTAATCTTTGTTAGAGCATCAAATTAAGTTAAGAAATTGTAATAATTTGAAGTAAATTATATATGTTAGAGTATCTTCAATTTTCGGCAGCCCTAAGGAAGGAATGATTTTGATTGTTTGATGGACTTAGAGTAAACTAGAGCTTATGTTTAAAGTGTATACATATATATATACAAAGAATAAAAGAGTTAACTAAGGAAATTTGTGAAAACTTTGAAATTGAGCTAGGGTTTAGGAGTGAAAATTTGACTTTGCTTATAAAATTGTTAAAGAACATTCTAATGGTCAATTAGTGACCATTTGAGGTAAGTTGACCATAAATTGGACTGAAATAGGGCATGGCAAAGTGAAATAGTAGGCTGCCTAGGGACAGCAGCAAGGGTGGCCGTTATTCCAGCCCACTTAGACAGCCATAACTTTTGCTGTATAGATCCAATTGGTGTTTGGCAAATTGGACATGAAACTAGACTTATAATGGCACATTTTTGCTGAAGAAACCATGCCCAAAAGACCAAAGCAAGAGGACCAAAAGTTGGCCCCAATCCGGATACCCTGAAACAGCACCTGCAGAAATGACCAAATGAACAATAACTGTTCATTTGTCCATAACTCACTGTAGATATGGTCAATTGACCTGAAAGTTTTACAGAAACAAGTTAAGACATAGACAAACAACTTTCATGAAGAAACCTACCCCAAATTATGAGCAGAACCTAACCCAAATGGCAGTCACAATCACTGTTCATGGTACTACAGATTTGGTAACTCTGCAGTTTTGGCAATCCGGCCAGCTATGGTTTTTGGACCATATCTGGAGCTACAAAACTCCAAATGGAGTGATTCAAAAAAGGAAATTCAACTAGACAAAATAAGGAACAACTTTCATGTTTGCTATTTCTTCAAATTCCCACTGCAACAGTGCTTAATGAAACAGTAAACTTAGGCTTCGAAAACTGAAATTTCTGCCCTCTTGGTTTTAAGTTAGAAATGGTAATGGTGACCAATTCCAACAAGTTTTAAATGGAAAATGTGGTATGTTGGGAGTGCCAAAACCAATGTACCTAATTTCTACCTAAAAGTCAACATTTTTGTTGACCAAAGAGGTGAATAGTGACACCGAAACTTGAAATTCAAAGATTGAAGAATTTTAAAGTATCAAATGCCCTAGTATACCTAACAAGATTGGTTTGGATAGTTTGGCATGCCAATAGGGTTCGATTAGCGATCGCACATGGCAATATGCCATTCTCGTGATTTTATGGCTTTTAGCCATTCGACCTTGTATTGAGATTTGGCCTTGTGCTCGATGTATTTACACTTGTTAGTCGCTCATGCACACCGGGAGATGCATATGTAACCGATGGTGTGACGGCCCTAGGTACTAGATACCCAGTGCCAGTTTACCCGTTATCCAGTCCAGTCGTTCAGTATAGGTTACTTAGGCAATCAAATGAATGAAAGTGAACAAAATTAATGAATATAATGGATATACCAATACCAAACAAATAAAACATATACATTCACTACATATTCATTTTCTGCTATTTTCTTTTATTTTATTATTGCACCACTAAGCATTATTGCTTAGCGCATTGCTTTTGCCACGCGTAGATGCTGGAGATACAGATCGTGAGCCCAGTAGACCGCAGACTTGGTGAGTTCATCCTGCAGTTCTGCACAGTGTCCGTGTCACCTCAACTTCTGCAGTGCATTGGTAGGACACTAGGTGTCATTTTGGCATTCTGTAATTAATTTTGATTTTCTCATATGTAATTAAACTTGTGTAATGTATATTGATGTTCATGTAAATTATGAAAATTGTATTTGTGAATGGAAAAGTAAATATCTATTTGTGATTTATACTTGATCATCACATGTAATGGATGATTGAGAACTGAAATTGAGAAATGTTGTTGAGATCTTGATATTGAGACTTTGTTGATGAATTGAAGTTGGGATTGTTTGGAAATTATTTGGAAGTGTTTTTAACAGGTTTCGAAGAACTGTTTTCTCCATTTTTAGCCGGTATTCTGCCGGATTTTCTATAAAATTTACGGAACCTCAAATAAATTATAATTTCAAAAAATGAACTATATTTCACAAACTATATTCAAAACTATGACAAAAAAATTAATTAAGGTAAAATAGAGTGTGCCGGTACACCGTGTGACATAACTTACTCGGATACACTGTAACCGGGTAAGGGGCGTCACATTTAGTGGTATCAGAGCACGGTTTAGGCGTTTCTGGGCCTAGATTGAGTCCATACCATGCATTGCATTTGTAAGAGTCGAGGTGACACTATTGCAGATCTGTTTGTCTTTCTTATTTTGAATAGGATATGGACCCTACATCTCAGAGGGCAGTTGAGGAGGAAGTGGAGAGTCATGCTCCACCTGCAGCAGCTGAGACTGGGGGTATGGGAGAACCTGCTCTGCCAGCTCAAGCAGAGCTCGCCAGCCTCCACAGGCCATGTTTCAAAGAAATGGCCGAATTTTTCAGACAAATGGTCGGGTAATGCAAAGACTACCACCACCACCACCACAAACAGAAATCACACCTGGAAAGATTAAGAAAATTTGGAGCAGTGGACTTCTTTGGCAAGAGAGAAGATGATTCTATTGCAGCCGAGAATTGGTTGAACAGAACAGGCAGAGTCTTAAAATAACTCCACTGCACCCCAGAGCAAAACTTGGAAGCTGCCATATCTCTATTGCAAGATGATGCTTACGAATGGTGGGACACGGTATCCAGTGAAGTGCAGCCAGAAGCTATAACTTGGGACTTCTTCCTCTCCGAATTTAAGAAGAAATATGTGGGTACTGTATACCTAGAAGAGAGAAGAAGGGAATTCATTAACCTGAGGCAGAGACAGTTGTCAGTGGCCGAGTATGAGAAGGAATTTGTCCGATTGAGCCGCTATGGAAGGGAGATAGTCCCTAATGAAGCTGAAAGGTGCAAGAGATTCGAAGAGGGACTAAATGACAACATAAAGATCATGATCACTGCCTTGGGAATTACCGACTTCACTAAGTTAGTGGAAGCTGCTATAAAGGTTGAAAAAGTAAGAATCAGTGAGCAGACTAGAAGGGAAAGACGGTAGAAGAGGGGCCCAGGTCAGTCTAGTTCAGCTCCTGCATCTGGGAAGAGGTTCAAGGGTCCATCTGCACAGAGTTCAGGTCAGCCATTAGCTCAGGGTCAGTCTCAGGGGCCCAGGCCACAGTTTACCACTAGGAGAGGTCAGTCCACACCATCAGTGGGCAGCTCTCTAGGGATAGGGTTTAGGGGACCAGCCCCAGCATCTTCTGCATGTCTACACTGTCTGAAATGGCACAAGGGGGAATGTTGGAGAGTAACTGGTGCCTGCTTAAGATGTGGGTCGACAGAGCATCAGCTGAGGAACTGCCTACGCAAAACTACTATAGCTGCTCCAACACAAGCGCATGCACTCGCTCCGCACTACGAGGGGTAGAAAATCTGCAAGTCCGAGGTCAGAGGACCATCACAGAGGCCTGCATCTGAGCCAGCAGAGAGGCCTGATAGCTGACCACCTACAAGAGCTTATGCTATTAGAGCTCAGGAGGAGCAAGATGCCCCGGACGTCATCAGGGGTACGTTCTCCCTCTACAATACACCTGTGCATGCATTGGTGGATCCAGGATCCACTCATTCATATATCTGCATCAACCTACCCGTAGAAAGGGGGATACTAGTAGGGGAGAGTGACCAAGACATTCTTGTCACTAATCCATTGGGCCACAGTGTAGTGGTGAACAAAGTATACAAGGGTTGCCCGTTAAGGATTCAGGGGTATGAATTCTTGGCAGACCTGATTGAGTTGCCCTTCCACGAGTTTGACGTGATTTTGGGAATGGATTGGTTGTCACGTCATCAGGCAATTGTTGATTGCAAATTGAAGAGAATTTCTTTGAACACCCCTGAGGGTAATGAGATCATTGTTGTGGGGGAAAGGACAAATTTCTTGTCCAATGTCATCTCAGCCACAGTTGCAAGAAGAATGATGAGAAAAGGCTGTGAAGCCTACCTAGCACATGTGGTGGATACTAGGCAGGCTAAGCCAAACCTGAGTGATATACCCACAGTAAGAGACTTCCCAGAGGTATTTCCTGAAGAGTTGCATGGTTTGCCACCAGAAAGGGAAGTTGAATTCGCTATTGAGACACTGCCGGGTACAACACCCATTTCCATTGCTCCTTATAGGATGGCACCCACGGAATTGAGGGAGTTGAAAACTCAGTTGCAAGAGTTACTTGATAAGGGGTTCATACGCCCCAGTGTGTCACCATGGGGAGCTCCAGTGCTGTTTGTGAAAAAGAAGGATGGGACTTTGAGGCTATGTATCGATTACCGGCAGTTGAACAAAGTGACTGTGAAGAACAAATATCCGTTGCCTAGAATTGATGATCTGTTTGATTAGTTGAAAGGAGCAGGAGTATTTTCTAAGATTGATCTCAGATCAGGGTATCATCAGTTGAGGGTGAAGGATGTAGATGTGCCCAAGACTGCATTCAGGACCCGGTATGGGCATTATGAATTTCTGGTGATGCCCTTTGGCCTAACAAATGCACCAGCGGCATTCATGGACCTTATGAACCGTATCTTTCATCCATACCTAGATCAGTTCGTAGTGGTCTTTATTGATGATATTTTGGTGTATTCCAAGACCAGTGAAGAACATGATGAGCATTTGAGAATTGTTCTGCAAACCCTGAGAGAAAAGAAGCTGTATGCTAAGTTGTCCAAGTGTGACTTTTGGTTGAATGAGATTGCGTTCCTTGGACACATAGTGTCAGCTGATGGGATTAGGGTGGATCCCAAGAAAATAGAAGCAGTGATGGAATGGAAGCCTCCCAGAAACACAACTGAGGTCAGAAGCTTCTTGGGGCTAGCTGGGTATTACAAGAGATTTGTGAAGGGATTTTCCTTAATAGCTACTCCAATGACCAAGTTGTTACACAAGAATGTCAAATTTGACTGGAATGACAAGTGTCAGACCAGTTTTGAGAAGTTGAAGGCTATGTTGACAGAGGCACCAGTGTTAACACACAAGGTCGTGAAAGGACTTCGTGGTCTACAGTGATGCTTCTCATAATGGGTTAGGGTGTGTATTGATGCAAGAGGGGAAGGTGGTCGCTTATGCTTCCAGGTAGCTAAGGCCACATGAACAGAATTACCCTACCAATGATCTAGAGCTTGCAGCAATTATCTTCGCACTGAAGATATGGAGGCATTACTTGTATGGTGAAAAGTGCTACATTTACACGGACCACAAAAGCCTGAAATACTTGCCAACCCAGAAGGAGCTCAACCTTAGACAGAGGCGATGGATTGAGTTCCTGAAGGACTATGATTGTGTAATTGATTACCATCCTGGGAAGGCAAATGTAGTTACTGATGCTTTGAGCAGAAAGTCCATGACAGCTTTGAGATCATTGAATGCCCGTCTATCTTTGATTCGAGATGGAGCTATTTTGGTTGAGTTGCAAGTGAAGCCAAATCTGCTACAGCATAATTTAGATGGGCAAAAAGCAGATGAAAAGTTAATGGCTATTATGAGCACAATCTCAGTGGGAAAAGCAACTGACTATGGGGTGAAAGCATATGGGTGTCTGTATTACAAAGGAAGACTGTGTGTACCAGTTAATGGGGAATTGAAGGCCAGTATTCTGAAAGAGGCACAAACCAGTGTATATGCTATGCACCCAGGAAGTACAAAGATGTATCATGATCTGAAGCTTCAGTATTGGTGGCCTGGTATGAAGAAAGATATAGCTGACTATGTGACTAAATGCTTGACATGTCAGCAAGTCAAGGCAAAACATCAAGTTCCATCAGGTTTGCTACAGCCTATACGCATACCTGAATGGAAATGGGATCGGGTCACCATGGATTTTGTAAGTGGTCTACCTCTCACCCAGAAGAAACATGATGCAGCATGGGTGATAGTGGATAGATTGATGAAGTCAGCACACTTTCTGCCAGTTAGGACTGACTATTCACTGGAGAAGTTAGCAGAATTGTATATCAGTGAGATAGTTAGACTGCATGGAATTCCACTTTCCATCATATCTGATCGAGACCCAAGGTTTACATCGAGATTTTGGAAGAAGTTTCATGAGTCCTTGGGTACACAACTCCACTTCAGCACAGCTTTCCATCCTCAGACAGATGGGCAATCAGAAAGAGTAATCCAGGTAAACAAGTGAAACCAATTAGATAAATACACATATTGAACTGAAATGACAATAATAACATGAAATATATGTCAGGTCCTTGAGGATATGCTGAGGAGTTGTGTCATTGAGTTTGAGGGAAGTTGGGATAGGTACCTCCCACTGGTAGAATTTGCATACAACAATAGCTACCAAGCTAGCATCCAAATGGCCCCGTATGAAGCACTGTATGGGAGAAAATGTAGAACTCCAGTGTGCTGGACTGAATTGGGCGAAGACAAACTGGTAGGGCCAGACCTGGTGAA
Organism: Hevea brasiliensis; assembly: GCF_030052815.1. NCBI lineage: Eukaryota > Viridiplantae > Streptophyta > Magnoliopsida > Malpighiales > Euphorbiaceae > Hevea > Hevea brasiliensis. The sequence continues at coordinate 35,786,422 of NC_079497.1, read as the reverse complement.
ACAGACTGAGGAGAAAGTAAAGCTAATCAAAGCCAATCTGAAGGTTGCCTCAGATAGATAGAAATCCTATGCCGACCTGAAGAGAAAAGAAATAGAATGCATAGTTGGCGACAAAGTGTTCCTCAAGGTGTCACCGTGGAAGAAGGTATTGAGGTTTGGAAGGAAAGGTAAGTTAAGCCCTAGGTTCATTGGCCCATATGAAGTCATTGAACGTGTGGGTCCAGTGGCCTATAGGCTAGCTTTACTCCGTGAGTGGACAAGATCCACAATGTGTTCCACGTGTCCATGCTCGTAAGATACCGCTCGGATCCTTCACATGTCATCTCCAGGGAAGAAATTGAAATACAAATGATTTGACATATGAAGAAGAACCTCTACGGATCCTGGCTCGGGAAGTGAAAGAGTTGAGAAATAAGCAGATTCCACTGGTGAAAGTGCTTTGGAGGCACCACAACACCGAGGAGACAACTTGGGAAAGTGAAGAGACGATGAGGCAACAGTTCCCTCAACTGTTTGCATCAGGTAAATTTCGAGGACGAAATTTAAATTAGAGGGGAAGAGTTGTAACACCCTCCCGGTAGCAACTCCGTACATTCTACTGTTCCGGTGACCAGTGTCGGTCCGGACAGTTAGAACGTCCAGAAAAATATTTAAACTAAAGTGAGGGACCATAATTAACTCAAATATTGATAAGAAAAATTTAGTAAAAATTTTAGAATTAAAATACAACCAAATTAAACGAGCCGGTGCCCTAGTGATGGGTAACCCAGAGGGAAGCTGCGGTTCTCGCAACTAGGAACCCTAGACCCCGGAAAAAATTATAAAATAATTTTTGGGACTCCAGAGAAGGGTTATTGAGGTTTCCATGGTATTAGAATGCCAAGAAAATACCTAGAAAAAATTTTTCAATCGGTACAGACAATTTTGACCCGTTAAGCTAAACGGAGGGCATTTTGGTCATTTCGCCTTCAGAGGTGATTTTTGGCCGACTTGGCCAGTTGAGTAAATAAATATTGTGACATAAAATATGAATTAATGTTGATGAAAAATTTATTAAAAATGAGAAATGAAAATAAGAAAACAAAAGTAAAAAGAAAAGTAAGTAAATGGGAATTGTGACATCATAATGATGTCATTTAAAAATGGTCCACCAATCACCATATAACAAATACACTTAAAACAAACTAAAGAGGCTGAAAATAAAAGAAAATTTTCATCTTCTTCCTTTGGACCCAAACCAGCCGAAACCCTCCTTCCTCCTCCCTCCATTGATTTTCAACCAAAGCTCAAGTTCTCTCCTCATTTCACCATAAATTTTCCTACTCCATTCACTAAAACTTATCCCCACATCACAAGGTAACTCTAGGCAGCCACAAAGAGGAGAAATTCTAGAGTTTTCACAAGCTCAATAAGTTGAGCAAAGAGGTTAGTGCTTTATTTCCTCTCTCATTCTTTTAATCTTTGTTAGAGCATCAAATTAAGTTAAGAAATTATAATAATTTGAAGTAAATTATATATGTTAGAGTATCTTCAATTTTCGGCAGCCCTAAGGAAGGAATGATTTTGATTGTTTGATGGACTTAGAGTAAACTAGAGCTTATGTTTAAAGTGTATACATATATATATACAAAGAATAAAAGAGTTAACTAAGGAAATTTGTGAAAACTTTGAAATTGAGCTAGGGTTTAGGAGTGAAAATTTGACTTTGCTTATAAAATTGTTAAAGAACATTCTAATGGTCAATTAGTGACCATTTGAGGTAAGTTGACCATAAATTGGACTAAAATATGGCATGGCAAAGTGAAATGGTAGGCTGCGTAGGGACAGCAGCAAGGGTGGCTGTGATTCCAGCCCACTTAGACAGCCATAACTTTGGCTGTGTAGATCCAATTGATGTTTGGCCAATTGTACATGAAACTAGACTTATAATGGCACATTTTTGCTGAAGAAATCATGCCCAAAAGACCAAAGCAAGAGGACCAAAAGTTGGCCCCAATCCGGATACCCTGCAACAGCACCTGCAGAAATGACCAAATGAATAGTAACTGTTCATTAGGCCATAACTCACTGTAGATATGGTCAATTGACCTGAAATGTTTACAGCAAAAGTTAAGACATAGAAAAACAACTTTCATGAAGAAACCTACCCCAAATTATGACCAGAACCTAACCCAAATGGCGATCCACGATCCTTGCTCATGGTACTGTAGATTTGGTAACTCTGCAATTTTGGCAATCCGGCCAGCTATAGTTTTTGGACTATATCTGGAGCTACAAAACTCCAAATGGAGTGATTCAAAAAAGGAAATTCAACTAGACAAAATAAGGAACAACTTTCATGTTTGTCATTTCTTCAAATTCCCACTGCAACAGTGCTTAATGGAACAGTAAACTTAGGCTTCAAAAATTGAAATTTCTGCCCTTTTGGTTTTAAGTTAGAAATGGTAATGGTGACCAATTCCAACAAGTTTTAAATGCAAAATGTGGTATGTTGGGAGTGTCAAAACCAATGTACCTAATTTCTACCTAAAAGTCAACATTTTTGTTGACCAAAGAGGTGAATAGTGACACCGACACTTGAAATTCAAAGATTGAAGAATTTTAAAGTATCAAATGCCCTAGTATACCTAACAAGATTCGTTTGGATAGTTTGGCATGCAAATAGGGTTCAGTTAGCAGTACTGCACATGGCAATATGCCATTCTGTGATTTTAAGGCTTTTAGCCATTCTGACCTTGTATTGAGATTTGGCCTTGTGCCTGATGTATTTACAACTTGTTAGCTATTCTGTTGCACACCGGGAGATGCATATGTGACCGATGGTGTGACGGCCCGAGGTACTAGATACCCAGTGCCACTTTACCCGTTATCCAGTCCAGTCGTTCAGTATAGGTTACTTGGGCAACCAAATGAATGAAAGTGAACAAAATTAATGAATATAATGGATATACCAATACCAAACAAATAAAACATTTACATTCACTACATATTCATTTTCTGCTATTTTCTTTTATTTTATTATTGCACCACTAAGCATTATTGCTTAGCGCGTTGCTTTTGCCACGCGTAGGTACTGGAGATACAGATCGTGAGCCCAGTAGACCGCAGACTGGGTGAGTTCATCCTGCAGTTCTGCACAGTGTCCGTGTCACCTCAACTTCTGCAGTGCATTGGTAGGACACTAGGTGTCATTTTGGCATTCTGTAATTAATTTTGATTTTCTCATACGTAATGTATATTGATGTTCATGTAAATTATGAAAATTGTATTTGTGAATGGAAAAGTAAATATCTATTTGTGATTTATACTTGATCATCACATGTGATGGATGATTGAGAACTGAAATTGAGAAATGTTGTTGAGATCTTGATATTGAGACTTTATTGATGAATTGATGTTGGGATTGTTTGGAAATTATTTGGAAGTGTTTTTAACAGGTTCCGAAGAACTGTTTTCTCCATTTTTAGCCGGTATTCTGCCGGATTTTCTATAAAATTTCCGGAATCTCAATTAAATTATAATTTTAATAAATGAACTATATTTCACAAACTATATTCAAAACTATGACAAAAAAATTAATTAAGGTAAAATAGAGTGTGCCGGTACACCGTGTGACATAACTTACTCGGATACACTGTAGCCGGGTAAGGGGTGTCACATGTTCTGCATTTTCTCCCATACAAGTGCTTCATAGGGTGCCATTTGTATGCTAGCTTGATAGCTATTATTGTATGCAAATTCTGCCAGTGGAAGGTATCTGTCCGAACATCCCTGAAACTCAATAACACAACTTCTCAGCATATCCTCGAGGACCTATCACACATATTCAGTTATTACTATCATTATTATCAGTTTATTGTTTGCAATAACTCAGTGAGTTTCAAAATTTACCTGGATTATTCTTTCTGACTGTCCATCCGTTTGAGGATGAAAAGCCGTACTAAAATGGAGTTGTGTGCCCAAGGATTCTTGTAATTTCTTCCAAAATCTAGATGTAAACCTCGAGTCTCTATCAGATATAATGGAAAGTGGAATTCCATGTAGTCTAACTATCTCACTGATGTACAATTCTGCTAGCTTTTCCAGTGAGTAGTCAATTCTGATTGGCAGAAAATGTGCTGATTTGGTCAACCTATTCACAATCACCCATACTGCATCATGCTTCTTCTGAGTGAGAGGTAGACCACTGACAAAGTCCATAGTGACTTGGTCCCATTTCCATTCAGGTATGTTTATGAGCTGTAATAAACCTGATGGAACTTGATGTTCTGCTTTGACTTGCTGACACGTCAAGCATCTAGTTACATAGTCAACTATGTCCTTCTTTATACCTGGCCACCAGTATCGGAGTTTCATGTCATGGTACATTTTTGTGCTTCCTGGGTGCATAGCATACACACTGTTATGTGCTTCTTTCAGAATACTGGTTTTCAACTCTTTATCATTTGGTGCACATACTCTTTCTTTATAGTACAAGCACTCATTTTCTTTTACTTCATATTCAGTTTCCTTCCCCTCAATGATTTTGCCCATAACAGCCATTAATTTCCCATCTGTCTTCTGCCCATCCTATATCTGTTGTAACAGATTCGGCTTCACTTGCAACTCAGCCAAACTAACTCCTCAATGGAAGGTATCTATTCTTGCTTCCGAAGAGAGCATCAATATAATTTCTAAATGTTTTCTCAAATACCTACATCATTCCTTTCTGTCAAAAATATTTAAATACTGATAAGACTCCATATCGATGTCCAGATATCTTCATCGTCAAGGTGTTCTTTCTAATTCATAGCAATACTGAATTTTCTAAGCTCATAGCAATTTTTGTGGTAATGGTAGTCCACATTAGGGTAACCGAGTCACTTACTCTAGCTACCTTAGAAGTGTAGTCTTTCGATAGGCTAGTTCTGAAGTTTTAAATTTTTTACTAGAATTTTCACATTTATTTCCCATAATAGTACTCTATTCAGGCGTAACTATATCAAACTATAGATTACTTACAAATATTCTTAGTTTATTTTACCACGAGGAAGCACGTAGCTTTACATAATAATCCCATGTTGATACTGTAATCTACAGCTTATAATACAAACATCAAGAATATTACATAGTCACTACATTATAACCTCATGAACAAGGTTTTCTACTTCTTTTTCTAATGCCCTCTGCAACTCTGAGTCAATACCTTAACTTTGAAGAATCAAAAGTAAACAGATTTGCATAGTGTCACCTCGACTCTTATGAATGCAATGCATGTATGCACACTAGTTCTTTCAACTTATCTTTGCCTAGGAACGCCTAAACTGTGCTCTGATACCACTAAATGTAACACCCCTCACCCGTCTACAGTGTAGCTGAGCAAGGCGTGCTACACGGCGTGCCGGAGCACCTGATCTTGTCTTATTTCATTATAGTTCTAGATTTACTTGTTCAAAAACTTTATCTGAGGTTTAGGCTATTTTTACTTTTATCAAAATCTGACTAATTTGGAAAATTCAAAAATTTCAATGATAATCCAGCAGAGTCTTGTGATAATTTGGACTAACAGTTCTTACGAACCTACCAAAAACAATTTCAAGATATACTCAAATTCACAACTCGAATCGCCTCAAAATTTTTCATACTCAATCTCAATCAGAATCATCATGATCAGATACTTAACTCATATATCAAAATTCTTACATTTTATTATTTTGCATAATTTGCCAACTAAGTACATAAATTTATCAAGTATAGAATATACAAATAAAATTACAGTTACTAATTCACATTACAATAATAGCAGTAATTATAATGCATGATTATAAAACATGCTTAAAATGAGCCCTATCTACATGCATTCTCGAGGAGGTGACAACCTTCAATTCTTCCGATGCTTCGCAGATCCGACTCCAAAAATCTCGGTTGTGATCTCATCGGTTTTACCTTCAAGATTTACGCGAGGAAGCAATTCCATCGCGCTAAGCATTTCTGCTTAGTGGTGCAATTGTATAACAAGAAATAATATATACAAATAAAGAAAGAAATAAATCATAATTCGGATACTCGAGAATCAATTTAATTTGGCATGGTATTTCTAGTATCAACGATCTCATATACTAGTTTGTTCCTCTTTGGAAGTGCTTAGTTTATAACTTTTCAGTAATACTACCAGTATACAAATTATTCTAACTGTATTGTATTTCAAGTCTCTACGATTCTGCAATTTATATTTTTGTTATGTTGCTTTTGCTAATTTCTTTTACTCATTCATTCAATATATAATTTAATTGTACTGAAATTTTGATTATACTTAAATTAACTTAGCTTACTGAATTGAATAATGTTTTAAATGACTGACCATATAGCCTATACACTAACCAGACTAGATAAACGGATATACTAGCATTGGGTACCTAGTACCTCGGGCCGTCACACCATCGGTCACAAAGTATCTCCCGGTGTGCAAACAGTGTGGCTAAAAAGCCATATAATCAATCAGGCATTAAGCCGAGTATAATAACACAAACTGTATAGCCATAGGCTATTAAAATCATAGTATGGCATAATAAGCCATAAAACACAGTATGACGTAAAGTCATTTACAGAACAGCTGTCAGAATCCTATTGGCATGCTAATCTATCCAAACTAGTCAACTAGGCAAATTAGGGCATATTACAAGATTAAATATTTATTTCTTTATTTTCAGGGTTTACTGGTCATTACACAATTCACTGGTCAATGAAAATATTGACCTTTTTATACATCATGGATAAGTTGATCCTAGTATCAACATGTCACAATTTGCATTTCAATATGCTGCCAATATAGTGCAATTTACCATTTTTACAGGTTGGCATTCATTGCCAAATCACTTCAAGCATCATTTTATATAATTACCAATTTTCAATTTTAGTGAGCTAGATTGATCTAGCATAAAGTCCTATTTCCCTTGGTTTTTAGCTTTTGGTCAAAGAAGCAAAATTGTAGCTCTATGTCTTATTGCACGCGGGGCAAAATTTCAGGTCATTCCGAGTTGTATAGACCAAGATATGGTCAATTTACTAAAGCTAGACAGATTGCACCTTTAGTGCAAAATTTGGTCAATTTCTCAATTTTTGTGTGCTAGATTTATCTAGCTTAAAGTCCTATTTCTCTTGGTACTATTCCCTTCAATTCATTTCATTAGTCAACCTATAATGTTGACCCTTGATGCACTCTACGTGAGTCAATTCTAATGTTACCAATATGTCACATTTTATAGCCCTTTAATGTTGGTATATGTTACCAATTTCATTTCCAAGTGTATTGCATTTTATTACAATTTACCGGATTTCGGTGTACTATTTTGACCTAGCCGGACAACCTAGTTCCCTTGGTTTTTGGGCTCCGGTCCAAACTACAAACTTGTAGGTCTATGTCTAATGGAACGCGGGGCAAAATTTCAGGTCATTCTGAGTTATGTAGACCAAGTTATGGTCATTTTACTATTGCTGGTCAAAATGTATCAAAATTTGTCACTTTAGGTCAATTTAGGTCATTTTAGGTTCGGCCAGTTTTTGAACCCGAACTTGTGCAAGCTTTTTGACTTGCTTATGTCATTTCTGGGCTTGGGTGTCCTCATAAGACTTGTAGATATAGGTCTTAACTATTCATGGTCAAAATTTCAGGTCAATTGGACCTGTTTTGAGTGAGTTATGGCCTAAACACTAACTGCTGCCCAAATGGTCAGTTTTCAGGCCTTAAATGCACTAATCCGGATTTGGTCACTTTTTAAGGTCAGTTTCTAGGAAGAATTTTGGCAACCTTTCTCCATGAAATTTGGCCTATTTGGTGTCTAGTTTCACCCCCCATTGGCCTCATACCAATTGGGTTCACAGTTTGGCACTTACGGCCTAATTTAGGTGCTGCCTTCAATACACAACCTGCACAAAGTTCATACACTCCCAATTTAATGTTCCTTCTCCTCCTCATTACTAGAATATTCAATTAACAACACTTCCATACATCTATTGTGCACAATTGCAGCAACAATTCTGGGCAGAATGTACAAGTGCTCAATGCACACAATTCATCATTAAGTTTAACATTCGCTTCCACCAAAATTCAACATACTTCAATGTCAATATTACACATACACTTCAACATTTTCATACTTCAATGTCACTTACACTTGCTGCCCAAAATTTAACATTAGCATATACCATTAATAATCACATGTTCACACACAAATTCATGCTATTAGGGGCTGTTAAACATGGCAGTTTGCTCAAGGCATCAAGGTTCCATTTCACACCCTTAATTTAAGCACTACATGCACATACTTAAATACAAACTTACTACAACTTTCATTTGAATTAATCAACCTTCATTTTCATTCATTAGAAGTAAAAATAACTCAAGCTCAACAAGGGTTCATGGCTGCCCAAAATGAAGCAACATCACAAATCTCCAATAATTGTTTCAAACCATAATTTAAATTTCTCAATTTCAATCAATTCAAGACCTATCACTTCCCATATATATACCCATATCAAACATCATCTTTAAACTCATATACATCATTTAAACACATCAAAATCCCATGAATGTCTTGGCTTCCAAAATGAAGGGCTCACCAAATAGACATTAATTTACTCAATTTCTTCACAAATCAACTCACCCAAAGCTCAAAACAATATCTAATGAAAGAAAATGGGGAGATTAAGCACTAACCTCATCTTGGGCTTGATTAAACTTCACCAAAACTCCTCTTTCCTGCTCCTACATGCTGCCCATGATGTGTAGAACAAGTTTAATGAAGGGCTCTTGAAGAAATGATGGCTTGATTAATGGTGCATGAAGGCTTGTATATGGGCATCCATGGATGAAGCTTGGAGAACTTGAATTCGGCCATGGGTGTTTGGATAAAGAAATGGAAGGCTTTTGGGTCATGAATTCTGTCCACTTTAAGTATTTATACCCTCCACTAATGTAGATTAATGAATATAATATTTACCACTCACTTTAGGTTAATATTAGAATAATTAAACTTATGGTTATTTTAATCATGTCCCCATAATTTCTTTTAATTACATTATGTATAAAACTTCTTATTTTCATGACATTTTCAAATTTTAATACTACTTATTTTTCATGGATATTTAGGTCAAAGATCAACTCTAGGTGTCAATTGACCAAAATGCCCCTCTTCGGGTCAAGTTCGGACTTTTTCGGTAACACCGATTTACTCCCTGTACCACCGATTTCTTTAATTTTTATTTTTCGTTTATACTAACTTTCTAATTTTTCTTTGACATTTTCTAAGTAAAATATCATTTATTTTTAATGGAGATTGAGCTCAAAAGGCAACACTGTGTGTCAAATGACCAAAATACCCCACTTCGGGTTATATTCCCGATTTTTCGGTAATACCGATTTTTGTCTGTTTCTCGATTTTCATTTTTCTTTGTACTAATTTATTAATTTTTCTTTAATAATTCTAGTTTCAATTACATTTCAATAAATCTTTATTTATGTCTCAAAATTAAATTCTGACAGTTCCCTGCGGTCCTAGGGTCGGCAACGGCCTTCCCGGTGCGGTCACCCATCGCTGTGGTGCCGACTCGTTTAACTTAGCTTCATTTTCTCTCTTTCATTTTTGTTTGATTTTTCTTGTATTTTCTTTTTATTTATTTCATCATTATATGTCTGTTCACTATCACCGAAGTGTAGTTCCAGACATTCTGACTTGCCTGGACTGTTATTTGGCTACTAGAGCAATAGAACGTATAGAACACGTACAGTGGGGATGTTACATCTTGATCATCACCTACCTCAATCTATAACTAGTATGAGCCAACACATGCCCATATACCCATACATAGTACAAGTATGAAAGCAGTATCAAACTCAAACCACCTATATACAAGATAAATGTTCTATCTCAGGTCTAAAGATTATATGCACTAATATGATTTATGACAATGCATTGACAAGAGTAAACTCCATGTGCTTGTCATAAGTGTCACTGGTTTGGCCTACTTATCATGTATAAGTGCCTATCATGTTTGTTATATGGCATGAGACTCACCATTCCATCTTATCTATATCTCATATAAATAGCTTGGGAGCAAACATGAATACAATCTTTCTGGATAAGTCATGTCCTTATTACGAAGTATCCTCAATTGTGAACCTATTTATGATACTTTGTACTATAAATACTGTCACTCATATTCTTAACAACTTAGGAATAGAATTTCCAACAAAATATCAATAGACCTTTTCTATTACATATAAATATATTATGTAAACGGAAAAGTGGAAATGGCTTTTATTAATAAAAAGATTTACAAGATACATACTAAATGATATGCTCTAGGGCATACTACTAACAAATATCTCTAAATTTTCTATAGCTATAAGGTATCTCTAAATAGCCCTTAATATTTTTGAATCTTTTTTCTTCTTTTTTTTTTTATTCTTCCCCAGTAGGGTATTTATAGGGTTTTGGGAGAGAGGTGCGACAGGGTTTAAAGTCCTAGGGTGATAAGGCTCAGATAACTTAAACAACTAGGATTGTCAAATTTAGGTGAGATTGGGATATGGGTGAGGTGTTTAAACCAATAGGAAGAGAAGGAAAGGGGGTGGCACCAATAATGAGTGAGGAAGAGGTGTGGTAGGGTTTAGAGTCCTAGTGTGATAAGGTTCAGATAACTTAAACAACTAGGATTTAGGAATTTGGGTGAGAATGGGATATGGGTGAGGTGTTCCAACCAATAGGAAGAGAGGGAAAGGGGGCAACACCAATAGGGAGTGAGGGAAAGAGTGGGGCCAAAGGAGAGAGAGTTTGCATGGGAGAGGAATAGAGAAAAAGATATTTTTTATTTTAATTTTTAGAAAATAAATTAAATGGGTCTTATTTAAAATTCCTAACTAGGCTTTCTTAGGCCCATGGGGTCTAATCAAACTTAATTAATTCCATTTAAGAACTACCCATATTAAATTTAAACAAAACAAAATTTTATTTAAATTTAGTTAAATTAATTTCCCAAAAAAACATTTTTTTTTTCAAGATCATGCCACTAAATTAATAATTCAGCTCAATGTCTCCAATTACATCTTACAGTTATATAATTTTTCATCATCGGATTTTCCACAGCCTCAATGCACATACTCATCATAAAATAAGGATCTACAGTTTGCCCCCCACTTGGCAAAAGTTGAAATCAATGTGAAAGTATTACTCAAGTTTCGTCAAAGTGAAACTCAATCTCATAATAACTATGAAACATTGGCTATAAAGATCGAGTACATCTTGCTCGGTCGACATGCTATATGTTATAAGACTAGCTACAGTCTCATAACCGTGATAACTGTGTCATGTGAAAAAAAAAATGCATGTTGCTCTGTCAATACACTCTACGTCATAAGACTAGCTACAGTCTCATGAAAATGGCAACTGTGTGATTTGATATGTTGTGGATTTGTATTTAGGACCGCAGTCCTAAACTACCTATGTATCCCCCTCGCTATCCTGAGGAAGAATTAGACCCACTCATAGTTTGACACTTGAAATTTTGGTGATGCATGTTCTTTTACACCTTACACACCTACAGGTGACATGTTGATGCATGTTCTTCTGCGCCTTACACAACTATGCCATGTGCCCTAAACAACGTCTAAGGACTTACCAAAAAATATCTGTCATGAAATGTTGAGGGTTTGTATTTAGGACCGTGGTCCTAAACTGCCTACGTATCTCCCTCGCTGTCCTGAGGAAGAATCAGACCCACTCATAGTTTGACACTTGAAATTATGGTGATACATGTTCTTCTACACCTTACACACCTACAGGTGACATGTTGATGCATGTTCTTCTACACCTTACACAACTATGCCATATACCCTAAACAATGTCTAAGGACTTATCAAAAAATATCTGTCTTGAAATGTTGTGGGTTTGTATTTAGGACTACGGTCCTAAACTACCTACATATCCCCCTCGCTATCCTGAGGAAGAATCAAATCCACTCATAGTTCGACACTTGAAACTATGGTGATACATGTTCTTCTATGTCTTACACACCTACAGGTGACATGTTGATGCATGTTCTTTTATGCCTTACATAACTATGCCGTATGCCCTAAACAATGTCTAAGGACTTACCAAAAAACATCTATCATGAAATGTCATGGGTTCGTATTTAGGACCGCGGTTCTAAACTACCTATTTATCCCATGTCAGTAGTATGCCCTAGAACATATCATTTTGTATGTATCTTGTACATATTTTATTAATAAAAGGTAATTTCACTTTTTCGTTTACATATTATATTTATGTGTAATAGAAAAGGTTCATTGATATTTTGTTAGAAATTCTATTCTTAAGTTGTTAAGATTATGAGAGACAGTATTTCTAGCACAAAGTATCATAAATTGGTTCACAATCTACGATACTTCACAAACAACATAACTTATCTAGAAAGATTGTAATCATGTTTGTTCCCAAAGTATTTATATGAGATATAAATAAGATAGAGTGATAAGTCTCATGCCACATAACAAACATGATAGGCACTTATACATGATAAGTAGGTCGAACCATTGACGCTTATGAGAAGCACATGAAGTTTACTCTTTTCAATGCATTATCATATATTATACTAGTGTATATAATCTTTAGACCTGAGATAGCACAGCTATCTTATATATAGGTGGTTTGAGTTTGATACTGCTTTCATACTTGTACTATGTATGGGTATATGGGCATGTGTTGGCTCCTACTAGTTATATATGGAGAAAGGTGCTGATCAAGATGGAATCTGTTACCCTAAGTAAATAGGGATAAAATCCTATGTTCATTTAATTGTTCTTGATGTTTCAAGTTTCTGGCCAGGACAGACAAATTTAGTCAAAAAAGGGTTTCTAACAAGAAAATCTAATTAATCAAGAACTGGAATTAAAAAAGAACATAATGTTCATAGCAAATGAGGTTTGACATTAACCATGACTCCAGCTCGAATTGGGATTTTGTAACGGAGAGATTCTAGTGCATGGTAACGTATGATTAAAGGTTCATTTAAGGTATTCTTTATTACTGATTGGGTGGTCATGGCATACTATGCTAGGTGTCAGCCATTGTGACACCCCTTACCCGTCTACAGTGTAGCCGAGCAAGCTATGCCACACGGTGTACCGGCACATTCTAATATACCTTAATTAATTCATACCATACTTGTGAATATAATTTATTTTAGCCATTTATCAAAAGTATTATTTATTTGAAGTTCCGAAGATTTTAAAGAAAATCCGGCGGAGTACCGGCTAAAAATGGAGAAAACAGTTCTTCGGAACCTGTTAAAAACACTTCCAATATTTGTATTCCATCATCTCAACTCCAATATCCAAAATCTCATCAAATATTCTCAATTTCAGTTCTCAATAACCTTGTCATTTCTCAAACATCCATTTCTCATATACAAGTAATAAATAAATGCTCAAATTTTGCATTCATAGTCATCACTTTCATTATTTACATGAACATCAAAATATATTACATAAGTTCAAATACATATGAGAAAACAAATTTTAGTTACAAAATGTCAAAATGACACCTAATGTCCTACCAATGCACGATGAGCGTTGAGGTGACACGGACCGAGCGAATCGCGGATGGACTCACCTGCATGCGTGGTCTACTGGGCTCACGATCGGTATCTCCAGTACCTACGCGTGGCAAAAGCAACGCGCTAAGCAATAATGCTTAGTGGTGCAATAATAAAATAACAAGAAATAACATATATAAATATGTATTGCATGTACATGTTTTGTTTATCATGAATTTGTATATCCATTCATTTATTTCTTCTACATTGCTCATTTTCATTCATTTGGTTGCCCAAGTAACCTACATTAGACGACTGGACTGGATAACGGGTAAATTGGCACTGGGTATCTAGTACCTCGGGCCATCACACCATCGGTCGCATATGCATCACCCGGTGTGCAACAGAACAGCTACCAAGCTGTAAATAATCTCAGGCACAAGGCCAAGTCTCAATGCAAAGTCAGAATGGCTAAAAGCCATGAAATCACAGAATGGCATTTTTGCCATGTGCAGTACTGCTAACTGAACCCTATTGGCATGCCAAACTATCCAAACCAATCTTGTTAGGTATACTATGGCATTTGAAACTTTTAAATTCTTCAATTTGTGAATTTCAAATTTTTGGTGTCACTATTCATCATTGGTCAACAAAAATGTTGACTTTTAGAATAAAAATGTGTACATTGACTTTGGCACTCCCAACATACCACATTTGGTGTTTAAAACTTGTTGGCATTAAGTGTTAATACCATTTCAAAGTGTAAACCCACACAAGCAGAATTTTCAGTTTTGGTGAGTCAACTTCACTGTTCCATTGGACACTGTTACTGTTGGAATTTGAAGAAATGTAAAACATGAAAGTTTTTCCTTATTTTGTGTAGTTGAATTTCTTTTTTTGAATCACTCCATTTGGAGTTTTGTAGCTCTAGATATGGTCCAAAGACCCAAGCTGGCCGAATGTGCATTCTGCAGAAAATTACCATATCTACAGTGCACGAACAGTAACTAGAGTCACTTGGTTGGATGGGTTCTGGCCATAATTTGGGGTAGGTTCCTTCATGAAAGTTGTTTGTCTATGTCTTAACTTGTTGCTGTAAAAATTGCAGGTCAATTGACCAAATCTACCGTGAGTTATGGCCAAATGAACAGTTACTGTTCATTTGGTCAATTCTGCAGAATCAGTTTCAGGGTTCCGGATTGGGGCCAAGTTTTGGTCCTCTTGCTTTGGTCTTTTGGGCATGGTTTCTTCAGCAAAAATGTGCCATTATAAACCTAGTTTCATGTCCAATTGGCCAAACACCAATTGGACTAACACAGCCAAAGTTATGGCTGTGTAATTGGACTGAAATTTCAGTCCATATTCTGCTGTCCAAGGCAGCTTGCAACCTCACTTTGCAATCCCATTTTTCTGTCCATTTTATGGTCAACACACCTAAAATGGTCACTAATTGACCATTAAAATGTGCTCTAACAATTTCCTAAGCTAAGTCACAATTTCACCTTTCCAAACCCTAATGTTCAAACCAATTACTCATAAACCTTAATTAACATACTTAGTTCAATATCCATGCATATTAATACCTTAACCATCATTTCCAGCCACTCTAAGTTTATTAAACAATCAAACTGAATCTCCCATAGGGCTGCCGAAAATTGAAGGTACCCTTAACACATGTAATTTACTTCAATTTCTTAAAATCTCTTAGCTCAAAATGATGTTTTAACTAAGATTAAAAGAGTGAGAACAAAAGTGTAGCACTAACCTTGATTGGGCAGAATTTCCAAAGCCCTAAACTTCAATTTCTTTCTCCCTCTTGGCTGCCAAAAGGTTTAGCAAGGTGTGGGATTAATTTTTTATGAAGGGACTTATGGGTTTTAGGGTGAGGAAGCATGGAAATTTGAAGCTTTTGTTGCAAATTAATGGAGGGAAATGGGGAGAGGGTTTCGGCTGGATTTTTGGGGAAGATGGCTGCTGGTTTTTCTTTGTTATTTTAGTCTTCTTTTATGTCTTTTATTTGTTAGTCAAAGGATAGCTCAATTGTGATTGGTTGGTGAGTTTTAAATGACATCATACTATGTCATTATTTGCATTATTTTGCATTTTCTTTTCTTTTCTTTCACTACTCATTTCAAATTTCATTTTTAGTAATGTTTCTTCATATTTGATGTCATATTAATTATTTACTCAACTGGACAAGTCTGCCAAAAATCACCTCGGAAGGCGAAATGACCAAAATGCCCTCTGTTTGGCTTAACGGGTCAAAATCGTCTGTACCGATTCAAAAATTTTTCTAGGTACTTTCTTGGCATTCTAATGCCATGGGAACCTCAATTACCCTTCTCTGGAGTCCAAAAAATTATTTTATAATTTTTCCCCCTGGTCTAGGGCTCCTCGTTGCGAGAACCGCAACTTCCCTCCGGTTACCCATCGCTTGGGCACCGGCTCGTTTTGCTTGGTTGTATTTTATTTCTAAAATTTTTACTAAGTGTTTCTTATTAATATTTGAGTTAATTATGGTTCCTGACTTTATTTTAAATATTTTTTCGGACGTTCTAGCTGTCCGGACCGACACCGGTCACCGGAACAGTAGGATGTACGGAATGGTTACCGGGAGGGTGTTACAACTCTTCCCCTATAATTTAAATTTCGTCCTCGAAATTTACCTGACGCAAACAGTTGAGGGAACTGTTGCCTCATCGTCTCTTCACTTTCCCAAGTTGCCTCCTCGGTGTTGTGGTGCCTCCAAAGCAGTTTCACCAATGGAATCTATTTGTTCCTCAACTCTTTCACTTCCCGAGCTAGGATCCGTAGAGGTTCTTCTTCATATGTCAAATCCGGCTGTATTTCAATTTCTTCTCTGGAGATGACATGTGAAGGATCTGAGCGGTATCTTCTGAGCATAGACACGTGGAACACATTGTGGATCTTGTCCAGCTCTGGTGGTAAAGCTAGCCTATAGGCTACTGGACCCACACGTTCAATGACTTCATATGGGCCAATGAACCTAGGGCTTAACTTACCTTTCCTTCCAAACCTCAATACTTTCTTCCATGGTGACACCTTGAGGAACCCCTTATCGCCAACCACATATTCTATTTCCTTTCTCTTCAGGTCGGCATAAGATTTACATGCATGCGAGGCAACCTTTAAGTTGGCTTTGATTGATTTCACCTTCTCCTCGGCTGTTTCACAGTGCAGCCCTACCAGTTTGTCTTCGCCCAATTCAGTCCAGCACACTGGAGTTCTACATTTTCTCCCATACAGCGCTTCATATGGGGCCATTTGAATGCTAGCTTTGTAGCTATTGTTGTATGCAAACTCTGCCAGTGGGAGGTATCTATCCCAACTTCCCTCAAACTCAATGACACAACTCCTCAGCATATCCTCAAGGACCTGACAAATATTTCATGTTATTATTATCATTTCAGTTCTATATTTGTATCAATTTCATGGGTTTCAATTGTTTACAGGATTACTCTTTACGATTGCCCATCCGTCGAGGATGGAAAGTCATCTTGAAGTGGAGTTGTGTACCCAAGGACTCATGTAACTTCTTCCAAAATCTCGATGTAAACCTTGGGTCTCGATCAGATATGATGGAAAGTGGAATTCCATGCAGTCTAACTATCTCACTAATATATAATTCTGCTAACCTCTCTAGTGAGTAGTCAGTCCTAACTGGCAGAAAGTGTGCTGACTTTGTCAATCTATCAACTATTACCCATGCTGCATCATGTTTCCTCTGGGTGAGAGGTAGACCACTTACAAAATCCATGGTGACCCGATCCCACTTCCATTCAGGTATGCGTATAGGCTGTAGCAAACCTGATGGAACTTGATGTTCTGCCTTGACTTGCTGACATGTCAAGCATTTAGTCACATAGTCAGCTATGTCTTTCTTCATACCAGGCCACCAAT
This sequence comes from Hevea brasiliensis, assembly GCF_030052815.1. Taxonomy (NCBI): domain Eukaryota; kingdom Viridiplantae; phylum Streptophyta; class Magnoliopsida; order Malpighiales; family Euphorbiaceae; genus Hevea; species Hevea brasiliensis. The sequence continues at coordinate 35,768,932 of NC_079497.1, read as the reverse complement.
ACTGAAGCTTCAGATCATGATACATCTTTGTACTTCCTGGGTGCATAGCATATACACTGGTGTGTGCCTCTTTTAGAATACTGGCTTTCAATTCCCCATTATCTGGTACACACATCTTCCTTTGTAATACAGACACCCATCTGCTTTCACCTCATAGTCAGTTGCTTTTCCCTCTGGGATTTTGCTCATAATAGCCATTAGCTTCTCATCTACCTTCTGCCCATCTAAAATCTGCTGTAGCAGGTTTGGCCTCACTTGCAACTCAGCCAAGATAGCTCCATCACGAACCAAAGATAGACGGGCATTCAATGATCTCAAGGCTGTTATGGATTTTCTGCTCAAAGCATCAGCAACTACATTTGCCTTCCCAGGATGGTAGTCAATTACACAATCATAATCCTTCAGGAACTCAATCCATCGCCTCTGTCTAAGGTTGAGCTCCCTCTGAGTTGGCAAATATTTTAGACTCTCGTGGTCTGTGTAAATGTAGCACTTTTCACCATACAAGTAATGCCTCCATATCTTCAGTGCGAAGATAATTGCTGCAAGCTCTAGATCATGGGTAGGGTAGTTACATTCATGTGGCCTTAGTTGCTGGATGCATAGGCGATCACTTTCCCCTCTTGCATCAATACACACCTAACCCATTATGTGAGGCATCATCAGTAGACCACAAAGTCCTTTCAGGACCTTTGTGTGTGCTGCTGGTGCCTCTGTCAACATAGCCTTCAACCTCTCAAAACTGGTCTGACATTTGTCATTCCAGTCAAATATGACATTCTTGTGTAACAACTTGGTCATTAGAGCAGCTATTAGGGAAAATCCCTTCACAAATCTTCTGTAATACCCAGCTAGCCCCAAGAAGCTTCTGACCTCAGTTGTATTCCTGGGAGGCTTCCATTCCATCACTGCTTCTATTTTCTTGGGATCCACCCTAATCCCATCAGCTGACACTATGTGTCCAAGGAATGCAATCTCATTCAGCCAAAAGTCACACTTGGACAACTTAGCATCTGACTTCTTTTCCCGCAGGGTTTGCAGAACAATCCTCAAATGTTCATCATGTTCTTCCCTGGTCTTGGAGTACACCAGAATATCATCAATAAAAACCACTACGAACCGATCCAGGTATGGATGGAAGATAAGGTTCATAAGGTCCATGAATGCCGCTGGTGCATTTGTTAGGCCAAAGGGCATCACCAGGAACTCATAATGCCCATACCGGGTCCTGAATGCAGTATTGGGCACATCTACATCCTTCACCCTCAGCTGATGATACCCTGATCTGAGATCAATCTTAGAAAATACTCCTGCTCCCTTCAACTGATCAAACAGATCATCAATTCTAGGCAACGGATATTTGTTCTTCATAGTCACTTTGTTTAACTGCCGGTAATCAATGCAAAGCCTCAAAGTCCCATCCTTCTTTTTCACAAACAACACTGGAGCTCCCCATGGTGACACACTGGGGCGTATGAACCCCTTATCCAGCAACTCTTGCAACTGAGTTTTCAACTCCCTCAATTCAGTAGGTGCCATCCTATAAGGAGCAATGGAAATGGGTGCTGTACCTAGCAGTGTCTCAATAGCAAATTCGACTTCCCTTTCTGGTGGCAAACCAGGCAACTCTTCAGGAAATACATCTGGGAAGTCTCTCACTGTGGGTATGTCACTCAAGTTTGGCTTAGCCTACCTAGTATCCGCCACATGTGCTAGGTAGGCTTCACAGCCTTTTCTCATCATTCTTCTTGCAACAGTGGCTGAGATGACATTGGACAAGAAATCTGTCCTTTCACCCACAACTGTAATTCCATTACCCTCCGGAGTTTTTAGAGAAATCCTCTTCAGTTTGCAATCAACTATTGCCTGATGACGTGACAACCAGTCCATTCCCAAAATCACGTCAAACTCGTGGAAAGGCAACTCAATTAGGTCTGCCAAGAATTCATAACCTTGAATCCTTAACGGGCAACCTTTGTATACCTTGTTCACCACTACACTGTGGCCCAATGGATTAGTGACCAGAATGTCTTGGTCACTCTCCCCTACTAGTATCCCCCTTTCTACGGGTAGGTTTATGCAGATGTATGAATGGGTGGATCCTGGATCCACCAATGCATGCACAGGTGTAGTGTAGAGGGAGAACGTACCCCTGATGACGTCCGGGGCATCTTGCTCCTCCTGAGCTCTCAGGGCATAATTTCTGGCAGGTGGTCTGTTATCTGGCCTCTCTGCTGGCTTAGATGCAGGCCTCTGAGATGGCCCCACAGTGTCGGATTTACCAGACCTTCTACCCCTTGGTGGTGCAGGAGCAGGTCTGTCTGCTTGTGTTGGAGCAGCTGTAGTAGTTCTGCGTGGACAGTTCTTCAGTTGATGTTCTGTCGACCCACATCTCAAGCAAGCACCAGTCACTCTCCAACACTCCCCCTTATGCCATTTTTGACAGTGTGGACATGCAGAAGATGTTGGGGCTGGTCCCCTGAACCCCATCCCTGGAGAGCTGCCCACTGATGGTGTGGACTGACCTCTCCTAGGGGTGAGCGTGGCACAGGCCCCGAGACCACGGCCCGGTGTGTAACATCCTCCCGTAGCAACTCCGTACATCCCCTCTTGTCAGGTGGCGGTGTCGTCCAGGACTACAGAAACGTCCGAAAAATATTTAAACTAAAGTCAGGAACCATAATTAACTCAAATATTAATAAGAAACACTTAGTAAAAATTTTAGAAATAAAATACAACCAAGTAAAACGAGCCGGTGCCCAAGTGATGGGTAACCGGAGGGAAGTTGCGGTTTTCGCAACGAGGAGCCCTAGACCCGAGGGAAAAATTATAAAATAATTTTTGGGACTCCAGAGAAGGGTAATTGAGGTTCCTATGGCATTAGAATGCCAAGAAAATACCTAGGAAAAATTTTCAATCGGTACAGACAATTTTGACCCGTTAAGCCAAACGAAGGGCATTTTGGTCATTTCGCCTTCAGAGGTGATTTTTGGCCGACTTGTCCAGTTGAGTAAATAATTAATATAACATAAAATATGAATAAACATTACTATAAATGAAATTTGAAATGAGTAGTGAAAGAAAAGAAAAGAAAATGCAAAATAATGCAAAAATGACATCATTTAAAAATTTTGACCAATCACAAATTAAGCCATCAATTGACTAACAAATAAAAGACATAAATAAAGACTAAAGGAGTTAAAAAAAAATGTGAGCAGCTCCTTCTTCTCTTTCATGAAAACGTAACCCTCTCCTTTCCTCCCTCCATTGATGAGCTTGGCAAGCTCATGAAGCCCTAAACTCCCACCAAATTTCCTCAAGTTCTCAACACAAAAATTTATTCTAGAAGCTTGCTAAGGTGTTTGGGAGCAAAAGGGAGAAGAGAAATTAAAGTTGGCAAGCTTGGAGATTCTTCAAGTTGAGGTTAGTGCAACTATAAACATAAAACTCTTAAATTTCATGATTTTGGACTTGAACTTAGTAAGACTTGTAGTTTAAATGAACAAAAAAAAAAAAAAAAACCTTGTGTATGAACACTTGAATTTTGGCTGCCCTAGTAAAAGAATATGTAGGAATGTTTTGATGAGCTTGAAGTGAATTAGAAACCATATTTGAAGTTATAAACATATGAGTAATGCCTTAGTAGCTAACTAAGGTAAATGGCATAAATTATGGATTTGAATTAGGGTTTTGGGGAGTGAAAAATTGATTTGGCTTAGGAAATTGTTAGAGCACATTTTAATGGTCAATTAGTGACCATTTTAGGTATGTTGACCATAATTAAAACTGAAAAATAGTATGGTAAAGTGAAAGTGAAATCTGCCCTAGGACAGCAGCATAGGGACTGAAAATTCAGTCCCTTTGCACTGCCATAACTTGGGCTGTGTTAGTCCAATTGGTGTTTGGCCAATTGGACATGAAACTAGGCTTATAATGGCACATTTTTTCTGAAGAAACCATGCCCAAAAGACCAAAGCAACAGGACCAAAACTTGGCCCCAATCCGGATACCCTGAAACTGACTCTACAGAATTGATCAAATGAACAGTAACTGTTCATTTGGCCATAACTCACTGAAGATTTGGTCAATTGACCTGAAATTTTTAAAGAAACAAGTTAAGACATAGACAAACAACTTTCATGAAGAAACCTACCCCAAATTATGACCAGAACCTAACCCAAATGGCAGTCACAGTTACTGTTCAAACCTGCAACTCTGCAGATTTTGATTTGAGCAGTAATGTTTGGATGGCTATAATTCTCTCTAGAAAACTCGGATTTAGGTGATTCTTGAACCGATGGAAACCTAAGGTATGGTAGAACATTTCATAAGAAGAAAGTTAGACCAAATTATGAACTTAACTTGATCAAATTACTGACCAAAATTGGACTAAAAATCTGCTACACCCAAAATCTCAGCATGAACAGTGCACGTGAACAGTAAACTTATTTTGGCCATAACTTGAGCTACAAAACTCCAAATGGAGTGATTCAAAAAACGAAATTCAACTAGACAAAATAAGGAACAACTTTCATGTTTACCATTTCCTCAAATTCCCACTGTAAAAATATCAAATGGAACAATAAAGATGAAGTACCAAATCTGAAAATTTTGTTCAATTAGCATTAAGCTTAGAAATGGTATTGGCAACCAATACCAACAAGTTTTAAATACAAAATGTGGTATGTTTGGGGTGTTAAAACCAATACACCTATTTTCTATCCAAAAGTCAACATTTTTGTTGACCAATAAGGTGAATAGTGACACCAAAACCAAAAATTGACAATTTTGCTAAAATGACCTAAGTTTTGAGAAAGTGACCAAAACTAACAAGTTTTAAACACAAAATGTGGTATGTTGGGAGTGCCAAAGTCAATGTGCGTATTTTTATTCTAAAAGTCAACATTTTTGTTGACCAATAAGATGAATAGTGACACTAAAAATTTGAAATTTACAAATTGAAGAATTTAAAAGTTTCAAATGCCCTAGTAGGCCTAATGTGATTGGTTTGGATAGGTTGGCATGCCAATAGGGTTCTGATAGCAGTACTGCGTATGATATATGGCTTCATTGCCATTCTGTGATGTGATAGCCTATGGCTATACGGATTATGATGTTTTACTTGGCTTTATGCCTTATTGTTTATATGGCTTATTAGCCATTCTGTTTGCACACCGGGAGACACATTGTGACCGATGGTGTGACGGCCCGAGGTACCTGGTACCCAGTGCTAGTTTACCCGTTTATCCAGTCCGGTCAATTTGTATAGGTTACTTGGGCATGGAAAAGTATAACTGTAATTGAACTGATTGTTAAAGAAAATACGAAAACTAAATATCAGGAATGATTACGATAGAATACAATGAAAACTTAAAATTCATGAAGAAGTTAATATCATAAAACGTAATTAGCCCTCGACTAAACACTAAGTTGGTAATTATTCAGTTCTTATGAACACAATGGCTAAGAAATTATGATTTTTATGTTGCATATTATTTCTTTCTATTTTATTATTTGCACCACTAAGCTTTATGCTTAGCGTCGCTTTTGCAACGCGTGAGTGCGAAAGATTGACAGGCGCCGATGACCACAGTTCGGTAAGGCGGTTCTGATTACGCATTGTGTACGTGTCACCTCACCGTCGTGATGCATTGGTAGGACGCTAGATGTCATTTTGGTATTTTGTAATTGATTTTATTTTCTCATATGTATTTGAACTTATGTAATATATTTTGATATTCATGTAAATAATGAAAAGTGTGGTTGTAAATGGAAAAGTGAATGTTTATCTATCATATATGCATGGTATCATATGAGATGGATGAATGATTGAGAAATGAATGATTGACAAATGTTGAGAACTGAAATTGAGAAATATTGATGAGATTTTGATATTGGAGTTTGAAAATGATTGAATGTGAATATTGGAAGTGTTTTTCACAGTTAGAAGAACTGTTTTCTCCATTTTTAGCCGGTACTCCGCCGGATTTTCTTTAAAAATTTTCGGAACCTCAAATAAATAATAATTTCGATAAACGGCTTAAATATATTATATTTCACAAGTTATATTCAAAAACTACGATAAAAATGAATTAAGATAAAATAGAGTGCTCAGACTGCTTGAGTGGCATAACTTGCTCGGCTGCTTGTAGTCGGGTAGAGTGTCACATTTAGTGGTATCAGAGCACGGTTTAGGCGTTTCTGGGCCTAGATTGAGTCCATACCATGCATTGCATTTGTAAGAGTCGAGGTGACACTAACGCAGATCTGTTTATTTTTCTTATTTTGAATAGGATATGGATCCCTCATCTCAGAGAGCCGTCAAGGAGGAAATGGAGAGTCATGCTCCACTGCGGTGAGGCGGGGCATGAGAGAATCTGCTCCGCACTCAAGCGAGCACCTTTCGGCCTCCACGAGCCATGTTCCAACAAATGGCCGACTTCTTTAGACAAATGGCCGGGGTAATGCCAGCTCCACCACCACCACCACCAGCTCCACAGCAGAAATCATACTTGGAAAGGCTAAGAAAGTTTGGGGCGGTGGATTTCTATGGCAAGAGAGAAGATGACTCGGTGGCAGCCAAGAATTGGTTGAATAGAACAGGCAGAGTCTTAAAACAACTCCACTGCACTCCAGAGCAAAACCTGGAAGTTGCCATATCTTTGTTGCAAGATGATGCTTATGAGTTGTGGGACACTGTGTCCAATGAAGTGCAGCCAGAAGCTGTAACTTGGGACTTCTTTCTCTCAGAATTTAAGAAGAAATATGTGGATACTGTATACCTAGAAGAGAGAAGAAGGGAATTTATTAATCGAGGCGAGGCAATTTGTCGGTGGTGAGTATGAGAAGGAATTCATCCGATTGAGCCGTTATGGAAGGGAGATAGTCCCTAATGAAGCTGAAAGATGCAAGAGATTTGAAGAGGGACTAAATGACAACATCAAGATCTAGCTCACTGCCTTGGGAATCACTGACTTCACTAAGTTAGTGGAAGCTGCATTAAAAGTGGAGAAAGTGAGAGTAAATGAACAAAATAGAAAAGATAGGCAGCGTAAGAGGGAATTTGGACTAGGACAGTCAAGTATACCGACTGATAGTAAGAAGTTTAAGGGTTCTGGTTCACAAGATCAGACACAGGGCCACAGAGGCTAGATTGGGATATCTATAGCTAGTTCTCCGGGCACAATAACAAGGGGATCAACCCCAAAGCCTGAATGTATGCATTGTGGTAGAAGACACAGAGGGGAGTGTCGACTGTTAACTGGAGAGTGTTTCAAATGTGGGGCTACGGATCATTTCATAAGAGATTGCCCTCAGAGGAGTGGTTCAATAGCTCCGGTACAAGTTGATAGACCTTCCCCTATAGTTCAAAGAGGTAAAAGATCGGGTAGATCAGAAACGGCTGACATTACACAGAAGATTGTTTCTGAGACAGTTGAAAAGCCCGAAGTCAGGGTGGCACCACAAGTATATGCTATGGAAGCTCAGGAAGAGCCAAACCTGCACAATCGATGAGGCGATACAAGGAAGTGAAGAAACAAGGAGGTAGCAACTCCTCGATTACTTAAGTCAGGTACATTTCGAGGACGAAATTTAAATTAGAGGGGAAGAGTTGTAACATCCTCCCTGTAGCAACTCCGTACATCCTACTGTACCGGTGACCGGTGTCGGTCCGGATAGCTAGAACGTCCGGAAAAATATTTAAACTAAAGTCAAGAACCATAATTAACTCAAATATTAATAAGAAACACTTAGTAAAAATTTTAGAAATAAAATACAACCAAGTAAAACGAGCCGGTGCCCAAGCGATGGGTAACCGGAGGAAAGTTGCAGTTTTCGCAACGAGGAGCCCTAGACCCAGGGGAAAAATTATAAAATAATTTTTGGGACTCCAGAGAAGGGTAATTGAGGTTCCTATGGCATTAGAATGCCAAGAAAATACCTAGGAAAATTTTTCAATCGGTACAGACAATTTTGACCCGTTAAGCCAAACGGAAGGCATTTTGGTCATTTCGCCTTCAGAGGTGATTTTTGGCCGACTTGTCCAGTTGAGTAAATAATTAATATAACATAAAATATGAATAAACATTACTAGAAATGAAATTTGAAATGAGTAGTGAAAGAAAAGAAAAGAAAATGCAAAATAATGCAAAAATGACATCATTTAAAAATTTTGACCAATCACAAATTAAGCCATCAATTGACTAACAAATAAAAGACATAAATAAAGACTAAAGGAGTTAAAAAAAATGTGAGCAGCTCCTTCTTCTCCTTCATGAAAATGTAACCCTCTCCTTTCCTCCCTCCATTGATGAGCTTGGCAAGCTCATGAAGCCCTAAACTCCCACCATATTTCCTCAAGTTCTCAACACAAAAATTTATTCTAGAAGCTTGCTAAGGTGTTTGGGAGCAAAAGGGAGAAGAGAAATTAAAGTTGGCAAGCTTGGAGATTCTTCAAGTTGAGGTTAGTGCAACTATAAACATAAAACTCTTAAATTTCATGATTTTGGACTTGAACTTAGTAAGACTTGTAGTTTAAATGAACAAAAAAAAAAACCATGTGTATGAACACTTGAATTTTGGCTGCCCTAGTAAAAGAATATGTAGGAATGTTTTGATGAGATTGAAGTGAATTAGAAACCATATTTGAAGTTATAAACATATGAGTAATGCCTTAGTAGCTAACTAAGGTAAATGGCATAAATTATGGATTTGAATTAGGGTTTTGGGGAGTGAAAAATTGATTTGGCTTAGGAAATTGTTAGAGCACATTTTAATGGTCAATTAGTGACCATTTTAGGTATGTTGACCATAATTAGAACTGAAAAATAGTATGGTAAAGTGAAAGTGAAATCTGCCCTAGGGCTGACATAGGGACTGAAAATTCAGTCCCTTTGCACTGCCATAACTTGGGCTGTGTTAGTCCAATTGGTGTTTGGCCAATTGGACATGAAACTAGGCTTATAATGGCACATTTTTGCTGAAGAAACCATGCCCAAAAGACCAAAGCAACAGGACCAAAACTTGGCCCCAATCCGGATACCCTGAAACTGCCTCTGCAGAATTGACCAAATGAACAGTAACTGTTCATTTGGCCATAACTCACTGTAGATTTGGTCAATTGACCTCAAATTTTTACAGAAACAAGCTAAGACATAGAAAAACAACTTTCATGAAGAAACCTACCCCAAATTATGACCAGAACCTAACCCAAATGGCAGTCACAGTTACTGTTCAAACCTGCAACTCTGCAGATTTTGATTTGAGCAGTAATGTTTGGATGGCTATAACTCTCTCTAGAAAACTCGGATTTAGGCGATTCTTGAACCGATGGAAACCTAAGGTATGGTAGAACATTTCATAAGAAGAAAGTTAGACCAAATTATGAACTTAACTTGATCAAATTACTGACCAAAGTTGGACCAAAAATCTGCTACACCCAAAATCTCAGCATGAGCGATTGCGTGAACAGTAAACTTATTTTGGCCATAACTTGAGATACAAAACTCCAAATGGAGTGATTCAAAAAAACAAATTCAACTAGACAAAATAAGGAACAACTTTCATGTTTACCATTTCCTCAAATTCCCACTGTAGTAATATCAAATGGAACAATAAAGATGAAGCACCAAATCTGAAAATTTTGTTCAATTAGCATTAAGCTTAGAAATGGTATTGGCAACCAATACCAACAAGTTTTAAATACAAAATGTGGTATGTTTGGGGTGTTAAAACCAATACACCTATTTTCTATCCAAAAGTCAACATTTTTGTTGACCAATGAGGTGAATAGTGACACCAAAACCAAAAATTGGCAATTTTGCCAAAATGACCTAAGCTTTGAGAAAGTGACCAAAACTAACAAGTTTTAAACACAAAATGTGGTATGTTGGGAGTGCCAAAGTCAATGTGCGTATTTTTATTCTAAAAGTCAACATTTTTGTTGACCAATAAGATGAATAGTGACACTAAAAATTTGAAATTTACAAATTGAAGAATTTAAAAGTTTCAAATGCCCTAGTAGGCCTAATGTGATTGGTTTGGATAGGTTGGCATGCCAATAGGGTTCTGATAGCAGTACTGCGTATGATATATGGCTTCATTGCCATTCTGTGATGTGATAGCCTATGGCTATACGGATTATGATGTTTTACTTGGCTTTATGCCTTATTGTTTATATGGCTTATTAGCCATTCTGTTTGCACACCGGGAGACACATTGTGACCGATGGTGTGACGGCCCGAGGTACACAGTACCCGGTGCTAGTTTACCCGTTTATCGATCCAGTCAATTTGTATAGGTTACTTGGGCATGGAAAAGTATAACTGTAATTGAACTGATTGTTAAAGAAAATACGAAAACTAAATATCAGGAATGATTACGATAGAATACAATGAAAACTTAAAATTCATGAAGAAGTTAATTTCATAAAACGTAATTAGCCCTCGACTAAACACTAAGTTGGTAATTATTCAGTTCTTATGAACACAATGGCTAAGAAATTATGATTTTTATGTTGCATATTATTTCTTTCTATTTTATTATGTGCACCACTAAGCTTTATGCTTAGCGTCGCTTTGCAACGCATAGGTGCGAAGATTGACAGAGCGCCGTGAGACTACAGATTCGGTAAGGCGCTCACGATTACGCATTGTGTGCGTGTCACCTCACCGCTGATGCATTGGTAGGACGCTAGATGTCATTTTGGTATTTTGTAATTGATTTTATTTTCTCATATGTATTTGAACTTATGTAATATATTTTGATATTCATGTAAATAATGAAAAGTGTGGTTGTAAATGGAAAAGTGAATGTTTATCTATCATATATGCATGGTATCATATGAGATGGATGAATGATTGAGAAATGAATGGTTGACAAATGTTGAGAACTGAAATTGAGAAATATTGATGAGATTTTGATATTGGAGTTTGGAAATGATAGAATGTGAATATTGGAAGTGTTTTTCACAGGTTCTGAAGAACTGTTTTCTCCATTTTTAGCCGGTACTCCGCCGGATTTTCTTTAAAAATTTTCGGAACCTCAAATAAATAATAATTTCGATAAATGGCTTAAATATATTATATTTCACAAGTTATATTCAAAAACTACGATAAAAATGAATTAAGATAAAATAGAGTGCTCCGGCACACTGAGTGGCATAACTTGCTCGGCTACACTGTAGTCGGGTAAGGGGTGTCACACTGTGGCTGACCCGAACTCTGTGCAGGAGGACCCTTAAACTTCTTCCCAAATCCAGGAGCGGAACTAGACTGACCTGGTCCCCTCTTCTGCTGTCTATCCCTTCTGGTCTGCTCACTGATTCTTACTTTTTCCACCTTTATTGCAGCTTCCACTAACTTGGTAAATTCTCTGATTCCCAAGGCAGTGAGCTGGATCTTGATGTTATCATTTAGTCCCTCTTCAAATCTCTTGCATCTTTCAGCTTCATTAGGGACTATCTCCCTTCCATAGCGGCTCAATCGAACAAATTCCTTCTCATACTCGGCCACTGACAAATGCCTCTGCCTCAGATTAATGAACTCTCTTCTTCTCTCTTCCAGGTATACAGTACCCACATATTTCTTCTTGAATTCGTAGGGGAAGAAGTCCCAAGTTACAGCTTCTGGCTGCACTTCACTCGACACAGTGTCCCACCATTCGTAGGCATCGTCTTGTAACAAGGATACAACAGCTTCTAAGTTATGCTCTGGAGTGCAGTGGAGTTGTTTTAAGACTCTGCCCGTTCTGTTCAACCAATTTTCGGCTGCAACAAAGTCATCTTCCCTCTTGCCGAAGAAATCCACCGCCCCAAACTTTCTTAGCCTTTCCAGGTGTGATTTCTGCTGTGGAGCTGGTGGTGGTGGTGGTGCTGGCATTACTCCGGCCATTTGTCTAAAGAAGTCGGCCATTTGTTGGAACATGGCCTGTGAGGTGCTCGCCGAGCCGGCAGAGTAGGTTCTCCCTACCCCCGCCTCACCGCACGGTGGAGCATGACTCTCCACTTCCTCCTCAACCGCCTCTGAGATGAAGGGTCCATATCCTATTCAAAATAAGAAAAACAAACAGATCTGCATTAGTGTCACCTCGACTCTTACAAATGCAATGCATGGTATGGACTCAATCTAGGACCAGAAACACCTAAACCGTGCTCTGATACCACTAAATGTGACACCCCTTACCCGTCTACAGTGTAGCCGAGCAAGCTATGCCACACGGTGTACTGGCACATTCTAATATACCTTAATTAATTCATACCATACTTGTGAATATAATTTATTTTAGCCATTTATCAAAAGTATTATTTATTTGAAGTTCCGAAGATTTTAAAGAAAATCCGGCGGAGTACCGGCTAAAAATGGAGAAAACAGTTCTTCGGAACCTGTTAAAAACACTTCCAATATTTGTATTCCATCATCTCAACTCCAATATCCAAAATCTCATCAAATATTCTCAATTTCAGTTCTCAATAACCTTGTCATTTCTCAAACATCCATTTCTCATATACAAGTAATAAATAAATGCTCAAATTTTGCATTCATAGTCATCACTTTTATTATTTACATGAACATCAAAATATATTACATAAGTTCAAATACATATGAGAAAACAAATTTTAGTTACAAAATGTCAAAATGACACCTAATTTCCTACCAATGCACAGTAGACGTTGAGGTGACACGGACACTGAGCAGAACTGCCGGATGGACTCACCCAGTCTGTGGTCTACTGGGCTCACGATCGGTATCTCCAGTACCTACGCGTGGCAAAAGCAACGCGCTAAGCAATAATGCTTAGTGGTGCAATAATAAAATAACAAGAAATAACAGATATAAATATGTATTGCATGTACATGTTTTGTTTGTCATGAATTTGTATATCCATTCATTTATTTCTTCTACATTGCTCATTTTCATTCATTTGGTTGCCCAAGTAACCTACACTAGACGACTGGACTGGATAACGGGTAAACTGGCACTGGGTATCTAGTACCTCGGGCCGTCATACCATCGGTCGCATATGCATCACCCGGTGTGCAACAGAACAGCTACCAAGCTGTAAATATTCTCAGGCACAAGGCCAAGTCTCAATGCAAAGTCAGAATGGCTAAAAGCCATGAAATCACAGAATGGCATTTTTGCCATGTGCGATCGCTAACTGAACCCTATTGGCATGCCAAACTATCCAAACCAATCTTGTTAGGTATACTAGGGCATTTGAAACTTTTAAATTCTTCAATTTGTGAATTTCAAATTTTTGGTGTCACTGTTCATCATTCGTCAACAAAAATGTTGACTTTTAGAATAAAAATGTGTACATTGACTTTGGCACTCCCAACATACCATATTTGGTGTTTAAAACTTGTTGGCATTAAGTGTTAATACCATTTCAAAGTGTAAACCCACACAAGCAGAATTTTCAGTTTTGGTGAGTCAACTTCACTGTTCCATTGGACACTGTTACTGTTAGAATTTGAAGAAATGTAAAACATGAAAGTTGTTCCTTGTTTTGTCTAGTTGAATTTCTTTTTTTGAATCACTCCATTTGGAGTTTTGTAGCTCTAGATATGGTCCAAAGACCCAAGCTGGCCGAATGTGCATTTTGCAGAAAATTACCATATCTACAGTGCATGAACAGTAAATAGAGTCACTTGGTTGGATGGGTTCTGGCCATAATTTGAGGTAGGTTCCTTCATGAAAGTTGTTTTTCTATGTCTTAAATTGTTGCTGTAAAAATTTCAGGTCAATTGACCAAATCTACAGTGAGTTATGGCCAAATGAACAGTTACTGTTCATTTGGTCAATTCTGCAGAATCAGTTTCAGGGTTCCGGATTGGGGCCAAGTTTTGGTCCTCTTGCTTTGGTCTTTTGGGCATGGTTTCTTCAGCAAAAATGTGCCATTATAAACCTAGTTTCATGTCCAATTGGCCAAACACCAATTGGACTAACACAGCCAAAGTTATGGCTGTGTAATTGGACTGAAATTTCAGTCCATATTCTGCTGTCCAAGGCAGCTTGCAACCTCACTTTGCAATCCCATTTTTCAGTCCATTTTATGGTCAACACACCTAAAATGGTCACTAATTGACCATTAAAATGTGCTCTAACAATTTCCTAAGCTAAGTCACAATTTCACCTTTCCAAACCCTAATGTCCAAACCAATTACTCATAAACCTTAATTAACATACTTAGTTCAATATCCATGCATATTAATACCTTAACCATCATTTCCAACCACTCTAAGTTTATTAAACAATCAAACTCAATCTCCCATAGGGCTGCCGAAAATTGAAGGTACCCTTAACACATGTAATTTACTTCAATTTCTTAAAATCTCTTAGCTCAAAATGATGTTTTAACTAAGATTAAAAGAGTGAGAACAAAAGTGTAGCACTAACCTTGATTGGGCAGAATTTCCAAAGCCCTAAACTTCAATTTCTTTCTCCCTCTTGGCTGCCAAAAGGTTTAGCAAGGTGTGGGATTAATTTTTTATGAAGGGACTTATGGGTTTTAGGGTGAGGAAGCATGGAAATTTGAAGCTTTTATTGCAAATTAATGGAGGGAAATGGAGAGAGGGTTTCGGCTGGATTTTTGGGGAAGATGGCTGCTGGTTTTTCTTTGTTATTTTAGTCTTCTTTTATGTCTTTTATTTGTTAGTCAAAGGATAGCTCAATTGTGATTGGTTGGTGAGTTTTAAATGACATCATACTATGTCATTATTTGCATTATTTTGCATTTTCTTTTCTTTTCTTTCACTACTCATTTCAAATTTCATTTTTAGTAATGTTTCTTCATATTTGATGTCATATTAATTATTTACTAAGCTGGACAAGTCGGCCAAAAATCACCTCGGAAGGCGAAATTACCAAAATGCCCTCCGTTTGGCTTAACGGGTCAAAATCGTCTGTACCGATTGAAAAATTTTTCTAGGTATTTTCTTGGCATTCTAATGCCATGGGAACCTCAATTACCCTTCTCTGGAGTCCCAAAAATTATTTTATAATTTTTCCCCCGTGTCTAGGGCTCCTCGTTGCGAGAACCGCAACTTCCCTCCGGTTACCCATCGCTTGGGCACCGGCTCGTTTTGCTTGGTTGTATTTTATTTCTAAAATTTTTACTAAGTGTTTCTTATTAATATTTGAGTTAATTATGGTTCCTGACTTTAGTTTAAATATTTTTCCGGACGTTCTAGCTGTCCGGACCGACACCGGTCACCGGAATAGTAGGATGTACGGAATGGTTACCGGGAGGGTGTTACAGCCATGGTCTATGAGATGCCTAAAATTATTTGGAGAAATTATTTACGGTAAGAAAGAGTTCTAATGGTATTAAGAGTTAATATCATTTCTTATTGCCAATAAGTAATGAGCCTAGTAAGTCACACATCTGCACAAACTAATCACCATTTAAAATGTGATTTAATTGATTAATTAAAGAGTTTAATTAATCAATTAAAGAAGTTTGGTTTGCAATAAGATTGCAAAGTCCCTAGCATGGCTTGAAACGAAATCTAGGTTATTAGATGTATAGTATAAATTAAATTTATATTTAATTTGATTAAATATGAATTTAATTATGAGAAATTAATTAATGGAGATTAATTAATTAATTAATTTATATTTGATATAAATTGATCTAAACAGGAGAAATTATAATTTTGGGTTGAGAACTCAAATTAAAGAGTAAGGGCAAATTGGTCTTTTCACATGGTGACATGTGGCACCATGAGATGGTGACACATGGCACCATATGATCTTGCCACTTGTCTTCTTTTGATGGAAGACCACATGTCATGATTTAAATGGAGCTTGACACTTGGCTTCAAAGGATTAAATCAAATAATAACAAGATGGGATCTTGTGATGACATGTGGCAAGGGAGTTAGGGTTTGACCTAAGTATATAAAGAAAGGTTATAAAGAAAAATAACCTACTTCTCTCTTTTCCTCTCAAGTTGTTGTCACATTGCTCTTTCCTTCTCCTCTCAATTTCTCAATTGATTCAAAGGAAAAACTATAATTTTCTCTTGAATTAAAATTATTAGAAAGTATTTCTAACACCCAATACATTCATACAACCTTTACAAAGCATAAACCTCATCTTATAATTGGTTGACAAGGCTTGACAAGCCAATCTAGGGGCTTCCATTGCAACTTTGGTGTGTGCTTGTGGTGGACAAGCTAGAGGGACAACATTTGGGGTCCTAAGTACATCCTAAGAGGCTTCAATTGTGCATCAAGAGGTTAGTACCTAAAAATCCCTCTTTTAGTTAGGGTTTAATTGAATTAAATATTAATTCATAATCTTTAATGGAAAATAAAATTTTAATGCATGCTAAAATATATTTTGGTTTGCAATTGGGCATTGGAAATTGATTAGGTTCATAAGACACTTGGTATGGTGTATGTATCCTTAGAAATAATTTTTGAAATTCAAGGTTCTAATGCCTTTTATTCACGCTTTCACTCCATGAAATTTATATCAGAGCCACTATATTTGCCATTAAGATTGTTTATGAGGTTTAATTGTGCTATTGGATCAAATTTGGATTGATTTAAAGCTGGTTGGTGCTCACTGTGGGGCGGTATGAATATGAAACATGCCTCAAGGGTGTGTTTGAATTTTAGGCTCGGTTTTTGGGCCTATTATGTAATTATTATGTATTTTAAGGACCATAATTAAACCCATACCTAATTAAATTGTTTAATTAGGAATTTTAATCACAATTAGTTTATGAAAAATGTTTTCATAGAATTAAATTTGGAAAAAGGTTTCTAAATTTAAATTATTTGAATATGATTCAAATATGAATTTTTGGTTGAATATGTGATATTTAATTTAATTTTTAGTATGTATATTTTATTTAATTATTAAATTTTAATATGCATAATGGATGATCATGGACAATAAAAAACCAATGTGATTGGATTTATTTCTTTTATTTTTCTTTGGGTTGTAAAATAATTAATTTTATTTTAGTGGCATGTATTATAAATGTTGTAATAATTTAGGTTGTAATTTCATTTATTTGAGGGCTTTAAAGTCCTTATTCTTGTAAATTCGCCTTGGTATGCCAAAGATTATAATGTAATTGGATTGCAAGAAGATCAAGAAGGTTAAGAGCATTGGTGGGACCAGTGGGAGGAAATCAAGATCAAGGGTTGATTATGTACTCCTTCAACAACTCTTGTAAAATGAATGAATGAAATACACCTAGGAATGTCCTGATTCAATTCTTAGTGACTCAGAATTGAATCCCTTAGAAAGTCCATGATCATACCATATTATTTGTTTTATCCATGTATGCATGAAATGTATGTGAATGTATGCAAGTATATGATATATGCATGCCAATTGGATAATGTGCAATGTGAGACCATAATAGTAATTAAGTCGATTATAAAATCTTTCAAACAAATAATTAAGTTAGAAATGGTATAATTAAAGTAATTATATCATTTAATTATACCATGGCCCTCCATTAAGGCAATTATTTTAAGAAATTTTAAGTACTTGCATGTGATGCATTTATTTAAGAGATTTTCTTAAGAATAATTGTTAAGCATAAGATGTTGTAAATATGTAAATTGTTAGTGGCCAAAAATGGATGTGCCTAAGGACATTAAAATTAATTGCATGTTTACTAGCACAATGGGATTAACTTATCTAATATAAGATAAATCAATAATGGATGTGCTTGAGATTTTGAGCATTAGGGGCTAAATAAATTATTGAACCTCACATGAGATGTGATAGGTAAGGAGTTGCTCACATATAGTTTATTGTAATTCCAATAATGGATGTGCCTTAGGATGATCAATAAGACTATAAGAATTCAATCACCCACTAGAAATCCATCCAACTAGGATTTTTGTTTCCTACTTTGGAAGTGTAAGATTCGCCATGTTAGTGGGATGACTAATTTGATTAAAAGACCATAATCATTTTGCTCAATTACTTGATACATTTACTAATTAATATAGCTATTATCTGCAGTTAATTTTTCTGATAATAATGAGTACACAACAACCACCACCATCAAATATCCTTGCGAGTATACTTGATCACAAAAGGTTGACGTGACCTAATCTTTCTGATTAGTTCAAAAATTTAAAACTTATCCTGAACCTAGAACGTATTGGATATGTTTTAGACTCAAAGGTTCCTAGTCCCTTACATCCAGAGGCCACTCAAGAGGAACTAGACACTTTGGACAAGTGGAAGGAGCATGATATCAGAGCCAAATATTACACGCAAGCTTCTATGACTAATGAGTTACAAAAGTAGTATGAAAATATGCAAAGTGCAAGTGAGATCCTTCTTCACCTGCAAGAGTTATATGGTGAGCACAGCATGAATGCTAGGTATGAGATATCTAGACAGCTATTCCGAATGAGAATATCTGAGTGACAGAATGTAGGAGATCATATCCACAAGATGATTCGGCTTATTGAGCAATTGGAACATCTTGATTTTCACATGGATTTCCAACTGCAGATGGATCTGATCCTTCAGTCCTTGCCTGAATCATTTGGGAATTTTGTGAGAAATTTCCATATGACAAAGCAAGAGTGTACTTTGGCTAGGTTGCTTAACGTGTTGGTTATTGCCCAAAAGAATATGTTGGGCAATAAAGGAAAAGAGGTGGCTTTGATTACATCTTCTTCTTTTGCTGGAAAATCCAAAAGGAAGAAGGGCAATAAGAATAAGAAACCTCAAATTCCTAGACCTTCCAAGAAGATAGCCAAATAAAAGGGCAAGACTAAAGCTAACAAAGGCAAGGGAAAGTGTTTCCACTGCCAGAAGGATGGGCACTGGAAAAGAAACTGCCCAAAGTATCTTCCTTCTCCAAAGGACAAGAAGGATAGACCTTCAGAAGGTATGTCTGTGTCTTGTTATTTAGATTATGATGATACTCATAGTTCATCACAGCTTAGGTTTTAGATACTAGTGCAAGTTCTCACATTACTTTTGATATGCAGAAAATAGTAAGTAGTAGCTGAAGGAGTGGAAGCATGAAAAATATAAGATTAGATTATTGAATTCAAAAAATTTTTCTTTTAGGGTGTCATGCATCATTCAAGATTCATTATTTATCTATTTGATTTCAATGTTAAACAACATATTAAAACTCTTTTAATATGTTTTTGGATCTACATTTACCATTTAAGATTTTATAATTAATAGATTAATTTATTAGAACCCTAGATTAAATCAAGAATAAGTGCACTAACCTTTTGATGCACTGTAGTTGTGTTCAGTACCTTTGGAATGCACCTAGGACACCAGATGTTGTCCATCTAGCTTGTCCACACCAAGATCACCAATGGCAGCCCCTTGAACAGCTTCACAAGCCTTTCCAATCAATTAGAAATTCAAGTTTTTCCTTTAGAGAGATTACAGATGTATACAAGACAGCAGAAATGATTTCTAACAATTTTAATTCAAGAGAATGTTGGCAATTCTCTTTGAATTGATGAGAGATGAAGAAGAAGAAAGGAAGAACACTTCAAGGGTGGTGGCACCTATGAAAGAACAGTAGCTCATATTTTGTTATTTCATCCTTTCCCTTATATAGCTAGGTCATCACTTAAAACCCTTGCCACATGTCAACTTTTGATTGGCTCTTAGTTTAATTGGCCCAATCACAATGTGCCTAGTGTCAAACTTAAATTTAATCTTGACTTTGATCATCTTACATGACTAAAAGACAAATGGCAAGCTTATGTTTAGTGCCATGCGTCACCATCTCATGGTGCCAAATGTCACCCTGTGAAATGACCAAAATACCCTCGTATCTTAATTTTGAGTTCTCAACCCAAAATAATTATTTATCTTCTTCTAATCAATTTATATCAAATATAAATTAATTAATTAATCTCTATTAATTAATTTCTCATAATTAAATTCATATTTAAATACTTTAAATATAATTATAAGTTATACTATACATCTAATAACCTATATTTGGTTTCAAGCCATGCTAGGGACTTTACAATCTAATTGCAAACCAAACCTATTTAATTAATCAATTAAACTCTTTAACTAATTAATTAAATCACATTTAACTTGGTGATTACTTGCGTATGTGTATGACTCACTAGGCTCATCACTAATTGACAATGAGATATGATATCAACTCTTAATATCATCAGAACTCTTTCTTACCATAAATGATTTCTCTAAATCATTTTAGGCACCTCATAGACTATGGTTAAATACCTCGCATAGCATGCCATAGCCACCCAACTAGTAATAAGGTTTACCTTAAATGAACCTATAATCATATGTTACCATGCACTAGAATCTCCCTGTTACAAAATCCCAATTATAGCTGGAGTCATGGTTTATGTCAAACTGCATTTGCTATGAATATTATATTCTCTTTTAATTCTAGTTCTTAATTAAAAAGATTTTCTTATCAGAAACTCTTTTCTGATTAAATCTATCTGTCCTGGCCAGGAACTTGAAACATAAAGAACAATTAAATGAACATAAAATTTTATCCCTATTTACTTAGGGTAACAGATTCCATCTTGATCAACACCTACCACATATATAACTAGTAGGAGCCAACACATGCCCATATACCCATACACAGTGCAAGTATAAAAGCAGTATCAAACTCAAACTACCTATATATAAGATAACTGTGCTATCTCAGGTCTAAAAATTATATGTACTGATATGATTTATGATAATGCATTGACAAGAGTAAACTCCATGTGCTTGTCATAAATGTCACTGGTTCGGCCTACTTATCATGCATAAGTGCCTATCATGTTTGTTATATGGCATGAGACTCACCATTCCATTTTATTTATATCTCTTATAAATACATTGGGAACAAACATGAATACAATTTATGATACTTTGTGCTAGAAATACTGTCACTCATATTCTTAATAACTTAAGAATAGAATTTCTAACAAAATAGGCCTTTTCTATTACACAATTATATTATATAAATGGAAAAGTAAAAATGTCTTTTATTAATAAAAACATGTACATGATATATACTAAATGATATGCTCTAGGGCATACTACTAACAATCTCCCACTAGCACTATAGCCATTCATTACAATACCTTAGACCCATCTTCTCAAGATGTCGGTCTAACTGAGCTTTTGACAAAGGCTTAGTGAATGGATCAGCTGAATTTTTCAGCTAATGCTATTTTCTGCATGGCTATATCGCCTTGCCCAACTATCTTTCTATTAATGTGATAGCACCTTTCTATGTATTTGAATTTCTAGTGAAACCGAGGTTCCTTATATCCAAACAACTTCTTTTGCAGCATCTAATGTAGCAATATACTCGGCCTCTATAGTGGAATTAGCAGTCGTACTCTGTTTGGAACTCTTCCAACTAACTGCACTTCCACTACAAATGAACACAAACCTAGAGGTAGACTTTCTATCATCGATATCTGATTGGAAATCAGAATTCGTATAACTATCTAATTATAAGTCGCCACCTCCATATATCAAGAATAAATCCTTAGTTTTTCTCAAGTACTTAAGGATATTCTTGACAGCTATCCAGTATTCCAAACCTGGATTGGATTGATAACTGCTAGTTAAACTAACAGTATATGTGATATCCAGCCTAGTACACAACTGTCATACCCTACCCCTCTGTAAGGCATAACATGATCCCGTAGTATACCTAATGAATTACCAATTTCGCCTACTGATAACCCATTAAATACACTACAAGGGATTTTCAAAAACTTTTCTTACTTCTTTTACAGTGGTGAGCACTATTTACAAGTGTTAAAAACCTTTTTGAACTGAGGTGAATTAACTAACACATTTAGACTATTAGTAATTTCTATAAAAAATTTTGGCAGAGTGCCCTCCGTAATTTGGATAAAACAGTTCTTCAAAAACCTGTAAAAAGCACTTCAATATTTTTCTCAATCTCAAACTCTAGCATAATTCAACACAACATATTTCTCAACTCAAATCCATAGTAAGTTTTCAAAAACTGAGATACAAAAAATATAATACAATTTTTACAAGTCAAAATAACTCATAATTTATTTTACAACTTTAATGTACAATTTTATTTTACAACTGCTCAAAACCAAGAACAATATATATATATACAGTGAACATACATTACAGTACAAAATGCAAAATGTGGTATACTCAATATACCCGATGATCTCTCAATGTAGTACTAGCAGCCTGTCAGTCTGTCTACCTGCGATAGCAATGAAAAGCTATCGCTGAGTAAAATTTACTCAGTGG
Source organism: Hevea brasiliensis (assembly GCF_030052815.1). Lineage (NCBI taxonomy): Eukaryota > Viridiplantae > Streptophyta > Magnoliopsida > Malpighiales > Euphorbiaceae > Hevea > Hevea brasiliensis. The sequence goes on along the minus strand of NC_079497.1, from coordinate 35,746,676 downwards.
TGCACAATAACAATTTGAAATGCAATATATAAATCTTTTATTGACAATTCACAAATCAAATGATTCACAATTCCATCTCACAATTTACAAAATTCACCTAACACAAATTTGATCAAGTAATTGAATAATACCGCTTTGCAAATCAATAACACAATTCGATCAAATAACTGAATAATACAATGTTGCCAATCGATAACATAATTTAGGCCATGACACAATTTTTCCACACATGCCGTGTTGTATACCACGACAAGACACACTCACCCCAATAATCAAAATCAATGAGGGAGGAAGCTAGCTGAATAATGAGTACTCATCCACACTCACCTCAGACTGGCAAGTCAAAGAGGGAGGAACATAATCACACTCACCCCAGACTGATAAGTTAAAGAGGGAGGAATATCACACTCACCCCATAAATGGAGGAGGAACATAGTAACAGTGTCATGCCAAGTGTGAATCAAAACAATTTCAAATCACAATATTTCATATAAACCATAAATCACATTTTATCTCAAAATTTCCATTTGCAAAGTTGGCAACACAATAAGTTCCAAATAATATTCCCAAAAACAAAGCAATAAAAAATTATTCATGTGACACCCCTTACCCGACTACAGTGTAGCCGAGCAAGTTATGCCACTCAGTGTGCCGGAGCACTCTATTTTATCTTAATTCATTTTTATTCTTCCTTTTGAATATAACTTGTGAAATATAATTTATTTAAGCCATTTATCGAAATTATAATTTATTTGAGATTCCGAAAATTTTAAAGAAAATCCGGCAGAATACCGGCTAAAAATAGAGAAAACCGTTCTTCGGAACCTATGAAAAACACTTCCTATATTCTTATTCATTCATCTCAACTCCATTTATCAAAATCTCAATATTTTTCAGTTCATATTCATTTCTCAATCATTCATTTCATGTGATAATCATATATATATCACAGATAAACATTCACTTTTTCATTTACAAACACAATTCTCATTATTTACATGAGCATCAAATTACATTTCATAAGTTCATTTACACATGAGAAAATAAGATCAATTACAAAATACCAAAATGACACCTAGTGTCCTACCAATGCAATCAGAGTTTGTGAGGTGACACGGACACTATGCGAATCTGCAGGATGGACTTACCCAACTGTGTGGTCTATCGGCTCTCGATCGCATCTTCGCACTCACGCGTTGCAAAAGCGACGCTAAGCATAAAGCTTAGTGGTGCAAATAATAAAATAGAAAGAAATAATATGCAAATAAAAATCATAATTTCTTAGCCATTGTGTTCATAAGAACTGAATAATTACCAACTTAATGTTTAGTCGAGGGCTAATTACGTTTTATGATATTAACTTCTTCATGCATTTTGTTTATTTATTTTCTTCATGATCTTGAGTTTCTTTGTATTCTATCGTAATCATTTCTGATATTTAATTTTTGTATTTTCTTTAACAATCAGTTCAATTACAGTTATACTTTTCCATGCCCAAGTAACCTATACAAATTGACCGGACTGGATAAACGGGTAAACTAGCACTGGGTACCAGATACCTCGGGCTGTCACACCATCGGTCACAATGTGTCTCCCGGTGTGCAAACAGAATGGCTAATAAGCCATATAAGCAATAAGGCTTAAAGCCAAGTAAAACATCATAATCAGTATAGCCATAGGCTATCACATCACAGAATGGCAATGAAGCCATACATCATACGCAGTACTGCTATCAGAACCCTATTGGCATGCCAACCTATCCAAACCAATCACATTAGGCCTACTAGGGCATTTGATACTTTTGAATTCTTCAATTTTTTGAATTTCAAGTTTTTATGTCACTATTCACTTCAATAGTCAACAAAAAGTTGACTTTTGCATAGATCATAGGTGCATTGGTTTTAACACTCCCAATGTACCACATTTTGCATTTAAAACTTGTTGGAATTAATTACCAAATCCATTTCCAAGCTTATTTCAAGTTTTCATGTCACTATTCACTTCATTAGTCAACTAAAATATTGACTTTTGCATAGAAAATATGTACATTGACTTTGAATCACTCCATTTGGAGTTTTGTAGCTCAAGTTATGGCCAAAATAAGTTTACTGTTCACGTGTACTGTTCCTGCTGAGATTTTGGATTTTGGCAGATTTTGGTCCAACTTTGGTCAGTAATTTGACCAAGTTAAGTTCATAATTTGGTCTAACTTTCTTCATATGAAATGTTCTACCATGCCTTAGGTTTCCATCGGTTCAAGAATTGCCTAAATCCGAGTTTTCTAGAGAGAGTTAGAGCCATCCAAACATTACTGCTCAAATGAAAATCTGCAGAGTTGTAGGTTTGAACAGTAACTGTGACTGCCATTTGGGTTAGGTTCTGGTCATAATTTGGGGTAGGTTTCTTCATGAAAGTTGTTTGTCTATGTCTTAACTTGTTGCTGTAAAAATTTCAGTTCAATTGACCAAATTTACAGTGAGTTATGGCCAAATGAACAGTTACTATTCATTTGGTCATTCTGCAGGGGCTGTTTGCAGGGTATCCGTATTGGGGCCAAGTTTTGGTCCTCTTGCTTTGGTCTTTTGGGCATGGTTTCTTCAGAAAAAATGTGCCATTATAAGCCTAGTTTCATGTCCAATTGGCCAAACACCAATTGGACTAACACAGCCCAAGTTATGGCAGTGCAAAGGGACTGAATTTTCAGTCCCTATGCTGCTATCCTAGGGCAGCCTGCAATCCTCACTTTGCAATATCATTTTTCTGTCCATTTGTTGGTCAAATTACCTAAAATGGTCACTAATTGACCATTAAAATGCTCTCTAATAATTTCCTAAGCCAAGTCACATTTTCACCTTTCCAAACCCTAATTCAAATTCATGGTTTATGCCATGTATCTTAGTAGCTACCAATGCATTGCTCATATGTTTATCACTTCAACATGGTTTCTATTCCACTCTAAGCTCATCAAAACACTTCCCCCTATTCCATAGCTAGGGCAGCCAAAATTCAAGATGTTATACACATAAGTTTTTGTTAATTTAAATCACAATCCTTACTAGTTTCAAGTCCCAAACCATGAAAATAATGAGTTTTTAAGATATAAATGCACTAACCTCAAGTGGCAGAATTTTTCCCTTCCTCAAAGTCTTGATTTCCTTTTCTTTTTTCACCCACAATAATCACCAAGATGATAGAATGAATTTTTGTGTTGGTAGTTATGGTTTTTAGTGGAAGAAAGCTAAGAAAGATGAAGGATGAAAGGTTGTTAATGGTGAAATGGGTAAGAGTGAGTGAGTGGCGTGAAGAAGAAGAGAGGGAGCTGGTTTTGGGTCTCTAGAATTCTGCCTCATTACCCAATTTTATTTCATTTTAATGGACTTGCTTAAATTTGATTGGCCAATACACTTTTAATTACCTAAGCATGACATCATAATTCCCAATTAAGCTCCTTTTTCTTTCTTTTCTTTTCTTTTCTATCAAGTTTCAATTTAATTTCTAGCAATGTTTCTTCATATTTTATGTCATATTAATTATTTACTTAACTGGACAAGTCGGCCAAAAATCACCTCTGAAGGTGAAATGACCAAAATGCCCTCCGTTCGGCTTAACGGGTCAAAATTGTTTGTACCGATTGAAAACTTTTTCTAGGTATTTTCTTGGCATTCTAATGCCATAGGAACCTCAATGACCCTTCTCTGGAGTCCCAAAAATTATTTTATAATTTTTCCCCCGGGTCTAGGGCTCCTCGTTGCGAGAACCGCAACTTCCCTCTGGTTACCCTTCGCTTGGGCACCGGCTCGTGTGACTTAGTTGTATTTTATTTCTAAAATTTTTACTAAATTTTTCTTGTCAATATTTGAGTTATTTATGGTTTCTCGCTTTAGTTTAAATATTTTTCCGGACGTTCTAGCTGTCCGGACCGACACCGGTCACCGGAATAGTAGACTGTACGGAGTTGCTACTGGGAGGGTGTTACAATTCATAACTCATTTCTCCAAATAAATTTGTTAGTAAAAGCAGTGAATATAAAATTATTGTGAACGGACACAATTTAAAACAATAACATACAAATAATTATAATTTACTTCAATTGAAAATTTTAAAAGAAATACTTATTGTGCACAAACATAATTTAAAACAATAATGTACAATAGTCATAATTCATTTCAATTGAAAAATTCAAAAGAAATAGCTGTTGTGCACAAACACAATTTAAAATAATAACATAGAAATAATCATAATTTATTTCAATTGAAAAATTCAAAAGAAATACTTATTATGCACAAATACAATTTAAAACAATAACATACAATTAATCATAATTTATTTCAATTGAAAAATTCAAAAGAAATAATTATTGTGCACAAACCTCTGATAACTGTCTCTTGGCTCTGACTCAGTGTTTCCTTCCCCTCCCTGAGTCTTTGCAAACTGAGAAATACAATTTGAAGTGTTTCAGTACTCATTTAAACTGTCTCTAACGATAATGTCACACCCTACCCCTCTGTAAGGCATAACATGATCCCGTAGTATACCTAATGAATTACCAACTCCGTCTACTAATAACCCATTAAATATACTACAAGGGATTTTAAAAAAACTTTTCTTACTTCTTTTACAGTGGTGAGCACTATTTACAGGTGTTAAAAACCTTTTTGATCTGAAGTGATAGAACTAACACATTTGAATTATTTGGAATTTCTGTAAAAATTTTGGCAGAATGCCATCTGTATTTTGGATAAAACAGTTCTTCAGAAAACCTGTAAAAAGCACTTCAATTATTTTCCAAATCTCAACTCCAACATTTTTCTCAATACAACATATTTCTCAACTCAAATCCACAGTAATTTTTCAAAAGCTGAGATATAGGAAATATAATACAATTTTTATAAGTCAAAATAACTCATAATTATTTTACAACCTCAAGTTACAATTTGAATTTACAACTGCTCAAATCAAAACAATATGTATATACAGTGGTCATACATTACAGTACAAAATGCAAAAAGCGGTATACTCGTTATACCCGAAAAATCTCTCGCTGGAGGTACTAGCAGCCTAGTCTGCCACATGCTCTGTCTACTGCGGCGGCAATAATAAAGCTATCATTTGAGACAATGTCTCAGTGGTGCACAACATTAACCAAATACAACTTTAAATCACAACTCATAAATCATATAAATAGTGGATACGTAAAACCATTGTTAAATTCAAGACAATGAATGTCATAAGGAATTTAAACTCCAATTAACAAATCATCAAAATTCATAATAACACAATTTAGTCAAATAGTTTAAGAATACCGTATTGCCAATTCATATACAATTTGATCAAATAACTGAACAATACAGTTTTGCCAATCAATAATATCATTTGATCAAATAACTGAAGAATACAGTGTTGCCAATCGATAATACAATTTAGGCCATGACACAATTTTTCCACACATGCCGTGTTGTACACCACGACAAGACATACTCACCCCAATAATCAAAATCAATGAGGGAGGAAGCTAGCTGAATAATGAGTACCCATCCACACTCACCTCAGACTGGCAAGTCAAAGAGGGAGGAACATAATCATAATCACCCTAGACTGATAAGTCAAAGAGGGAGGAATAATCACACTCACCCCATTAATGGAGGAGGAACATAGTAACAGTGTCATGCCAATTGTGAATCAAAATAATTCCAAACATTTTATTCAAATGATCCGAAGAATCCAATAAATTTCCAAAGTTATAATTTCATTCACAAAATGGCAACACAATTCGTAATTCACTTCAATTTCCACAAAAACCATTTCTGATTGCTTTTCAATCAATAAGTATCCATCAAATACCATTCAAACAGTTTCTCACAGTTTCAAATCATTTATAATGCTTTTCAAGCAATAAATATCCATTCAAGTACATTTCCACAATTTAGAACAATAACATACAAGTAGTCATAATTTATTTCAATTGAAAATAATTCAAAAGAAATAAATATTGTGCACAAACACAATTTAAAACAATAATGTACAATAGTCATAATTCATTTCAATTGAAAAATTCAAAAGAAATAGCCGTTGTGCACAAACCTCTGATGACTGTCTCCTGGTCTGGACTCAGTGTTTCCTTCCTTTTCCCTGAGCCTTTAGTAACTGAGAAACACAATTTGAAGTGTTTCAGTACTAAATTAAACTGTCTCTAACGATAATGTTCGATAAACAATTCACTGGATACCTTTATTTGCTTAATCAACCCATATATTGACCCTCGATGTTTTCTAGGTAAATTAGGTCTTAACGTTATTAATATATCATATTCGATAGGGTTTTAGGGTCGGTACGTTTTACCAAACTCATTTCCTTGTTTAGTGCATTTTAATGCAACTTGCTGGATTCCAGGATACTAGTTTGACCTAGCCAGACGACCTAGTTCCCTCGGTTTTCAGGTTTCGGTCAAAACTAAAAACTTGTAGATCTATGTCTTATGGACCGCGGTGCAAAATTTCAGGTCATTCCGAGTTATGTAGACCAAGTTATGGTCATTATACTATTGCTGGTCCAATGGTATCAAATTAGGTCAATTTTAGGTCAAATTGGTCAACTCTGGTTCGGCCAGTTTTTGGACCCGAACTTGTGCAAGCTTTTTGACTTGCTTATGGTCAATTCTGGGCTTTGGTGTCTTCATAAGACTTGTAGGTATGGGTCTTAACTATTCATGGTTAAAATTTCAGGTCAATTGGACCTTTTTTGAGTGAGTTATGGCCTAAACACTCACTGCTGCCCAATTGGTCATTTTTCAGGTCCTAATTGTACCTAATCCGAATTGGTCATTTTCTTGGGTCACCTTGCAAGCAGAATTTTGGTATGCTTTCTCAATAAAAGTTGGCACATTTTGTGCCTAGTTCCACCTCCAATTGGTCTCATACCAATTGAGGTTACACATTTAAAGTTATAGGCTAAAATGTACACTGCCCTTAGTTACCTTGCCTAACACACATCAATTACACACTTACATTACTACATGTCCACTTCCCCTTACCATTTCTGTTTTGGTTCATTACCAAAACCATATTCCACTTTACATTAACATCACTTTGGGCAGATTGCAATTATCCTCAATACACCAATTAAAACTCACATTTACAAGTTCTAAGTACAATCACATACACACCTAACCATTACAAATTTTTACATATACTTACACAATCAATCTATACACATATCCATCAACTCTCAAGGTCAATATTCTGCCAATACTTTCATGAACATATACATTTATTCAAGAATCTCAAGGCTGCCGCAAACTTCCTCAACACCAAAGTATTCCAGAATTCATCAATTTCCATCAAATGTAAAAATCACCATATATATATGGAATAATTTACTAGGATATTACATCACCATAATCAACATAATTCTCATCAAATATATGTACAAATACTTCATCAATACATGACTACATGGCTGCCCAAAAATGGATATCTCAATAACTCTTCAAACTTAAAAATTTCCTTCACAAAACCAACACCCATAACATGTACACAAAGTTTAACAAAGAAATCTTCAAAAATGTAAACTTACCTTATGGTTAGAACTTGCCAAACCTTGATTAAACTTCTTAAATTTGGTATCAAGCTCTTCCTTATGATGTGTAGACAAACTTTCGTGAAGGAACCTAAGTGATTGAAGGTGAAATGGAGGGTTAGATGAAGCTTGAATGAAAAACGTCAATGGGGGTTTCTCTTTTCTTCAATTCGGCAATGTTGGGAGAATTGGAGAAGATGAAGAATTCATATGGAATTATGGACTTACACCTGCCCCATTACATGTTTAATTTATTCATTAGTGGACCACTTACTTAAGAAAAATGATTTAATAAGATTTAAGTGCTAATTACACAATTTTCACTCCACTTTTGGCTATTTATATTAGGTACCCCCAAATTAATTTTTCATTTTATTTTCTAAGTGTAATATTATTTATTTTTAATGGAAATTTAGGTCAAAAGACACTTCGGAATGTCAAATGACCATAATGCCCCTGTTCGGGTTGCATTCTCGATTTTTCGGTAACACTGGGTTTTATCCGTTTTTCGATTTCTCACTTTTCTTTGTACTAATTATTTAATTTTTTTTTGATATTTCTAATGATATTTATACTTCAATAAATATTTATTTGAGTCCTAAAAATATTTTTCAGGGTTCCCCACAATCCAGGGCTAGTCAACGGTACACGCCGTGACTTCCCGGTGCGGTCACCCATCGCTAGGGTTTTCGGCTCGCTTAACTTGGTTACATTTCTTTACTATTATTTTTCCTTTGTTTTTCTTGTATTTTCTTTTCTTGTATTTCATTATTTTATGTCTCCTCACACATATTGAATTGTGGTTCTAGGCATCCTAGCTGTCCGGACAGCACTGGTCACCGGGACAGCAGAACGCACTACCGAACATAGGGGTGTTACAGATAATGCTTGATAATTAATTCACTGAATTCATTTATTCGCTTAGTCAACCTACTATGTCGACCCTTGGTACATTCTAGGTAATTTAGGTTTTAATGTCATTAATATGTCACATTCGATAGTCTTTTAGGGTTGGTACATGTTACCAAATTCATTTCCGTGTATACTGCATTTTCTTGCGATTTGCTGGATTCCGGGATACTAGTTTGACCTAGCCGAACGACCTAGTTGCCTCAGTTTTCGGGTTTCGGTCAAAACTACAAAGTTGTAGATCTATGTATTATTGCATGCAGGGCAAAATTTCAGGTCATTTTGAGTTATGTATACCAAGTTATGGTCATTTTACTATTGCTGGTCAAATTGCACCAAAATTGGTCATTTTAGGTCACTTTAGGTCATTTTAGGTTCGGCCAGTTTTTTGACCCGAACTTGTTCAAGCTGTTTGACTTGCTTATGATCATTTATGGGCTTTGGTGTGTTCATAAGACTTGTAGATATGGGTCTTAACTATTCATGGTTAAAAGTTCAGGTCAATTGGACCTTTTTTGAGTGAGTTATGGCCTAAACACTAACTGCTACCCAAATGGTCAATTTTCAGGCCTCAATTGCACTTAATCCGGATTTGGTCATTTTTCAAGCTACCTTGCAAGCAGAATTTTGGCAAGCTTCTTCATGAAAGTTGGAAAATTTTGTGCCTAGTTTCACCTCCAATTGGTCTCATACCAATTGGAGCCACACACTTAAAGTTATAGGCCTAAAACACAAACTGCCTTATTGCAATTCTTGCATACATATCAAACATCACTTTTAACACTCACCAAACTTAACATTCAAACTAATTCTGGTTGTACCATGACCTAAACATAATTCACAACACATTATAGGTCATTTTGGCAGCTTACAATTACATTCAATGTGCACCAACAAGTGCAGAATTTGCCCAACTCAATTTACAACAATTTAACTCCATAACCAAGCTCATTCACATGTCCAACCTTCACACCACTATACATACATTCAAACTACCATAACAACCAACACATTTTAACATCATTATTCCATAAACCAAGCATGAATTCCAGCATTCTTCAAGGGTTAGCAAACTGCCACAATGGTACACTTACATTCCATTACTTTCCAAGCTTTAAATTTCATTTTACATTTACATATACTAAGTATACATCACCTAAACAATTTCCTACACAATATACATTTAATTAATCATTTAATTCACCATTTACAAGCACAAATAACCTGCCTTCAAGGTATTTCCATGGCTGCTAAAATTACACATTCACATTCAACATCAAACCTCAAAAATTTCTTCATAATTCAAACACCCATAACATGCTTACAAACTTTAACAAAGCAATATTCAAAAATACAAACTTACCACTTTGGAAATTCTTCAAAACTCCTCCAAAACTTGGTCTCCTTGCTGCCTATCTACTGCCCATTGTGTAAGGATCACTTTTAATGGAGAGACTTACAAGAAATTATGGCTTGAAAGTGAAGATTGGAGTTCATGCATGGAGCTTGGAAGCTTTGGCCATGGAGTTCTTCTTGGGAGCAAATCGGCTGCTGTTTGGGAAGGTTGAAGAAGATGACAATCCGTCCAAAAATGAGGATGTAGTGGTCCACTTAGGTGAGTTAGTGGAGCACCATGGGTGATTAAATATTTATTTAATCTTAAATTCCCAATTTCTTACATTAAGCTCCCAATTTTTGCTATTTACTTTAGGTACCACCAATTTAATTTTTCATGACATTTTCCAAGTGTAATATCATGTATTTTTAATGGACATTTAAGTCAAAAGACAACTCGGGGTGTCAAATGACCACAATGCCCCTATTCGGGTTGCATTCCTGATTTTTCGGTAATACCGGGTTTTGTCCGTTTTTCAATTTCTCACTTTTCTTTGTACTAATGATTTAATTTTTCTTTAATATTTCTTATGATATTTATACTTCAATAGGTGTCTCTTTAAGTCTTAAAAAAAAATTTTTTCTAGGGTTCCCCGCGGTCTAGGGCTAGTCAACGGTCCACGTCGTGACTTCCTCGTGCGGTCACCCATCACTAGGGTTCTCGGCTCGCTTAACTTGGTTGCATTTCTTTACTATTATTTTTCCTTTGTTTTTCTTGTATTTTCTTTTCTTGTATTTCATTATTTAATGTCTCCTCACTCATATCGAAGTGTAGTTCTAGGCATTCTAGCTGTCCGAACAACACTGGTCACCGGAACAGTAGAATGCACTACCAAACTTAGGGGTGTTACAATTCTCCCCCACTTAAAATAAATTTCGTCCACGAAATTATTCCCAATAGCCATCTTACAATAGTCATACGTTTATTTTCTCCTTTCTATATTATCGTATAATCTTCTTTCTCTCGAATTTGTATAAGACTTTTAACAATCTAATACAACATTTAATTTGTTTGTATAACACCAATCTTCTCTTACTATTGTCCTGTCTAATATTTCGATTCATATTCCTTCTTGAATGACCCTTGTGGTCATGTTAGAATCATTTATCTAGTCATTGGTCCTCTGACCATTATAGTCTATAGTCTTCCTCACATTCGTAACATTTCTTTGTTATATTTAAACCAACTGTTCGAATTTTTACTTCCATAACTCTTTTTATCTGTCAATATTCTATAACTTACTTTCTTTTGTACTGAACTATAACCTCTCGATATTCTAACCTTTGAGTTTTAGATCCCTAAGTAGGATTCTCAAACTTATTTCTAACAATTAAATTCTGTCCTGGCATAACTATACCAAAACAGATGCCGTTGGTAACTATTCTTATCTAGGTATACTATCGGGTAGTGCGTAGCTCTACACAATAATCTCAAGTCAGTACTGTAATCTGCAGCTTACAGTATAAACATCAAGAACATTGTATAGTTACTACAATACATCCCAATAGATCAAATTTTTTGATATTTTATCCTTTTCGAATTTACTGATATTCGAATCTTATTCTGATTACAATATCCATTAGCAATTTCTAACAGTAACCTCCTTGCCCTCATCTAGAGCAATTCCATTACTGCATCTTACTTTTACGTCCTCTTGCCTTCCATTAAGTAGGCTCGCTAATTAACTTTATAATTTATGGTGTGTTAGAAAATACTTTTCGCCAATAAACTCTTTCAAAACTAATTTCACTTATTATCACAATCCTTATTTTAAAGGGCTAATCACTAATACATCAAAATTTATTCCCCTGTAAAGGAATAACAATAGAATATATAGTTCTAACACTAACATAAAAGTATGCAAACTCCAGGTCAAACAATACATATATATATCTTAGTTACTATTTGAGAAAGTACCAGCAATAATATCAAAAGTCTAAGTCTCTTCTCTCTGCCGTATAGCGTATACTCCAGCTGGAGCATCACCCTGTTCTGGCTGATTCACAGTACTCTGACTTCTAGGTGTACTACCCCTACCTCTACCTTTGCCTCTACTAACTGATGGTGAACTCTTTGGGGTAGAAACTTGGGTTGATCCCTTTGGTGTAGTAAATGATCCAGAACGACCTAGATTTACACAATCCCTAGCAAAATGGCCAGTCTCTCCACAGTTAAAACATGCTCCTACGGCTCTATAACATACCCCACTATGTGGTTTACCACAAGTTTCACAAAGTCGATCTGACAGCGCATTCCTGGGTTTCTGTTGAGTTTCTTTGATCGGATCGAGGTGGTTTACGTCGGAAGATCTATCTCTACCGGACTTCTTACTATCTCTGTTGTATCCCCCAAAGTTTTTCCTCTTTCCAGCAAGACCACTAGAACTCTGTTCTACTGACTTTCCCTCTTTTTCTATCTTCTCTTATTTCTTTTTCTCAGAAGCTACTTCAGATTCAATTCTTTCTAATTCTAGTGCTTGAGAAATAAGTTTAGAGAAGTTGTTATGTTTGAATCCGACCACTTGTAATCTGATACTAGGCTTCAAGCCGGTTTCAAACCTCTTACATCTCTCCCTACTAGTAGAAAGTAGACTTACTGCATAATGGCTCAGGCAGAAAAATTCCCTTTCATATTCAGGCACCGATCTACTCCCCTGTTTCAGACTTAGGAACTCTTGCAGTTTCTGATCTACATAAGCATCAGGGACATATTTTTGTCTGAATTCCCTGAGAAAATCACTCCAGGTTAGCACTGCAGGGTCTACCAAATTGTGGGGAATGGTTTTCCACCAGTCATAAGCATCCCCCTGTAGCAAAGATACTGAGTATTCAAATCTGAGCTCCTGCATGCGGTCTGGTTTCTTGAATACCCTATCCATCCTTTCTAACCACTGCTCTGCCTGTAGAGGATCTACTGTCCCCTTGAACTCTGTAGCCCCATATTTCATCAATTTGTCATACTGCCTTGCAGAAGACCGTGGTTGTACCACTGGTGTCTGTATTGGGGCTTGCGTAGGCACATTACCAGCCACTTGCTAGAACATTGCAGCCATCTGTGGCGAGCGAAGCGAGGAGCTGCAGTGCGGCTGGTCTTTGTTAAACCATCGACATTATGTGGGTGGGCATCCCCTTGCACCTCAGCCTCTATAGATTGATCGACTGAACGATCACCCTCTTCCATAGTCAATGCGAGGATCTTAGACCTCCTAAACAAATAACACAAGGAGATTTCCTCCCGTTAGTGCATTTTATAATGTAATGTACTGTATGTATCAGACAATGATATTGAGCAGTTGTACTATGAAAAAAGAATATTCAAGTAACATGTGAAAACAGAATTTAAAAAAACTAGCTCTGATACCACTAAAACATGTCACACCCTACCCCTCTGTAAGGCATAACATGATCCCGTAGTATACCTAATGAATTACCAACTCCGTCTACTGATAACCCATTAAATACACTACAAGGGATTTTAAAAACTTTTCTACACTACAAGGGATTTTAAAAACTTTTCTTACTTCTTTTACAGTGGTGGGCACTATTTACAAGTGTTAAAAACCTTTTTGAACTGAAGTGATAGAACTAACACATTTGAACTATTTGGAATTTCTGTAAAAATTTTTGGCAGAGTGCCATCTATATTTTGGATAAAACAGTTCTTCAGAAAAACCTGTAAAAAGCACTTCAATATATATTTCCAAATCTCAACTCCAACATGTTTCTCAACACAAATCCACAATAATTTTTCAAAGACTGAGATACAAGAAATATAATACAATTTTCACAAGTCCAAATAACTCATAATTTATTTTACAACTTTAATGTACAATTTTAATTTACAACTGCTCAAAACCAAGAACACTATATACATACAGTGAACATACATTACAATATAAAATGCAGAATATGGTATACTCAATATACCCGATGATTTCTCGCTGAATGTACTAGCAGCCTAGTCTGCTGCCCTGTCAGTCTGTCTACCTGCGACAGCAATGAAAAGCTATCGCTGAGTAAAATTTACTCAGTGGTGCACAATAACAATTTGAAATGCGATATATAAATCTTTTATTGATAGTTCACAAATCAAATGATTCACAATTCCATTTCACAATTTACAAAATTCACCTAACAAAAATTTGATCAAGTAATTGAATAATACCGTTTTGCAAATCAATAACACAATTCGATCAAATAACTGAATAATACCGTTTTGCAAATCAATAACACAATTCGATCAAATAACTGAATAATACCGTTTTGCAAATCAATAACACAATTCGATCAAATAACTGAATAATACCGTTTTGCAAATCAATAACACAATTCGATTAAATAACTGAATAATGCAATGTTGCCAATCGATAACATAATTTATGCCATGACACAATTTTTTCCACACATGCCGTATTGTACACCACGACAAGACACACTCACCCCAATAATCGAAATCAATGAGGGAGGAAGCTAGCTGAATAATGAGTACTCATCCACACTCACCTCAGACTGGGAAGTCAAAGAGGGAGGAACATAATCACACTCACCCCAGACTGATAAGTCAAAGAGGGAGGAATATATCAACAATGTCATGCCAAATGTGAATCAAAATAATTTCAAATCACAATATTTCATACAAACCATAAATCACATTTTATCTCAAAATTTCCATTTGCAAAGTTGGCAATACAATAAGTTCCAAATAATATTCCCAAAACCAAAGCAATCAAAACTTATTCATAACTCATTTCTCTACATAAATTTGCTAGTAAAAGCAGTGAATATAAAAGTATTGTGCACGGACATAATTTAAAACTATAATGTTGAATTAAATTTTTAAGTAGAAAATGAGAAGTCAAACTTATTGTGCACAAACACAATTTAAAACAATAACATAGAAACAATCATAATTTATTTCAATTGAAAAATTCAAAAGAAATAACTGTTGTGCACAAACACAATTTAAAACAATAACATATAAATAATCGTAATTTATTTCAATTGAAAAATTCAAAAGAAATACTTATTGTGCAGAAACGCAATTTAAAACAATAACATATAAATAATCGTAATTTATTTCAATTGAAAAATTCAAAAGAAATACTTATTGTGCGCAAACACAGTTTAAAACAATAACGTACAAATAATCATAATTTATTTCAATTGAAAAATTCAAAAGAAATAATTATTGTGCACAAACCTCTGATAACTATCTCTTAGCTCTGACTCAGTGTTTCCTTCCCCTTCCCTGAGTCTTTGCTAACTGAGAAATGCAATTTGAAGTGTTTCAGTACTTAATTAAACTGTCTCTAACGATAATGTTTGATAAATAATTCACTGAATGCTATTATTTGCTTAATCAACCTAACATGTCGACCCTCGATGCATTCTAGGTAAATTAGGTTTTAATGTTACTAACATGTCACATTCGATAGTCTTTTAGGGTTGGTACATGTTATCAAATTCATTTCCGTGTATACTGCATTTTCTTGCGATTTGCTGAATTTCGGGATACTAGTTTGACCTAGCAGAACGACCTAGTTTCCTCGGTTTTCGAGTTTTGGTCAAAACTACAAACTTGTAGATCTATGTCTTATGGAACGCGGGGCAAAATTTTAGGTCTTTCTGAGTTATGTAGACCAAGTTATGGTCATTTTACTATTGCTGGTCAAATGGCATCAAATTTGGTCAATTTAGGTCAATTTTGGTCAACTTTGGTTCGGCCAGTTTTTGGACCCGAACTTGTGCCAGCTGTTTGACTTGCTTATGGTCATTTCTGGGCTTTGGTGTCTTCATAAGACTTGTAGATATGGGTCTTAACTATTCATGGTTAAAATTTCAGGTCAATTGGACCTGTTTTGAGTGAGTTATGGCCTAAACATTAACTGCTGCACAAATGGTCAATTTTCAGGCCTCATTTGCACTTAATCCGGATTTGGTCATTTTTCAAGCTGCCTTGCAAGCAGAATTTTGGCAAGCTTCCTTCATGAAAGTTGACACATTTTGTGCCTAGTTTCACCTCCAATTAGTCCCATACCAATTGGAGCCACACACTTAAAGTTATAGGCCTAAAACACAAACTGCCTTATTGCAATTCTTGCATACGTATCAAACATTACTTTTAACACTCACCAAACTTAACATTCAAACTAATTCTGGTTGTACCATGACCTAAACATAATTCACAATACATTATAGGTCATTTTGGCAGCTTACAATTACATTCAATGTGCACCAACAAGTGCAGAATTTGCCCAAATAAATTTACAACAATTTAACTCCATAACCAAGCTCATTCACATGTCCAACCTTCACACCACTATACATACATTCAAACTGCCATAACAACCAACATATTTTAACATCATTATTCCATAAACCAAGCATGAATTCCAGCATTCTTCAAGGGTTAGCAAACTGCCACAATGGTACACTTACATTCCATTACTTTCCAAGCTTTAAATCTCATTTTACATTTACATACACTAAGTATACATCACCCAAACAATTTCCTACATAATATACATTTAATCAATCATTTAATTCACCATTAACAAGCAAAAATAACCTGCCTTCAAGGTATTTCCATGGCTGCCAAAATTACACATTCCCATTCAACATCAAACCTCAAAATTCTTTCCACAATTCAAGTACCCATAACATCCTCACAAGTTTTAATGAAGCAAAAATGGAAAATAAGCACTTACCTATCTTTGAAGCTTACTAAATCTTCTTCAAACCTCTCCCTTTTTGCTCTCAAATGGCTGCCCAAGTTGTATAGACCAACTTTGATGAAGACTCTTGCAAGAAATTGTTGCTTGATCATGGGAGCATGGAGCATGCAAATGGGGCGGCCATGGATGAACTTTGGGAGAGATTTTCATTTGGCCAAATGAAGTTTAATTGAAGAAGAAGATGAATGCAGAGATATAGTGGAAGGAACCTGGTTTTTAATACTTAATATAATGTTTAGTGGTCCACTAACACAATTAAAACATTAAGTTAATGTTAAACTTTTAATTATTCAACATTATACCCCATAATTTTTCTTATTTTACAACACATAAAATATCATTTTTCATGGCATTTTCAAACATTAATATCATTTATTTTTAATGGAAA
The DNA here is from genome assembly GCF_030052815.1 of Hevea brasiliensis. NCBI lineage: Eukaryota > Viridiplantae > Streptophyta > Magnoliopsida > Malpighiales > Euphorbiaceae > Hevea > Hevea brasiliensis. The sequence goes on along the minus strand of NC_079497.1, from coordinate 35,729,675 downwards.
TTTAAGTCAAAAGACAATTTGGGATGTGTATGACCACAATACCCCTGTTCGGGTTGCATTCCCGATTTTTCGGTAACACCGGGTTTTGTCCATTTTTCGATTTATCACTTTTCTTTGTACTAATTATTTAATTTTTCTTTGATATTTCTAACGATATTTATACTTCAATAGACGTTTATTTAAGTCCTAAAAAATATTTTCTAGGGTTCCCCGCGGTCCAGGGCTAGTCAACGGTCCACGCCGTGACTTCCTGGTGCGGTCACCCATCGCTAGGGTTCTCGGCTCGCTTAACTTAGTTGCATTTCTTTACTATTATTTTTCCTTTATTTTTCTTGTATTTTCTTTTCTTGTATTTCATTATTTAATGTTTCCTCACTCATATCGAAGTGTAGTTCTAGGCATTCTAGCTGTCCGGACAACACTGGTCACCGGAACAGTAGAACGCACTACCGAACTTAGGGGTGTTATATATGGTTTATGTTGAATGTGATTGTAAGCTGCCAAAATGATCAACAATATGTGGTAAAATATGTTTAGGTTATGGTACAAACCAGAATGGGCATGAATGTGAAGTTTGGTAAGTGTTAAAGGTGATCTTTGATGAGTATGAACAAAATGCAATAGGGCAGTTTGTGTTTTGGGCTTAGAACCTTAAGTTTGTGGCTCCAATTGGTATGAGACCAATTGGAGGTGAAACTATGCACAAAATGTGCCAACTTTCATGAAGGAAGCTTGCCAAAATTCGCCTTATAAGGTAACTTGAAAAGTGACCAAATCCGGATTAGTGCAATTAAGGCCTGAAAATTGACCAATTGGGCAGCAGTTAGTGTTTTGGCCATAACTCACTCAAAATAGGACCAATTGACCTGAAATTTTGACCATAAATAGTTAAGACCTCTATCTACAAGTCTTATGAAGACACCAAAGCCCAGAAATGACCATAAGCAAGTCAAACAGCTTGCACAAATTCGGGTCCAAAAACTGGCCGAACCAAAATTGACCTAAAATGACGTAAAGTGACCAATTTTGATGCACTTTCACCAGCAATAGTAAAATGACCATAACTTGGTCTAAATAACTCAGAATGACCTGAAAATTTGCCCCGCGTGTAATAAGACATAGGTCTACAAGTTGTTAGTTTTGACCGAAACCCGAAAACCGAGGAAACTAGGTCGTCCGGCTAGGTCAAACTAGTATCCCGAAATCCAACAAATTGCAAGAAAATGCAAGATACATGGAAATGAGTTTGGTAACATGTACCAACCCTAAAAGACTATTGAATGTGACATATTAGTAATATTAAAACCTAATTTATCTAGAATGCATCGAGGGTCGACATATTAGGTTGAATAAGCAAATAATAGAATTCAGTGAATTAATTATCAAGCATTATCGTTAGAGACAATTTAAATGAGTACTGAAACACCTCAAATTGTGTTTCTCAGTTAGCAAAGACTCAGGGAAAGGGATGGAAATACTGAGTCAAGGCCAGGAGACAGTTATCAAAGGTTTGTGCACAACAGTTATTTCTTTTGAATTTTTCAATTGAAATAAATTATGACTATTTGTATATTATTGTTTTCAATTATGGAAATGTGTTTGAATGGATACTTATTGCTTGAAAATCATTGTAAATGGTTTGAAACTGTGGAAAAATTGATTTTGTGTGATTTGTGAAAATTGAAGTTAATTATGAATTATGTTGCCATTTTGTGAATGAAATTATAACATTGGAAATTTATTGGATTCTTACGAATCATTTGAATAAAATGTTTCGAATTGATTTTGTGTTCACACTTAGCATGACAGTATCACATCATTCCTTCTCCATTTATGGGGTTGTGATCGTTCATTTTCGTTTTCCATTTATGGGGTTGTGATCATTTATTTTCCTTCTCTATTTATGGGGTTGTGATCATTTATTTTTTTCCCTCTCTAGTTTACCAGTTGAGGTGATCGGATGAGTACTCATTATATAGCTAGCTTCCTTCCTCATTGATTTCGATTAGTGGGGTTGTGATTGCTTTGCCGTGGTGTACAACGCGGCATTGATCGGAAAATTGTGTCATGGCTTAAGTTGTGTATGAATTGGCAACACTGTATTCCTAAATTATTTGACTAAATTGTGTTATTATGAGCTTTGATAATTTGTAAAATGGAGTTTAAATTCTTATTAACATTCACTGTCTTTTGAATTTAACTCCATTTTGATTACTGAGATATTATTGTAATATTGTGTTAAATTCCTTATGACATTCATTGTCTTGAATTTAATTATGGTTTTACGTATCCATCATGATTTATGAATTGTGATTTAAAGTTGTATTTGGTTAATGTTGTGCACTACTGAGACATCGTCTCAACGATAGCTTTTTATTGCAGTTCCAGGTAGACAGACGGATAGGGCAGTAGACTATGCTGCTAGTGCATTCAGCGAGAGATCAACGGGTATATTGAGTATACCACATTTGTATTTTGCACTATAATGTATGTTCACTTTATGTATATGTTGTTCTTGATTTGGAGCAGTTGTAAATTAAAATTGTACATTGAAGTTGTAAAATAAATTATGAGTTATTTTGGCTTGAATTGTACTGTATTTCTTTTATCTCAGTCTTTGAAAAATTATTATGGATTCGAGTTGAAAAATTTATTGTGTTGAATTATGTTGGAGTTTGAGATTGAGAAAAATATTGAAGTGCTTTTTTACAGGTTTTCTGAAGAATTGTTTTGCTCAAATACAGATGGCACTCTGCCAAAATTTTTACAGAAATCCCTAATAGTCCAAATGTGTTGGCTATTTCACTTCACTTTAAAAAGGTTTTTAACACCTATAAATAGTGCTCACCACTGTAAAAAGAAGCAAGAAAAGTTTTAAAATCCCTTGTAGTATATTTAATGGGTTATCAGTAGACAAAGTTGGTAATTCATTAGGTATACAATGGGATCATGTTATGCCTTACAGAGGGGTAGGGTGTGACACTTAATATGCACATTATAGTACAAAATTTTCCAAGTCCAATTACAAACAATTTAACCACATGACATAGCTCATTTACATGTCCATATTCAAACCTTTATACACATATACATGCTGCCATAACAAGCACCATAATTCAACAATATTATTCCATAAACCAACTATGAAACAACACATTTTGACATACACTTCAAAGTTGCCGATTTGTACATTTCCTCCAATTAGTTTTCGAGCTTCCAAAATCAAGTGTACTTTCACACATACATTTAGTATACATTATCCAATTTATTCCTACACACAAAAACACTTACACAAACACTTTAATCTACCATTTACATGCAAAGATAAACTGCTCTTATTTAAGTTTCATGGCTGCCAAAAATGTACCTCTCCCTTAACTCATCAAACTTCAAAAATCCTACAACAAATCAACTACCCATAATATCCATTCAAGGTTTAATGAAAAAAGAATAAAAAAATACATACTTACCACTTTTGAAATTATTCAAAACCTCACCAAAACTTGATTTTCTTGTTGCCTATCTACTGCCCAAGTTGTGTAGAACAATTTTAGTGAAGGAAAATACAAGGAAATTGGCATAGACCATGGAAGAATGAAGCTTGCATGGAGCTTGTAAAATGCGGCCATGGAGGTTTTCTTTCAAGGGAAATTTTGGCTGGTTTTGGCAAGGTGAGGAAGATGAGTGATCTACTGTCCACATAGTGATTAAATGTTCACTTTTGGGGTGTTAGTGGAGCACTAAGTAAGGATGTAATATTTGTTTTATTCTCAATTTCTTAATTTCCACATTTAACTCCTATCTTTTGCTATTTAAACTATGTACCACCAATTTAATTTTTCATGACATTTTCCAAGTGTAAAATCATTTATTTTTAATGGACATTTAGGTCAAAAGATAACTTGGGGTTTTGAATGACCACAATGCCCTTGTTTGGGTTACATTCCTGATTTTTCGGTAACACCGAGTTTTGTCGTTTTCTTGATTTTTCGTTTTTCTTTGTACTAATTAATTTTTTTTTTTTGATATTCCTAATGATATTTATACTTCAATAGGTCTTTAATTATGTCTTAAAAAAATTTTCCTGGGTTCCCTAAGGTCCAGGGCTAGTCAACGGTCCACGCCGCAACTTCCCAGTGCAGTCACCCATCGCTAGGGTTCTCGGCTCGTTTAACTTTGTTACATTTCATTGCTATTATTTTTCCTTTGTTTTTCTTGTATTTCATTATTTTATCTCTCCTCATTAATATTTAAGTGTAGTTCTAGGCATCCTAGCTGTCCAGACAAACACTAGTCACCGGAACAATAGAACGCACTACCGAACATAGGGGTGTTACAATTCTCCCCCCCTTAAAATAAATTTCGTCTCGAAATTTTACCTGGCATCAGGCTCTGAACAGCTGTGGGTGCTGTCTCCTCACATCCTCTTCATGTTCCCAAGTAGCTTCCTGGCCTGAATGATGGTTCTACAGCACTTTAATCAGGCGTATCTGTTTATTCCTCAGCTGCTTCACCTCATATGCTAGAATTTCTATGGGTTCTTCCTCATATGAAAGGTCTGGATTTACTTCAATCTCTTCAACTGATAGTATATGAGATGGGTCAGATCTGTACCTCCTTAACATGGACACATGAAAGACACTGTGTATCCTTTCTAGCTCTGGAGGTAATGCCAATCGATATACCAAAGGACCCACTTTTTCCAGAATCTCATATGGTCCGATGAAACGAGGACTCAGTTTCCCCTTTCTGCCAAATCGCATAATCCTTTTCCAAGGTGAAACTTTGAGGAATACCTTATCACCCACTGCATATTCAATATCTCTTCTCTTCAGATCAACATAGGACTTCTGACCATCTGATGCAGCCTTGAGTCTATCTTTGATCAATTTGATCTTTTCCTCTGTCTGCTGAACAATTTCTGGCCCAATCATCTTTCTTTCACCTACTCCATCCCAATATAAGGGAGTTCTGCACTTCCTGCCATACAAAGCTTCATGCGGAGGCATCCCAATGTTTGATTGGTAGCTGTTGTTATAAGCAAACTCAATAAAAGGAGAGTGTGTATCCCAAGTACCTTCAAACTCAATCGCACAAGCCCATAGCATATCCTCCAATATCTAAATAACCCTCTCAGACTGGCCATCTATCTGTGGGTGGAATGTTGTGCTGAAGTTCAATCTAGTTCCTAGGGCTCTTTGAAGATTAATCCAGAATCTAGAAGTGAACCTAGGATCTCTGTCAGATACAATTGATACTGGCACTCCATGTAGTTTTTATAATTTCATATATGTACAATCTGGCCAATCTCTCCAGGCTATAGTCCATCCAGACTAGCAAAAAGTGAGCAGACTTAGTCAGTCTTTCAACTATAACCCATACTGCATCACGACTATTCTGTGTCCTCGAAAATCCCATCACAAAATCCATAGTTATCCGTTCCCATTTCCACTCTGGTACTGGCAATAGATGTAATAAACTAGCTGGAACTTGATGTTCTGCCTTTACTTGCTGATAAGTTAGGCATTTGGAAACAAATTCAGCTATATCCCTCTTCATACCCATCCACCAGTAATGCTCTTTCAGCCCTCTGTACATTTTAGTTCTACCAGGATGCATAGCAAAAGGAGACTCATGTGCTTCCTTCATAATGATTCGTCTCAATTCCACATCACTAAGAATGCACATTTTGCCCTGATGTAGCAATAAACCATCATCTCTCACAGAGAATTCAGGTTTCTTGCCTTGTTGGACTTCTTTCAGTAGCTTCTGATATTTATCATCATTCTGAGTAGCCATTCTGATATGATCAATCAACACTGGCTGTACATGCCATGCAACTATTGTCTGTCCCTTATCATCATTCTCTAAACGGGCGTGTTGCGCTTTTAACTCATGTACTATGGACAAAGGAGAAACTCTGAGACTTGCCATAGTCTTACGACTTAAGGCATCAGCCACCACATTTGCTTTCCCTAGCTAATAGTCTATTAAGCAATCATAGTCTTTAATCAGTTCTAACCATCTCCTCTGCCTCAAATTGAATTCCTTCTAGGTGCCCAAATACTTCAAGCTCTTGTGATCAATGTAAATGTGGCATTTCTCCCAATACAAATAGTGTCTCCGGATCTTCAGAGCAAAAACAATAGCTGCTAGCTCCAAATCATGTGTTGGGTAGTTCCTTTCATACGGTTTCAGCTGGCATGATGTATAACCAATGACATTCTGATCTTGCATCAGTACACAGCCTAACCCATTGTGAGAAGCATCACTATAAACTATGTATTCTTTACCCGAAGTAGGTAAAGTAAGGACTGGAGCTTCAGTCAAACACCTCTTCAACTCATCAAAACTCTGCGGGCATTTATCTGTCCACTAAAATTTTACATCTTTCCGAAGCAGCTTGGTCAGTCGAGAAGATAACATAGAAAACCCTTTCACAAACCGACGATAATATCCAGCTAAACCCTGAAAACTGCGAATTTTTGTGATATTCCTGGGTGGCTTCCAATTAAGGATAGCTTCCACCTTGATGGAATCTACCTTGATCCCTTCAACTGACACAACATGTCCCAAGAAGGAGATTTCTTTTAGCCAAAATTCACATTTCGACAATTTGGCGTATAGTTGTTTCTCCCTTAAGGTCTGCAGCACAATTCGCAGATGTCTATCATGCTCCTCTGCATTCCTCGAATATATCAAAATATCATCAATAAACAACACCACAAACTGGTCGAGATATAGTCTGAAGGTAGTGTTCATCAGATCCATAAAAGCAGCTGGAGCATTAGTTAACCCGAATGTCTTTACCAGAAACTCATAGTGGCCATACCGAGTTCTGAAAACAGTTTTTGGAATACTTTGCTCTTGCACCTTCAACTAATAATAACCATATCGCAAATCAATTTTGGAGAATATAGCTGCACCCTTCAACTAATCAAACAGATCATCAATGCGAGGCTGTTCTTTATTGTCACCTTATTCAACTGTCGGTAGCCAATACATAAGCGGAGGGTGCCATCTTTCTTCTTAACAAACAATACTGGTGCTCCCCAAGGTGACACACTAGGGCAGATGAAGCCCTTTTCAAGTAGTTCTTGCAGCTGTACCTTCAACTACTTCAACTCTGCTGGTGCCATTCTGTATGGTGTTATGGAGATTGGATCCACACCAGGCATAACATTAATTTCAAACTGCACTTCTCTTGTCACACCTTACCCCTCTGTGAGGCATAACATGATCCCGTAGTATATCTAATGAATTACCAACTTCGTCTACTGATAACCCATTAAATACACTACAAGGGATTTTAAAAACTTTTCTTACTTCTTTTACAGTGGTGAGCACTATTTACAGGTGTTAAAAACCTTTTTGAACTGAAGTGATAGAACTAACACATTTGAATTATTTGGAATTTCTGTAAAAATTTTGGCAGAGTCCCATATGTATTTTAGATAAACAATTCTTCAGAAAAACCTGTAAAAAGCACTTCAATATTTTACCAAATCTCAACTCCAACAATTTTCTCAACACAACATATTTCTCAACTCAAATCCACAGTGATTTTTCAAAGACTGAGATAAAAAGAAATATAATACAATTTTTACAAGCTAAAATAACTCATAATTATTTTACAACTTCAAGGTACAATTTGAATTTACAACTGCTCAAACCAAAAACAATATGTACATACAGTGGTCATATATTACAGTACAAAATGCAAAATGTTGGTATACTCATTATACCCGGTAATCTCTCGCTGGAGGTACTAGCAGCCTAGTTTGCTGCTCTGTCTGTCTGTCTATCTACGACAGCAATAAAAAGCTATCGCTGAGACAATGTCTTAGTGGTGCACAACATTAACCAAATACAATTTAAATCACAATTCATAAAACATATAAATAGTGGATACTTAAAACCATAGTTAATTTCAAGACAGTAATTGTCAACAAGAATTTAAACTCTATTTCTCAATATCACAATAAATTTCAATAAGTCAGATCGTGGTTGAATTCAAAAGACAGTATATGTCAATAAGAGTTTAAATTCATTTCACAATCTCACAATACATATTAATAAATCACACACAGCTTAATCATGTTCCAAGGTTCAATTCGTCCCAAAAGCCGATGGCTAATGAGGTATTCAATTCGTCCCAAAAGTCGATGACTAATGAGGAATAACATAGCTAGCTAGCAAAAATATGAGTACTCATCCAATTCGTCCTCAACAGGCACACACCTCAACACTTCAGCCAGAGAGGGAATTCAATTCGTCCCACTAGACAAGCTAGCGAGGAATACAATCAATATATATGATAGCTGTGGTTTCAAACCATTTCCAATGCTTTTCAATCAATAAGTATCCATCAATATCATTCAAACAATTTCTCACAGTTTCAATTCATTTACAATGCTTTTCAAGCAATAAATATCCATTCAAACACATTTCCACAATTTAAAACAATGACATACAAATAGTCATAATTCATTTCAATTGAAAACTTCAAAAGAAATAGTCGTTGTGCACAAACCTCTGATGACTGTCTCCTGGTCTGGACTCAGTATTTCCTTCCCTTTCCCTGAGTCCTTACTAACTGAGAAACACAATTTGAAGTGTTTCAGTACTAAATTAAATTGTCTCTATCGATAATGCTTGATAAGTAATTCACTGAAAGCTATTATTTGCTTAATAGCATAATATACCGACCCTCGATGCGTTCTAGGTAAATTAGGTTTTAACGTTACTAATATGTCACATTCGATGGTGTTTTAGGGTTGGTACACGTTACCAATTTCATTTCCTTGTTTAGTGCATTTTATTGCAACTTGCTGGATTTCGGTATACTAGTTTGACCTAGCCGGACAACCTAGTTCCCTCAATTTTCGGGTTTCGGTCAAAACTACAAACTTGTAGATCTATGTCTTACGGAACGCGGGGCAAAATTTTAGGTCATTCTGAGTTATGTAGGCCAAGTTATGGTCATTTTACTATTGCCGGTCAAATGGCTTCAAATTTGGTCAATTTAGGTCAATTTTGGTCAACTTTGGTTCGGCCAGTTTTTGGACCCGAAATTGTGCAAGCTGTTTGACCAGCTTATGGTCATTTCTGGGCTTTTGTGTCTTCATAAGACTTGTAGGTATGGGTCTTAACTATTCATGGTTAAAATTTCAGGTCAATTGGACCTGTTTTGAGTGAGTTATGGCCTAAAAACTAACTGCTACTCAATTGGTCAATTTTCAGGTCTCAATTGTACTTAATCCGAATTGGTCATTTTTCATGCTACATTGCAAGCAGAATTTTGGTATGCTTTCTCAATGAAAGTTGGCACATTTTGTACCTAGTTTCACCTCCAATTGGTCTCATACCAATTGGAGTTACACATTTAGAGTTATAGGCCAAAATGCACACTGTCCTTAATTACCTTGCTTAAACATGTAGCAATTACACATTTACCTTACCATAAATCCACTCCTCAACCCAATTCCAAACATCCTTAACACACCAAATAAAACTCTAATTCATAAAATCCAAATACAACCACAATTACACATAAACACTACTCATTATTTCATACAATTTCCACAACTAATTTATATACATATCCATCAATCCTCAATGTCATAATTCTGCCAATATCTTCATTAATTCATACATTCATCATGGAGTCTCAAGGCTGCCAAAATGCTCCACCTTGCCAAAGTTTCACATAATTTCCTCAACTTCAATTTCAAATGCACCATTACCATTACATATGGAAATAACTTACTAGGACATTAAATCACCCTACTCAACATGAATCCACATCAAATATATGTAAGAATACTTCATCAAATATAGAACTCCATGGCTATCCAAAATTGGACATATCAAGAACTCCTCAAACTTGAAAATTTTCTTCACAAATCAAACACCCATAACATGTATACAAAGTTTAACAAAGCAATATTAAAAAATACAAACTTACCTATGGTTGGGACTTGCTAAACCTTCACTAAACTTCTTGATTTTGGTATCTAACTCTTCCTTATGATGTGGAGATAAAACTTAATGAAGCCACTTAGGTGATTAGAAGTGAAATGAGGGAGAGGATGAAGCTTCATGCAAACGGCAATGGAGTTTTCTTTAGGGAGTTTGTTTCGGCATGGTTGAGCCAAGTGAGGAAGATGATGTTTGAGTGGGAGTAATCTGCCCACTTATGAGTATATTTAATCCATTTTATAATTCTTAGTGGTCCACTCACTCAAATTAATCATATAATTAGCTTAACTCCCATTTATTCCACATTAAACCCTTCATTTTTGCTATTTACTTTAGGTACCACCAAACTAATTTTTCATTTTATTTTTTAAGTGTAATATTATTTATTTTTAATGAATATTTAGGTCAAAAGACAATTCGGGATGTCAAATGACCATAATGCCCCTGTTCGGGTTACATTCCCGATTTTTCGGTTACACAGAGTTTTGTCTATTTTTCGATTTCTCACTTTTCTTTGTACTAATTATTTAATTTTTTTTTTGATATTTCGAATGATATTTATACTTCAATTAATGTCTCTTTAAGTCCTAAAAATATTTCCCAGGGTTCCCCGCAGTCCAGGGCTAGTCAACGGTCCACGCCGTGACTTCCCAGTGCGGTCACCCATCGCTAGGGTTCTCGGCTCGCTTAACTTGGTTACATTTCTTTGCTATTATTTTTTCTTTGTTTTTCTTGTATTTTCTTTTCTTGTATTTCACTATTTTATGTCTCCTCACTCATAAAGAAGTGTAGTTCAAGGCATCCTAGCTGTCTGGACAACACTAGTCACCGGAACAGTAGAACGCACTATCAAACTTAGGGGTGTTACAATTCTCCCCCCCTTAAAATAAATTTCGGCTCGAAATTTTACCTGGCATTAGTCTCTGAATAGCTGTGGGTGTTGTCTCCTCATATTCTCTTCACGTTCCCAAGTAGCTTCTTGGCCTGAATGATGGTTCCACAGCACTTTAACCAGGTGTATCTGTTTGTTCCTCAGCTGCTTCACCTCATAAGCCAGAATTTTTATGGGTTCTTCCTCATATGAGAGGTCTGGATTTACCTCAATCTCTTCAACTGATAGTACATGAGATGGGTCAGATCTGTACCTCCTTAACATGGACACATGGAAGACACTGTGTATCCTTGCTAGCTCTGGAGGTAATGCCAACCGATATGCCAAAGGACCCACTCTTTCCAGAACCTCATATGGTCCGATGAAACGAGGACTCAGTTTCCCCTTTCTGCCAAATCTCATAATCCTCTTCCAAGGAGAAACTTTGAGGAATACCTTATCACCCACTGCATATTCAATATCTCTTCTTTTCAAATCAACATAGGACTTCTGACGGTCTGATGCAGCCTTGAGTCTATCTCTAATCAATCTGATCTTTTCTGAACAATTTCTGGCCCAATCATCTTCCTTTCACCTACTTCATCCCAACATAAGGGAGTTCTACACTTCCTGCCATACAATGCTTCATATGGAGGCATCCCAATGCTTGATTGGTAGCTGTTGTTATAAGCAAACTCAATCAAAGGCAAGTGTGTATCCCAACTACCTTCAAATTTAATCACACAAGCCCGTAGCATATCCTCCAATACCTGAATAACCCTCTCAGACTGGCCATGCATGCGTGGGTGGAATCTTTATCTTGAAGTTCAATCTAGTTCCTAGGGCTCTCTAAAGACTACCCTGAATCTAGAAGTGAACCTAGGATCTCTGTCGACACAATTGATCTTGGCACTCCATGCAATTTTACAATCTCATATATGTACAATCTGGCCAATCTTTCCAGGCTATAGTCCATTCGAACTGGCAAAAAGTGAGCAGACTTAGTCAATCTGTCAACTATAACCCATAGTGCATCATGACTACTCTGTGTCCTTAGAAGTCCTGTAACAAAATCCATAGTTATTCGTTCCCATTTCCACTCTGGTACTGACAAAGGATGTAACAAACCAGCTGGAACTTGATGTCCTGCCTTTACTTGCTGACAAGTTAGGCATTTGGAAACAAATTCAGCTATATCTCTCTTCATACCCATCCACCAGTAATGCTCTTTCAGCCCTCTGTACATTTTAGTTCCACCAGGGTGCATAGCTAATGGAGACTCATGTGCTTCCTTCATAATGATCTGTCTCAATTCCACATCACTAGGAACGCACACTCTACCCTGATGTAGTAATAAACCATCATCTCTCACAGAGAATTCAGGTTTCTTGCCCTGCTGGACTTCTTTCAGTAGCTTCTGATATTTTTCATCACTCTGAGTAGCCATTCTGATCTGATCAATCAATACTGGCTGTACATGCCATGCAACTACTGTCTGTCCCTCATCATCAATCTCTAAACTGGTATGCTGTGCTTTCAATTCATATACCATGGACAAAGGAGAAACCCTGAGACTTACCATAGTCTTGCGACTTAAGGCGTTAGCCACCACATTTACTTTCCCTGGCTGATAGTCTATTAAGCAATCATAATCTTTGATGAGTTCTAACCATCTCCTTTGCCTCAAATTTAATTCCTTCTGGGTGCCTAAGTACTTCAAGCTCTTGTGATCTGTGTAAATGTAGCATTTCTCTCCATACAAATAGTGTCTCCAGATCTTCAGAGTAAAAACAATAGCTGCTAGCTCCAGATCATGTGTTGGGTAGTTCCTCTCATGCGGTTTCAGCTGGCGTGATGCATAAGCAATGACATTCCGATCTTGCATCAGTACACAGCATAACCCATTGTGAGAAGCATCACTATAAACTGTGTATTCTTTACCCGGAGTAGGTAAAGTGAGAACTAGAGCTTCAGTCAAACACCTCTTCAACTCATCCAAACTTTGCTGGTATTTATCAGTCCACTGAAATTTTACATCTTTCCGAAGCAGTTTGCTCAGTGGAGAAGATAACATAGAAAACCCCTTCACAAACCGATGGTAAAATCCAGCTAAACCTAGAAAACTGTGAATTTCTATGATGTTCCTGGGTGGCTTCCAATTAAGTATAGCTTCTACCATGCTGGAATCTACCTTGATCCCTTCAGTTGACACAACATGTCCCAAAAAGGAGATTTCTTTCAGCCAAAATTCACACTTCGACAATTTGGCATATAGTTGTTTCTCCCTTAAAGTCTGTAGTATAATCCGCAGATGTCTGTCATGCTCCTCTGCATTCCTTGAATATATCAAAATGTCATCAATAAACACCACCACAAATTGATCAAGATATGGTCTGAAGATAGTGTTCATCAGATCCATAAAAGCAGCTGGAGCATTTGTTAACCCGAATGGCATCACTAGAAACTCATAGTGGCCATACCGAGTTCTGAAAGTAGTTTTTGGAATACTCTGCTCTTGCACCTTCAACTGATAATAACCAGATCGCAGATCAATTTTGGAGAATATAGCTGCACCCTTCAACTGATCAAACAGATCATCAATGCGAGGCAATGGATATTTGTTCTTTATTGTCACCTTATTCAACTGCCGATAGTCAATGCATAAGCGGAGAGTACCATCCTTCTTCTTAACAAACAACACTGGTGCTCCCCAAGGTGACACACTAGGGTGGATGAAGCCCTTTTCAAGTAATTCTTGTAATTGTATCTTCAACTCTACTGGTGCCATTCTGTATGGCATTATGGAGATTGGTTCCACACCAGGCATAACATTAATTTCAAACTGCACTTCTCTTTCCGGAGGTAATCCTGGCAATTCATCAGAAAACACATCTGGAAAGTCATGCACTGTAGGGATGTCCTTCAATGCTGGACTCCCCACTTGGGTGTCTACCACATGTGCCAAGTAGGCTTCACACCCCTTTCTGATCATCTTTCTGGCTAGTGCATCCGAAATGATGTTTGATGGTAATAACTGCCTTTTCCCATGTATTACCACATCACTGTACTAAGGAAGGCCAAAAGTAACTGTCTTTAGCCTACAGTCAATCATAGCATGATGCCTAGCTAACCAATCCATGCCCAAGATGATATCATAATCTCTAAAGGGCATTTCAATGAAATCAAACAGGAAAGTGTGTCCTTGGATCACCAAAGGACAATCTCTATATATTCTATTAACCCTGACTTCCTGTCCTAGTGGACTTGTTACTAGCACCTCAAAGTCCATTTTTCTACATGGAACAGCAATGCAATCAATGATGCTAGCACTCACATAAGAATGGGTAGAACCCGGATCAAATAACACAAACACATCTTGGTTAAAAGTTGATAAGGTACCACCTACAACGTCAGATGTCTCTGCCTCTTCCCTCTGTCTCATTGCATACATTCTGACTGGAGCACTATCTTGCTCTGATTGTTTCACTGTGCCTTGGCTGCCTGCTGGGCTACCTCTACCCCTGCCTCTACCTCTGCTGGGTGGTTGTGAACTTCTGGTGACAGGGTTCTGAACTGACCCTTCTGCAATAGTAGGAGGTGGTCCAACTCTACGACTACTGGTGTAGTCCTTGGCAAAGTGTCCTGTGCCTCCACAGTTATAACAGGCTCCAATAGCCTTGTAGCAGATCCCACCATGATTTCTTCCACATGTTTCACATTGGCGGGGAGGGTAGGAACCTCTGGTACTCTGCTGACCAGATAGGGGAGGCTTCTGTCCTGAATATCTTCCCCTACCAGATTTCTTGCCACCTCTGCCATGTCCCCCATAGTTCTTCCTCTTTCCAGTAGGACCACCGAACTCGTTTCTCTGATTTTCCCTCTTTCTCTGTCTTCTCTGATTTCTTTCTCTCAGAAGCAACTTCAGACTCAATTCTTTCTAACTCTAGAGCTTGAGAAATAAGTTCAGAGAAGTTAGTGTGTTTGAAGCCGACTACTTGTAATCTGATACTGGGCTTCAAGCCAGTTTCAAACCTCTTGCATCTCTTCCTGCTGGTAAAAAGTAAACTCACTGCATAATGGCTCAGGCGGGAAAATTCTCTTTCATACTCAGCCACTGATCTGTTCCCCTATTTCAGACTTAGGAACTCTTGTAACTTCTGGTCTACATAAGCATCAGGGTCATATTTCTATCTGAATTCCCTGAGAAAGTGATTCCATGTTAGCACTGCAGGTTCTACCAGACTGTGGGGAATGGTTTTCCACCAGTCATAAGCATCCCCCTGTAACAAAGATACAGAGTATTCGAATCTGAGCTCCTCCGTGCAATGCAATTTCTTGAATACCCTATCCATCCTTTCTAACCACTGTTCAGCTTCTAGAGGATCTACTATCCCCTTAAACTCTGTAGCCCCATACTTCATCAATTTGTCATACTGCCTAGTAGGAGACTGTGGTTGTACCACTAGTGTCTGTATTGGGACTTGAGTAGGCACATTACCAGCCATTTGTTAGAACATTGCAGCCATCTACTGAGCGAACTGAGCAGGAAACTGCGGTACTGCAGGGGTTGGTGCTGTTGAACCACTGATATTGTGTAGGCCTGGGGCGTCCCCTTGCACCTCAGCCTCAATAGATTGATCGACTGATTGATCCCCCTTTTCCATAGTCAATGCGAGGATTTTAGATCTCCTGAACAAATAACACAAGGAGATATCCTCCCATTAGTGCATATTTATAATGTAATGTACTGTATGTATCAAACAATGATGTTGAGCAGTTGTACTATGAAGAAAGAATATTCAAATAACAGGTGAAAATAGAATTTAAAAACCTGGCTCTGATACCACTAAAACATGTCACACCTTACCCCTCTGTGAGGCATAACATGATCCCGTAGTATATCTAATGAATTACCAACTCCGTCTACTAATAACCCATTAAATACACTACAAGGGATTTTAAAAACTTTTCTTACTTCTTTTACAGTGGTGAGCACTATTTATAGGTGTTAAAAACCTTTTTGAACTGAAGTGATAGAACTAACACATTTGAATTATTTGGAATTTCTGTAAAAATTTTGGCAGAGTGCCATCTGTATTTTGGATAAACAGTTCTTCAGAAAAACCTGTAAAAAGCACTTCAATATTTTTTCAAATCTCAACTCCAACATTTTTCTCAACACAACATATTTCTCAACTCAAATCCATAGTGATTTTTCAAAGACTAAGTTAAAAAGAAATATAATACAATTTTTACAAGCCAAAATAACTCATAATTATTTTACAACTTCAAGGTACAATTTGAATTTACAACTGCTCAAACCAAAAACAATATGTACATACAGTGGTCATACAATAATTGTCAACAAGAATTTAAACTCCATTTCTCAATATCACAATAAATTTCAATAAGTCAGATCATGGTTGGATTCAAAAGACAGTATATGTCAATAAGAGTTTAAATTCATTTCACAATCTCACAATACATATCAATAAATCACACACAGCTTAATCATGTTCCAAGGTTCAATTCGTCCCAAAAGCCGATGGCTAAAGAGGTATTCAATTCGTCCCAAAAGTCGATGACTAATGAGGAATAACATGGCTAGCTAGCAAAAATATGAGTACTCATCCAATTCGTCCTCAACAGGCACACACCTCAACACTTCAGCCAGAGAGGGAATTCAATTCGTCCCACTAGACAAGCTAGCGAGGAATACAATCAATATACATGATAGTTGTGGTTTCAAACCATTTCCAATGCTTTTCAATCAATAAGTATCCATCAATATCATTCAAACAATTTCTCACAGTTTCAATTCATTTACAATGCTTTTCAAGCAACAAATATCCATTCAAACACATTTCTACAATTTAATACAATGATATACAAATAGTCAAAATTCATTTCAATTGAAAACTTCAAAAGAAATAGTTGTTGTGCACAAACCTCTGATGATTGTCTCCTGGTCTGGACTCAGTGTTTCCTTCCCTTTCCCTGAGTCTTTACTAACTGAGAAACACAATTTGAAGTGTTTCAGTACTAAATTAAATTGTCTCTATCGATAATGCTTGATAAGTAATTCACTGAAAGCTATTATTTGCTTAATCACCTAATATACCGACCCTAGATGCGTTCTAGGTAAATTAGGTTTTAACGTTACTAATATGTCACATTCGATGGTGTTTTAGGGTTGGTACACATTACTAATTTCATTTCCTTGTTTAGTGCATTTTATTGCAACTTGCAGGATTCCTGTATACTAGTTTGACCTAGCCGGACGACCTAATTCCCTCGATTTTCGGGTCAAAACTACAAACTTGTAGATCTATGTCTTACGGAACGCGGGGCAAAATTTTAGGTCATTCTGAGTTATGTAGGCCAAGTTATGGTCATTTTACTATTGCTGGTCAAATGGCATCAAATTTGGTCAATTTAGGTCAATTTTGGTCAACTTTGGTTCGGCCAATTTTTGGACCCGAACTTATGCAAGCTGTTTGACTTGCTTATGGTCATTTCTGGGCTTTGGTGTCTTCATAAGACTTGTAGGTATGGGTCTTAACTATTCATGGTTAAAATTTAAGGTCAATTGGACCTGTTTTGAGTGAGTTATGGCCTAAACACTAACTGCTGCCCAATTGATCAATTTTCAGGTCTCAATTGTACTTAATCCGAATTGGTCATTTTTCATGCTACATTGCAAGCAGAATTTTGGTATGCTTTCTCAATGAAAGTTGGCACATTTTGTGCCTAGTTTCACCTCCAATTGGTCTCATACAAATTAGAGTTACACATTTAGAGTTATAGGCCAAAATGCACACTGTCCTTAATTACCTTGCTTAAACATGTAGCAATTACACATTTACCTTACCATAAATCCACTCCTCAACCCAATTCTGTTTTGGTACATTACCAAAACCATATACCACTTCACTTTAAAGTCACTTTGGGCAGATTACAAACATCCTTAATATACCAAATAAAACTCTAATTCATAAAGTCTAAATACAACCACAATTACACATAAACACTACTCATTATTTCATACAATTTCCACAACTAATTTATATACATATCCATCAATCCTCAATGTCATAATTCTGCCAATATCTTCATGAATTCATACATTCATCATGGAGTCTCAAGGCTGCCGAAATGCTCCACCTTGCCAAAGTTTCACATAATTTCCTCAACTTCAATTTCAAATGCACCATTACCATTACATATGGAAATAACTTACTAGGACATTAAATCACCCTACTCAACATGAATCCACATCAAATATATGTAAGAATACTTCATCAAATATAGAACTCCATGGCTATCCAAAATTGGACATATCAAGAACTCCTCAAACTTGAAAATTTTCTTCACAAATCAAACACCCATAACATGTATACAAAGTTTAACAAAGCAATATTAAAAAATACAAACTTACCTATGGTTGGGACTTGCTAAACCTTAAATAAACTTCTTGATTTTGGTATCTAACTCTTCCTTATGATGTGGAGATAAAACTTAATGAAGCCACTTAGGTGATTAGAAGTGAAATGAGGGAGAGGATGAAGCTTCATGCAAACGGCAATGGAGTTTTCTTTAGGGAGTTTGTTTCGGCAAGGTTGAGCCAAGTGAGGAAGATGATGTTTGAGTGGGAGTAATCTGCCCACTTATGAGTATATTTAATCCATTTTATAATTCTTAGTGGTGAAGGAACGGAAGCGTGAAAAACACAAGATTATACCATTGAATTCAAAAATTTTCACCTAGGGTCACATGCACCATTCAAGATTTATTTTTATCTATTTGATTTCAATAATAAACAACATATTAAAACTCTTTTAATATGTTTTTGGATCTGTATTTGCCATTTAAGATTTTAAAATTAATCAGATTAATTTTAGAACCCTAGATTAAATCAAGAACGATTACACTAACCTCTTGATGTGCTGCAGCGTGTCTGCGCCTTTGAGATTCGTCTTCAGGACACCAGATGTTGTCCCTCTAGCTTGTCTACACCAAGAACACCTATGGCAGCCCTTGAACAGCTTCTAAAGCCTTTTCTATTAATTAGAAATTCAAGTTCTGCCTTTTAAGAGATTAGAGATGCAAACAGGACACTAGAAACAATTTCTAGTGTTCTTAATTCAAGAGATTGATGGCTAATCTCTTTGAATTGATGAGAGATGAAGAGAAATAGCTGGAGAGGCTCAAAGTGGCGTGACATATGAGAGGAGAGGCTGCTGGTTATGTTTTCTTTTCATAACCCCACTTAAATAGCTAGGTTAACACATTAAACCCTAGCCACATGTCACCTTTTGATTAGCTCTAGGTTTAAGTGACCCAATCACATTGTGCCAAGTGTCAAACCTATATTTAATCTTGATTTTAATCATCTTACATGATTAAAAATATTTGGCAAGCTTATGTGTTATGCCATGTGTCACCATCTCATGGTGCCACGTGTCACACCGCAAAATGACCAAAATGCCCTCGTGTCTTAATTTTGAGTTCTTAACCCAAAATAATTATTTTCTTCTTCTAATTAATTTATATCAAATATAAATTAATTAATTAATCTCTATTAATTAATTTCTCATCAATTAAATTCATATTTAAACACTTTAAATATAAATTTAATTTATACTACACATCCAATAATCTAGATTTGGTTTCAAGTCATGCTAGGACTTTGCAATTTAATTGCAAACCAAATCTATTTAATTAATCAATTAAACTCTTTAATTAATTAATTAAATCATATTTAAATAGGTGATAACTTGTGTATGTGTGTGACTTACTAGGCTCATCACTAATTGGCAATGAGACATGATATCAACTCTTAATATCATCGAACTCTTTCTTACCATAAATGATTTCTCTAAATCATTTTATGAACCTCATAGACCATGGTTAACACCTAGCATAGCATGCCATGGCCACCCAATTAGTAATAAGATTTACCTTAAATGAACCTATAATCATATGTTACCATGCACTAGAATCTCTCTGCATAAAAATCCCAACTCAAGCCGAGTCATGGTTTATGTCAAACTCCATTTGCTATGAATATTATGTTCTCTTTAATTCTAGTTCTTGATTAAAAAGATTTTCTCATCGAAACTCTTTTCAATAAATCTATCTGTCTGGCCAGAACTTGAAACATCAAGAACAATTAAATGAACATAGGATTTTATCTCTATTTACTTAGAGGAACAGATTCCATCTTGATCAACACCTACCTCCATATATAACTAGTAGGAGCCAACAGATGCCCATATACCCATACATAGTACAAGTATGAAAGCAGATCAAACTCAAACTACCTATATACAAGATAACTGTGCTATCTCGTGTCTAAAGATTATATGCATCGATATGATTTATGACAAAACATTGACAAGAGTAAACTCCATGTGCTTGTCATAAGCGCCACCGGTTCGGCCTACTTATCATTTATAAGTGCCTATCATGTTTGTTATATGGCATGAGACTCACCATTCCATCTTATTTATATCTCATATAAATAACTTGGGAACAAACATGAATACAATCTTTCTGGATAAGTCATGTTCTTATTATGAAGTATCCTCGATTGTGAACCTATATATGATACTTTGTGCTAGAAATATTGTCACTCATAGTCTTAACAACTTAAGAATAATATTACTAACAATATATCAATGGACCAATCCTATTACACATAAATATATTATGTAAACGAAAAGTGGAAATGACTTTTATTATTTAAAATATGTACAAGATACATACTAAATGATATGATCTAGGGCATACTACTAACAATCTGCCACTAGCACTAGAGCCATTGATTATAATATCTTAGACCTATCTTCTCAAGATGTCGGTCTAAGAGTCTGTGACATAGGCTTAGTGAATGGATCACCGGATTTTTAGTCGATGTTATTTTTGCATGGCTATATTGCCTTGCCCAACTATATCTCACGATAATGTGGTAGTGCCTTTCTATGTGTTTGGATTTTGGGTGAGACCTTAGTTCCTTAGCCTATATGATCGCTCTCCATTGTTGTCACGGTAGTGGAACCGCTAACTCAATGGAAGGAACTACTGTAAGTTCATTTAACTTCTTTATCCAAACGACTTCATTTGCAAGATCTAATATACTCGACTCTGCAGTGGAATCTGCAATGTGCTCGCTTGGAACTCTTCCAACCGATCGCACCTCCATTACAAATGAACACATATCCAGAGGTAGACTTTCTATCATCGATATCCGATTGGAAATCGTAATCGTGATAACCATCCAATTGCAAGTCTCCACCTCCATAAATCAAGAATAAATCCTTAGTTCTTCTTAAGTACTTAAGAATATTCTTGATGACTATCCAGTTGTTCCAAACTGGATTGGATTGATACTTGCTAGTCAAACTAACAAAGATATGCGATATCCGCCTAGTACACAACATTGCATACATTAAACTTCCAATAGCCAAGCATATGGAATCGCCATCTTATCTCTTTCTTCAGTGTCTTTGGAGACATCTCTTTAGAAAGGTGGATACCATGTCTCATGGTAACAATCCTCTCTTGGAATCAAGCATGTTAAACCTCTTTAACACCTTTTCCAAGTATAGACTTTGGGATAAACCAATTATTCTTTTCGCTCTATCTCTATAGATGCGAATCCCAAGAATATAGGTTGCCTCCCTAAGTCTTTCATGGAGAATGTATTTGACAACCATACCTTTATAGTCACAACATACCAGATCATTACCCATCAACAAGATGTCATCCACATATAAGACAAGGAAAGTGATAGCACTGTCACTAACCTTCTTATATACACATGGCTCATCCTCATTTTTGATAAAACCAAAAGATTTAATGGCTTCATCAAAACGGATGTTCCAACTCCTCAAGCTTGTTTCAACCCATAAATGGATCGCTTAGCTTGCATACCTTGGAACCATCTTGGGGTTCAAATCCCTTAGGTTGTTCAATGAAAATGTTTTCTTCAATGTATCCATTCAGGAAAGATGTTATGACATCCATCTGCCAAATCTCAAAATCATAGTATCCAGATATTGCTAATAAAATCCTAATTGATTAAAGCATGGCAACAAAGTAGAAAGTCTCCTCATAGTCTATTCCTTGCCTTTGGCGAAACCCTTTCGCTACTAGCCTTGCCTTATAGGTCTCTACCTTTCCATCGTAACCAATTTTCTTCTTGAAAACCCATTTGTTCCCTATAGGTACAATACCTTGGTGGGTCAACAAGATCCCAAACTTGATTCTTATACATGGAATCAATCTCGATTTCATAGCATCAATCCATTTTGAAGAGTCTATATCCGATATAGCTTCTTCATAGGTAAGTGGATCATCTCCATGATCTACTTCTTCATGAGTAGACAACTCTTGTTCTTCTTCATGAAGAAAACCATATCTCACCGTGGGTGAGATACCCGGTTGTTCTACGAGGAACAGTGTAGATGTTTCATCAATGGGTATAGGTTGACTAGATGGATCTATATCCATCCGACCGCTGGTTGGTCGAATTCTCCAATTCTAACTCTATTTGCCTTCCTTTGCCTCCTTCTTGAACAAACCGTTGTTCAAGAAATGTGGCATCTCTACTTATCACAACCTTTGTGAAGTAGGCAAATAAAAATAATATCCAAAACTATCTTTTGGATATCCAACAAATCGACCTTTTACGATCCGGTCTCCAATTTATCGTTGTTCGCTTTTTTTTTTTTTTTTTTTTTTTGATATAAGCTGGATAACCCCAAATCTTAACATGCTTAAGACTTGGTTTTCTTCCATGCCATATCTCATAAGGTGTGGAAGAAACTGATTTTGATGGAATCCTATTCGTAATATACAAAGTCGATTCTAATGCAAATCCCCAAAAGGAGATTGGCATATCAAGATAGCTCATCATACTACGTACCATATCCAATAGGGTACGATTTCTCCTTCAGATACACCATTCGGTTGTGGCGTTCTGGAGGAGTCACCGAGAAACAATGCCATGCTCTCTCAAGTATTCATCAAATTCAAGACTCAAATATTCACCTCCACGATCCGATCGAAGAGCTTTAATATTTTTTGCTTGATTTACTACTTGATTTAAATTCCTTAAACTTTTCAAAGGATTCATGTTTGTATTTCATCAAATACAAATACCCAAACCTTGATTTATCATCAAGAAAAGTAATAAAATAATGAAAGCCCCTCTAGCCATTTCTTTAAATGGACCACATACATCACTATGTATTAGCTCCAAAATATTTTCACTCTTAGCCCTTGTCCAACAAAGGGTGATCTAGTCATTTTGCCCAAGGCAAGATTCACAAGTTGGAGTAGGCTCAGAGCCCAATGAGGATAGAATCCCCATTTTCTCCAGTTTTGCAATCCTATCTTCTGCAAAATGACATAACCTTAAGTGCCAAATATATTTTGAACTTGAGTTGGTTTTCACCATGGCATTGCATTCATTTAGATTGCTATACTCGGCGCTGGAAACACTTTCATCGGCAATGGAAACACTTTCCCTGGTGGAAACGCTTTCCTTTGCCTTCATCGACTTTAGTCTTCCTTTTCATTTAGCTATTTTCTTGAAGGACCAGAATCGAGGTTTCTTTTTCTTATTGCCTTTCTTCTTGTTGGACTTTCCAGGTAAGAAGATGCAACCAAAGCTACCTCTTTTCCTTTATTGCTCGGCATATTCTTTTGGGCAATAACCAGCATGTTGAGTAATTCAGCTAAGGTGCATTCTGTTTAGTCATATGGAAATTTGTCACAAAATTCCCAAAAGACTCAGAAGGGATCAAGGATCAAATCCGCTTGTAGTTGGAAATCCATGTTGAAGTCAAGATGTTCCAACCGCTCAATCACCGAATCATCTTGTGGACATGATCCCCAACATTCATCCCTCGGACATCCTCATACGGAATAACTGTTTAGATATCTCATACCTAGCATTCTCTTTGTGCTCACCATACAACTCTTGTAGGTGAAAGAGGATCTCACTAGCACTCTGCATGTTCTCATGTTGCTTCTGTAACTCATTACTCATGGAAGCAAGCATGTAACACTTAGCTCTCATATCATGCTCCTTCCACTTGTCCAAAGTATCATGTTCCTCTTGTGTGGCCTCTGGAGGTAAGGGACCAGGAACATTTGAATATAGAACATATCCTATATGTTCAAGGTTCAGGACAAGTTTCAAATTTCTTAGCCAATCAGACAGATTAGGTCTTGTCAACCTATTGCGATCAAGTATGCTTGCAAGGATATTGGATGGTGGTGGTTGTTCTGTGCTCATTATTATCAGAAAATTAATTGCGGAAATAACCAGATTAATTAGTAAATGTATCATGTAATTAACCAAATATGATTATGGTCTTTTAATCAAATTGGTCCTCCCACTAACTTCCTACACTTCCAAAGTAGAAAACGGAAATCCTAGTTGGATGGATTTCTAGTGGGTGATTGAATTCTTATAATTCTATTGATCATCCTCAGGTACATCCATTATTGGAATTACAATAAACTATAAGTGAGCAACTCCTTGCCCATCACATCTCATGTGAGGTTCAATCCTTTACCTATCCCCTAATGCTCAAAATCTCAGGTACATCCATTATTGACTTATCTTACATTAGTTAAGTTGATCCCATTGAGCCAGTAATTATGCAAATAATTTTAATGTCCTCAGGTACATCCAATATTGGCCACCAAAACATTTACATATTTACAACATCTCATGCTTAACAATTATTCTTAAGAAAATCTCTTAAATTAATTGCATCTCATGCAACTATTTAAAATTTCTTAAAATAATTGCCCCAATGGAGGGCTTATGTTATAATTACTTTAATTATAGCATTTCCAACTTAATCATTTGTTTGGAAGATTTTATGGTCATTCTATTTACTATTAAGGTCTCACTTTGCACATTATCCATTTAGCATGCATATATCATATAATTGCATACATTCCCATACATCTCATGCATTCATGGATAAGCAATAAATATGGTATGATCATGGACTTTCTAAGGGATTCAATTGAGCCACCAAGAATTGAATCAGGGCATTCCTAGGTGCATTTCATTCATTCATTTTACAAGAGTTGCTGAAGGAGTACATAATCAACACTTGATATTGAATTCCTCCCACTGGTCCCACCAATGCTCTTGACCTCCTTGAACTTCTTGCAATCCAATATTACATAGTAATCCTTGGCATACCAAGGCGAATTTACAAGAACTTAAATAAATGAAATTACAACCCAAAAATATTACAAACTTAATAATACATGCCCAAAATAAATTAAAATAAATTAATTAATTTACAATCCCAAAGAAACATAAAAGAAATAAATCCAATCACATTGGTCTTTTATAGTCCATGATCATCCATCATGCATATCACTATTTAACAATTAAATAAAACATACATTCTTAAATTAAATTGAATATCTCATATTCAACTTAAAATTCCAGATTTGAATATGATTAAAATAAATTTAATAATTTTGATTTGAATCTGATTCAAACAAATTTAAAAATTCAGATTTGAATCACATTCATACATCTTCTTAAATTACTATTTGTATCACATTCAAATATTTTTTTTATAATCAGATTTGAATCACATTCAATTATTTTTTAAATAAATCTGTTCTTAATTTTATTGAATCAATTTTAAATAATCAGATTTAAATATGATTCAAACAACTTTAAAAATTCAGATTTGAATCTCATTCAAACAACTTTTAAAATTCAGATTTGAATCACATTCAAACAATTTTTAAAATTCTGATTTGAATCATAATTTAATTGTGTGATTAAAACAACTAATTAAACACTTTAATTAGTCAAAGAATAGGCCTTAGATCATACAACAATTGCAGAATTAAAAGCCAAACCTTGAATCACCCATGGAACCATTGTTGCCGCCACCAATGGTGGCTTCTCCATGTGTGACGCCACATCTCATGATCCAACCAGCAATGAATCTCTTGATCTCATGATCAAACACACAATTAAATTATATAATCAACAATCTAAATGGCAAATATAGTGGCTCTGATACCAATTGAAGGAACGGAAGCGTGAAAAACACAAGATTATACCATTGAATTCAAAAATTTTCACCTAGGGTCACATGCACCATGCAAGATTTATTTTTATCTATTTGATTTCAATAATAAACAACATATTAAAACTCTTTTAATATGTTTTTGGATATGTATTTGCCATTTAAGATTTTAAAATTAATCATATTAATTTTAGAACCCTAGATTAAATCAAGAATGATTACACTAACCTCTTGATGTTGTCTGCGCTTTGAGATTCGTCTTTCGGACACCAGATGTTGTCCCTCTCGCTTGTCCACACCAAGACCACCTATGGCAGCCCTGGAACAGCTTCTAAAGCCTTTTCTATTAATTAGAAATTCAAGTTCTGCCTTTTAAGAGATTAGAGATGCAACAGACACTAGAAACAATTTCTAGTATTCTTAATTCAAGAGATTGATGGCTAATCTCTTTGAATTGATGAGAGATGAAGAGAAATAGCTGGAGAGGCTCAAAGTGGCGTGACATATGAGAGGAGAGGCTGCTGGTTATGTTTTCTTTTCATAACCCCACTTAAATAGCTAGGTTAACACATTAAACCCTAGCCACATGTCACCTTTTGATTAGCTCTAGGTTTAAGTGACCCAATCACATTGTGCCAAGTGTCAAACCTATATTTAATCTTGATTTTAATCATCTTACATGATTAAAAATATTTGGCAAGCTTATGTGTTATGCCATGTGTCACCATCTCATGGTGCCACGTGTCACACTGCAAAATGACCAAAATGCCCCGGTGTCTTAATTTTGAGTTCTTAACCCAAAATCATTATTTTCTTCTTCTAATTAATGTATATCAAATATAAATTAATTAAGTCATCTCTATTAATTAATTTTCATCAATTAAATTCATATTTAAACACTTTAAATATAAATTTAATTTATACTCTGATCCAATAATCTAGATTTGGTTTCAAGTCATGCTAGTGACTTTGCAATTTAATTGCAAACCAAATCTATTTAATTAATCAATTAAACTCTTTAATTAATTAATTAAATCATATTTAAATAGGTGATAACTTGTGTATGTGTGTGACTTACTAGGCTCATCACTAATTGGCAATGAGACATGATATCAACTCTTAATATCATCATAACTCTTTCTTACCATAAATGATTTCTCTAAATCATTTTATGAACCTCATAGACCATGGTTAACACCTAGCATAGCATGCCATGGCCACCCAATTAGTAATAAGATTTACCTTAAATGAACCTATAATCATATGTTACCATGCACTAGAATCTCTCTGTTACAAAATCCCAACTCAAGCCGAGTCATGGTTTATGTCAAACTCCATTTGCTATGAATATTATGTTCTCTTTTAATTCCATTCTTGATTAAAAGATTTTCTCATCGAAACTCTTTTCAATAAATCTATCTGTCCTGGCCAGGAACTTGAAACATCAAGAACAATTAAATGAACATAGGATTTTATCTCTATTTACTTAGAGGAACAGATTCCATCTTGATCAACACCTACCTCCATATATAACTAGTAGGAGCCAACAGATGCCCATGTACCCATACATAGTACAAGTATGAAAGCAGTATCAAACTCAAACTACCTATATACAAGATAACTGTGCTATCTCAGGTCTAAAGATTATATGCACTTATATGATTTATGACAAAACATTGACAAGAGTAAACTCCATGTGCTTGTCATAAGCGTCACTGGTTCGGCCTACTTATCATTTATAAGTGCCTATCATGTTTGTTATATGGCATGAGACTCACCATTCCATCTTATTTATATCTCATATAAATAACTTGGGAACAAACATGAATACAATCTTTCTAGATAAGTCATGTCCTTATTATGAAGTATCCTCGATTGTGAACCTATTTATGATACTTTGTGCTAGAAATATTGTCACTCATATTCTTAACAACTTAAGAATAATATTTCTAACAAAATATCAATGGACCTTTTCTATTACACATAAATATATTATGTAAACGGAAAAGTGGAAATGCCTTTTATTATTTAAAATATGTACAAGATACATACTAAATGATATGCTCTAGGGCATACTACTAACAAGTGGTCCACTCACTCAAATTAATCATATAATAAGCTTAACTCCCATTTGTTCCACATTAAACCCTTCATTTTTGCTATTTACTTTAGGTACCACCAAACTAATTTTTCATTTTATTTTTTAAGTGTATTATTATTTATTTTTAATGGATATTTAGGTCAAAAGAAAATTCGGGATGTCAAATGACCATAATGCCCCTGTTCGGGTTACATTCCTGATTTTTCGGTAACACCGGGTTTTATCTGTTTTTCGATTTCTCACTTTTCTTTGTACTAATTATTTAATTTTTCTTTGATATTTCTAATGATATTTACACTTCAATTAATGTCTCTTTAAGTCCTAAAAATATTTCCCAGGGTTCCCCGCAGTCCAGGGCTAGTCAACGGTCCACGCCGTGACTTCCTGGTGCGGTCACCCATCGCTAGGATTCTCGGCTCGCTTAACTTGGTTACATTTCTTTGCTATTATTTTTCCTTTGTTTTCCTTGTACTTTCTTTTCTTGTATTTCACTATTTTATGTCTCCTCACTCAGAACGAAGTGTAGTTCAAGGCATCCTAGCTATCCGGACAACACTGGTGACCGGAACAGTAGAACGCACTACCGAACTTAGGGGTGTTACATCTCTTTCCAGAGGTAATCCTGCCAATTCATCAGGAAACAAATATGGAAAGTCATATACTGTAGGGAAGTCCCTCAATGCTGGACTCCCCCCTTAGGTGTCTACCACATGTGCAAATTATGCTTCATACCCCTTTCTGATCATTTTTATGGCTAGTGCAGCCGAAATGATGTTTGATGGCAATAGCTACCTCTCCCCTTGTATTACCACATCATTGTACTGAGGAAGGCCAAAAGTGACTGTCTTTAGTCTACAGTCAATCATGGCGTGATGCTTAGCTAACCAATCCATGCCCAAGATGATATCATAATCTCTAAAGGGCATTTCAATAAGATCAGATAGAAAAGTGTGTCCTTGGATCACCAAAGGACAATCCCTATACATTCTATTAAGCCTAACCTCTTGTCCTAGCGGACTTGTTACTAGCACCTCAAAGTCCATTTTTGTGCATGGAAGAGCAATGTAATCAATGATGCTAGCACTCACATAAGAATGGGTAGAACCTGGATCAAATAACACAAACACATCTTGATTAAAAGTTAATAAGGTACCAGCCACAACATCAGATGTCTCAGCTTCTTCTCTCTGTCTCATTGCATAGACTCTGACTGGAGCACTGCCTTACTCTGATTGATTCACTGTGCCTTGACTGACTGCTGGGTTACCTCTACCCTTGCCTCTACCTCTGCTAGCTGGTTGTGAACCTCTAGTGACAGGGCTTTGAACTGATCCTTCAACAGTAGTAGGAGGTGGTCCAACTCTGCAAGTACTGGTGCAGTCTTTGACAAAGTGTCCTGTGCCTCCACAGTTATAACAGGCTCCTGTGGCCTTATAGCATACCCCACCATGATTTCTTCCATAAGTTTCACATTGGTAGGGAGGGTAGGAACTTCTGGTACTCTACTGACCAGATAGAGGAGGTTTTTGTCCCAAATATCTTCCCCTACTAGACTTCTTATCACCTCCGCTGTGTCCCCAATGGTTCTTCCTCTTTCCAGTAGGACCACTGGAACTCTGTTCTACTGACTTTCCCTCTTTTTCTGTCTTCTCTGATTTCTTTTTCTCAGGGGCCGCTTCAGATTCAATTCTTTCTAATTCTAGTGCTTGAGAAATAAGCTCAAAGAAGTTGTTATGTTTGAATCTGACCACTTGTAATCTGATACTAGGCTTCAAGCCAGTTTCAAACCTCTTACATCTCCCCCTACTGGTAGCAAGTAGACTTACTGCATAATGGCTTAGGCAGAAAAATTCCCTTTCATATTCAGCCACCAAACTACTCCCTTGTTTTAAACTTAGGAACTCTTGCAGCTTCTGGTCCACATAAGCATCAGGGACATATTTTTGTTTGAACTCTCGTAGAAAATCATTCCATGTTTGTAACACCCCTCACCCGGCTACAGTGTAGCCGAGCAAGGCGTGCAACAATCGGTGCCGGAGCACCCTAACTTATCTTACTTTATTATTTTTTTTTAATAATTTTGACTTCGTTTAATTTAATATTAATTATTTTTCGACGGAGAAACCAGTGGAGTTTCCCCTATTTTATTATCGTTTAGCGTATTTCAATATTCACATGTTTGAAATTCAACAACATTTTAAAATAAAAAAAAATCTCATCCACGCATTTCAATTTCATAATCATTTCCATACTCATATCATCATTTGAAAAATCATTATGCAATTCAAATCTATACTCATTTGTACAAATTCATTGATGCTCCACTCTTATAGCAAAATTCTCAAATTTACATTAATTTGCATCATTTGCAATAATTAAATAAATCCTTAATTTACATGATATACAAATTAATTACAATTTGCTAATTTATATTACAATATAAGAAATAAATAACATACACAAAATACATGATATGCTTAATGTGAGCCCTATCTGCATGCATTGCTGAGGAGGTGACAACCTTGAACGCTCTGCAGATCGATCAGAACTCCAAAATCTCTGTTTAGTATTCGCTGGGCTTTAACTTCAGTACTTGTGCGAGGAAATAATTCCATCGCGCTAAGCATTGCTGCTTAGTGGTGCAATAATATAACAAGGAAATAATATACAAATAAAGATATAAATAAAACATAATTCAAATAATTAAGATTTATTTATAATTCACATGCGGTTTCTAAAATTTAATATGTTTTATCCTAATTTAGTCTTCTTTGGAAGTGTTTATTTTGCCAATTTACAGTAATAATGTACAAAGAAAAATGATCTAAAAATGATAAATTTATGCTTATATTATCATGTAAGTCACATTTACAATATTTATGTATGTTATAATTTTCTTTGCTAATCTTTTAGCATTTTCTCAATACTTTCTAGGTTGTCTCAGATTGTTTCATAATAAGTAAATTTTGATACTGGCCTAGTTCATTTCCATTCTTTCTAATAAATAACTATTCTAATTTATTTTAGGTCATCTTACTCATTTATTTAATTTCTAATATTTTTAATTACTAATATTCTTAACTTATTTCAATAAATTTCACTGCCCAAGTAACCTATGACAGGCTGACTAAACTGGATAACGGGTCGTTGGCACTGGACACCGCGGTGCCTCGGGCCGTCATACCATGGGACGCGGAACGTCAACCACGTATGCAGTCAATATAGCTAAAAAGCCATGATAACAAATAATCGGGTATAAAAGCCATGAATACAGGCATAAAGCCATCAATGCGGGCATAAAGCCATGAATACGGGCACAAAGCCATGAATACAGACATAAAGCCTTTCGTAGTACTGCTAAAACAATACCCTATTAGCATGCCAAACTATCCAATCTGACACACATGTCTAGGCAATACAAGGGCATATAATATCATTAAATATTAATATATTGTGTTTTATGACTTCATTATTTCATAATAAATTTCAATTATAATTCATACATTCATTTGATCATTTATATGATCACAATTCACATCAATTATCCTTTTATACCATTGTACTCAAAATACTTCTCCTCTCTACAATAATGAGAACTAATGTCTCATTCATACATTAATATGGTTCATTTATTCATTCATTATGTTATTCATATTGATCACAATTCTAAACAATGGTTCATATGTACCATTGTATTCAAAACATTTTTCCTTTCTCATTTATACATTCAAGAATCTACTTATGTAATTACAAATTTTATATTTCAAGTTGAGTTACTAATATTTTATGAATTCCATTTGTGATGGGCATATAAGCCCTAACTATCTATTCACATCAATTAGGTGACTTATTTTTCATGTTTCAAGTAATCCATGAATATTTCATGGATTTCAAATTTATGGCCTTGATTTCTTTTCAACAATTTTGACTAGGATGCATAGTCCACATTTGTCATACAATTCTAAGCATTTAAGCTTAGAATTGGTTCTAGGTCTTCATCTTAATTTACTAATCATTTTGATTACTATTCACCTTACTAGTCAACCAAAATGTTGACTTTTTTATACTTAATGGATATATTAATTCTAATGACACCAAGATCCCACATTTTGAGTTTTACAATTGCTAGTATTAATTACCAATTGAAATTTAAAGTCCCCTAGATGTATTTCTAAATTTTCAGTTTTTACTACCTAAGTTTACTGTTCCATTGGACAATTTTAGAGTGGAAACTGGGCTAACCTTTCTTCATCAAAGTTGTTCCTTATTGTGTCTTCTTTAATTTCCTTTTTGAATCACTCCATTTGGAGTTTTGTAGCTCAAGTTATGGTCATTTTACCATAACTGGTCGGAGTGACTTGTACCCAGATTTTTTGGGCAATTTGGTTCTGCCAGATTTTGTAACCTAAGTTTGGTTGGCAATTTGACTAGGTTATGGTCAGAATTTGTATTTATGTTCTTCATAAAAGTTGTTGGTCTATATCTCAGCTTGTTGCTGGTAAAATTTCAGGTCAATTGGACCTTTCTACGTTGATTTATGAACAAATGACCAAATACTGTTTATTTGGTCATTTTGCCCAGGCAGATTGCAGGTCACCCAGATTAGGGCAAACTTTTGGTCAACTTGGTTTGGTTTTCTGGGCATGGTTTCTTCACTAAAGTTGTGCCATTATGTGTCTAGTTTCATGTCCAATTGGACAAACACCAATTAAACCTCTACAATTCAAGTTATTGCTGCCCAAACCTGCTGGACTCATGCCTAGTCATGTAGGTCACCAAGGGCAGCCCATTCACTCAATTTCCTCATGTCACTCATTTCTAGACCAGAAATGGGCCTCCACCTTATTAATTTCTACATGTAACTTCATTAAATCAAAGCATGCTTAATCATTTTTCCTCTAAAATTTCTAGCTTATGCAATATACATATTACTAGAATGAATACTGCACTCAGTGCACAATCAGCATGCAGAAATAGGGTGCAAAAATAATCACCATAATTTATAGAAACAAGATTTCAAGACCATATTTTCCAGAAATCAACCTTCATATGTTTAACTCAATCTCCAATTGGAATCACATCAAAATCAGATCGGAAATTGCAGAACTAATTAAAAAGTTGCAACCTGTCCAGAATCCAGTACATGCAGGATAGTAGTAAGGAAATGCAAAAATATCAATCAGCAGCTACCACAATTAGCTCTTGGCCATAACTACAAGGTTTTGAGCATTCAATAAGCATTTCAAGGACTCAGGAATCACATCATTTCGAGTTTTGTGGCTCTAGTTATGATTTATTGAAAGTGGTTGTCCTGTTGCAGGAAATCAGCAGAACAGAGTCCACATCTGAGCAATAAAATGTTTTGTCCTCAAACCCTAACCTAACATTGGAATCAGGTCTGCCATAAAACTGTAAAGTTTTAGAACATTCCTTAAGGTTTCTTTTGACATAAAAATCACCCTGATCTGAGATCCCTAACTCCAGTTATGACTTTTTAAAATTTACTGTTCATGCATATACTGTACAGATTCCAGATTTTCACTCATCTATAATTTCCATTGGCACCTAGTTGTAGGATTTACTAATTTCTTTCATAAAACACAGAAATAACTATAAGTTAAAGCACTAACCTTTGTGTGTGTGAACCCAAGCTTGAAGAAAAATCTTTCTCTCCTTTTCTTTTGCTGCCTTAGGCTTGTTCTAGTTGTAAGGAGCAATTTTTGTGAAATCAACAAGTGATTTTATGGTGTGTTTACAAGGAACTTTTAGAGAGAAGTAAAAGCATCCATGGAGAATAGAGAGGGAGAGAGTTTCGGCTGGTTGAAGAAGAAGGGCAGCAGATTGTTGTTTTTCATTTTAACTCATTTTATCCCTTTTTAATTAGTTTATAAGGTGTGTGTTATAATATGATTGGTGGACTTTTAATGACACAATAATAATGCCATAATTTATATTTTATTTCATTTTCTTTTCTACTCATTTTCAATTAAATTTTTAACAATATTTATTCACATTTTAGATCATAATAATTATTTACTTAATTGGACAAGTCGGTCAAAAATCACCTATGAATGCGAAATGACCAAAATGCCCTCCGTTTGGCTTAACAGACCAAAATTGTCTGTACCGATTGAAAAATTTTTCTAAACCTTTTCTTGGCATTCTAATGCCATAGAACCCTCAATGACTCTTTTCTGGAGTCTCAAAAATTATTTTATGAATTTTCTCCCGGGTCTAGGGCTCCTAGTTGCGAGAACCGCAACTTCTCACTAGGTTACCCATTGTTAGGGCACCGGCTCATTTAACTTGGTTGTATTTTATTTCTAAAATTTTTTCTAAATTTTTCTTATTAATGTTTGAGTTAATTATAGTTCCTCACTTTAGTTTAAATATTTTTCCGGACATTCTAACTATCCGGACCGACACTGGTCACCGAAAAAGTAGAATGTGCGGAATTGTTACAGTGAGGGTGTTACAATGTTAGCACTGAAGGTTCTACCAGATTATGAGAATTGGTTTTCCACCAGTCATATGCATCCCTCTGTAGTAGAGACACTGAATATTCAAACCTGAGCTCATCTGTACAATGTAGCTTCTTGAATACCCTATCCATTATCTCTAACCACTGTTCTGCCTCTAGAGGATCTGTTGTCCCCTTGAACTCAGTAGTCCCATATTTCATCAGTTTGTCATACTGCCTAGATGAAGACTGTGGTTGTACCACTGGTGTCTATAGTGAGACTTGAGTAGGCACGTTACTAGCCATTTGTTGGAACATTGCAGCCATCTGCTGAGCGAACTGAGCAAGAAACTACGG
Source organism: Hevea brasiliensis (assembly GCF_030052815.1). Classification (NCBI taxonomy): domain Eukaryota; kingdom Viridiplantae; phylum Streptophyta; class Magnoliopsida; order Malpighiales; family Euphorbiaceae; genus Hevea; species Hevea brasiliensis. The sequence goes on along the minus strand of NC_079497.1, from coordinate 35,694,819 downwards.
TACTGAGGGGGCTGATGCTGCTGATCCACTGACATTGTGTAGGGCTGGGGCATCCCCTTGTACTTCAGCCTCTATAGATTGATCGACTGAACGATCACCCTCTTCCATAGTCAATTTGAGGATCTTAGACCTCCTGAACAAATAACACAAGGAGATTTTCTCCAGTTAGTGCATATTTATAATGTAATGTAATGTAGTGTATGTATCAAACAATGACATTGAGTAGTTGTACTATGAAGAAAGAATATTCAAATTGCAGGTGAAAACAAAATTTAAAAACTAGCTCTGATACCACTAAAACATGTCACACCCTACCCCTCTGTAAGGCATAACGTGATCCCGTAGTATACCTAATGAATTACCAACTTCGTCTACTGATAATCTATTAAATACACTACAAGGGATTTTAAAACTTTTCTTACTTCTTTTTACAGTGGTGAGCACTATTTACAAGTGTTAAAAAATTTTTTGAACTAAAGTGAAACAGCTAACACATTTGAATCATTAGTAATTTCTATAGAAATTTTGGCAGAGTGCCATCTGTATTTTGAATAAAACAGTTCTTCACAAACCTGTAAAAAGCACTTCAAATATATTTCTCAATCTCAAACTCCAACATTTAATCAACACAATATGTTTCTCAACATTTGTCAACTTAAATCTACAATAATTTTTCAATGTTTTCAAAGGCTGAGATAAAAGAAATATATCACAATATTTACAAACCAAAATAATTTACAATTTATTTTACAACTTCAATGTACAATTTTAATTTACAACTGCTCAAAACCAAGAACACTATATACATATAGTGAACATACATTACAATATAAAATGTAAAATATGGTATACTCAATATACCCGATGATCTCTCAGTGTAGTACTAGCAGCCTAGTCTCCTGCCCTGTCAGTCTGTCTACCTGCGACAGCAATGAAAAGTTATCGCTGAGCCATTGTCTCAGTGGTGCACAACATTAGCAAAATACAACTTTAAATCACAAATCATAAGTCATATAAATAGTAGATACTTAAAACCATAGTTAAATTCAAAGGCAGTGAATGTCAATAAGAATTTAAACTCCATTTCACAATATCATAATAAATATCGATAAATCACACACACAGCTTAATCATGTTCCAAAGTTCAATTCATCCCAAAAGCCGATGGCTAATGAGGAATTCAATTCGTCTCAAAAGCCGATTGCTAATGAGGAATAACATAGCTAGCTAGCAATTGTTAGTAGTATGCCCTAGAGCATATCATTTAGTATGTATCTTGTACATAATTTTATTAATAAAAGGCATTTCCATTTTTCCGTTTACATAATATATTTATGTGTAATAGAAAAGGTCCATTGATATTTTGTTAGAAATATTATTCTTAAGTTGTTAAGAATATGAGTGACAATATTTCTAGCACAAAGTATCATAAATAGGTTCACAATCGAGGATACTTCATAATAAGGACATGACTTATCCAGAAAGATTGTATTCATGTTTGTTCCCAAGTTATTTATATGAGATATAAATAAGATGGAATGGTGAGTCTCATGCCACATGACAAACATGATAGGCACTTATAAATGATAAGTAGGCCGAACCAGTGACACTTATGACAAGCACATGGAGTTTACTCTTGTCAATGTTTTGTCATAAATCATATCAGTGCATATAATCTTTAGACCTGAGATAGCATAGTTATCTTGTATATAGGTAGTTTGAGTTTGATACTGCTTTCATACTTGTACTGTGTATGGGTATATGGGCATGTGTTGGCTCCTACTAGTTATATATGGAGGTAGGTGTTGATCAAGATGGAATCTGTTCCTCTAAGTAAATAGAGATAAAATCCTATATTCATTTAATTGTTCTTGATGTTTCAAGTTCCTGGCCAGGACAGATAGATTTATTCAGAAAAGAGTTTCTGATGAGAAAAAATCTTTTTAATCAAGAACTGGAATTAAAAGAGAACATAATATTCATAGCAAACGGAGTTTGACATAAACCATGACTCCATCTTGAGTTGGGATTTTGTAACAGAGAGATTCTAGTGCATGGTAATATATGATTATAGGTTCATTTAAGGTAAATCTTATTACTAATTGGGTGGCCATGGCATGCTATGCTAGGTGTTAACCATGGTCTATGAGGTTCATAAAATGATTTAGAGAAATCATTTATGGTAAGAAAGAGTTCTGATGATATTAAGAGTTGATGAGCCTAGTAAGTCACACACATACACAAGTTATCACCTATTTAAATATGATTTAATTAATTAATTAAAGAGTTTAATTGATTAATTAAATAGGTTTGGTTTGCAATTAAATTGCAAAGTCCCTAGCATGACTTGAAACCAAATCTAGATTATTGGATGTGTAGTATAAATTAAATTTATATTTAAAGTGTTTAAATATGAATTTAATTAATGAGAAATTAATTAATAGAGATTAATTAATTAATTTATATTTGATATAAATTAATTAGAAGAAGAAAAATAATTATTTTGGGTTGAGAACTCAAAATTAAGACACAGGGGCATTTTGGTCATTTTGCAGTGTGACACGTGGCACCATGAGATAGTGACACATGGGATTACACATAAGCTTGCCAAATGTTTTTTTTTTTAACCATGTAAGATGATTAAAATCAAGATTAAATATAGGTTTGACACTTGGCACAATGTGATTGGGTCACTTAAGCCTAGAGCTAATCAAAAGGTGACATGTGGCTAGGGTTTAATGTGTTAACCTAGCTATTTAAGTGTGGTTATGAAAAGAAAAAATAACCAGCAGCCTCTCCTCTCATTTGTCACGCCACTTTGAGCCTCTCCAGCTATTTCTCTTCATCTCTCATCAATTCAAAGAGATTAGCCATCAATCTCTTGAATTAAGAATACTAGAAATTGTTTCTAGTGTCCTGTTTACATCTCTAATCTCTTAAAAGGCAGAACTTGAATTTCTAATTAATAGAAAAAGCTTTAGAGGCTGTTCAAGGGCTGCCATAGGTGTTCTTGGTGTGGACAAGCTAGAGGGACAACATTTGGTGTCCTGAAGTCGAATCTCAAAGGCGCAGACACGCTGCAGTGCATCAAGAGGTTAGTGTAATCGTTTTTGATTTAATCTAGGGTTCTAAAATTAATCTGATTAATTTTAAAATCTTAAATGGCAAATACAAATCCAAAAACATGTTAAAAGAGTTTTAATATGTTGTTTATCATTGAAATCAAATAGATAAAAATAAATCTTGCATGATGCATGTGACCCTAGGTGAAAATTTTTGAATTCAATGGTATAAACTTGTGTTTTTCATGCTTCCGTTCCTTCAGCAATAATATGAGTACTCATTCTATTCGTCCTCAACAGGCACACACCTCAACACTTTAGCCAGAGAGGGAATTCAATTCATCCCACTAGACAAGCTAGCGAGGAATTCAATTAATATACATGATAGCTGTGGTTTCAAACCATTTACAATGCTTTTCAATCAATAAGTATCCATCAAATATCAATCAAACAATTTTTCACAATTTAAAACAATAGTATACAAATAGTCATAATTTATTTCAATTGAAAATTGAAAAGAAATAATTGTTGTGCACAAACCTCTGATAACTGTCTCTTGGCCCTCACTCAGTGTTTCCTTCCCCTTCCCTGAGTCTTTACTAACTGAAACATACAATTTGAAGTGTCTCAGTACTCATTTAAACCGTCTCTAACAATAAGGCTTAATACTTAATTTATTGAATTCTATTATTTCTTTAGTCAACCTAAGATGTTGACCCTCGATACAGTCTAGGTGAATTAGGTTTTAATGTTACCAATGTGTCATATTTAATAGCCTTTTAGTGTTGGTATATGTTACCCAACTCATTTTCATGTATGTTGCATTTTATTGCAATTTGTCAGATTTCGGTATACTAATTTGACCTAGCCGGATGACCTAGTTCCCTCGGTTTTCGGTCAAAACCACAAACTTGTAGGTCTATGTCTTATTGCACGCGGGGCAAAATTTCAGGTCATTCTGAGTTGTGTAGACCAAGTTATGGTCAATTTACCAATGCTGGACAGAATATATCAAAATGGTCACTTTAGGTCATTTTTAGGTCACTTTTAGTTCGGCCAGTTTTTGGACCTAAAATTGTGCAAGCTATTTGGCTTAGTTCTGGGCCCTTTATCGGCTTTGGTGTCTTCATAAGAATTGTAGATATATGTCTCAACTATTCATGGTAAAAATTTCAGGTCAATTGGACCTGTTTTGAGTGAGTTATGGCCAAAACACTAACTACTGCCCAAATGGTCAATTTTCAGGCTTTCAATGTACTAATCCGGATTTGGTCATTTTTCAAGTCACCTTCCAAGCAGAATTTTGGTAAGCTTCCTTCATGAAAGTTGGCACTTTTTGTACCTAGTTTCACGTCCAATTGTTCTCATACCAATTGGAGCCACACTTTTAAGGTTTCAAGCCCACAACATACACTACCCTATTGTACATTATTCACCCTTTACCAATCACATATCCTATGCTTACCAAGTCACTCTTCCATGTCATTTCTGGTTTGTACCATAACATAAACACATTTAGCAACTCATTTTTGGTCATTTTGGCAGCTTATAACCATTCTCAATATGCATATTATAGTACAAAATTTTCCAAGTCTAATTACAAACAATTTAACCACATGACATAGCTCATTTACATGTCCATATTCAAACCTTTATATACATATACATGCTGCCATAACAAGCACCATAATTCAACAATATAAATCTATAAACCAACTATGAAACAACACATTTTGATCTACACTTCAAAGTTACCGATTTACACATTTCCTCCAATTAGTTTCCAAGCTTCCAAAATCAAGTGTACTATCACACATACATTTAGTATACATTATCCAATTTATTCCTACACACAAAAACGCTTACATCAACACTTTAAACTACCATTTACATGCAAAGATAAACTGCTCTTATTGAAGTTCCATGGCTGTAACACCCTCCCTGTAGCAATTCTGTGCATTCTACTATTTCAGTGACCGTGTCGGTCCGGACAGCTAGAACGCCCGAAAAAATATTTAGGCTTGAGTGAGGAGTCATAAATAACTCAAATAAGTGTAAGAAAAATTAAGAAAAAAATTTTAGAAATAAAATACAACCAAGTTAAATGAGTCGGTGCCCTAGCGATGGGTAACCTAGTGGGAAGTTGCGGTTCTCACAACTAGAAGCCCTAGACCCGAGGAAAAATTCATAAAATAATTTATGGGACTCCAGAGAAGGGTTATTGAGGTTCATATGGCATTAGAATGCCAAGAAAATGCTTAGAAAAATTTTTCAATCGATACAGACAATATTGATCTGTTAAGCTAAATAAAGGGCATTTTGGTCATTTCTCCTTCAGAGGTGATTTTTGGCCGACTTGTCCATTTAAGTAAATAATTATTATGATCTAAAATATGAATAAATATTACTAAAAATTAAATTGAAAATGAGTAGAAAAGAAAAGAAAAGAAAATGAAGGAAATTTGGAATTATGACTTCATGCTTATGTCATTACAATGCCTCCACCAATCACCATTCAATAAATACACTTAAAACACAAAAAAATAGGCTGAAAAATCAAAAGAAAATTCTGCTCCCTTCTTTCTTCTTCCTTTAGCCGAGAATCACTTCACACTCTCTTCCACCATTAACAAACTTCACCCAAGCTTCATCTCACCTACCAAATCACCTCAAAAGCCCATCTTCCCTTCACAAAAACTTGTCATCACCACTAGAACAAGCTTAGGGAAGCAATTAGAAGAAGAAAAAGTGAGGTTTACCAAGCTTAGAAGTGAAGCTAAAAAGAGGTTAGTGCTCTAAACCTTATTCCTTTCTTTCTCAACTAATTGAAGCATGCTAAATTAAGTATAAATTTTATGAAATTAAAAGAAAATTTGGAGTATGTGGGGAGTGAAATTTTCAGCAGCCTTGGTGACCATAGGGTCTTGATCATTTTGATTGACTTTACTTTATGTAGTGATGATGATTAAGGACACTTAGTGTATTAGAAGTTGAATGAAGTGTGTTGCATAAATTGAGACCTTGAGTTAGGGTTTTGACCTAACTATTTGAGGATTTTGTAAAATTGTTTGAAATTGATCAAATTGAGATTGATTGATGAGATTTGGAAGTGATATGAATGCCATGTGTAGTTTGGGGAGTTGGAAAAATGAATATTGGGAGTGTATGCTTCTTGCAGGAAATTCGGACCTATGAGTTCAGTGTACTGTTTGAGTTATAATTAAAGTTGTGTAACTCCAATTGGTATGAGACCAATTGAAGGTGAAACTAGACTCAAAATACCCCATTTTTCATGAAGAAATCATGCCCAAATTCTATCCAAAGCTTGACCAATGTACTGTCCCAATCCGAAAATCCAAACACTAAACCTAGAAAATTGACCAAATAAACAGTACATGTTCATTTGGCCATAACTACCTCTAGATAGGTCCAAATGACCTGATTTTTGTGTCATTGGAAAGATGAGACATGGGACTACAACTATCATTAAGAACACCAAGCCCAAAAATGCCTCAAACCAAATGAAATTGTTGGCCCAATTGAGGTCACCAAACTAATCAGAACCATTCTGCCCAAAATTTCCTGGACTAAAGCTCACCCGACCAGTTTTGGGAAAATGGCCATAACTTGGTCTATAAAAATCCAAATACAATATAACCAATGGAAAACATTTTATAAGAATAGGCCTACAATATTGGTCTTTTGGCCAAAACCCAGAACCCCAAGGAATTAGGTCAAATGCTTAAAAGAACTTGGTACATCCAAACCTGGAAATTTGCTCAATTTCATCTGACCCCGGATTAGTCTTTATAGCATATCTTTCACTAGACAACTCCATTTCGGATGAGACATACCTTTCCATAAACATAAGATGCAGGGCCCCAACTTTGATTTAGATACCTTCCTCAAATTATGAACGTACGAACCTTAAAAATCCACTTGCAGCCACTAACTTGAACCTGAACCCAGAAGACACAAGGTACGGGAGTCTAGGCCAATTAAATTAGTATAATTAATTCTACAAAACTTAGAAAATTGTAATTAAAATATTTTAATAAATATAAGACATAGGGAAACAAATTATATGAAGAAAACTAAGCCTAAAAGTAATTACAACATGTCCAATTTAATTGGAAAAAGGTAATGCCAAAATCTGCCTAATTAAAGAGACAGAATTAGAAAATGAACCAGTTATGGTTATTTGGCAATAACTTGGGCTGTGTAGGTTCAATTGGTGCAAGGCCAATTGGACATGAAACTAGACATATAATGGCACAACTTTGGTGTAGAAACCCTACCCAGAAAATCAAACCAAGTTGACATAAAATTTGCCCTAATCCAAGTGACTTGCATTATGCTTGGGCAAAATGACCAAATGAATAGTGTTTTTTCATTTCGTCTTAACTCAATGTCGAAAGTTCCAATTCACTTGAAATTTTTCCAGCCGATAGCTGGGACATAGCCCTACAACTTTTATGAAGAACACAAATCCAAATTTTGACACCTAGTCAAATTACTAACCAAAGTTAGGTCACCAAATCTGGCAGAACCAAATTGCCCAGAAAATCTGGGTATAGGTCAATCTGGCCAGTTATGGTTAAATGATCATAACTTGAGCTACAAAACTCCAAATGGAGTGGTTCAAAAAAAGAAATGTAACTAGAGACAATAAGGAACAACTTTCATGAAGACAATTTTATCAAATTCCTACTGTACAAATGACAAATGGAACAGTAAACCTAGGGTATGAAATCTGAAAATTTTGAATAACATAAGATAAGCTTTGAAATTGTATTGGAAATCAATACCAACAAAAATAAAATGCAAAATGTGGTATCTCAGTGAACTTAGGTTCAATAAATTTATTATGTATTAAAAAGTCAACAATTGGAGTGAATAGTAGTGTGAATAGTAATACAAAAACATAAAGTGTAAGAACTAAATTGGTAGAGGAAATTAAGGTATAAAATTTGGAATCTATGAAATATTCATAGATTACTTGAAATAGAAATAGTAATTTACCTAAATGACTTAATAAACATTTAAGTTATGTGAATATATAATTAAGATTTGTATTCCCATTACTAGTAGGTCTAATAAAACATAAGTGATACCACTTGAATATGAAATGTACTTTACATGAATAGATTGTTAAATGTATAAATGAGATAAAAGTGTAATTTGGGATTTAGGTTCCCATCATGAGAGAAAGATATTTGAATGTAAATAGTACGTGAAGTCAAATGAATGTGAATTGAAATTAGTATGAATATTACGATGAATCCATAAATTACCTAGAAATATGAATTTGGAAATTATGCTTCAACCATAAATAAAATTAGAATGCTGTAAAAATATAAATGAAAAATATAATGAAATGATGAAACATATAGACTCCTAATGGTACTATGTGCCCATGTATTGCCTAGACATGTGTATCAGATTGGATAGATTGGCATGCCAATAGGGTATTATTTTAGCAGTACTGTGAAAGGCTTTATGCCTATATTCATGGCTTTATGCCCGCACTCATGGCTTTATGCCCGCATTCATCGCTTTATGCCCGCATTCATCGCTTTATGCTCGCACTCATGGCTTTCATGCCCGATTATGTGTTATCATGGCTTTTTAACCATACAGGCTGCATACGTGGTTGACGTTCTGCGTCCCATGGTATGACGGCCCGAGGCACCATGGTGTCCAGTGCCAACGACCCGTTATGCAGTTTAGTTAGCCAGTTATAGGTTACCTGGGTAGAAAAATTTATTGAAATAAGTTAAAAATATTAGAAACTAAATAAATCAATGAGAAAAATCTGAAAGTTATTAAACTAATATTAAGAATTTAATTATTACAAAATGATCCACAATACATAGAAAATATTAAGAGAGTAAATGAAAGAATAGCAAAATAAGCATAACGTAAATAATTATTAGAAAAGCATCCTCCATAATAATATAAACATAAACTAAATATTTAGATTTATTTGTGCACTATATAAATGATTATTGTAAACTTATGACATATGATATTCTAGAGAGCAACATAAATGACGAAAAATATACTGTATGGCAAATTTCATATGAAACCAGTAAAATTCTTGAGTATAGAAAATATGCTCCAATTATTTTTATTTGTATACATTATTTCTTGTTATATTATTGCACCACTAAGTAGCAATGCTTAGCGCGATGGATTTGTTTCCTCGTGCAGGTACTGAAGTTAAAGCCCAGCGAATACTAAATAGAGATTTCGGAGTTCTGATCTGCAGAGTGATCAAGGTTATCACCTCCTCAGCAATGCATGTAGATAGGGCCAATATAGATCATATTATGTATTTTTTACACTATAATTAGTCATTATTTGTAATATAAACTATGAATTATATGTTGAAATATAGATTATGGAACTGTAATTAATTTGTAGATCATGTAAATTTGTAAATTATGAAATTATTTTGTAAATTATGTAAATTAAGGATTTATGTAATTAGTTGCAAATTATGTAAATTAATGCAAATTTGAGAATTTTGCTATAAGAATAGAGTATGCATGAATTTGTACAAATGAGTATGGATTTGAATTACATAATGATTTTTTAAATGATGATATGAGTATGGATGAGATTATTATTGGAAATTATTATTGAAATTTTCAAACAGGTAAATAGTGAAATACGCCAAATGGTAATAGAAACAGGGGAAACTCTGCTAGTTTCTCTCTGAAAAAATAATTGATATTAACAATAAAACGAGATCAAATTATTAAAATAATAAAGTAAGATAAGATAGGGTGCTCTGGTACCGAGTGTGACACACTTCGCTTGGCTACACTGTAGTCGGGTTAGGGGTGTTACATTTATTGGTATTAGAGCGCGGTTTAGGCATTTCTGGACCTAGATAGGCTGCATATCATGTATTGCATTCATAAGAGTCGAGGTGACACTATTGCAGATCTGAATTTCCGGTTTATTTTAGGTTAAGATATGGAATAAGAGAGTGAAGAGACAATGAGATAGCGAATGGAGATGAGAAGGAGACTATCTTTAAGATGAAAAAGGATGAGTACAGAACTGTTTGAGGATAGGATTAAGACTATGGAGAAAGTGAAGTATGATAACACGGAAAAGTGTTGAAGTAAGGAGGTAGCAGTTTGTCTACTGCTTATGTTAGGAAAATTTCGAGGACGAAATTTAAATTAGAGGAAAAGAGTTGTAACACCCTCCCTATAGCAATTCCGTACATTCTACTGTTTCGATGACCGGTGTCAGTCCGGATGGCTAGAAAGCCCAGAAAAATATTTAGACTAGAGTGAGGAGTCATAAATAACTCAAATAAGTGTAAAAAAAATTATGAAAAAATTTTAGAAATAAAATACAACCAAGTTAAATGAGTCGGTGCCCTAGCAATGGGTAACCTGGTGGGAAGTTGCGGTTCTCACAACTAGGAGCCCTAGAGTAGAGGGAAAATTCATAAAATAATTTTTCGGACTCCAGAGAAGGGTCATTGAGGTTCCTATGGCATTAGAATGCCAAGAAAATGCTTAGAAAAAATTTTCAATCGGTACAGACAATATTGATCAGTTAAGCCAAATAGATGGCATTTTGGTCATTTCGCCTTCAGAGGTGATTTTTAGCCGACTTGTCCAGTTAAGTAAATAATTATTATGATATAAAATATGAATAAATATTGCTAAAAATTAAATTGAAAATGAGTAGAAAAGAAAAGAAAAGAAAATGAAGGAAATTTGGAATTATGACTTCATGCTTATGTCATTACACTGCCTCCACCAATCACCATTCACTAAATACACTTAAAACACAAAAATATGCTGAAAAATCAAAAGAAAATTCTGCTCCCTTCTTTCTTCTTCCTTTAGCAGAGAACCAATTCACACTCTCTTCCACCATTAACAAACTTCACCCAAGCTTCATCTCACCTACGAAATCACCTCAAAAGCCCATCTTCCCTTCACAAAAACTTGTCATCACCACTAGAACAAGCTTAGGGCACAATTAGAAGAAGAAAAAGTGAGGTTTACCTGAAGGAACGAAAGCGTGAAAAACACAAGATTATACCATTGAATTCAAAAAAATTTTGCCTAGGGTCACATGCACCATGCAAGATTTATTTTTATCTATTTGATTTCAATGATAAACAACATATTAAAACTCTTTTAATATGTTTTTGGATCTGTATTTGCCATTTAAGATTTTAAAATTAATCAGATTAATTTTAGAACCCTAGATTAAATCAAGAACAATTACACTAACCTCTTGATGCACTGCAAATGTTCGCGCTTTGAAATTGTCTTGAGACACGGATGTTGTCCCTCTCGCTTGTCCACACCAAGAACACCTATGGCAGCCCTTGAACAGCTTCTAAAGCTTTTTCTATTAATTAGAAATTTAAGTTCTGTCTTTTAAGAGATTAGAGATGTAAACAGGACACTAGAAACAATTTCTAGTGTTCTTAATTCAAGAGATTGATGGCTAATCTCTTTGAATTGATGAGAGATGAAGAGAAATAGCCGGAGAGGCTCAAAGTGGCGTGAAAAATGAGAGAAGAGGCTGCTGGTTATTTTTTCTTTTCATAACCACACTTAAATAGCTAGGTTAACACATTAAACCCTAGCCACATGTCACCTTTTGATTAGCTCTAGGTTTAAGTGACCCAATCACATTGTGCCAAGTGTCAAACCTATATTTAATCTTGATTTTAATCATCTTACATGATTAAAAAAAAACATTTGGCAAGCTTATGTGTAATCCCATGTGTCACCATCTCATGGTGCCACGTGTCACACTGTGAAATGACCAAAATGCCCCTGTGTCTTAATTTTGAGTTCTTAACCCAAAATAATTATTTTCTTCTTCTAATTAATTTATATCAAATATAAATTAATTAATTAATCTCTATTAATTAATTTCTCATCAATTAAATTCATATTTAAACACTTTAAATATAAATTTAATTTATACTACACATCCAATAATCTAGATTTGGTTTCAAGTCATGCTAGGGACTTTTCAATTTAATTGCAAACCAAACCTATTTAATTAATCAATTAAACTCTTTAATTAATTAATTAAATCATATTTAAATAGGTGATAACTTGTGTATGTGTGTGACTTACTAGGCTCATCACTAATTTGCAATGAGACATTATATCAACTCTTAATATCATCAGAACTCTTTCTTACCATAAATGATTTCTCTAAATCATTTTATGAACCTCATAGACCATGGTTAACACCTAGCATAGCATGCCATGGCCACCCAATTAGTAATAAGATTTACCTTAAATGAACCTATAATCATATGTTACCATGCACTAGAATCTCTCTGTTACAAAATCCCAACTCAAGCTGGAGTCATGGTTTATGTGAAACTCCATTTGCTATGAATATTATGTTCACTTTTAATTCCAGTTCTTGATTAAAAAGATTTTTCTCATTAGAAACTCTTTTCTGAATAAATCTATCTGTCCTGGCCAGGAACTTGAAACATCAAGAACAATTAAATGAACATAGGATTTTATCGCTATTTACTTAGAGGAACAGATTCCATCTTGATCAACACCTACCTCCACATATAACTAGTAGGAGCCAACACATGCCCATATACTCATACACAGTACAAGTATGAAAGCAGTATCAAACTCAAACTACCTATATACAAGATAACTGTGCTATCTCAGGTCTAAAGATTATATGCACTGATATGATTTATGACAAAACATTGACAAGAGTAAACTCCATGTGCTTGTCATAAGTGTCACTGGTTCGGCCTACTTATCATTTATAAGTGCCTATCATGTTTGTTATATGGCATGAGACTCACCATTCCATCTTATTTATATCTCATATAAATAACTTGGGAACAAACATGAATACAATCTTTCTGGATAAGTTATGTCCTTATTATGAAGTATCCTCGATTGTGAACCTATTTATGATACTTTGTGCTAGAAATATTGTCACTCATATTCTTAACAACTTAAGAATAATATTTTTAACAAAATATCAATGGACCTTTTCTATTACACATAAATATATTATGTAAACGGAAAAGTGGAAATGCCTTTTATTAATAAAATTATGTACAAGATACATACTAAATGATATGTTCTAGGGCATACTACTAACAATCTCCCACTAGCACTAGAGCCATTCATTACAATATCTTAGACCTATCTTCTCAAGATGTCGGTCTTACCTTGTCTGTGACATAGTATTAGTTAATGGATCAGCTGGATTTTCAGCTGATGCTATTTTATGCATGGCTTAATCGCCTTGCCCAAATTTATCTCAGATAATGTGGTAGTGCCTTTCTATGTGTTTGGATTTTGGGTGAGACCTTAGTTCCTTAGCTCAGTATGACTACTCCATTGTTGTCACGAGTGTAATGGAACCGCCGACTCAATGGAAGGAACTACTGTAAGTTCTCACACGAACTTCTTTATCCAAGCGACTTCTTTTGCAAAGATCGATACAAAGAATATACTCGGCCTCGATGAGTGGAATCTGCGATCGTGCTCGCTTGGAACTCTTCCAACCGATCGCACCTCCATTACAAATGAACACATATCCAGAGGTAGACTTTCTATCATCGATATCCGATTGGAAGTCGAATCAAGATAACCATCTAATTGCAAGTCTCCACCTCCATAAATCAAGAATAAATCCTTAGTTCTTCTCAAGTACTTAAGAATATTCTTGTGACTATCGATGTTCCAAACTGGATTGGATTGATACCGCTAGTCAAACTAATAAAGATATGCGATATCCGGCCTAGTACACAACATTGCATACATTAAACTTCCAATAGCAGAAGCATATGGAATCCTGGCCATCTTATCTCTTTCTTCAGGTGTCTTTGGAGACATCTCTTTAGAAAGATGGATACCATGTCTCACTGGTAACAATCCTCTCTTGGAATCAAGCATGTTAAACCTCTTTAACACCTTTTCCAAGTATAGACTTTGGGATAAACCTATTATTCTTTTCGCTCTATCTCTATAGATGCGAATCCCAAGAATATAGGTTGCCTCCCCTAAGTCTTTCATGGAGAATGTATTTGACAACCATACCTTTATAGTTGTCAACATACCTGTGTCATTACCTATCAACAGTATGTCATCCACATAAAAGACAAGGAAAGTGATAGCTCTGTCACTAACCTTCTCATATACACATGGCTCATCCTCATTTTTTTTTTTATAAAACCAAAGGATTTAATGGCTTCATCAAAACGGATGTTCCAACTCCTCGAAGCTTGTTTCAACCCATAAATGGATCGCTTTAGCTTGCATACCTTGGAACCATCTTGGGATTCAAATCCCCTAGGTTATTCCATGAAAATGTTTTCTTTAATGTATCCATTGAGAAAAGTTGTTTTGACATCCATCTGCCAAATCTCATAATCATAGTATGCAGCTATTGCTAATAAAATCCTAATTGATTTAAGCATGGCAACAGGCAAGAAAGTCTCCTCATAGTCTATTCCTTGCCTTTGGCGAAACCCTTTCGCTACTAGCCTTGCCTTATAGGTCTCCACCTTTCCATCAGAACCAATTTTCTTCTTGAAAACCCATTTGTTCCCTATAGGTACAATACCTTCAGGTGGGTCAACAAGATCCCAAACTTGATTCTTATACATGGAATCAATCTCGGATTTCATAGCATCAATCCATTTTGAAGAGTCTATATCTGATATAGCTTCTTCATAGGTAAGTGGATCATCTCCATGATCTACTTCTTCATGAGTAGACAACTCTTGTTATTCTTCATGAAGAAAACCATATCTCACTGGTGGGTGAGATACCCTGGTTGTTCTACGAGGAACAGCTGTAGATGTTTCATCAATGGGTATAGGTTGACTAGATGGATTTATATCCATCTGATCTGTTGGTTGTTCAGAATTCTCCAATTCTAACTCTATTTGCCTTCCTTTGCCTCCTTCTTGAACAAACTGTTGTTCAAGAAATGTGGCATCTCTACTTATCACAACCTTTTGTGAAGTAGGCAAATAAAAATAATATCCAAAACTATCTTTTGGATATCCAACAAATTGACCTTTTTCTGATCTGGTCTCCAATTTATCAGTGTTCAGCTTTTTGATATAAGCTGGACAACCCCAAATCTTAATATGCTTAAGACTTGGTTTTCTTCCATGCCATATCTCATAAGGTGTGGAGGAAACTGATTTTGATGGAATCCTATTCAGAATATACAAAGCTGATTCTAATGCAAATCCCCAAAAGAAGATTGGCATATCAGTATAGCTCATCATACTACGTACCATATCCAATAGGGTACGATTTCTCCTTCGATACACCATTCAACCGTATGCCTCGGAGGAGTCACCGAGAAACAATGCCATGCTCTCTCAAGTATTCATCAAATTCAGTACTCAAATATTCACCTCCACGATCTGATCAAAGAGCTTTAATATTCTTTCCTGTTTGATTTTCTACTTCAGATTTAAATTCTTTGAACTTTTCAAAAGATTCATGTTTGTATTTCATCAAATACAAATACCCAAACCTTGATTTATCATCAGTAAAGGTAATAAAATAATGAAAACCCCCTCTAGCTATTTCTTTAAATGGACCACATACATCACTATGTATTAGCTCCAAAATATTTTCAGCTCTTAGCCCTTGTCCAACAAAGGGTGATCTAGTCATTTTGCCTTGAAGGCAAGATTCACAAATTGGAGTAGGCTCAGAGCCCAATAAGGATAGAATCCCCATTTTCTCCAATTTTGTAATCCTATCTTCTCCAACATGACATAATCCTTAAGTGCCAAATATATTTTGAACTTGAGTTGTTTTTTACCACGGCATTGCTTTCATTTAGATTGGTATACTCTGGCCAGTGGAAACACTTTCTTATTGGCAATGGAAACACTTTCCTATTGGCAATGGAAACACTTTCCTTTGCCTTCATCAGCTTTAGTCTTCCTTTTCTGTTTAGCTATTTTCTTAGAAGGACCAGGAATCTGAGGTTTCTTTTTCTTATTGCCCTTCTTCTTGTTGGACTTTCCAGTAGAAGAAGATGCAACCAAAGCTACCTCTTTTCCTTTATTGCCTGGCATATTATTTTGGGCAATAACTAGCATGTTGAGTAAACCAGCTAAGGTGCATTCCTGTTTAATCATATTGAAATTTGTCACAAAATTCCCAAAAGACTCAGGAAGGGACTGAAGGATCAAATCCGTTTGTAGTTGGAAATCCATGTTGAAGTCAAGATGTTCCAACTGCTCAATCAGCCGAATCATCTTGTGGACATGATCCCCAACATTATGTCCCTCAGACATCCTCATACGGAATAGCTGTCTAGATATCTCATACCTAGCATTCCTGCTGTGCTCACCATACAACTCTTGTAGGTGAAGGAGGATCTCACTCGCACTCTGCATGTTCTCATGTTGCTTCTGTAACTCATTACTCATGGAAGCAAGCATGTAACACTTAGCTCTCATATCATGCTCCTTCCACTTGTCCAAAGTTTCATGTTCCTCTTGTGTGGCCTCTGGAGGTAAGGGACCAGGAACATTTGAATCTAGAACATATCCTATATGTTCAAGGTTCAGGACAAGTTTCAAATTTCTTAGCCAATCGCATGATTAGGTCCTGTCAACCTGTTGTGATCAAGTATGCTTGCAAGGATATTGGATGGTGGTGGTTGTTTTGTGCTCATTTTTATTAGAAAATTAACTGCAGAAAATAACCAGATTAATTAGTAAATGTATCATGTAATTAACCAAAATGATTATGGTCTTTTAATCAAATTGGTCCTCCCACTAACTTAGCTAATCCTACACTTCCAAAGTAGAAAACGGAAATCCTAGTTGGTTGGATTTCTAGTGGGTGATTGAATTCTTATAATTTTATTAATCATCCTCAGGTACATCCATTATTGGAATTACAATAAACTATAAGTGAGCAACTCCTTGCCCATCACATCTCATGTGAGGTTCAATCCTTTACCTAGCCCCTAATGCTCAAAATCTCAGGTACATCCATTATTGACTTATCTTGCATTAGTTAAGTTGATCCCATTGAGTCAGTAATTATGCAAATAATTTTTATGTCCTCAGGTACATCCAATATTGGCCACCAAACCATTTACATATTTACAACATCTCATGCTTAACAATTATTCTTAAGAAAATCTCTTAAATTAATTACATCTCATGCAACTATTTAAAATTTCTTAAAATAATTGCCCCAATGGAGGGCTTATGTTATAATTACTTTAATTATAGCATTTCCAACTTAATCATTTGTTTGGAAGATTTTATAGCCATCCTTATTACTATTAAGGTCTCACTTTGCACATTATCCATTTAGCATGCATATATCATATAATTGCATACATTCCCATACATCTCATGCATTCATGGATAAGCAGTAAATATTGTATGATCATGGACTTTCTACTGGATTCAATTCTGAGCCACCAAGAATTGAATCAGGGCATTCCTAGGTGCATTTCATTCATTCATTTTACAAGAGTTGCTGAAGGAGTACATAATCAACACTTGATATTGAATTCCTCCCATTGGTCCCACCAATGCTCTTGACCTCCTTGAACTTCTTGCAATCCAATATTACATAGTAATCCTTGGCATACCAAGGCGAATTTACAAGAACTTAAATAAATGAAATTACAACCCAAAAATATTACAAACTTAATAATATATGCCCAAAATAAATTAAAATAAATTAATTAATTTACAATCCCAAAGAAACATAAAAGAAATAAATCCAATCACATTGGTCTTTTATAGTCCATGATCATCCATCATGCATATCACTATTTAACAATTAAATAAAACATACATTCTTATATTAAATTGAATATCTCATATTCAACTTAAAAATCCAGATTTGAATATGATTCAAATAAATTTAAAAATTCAGATTTGAATCTCATTCAAACAAATTTAAAAATTCAGATTTGAATCACATTCAAACATTTTTTAAAAAATCAGATTTGAATCACATTCAAATATTTTTTAAAAAATCAGATCTGAATTTTATTGAATCAATTTTAAAAAATCAGATTTAAATATGATTCAAACAACTTTAAAAATTCAGATTTGAATCACATTCAAACAACTTTTAAAATTCATATTTGAATCACATTCAAACAATTTTTAAAATTCTGATTTGAATCATAATTTAATTGTGTGATTAAAACTACTAATTAAACACTTTAATTAGTCAAAGAATAGGCCTTAGATCATACAACAATTGCAGAATTAAAAGCCAAACCTTGAACCACCCATGGAACCATAGTTGCCGCCACCAATGGTGGCTTCACCATGTATGCCGCCACACCTCTTGATCCAACCAGCAATGAATCAATCATCTCACGATCAAATCACACAATTAAATCATATAATCAACAATCTAAATGGCAAATATAGTGGCTCTGATACCAATTGAAGGAACGGAAGCGTGAAAAACACAAGATTATACCATTAAATTCAAAAAAATTTCGCCTAGGGTCACATGCACCATGCAAGATTTATTTTTATCTATTTGATTTCAATGATAAACAACATATTAAAACTCTTTTAATATGTTTTTGGATCTGTATTTTCCATTTAAGATTTTAAAATTAATCAGATTAATTTTAGAACCCTAGATTAAATCAAGAACGATTACACTAACCTCTTGATGCCTTCGCAATGTCTCTGCGCCTTTGAGATTCATCTTCAGGACACCAGATGTTGTCCCTCTAGCTTGTCCACACCAAGAACACCTATGACAGCCCTTGAACAGCTTCTAAAGCTTTTTCTATTAATTAGAAATTCAAGTTCTGCCTTTTAAGAGATTAGAGATGTAAACAGGACAATAGAAACAATTTCTAGTGTTCTTAATTCAAGAGATTGATGGCTAATCTCTTTGAATTGATGAGAGATGAAGAGAAATAGCCGGAGAGGCTCAAAGTGGCGTGACAAATGAGAGAAGAGGCTGCTGGTTATTTTTTCTTTTCATAACCACACTTAAATAGCTAGGTTAACACATTAAACCCTAGCCACATGTCACCTTTTGATTAGCTCTAGGTTTAAGTGACCCAATCACATTGTGCCAAGTGTCAAACCTATATTTAATCTTGATTTTAATCATCTTACATGATTAAAAAAAAAAACATTTTGGCAAGCTTATGTGTAATCCCATGTGTCACCATCTCATGGTGCCACGTGTCACACTGTGAAATGACCAAAATGCCCCTGTGTCTTAATTTTGAGTTCTTAACCCAAAATAATTATTTTCTTCTTCTAATTAATTTATATCAAATATAAATTAATTAATTAATCTCTATTAATTAATTTCTCATCAATTAAATTCATATTTAAACACTTTAAATATAAATTTAATTTATACTACACATCCAATAATCTAGATTTGGTTTCAAGTCATGCTAGGGACTTTGCAATTTAATTGTAAACCAAACCTATTTAATTAATCAATTAAACTCTTTAATTAATTAATTAAATCATATTTAAATAGGTGATAACTTGTGTATGTGTGTGACTTACTAGGCTCATCACTAATTGGCAGTGAGACATGATATGAACTCTTAATATCATCAGAACTCTTTCTTACCATAAATGATTTCTCTAAATCATTTTATGAACCTCATAGACCATGGTTAACACCTAGCATAGCATGCCATGGCCACCCAATTAGTAATAAGATTTACCTTAAATGAACCTATAATCATATGTTACCATGCACTAGAATCTCTCTTTTACAAAATCCCAACTCAAGCTGGAGTCATGGTTTATGTCAAACTCCATTTGCTATGAATATTATGTTCACTTTTAATTCCAGTTCTTGATTAAAAAGATTTTTCTCATCAGAAACTATTTTCTGAATAAATCTATCTGTCCTGGCCAGGAACTTGAAACATCAAGAACAATTAAATGAACATAGGATTTTATCTCTATTTACTTAGAGGAACAGATTCCATCTTGATCAACACCTACCTCCATATATAACTAGTAGGAGCCAACACATGCCCATATACTCATACACAGTACAAGTATGAAAGCAGTATCAAACTCAAACTACCTATATACAAGATAACTGTGCTATCTTAGGTCTAAAGATTATATGCACTGATATGATTTATGACAAAACATTGACAAGAGTAAACTCCATGTGCTTGTCATAAGTGTCGCTGGTTCGGCCTACTTATCATTTATAAGTGCCTATCATGTTTGTTATATGGCATGAGACTCACCATTCCATCTTATTTATATGTCATATAAATAACTTGGGAACAAACATGAATACAATCTTTCTGGATAAGTCATGTCCTTATTATGAAGTATCCTCGATTGTGAACCTATTTATGATACTTTGTGCTAGAAATATTGTTACTCATATTCTTAACAACTTAAGAATAATATTTCTAACAAAATATCAATGGACCTTTTCTATTACACATAAATATATTATGTAAACGAAAAAGTGGAAATGCCTTTTATTAATAAAATTATGTACAAGATACATACTAAATGATATGCTCTAGGGCATACTACTAACATTACCAAGCTTAGAAGTGAAGCTCCAAAGAGGTTAGTGCTTTAAACCTTATTCCTTTCTTTGTTTACTATTTGAAGCAAGCCAAATTAAGTATAAATTTTATGAAATTAAAAGAAAATTTGGAGTACGTGGGGACTAAAATTTTCAGCAGCCTTGGTGACCATAAGGTCTTGATCATTTTGATTGACTTTATTTTGTTTAGTGATGATGATTGAGGATACTAAGTGTATTAGAAGTTGAATGAAGTGTGTTCCATAAATTGAGACCTTGAGTTAGGGTTTTGACCTAACTATTTGAGGATTTTGTAAAATTGTTTGAAATTGATCAAATTGAGACTAATTGATGAGATTTAGAAGTGATATGAATGCCATGTGCGGTTTGGGGAGTTGGAAGAATGAATATTGGGAGTGTATGCTTCTTGCAGGAAATTCGGACCTATGAGTCCAGTGTACTATTTAAGTTACAATTAAAGTTGTGTAACTCTAATTGGTATGAGATTAATTGGAGGTGAAAATATACTCAAAATGCCCCATTTTTCATGAAGAAACTATGCCTAAATTCTATCCAAATCTTGACCAATTTACTGTCCCAATCCGGAAATCCAAACACTGAACCCAGAAAATTGACTAAATAAACAGTACTTGTTCATTTGGCCATAACTTCCTCTAGACAGGTCCAAATGACCTAATTTTTGTGTCATTGGAAAGACGAGACATAGGACTACAACTTTCATTCAGAATACCAAGCCCAGAAATGCCTCAAACCAAATGAAATTGTTGGCCCAAGTGAGGTCACCAAACCAAGTAGAACCATTCTGCCTAGAATTTCTTGGACTAAAGCTCACCATACCAGTTTTGGAAAAATGGCCATAACGTGGTCTATAAAAATCCAAATGCAATGAAACCAATGGAAAACATTTTATAAGACATAGGCCTACAATATTGGTCTTTTGTCCAAAACCCATAACCCCAAGGAATTAGGTCAAATGCTTAAAAGAACTTGGTACATCCAAACCTAGAAATTTGCTCAATTTCATCTGACCCCGGATTAGTGTTTATAGCATATCTTTCACTAGACAACTCCATTTCGGATGAGCCATACCTTTCCAGAAACATAAGATGCAGGGTCCCAACTTTGTTTTAGAAACTTTCTCCAACTATGAACGTACAAACCTTAAAAATCCACTTGTAGTCACTGACTTGAACCTGGACCCAGAAGACACAGGGTACAGGAGTCTAGGCCAAATAAATTAGTATAATTAATTCTACAAAACTTAGAAAATTATAATTAAAATTTTTGAGTGACTATAAGACATAGGGAAACAAATTATATGAAGAATGCTAGGCCTAAAAGTAATTACAACATGTCCAATTAAATTGGAAAAAGGTAATACCAAAATCTGCCTAATTAAAGAGATAGAATTAGGAAATGAATCAGTTATGGTTATTTGGCCATAACTTGGGCTGTGTAGGTTCAATTGGTTCAAGACCAATTGGACATGAAACTAGACACATAATGGCACAACTTTGGTGTAGAAACCTTGCCAAGAAAACCAAACCAAGTTGACCTAAAAATTGCCCTAATCCTGGTGACTTGCATTCTGCCTGGGCAAAATGACCAAATGAACAGTGTATATTCATTTGGTCTTAACTCAGTGTAGAAACTTCCAATTGACCTGAAATTTTACCAGACAGTAGCTGGGACATAGTCCTACAATTTTCATGAAGAACACAAATCCAAATTCTGACCATAACCAAGTCAAATTACCAACCAAACTTAGGTCACCAAATCAGGCAGAACCAAATTGCCCAGAAAATCTGGGTACAGGTTAATCCAGCCAATTATGGTAAAATGATTATAACTTGAGTTACAAAACTCCAAATGGAGTGATTCAAATAAAAAAAAGGTAACTAGACACAATAAGGAACAACTTTCATGGAGACAATTTTGTCAAATTTCTACTGTACAAATGACCAATGGAGCAATAAACCTAGGGTATGAAATCTGAAAAATTTTGAATAACATAAGATAAGCTTTGAAATGGTATTGGAAATCAATAGCAACAAAAATAAAATGAAAAATGTGGTATATTGGTGAACTTAGGTTCAATAAATTTATTATGTATTAAAAAGTCAACAATTGGAGTGAATAGTAATGTGAATAGTATTACAAAGACACAAAGTTTAAGAACTAAATTGGTAGAGGAAATTAAGGTATAAAATTTGGAATCCATGAAATGTTCATGGATTACTTGGAATAGAAATAGTAATTTACCTAAATGACTTAATGAACATTTAAGTTATGTGAATATATAATTAAGATTTGTATTCCCATTACTAGTAGGCCTAATAAAACATAAGTGATACCACTTGAATATGAAATGTACTTTACATGAATAGATTGTTAAATGTATAAATGAGATAAAAGTGTAATTTGGGATTTAGGTTCCCATCATGAGAGTAAGATGTTTGAATGTAAATGGTACGTGAAGTCAAATGAATCTAAATTGAAATTAGTATGAATATTACGATGAATCCATAAATTACCTTGAAATATAAATTTGGAAATTATGCTTCCACTATAAATAAAATTAGAATGCCATAAAAATATAAATGAAAAATATAATGAAATGATGAAACATATAGACTCTTAATGGTACTATGTGCCCATGTATTGCCTATGTCACACCTTACCCCTCTGTAAGGCATAACATGATCCCGTAGAATACCTAATGAACTACCGCACTTCACCTACCGATAACTCATTAAGTACCCAACAAGGGATTTTAAAACAATTTTCTTACTTTTGTTAAGTGGTGAGCATTTTCTAATAGGTATTTAAAACATTTAATTAAAATTAAAACTAGTTAATATTTTTGGTCCATTTTATTTCTCTACAAATTTTATAAATATTTTACCAGAGTTTTGTCTGTATTTTGAGAAAACAGTTCTTCAAATACCTGAAAAAAAAGCACTTCTAATAATTTTTCAACCACTGCTTCAAAATCATACTCAATCTCAACCAATTTCTCAACACATTTATCAACTTTCAAATTTCAGATCCATTATCCAATAATCATCAAAATACTAGCAATCCATTTCACTCAAATTAAATAAAATAGTTCCATTCATAATTCATTAAAGACAAAACAATTTATATACATCCTTTCAAAATTTACATTAAGAGAAATTCAACTAAAATTTATTACAAACTTTATATAAGCTTTGTACAAGCTGCTCAAGACCAAATTTTCATGTCCATACATTTATGTGCAATACATACATCAAAAGAAATATTTACAGTCAAGGTATAAATTATACCCGATAACTTCAAGCTTATAGATCCTCAATCCTCAACAGCTCAGTCTGCTGCTCCTCTAGTCTCTATATCTGCGACAGCAACAAAAGCTATCACTGAGTACTAGGACTTAGTGGTGCACAACATACTACAATAATCTTTATGCAGAAATAAAATCACATTTATTCAAAATTTGAACTGAGCATGCGAGTTAACACACAAAACATAATTTATGAGATTTTAATCCCAAACAATTTCATTTTGAAGTATCAAATCACATTTCATAAAATCGACAATTAGATCATGCCATTCGAAACAAATAGAATCTCAATAGCCAGAGCCCCAAGAGAAATCACGTCACAAGGCTAGCAAGCTCAAATATATGGATATCCATTCACATCCTCTTCCACTGGCACACCTCAACACTTATCCAGAGAAGGAATAAAAATTCGAAACTAATTACCCCCACTAGTCGCGCTGGTGAGGTGTTTAAATATATGGTCATGACATTGTGGTTTCAAAACTTATCTTAACAATTTGCTAAACATTGTCATTTCAAATATACACAATAACTTTCATAGTTTAAATTAGAATATCATAAATAAGGTCACAATAAACTTTCAACAATTCAAAGCAACAGTAAAATGCATATTTCATTCACTTTATCAATGAATTTTAAAGCATAGTGATGTTGTGCACAAACCTCAAGTGAGTCGCCTCTTGGCCTTGACTCGGTTCCTTGGGTTCTTTCCCAGTATTCTTTTCAACTGAAACACACAATTTTACAGTGTTTCAGTATCATAACTTAGCATAAATCCAAAAATAAATTTAACTTCACTTTTACCTAGCTCTAACATATTAAACTCGACGTTCTTGAAATTTTTGTGTTTTGGGTTACTATTCACTACATTATTCAAGTCAAATTGTTGACTTTCTAAGGCTTAATAGGTATGGGAATTCCAACTTCACCCACATACCACATTTTGGTCACTAAACTTGTTGGTTTTGGTCATTTTCTCAAAACTTAGGTCTTTTAGGCAAAATTGCCAAATTTTCAGTTTTGGTGTTCCTAGTTGCACTGTTCCATTAGTCACTTTTCTGTTAGAATTTGGCAAAAATACCTTCATAGAAAATGTTCCCTATTGTCTTAAGTTTATTTTCCTTTTTGAATCACTCCAATTGGAGTTTTGTAGCTCAAGTCATGTCCAACATACGGTTACTGTTCATGTGCAGACTTTAGTTATGGTAGATTTATTGATCCAACTTCGTTATGCAATTTGATTAAGTTAAGTCCATAATTCAATCTAATTTTCTTCATATGAAATGTTCTAGCATGTCTTAGGTTTCCATCAGTTCAAGAATCGCTTAAATCGGAGTTTTCTAGAGAGAGTTATAGCCATTGAAACTTTACTGTTCATATAGTAAATCTGCAGTCCTGCAGATTCAGTGATTTGATTGGGTTAATGGAATAATTTGGGCTGGTATTGTTCATGAAAGTTTTAGGAATATATCCCATCTAACTACTGGTAAAATTTCAGGTCATTTGGACCTGCCTAGCTCAAGTTATGACTAAATGAACAAACATTATTCATTTGGTCAGTTTGTACAGGGCAGCCTGCAATTTTCCAACTTTGGCCAATTTATTCATTAGGTTTTGGTCACTTTTTGGGCATGCTTCCTGATTGAAAATTGTGTCATTTAGCATCTATTTGCATTCCCAATTGGTCCTATACCAATCAGACATGTAAAATTTCATTTTTGGTCCTTCAAAGGAAATTCGATCATGCTGCCAGCAGCATGACCACACTCCCTCCGAATTTGGCTTTAATTCCAACACTTCTAACACACTTAATTAGGTCACAAATGACCATTTTTCACTTCACATTAGGTCAAAGACACCATTTACCACTTCCTCACATTTTTTGTCTCCAAGCCCTAATGTTTAAAACCCTAATTCACAAACCTCATGCATTTAACTACCTTCAAAGCTTTTAATCCTAACCATTCAACTAACTAAAGTTCCTAAACCCATTCAAATCATGCAAATCACCTTTCCCTTCATGCTGGTCGAATTTCAGTTTAGTCCCTCAACAAATTTTCTTCCCATTTTAAGTTTTTTTACAAGCTCAATAAGTTAGAAATGTAAGAATTAAACTCAAATTATCAAATTTGATTATTAACCTTTTATACATAATTTCTTTTTCTTCAAAACTTATTCCTTTCTTTATTAATTTTTTTTTTTTTTTTGTTGTCAAGCTCCTTATCTAGGTCTAACTACAAGATTTAATGTTGGAGAGTAAGGTTTCTATGGTGAAATTGAAGGTTTATGAAGCTTAGTTTTGGAGCTTCAATGGATGTTTGAGAGAGAGAACTAAGAGAGAGAGTTGGGGCGACTGGTTTGGGATAAGGAAGACATTGATTTTTTTTTCTTTTCCTTTTGTTTTTATGTCTTTAGGAAGGCCAAAAATCTAATTAATTAAACTCACAATTTCTTATTTTTATGGCATCATGCATGATGTCATCACCTTTTTAACATTTCTATTTTCTTTCTTTTTTTTTTCTATTAATTCTTTAATTTAATTCTCGATTCTGAAATTTTCCTTTCTCCAATTTTATGTGACTGTTGGGTTAGGAGTCAGCTCTCGGGGTCAATTGACTAAATTACCCCTCGCCGGTTTAACCCGGTTTGCAAATAATTCAATATTTCTTCCGGCTCCTTGACCTAATTATTTGACTGTCTTAACAGCTCTTTTTCATGATTTTCTCTTTTCCACTGTGTTCATAATGGTCCTAAGGACAGCAGCGTCACATTTTACAGTTCGAAATTTGAGTTTAAAATGACTTTGCACTCCTTCCCGAGAAGGTCACCCATCGCTGTGACTCTCGGCTTGTTTAACTTCTTATGTTCTGTTTTTCTTATTTATACTTAACTAATTGGACATTACTAATTATTTATGTTTATGGCTTATCTAGTTGTCTTAAGTGCGGTTCTAATCCCCTTAATTGTCCGGACCGACACCGATCACTGGAACAGTGAAATATACCAGGCTATGCAATTAGGGGTGTTACAATTCTCCCCCCCCTTAAAATAAATTTCATCTCAAAATTTTACCTGGTATTAATCTCTGAATAGCTGTGGGTGTTGTCTCCTCATGTCCTCCTCTCGTTCCTAAGTAGCCTCCTGGCCTGAATGATGGTTCCACAGCACTTTTACTAACTGCAGATTCGCTTGTTCCAGAGTCGCTTCACCTCATAAGCCAGAATCTCTATGGGTTCTTCCTTATATGTGAGGTCTGGATTCACTTTAATTTCTTCCACTGGTAGTACATGGGATGGGTCTTATTGATACCTCCTCAACATAGACACATGGAAGACATTATGTATCTTCTCCAACTCTGGAGGTAGTGCCAAACGATATGCCAAAGGACCCACTCTTTTCAGAACCTCATATGGTCTAACGAAACAAGCACTCAGTTTCCCCTTTCTGTCGAATCTCATAATCCTCTTCCATGGGGAAACCTTGAGGAATACTTTCTCACCCACTACATACTCAATATCCCTTCTTTTCAAATCAATGTAGGACTTCTGACGGTCTAATGCAGTCTTAAGTCGATCTCTGATCACCCTGATTTTTTCTTCAGTTTGCTGAATAATTTTAGGTCCAATCATCTTTCTTTCACCCACGTCATCCCAACACAACGGGGTTCTACATTTTCTACCATACAAAGCTTTATATGGAGGCATCCCAATGCTTGATTGATAGCTGTTGTTGTAAGCAAACTCAATCAAAGGCAAGTGTGTGTCCCAACTACCCTCAAATTCAATCACACAAGCCCGTAGCATGTCCTCCAAGATCTGAATTACCCTCTCAGACTGGCCATCTATCTATGGGTGGAATGCAGTATTGAAGTTTAATCTAGTTCCTAGGGCTCTCTAAAGACTACCCTAGAATCTAGAAGTGAACCTAGGATCTCTGTCTGATACGATGGATACTGGCACTCCATGCAGTCTAACAATCTCATCTATATACAACTTGGCCAATCTTTCTAAATTGTAGTCGATTCGAACTGATAGAAAATGAGCAGACTTGGTTAGTCTGTCAACAATAACCCATACTGCATCATGACTCTTTTGTGTCCTCGGAAGTCCCATCACAAAATCCATCGTTATTCTCTCCCATTTTCACTCTGGTACTGGTAATGGATGTAACAACTCGGCGGGTACTTGATGCTCTGCCTTTACTTGCTAACAAGTTAGGCATTTGGATACAAACTCTGCCACATCTTTTTTCATACCCATCCACTAGTAATGCTCCTTTAGCCCTCTATACATTTTTTGTGCCACCAAGGTGCATGGCAAAAGGAGACTCATATGCTTTCTTCAAAATGATCTGCCTCAAATCAAAATCATTAGGAATACATATTCTACCCTAGTGTAGTAGCAGACCATCATCTCTGATTGAGAATTCTGGTTTCTTGCCCTGCCGGACTTTTTCCTACAGCTTCTGATACTTCTGATCAATCTGAGCAGCCATTCTAATCTGATCAATCAACACTGGCTATACCTGCCATGCAACTGCTGTCTGCCCATCATCATTAATCTCTAAGCTGGCATGCAATGATCTTAACTCATGTACCAAAGACAAAGGAGTAACCCGTAGACTTACCATAGTCTTGCGACTTAAGGCATCAGCCATAATATTAGCTTTCCCTGGCTGATAGTCTATCAGACAATCATAGTCTTTTATCAACTCTAACCATCCCCTCTGTCTCAAATTCAACTCTTTTTGGGTGCCCAAATACTTCAAACTCTTATGATCTATATAGATGTAACACTTCTCCCCATATAAATAGTGTATCCAGATCTTAAGAGAAAACACTATAGCTGCAAGCTCCAAATCATGTGTCGGATAGTTCCTCTCATGCGGTTTTAGCTGGCGTGATGCATAGGCAATGACATTTCGATCTTGCATCAATACACAACCTAACCCACTATGAGAAGCATCACTGTAAATAGTGTATTCTGTACCCGGTATAGGTAAAGTCAGGACTGGAGCTTCAGTCAAATATTTCTTCAATTCATCAAAACTCTGTTGGCATTTATCCGTCCACTGAAATTTTACATCTTTTCTAAGCAGCTTGGTCAATGGAGATGCCAACATGGAGAATCCCTTTACAAATCTACGGTAGTATCCAACTAAACCCAGAAAACTATGAATCTCTGTGACATTTTTAGGTGGCCTCCAATTAAGGACAACTTCAATCTTACTTGGATCTACCTTGATGCCCTCTTCTGATACTACATGCCCCAAAAAGTATATTTCCTTCAGCCAAAATTCACACTTCGACAATTTGGCATATAGTTGTTTCTCCCTCAAAGTTTGCAGTACAATCCGCAGATGTCTATCATGCTCTTCTGCATTCCTCGAATAAACCAATATATCATCTATGAATACCACAACAAATTGGTTGAGGTATGGTCTGAAGATAGTGTTCATCAGATCCATAAAAGCAGCCGGAGCATTAGTTAACCCGAATGGCATGACCAAGAACTCATAATGGCCATAGCGGGTTCTAAAGGTAGTTTTATGAATACTCTGCTCTTGTACTTTTAGCTGATAATAACCTAATCTCAGGTCAATTTTGGAGAACACAACTGCACCCCTCAACTGATCAAATAAGTCATCAATGCGGGGCAATGGATATCTATTCTTTATTGTCACCTTATTCAACTGTCGATAATCAATACACAAGCGGAAAGTGCCATCTTTCTTCTTAACAAACAACACTGGCGGTCCCCAAGGTGACACACTGGGGCAGATAAAGCCCTTGTCAAGCAACTCTTGCAACTGCACTTTCAACTCTTTCAATTCTACTGGTGCTATTCTATATGGCATTGCAGAGATTGGGTCCACGCCAGGCATAACATCAATCTCAAACTACACCTCTCTTTCTGGAGGTAATCCTGGCAATTCATCAGGAAACACATCCAGAAAGTCACATACAGTAGGGATGTCCCTTAGTGCTGGATTGCCCACTTGGGTGTCTATCACATGTGCTAAGTATGCTTCACACCCCTTTTTGATCATCCTTTAAGCTAGTGCAGCCGAAATGATGTTTGATGGCAGTAAATGCCTCTCCCCATGTATTACCACATCACTGAACAAAGGGAGACCAAAAGTGACTGTCTTCAGTCTACAGTCAATCATGGCATGATGCTTGGCTAACCAATCCATGCCCAAGATGATATCACACTCTCTGAAGGGCGTTTCAATCAAGTCTGATAGAAAAACATGTCCTTGGATCACCAAAGGACAGTCCCTGTAAATTCTGTTGACCCAGACCTCTTGTCCTAACGGACTAGTTACTAGCACTTCAAAACCCATTTGCACACATGGAACAGCAAGTGAACTAACTATGCTAGCACTAACATATGAATGGGTAGAACTCGGATCAAACAATACAAATACTTCTTGATCAGAGATAGAGAATGTACCAGTTACAACATCAGAAGTCTCAGCCTCTTCTCGCTGTCTCATCGTGTACACTCTGGCTGAAGCACTTCCTTGTGCGATCGACCAATCAGACTTTTGATCGCTCGGCAAAGCCTCTACCTCTGCCTCTTCCTCTGCTAACTGACTGTGAACCTCTGGGAGCAAGACTCTGAATAGATCCCTCGGCAGTAGGAGCTGACCATATGTAACACCCTAAGTTCTAGAGTGCTCGTTTGCTCCAGTGACTGGTGTTGTCCTGGACAGCTAGGATGCCTAGAACCACACTTCAATGAGAGTGAGGAGACATAAAATAATGAAATAAAAGAAAAGAAAGTACAAGAAAAACAAAGGAAAAATGATTGCAAAGAAATGTGATCAAGTTAAGCAATAGGAAACCTAACGATGGGTGACAGACTGGAAGTCACGGCGTGGACCGTTGATCGCTGGATGCGGGGAACCACGGAAAACATTTTTGGGACATAAATAGACCCTTGTTGAAGAATAAATATCATTAGAAATATCAAAGAAAAATAAAATAATAATTACAAAGAAAATTGAGAAAACAAAAAGCAGACAAAACCAGTATCTGAAAAATCAGAATGCCACGAACAGGGCATTATGGTCATTTGACATCCGAAGTGTCTTTTGACCTAAATGTCCATTAAAAATAAATAGTATTACACTTAGAAAATAAAATGAAAAATTAAATTGGTGGTACCTAAAATAAATAGTGGAAATTATGGGTTAAATGTGGAATAAATGAATAATTACTTTATTATATGATTAAGTGACTAAGTGGACCACTAAGGATTAATTAAATACATAGTGGGACATGTGTACACTTAAAATGCAGCTGAATAAGTCATCTTCCTCATTTGCATTCAAATTGCCGAATTGAAGAGTGAAGGAAACTCCATAGCCATTTTTCATGCAAGCTTTCTTAAGTCTCCATTTTCAACTCCAACCTCTTAGTGTTCTTCATTAAACTTTGTCTACACATCACAAGGAAGATATTGATACTAATTTTGAGAAGTTTGATGAAGGTTTAGCAAGTTACAATTAAAGGTAAGTTTGCATTTTTGAGAATTTCTTTGTTAAAGTTTATGTTCATGTTATGGGTGTTAGTTTGGTGAAAGAAAATTTTGAGTTTGAAGGGTTATTGTTGTTTTCATTTTGGACAGCCATGAGTCACGTTTTTGATGAGATATTTGTGCATATAATTGATGAGAAATGGTGTTGATCATGATGAATTAGTAACCTAGTGAATTATTTCATGTTTATGTGGTGATTTATGCACTTGGATGGGAAATTGTAAAATGGACGGCACTTTGATGTTGAAGAATGGTTTGTGGCAGCTTGGGGACACTTGAGTAATGGTATATATTGAAGGAAATGTATGCAGAATATTAACCTAGAAGGATTGATGATATGTATGTAGATTGATCTTGTAAAGTGTGTGTAAAATTTGTAATGGTTAGGTGTGTTTGTAATAGTACTTAGAAATTGTAATTGTGAATGATATTGGTGTGTTGAGGCTGATTGGAATCTGCCCAAAATAATGTTAATGTAAAGTAGAAAGTGCTTTTGGTAATGTACCAAAACTGATTTGGTAGGGTATGGAAGTAAACTTTGCAAGGTAAATATGTGTTTTGAATGGGGTGTGAAAAGCATATTGAGGGCAGTACACATTTTAGCCTATAACCTTAAATGTGTAACCTCAATTGATATGAGACCAATTTGAGGTGAAACTAGGCACAAAATGTGCCAACTTTCATTGAGAAACCATGCCAAAATTCTGCTTGCAAGGTGACCTAAAAAAATGACCAATTCGGATTAGGTGCAATTAGGACCTGAAAAATGACTAATTGGGCAGCAGTGAGTGTTTAGGCCATAACTCACTCAAAACAGGTCCAATTGACCTGAAATTTTAACCAAGAATAGTTAAGACCCATACCTACAAGTCTTATGAAGACACCAAAGCCCAGAAATGACCATAAGCAAGTCAAACAACTTGCACAAGTTCGGGTCGAAAAACTGGCCGAACCAGAATTGACCAATTTGACCTAAAATTGACCTAAAATGGTACCATTTGACCAGCAAGAGTGTAATGACCATAACTCGGTCTACTTAACTCGGATTGACCTGAAATTTTGCACCGCGGTCCATAAGACCTAAATCTACAAGTTTGTAGTTTCGACCAAGACCCGAAAACCGAGGAAACTAGATCGTCCGGTTAGGTCAAACCAGTGTCCCGGAATCCAGCAATTTGCATTAAAATGCACTAAGCAAGGAAATGACTTTGGTAAAACATACCAAACCTAAAACCCTATCAATTGTGACTTATTAACGACACTAAAACCTAATTTACCTAAAACGCATAGCGAGTCGGTATATTAGGTGATTAAGTGAATAATTGAGTTCAGTGCATTATTTACCAAACACCATCGATAGAGACAGTTTAAATTAGTACTGAAACACTTCAAATTGTGTTTCTCAGTTACCAAAGACTCAGGAAAAGGGAAGGAAACACTGAGTCCAGATCAGGGGGACAGTCATCAGAGGTTTGTGCACAACAACTATTTCTCTTGAATTTTTCAATTGAAATAAATATTGACTATTTGTATATTATTGTTTTAAATTGTGGAAATGTGTTTGATGGACACTTATTGATTGAAAAACATTGTGAATGGTTTGAAACTGTGAAAAATTGTTTCAATGATATTGATGGATACTTATTGATTGAAAAGCACTGCAAATGGTTTTTGTGGAAATTGAAGTGAATTACGAATTGTGTTGCCATTTTGTGAATGAAATTATAACTTTGGAAATTTATTGGATTCTTACGGATCATTTGAATAAAATGTTTGGAATTGTTTTAACTCATAATTGGCATGACACTGATACTATGTTCCTCCTCCATTAATGGGGTGAGTGTGATTATTCCTCCCTCTTTGACTTATCAGTCTGGGGTGAGTATGATTATGTTCCTCCCTCTTTGACTTCGACCGAGGTGAGTATGGATGAGTTCTCATTATATAGCTAGCTTCCTCCCTCATTGATTTCGATTATTGGGGTGAGCATGTCTTGTCGTGGTGTACAACACGGCATATATGGAAAAATTGTGTCATGGCCTAAATTGTGTTATAGATTGGCAACACTGTATTCTTCAGTTATTTGATCGAATTGTGTTATTATGTATTGTGAGATTGTGAAATTGATTTAAACTCTTATTGACATATACTGTCTATTGAATTCAACCATGATCTGACTTATTGAAAATTATTGTGATATTAACAAATGGAGTTTAAATTCTTGTTGACATTTATTGTCTTGAATTTAACTATGGTTTTAAGTATCCACTATTGATATGATTTATGAATTGTGATTTAAAATTTGTATTTGGTTAATGTTGTGCACCACTGAGACATTGTCTCGTGATAGCTTTATTCTTTGTCGCGGTAGAGAGACAGACGAGCGAGCTAGGTCGCTAGTATCGCCAATGAGAGATTTTTGGGTATAGTGAGTATACCACATGTGGCATTTTGTCTTGTAATGTATATTCACTGTATGTATATTTTGTTCTTGGTTTTGAGCGGTTGTAAATTTAAGTTGTCTGATAAAGTTGTAAAATAATTATGAGTTATTTGGCTTGTAAAAATTGTGTTATTTCTTTGTATCTTAGTCTTTGAAAATCACTGTGGATTTGACTTGAGAAATGTGTTGTGTTGATAAAAATATTGGAGTTGAGATTTGAAAATATATTGAAGTGCTTTTTATAGGTTTCTGAAGAAGCTTTTGTCCAAAATACAAATGGCACCTTGCCAAAATTTTTACAGATATTCCAAATAAATCAAATGAGTTAGTTGTTTCACTTGATTCACCAAAGTCTTTCACACTGTAAATAGTGCTCACCATTGTAAAAGAAGTAAGAAAAGTTTTAAAATCCCTTGTAGTGTATTTAATGGATTATCGATGACGGAGTTGGTAATTCATTAGGTATACTACGGGATCATGTTATGCCTTCTGAGAGGGTAGGGTGTGACATGTTTTAGTGGTATCGAGCAAAGTTTTTAAATTACATTTTCACTGTCATTTGAATATTCTTTCTTCACATTACAACTGCTCAATATCATTGTTTGATACATACAGTACATTACATTATAAATATGCACTAACGGGAGGAAATCTCCTTGTGTTATTGGTTTAGGAGATCTAAAATCCTCGCATTGACTATGGAAGAGGGTTATCGTTCAGTCGATCAATCTATTGAGGCTGAGGTGCAAAGGGATGCCCCATGCCTACATAATGTCAGTGGTTCAGTAGCACCAGCCCCTGCAGTACCGCAGTTCTCTGCTCAGTTCGCTCAGCAGACGGCTGCAATGTTCCAACAAATGGATGGTAATGTGCCTACTCAAGTCCCAATACGGACACCAGTGGTACAACCACGATCTTACGCTAGACAATATGACAAATTGATGAAGTATGGGGCTCAGAGTTCAAGGGGACGATAGATCCTCTAGAGGCGAACAATGGTTAGAGAGGATGGATAGGGTATTCAAGAAACCGCATTGCAGAGGAGCTTAGATTTGAGTACTCGGTATCTTTGCTACGAGGGGATGCTTATGGTAGTGGAAAACCATCCCCACGATCGATAGAACTGCGGTGCTAACATGGAATGACTTCCTCGAGAATTCGGGCAAAAATATGTCCCGATGCTTATGTAGACCGGAAGGCGCAAGAATTCCTAAGTCCAAAGCAGGCGGATCGGTGGTGAGTATGAAAGGGAATTCTCCGCCTAAGCCATTATGCGATAAGTCTACTTTCTACCAGCGAGGAGAGATGTAAGAGGTTTGAAACCGGCTTGAAGCCTAGTATCAGTTACAAGTGGTCGGATTCAAACATAACAACTTCTCTGAACTTATTTCTCAAGCACTAGAATTAGAAAGAATTGAATCAGGCGGCTCTTGAGAAAAAGAAATCGGAGAAGGCGAAAAAGAGGAAAGTCGTGAGCGAGTTCTAGTGGTCCCTCTTGGAAGAGGAAAAACTTTGGGGATCTGACGGAGATAGTAAGAAGTCAGGTAGAGATAGATCTTTTGACAGAAACCACCTCGATCCGATCACCAACTCAACGAAACCAGTAAATGAGTCGGATCGACTTTGTGAAACTTGTGGTAAACCACATAGTGGGGTATGTTATAGAGCCGTAGGAGCATGCTTTAATTGTGGAGAGACTGGTCATTTTGCTAAGGATTGTGTAAATCCAGTCGTTACGGATCATTTACTACACCAAAGGGATCAACCCAAGTTTCTACCCCAAAGAGTTCACCATCGGTTAGTAGAGGCAAAGGTAGAGGTAGGGGTAGTACACCTAGAAGTCGGACTCTTGTGAATCACCCAAAGCAGGTGATGCTTCAACGAGTATACGCTATCTGACAGAAAAGAGAGACTTTTGACATCATTCTGGTACTTTCTCAATTAGCAATGAGATATATATATGTATTGTTTGACTGGAATTTTCATATTTTTACATTAGTGTTAGAACTATATGTTCTGTTGTTATTCGTTTACAGAGGAATAAATTTTAACGCATTAGTGATTAGCCCTTAAGATAAGGATTGTGATAATAAGTGAAATTAGTTTTGAAAGAGTTTATCGTGAAAAGTATTTTCTAACACACCATAAATTATAAAGCTAATTAGTGAGCACGCAATGTAAGGCAAGAGGACGTAAAAGTAAGATGCGATAATGGAATTGCTCTTGATAAGGGCAAGGAGGTTCTTGTTAGAAATTGCTAATGGATATTGTAATCGAATAAGATTCGAATATCGGTGAATTCAAAAGAATAAAAGATAACAAAGTTTGATCTATTGGGATGTATCGTAGTAACTATGCAATGTTCTTGATGTTTATCTTGTAGTCAGATTACAGTACTAACTTGAGATTATTGTGTAGAGCTACGTACTAACCGATAGTACACCTAGATGAGAATAGTTGCCAACGGCATCTGTTTTGGCATAGTTATGCCAGGACAGAATTTAATTGTTAGAAATAAGTTTGAAAATCCTACTTAGGGATCTAAAACTCAAAAGTTAAAATATCGAAAGGTTATAGTTCGGTACAAAAGGAAGTAAGTTATAGAACATTGACAGATAAAAGAGTTATGGAAGTAGAGACTTGAGCAGTTGATTCATATGTAACAAAGAAATATTCGAATGTGAGGAAGACTATGGACTAGAATGGTCGAGGACCAATGCACGATGAATGATTCTAATATGACCTCAAGGGTCATTCAAGAAGGAACGTGGTGAAATATTAGACAACATAATAGTAAGAGGAGATTGGTGTTATCCAAACAAAGTAAACATTGTATTAGATTGTTAAAAGTCTTACGATCATATAGAAAGGAGAAAATAAACGTATGACTATTGTAAGATGATTACTGGGTAAAATTTCGTGGACGAAATTTATTTAAGGGGGAGAATTGTAACACCCTAAGTTCGGTAGTGCGTTCTGTTTGCTCCGGTGACTAGTGTTGTCGGGAGCTAGGATGCATAGAACCTCACGTCAATGAGAGTGAGGAATCATAAAATAATGAAATAAAATAAAAGAAAGTACAAGAAAAACAAATTAAAAATGATTGCAAAGAAATGTGATCAAGTTAAGCAGTAGGAAACCTAACGATGGGTGGCGGAAGTCACGGCGTGGACCGTTGGTCGCCTGGATCGAGGAACCACGGAAAACATTTTTGGGACATAAATAGACCCTTGTTGAAGAATAAATATCATTAGAAATATCAAAGAAAAATTAAATAATTAGTACAAAGAAAAGTGAGAAATCGAAAAAGCAGACAAAACCGTGTCTGAAAAATCGGGAATGCCACGAACAGGGCATTATGGTCATTTGACATCCGAAGTGTCTTTTGACCTAAATGTCCATTAAAAATAAATAGTATTACACTTAGAAAATAAAATGAAAAATTAAATTGGTGGTACCTAAAATAAATAGTGGAAATTATGGGTTAAATGTGGAATAAATGAATAATTACTTTATTATATGATTAAGTGACTAAGTGGACCACTAAGGGGATTAATTAAATAAATAGTGGGACATGTGTACACTTAAAATGCAGCTGAATAAGTCATCTTCCTCATTTGCATTAAAATTGCCGAATTGAAGAGTGAAGGAAACTCCATAGCCATTTTTCATGCAAGCTTTCTTAAGTCTCCATTTTCAACTCCAACCTCTTAGTGTTCTTCATTAAACTTTGTCTACACATCACAAGGAAGATATTGATACTAATTTTGAGAAGTTTGATGAAGGTTTAGCAAGTTACAATTAAAGGTAAGTTTGCATTTTTGAGAATTTCTTTGTTAAAGTTTATGTTCATGTTATGGGTGTTAGTTTGGTGAAAGAAAATTTTGAGTTTGAAGGGTTATTGTTGTTTTCATTTTGGACAGCCATGAGTCACGTTTTTGATGAGATATTTGTGCATATAATTGATGAGAAATGGTGTTGATCATGATGAATTAGTAACCTAGTGAATTATTTCATGTTTATGTGGTGATTTATGCACTTGGATGGGAAATTGTAAAATGGACGGCACTTTGATGTTGAAGAATGGTTTGTGGCAGCTTGGGGACACTTGAGTAATGGTATATATTGAAGGAAATGTATGCAGAATATTAACCTAGAAGGATTGATGATATGTATGTAGATTGATCTTGTAAAGTGTGTGTAAAATTTGTAATGGTTAGGTGTGTTTGTAATAGTACTTAGAAATTGTAATTGTGAATGATATTGGTGTGTTGAGGCTGATTGGAATCTGCCCAAAATAATGTTAATGTAAAGTAGAAAGTGCTTTTGGTAATGTACCAAAACTGATTTGGTAGGGTATGGAAGTAAACTTTGCAAGGTAAATATGTGTTTTGAATGGGGTGTGAAAAGCATATTGAGGGCAGTACACATTTTAGCCTATAACCTTAAATGTGTAACCTCAATTGGTATGAGACCAATTTGAGGTGAAACTAGGCACAAAATGTGCCAACTTTCATTGAGAAACCATGCCAAAATTCTGCTTGCAAGGTGACCTAAAAAATGACCAATTCGGATTAGGTGCAATTAGGACCTGAAAAATGACCAATTGGGCAGCAGTGAGTGTTTAGGCCATAACTCACTCAAACCAGGTCCAATTGACCTGAAATTTTAACCAAGAATAGTTAAGACCCATACCTACAAGTCTTATGAAGACACCAAAGCCCAGAAATGACCATAAGCAAGTCAAACAACTTGCACAAGTTCGGGTCCAAAAACTGGCCGAACCAGAATTGACCAATTTGACCTAAAATTGACCTAAAATGGTACCATTTGACCAGCAAGAGTGTAATGACCATAACTCGGTCTACTTAACTCGGATTGACCTGAAATTTTGCACCGCGGTCCATAAGACCTAAATCTACAAGTTTGTAGTTTCGACCGAGACCCGAAAACCGAGGGAACTAGATCGTCCGGTTAGGTCAAACGGTGTCGGAATCCAAAGAATTTGCATTAAAATGCACTAAGCAAGGAAATGACTTTGGTAAAACATACCAAACCTAAAACCCTATCAAATGTGACATATTAACACCACTAAAACCTAATTTACCTAAAACGCAACGAGGGTTGGTATATTAGGTGATTAAGTGAATAATTGAGTTTAGTGCATTATTTACCAAACACCATCGATAGAGACAGTTTAAATTAGTACTGAAACACTTCAAATTGTGTTTCTCAGTTACCAAAGACTCAGGAAAAGGGAAGGAAACACCGAGTCGGATCGAGGGACGATCATCAGAGGTTTGTGCACAACAACTATTTCTCTTGAATTTTTCAATTGAAATAAATATTGACTATTTGTATATTATTGTTTTAAATTGTGGAAATGTGTTTGATGGACACTTATTGATTGAAAAACATTGTGAATGGTTTGAAACTGTGAAAAATTGTTTCAATGATATTGATGGATACTTATTGATTGAAAAGCACTGCAAATGGTTTTTGTGGAAATTGAAGTGAATTACGAATTGTGTTGCCATTTTGTGAATGAAATTATAACTTTGGAAATTTATTGGATTCTTACGGATCATTTGAATAAAATGTTTGGAATTGTTTTGACTCATAATTGGCATGACACTGATACTATGTTCCTCCTCCATTAATGGGGTGAGTGTGATTATTCCTCCCTCTTTGACTTATCAGTCTGGGGTGAGTATGATTATGTTCCTCCCTCTTTGACTTCCCAGTCTGAGGTGAGTATGGATGAGTTCTCATTATATAGCTAGCTTCCTCCCTCATTGATTTCGATTATTGGGGTGAGCATGTCTTGTCGTGGTGTACAACACGGCATATATGGAAAAATTGTGTCATGGCCTAAATTGTGTTATAGATTGGCAACTTGTATTCTTGATTATTTGATCGAATTGTGTTATTATGTATTGTGAGATTGTGAAATTGATTTAAACTCTTATTGACATATACTGTCTATTGAATTCAACCATGATCTGACTTATTGAAAATTATTGTGATATTAACAAATGGAGTTTAAATTCTTGTTGACATTTATTGTCTTGAATTTAACTATGGTTTTAAGTATCCACTATTGATATGATTTATGAATTGTGATTTAAAATTTGTATTTGGTTAATGTTGTGCACCATTGAGACATTGTCTTAGCGATAGCTTTTATTGCTGTCGCAGGTAGAGAGACAGACAGGGCAGCAGGCTAGGCTACTAGTATCGCCAGCGAGAGATTTTTGGGTATAGTGAGTATACCACATGTGGCATTTTGTACTGTAATGTATATTCACTGTATGTATATTTTGTTCTTGGTTTTGAGCGATTGTAAATTTAAGTTGTCTGAGAAAGTTGTAAAATAATTATGAGTTATTTGGCTTGTAAAAATTGTGTTATATCTTTGTATCTTAGTCTTTGAAAATCACTGTGGATTTGACTTGAGAAATGTGTTGTGTTGATAAAAATGTTGGAGTTGAGATTTGAAAATATATTGAAGTGCTTTTTGAGTTTTCAAGAACTGTTTTGTCCAAAATACAAATGGCACCTTGCCAAAATTTTCTGAGATATTCCAAATAAATCAAATGAGTTAGTTGTTTCACTTGATTCACCAAAGTCTTTCACACTGTAAATAGTGCTCACCTTTGTAAAAAGAAGTAAGAAAAGTTTTTAAAATCCCTTGTAGTGTATTTAATGGATTATCAGTAGACGGAGTTGGTAATTCATTAGGTATACTACGGGATCATGTTATGCCTTACAGAGGGGTAGGGTGTGACACCATATCTTGAAAATGGAGCAGTAGTGCAGTATTTAGCTATATGGCCCTTGCCTCCACAGTTAAAGCAGGCTCCAGTGGCCCAATAGCATTCCCCCCCATGAATCTTGCCACAAGTCTCACAGGGGGGGCAGAATGTGAACCCCTGCTGGACTGCTGACCAGACCTAGGGGGTCTCTGTCCGGAAAATCTGCCCTAGCAAATCTTCCACCTCGACCCCTATGGGTCCACTAAATTTCTTCTTCTTCCCATAAGTACCACCAGAACTTGGTTCAACTGATTTTTCCCCTTTTTCTTTCTCTGATTTCTCAGCTTTCTATGATTTTTCTTTCACTGGGGTTGCTTCTGATTCTATTCTTTCCAACTTAAGTGCTTGAGACATGAGCTTTAAGAAGTTGCTGTGTCGAAATCCCACAACTTGTATCCTTATGCTAGGCTTCAAACCCGTCTCAAATCTCTTGCACCTTGCCTTGCTGTGGAAAGGAGACTCCTAGCATAATGACTTAAGCGGGAGAACTCCCTCTTATACTCTACCACTGATCTATTCCCTTGTTTCAAACTCAAAAATTCTTGCAGTTTCTGATCAACATATGCATCAGGATGTATTGCATCAATTCTCCGATGAAGTCATCCTGTGTCAAGACCGTGGTTCTACCAAGCTGTGGGGGATGGTCTTTCACCAATCATATGCATCTCCTTGCAGTAGCGACGCAGAGTATTCAAACTTCAATTCCTCTTAGCAGTGCAGCTTCTTAAATACTTTGTCCATTCTTTCAAGCCATTGCTCTGCCTCTAAAGGGTCCACTGTACCCTTAAATTCTGCAGCCCTATACTTTAATAATTTATCATACTGTCTGGCTGGAGGCAGTGATTGTGCCACAGGTGTCTGAGGTGGAGCTTTAGCAGGCATACCCCCATCCATTTGTTGAAACATTGCCGCCATCTGCTGTGCAAACTGTGCAGGAAACTGCAACATTTGCAGGGCTGGTGATACTGATCCACTGACATTCTGTAAAGCTGGGGCTTCCCCTTGTGTCTCAGCTTCAACAGATTACTCAACTGAGCAATCTCCTTCTTCCATTTCAATCTGAAGTTCGGATTTCTCCTGAACAAGTAACACAAGGAGGTTTTCCTCCGTTAGTTCATATTCATGATGTAATGCACTATATGTAACAAATATGGACATTGAGCAGTTGTACTTAATAAAGAAAGACACAAATTCTCAAGTTAAAACATACTTCAAAAATTTTGCTCTGATATCACTAAAACATGTCACACCATACCCCTCTATAAGGGATAACATGATCCCGTAGACTACCTAATGAACTACCGCACTTCACCTACCGATAACTCATTAAGTACCCTACAAGGGATTTTAAAACACTTTTCTTACTTTTGTTAAGTGGTGAGCATTTTCTAATAGGTATTTAAAACATTTAATTAAAATTAAAACTACTTAATATTTTTGGTCCATTTTATTTCTCCGCAAATTTTATAAAATTTTTTCCAGAGTTCCGTCTGTATTTTGAGAAATCAGTTGTTCAAGTACCTGAAAAGAAAGCACTTCTAATAATTTTTCAACCACTGCTTCAAAATCATACTCAATCTCAACCAATTTCTCAATACATTTATCAACTTTCAAATTTCAGATCCATTATCCAATGATCATCAAAATACTAGCAATCCATTTCATTCAAATTAAATAAAATAGTTCCATTCATAATTCATTAAGGACAAAGCAATTTATATACATCCTTTCAAAATTTACATTAAGAGAAATTCATCTAAAATTTATTACAAACTTTACACAAGCTTCGTACAAGCTGCTCAAGACCAAATTTTCATGTCCATACATTTATGTGCAATACATACATCAAAAGAAATATTTATAGTCAGGGTATAAATTATACCCGATAACTTCAAGCTAATAGATCCTTAATCCTCAGCAGCTCAGTCTGCTACTCCTCTAGTCTCTATATCTGTGAAAGCAATAAAAGCTTTCGCTGAGTACTAGGACTCAGTGGTGTACAACATACTAAAATAATCTTTATGCAGAAATAAAATCACATTTATTCAACATTTGAACTGAGCATGCGAGTTAAACACAAATCATAATTTATGAGATTTTAATCCCAAACAATTTCATTTTGAAGTATCAAATCACATTTCATAAAACCCACAGTTAGATCATGTCATTCGAAACAAATAGAATCTCAATAGCCAGAGGCTAAAGAGAAATCACATCACAAGGCCAGCTAGCTCAAATATATGGATATCCATTCACATCCTCTTCTACTGGCACACCTCAACACTTCTCCAGAGAAGGAATCAAAATTCGAAACTAATTACCCCCACTAGTCGTGTTAGTGAGGTGTTTAAATATATGGTCATGACACTGTGGTTTCAAAACTTATCTTAACAATTTGCTAAACATTGTCATTTCAAATATGTACAATAACTTTCACAGTTTAAACCAAAACATCATAAATAAGGTCACAATAAACTTTCAACAATTCAAAGAAACAGTAAAATGCATATTTCATTCACTTTATCAATGAATTTTAAAGCATAGTGATGTTGTGCACAAACCTCAAGCGAGTTGCCTCTTGGCCTTGACTCGGTTCCTTCGGTTCTTTCCCGATATTCTTTTCAACTGAAACACACAATTTTACAGTGTTTCAGTATCATAACTTAGCATAAATCCAAAAATAAATTTAACTTCACTTTTACCTAGCTCTAACGTGTTAAACTCGACGTTCTTGAAATTTTTGTCTTTTGG
Organism: Hevea brasiliensis; assembly: GCF_030052815.1. Classification (NCBI taxonomy): domain Eukaryota; kingdom Viridiplantae; phylum Streptophyta; class Magnoliopsida; order Malpighiales; family Euphorbiaceae; genus Hevea; species Hevea brasiliensis. The sequence continues at coordinate 35,651,297 of NC_079497.1, read as the reverse complement.
GTTACTATTCACTATACTATTCAAGTCAAATTGTTGACTTTCTAAGGTTAATAGGTATGGAAATTCCAACATCACCCACATACCACATTTTGGTCACTAAACTTGTTGGTTTTGGTCATTTTCTCAAAACTTAGGTCTTTTAGGCAAAATTGCTAAATTTTCAGTTTTGGTGTCCCTAGTTTCACTGTTCCATTGGTCACTTTTCTGTTAGAATTTGGCAAAACTTCCTTCATAGAAAATGTTCCCTATTATCTTAAGTTTATTCTCATTTTTGAATCACTCCAATTGGAGTTTTGTAGCTCAAGTTATGTCTAACATATGGTTACTATTCATGCTGCAGATTTTAGTTCTGGCAGAATTATTAATCCAAATTCGTTCAGCAATTTGATTAAGTTAAGTCCATAATTTGGTCTAATTTTCTTCATACGAGATGTTCTATTATGTCTAAGGTTTCCATCGGTTCAAGAATCGCTTAAATCGGAGTTTTCTAGAGAGAGTTATAGCCATTGAAACTTTACTGTTCATATGGTAAATCTGCAGTCCTGCAGATTCAGTGATTCAAATTTGCTCAGTGATTTGATTGGGTTAATGGCATAATTTGGGTTGGTGTTCTTCATGAAAGTTTTAGGTCTATATCCCATCTAACCATTGGTAAAATTTTAGGCCATTTTGACCTGCCTAGCTCAAGTTATGACCAAATGAACAAACACTATTCATTTGATCAGTTTGTACAGGCAGCCTACAATTTTCCAACTTTGGTCAATTTGTTCATTAGGTTTTGGTCACTTTTTGGGCATGCTTCCTGGATGAAAATTGTGTCATTTAGTGTCTATTTTCATTCCCAATTGGTCCCATACCAATTAGACTTGTAAAATTTCATTTTTGGTCCTTCAAAGTAAATTTGGTCAAGTTGCCAGCAGCATGACTACACTCCCTCCGAATTTGGCTTTAATTCCAACACTTCTAACACACTTAATTAGGTCACATATGACCATTTTTCACTTCGCATTAGGTCAAAGACACCATTTACCACTTCCTCACATTTTTTGTCTTTAAACCCTAATGTTCAAAACCCTAATTCACCAACCTCATGCATTTAACTACCTTCAAAGCTTTTAATCCTAACCATTCAACTAACTAAAGTTTCTAACCCATTCAAATCATGCAAATCACCTTTCCCTTCATGCTGGCCGAATTTCAGTTTGGTCCCTCAACAAATTTTCTTTCCATTTTAAGTTTATTTACAAGCTCAATAAGTTAGAAATGTAAGAATTAAACTCAAATTATCAAATTTGATTACTAACCTTTTATGCAGAATTTCTTTTTCTTCAAAACTTCTTCCTTTCTTTATTATTTTTTTTTTGTTGTCAAGCTCCTTATCTAGGTCTAACTACAAGATTTAATGATGGAGAGTAAGGTTTCTATGGTGGAATTGAAGGTTTATGAAGCTTAGTTTTGGAGCTTCAATGGAGGTTTGAGAGAGAGAACTAAGAGAGAGAGGTGGGGCTGCTGGTTTGGGATAAGGAAGACAATGATTTTTTTATTCTTTTCCTTTTGTTTTTATGTCTTTAGGAAGACCAAAATTCTAATTAATTAAAATCACAATTTCTTATTTTTATGGCATCATGCATGATGTCATCACCATTTTAACCTTTTTCATTTTCTTTCTTTTTTTTCTATTAATTCTTTAATTTAATTCTCGATTCCGAAATTTTCTTTTCTCCAATTTTATTTGACTGTTGGGTCAGGAGTCAGCTCTCGGGGTCAATTGACCAAATTGCACCTCGCCGGTTCAACCCGGTTTGCAAATAATTCAATATTTCTTCCACTGACTTAATAATTCTTTTTTCGTGATTTTCTCTTTTCCACTGTGTTCATAATGGTCCTAAGGACCATAGCGTGACATTTTACGGTTCAAAATTTGAGTTTAAAATGACTTCACAATCCTTCCCGAGAAGGTCACCCATCGCTGTGACTCTCGGCTCATTTAACTTCTTATGTTCTGTTTTTCTTATTTTTATTTAACTAATTGGAAATTACTAATTATTTATGTTTATGGCTTATCTAGTTGTCTTAAGTGTGGTTCTAATCCCCTTAATTATCCGGACCGACACTGATCACCAGAACAGTGAAATATATTAGGCTATGCAATTAGGGGTGTTACAGCCTAGACACGTGTGTCAGATTGGATAGATTGGCATGCCAATAGGGTATTGTTTTAGCAGTACTGCGAAAGGCTTTATGCCTGTATTCATGGCTTTATGCCCGCACTCATGGCTTTATGCCCGCATTCATGGCTTTATGCCTGCACTCATGGCTTTCATGCCCGATTATGTGTTATCATGGCTTTTTAGCCATACTGACTGCATACATGGTTGACGTTCTGCGTCCCATGGTATGATGGCCCGAGGCACCCCTGTGTCTAGTGCCAACAACCCGTTATCCAGTTTAGTCAGCTTGTCATAGGTTACCTGGCAGAGAAATTTATTGAAATAAGTTAAAAAAATTAGAAACTAAATAAATCAATGAGAAAAATCCGAAAGGTATTCAACTAGTATTAAGAATTTAATTATTACGAAATGATCCATAACACATAAAAAAAATTAAGAGAGTAAATGAAAAAATAGCAAAATAAGCATAACGTAAATAATTATTAGAAAAGCATCCTCCATAATAATATAAACATAAACTAAATATTTAGATTTATTTGTACATTATGTAAATGTTATTGTAAACTTATGACATAAGATATTCTAGAGAGCAACATAAATGACGAAAAATATACTGTATGGCAAATTTCATATGAACCCAGTAAAATTCTTGAGTATAGAAAATATGCTCTAATTATTTTTATTTGTATACATAATTTCTTGTTATATTATTGCACCACTAAGCAGCAATGCTTAGCGCGATGGATTTGTTTCCTCGCACAGGTACTGAAGTTAAAGCCCAGCGAATACTAAACAGATATTTTGGAGTTCTGATCTGCAGAGTGTTCAAGGTTGTCACCTCATCAGCAATGCATGTAGATAGAGCCCATATAGATCATATTATGTATTTTGTACATTATAATTAGTTATTATTTGTAATATAAACTATGAATTGTATGTTGAAATATAGATTATGGAACTGTAATTAATTTGTAGATAATGTAAATTTGTAAATTATATACTTATTTTGTAAATTATGTAAATTAAGGATTTATGTAATTAGTTGCAAATTATGTAAATTAATGCAAATTTGAGAATTTTGCTATAAGAATAGAGTACGAATGAATTTGTACAAATGAGTATGGATTTGAATTACATAATGATTTTTGAAATGACGATATGAGTATGGATGAGATTATTATTGGAAATTATTGTTGAAATTTTCAAACAGGTAAATAGTGAAATATGCCAAATGGTAATAGAAACAGGGGAAACTCTGCTAGTTTCTCTCTGGAAAAATAATTGATATTAAAAGTATAACGAGATCAAATTATTAAAATAATAAAGTAAGATAAGATAGGGTGCTCCGGCACCGAGTGTGGCACACTTCGCTCGGCTACACTGTAGTCGAGTTTGGGGTGTTACATTTATTGGTATCAGAGTGCGGTTTAGTCATTTCTGGACCTAGATAGACTGCATATCATGCATTGCATTCATAAGAGTCGAGGTGACACTATTGCAGATATGAATTTCCCATTTATTTTCGATTAAGGTATGAAATAAGAGAGTGAAGAGACAATGAGATAGCGAATGGAGATGAGAAGGAGACTGTATTTAAGATGAAAAAGGATGAGTACATAACTATTTGAGGATAGGATTGAGACTAAGGAGAAAGTGAAGTATGATAACATGGAAAAGTGTAAAAGTAAGGAGGTAGCAGTTCATCAACTGCTTTTGTCAGGAAAATTTCGAGGATGAAATTTAAATTAGAGGGGAAGAGTTGTAACACCCTACCTGTAGCAATTCCGTACATTCTACTGTTTCGGTGACCGGTCTCAGTCCGGACGGCTAGAACGCCCGAAAAAATATTTAGACTAGAGTGAAGAGTCATAAATAACTCAAATAAGTGTAAAAAAAGTTAAGGAAAAATTTTAGAAATAAAATACAACCAAGTTAAATAAGTCGGTGCCCTAGCGATGGGTAACCTAGTGGGAAGTTGCGGTTCTCGCAACTAGGAGCCCTATGGCCAAGGGAAAATTCATAAAATAATTTTTGGGACTCCAGAGAAGGGTCATTGAGGTTCCTATGGCATTAGAATGCCATGAAAATGCTTAGAAAGATTTTTCAATTGGTATAGACAATTTTGATATGTTAAGCCAAACGGAGGGCATTTTGGTCATTTTGCCTTCAGAGGTGATTTTTGGCCAACTCGTTCAGTTAAGTAAATAATTATTATGATATAAAATATGAATAAATTTTGCTAAAAATTAAATTGAAAATGAGTAGAAAAGAAAAGAAAAGAAAAGAAAATGAAGGAAATTTGGATTTACGACCTCATGCTTATGTCATTACAATGCCTCCACCAATCACCATTCACTAAATACACTTAAAACACAGAAAAATAGGCTGAAAAATCAAAAGAAAATTCTGCTCCCTTCTTTCTTCTTCCTTTAGTTGAGAACCACTTCACACTATCTTCCACCATTAACAAACTTCACCCAAGCTTCATCTCACCTACCAAATCACCTCAAAAGCCCATCTTCCCTTCACAAAAACTTGTCATCACCACTAGAACAAGCTTAGAGCAGTAATTAGAAGAAGAAAAAGTGAGGTTTACCAAGCTTATAAGTGAAGCTCCAAAGAGGTTAGTGTTCTAAACCTTATTCCTTTCTTTCTTAACTAGTTGAAGCATGCTAAATTAAGTATAAATTTTATGAAATTAAAAGAAAATTTGGAGAATGTGGGGGCTGAAATTTTCAGCAGCCTTGGTTACCATAAGGTCTTGATCATTTTGATAGACTTTACTTTGTTTAGTGATGATGATTAAGGATACTAAGTGTATTAGAAGTTGAATGAAGTGTGTTGCATAAATTGAGACCTTGAGTTAGGGTTTTGACCTAACTATTTGAGAATTTTGTAAAATTTTTTGAAATTAATCAAATTGAGACTGATTGATGAGATTTAGAAGTAATATGAATGCCATGTGTAGTTTGGGGAGTTGGAAGAATGAATATTGGGAGTGTATGCTTCTTGCAGGAAATTTGGACCTATGAGTCTAGTGTACTGTTTGAGTTATAATTAAAGTTGTGTAACTCTAATTGGTGTGAGACCAATTAGAGGTGAAAATAGACTCAAAATACCCCATTTTTCATGAAGAAACCATGCCCAAATTCTGTCCAAATCTTGACCAATCTACTGTCCCAATCTGGAAATCCAAACACTGAACCTAGAAAATTGACCAAATAAACTATATATGTTCATTTGGCCATAACTTCCTCTAGACAAGTCCAAATGACCTGATTTTTGTGTCATTGGAAAGATGAGACATAGGACTACAACTTTCATTCAGAACACCAAGCCCAGAAATGCCTCAAACCAAATGAAATTGTTGGCCCAAGTGAGGTCACCAAACTAATCATAACCATTCTGCCCAGAATTTCCTGGACTAAAGCTCACCCGACCAGTTTTGGCAAAATGGCCATAACTTGGTCTATAAAAATCTAAATGCAATGCAACTAATGGAAAACATTTTATAAGACATAGGACTACAATATTGGTCTTTTGTCCAAAATCCAGAACCCCAACGAATTAGGTCAAATGCTTAAAAGAACTTGGTACATCCAAACCTAGAAATTTGCTCAATTTCATCTGACCCCAGATTAGTGCTTATAGCATATCTTTCACTAGACAACTTCATTTGGGATGAGCCATACCTTTCTAGAAACATAAGATGCAGGCCCCAACTTTTTTTTAGAAACGTTCCTCAAATTGTGAACGTACGAACCTTAAAAATCCACTTGCAGTCACTGACTTGAACCTGGACCTGGAAGACACAGGGTACGGGAGTCTAGGCCAATTAAATTAGTATAATTAATTCTACAAAACTTAGAAAATTGTAATTAAAATTTTTGATGACTATAAGACATAGGGAAATGAATTATATGAAGAACGCTAAGCCTAAAAGTAATTACAACATGTCCAATTAAATTGGAAAAAGGTAATGCCAAAATCTGCCTAATTAAAGAGATATAATTAAGAAATGAACCAGTTATGGTTATTTGGCCATAACTTGGGCTGTGTAGGTTCAATTAATGCAAGGCTAATTGGAGATGAAACTAGACACATAATGGCACAACTTTGTTGTAGAAACCCTGCCCAGAAAACCAAACCTAATTGACCTAAAAATTGCCCTAATCCGGGTGACTTGCATTCTGCCTGGGCAAAATGACTAAATGCACATTGTTTATTCATAACTCAATGTCAAAAGGTCCAATTGACATGAAATTTTACCAGCCGATAGCTGGGACATAGCCCTACAACTTAATGAAGAACACAAATCCAAATTCTGACCATAACCTAGTCAAATTACCAACCAAACTTAGGTCACCAAATCTGGCAGAACCAAATTGCCCAGAAAATCTAGGTACAGGTCAATCCGGCCAGTTATGGTAAAATGACCATAACTTGAGCTAAAAAACTCCAAATGGAGTGATTCAAAAAAAGAAATGTAACTAGACACAATAAGGAACAACTTTTATGAAGACAATTTTGTCAAATTCCTGTTGTACAAATGACCAATGGAACAGTAAACCTAGGGTATGAAATCTGAAAATTTTGAATAACATAAGATAAGCTTTGAAATTGTATTGGAAATCAATACCAACAAAAATAAAATTCAAAATGTGGTATCTTGGTGAACTTAGGTTCAATAAATTTATTATGTATTAAAAAGTCAACAATTGGAGTGAATAGTATTACAAAGACACAAAGTGTAAGAACTAAATTGGTAGAGGAAATTATGGTATAAAATTTGGAATCCATGAAATGTTCATGGATTACTTGGAATAGAAATAGTAATTTACCTAAATGACTTAATGTGTAACACCCTCCCGGTAACCACTCCGTACATCCTACTGTTCCGGTGACCGGTGTCGGTCCGGACAGCTAGAACGTCCGGAAAAATATTTAAGCTAAAGTCAGGAACCATAATTAACTCAAATATTAATAAGAAAAATTTAGTAAAAATTTTAGAAATAAAATACAACCAAGTTAAACGAGCCGGTGCCCAAGCTATGTATTGATTACCGACAGTTGAATAAAGTGACTGTGAAGAACAAATATCCGTTGCTTAGAATTGATGATCTGTTTGATCAGTTGAAGGGAGCAGGAGTATTTTCTAAGATTGATCTCAGATCAGGGTATCATCAGTTGAGGGTGAAGGATGTAGATGTGCCCAAGACTGCATTCAGGACCCGGTATGGGCATTATGAGTTCCTGGTGATGCCCTTTGGCCTAACAAATGCACCAGCGGCATTAATGGACCTTATGAACCGTATCTTTCATCCATACCTGGATCGGTTCGTAGTGGTCTTTATTGATGATATTTTGGTGTATTCCAAGACCAGGGAAGAACATGATGAGCATTTGAGGATTGTTCTGCAAACCCTGAAAGAAAATAAGCTATATGCTAAGTTGTCCAAGTGTGACTTTTGGCTGAATGAGGTTGCATTCCTTGGACACATAGTGTCAGCTGATGGGATTAGGGTGGATCCCAAGAAAATAGAAGCAGTGATGGAATGGAAGCCTCCCAGGAATACAACTGAGGTCAGAAGCTTCTTGGAGCTAGCTGGGTATTACAGAAGATTTGTGAAGGGATTTTCCCTAATAGCTGCTCCAATGACCAAGTTGTTACACAAGAATGCCAGATTTGACTGGAATGACAAGTGTCAGACCAATTTTGAGAAATTGAAGGCTATGTTGACAGAGGCACCAGTGTTAACACAGCCAGTGTCCGGAAAGGACTTTGTGGTCTATAGTGATGCCTCACATAATGGGTTAGGGTGTGTATTGATGCAAGAGGGGAAAGTGATTGCCTATGCTTCCAGGCAGTTAAGGCCACATGAACAGAACTACCCTACCCATGATCTAGAACTTGCAGCAATTATCTTCGCACTGAAGATATGGAGGCATTACTTGTATGGTGAAAGGTGCTACGTTTACACAGACCACAAAAGCCTGAAATATTTGCCAACCCAGAAGGAGCTCAACCTTAGACAGAGGCGATGGATTGAGTTCCTAAAGGATTATGACTGTGTAATTGACTACCATCCTGGGAAGGCAAATGTAGTTGCTGATGCTTTGAGCAGAAAATCCATGACAGCTTTGAGATCATTGAATGCCCGTCTATCTTGGGTTCGAGATGGAGCTATTTTGGCTGAGTTGCAAGTGAGGCCAAACCTGCTACAGCAGATACTAGATGGGCAGAAGGTAGATGAGAAGCTAATGGCTATTATGAGTAAAATCTCAGAGGGAAAAGCAACTGACTATGGGGTGAAAGCAGATGGGTGTCTGTATTACAAAGAAAGACTGTGTGTACCAAATGATGGGGAATTGAAAGCTAGTATTCTAAAAGAGGCACACACTAGTGTATATGCTATGCATCCAGGAAGTACAAAGATGTACCATGATCTGAAACTCCAGTATTGGTGGCCTGGTATGAAGAGGGATATAGGTGACTATGTGACTAAATGCTTGACATGTCAGCAAGTCAAGGCAGAACATCAAGTTCCATCAGGTTTGCTACAGCCTATACGCATACCTGAATGGAAATGGGATCGGGTCACCATGGATTTTGTAAGTGGTCTACCTTTCACCCGGAAGAGACATGATGCAGTGTGGGTCATAGTTGATATATTGACAAAGTCAGCACACTTTCTGCCAGTTAGGACTGACTACTCGCTGGAGAAGTTAGCAGAATTGTATATCAGTGAGATAGTTAGACTGCATGGAATTCCACTTTCCATCATATCTGATCGAGACCCAAGGTTTACATCGAGATTTTGGAAGAAGTTGCATGAATCCTTGGGTACACAACTCCATTTCAGCACAGCTTTCCATCCTCAGACGGATGGGCAATCTGAAAGAGTAATCCAGGTAAACAATTGAAACCCATGAAATTGATACAAATATAGAACTGAAATGATAATAATAACATGAAATATATGTCAGGTCCTTGAGGATATGCTGAGGAGTTGTGTCATTGAGTTTGAGGGAAGTTGGGATAGATACCTCCCACTGGCAGAATTTGCATACAACAATAGCTACCAAGCTAGTATTCAAATGGCCCCGTATGAAGCACTGTATGGGAGAAAATGTAGAACTCCAGTGTGCTGGACTGAATTGGGCGAAGACAAACTGGTAAGGCGGACACGGTGAAACAGACGAGGAGAAAGTGAAACTAATCAAAGCCAACTTGAAGGTTGCCTCGATGCATGTAAATCTTATGCCGACCTGAAGAGAAAAGAAATAGAATATGTGGTTGGCGACAAAGTGTTCCTCAAGGTGTCACCATGGAAGAAAGTGTTGAGGTTTGGAAGAAAAGGTAAGTTGAGCCCTAGGTTCATTGGCCCATATGAAGTCATTGAACGTGTGGGTCCATTGGCCTATAGGCTAGCTTTACCACCAGAGCTGGACAAGATCCACAATGTGTTCCACGTGTCCATGCTCAGAAGATACCGCTCAGATCCTTCACATGTCATCTCCAGAGAAGAAATTGAAATACAGCCGGATTTGACATACGAAGAAGAACCTCTACGGATCTTGGCTCGGGAAGTGAAAGAGTTGAGGAACAAACAGATTCCATTGGTGAAAGTGCTTTGGAGGCACCACAACACCGAGGAGGCAACTTGGGAAAGTGAAGAAACGATGAGGCAACAGTTCCCTCAACTGTTTGCATCAGGTAAATTTCGAGGACGAAATTTAAATTAGAGGGGAAGAGTTGTAACACCCTCCCGGTAACCACTCCGTACATCCTACTGTTCCGGTGACCGGTGTCGGTCCGGACAGCTAGAACATTCGGAAAAATATTTAAACTAAAGTCCGGAACCATAATTAACTCAAATATTAATAAGAAAAATTTAGTAAAAATTTTAGAAATAAAATACAACCAAGTTAAACGAGCCGGTGCCCAAGCGATGGGTAACTAGAGGGAAGTTGCGGTTCTCGCAACGAGGAGCCCTAGACCAGGGAGAAAAATTATAAAATAATTTTTGGGACTCCAGAGAAGGGTAATTGAGGTTCCCATGGCATTAGAATGCCAAGAAAATACCTAGAAAAATTTTTCAATCGGTACAAACGATTTTGACCCGTTAAGCCAAACGGAGGGCATTTTGGTTATTTTGCCTTCCGAGGTGATTTTTGGCCGACTTGTCCAGTTGAGTAAATAATTAATATGACATAAAATATGAATAAACATTACTAGAAATCAAATTGAAAATGAGTAGTGGAGGAAAGAAAAGAAAATGCAATAAAATGCCCATTTATGACATAATGTGAGGTCACTTAAAAACTTCCACCAATCACACTTAAGCAATCCTTTGACTAACTATTAAAAGACATAAAATAAGACCAAAATAAGAAAGAAAAACCAGCAGCCATCCTTCCCCAAAAGACCAGCCGAAATCCCTATACCCCTTTCCTCCATTGATGCTCAAGTTTAGCTTTAAATCTTCCAACATCCAACCTTAAAACCTTAAGTTATCTTCACAAAAATTTGCCCTAGCACCTTGCTAAAGCTCTTGGCAGCCAACAAGAGGAAGGAAATTGAAGTTTAGGGCTTTGGAAATTCTGCCCAAACAAGGTTAGTGCACTTATACCCATTAAACTCTTTATTTCCATGATTTTGGACTTGAACTTAGTAAGATTTGTAGTTTAAATGAACAAAAAACCTATGGGTATGAACACTTGAATTTCAGCAGCCCTAATAGAGGAATGGTTTTGGATGTTTTTAATGGACTTAGCATGAATTGGAGGTTATGTTTAAGCTATATACCTATATAGATGTTGAACTAGGGTGCTAGTTGAGGTTTATGTCTAAATTGCATTGGATATTAGGGTTTTGAGGCATGAAAAATTGACTTGACTTACTAAACTGTTAAAGAACAATCTAATGGTCAATAAGTGACCATTTGAGGTATGTTGAATACAATTTGGACTGAAAAATGGTATGGTAAAGTCAAGGTATAAACTGCCCTAGGACAATAGTATAGGGACTGAAAATTCAGTCCTTTGCACTGCCATAACTTGGGCTGTGTTAGTCCAATTGAAGTTTGGCCAATTGGACATGAAACTAGGCTTATAATGGCACATTTTTACTGAAGAAACCATGCCCAAAAGACCAAAGCAAGAGGACCAAAACTTGGCTCCAATCCGGAACCCTGAAACTGATTCTGCAGAATTGGCCAAATGAACAGTAACTATTCATTTGGCCATAACTCACTGTAGGTTTGGTCAATTGACCTGAAATTTTTACAACAACAAGTTAAGACATAGACAAACAACTTTCATGAAGGAACCTACCCCAAATTATGGCCAGAACCCATCCAACCAAGTGACTCTAGTTACTATTCATGCACTGTAGATATGGTAATTTTCTGCAGAATGCACATTCGGCCAGCTTGGGTCTTTGGACCATATCTGGAGCTACAAAACTCCAAATGGAGTGATTCAAAAAAGGAAATTCAACTAGACAAAATAAGGAGCAACTTTCATATTTTACATTTCTTCAAATTCCTACAGTAACAGTGTCCAATGGAACAGTGAAGTTGACTCACCAAAACTGAAAATTCTGCTTGTGTTGAGTTACACTTTGAAATGGTATTAACACTTAATGCCAACAAGTTTTAAACACTAAATGTGGTATATTGGGAGTGCCAAAGTCAATGTACATATTTGCTATCAAAAATTCAACATTTTAGTTGACCATAGAGGTGAATAGTAACACCAAAACTTAAAATTCAAAGATTGAAGAATTTAAAAATTTCAAATGCCCTAGTATACCTAACAAGATTGGTTTGGATAGTTTGGCATGCCAATAGGGTTCAGTTAGCAGTACTGCACATGGCAATATGCCATTCCGTGATTTCATGGCTTTTAGCCATTCTGACTTTATATTGAGACTTGGCCTTGTGCCTGATATTATTCTGACTTGTTAGCATTACATTTGCCTGCCGGAGATACATATGTGACCGATGGTGCGACGGCCCGAGGTACTAGGTACCCAGTGCCAGTTTACCCGTTATCCAGTCCAGTCGTCTAGTGTAGGTTACTTGGGCAACCAAATGAATGAAAATGAGCAATGTAAAAGAAATAAATGAATGGATATACAAATACATGACAAACAAAACATGTACATGCAATACATATTTATATCTGTTATTTCTTGTTATTTTATTATTGCACCACTAAGCATTATTGCTTAGCGCGTTGCTTTTGCCACGCGTAGGTACTGGAGATCCTGATTTTTGAGCCCAGTAGACCACAGACTGGGTGAATTCATCCTGTAGATCTGCACAGTGTCCGTGTCACCTCACTACCTGCAGTGCATTGGTAGGGCACTAGGTGTCATTTTGTCATTTTGATATTTTGTAGCAGATTTTTACTTTTTCATATGTATTTGAACTCGTGTAATATATTTTGATGTCCATGTAAATAATGAAAGTTATGACTATGAATGCAAAATTTGAGCATGTAGTTATCACTTGTATATGAGAAATGGATGTTTGTGAAATGAAAAGATTATTGAGAATTTGCTATTGAGAAATATTGTTGAGATTTTGGATATTGGAGTTTGAGATGATGGAATAAAAATATTGGAAGTGTTTTTAACAGGTTCCGAAGAACGGTTTTCTCTATTTTTAGCCGGTACTCCGCCGGATTTTCTTTAAAATTTTCGGAACCTTAAATGAATGATACTTTTGATAAATGGTTTAAATAAATTGTATTTCATAAATTATATGTAAAAGCATTGTATAAATTAATTGAGGAATATTAGAGTGTGCCGGTACACCGTGTGGCATTACTTACTCGGGTATACTGTACACGGGTAAGGGGTGTCACATTTAGTGGTATCAGAGCACGATTTAGGCGTTTCTGGGCCTAGATTGAGTCTATACCATGCATTGCATTTGTAAGAGTCGAGGTGACACTAAGGCAGATCTGTTTATCTTTCTTATTTTGAATAGGATATGGATCCTTCATCTCAGAGAGCCGTTGAGGAGGACGTGGAGAGTCATGCTCCACCTGCAGCAGCTGAGACTGGGGGCATGAGAGAATCTGCTCCGCCAGCTCAAGCAGAGCCTGCTCAGCCTCCACAGGCCATGTTCCAACAAATGGCCAACTTCTTTAGACAAATGGCCGGGGTAATGCCAGCACCACCACCACCACCAGCTCCACAGCAGAAATCACACCTTGAAAGGCTAAGGAAGTTTGGAGCTGTGGACTTCTATGGCAAGAGAGAAGATGACTGCATGCGGTAGAATTGGTTGAACAGGCAGAGTACTAAAACAACTCCACTGCACTCCAGAGCAAAACCTGGAAGCTCCATCTCTTTACTGCAAGATGATGCATATGAGTGGTGGGACACCGTGTCCAGTGAAGTGCAGCCAGAAGCTGTAACTTGGGACTTCTTTCTCTCTGAGTTCAAGAAGAAGTATGTGGGTACTGTATACCTAGAAGAGAGAAGAAGAGAATTTATTAACCTGAGGCAGAGACAATTGTCAGTGGCTGAGTATGAGAAAGAATTCGTCCGATTCAGCCGCTATGGAAGGGAGATAGTCCCAAATGAAGCTGAAAGATGCAAGAGATTTGAAGAGGGACTAAATGACAACATCAAGATCCAGCTCACTGCCTTGGGAATCACAGAATTTACCAAGTTAGTGGAAGCTGCAATAAAGGTGGAAAAAGTAAGAATTAGTGAACAGACCAGAAGGGATAGATAGCAGAAGAGGGGACCAGGTCAGTCTAGTTCCGCTCCTGGATTTGGGAAGAAGTTTAAGGGTCCTCCTGCACAGAGTTCGGGTCAGCCACAGGGCAGTCGGGTCTCGGGGCCTGTGCCACGCTCACCCCTAGGAGAGGTCACCCACACCATCGGTGGGCGCTCTCCAAGGATGGGGTTCAGGGACCAGCCCGGCATCTTCTCGCGTGTCCACACCGTCGAGAAATGGCATAAGGGGGAGTGTTGGAGAGTGGCGGTGCTTGCTTGAGGTGTGGGTCGTGAGCATCGCTGAGAAACTGTCCACACGTAACTACTACTGTTGCTCCAACACAAGCGCAGCACCGCTCCTACACCACGAGGGGTAGAAAATCGCAAATCCAAGCCGTGGGACCATCTCGAGGCTCAGATCCGAGCCAGAGAGGCCGGATAATGTACCACCCGCCGTAAATTATTCCTTGAGAGCTCAGGAGGAGCAAGATGCCCAGGACGTCATCATGGGTACTTTCTCCCTATACAATACTCCTGTGCATGCATTTGTGGATCCAGGATCCACTCATTCATACATCTGCATCAATCTACCCGTAGAAAGGGGATATCGGTAGGGAGAGTGACCAAGACATTCTGGTCACTAATCCATTGGGTCACAAAGGTGGTAGTGAACAAGGTATACAAGGGTTTCCTTTAAGGATTCAGGGTATGAATTCTTGGCGGACTTGATTGAGTTGCCTTTCCATGAGTTTGACGTGATTTTGGGAATGGGTGGTTGTCACGTCATCGTGCAATAGTTGATTGCAAATTGAAGAGAATTTCTTTGAAAACCCACGAGGGTAAAGAAATTACAGTTGTGGGTGAAAGGACAGATTTTCTGTCTAATGTCATCTCACCATCATTTGCAAGAAGAATGATGAGAAAAGGTGTGAAGCCTACCTAGCACATGTGGTGGATACTAGGCGTGCTAAGCCAAACTTGAGTGACATACCCACAGTGAGAGACTTCCTAAGTATTTCTGAAGAGTTGCCCGGTTTGCCACCGAGAAAGGGAAGTCGAATTTGCTATTGAGACATCTGCCGGCACAAAGACCCATTTCCATTGCTCCTTATAGGATGGCACCCACTGAATTGAGAGAAATGAAAACTCAGTTGCAAGAGTTGTTAGATAAGGGGTTCATACGCCCCAGTGTGTCACCATGGGGGCTCCAGTGCTGTTTGTGAAAAAGAAGGATGGGACTTTGAGGCTATGTATTGATTACCGGCAGTTGAATAAAGTGACTGTGAAGAACAAATATCCGTTACCTAGAATTGATGATCTGTTTGATCAGTTGAAGGGAGCAGGAGTATTTTCTAAGATTGATCTCAGATCAGGGTATCATCAGTTGAGGGTGAAGGATGTAGATGTGCCCAAGACTGCATTCAGGACCCAGTATGGGCATTATGAGTTCCTGGTGATGCCCTTTGGCCTAACAAATGCACCAGCGGCATTCATAGACCTTATGAACCGTATCTTCCATCCATACCTGGATCGGTTCGTAGTGGTCTTTATTGATGATATTTTGGTGTATTCCAAGACCAGGGAAGAACATGATGAGCATTTGAGGATTGTTCTGCAAACCCTGAAAGAAAAGAAGCTCTATGCTAAGTTGTCCAAGTGTGACTTTTGGCTGAATGAGATTGCATTCCTTGGATACATAGTGTCAGCTGATGGGATTAGGGTGGATCCCAAGAAAATAGAAGCAGTGATGGAATGGAAGCCTCCCAGGAATACAACTGAGGTCAGAAGCTTCTTAGGGCTAGCTGGGTATTACATAAGTTAAAAATATTAGAAAATAAATAAATCAGTGAGAAAAATCAGAAAGGCATTAAACTAGTTTTAAGAATTTAATTATTAGGAAATTATCCACAATACCTAGAAAATATTAAGAGAATAAATGAAAGACTAGCAAAATAAGCATAACATAAATAATTATTAGAAAAACATCCACCATAATAATATAAACATAAACTAAATATTTAGATTTATTTGTACATTATATAAATGATTATTGTAAACTTATGACATAAGATATTCTAGAGAGCAACATAAATGATGAAAAATATACTGAATGGTAAATTTCATATGAATCCAGTAAAATTTTTGAGTATAGAAAATATGCTCCAATTATTTTTATTTGTATACATTATTTCTTGTTATATTATTGCAGCAATGCTTAGCGCGATGGATTTGTTTCCTCGCGCAGGTGCTGAAGTTAAAGCCCAGTGAATACTAAACAGCGATTTTCGAGTTCTGATCTGCAGAGTGTTCAAGGTTGTCACCTCCTCAGCAATGTATGTAGATAGGGCCCATATAGATCTTATTATGTATTTTGTACATTATAATTAGTTATTATTTGTAATATAAACTATGATTTGTATGCCGAAATATAAATTATGGAGCTGTAATTAATTTGTAGATCATGTAAATTATGTAATTATTTTATAAATTGTGTAAATTACAGATTTATGTAATTAGTTGCAAATTATGTAGATTAATGCAAATTTGATAATTTTGCTATAAGAATAGAGTATGAATAAATTTGTCCAAATGAGTATGGATTTGAATTACATAATGATTTTTGAAATGATGATATGAGTATGGATGAGATTATCATTGGAAATTATTGTTGAAATTTTCAAACAGGTGAATAGTGAAATATGCCAAATGGTAATAAAAACAGGGGAAACTCTACTGGTTTCTCTCTGGAAAAATAATTGATATTAAAAATATAACGAGATCAAATTATTAAAATAATAAAGTAAGATAAGATAGGGTGCTCCAGCACCGAGTGTGACACATTTTGCTTGGCTACACTGTAGTCGGGTTAGGGGTGTTACAATGGCTGCCAAAAATGTACCTTTCCCTTAACTCATCAAACATCAAAAATCCTACCACAAATCAACTACCCATAACATCCATTCAAGGTTTAATGAAACAAGAATAAAAAATACATACTTACCACTTTTGAAATTCTTCAAAACCTCACCAAAACTTGATTTTCTTGTTGCCTATCTACTACCCAAGTTGTGTGGAACAATTTTAGTGAAGGAAAATGCAAGGAAATTGGCATAGACCATGGAAGAATGAAGCTTGCATGGAGCTTGTAAAATGTGGCCATGGAGGTTTTCTTTGAAGGGAAATTTCGGCTGGTTTTGGCAAGGTGAGGAAGATGAGTGATCTGCTGTCCACATGGTGATTAAATGTCCACTTTAGGGGTGTCAGTGGAGCACTAAGTAAGGATGTAATATTTGTTTCATTCTCAATTTCCAAATTCCCACATTTAAATCCTATCTTTTGCTATTTAAAATATGTACCACCAATTTAATTTTTCATGATATTTTCCAAGTGTAACATCATTTATTTTTAATGGACATTTAGGTCTAAAGACAACTCGGGGTGTCAAATGACCACAATACCCCTGTTAGGGTTGCATTCTCGATTTTTCGATAACACCGAGTTTTGTCGTTTTCTTGATTTCTCGTTTTTCTTTGTACAAATTAATTAATTTTTCTTTGATATTTCTAATGATATTTATACTTCAATAGGTCTTTAATTATGTCTTAAAAATATTTTCCAGGGTTCCCCGCAGTCGAGGGCTAGTCAACGGTCCACGCCATATTTCCCGGTGCCGTCACCCATCGCTAGGGTTCTCGGCTCGTTTAACTTCATTACATTTCATTGCTATTATTTTTTCTTTGTTTTTCTTGTATTTTTTTTTCTTGTATTTCATTAATTTATGTCTCCTCACCAATATTTAAGTGTAGCTCTAGGCATCCTAGCTGTACGGACAGACACTGGTCATCGGAACAGTAGAACGCACTACCGAACAAAGGGGTGTTACACAACATCTCATGCTTAACAATTATTCTTAAGAAAATCACTTAAATTAATTGCATTATATGCAAGTATTTAAAATTTCTTAAAATAATTGCCTCAATGGAGGGCCCATGTTGTAATTACTTTAATTATACCATTTCCTATTTAATCATTTGTTTGGAAGATTTTGTGCTCGTCCTAATTACTATTATGGTCTCACTTTGCACATTATCCAATTAGCATGCATATATCATATACTTGCATACATTCCCATACATCTCATGCATTCATGGATAATAAATAAACATGGTATGATCATGGACTTTCTAAGGGATTCAATTTTGAGCTACCAAGAATTGAATCAGGGCATTCCTAGGTGCATTTCATTCATTCATATTACAAGAGTTGGTGAAGGAGTACATAATCAACACTTGATCTTGAATTCCTCCCACTGGTCCCACCAATGCTCTTGACCTCCTTGATCTTCTTGCAATCCAATTACATAGAAATCTTTGGCATACCAATGCGAATTTACAAGAGCTAAATAAATGAAATTACTACCCAAAAAATATTACAACTTTTATAATACATGCCCAAAATAAATTAAAATAAATTTATTAATTTACAATCCAAAGGAACATAAAAGAAATAAATCTAATCACATTGGTCATTTATTGTGAAGGAACGGAAGCGTGAAAAACACAAGTTTATAACATTAAATTCAAAAATTTTCACCTAGGGTCACATGCATCATGCAAGATTTATTTTTATCTATTTGATTTCAATGATAAACAACATATTAAAACTCTTTTAATATTTTTTTTGGATCTGTATTTGCCATTTAAGATTTTAAAATTAATCATATTAATTTTAGAACCCTAGATTAAATCAAGAACGATTACACTAACCTCTTGATGCACTGCAGCATGTCTGTGCCTTTGAGATTCGTCTTCAGGACACCAGATGTTGTCCCTCTAGCTTCTCCACACCAAGAACACCTATGGCAGCCCTTGAACAGCTTCTAAAGCTTTTTCTATTAATTAGAAATTGAAGTTCTGCCTTTTAACAGATTAGAGATGTGAACAAGACACTAGAAACAATTTCTAGTGTTCTTAATTCAAGAGATTGATGGCTAATCTCTTTGAATTGATGAGAGATGAAGAAGAATAGGTGAAAAGCCTCAAAGTGGTGTGACAAAGGAGAGGAGTGGCTGCTGGTTATTTTTTCTTTTCATAACCACACTTAAATAGCTAGGTTAACACATTAAACCCTTGCCACATGTCACCCTTTGATTAGCTCTAGGTTTAAGTGACCCAATCACATTGTGCCAAGTGTCAAACCTATATTTAATCTTGATTTTAATCATCTTACATGATTAAAAAATATTTGGCAATTTTATGTGTAATCCCATGTGTCACCATCTCATGGTGCCACGTGTCACACTGTGAAATGACCAAAATGCCCCTGTGTCTTAATTTTGAGTTCTTAATCCAAAATAATTATTTATCTTCTTCTAATTAATTTATATCAAATATAAATTAATTAATTAATCTCTATTAATTAATTTCTCATTAATTAAATTCATATTTAAACACTTTAAATATAAATTTAATTTATACTACACATCCAATAATCTAGATTTGGTTTCAAGTCATGCTAGGGACTTTGCAATTTAATTGCAAACCAAACCTATTTAATTAATCAATTAAACTTTTTAATTAATTAATTAAATCATATTTAAATAGGTGATAATTTGTGTATGTGTGTGACTTACTAGGCTCATCGCTAATTGGCAACAAGACATGATATCAACTCTTAATATCATTAGAACTCTTTCTTACCATAAATGATTTCTCTAAATCATTTTACGAACCTCATAGACCATGGTTAACACCTAGCATAGCATGCCATGTCCACGCAATTAGTAATAAGGTTTACCTTAAATGAACCTTTAATCATATGTTACCATGCACTAGAATCTCTCTGTTATAAAATCCCAACTCAAGCTGGAGTCATGGTTTATGTCAAACTCCATTTGCTATGAATATTATGTTCTCTTTTAATTCCAGTTCTTGATTAAAAAGATTTTCTCATCAGAAACACTTTTCTGAATAAATCGATCTGTCCTAGCCAGGAACTTGAAACATCAAGAACAATTAAATGAACATAGGATTTTATCTCTATTTACTTAGAGGAACAGATTCCATCTTGATCAACACCTACCTCCATATATAACTAGTAGGAGCCAACACATGCCCATATACCCATACACAGTACAAGTATGAAAGCAGTATCAAACTCAAACTACCTGTATACAAGATAACTGTGCTATCTCAGGTCTAAAGATTATATGCACTGATATGATTTATGACAAAACATTGACAAGAGTAAACTCCATGTGCTTGTCATAAGTGTCATTGGTTCGGCCTACTTATCATTTATAAGTGCCTATCATGCTTGATATATGGCATGAGACTCACCATTCCATCTTATTTATATCTCATACAAATAACTTGGGAACAAACATGAATACAATCTTTCTGGATAAGTCATGTCCTTATTATGAAGTATCCTCGATTGTGAACCTATTTATGATACTTTGTGCTAGAAATATTGTCACTCATATTCTTAACAACTTAAGAATAATATTTCTAACAAAATATCAATGGACCTTTTCTATTACACATAAATATATTATGTAAACAGAAAAGTGGAAATGCCATTTATTAATAAAAATATGTACGAGATACATACTAAATGATATGCTCTAGGGCATACTACTAACAATCTCCCACTAGCACTAGAGCCATTCATTACAATAACTTAGACCTATCTTCTCAAGATGTCGGTCTAACTAAGTCTGTGACATAGGCTTAGTGAATGGATCAGCTGGATTTTCAGCTGATGCTATTTTCTGCATGGCTACGTCGCCTCGCCCAACTATTTCTCTGATAATGTGGTAGCGCCTTTCTATGTGTTTGGATTTCTGGTGAGACCTTGGTTCCTTAGCCTGTATGACTGCTCTATTATTGTCACAGTGTAGTGGAACTGTTGACTCAATGAAAGGAACTACTGTAAGTTCTGTCACGAACTTCTTTATCCAAAAAGCTTCCTTTGCAAAGATCTCGATGCGAATATACTCGACCTACGTAGTGGAATCGCAATGCGTGCTCGCTTGGAACTCTTCCAACTGACTGCACCTCCATTACAAATGAACACATATCCAGGGGTAGACTTTCTATCATCGATATCTGATTGGAAATCAGAATCAATATAACCATCCAATTGCAAGTCTCCACCTCCATAAATCAAGAATAAATCCTTAGTTCTTCTCAAGTACTTAAGGATATTCTTGACAGCTATCCAGTGTTCCAAACCTGGATTGGATTGATAGCTGCTAGTCAAACTAACAGCATATTCGATATCCGGCCTAGGACACAACATTGCATACATTAAACTTCCAATAGCCGAAGCATATGGAATCCTGGCCATCTTATCTCTTTCTTCAGGTGTCTTTGGAGACATCTCTTTAGAAAGGTGGATACCATGTCTCACTGGTAACAATCCTCTCTTGGAATCAAGCATGTTAAACCTCTTTAACACCTTTTCTAGGTATAGACTTTGGGATAAATCAATTATTCTTTTCTCTCTATCTCTATAGATGCAAATCCCAAGAATATAGGTTGCCTCCCCTAAGTCTTTCATGGAGAATGTATTTGACAACCATACCTTTATAGTTGTCAACATACCTGTGTCATTACCCATCAACAATATGTCATCCACATATAAGACAAGGAAAGTGATAGCACTGTTACTAACCTTCTTATATACACATGGCTCATCCTTATTTTTGATAAAAGCAAAGGATTTAATGGCTTCAACAAAACGGATGTTCCAACTCCTCGAAGCTTGTTTCAACCCATAAATGGATCGCTTTAGCTTGCATACCTTGGAACCATCTTGGGATTCAAAACCCCTAGGTTGTTTCATGAAAATGTTTTCTTCAATGTATCCATTGAGAAAAGCTATTTTGACATCCATCTGCCAAATCTCATAATCATAGTATGCAGCTATTGCTAATAAAATCCTAATTGATTTAAGCATGGCAATAGGCGAGAAAGCCTTATAGATCTCTACCTTTCCATCAGAACCAATTTTCTTCTTGAAAACCCATTTGTTCCCTATTGGTACAATACCTTTAGGTGGGTCAACAAGATCCCAAACTTTATTCTTATACATGGAATCAATCTCGGATTTCATAGCATCAATCCATTTTGAAGAGTCTATATTTGATATAGCTTCTTCATAAGTAAGTGGATCATCTCCATGATCTACTTCTCCATGAGTAGACAACTCTTGTTCTTCTTCATGAAGAAAACCATATCTCACTGGTGGGTGAGATACCCTGGTTGTTCTATGAGGAACAGCTGTAGATGTTTCATCAACGGGTATAGGTTGACTAGATGGATCTATATCCATCTGATCTGTTGGTTGGTCAGAATTCTCCAATTCTAACTCTATTTGCCTTCCTTTGCCTCCTTCTTGAACAAACTGTTGTTCAAGAAATGTGGCATCTCTACTTATCACAACCTTTTGTGAAGTAGGCAAATAAAAATAATATCCAAAACTATCTTTTGGATATCCAACAAATCGACCTTTTTCCGACTGTCCGCAATTTATCGTTGTTGACTTTTTGATATAAGCTGGACAACCCCAAATCTTAACATGCTTAAGACTTGGTTTTCTTCCATGCCATATCTCATAAGGTGTGGAAGAAATTGATTTTGATGGAATCCTATTCAGAATATACAAAGCTGATTCTAATGCAAATCCCCAAAAGAAGATTGGCATATCAGTATAGCTCATCATACTACGTACCATATCCAATAGCGTACGATTTCTCCTTTCAGATACACCATTCAGTTGTGGCGTTCCTGGAGGAGTCAGCTGAGAAACAATGCCATGCTCTCTCAAGTATTCGTCAAATTCAGTACTCAAATATTCACCTCCACGATCTGATCGAAGAGCTTTAATACTCTTTCCTGTTTGATTTTCTACTTCAGATTTATATTCTTTGAACTTTTCAAAAGATTCATGTTTGTATTTCATCAAATACAAATACCCAAACCTTGATTTATCATTAGTAAAGGTAATAAAATAATGAAAACCCCCTCTAGCCATTTCTTTAAATGGACCACATACATCACTATATATTAGCTCCAAAATATTTTCAGCTCTTAGCCCTTGTCCAACAAAGGGTGATCTAGTCATTTTGCCCTGAAGGCAAGATTCACAGGTTGGAGTAGGCTCAGAGCCCAATGAGGATAGAATCCCCATTTTCTCCAGTTTTGCAATCCTATCTTCTGCAACATGACATAACCTTAAGTGCCAAATATATTTTGAACTTGAGTTGGTTTTCACCATGGCATTGCATTCTTTTAGATCACTTGCATTCAATTTGTGTTTGTCATTATTATCCAAATAATAAAGACCATCATTCATATAACCTGAACTAACATATTTATTTCCAAAATAAATATTGTAAACATCATCTGTGAACTGAAATTCATAGCCATTTCTAGTCAAACTAGATATAGAAATGATGTTCTTAAAAGCATCAGGTACATATAAAATATTATCCAAACACAAAACACGTCCAGACATGTAAAAAGATTTAGATCCTATGGCTAAAGCTTTAATAGTTGAGCCATTGCCAATCCGGACTCTAATATCTTGAGAACGCAAGCTACTACTGTTTGCTAGTTCCTGCATATCATTAGAAATGTGAGAACTGGCACCAGTATCTAAAACCCAAGCTGTAGATGAACTATGAGTATCATCAGAATCTAAATAACAAGATATGGACATACCTTCCAAAGGTGTATCCTTCTTGTCCTTTAGAGAAGCAAGATACTCTGGGCAATTCCTTTTCCAGTGCCCATCCTTTTGGCAGTGGAAACACTTTCCTTTGCCTCCATTAGCTTTAGTCTTCTTTTTCTGTTTAGCTATTTTCTTGGAAGGACTAGGAATCTGAGGTTTCTTTTTCTTATTGCCCTTCTTCTTGTTGGACTTTCCAGCAGAAGAAGATGCAACCAAAGCTACCTCTTTTCCTTTATTGCCTGGCATATTCTTTTGGGCAATAACCAGCATGTTGAGTAAACCAGCTAAGGTGCATTCCTGTTTAGTCATATGGAAATTTGTCACAAAATTCCCAGAAGACTTAGGAAGGGACTGAAGGATCAAATCCATCTGTAGTTGGAAATCCATGTTGAAGTCAAGATGTTCCAACTGCTCAATTAGCCTGATCCCCAACATTCTGTCCCTCAGACATCCTCATACAGAATAGCTGTCTAGATATCTCATACCTAGCATTCCTGCTGTGCTCACCATACAACTCTTGTAGGTGAAGGAGGATCTCACTCGCACTCTGTATGTTCTCATGTTGCTTCTGTAACTCATTACTCATGGAAGCAAGCATGTAACACTTAGCTCTCATATCATGCTCCTTCCACTTGTCCAAAGTTTCATGTTCCTCTTGTGTGGCCTCTGGAGGTAAGGGACTAGGAACATTTGAATCTAGAACATATCCCATATGTTCAAGGTTTAGGACAAGTTTCAAATTTCTTAGCCAATCAGACAGATTAGGTCCTGTCAACCTATTGTGATCAAGTATGCTTGCAAGGATATTGGATGGTGGTGGTTGCTTTGTGCTCATTTTTATCAGAAAAATAACTGTGGAAAATAACCAGTGTAACACCCCTATGTTCGGTAGTGCGTTATACTGTTCCGATGACCAGTGTTGTCCAGACAGCTAGGATGCCTAGAACTACACTTCGATATGAGTGAGGAGACTTAAAATAATGAAATACATGTAGAGAAAATACAAGAAAAACAAAGGAAAAATAATAGCAAAGAAATGTAACCAAGTTGAACGAGCCGAGAACCCTAGCGATGGGTGACCGCACCGGGAAGTCACGGCGTGGACCGTTGACTAGCCCTGGACCCCGGGGAACCCTGAAAAATATTTTTAGGACTTAAAGAGACATCAATTGAAGTATAAATATCATTAGAAATATCAAAGAAAAATTAAATAATTAGTACAAAGAAAAGTGAGAAATCGAAAAACGGACAAAACCCAGTGTTACAAAAAAATCGGGAATGCAACCTAAACAGGGGCATTGTGGTCATTTGACACCTCGAGTTGTCTTTTGACCTAAATGTCCATTAATAATAAATAATATTACACTTGGAAAATATAATGAAAAATTAATTTAGGGTTACCTAATGTAAATAGCAAAAATGGAGGGTAAATGGAGTAATTATCAATTAAAACATATAATATGATTTAATTAAGGTGAGTGGACCACTATGGGAATTAATTTAACATCTTATGGGCAGGTGTACTTCCACTAAACATCATCTTCTCCATTTCTTTCATCCAAACCGAAATGAAACCTTAGGAAACCTCCATAGCCGAAACTTGAGTGAAGCTTCAAACCTCCTCCATTTTCACCTCCAAACACTAAAGTTCCTTCACTAATCTTGATCCCCACTTCACAAGGAAGAAGTAGATACCAATATTAAGAAGTTTTAGTGAAGATTTAGCAAGTCCCAACAATAGGTAAGTTTGAGTTTTTGATTGTTGCTTTGTTAAAGTTTGTAAGGATGTTATGGGTGTTTGATTTATGAAGAAATTTTTGAGGTTTGATGTTGAATGTGAATGTGTACTTTTGGCAGCCATGGAAACACTTGAAGGCAGTTTATTTGTGCTTGTAAATGGTGAATTAAATGATTGATTAAATATATATTGTGTAGGAAATTGTTTGGGTGATGTATACTTAGTATATGTAAATGTAAAATGAGATTTAATGCTTGGAAAGTAATGGAATGTAAGTGTACCATTGTGGCAGTTTGCTAACTCTTGAGGAATACTAGAATTCATGCTTGGTTTATGGAATAATGATGTTAAAATGTGTTGGTTGTTATGGTAGTTTGAGTGTATGTATAGTGGTGTGAAGTGGGACATGTAAATGGGCATGAATTGGTGATTGAATTGTTGTAAATTGAGTTGGACAAATTCTGCACTTGTTGGTGCACATTGAATGTAATTGTAAGCTGCCAAAATGACCTATAATATGTTGTAAATTATGTTTAGGTTGTGGTACAACCAGAATTGGTTTGAATGTTAGGTTTGGTGAGTATTAAAAGTGATGCTTGATGTGTATGCAAGAATTGCAATAAGGCAATTTGAGTTTTAGGCCTATAACTTTAATTGTGTGACTCCAATTGGTATGAGACCAATTGCATGTGAAACTAGGCACAAAATGTGCCAACTTTCATGAAGGAAGCTTGCCAAAATTCTGCTTGCAAGGTAGCTTGAAAAATGACCAAATCCGGATTAAGTGCAAATGAGGCCTGAAAATTGACCATTTGGGAAGTAGTTAGTATTTAGGCCATAACTCACTCAATATAGGTCCAATTGACCTAAAATTTTAACCAGGAATAGTTAAGACCCATATCTACAAGTCTTATGAAGACACCAAAGCCCAGAAATGACCATAAGCAAGTCAAACAGCTTGTACAAGTTCGGGTCCAAAAACTGGCCGAACCTAAAATGGCCTAAAGTGACCAATTTTGGTGCAATTTGACAAGCAATAGTAAAATGACCATAGCTTGGTCTACATAACTCAGAATGACCTGAAATTTTGCCCCACGTTCCATAAGACATAGATCTACAAGTTTGTGGTTTTGACCGAAACCCGAAAACTGAGAAAACTAGGTCGTCCGGCTAGGTCAAACTAGTATCTCGGAATCCAGCAAAATGCAAGAAAATGCAGTATACACGGAAATGAACTTGGTAACATGTACCAACCCTAAAATACTATCGAATGCGGCATATTAATAACATTAAAACCTAATTTACCTAGAATGCACTGAGAATCGATATATTAGGTTGATTAAGCAAATAATAGCATTCAGTGAATTACTTATCAAACATTATCGTTAGAGACAGTTTAATTAAGTACTGAAACACTTCAAATTGTGTTTCTCAGTTAGCAATTGTTAGTAGTATGCCCTAGAGCATATCATTTAGTATGTATCTTGTACATATTTTTATTAATAAATGGCATTTCAACTTTTCCGTTTACATAATATATTTATGTGTAATAGAAAAGGTCCATTGATATTTTGTTAGAAATATTATTCTTAAGTTGTTAAGAATATGAGTGACAATATTTCTAGCACGAAGTATCATAAATAGGTTCACAATCGAGGATACTTCATAATAAGGACATGACTTATCCAGAAAGATTGTATTCATGTTTGTTCCCAAGTTATTTATATGAGATATAAATAAGATGGAATGGTGAGTCTCATGCCATATAACAAACATGATAGGCACTTATAAATGATAAGTAGGTCGACCCAGTGACACTTATGACAAGCACATGGAGCTTACTCTTGTCAATGCTTTGTCATAAATCATATCAGTGCATATAATCTTTAGACCTGAGATAGCACAGTTATCTTGTATATAGGTAGTTTGAGTTTGATACTGCTCTCATACTTGTACTGTGTATGGGTATATGGGCATGTGTTGGCTCCTACTAGTTATATATGGAGGTAGGTGTTGATCAAGATGGAATCTGTTCCTCTAAGTAAATAGAGATAAAGTCCTATGTTCATTTAATTGTTCTTGATGTTTCATGTTCCTGGCCAGGACAGATAGATTTATTCAGAAAAGAGTTTCTGATGAGAAAATCTTTTTAATCAAGAACTGGAATTAAAAGAGAACATAATATTCATAGCAAATGGAGTTTGACATAAACCATGACTCCAGCTTGAGTTGGGATTTTGTAACAGAGAGATTCTAGTGCATGGTAATATATGATTATAGGTTCATTTAAGGTAAACCTTATTACTAATTAGGTGGCCATGGAATGCTATGCTAGGTGTTAACCATGGTCTATGAGGTTCATAAAATGATTTAGAGAAATCATTTATGGTAAGAAAGAGTTCTGATGATATTAAGAGTTGATATCATGTCTCATTGCCAATTAGTGATGAGCCTAGTAAGTCACACACATACATAAGTTATCACCTAATTAAATATGATTTAATTAATTAATTAAAGAGTTTAATTGATTAATTAAATAGGTTTGGTTTGCAATTAGTTTGCAAAGTCCCTAGCATGACTTGAAACCAAATCTAGATTATTGGATGTATAATATAAGTTAAATTTATATTTAAAGTGTTTAAATATGAGTTTAATTAATGAGAAATTAATTAATAGAGATTAATTAATTAATTTATATTTGATATAAATTAATTAGAAGAAAAAAAGATAATTATTTTGGGTTGAAGAACTCAAAATTAAGACACAAGGGCATTTTGGTCATTTTGCAGTGTGACACGTGGCACCATGAGATGGTGACACATGGCTAACACATAAGCTTGCCAAATGTTTTTTAATCATGTAAGATGATTAAAATCAAGATTACATATAGGTTTGACACTTGGCACAATGTGATTGGGTCACTTAAACCTAGAGCTAATCAAAGGGTGACATGTCGCAAGGGTTTAATGTGTTAACCTAGCTATTTAAGTGTTGTTATGAGAAAATAAAATACAACCAGCAGCCACACTCCTTGGTCACGCCATTTTGTAGCCCTCCCTCTATTCTTCTTCATCTCTCATCAATTCAAACAGATTAGCCATCAATCTCTTGAATTAAGAACACTAGAAATTGTTTCTAGTGTCCTGTTTACATCTCTAATCTCTTAAAAGGCAGAACTTGAATTTCTAATTAATAGAAAAGGCTTTAGAAGCTGTTCAAGGGCTGCCATAGGTGTTCTTTGTGTGGACAAGCTAGAGGGACAACATCTGGTGTCCTGAAGACGAATCTCAAGGGCGCAGACACGCTGCAGTGCATCAAGAGGTTAATGTAATCGTTCTTGATTTAATCTAGGGTTCTAAAATTAATCTGATTAATTTTAAAATCTTAAATGGCAGATACAGATCCAAAAACATATTAAAAGAGTTTTAATATGTTGTTTATCATTGAAATCAAATAGATAAAAATAAATCTTGCATGATGCATGTGACCCTAGGTGAAAATTTTTGAATTCAATGGTATAAACTTGTGTTTTTCACGCTTCCGTTCCTTCAGCAAAGACTCAGGGAAAGGGAAGGAAACACTGAGTCAAGACCAGGAGACAGTTATCAGAGGTTTGTGCACAACAGCTATTTCTTTTGAATTATTTTCAATTGAAATAAATTATGACTATTTGTATATTATTGTTTTGAATTATGAAACTGTGAAAAATTATTTGAATGATATTGATGGATACTTATTGATTGAAAAGCATTGGAAATGATTTGAAACCACAGCTATTATGTATATTGATTGTATTCCTCGCTAGCTTGTCTAGTGGGACGAATTGAATTCCCTCTCTAGCTGAAGTATTGAGGTGTGTGCCTGTTGAGGACGAATCGAATGAGTACTCATATTTTTGCTAGCTAGCTATGTTATTCCTCATTAGTCATCAACTTTTGGGACGAATTGAACTTTGGAACATGATTAAGCTGTGTGTGATTTATTGATTTGTATTATGAGATTGTGAAATGGAGTTAAATTCTTATTGACCTTCACTGTCTTTTGAATTTAATCATGATTTGATTTATTGAAATTATTGTGATATTGAGAAATGGAGTTTAAATTCTTGTTGACATTTATTGTCTTGAATTTAACTATGGTTTTGAGTATCCACTCTTTATATGAATTATCAATTGTGATTTAACATTTTATTGGTTAATGTGTGCACCACTGAGACATTGTCTCAGCAATAGCTTTTCATTGCTGTCGCAGGTAGACAGACGGACAGGGCAGCAGACTAGGCTGGTAGTACATCCAGCGAGAGATTATCGGGTATAATGAGTATACCACATTTTGCATTTTGTACTATAATGTATGACCACTGTATGTACATATTGTTCTTGGTTTTGAGCAGTTGTAAATTCAAATTGTACATTGAAGTTGTAAAATAATTATGAGTTATTTTGACTTGTAAAAATTGTATTATATTTCTTGTATCTTAGTCTTTGAAAAATCACTATGGTTTTGAGTTGAGAAATATGTTGTGTTGAGAAATATGTTGGAGTTGAGATTTTGAAATATATTGAAGTGCTTTTTACAGGTTTTTTGAAGAACTGTTTTATCCAAAATATAGATGGCACTCTGCCAAAATTTTTACAGAAATTCCAAATAATTCAAATGTGTTAGTTTTATCGCTTCAGTTCAAAAAGTTTTTTTAACACCTGTAAATAGTGCTCACCACTGTCAAAGAAGTAAGAAAAGTTTTTGAAATCCCTTGTAGTGTATTTAATGGGTTATCAGTAGACGGAGTTGGTAATTCATTAGATATACTACAGGATAATGTTATGCCTTACAGAGGGGTAGGGTGTGACATTTTTAAGTGGTATCAGAGCTAGTTTTTAAATTTTGTTTTCACCTGTTATTTGAATATTCTTTCTTCATAGTACAACTGCTCAATATCATTGTTTGATACATACAGTACGTTACATTTTAAATATACACTAACGGGAGGAAATCTCCTTATGTCATTTGTTCAGGAGATCTAAAATCCTCGCGTTGACTATGGACGAGGGTGATCGTTCAGTCGATCAATCTATTGAGGCTGAGGTGCAAGGGGATGCCCTAGGCCTACACAATGTCAATGGTTCAGCAGCACCAGCCCCTGCAGTATCGTAGTTTCCTGCTCAGTTCGCTCAGCAGATGGCTACAATGTTCCAACAAATGGTTGGTAATGTGCCTACTCAAGTCCCAATACAGACACCAGTGGCACAACCACAGTCTCCTACTAGGCAGTATGACAAATTGATGAAATATGGGGCTACAGAGTTCAAGGGGACAGTAGATCCTCTAGAGGCAGAACAATGGTTAGAGAGGATGGATAGGGTATTCAAGAAGCTACATTGTACAGAGGAGCTCAGATTTGAATACTCAGTATCTTTATTATAGGGTGATGCTTATGACTGGTGGAAAACCATTCCCCAAAGTCTGGTAAAACTTGCAGTGCTAACATGGAATGACTTTCTTAGGGAATTCAGACAAAAATATGTCCCCGATGCTTATGTAGACCAGAAGCTACAAGAGTTCCTAAGTCTGAAACAGGTGAGCAGATCAGTGGCTAAGTATGAAAGAGAATTTTCCCGCCTGAGCCATTATGCAGCAAGTCTACTCTCTACCAGTAGGGAGAGATGCAAGAGGTTTGAAACTGGCTTGAAGCCCAGTATCAGATTACAAGTAATCGGGTTCAAACACACTAACTTCTCTGAACTTGTTTTTCAAGCCCTAGAATTGGAAAGAATCGAGTCTGAAGCAGCTCCTGAGAAAAAGAAATCAGAGAAGACAGAGAAAGAGGGAAAATCAGAGAAACGAGTTCCAAAGAGTCCCACCGAAAGAGGAAGAATCATGGGGGACATGGCAGAGGTGGCAAGAAGTCTGGTAGGGGAAGATATTCAGGACAGAAGCCTCCCCTATCTGGTCAGCAGAGTACCAGAGGTTCCTACCCTCCCCGCCAATGTGAAACTTGTGGAAGAAATCATGGTGGGATATGCTACAAGGCTATTGGAGCCTGTTATAACTGTGGAGGCACAGGACACTTTGCCAAGGACTGCACCAGTAGTCACAGAGTTGGACCACCTCCTACTACTGCAGAAGGGTCAGTTCAGAGCCCAGTCACCAGAAGTTCACAACCACCCAGCAGAGGTAGAGGCAGGGGTAGAGGTAGCCTAGCAGGCAGCCAAGGCACAGTGAAACATTTAGAGCAAGACAGTGCTCCAGTCATAATCTATGCAATGAGACAGAGAGAAGAGGCCGAGACATCTGATGTTGTGGCTGGTACCTTCTCAACTTTTAATCAAGATGTGTTTGTGTTATTTGATCCGGGTTCTACCCATTCTTATGTGAGTGCTAGCATCATTGATTGCATTGCTGTTCCATGTACAAAGATGGACTTTGAGGTGCTAGTAACAAGTCCACTAGGACAGGAGGTCAGGGTTAATAAAATGTATAGGGATTGTCCTTTGGTGATCCAAGGACACACTTTCTGTATGATTTCATTGAAATGCCCTTCAGAGATTATGATATCATCTTGGGCATGGATTGGTTAGCTAGGCATCATGCCATGATTGACTGTAGGTTGAAGACAGTCACTTTTGGTCTCCCTCAGTACAGTGATGTGGTAATACATGGGGAGAGGCAGCTATTGCCATCAAACATCATTTCGGCTGCACTAGCCAGAAAAATGATCAGAAAGGGGTGTGAAGCATACTTGGCACATTTGGTAGACGCCCAAGTGGGTAGTCCAGCATTGAAGGACATCCCTATAGTACATGACTTTCCAGATGTGTTTCTTGATGAATTGCCAGGATTACCTCCGGAAAGAGAAGTGCAGTTTGAAATTAATGTTATGCCTGGTGCGGATCCAATCTCCATGACGCCATACAGAATGGCACCAGCAGAGTTGAAGGAGTTGAAGATACAATTGCAAGAATTACTTGAAAAGGGCTTCATCCGCCCTAGTGTGTCACCTTGGGGAGCACCAGTGTTGTTTGTTAAGAAGAAGGATGGTACTCTCTGCTTATGTATAGATTATCGACAGTTGAATAAGGTGACAATAAAGAACATATATCCATTGCCTCGCATTGATGATCTGTTTGACCAATTGAAGGGTGCAGCTGTAATCTCCAAAATTGATTTGCGATCTGGTTATTATCAGTTGAAGGTGCAAGAGCAGAGTATTCCAAAAACTGCTTTCAGAACTCGGTATGGCCAGTATGAGTTTCTAGTAATGCCATTCGGGTTAACGAATGCTCCAGCTGCTTTTATGGATCTGATGAACACTATCTTCAGACCATATCTCGATCAATTTGTGGTGGTGTTTATTGATAACATTTTGATATATTCGAGGAATGCAGAGGAGCATGACAGACATTTGCGGATTGTACTGCAGACTTTAAGGGAGAAACAGCTATACTCCAATTTGTCGAAATGTGAATTTTGGCTGAAAGAAATCTTTTTTGGAACATGTTGTGTCAGCTGAAGGGATCAAGGTAGATTCTAGCGAGGTAGAATCTATCCTTAATTGGAAGCCGCCCAGGAATATCACAGAAATTTGCAGTTTTCTGGGTTTAGCTGGATATTACCGTCGGTTTGTGAAGGGGTTTTCTATGTTATCTTCTCCACTGACCAAGCTACTTCGGAAAGATGTAAAATTTCAGTGGACAGATAAATGTCAGCAGAGTTTTGATGAGTTGAAGAGGTGTTTGACTGAAGCTCCAGTCCTTACTTTACCTACTCCGGGTAAAGAATACATAGTTTATAGTGATGCTTCTCACAATGGGTTAGGCTGTGTACTGATGCAAGATCGGAATGTCATTGCTTATGCATCACGCCAGCTGAAACCGCATGAGAGGAACTACCCAACACATGATCTGGAGCTAGCAGCTATTGTTCTTGCTCTGAAGATCTGGAGACACTATTTGTATGGGGAGAAATGCTACATTTACACAGATCACAAGAGCTTAAAGTATTTGGGCACCCAGAAGGAATTAAATTTGAGGCAGAGGAGATGGTTAGAACTCATTAAAGATTATGATTGCTTAATAGACTATCAGCCAGGGAAAGCAAATGTGGTGGCTGACGCCTTAAGTCGCAAGACTACGTCAAGTCTCAGAGTTTCTCCTTTGTCCATGGTATATGAATTGAAAGCACAGCATGCTAGTTTAGAGATTGATGATGAGGGACAGATAGCAGTTGCATGGCATGTACAGCCAGTGTTGATTGATCATATCAGAATGGCTGCTCAGAGTGATGATAAATATCAGAAGCTACTGAAAGAAGTCCAGCAGGGCAAGAAACCTGAATTTTCTGTGAGAGATGATGGTTTATTGCTACATCAGGGCAGAATGTGCATTCCTAGTGATGTGGAATTGAGACAGATCATTATGAAGGAAGCACATGAGTCTCCTTTTGCTATGCACCCTGGTGGAACTAAAATGTATAGAGGGCTGAAAGAGCATTACTGGTGGATGGGTATGAAGAGAGATATAGCTGAATTTGTTTCCAAACGCCTAACTTGTCAGTAAGTAAAGGCATAACATCAAGTTCCAGCTAGTTTGTTACATCCTTTGTCTGTACTAGAGTTGAAATGGGAACGAATAACTATGGATTTTGTTACAGGACTTCCAAGGACATAGAGTAGTCATGATGCAATATGGGTTGTAGTTGACAGATTGACAAAGTCTGCTCACTTTTTGCCAGTTCGGATGGACTATAGCCTGGAAAGATTGGCCAGATTGTACATATATGAGATTGTAAAATTGCATAGAGTGCCAGTATCAATTGTATCTGACAGAGATCCTAGGTTCACTTCTAGATTCTGGGGTAGTCTTCAGAGAGCCCTAGGAACTAGATTGAACTTCAGCACAGCATTCCACCCATAGACAGATGGCCAGTCTGAAAGGGTAATTCAGATATTAGAGGATATGCTACGGGCTTGTGTGATTGAGTTTTAAGGTAGTTGGGATACACACTTGCCTTTGATTGAGTTTGCTTATAACAACATCTACCAATCAAGCATTGTGATGCCTCCATATGAAGCTTTGTATGGTAGAAAGTGCGGAACTCCCTTATGTTGGGATGAAGTAGGTGAAAGGAAGATGATTGGGCTAGAAATTGTTCAGCAGATAGAGGAAAAGATCATATTGATAAGAGATAGACTCAAGGCTGCATCAGACCGTCATAAGTCCTCTATTGATCTGAAGAGAAGAGATATTGAATATGCAGTGGGTGATAAGGTATTCCTCAAAGTTTCTCCTTGGAAGAGGATTATGAGATTTGGCAGAAAGGGGAAACTGAGTCCTCGTTTCATCGGACCATATGAGGTTCTGGAAAGAGTGGGTCCTTTGGCATATCAGTTGGCATTACCTCCAGAGTTAGCAAGGATACACAATGTCTTCCATGTGTCCATGTTAAGGAGGTACAGATCATACCCATCTCATGTACTATCGGTTGAAGAGATTGAGGTAAATCCAGACCTCTCATATGAGGAATAACCTATAAAAAATTCTGGCATATGAGGTGAAGCAGCTGAGGAATAAATAGATACACCTGGTTAAAGTGATGTGGAACCATCATTCAGGCTAGGAAGCTACTTGGGAACGTGAAGAGGATATGAGGAGACAGCACCCACAGCTGTTCAGAGACTAATGCCAGGTAAAATTTTGAGACAAAATTTATTTAAGGGGGGGGGGGGAGAATTGTAACACCCCTATGTTCAGTAGTGGGTTCTACTGTTCCGATGACCAGTGTTGTCCGGACAGCGAGGATGCTTAGAACTACACTTCGATATGAGTGAGGAGACATAAAATAATGAAATACAAGTAGAGAAAATACAAGAAAAACAAAGGAAAAATAATAGCAAAGAAATGTAACCAAGTTAAACGAGCTGAGAACCCTAACGATGGGTGACTGCACCTGGAAGTCACGGCGTGGACCGTTGACTAGCCCTGGACCGCGGGGAACCCTGAAAAATATTTTTAGGACTTAAAGAGACATCAATTGAAGTATAAATATCATTAAAAATATCAAAGAAAAATTAAATAATTAGTACAAAGAAAAGTGAGAAATCGAAAAACGGACAAAACCTAGTGTTACCGAAAAATCAGGAATGTAACCCGAACGGGGGCATTGTGGTCATTTCACACACAGAGTTGTCTTTTGACCTAAATGTCTATTCAAAATAAATAATATTACACTTGGAAAATATAATGAAAAATTAATTTAGGGGTACCTAATGTAAATAGCAAAAATGGAGGGTAAATGGAGTAATTATCAATTAAAACATATAATATGATTTAATTAAGGTGAGTGGACCACTATGGGAATTAATTGAACATCTTATGGGCAGGTGTACTTCCACTAAACATCATCTTCTCCATTTCTTTCATCCAAACCGAAATGAAACCTTAGGAAACCTCCATAGCTGAAACTTGAGTGAAGCTTCAAAGCTCCTCCATTTTCACCCTCAAACACTAAAGTTCCCTCACTAATCTTGATCCCCACTTCACAAGGAAGAAGTAGATACCAATATTAAGAAGTTTTAGTGAAGATTTAGCAAGTCCCAATAATAGATAAGTTTGAGTTTTTTATTGTTGCTTTGTTAAAGTTTGTAAGGATGTTATGGGTGTTTGATTTATGAAGAAATTTTTGAGGTTTGATGTTGAATGCGAATGTGTACTTTTGGCAGCCATGGAAACACTTGAAGGCAGTTTATTTGTGCTTATAAATGGTGAATTAAATAATTTATTAAATATATATTGTGTAGGAAATTGTTTGGGTGATGTATACTTAGTATATATAAATGTAAAATGAGATTTAATGCTTCGAAAGTAATGGAATGTAAGTGTACCATTGTGGCAGTTTGCTAACTCTTAAGGAATGCTGGAATTCATGCTTGGTTTATGGAATAATGATGTTAAAATGTGTTGGTTGTTATTAAAGGAACGGAAGCGTGAAAAACACAAGTTTATACCATTGAATTCAAAAATTTTCACCTAGGGTCACATGCATCATGCAAGATTTATTTTTATCTATTTGATTTCAATGATAAACAACATATTAAAACTCTTTTAATATGTTTTTGGATCTGTATTTGCCATTTAAGATTTTAAAATTAATCAGATTAATTTTAGAACCCTAGATTTTATGAAGAACGATTACACTAACCTCTTAATGTACTGCAGCGTGTCTGCGCCTTTGAGATTCGTCTTCAGGACACCAGATGTTGTCCCTCTAGCTTGTCCACACCAAGAACACCTATGGCAGCCCTTGAACAGCTTCTAAAGCCTTTTCTATTAGTTAGAAATTCAAGTTCTGCCTTTTAAGAGATTAGAGATGTAAACAGGACACTAGAAACAATTTCTAGTGTTCTTAATTCAAGAGATTGATGGCTAATCTCTTTGAATTGATGAGAGATGAAGAAGAATAGCTGGAGAGGCTCAAAGTGGCATGACAAATGAGAGGAGAGGCTGCTGGTTATTTTTTCTTTTTATAACCACACTTAAATAGCTAGGTTAACACATTAAACCCTAGCCACATGTCACCTTTTGATTAGCTCTAGGTTTAAGTGACCCAATCACATTGTGCCAAGTGTCAAACCTATATTTAATCTTGATTTTAATCATCTTACATGATTAAAAAAAAACATTTGGCAAGCTTATGTGTAATCCCATGTGTCACCATCTCATGGTGCCACGTGTCACACTGTGAAATGATCAAAATGCCCCTGTGTCTTAATTTTGAGTTCTTAACCCAAAATAATTATTTTCTTCTTCTAATTAATTTATATCAAATATAAATTAATTAATTAATCTCTATTAATTAATTTCTCATCAATTAAATTCATATTTAAACACTTTAAATATAAATTTAATTTATACTACACATCCAATAATCTAGATTTGGTTTCAAGTCATGATAGGGACTTTGCAATTTAATTGCAAACCAAACCTATTTCATTAATCAATTAAAATCTTTAATTAATTAATTAAATCATATTTAAATAGGTGATAACTTGTGTATGTGTGTGACTTACTAGGCTCATCACTAATTGGCAATGAGACATGATATCAACTCTTAATATCATCAGAACTCTTTCTTACCATAAATGATTTCTCTAAATCATTTTATGAACCTCATAGACCATGGTTAATACCTAGCATAGCATGCCATGGCCACCCAATTAGTAATAAGGTATACCTTAAATGAACCTATAATCATATGTTACCATGCACTAGAATCTCCCTGTTACAAAATCCCAACTCAAGCTGGAGTCATGGTTTATGTCAAACTCCATTTGCTATGAATATTATGTTCTCTTTTAATTCCAGTTCTTGATTAAAAAGATTTTTCTCATCGTAAACTCTTTTACGAATAAATCTATCTGTCTGCCAGAACTTGAAACATAAAGAACAATTATATGTACATAGGATTTTTTGTCTATTTACTTTGAGGATCAGATTCCATCTTGTTCTACACATAGCTCCATATATAACTAGCGTGAGCCAACACATGCCCATATACCCATACATAGTACAAGTATGAAAGCAGTATCAAACTCAAACTACCTATATACAAGATAACTGTGCTATCTCAGGTCTAAAGATTATATGCACTTATATGATTTATGATAAAACATTGACAAGAGTAAACTCCATGTGCTTGTCATAAGTGTCACTGGTTCGGCCTACTTATCATTTATAAGTGCCTATCATGTTTGTTATATGGCATGAGACTCACCATTCCATCTTATTTATATCTCATATAAATAACTTGGGAACAAACATGAATACAATCTTTCTGGATAAGTCATGTCCTTATTATGAAGTATCCTCGATTGTGAACCTATTTATGATACTTTGTACTAGAAATATTGTCACTCATATTCTTAACAACTTAAGAATAATATTTCTAACAAAATATCAATGGAACTTTTCTATTACACATAAATATATTATGTAAACGGAAAAGTGGAAATGCCTTTTATTAATAAAATTATGTACAAGATACATACTAAATGATATGCTCTAGGGCATACTACTAACAATCTCCCACTAGCACTAGAGCCATTCATTACAATATCTTAGACCTATCTTCTCAAGATATCGGTCTAACTAAGTTTGTGACATAGGCTTAGTGAATGGATCAGCTGGATTTTCAGCTGATGCTATTTTCTGCATGGCTACATCGCCTCGCCCAACTATTTCTCTGATAATGTGGTAGCGCCTTTCTATGTGTTTGGATTTCTGGTGAGACCTTGGTTCCTTAGCCTGTATGACTGCTCCATTTTTGTCATAGTGTAGTGGAACTGCTGACTCAATGGAAGGAACTACTGTAAGTTCTGTCATGAACTTCTTTATCCAAACAGCTTCTTTTGCAAAGATCTCAAAGAATATATACTCACCTCATGAGTGGAATGCGTAGTGCTCTGCTTGGAACTCTTCCAACCGATCGCACCTCCATTACAAATGAACACATATCCAGAGGTAGACTTTCTATCATCGATATCCGATTGGAAATCGTAATCGTGATAACCATCCAATTGCAAGTCTCCACCTCCATAAATCAAGAATAAATCCTTAGTTCTTCTCAAGTACTTAAGGATATTCTTGACAGCTATCCAGTGTTCCAAACCTGGATTGGATTGATACCTGCTAGTCAAACTAACAGCATATGCGATATCCGGCCTAGTACATAACATTGCATGCATTAAACTTCCAATAGCCGAAGCATATGGAATCCTGGCCATCTTATCTCTTTCTTCAGGTGTCTTTGGAGACATCTCTTTAGAAAGATGGATACCATGTCTCACTGGTAACAATCCTCTCTTGGAATCAACATGTTAAACCTCTTTAACACCTTTTCCAAGTATAGACTTTGGGATAAACCTATTATTCTTTTCGCTCTATCTCTATAGATGCGAATCCCAAGAATATAGGTTGCCTCCCCTAAGTCTTTCATGGAGAATGTATTTGACAACCATACCTTTATAGTCGTCAACATACCTATGTCATTACCCATCAAAAGTATGTCATCCATATATAAGACAAGGAAAGTGATAGCACTGTCACTGACCTTCTTATATACACATGGCTCATCCTCATTTTTGATAAAACCAAAGGATTTAATGGCTTCATCAAAACAGATGTTCCAACTCCTCGAAGCTTGTTTCACCCCATAAATGGATCGCTTTAGCTTGCATACCTTGGAACCATTTTGGGATTCAAATCCCCTAGGTTGTTCCATGAAAATGTTTTCTTCAATGTATCCATTGAGAAAAGCTGTTTTGACATCCATATGCCAAATCTCATAATCATAGTATGCAGCTATTGCTAATAAAATCCTAATTGATTTAAGCATGGCAACAGGCGAGAAAGTCTCCTCATAGTCTATTCCTTGCCTTTGGCGAAACCCTTTCGCTACTAGCCTTGCCTTATAGATCTCTACCTTTCCATCAGAACCAATTTTCTTCTTGAAAACCCATTTGTTCCCTATAGGTACAATACCTTCAGGTGGGTCAACAAGATCCCAAACTTGATTCTTATACATGGAATCAATCTCGGATTTCATAGCATCAATCCATTTTGAAAAGTCTATATCTGATATAGCTTCTTCATAGGTAAGTGGATCATCTCCATGATCTACTTCTTCATGAGTAGACAACTCTTGTTCTTCTTCATGAAGAAAACCATATCTCACTGGTGGGTGAGATACCCTGGTTGTTCTACGAGGAACAGCTGTAGATGTTTCATCAATGGGTATAGGTTGACTAGATGGATTTATATCAATCTGATCTGTTGGTTGGTCAGAATTCTCCAATTCTAACTCTATTTGCCTTCCTTTGCCTCCTTCTTGAACAAACTGTTGTTCAAGAAATGTGGCATCTCTACTTATCACAACCTTTTGTGAAGTAGGCAAATAAAAATAATATCCAAAACTATCTTTTGGATATCCAACAAATCGACCTTTTACGATCTAGTCTCCAATTTATCGTTGTTCACTTTTTATATAAGCTGGACAACCCCAAATCTTAACATGCTTAAGACTTGGTTTTCTTCCATGCCATATCTCATAAGGTGTGGAAGAAACTGATTTTGATGGAATCCTATTCAGAATATACAAAGCTGATTCTAATGTAAATCCCCAAAAGGAGATTGGCATATCAGATAGCTCATCATACTACGTACCATATCCAATAGGGTACGATTTATCCTTCAGGATACACCATTCGGTTGTGGCGTTCTGGAGGAGTCACCGAGAAACAATGCCATGCTCTCTCAAGTATTCATCAAATTCAGTACTCAAATATTCACCTCCATGATCTGATCGAAGAGCTTTAATACTCTTTCCTGTTTGATTTTCTACTTTAGATTTAAATTCTTTGAACTTTTCAAAAGATTCATGTTTGTATTTCATCAAATACAAATACCCAAACCTTGATTTATCATCAGTAAAGGTAATAAAATAATGAAAACCCCCTCTAGCCATTTCTTTAAATGGAGCACATACATCACTATGTATTAGCTCCAAAATATTTTTCAGCTCTTAGCCCTTGTCCAACAAAGGGTGATCTAGTCATTTTACCCTGAAGGCAAGATTCACAAGTTGGAGTAGGCTCAGAGCCCAATGAGGATAGAATCCCCATTCTCTCCAATTTTGCAATCCTATCTTCTGTAACATGACATAACCTTAAGTGCCAAATATATTTTGAACTTGAGTTGGTTTTCACCATGGCATTGTATTCATTTAGATTGCTATACTCTGGCCAGTGGAAACACTTTCTTACTGGCAATGGAAACACTTTCCTGTTAGCAGTGGAAACACTTTCCTGTTGGCAGTGGAAACACTTTCCTTTGCCTTTGTCAGCTTTGGTTTTCCCTTTCTGTTTAGCTATTTTCTTGGAAGGACCAGGAATCTGAGGTTTCTTTTTCTTATTGCCCTTCTTCTTGTTGGACTTTCCAGCAGAAGAAGATGCAACCAAAGTTACCTCTTTTCCTTTATTGCCTGGAATATTCTTTTGGGCAATAACCAGCATGTTGAGTAAACCAGCTAAGGTGAATTCCTGTTTAGTCATATGGAAATTTGTCACAAAATTCCCAAAAGACTCAGGAAGGGACTGAAGGATCAAATCCGTCTGTAGTTGGAAATCCATCTTGAAGTCAAGATGTTCTAACTGCTCAATCAGCCGAATCATCTTGTGGACATGATCCCCAACATTCTGTCCCTCAGACATCCTCATACGGAATAGCTGTCTAGATATCTCATACCTAGCATTCCTGCTGTGCTCACCATACAACTCTTGTAGGTGAAGGAGGATCTCACTCGCACTCTGCATGTTCTCATGTTGCTTCTGTAACTCATTACTCATGGAAGCAAGCATGTAACACTTAGCTCTCATATCATGCTCCTTCCACTTGTCCAAAGTTTCATGTTCCTCTTGTGTGGCCTCTGGAGGTAAGGGACCAGGAACATTTGAATCTAGAACATAACCTATATGTACAAGGTGCAGGCCAAGTTTCAAATTGCTTAGCCAATCGCATGATTAGGTCCTGTCAACCTGTTGTGATCAAGTATACTTGCAAGGATATTGGATGGTGGTGGTTGTTTTGTACTCATTTTTATCAGAAAATTAACTGCAGAAAATAACCAGATTAATTAGTAAATGTATCATGTAATTAACCAAAATGATTATGGTCTTTTAATCAAATTGGTCCTCCCACTAACTTAGCGAATCCCACACTTCCAGAATAGAAAACGGAAAATCTAGTTGGATGGATTTGTAGTGGGTGATTGAATTCTTATAATTCTATTGATCATCCTCAGGTACATCCTCTATTGGCCACCAAACCATTTACATATTTACAACATCTCATGCTTAACAATTATTCTTAAGAAAATCTCTTAAATTAATTGCATCTCATGCAACTATTTAAAATTTCTTAAAATAATTGCCCCAACGGAGGGCTTATGTTATAATTACTTTAATTATAGCATTTCCAACTTAATCATTTGTTTGGAAGATTTTATAGCCATCCTAATTACTATTAAGGTCTCACTTTGCACATTATCCATTTATCATGCATATATCATATAATTGCATACATTCCCATACATCTCATGCATTCATGGATAAGCAGTAAATATGGTATGATCATGGACTTTCTAAGGGATTCAATTCTGAGCCACCAAGAATTGAATCAGGGCATTACTAGGTGCATTTCGTTCATTCATTTTACAAGAGTTGCTGAAGGAGTACATAATCAACACTTGATCTTGAATTCCTCCCACTTGTCCCACCAATACTCTTGACCTCCTTGAACTTCTTGCAATCCAATATTACAAAGTAATCCTTGGCATACCAAGGCGAATTTACAAGAACTTAAATAAATGAAATTACAACCCAAAAATTATTACAAACTTAATAATACATGCCCAAAATAAATTAATTAATTTACAATCCTAAAGAAACATAAAAGAAATAAATCCAATCACATTGGTCTTTTATAGTCCATGATCATCCATCATGCATATCACTACTTAACAATTAAATAAAACATACATACTTAAATTAAATTGAATATCTCATATTCAACTTAAAAATCCAGATTTGAATATGATTCAAATAAATTTAAAATTTCAGATTTGAATCTCATTCAAACAAATTTAAAAATTCAGATTTGAATCACATTCAAACAACTTCAAAAATTCAGATTTGAATCACATTCAAACATTTTTTAAAAAATCAGATTTGAATCACTTTCAAATATTTTTTTAAAAATCAGATCTGAATTTTATTGAATCAATTTTAAAAAATCAGATTTAAATATGATTCAAACAACTTTAAAAATTCAGATTTCAATCACATTCAAACAACTTTTAAAATTCAGATTTGAATCACATTCAAACAATTTTTAAAATTCTGATTTGAATCATAATTTAATTGTGTGATTAAAAGAACTAATTAAACACTTTAATTAGTCAAAGAATAGGCCTTAGATCATACAACAATTGCATAATTAAAAGCCAAACCTTGAACCACCCATGGAACCATTGTTGCCGCCACCAATGGTGGCTTCACCATGTGTGTCGCCACACCTCTTGATCCAACCAGCAATGAATCTCTTGATCTCATGATCAAACACAAAATTAAATTATATAATCAACAATCTAAATGGCAAATATAGTGGCTCTGATACCAATTCAAGGCACGGAAGCGTGAAAAACACAAGTTTATACCATTGAATTCAAAAATTTTCACCTAGGGTCACATGCATCATGCAAGATTTATTTTTATCTATTTGATTTCAATAATAAACAACATATTAAAACTCTTTTAATATGTTTTTGGATCTATATTTGCCATTTAAGATTTTAAAATTAATCAGATTAATTTTAGAACCCTAGATTATATCAAGAACGATTACACTAACCTCTTGATGTACTGCAGCGTGTCTGCGCCTTTGAGATTCGTCTTCAGGACACCAGATGTTGTCCCTCTAGCTTGTCCACACCAAGAACACCTATGGCAGCCCTTGAACAGCTTCTAAAGCCTTTTCTATTAATTAGAAATTCAAGTTCTGCCTTTTAAGAGATTAGAGATGTAAACAGGACACTAGAAACAATTTCTAGTGTTCTTAATTCAAGAGATTGATGGCTAATCTCTTTGAATTGATGAGAGATGAAGAAGAATAGCTGGAGAGGCTCAAAGTGGCGTGACAAATGAGAGGAGAGGCTGCTGGTTATTTTTTCTTTTTATAACCACACTTAAATAGCTAGGTTAACACATTAAACCCTAGCCACATGTCACCTTTTGATTAGCTCTAGGTTTAAGTGACCCAATACAAAAGTGCCAAGTGTCAAACCTATATTTAATCTTGATTTTAGTCATCTTACATGATTAAAAAACATTTGGCAAGTTTATGTGTAATCCCATGTGTCACCATCTCATGGTGCCACGTGTCACACTGTGAAATGACCAAAATGCCCCTGTGTCTTAATTTTGAGTTCTTAACCCAAAATAATTATTTTCTTCTTCTAATTAATTTATATCAAATATAAATTAATTAATTAATCTCTATTAATTAATTTCTCATCAATTAAATTCATATTTAAACACTTTAAATATAAATTTAATTTATACTACACATCCAATAATCAAGATTTGGTTTCAAGTCACGCTAGGGACTTTGCAATTTAATTGCAAACCAAACCTATTTAATTAATCAATTAAACTCTTTAATTAATTAATTAAAATCATATTTAAATAGGTGATAACTTGTGTATGTGTGTGACTTACTAGGCTCATCACTAATTGGCAATGAGACATGATATCAACTCTTAATATCATCAGAACTCTTTCTTACCATAAATGATTTCTCTAAATCATTTTATGAACCTCATAGACCATGGTTAACACCTAGCATAGCATGCCATGGCCACCCAA
Organism: Hevea brasiliensis; assembly: GCF_030052815.1. Classification (NCBI taxonomy): domain Eukaryota; kingdom Viridiplantae; phylum Streptophyta; class Magnoliopsida; order Malpighiales; family Euphorbiaceae; genus Hevea; species Hevea brasiliensis. Next base: position 35,606,439 of record NC_079497.1, on the reverse strand, counting down.
TTAGTAATAAGGTTTACCTTAAATGAACCTATAATCATATGTTACCATGCACTAGAATCTCTCTATTACAAATTCCCAACTAAATCTTGAGTCATGGTTTATGTCAAACTCCATTTGCTATGAATATTATGTTCTCTTTTAATTCCAGTTCTTGATTAAAAGATTTTTCTCATCAGAAACTCTTTTCTGAATAAATCTATCTGTCCTGGCCAGGAACTTGAAACATCAAGAACAATTAAATGAACATAGGATTTTATCTCTATTTACTTAGAGGAACAGATTCCATCTTGATCAACACCTACCTCCATATAGAACTAGCAGGAGCCAACACATGCCCATATACCCATACGTAGTACAAGTATGAAAGCAGTATCAAACTCAAACTACCTATATACAAGATAACTGTGCTATCTCAGGTCTAAAGATTATATGCACTGATATGATTTATGACAAAACATTGACAAGAGTAAACTCCATGTGCTTGTCATAAGTGTCACTGGTTCGGCCTACTTATCATTTATAAGTGTCTATCATGTTTGTTATATGGCATGAGACTCACCATTCCATCTTATTTATATCTCATATAAATAACTTGGGAACAAACATGAATACAATCTTTCTAGATAAGTCATGTCCTTATTATGAAGTATCCTCGATTGTGAACCTATTTATGATACTTTGTGCTAGAAATATTGTCACTCATTTTCTTAACAACTTAAGAATAATATTTCTAACAAAATATCAATGGGCCTTTTCTATTACACATAAATATATTATGTAAACGGAAAGGTGGAAATGCCTTTTATTAATAAAATTATGTACAAGATACATACTAAATGATATGCTCTAGGGCATACTACTAACAGTTATGGCAGTTTGAGTGTATGTATAGTGGTGTGAAGTGGGACATGTAAATGGGCATGAATTAGTGATTGAATTGTTGTAAATTGAGTTGGACAAATTCTGCACTTGTTGGTGCACATTGAATGTAATTGTAAGCTGCCAAAATGACCTATAATATGTTGTAAATTATGTTTAGGTTGTGGTACAACCAGAATTGGTTTGAATGTTAAGTTTGGTGAGTATTAAAAGTGATGCTTGATGTGTATGCAATAATTGCAATAAGGCAGTTTGAGTTTTAGGCCTATAACTTTAATTTTCTGGCTCCAATTGGTATGAGACCAATCGGATGTGAAACTAGGCACAAAATGTGCCAACTTTCATGAAGGAATCTTGCAAAAATTCTGCTTGCAAGGTAACTTGAAAAATGACCAAATCCGGATTAAGTGCAAATGAGGCTTGGAAATTGACCATTTGGGCAGCAGTTAGTGTTTAGGCCATAACTCACTCAAAATAGGTCCAATTGACCTAAAATTTTATCCATGAATAGTTAAGACCCATATCTACAAGTCTTATGAAGACACCAAAGCCCAGAAATTACCATAAGCAAGTCAAACAGCTTGCACAAATTTGGGTCCAAAAACTGGCCGAACCTAAAATGACCTAAAGTGACCAATTTTAGTGCAATTTGACAAGCAATAGTTAAATGACCATAACTTGGTCTACATAACTCAGAATGACCTGAAATTTTGCCCCGCGTTCCATAAGACATAGATCTACAAGTTTGTGGTTTTGACTGAAACCCGAAAACTGAGGGAACTAGGTCGTCCGGCTAGGTCAAACTAGTATCCCGAAATCCAGCAAATTGCAAGAAAATGCAGTATACACGGAAATGAACTTGGTAACATGTACCAACCCTAAAATACTATCGAATGTGACATATTAATAACATTAAAACCTAATTTACCTAGAATGCACCGAGAATCGATATATTAGGTTGATTAAGCAAATAATAGCATTCAGTGAATTACTTATCAAACATTATCGTTAGAGACAGTTTAATTAAGTACTGAAACACTTCAAATTGTGTTTCTCAGTTAGCAAAGACTCAGGGAAAGGGAAGGAAACACTGAGTCAAGACCAGGAGACAGTTATCAGAGGTTTGTGCACAACTGCTATTTCTTTTGAATTATTTTCAATTGAAGTAAATTATGACTATTTGTATATTATTGTTTTGAATTGTGAAACTGTGAAAAATTGTTTGAATGATATTGATGGATACTTATTGATTTAAAAGCATTGGAAATGATTTGAAACCACAGCTATCATGTATATTGATTGTATTCCTCGCTAGCTTGTCTAGTGGGATGAATTGAATTCCCTCTCTGGCTGAAGTGTTGAGGTGTGTGCCTGTTGAGGACGAATCGAATGAGTACTCATATTTTTCCTAGCTAGCTATGTTATTCCTCATTAGTCATCGACTTTTGGGATGAATTGAACTTTGGAACATGATTAAGCTGTGTGTGATTTATTGATTTTTATTATGAGATTGTGAAATGGAGTTAAATTCTTATTGACCTTCACTGTCTTTTGAATTTAATCATGATTTGATTTATTGAAATTATTGTGATATTGAGAAATGGAGTTTAAATTCTTGTTGACATTTATTGCCTTGAATTTAAATATGGTTTTGAGTATCCACTCTTTATATGAATTATCAATTGTGATTTAAAATTTTATTGGTTAATGTGTGCACCACTGAGACATTGTCTCAGCGATAGCTTTTCATTGTTGTTGCAGGTAGACAGACGGACAGGGCAGCAGACTAGGCTGCTAGTACATCAAGCGAGAGATTATCGGGTATAATGAGTATTCCACATTTTGCATTTTGTACTGTAATGTATGACCACTGTATGTACATATTGTTCTTGGTTTTAAGCAGTTGTAAATTCAAATTGTACATTGAAGTTGTAAAATAATTATGAGTTATTTTGACTTGTAAAAATTGTATTATATTTCTTGTATCTTAGTCTTTGAAAAATCACTGTGGTTTTGAGTTGAGAAATATGTTATGTTGAGAAATATGTTGGAGTTGAGATTTGGAAATATATTGAAGTGCTTTTTACAGGTTTTCTGAAGAACTGTTTTATCCAAAATACAGATGGCACTCTGCCAAAATTTTTACAGAAATTCCAAATAATTCAAATGTGTTAGTTTTATCGCTTCAGTTCAAAAAGTTTTTTTAACACCTGTAAATAGTGCTCACCAATGTAAAAGAAGTAAGAAAAGTTTTTAAAATCCCTTGTAGTGTATTTAATGGGTTATCAGTAGATGGAGTTGGTAATTCATCAGATATACTACGGGATCTAATTACTATTAAGGTCTCACTTAGCACATTATCCATTTAGCATGCATATATCATATAATTGAAGGAACGGAAGCATGAAAAAACACAAGTTTATACCATTGAATTAAAAATTTTTTACCTATGGTCACATGCATCATGCAAGATTTATTTTTATCTATTTGATTTCAATGATAAACAACATATTAAAACTCTTTTAATATGTTATTGGATATGTATTTGCCATTTAAGATTTTAAAATTGATCAGATTAATTTTAGAACCCTAGATTAAATCAAGAACGATTACACTAACCTCTTGATACACTGCAGCGTGTCTGCGCCTTTGAGATTCATCTTTAGGACACCAGATGTTGTCCCTCTAGCTTGTCCACGCCAAGAACACCTATGGCAGCCCTTGAACAGCTTTTAAAGCTTTTTCTATTAATTAGAAATTCAAGTTCTGCCTTTTAAGAGATTAGAGATGTAAATATGACACTAGAAACAATTTCTAGTGTTCTTAATTCAAGAGATTGATGGCTAATCTCCTTGAATTGATGAGAGATGAAGAAGAATAGATAAAAAGCCTCAAAGTGGCGTGACAAAGGAGAGTAGTGGCAGGTGTCAAACCTATATTTAATCTTGATTTTAATCATCTTTCATGATTAAAAAACATTTGGCAAGCTTATGTGTAATCCCATGTGTCACCATCTCATGGTGCCTCGTGTCACACTGTGAAATGACTAAAATGCCCCTATGTCTTAATTTTGAGTTCTTAACCCAAAATAATTATTTTTCTTCTTCTAATTAATTTATATCAAATACAAATTAATTAATTAATCTCTATTAATTAATTTCTCATTAATTAAATTCATATTTAAACACTTTAAATATAAATTTAATTTATACAACACATCCAATAATCTAGATTTGGTTTCAAGTCATGCTAGGGACTTTGCAATTTAATTGCAAACCAAATCTATTTAATTAATCAAATAATCTCTTTAAATAATTAATTAAATCATATTTAAATAGGTGATAACTTGTGTATGTGTGTGACTTACTAGGCTCATCACCAATTGGCAATGAGACATGATATCAACTCTTAATATCATTAGAACTCTTTCTTACCATAAATGATTTCTCTAAATCATTTTATGAACCTCATAGACCATGGTTAACACTTAGCATAGCATGCCATGGCCACTCAATTAGTAATAAGGTTTACCTTAAATGAACCTATAATCATATGTTACCATGCACTAGAATCTCTCTCACATAAAAATCCCAACTCAAGCTGGAGTCATGGTTTATGTCAAACTCCATTTGCTATGAATATTATGTTCTCTTTTAATTCCAGTTCTTGATTAAAAAGATTTTCTCATCAGAAACTCTTTTCTAAATAAATCTATCTGTCCTGGCCAGGAACTTGAAACATCAAGAATAATTAAATGAACATAGGATTTTATCTCTATTTACTTAGAGCAACAGATTCCATCTTGATCAACACCTACCTCCATATATAACTAGTAGGAGCCAACAGATGCCCATATACCCATACACAGTACAAGTATGAAAGCAATATCAAACTCAAACTACCTATATACAAGATAACTATGCTATCTCAGGTCTAAAGATTATATGCACTGATATGATTTATGACAAAACATTAACAACAGTAAACTCCATGTGCTTGTCATAAGTGTCACTGGTTCGGCCTACTTATCATTTATAAGTGCCTATCATGTTTGTTATATGGCATGAGACTCACCATTCCATCTTATTTATATCTCATATAAATAACTTGGGAACAAACATGAATACAATCTTTTTGGATAAGTCATGTCTTTATTATGAAGTATCCTCGTTTGCGTACCTATTTATGATGCTTTGTGCTCGAAATATTGTCACTCATATTCTTAACAACTTAAGAATAATATTTCTAACAAAATATCAATGGACCTTTTCTATTACACATAAATATATTATGTAAACAGAAAAGTGGAAATGCCTTTTATTAATAAAAATATTTACAAGATACATACTAAATGATATGCTCTAGGGCATACTACTAACAAAAATTGCATACATTCCCATGCATCTCATGCATTCATGGATAAGCAGTAAATATGGTATGATCATGGACTTTCTAAGGGATTCAATTCTGAGCCACCAAGAATTGAATCAGGGCATTCCTAGGTGCATTTCATTCATTCATTCATTTTACAATAGTTGCTGAAGGAGTACATAATCAATATTTGATCTTGAATTCCTCCCACTGGTCCCACCAATGCCCTTGACCTCCTTGAACTTATTGCAATCCAATATTACATGGTAATCCTTGGCATACCAAGGCGAATTTACAAGAACTAAAATAAATGAAATTACAATGCAAAAATTATTACAAACTTAATAATACATGCTCAAAATAAATTAAAATAAATTAACTAATTTACAATCCCAAAGAAACATAAAAAGAAATAAATCCAATCACATTGGTCTTTTATAGTCCATGATCATCCATCATGCATATCACTATTTAACAATTAAATAAAACATACATACTTAAATTAAATTCAATATCTCATATTCAACTTAAAAAACCAGATTTGAATATGATTCAAATAAATTTAAAAATTCAGATTTGAATCTCATTCAAACAAATTTAAAAATTCCGATTTGAATCACATTCAAACAACTTTAAAAATTCATATTTGAATCACATTCAAACATTTTTTAAAAAATCAGATCTGAATTTTATTCAATCAATTTTAAAAAATCAGATTTAAATATGATTCAAACAACTTTAAAAATTCAGATTTGATCACATTCAAACGACTTTTAAAATTCAGATTTGAATCACATTCAAACAATTTTTAAAATTCTGATTTGAATCATAATTTAATTGTGTGATTAAAATTCTAATTAAACAATTTAACTAGACATAGGATGAGCTTTTAGATCATACAACAATTGTAAATTAAAAAGCAAACCTTGCACCACCTTGAAGAACCTTTGTCGCCGCTACCAATGGTGGTTTCACCATGTGTGCCGCCACACATCCATTGCAACCAGCAATGGATTAATCATCTCATGATCAAATCACACAATTAAATCATAAAATCAAAAATCTAAATGGCAATTATAGTGGCTCTGATACCAATTGAAGGAACGGAAGCGTGAAAAACACAAGTTTATACCTTTGAATTCAAAAATTTTCACCTAGGGTCACATGCATCATGCAAGATTTATTTTTATCTATTTGATTTCAATGATAAACAACATATTAAAACTTTTTTAATATGTTTTTTGGATCTGTATTTGCCATTTAAGATTTTAAATTTAATCAGATTAATTTTAGAACCTAGATTAAATAAAGAACGATTACACTACCCTCTTGATGTACTGCAGCGTGTCTGCGCCTTTGAGATTCGTCTTCAGGACACCAAATGTTGTCCCTCTAGCTTGTCCACACCAAGAACACCTATGGCAGCCCTTGAACAGCTTCTAAAGCTTTTTCTATTAATTAGAAATTGAAGTTCTGCCTTTTAAGAGATTAGAGATGTAAATAGGGCACTAGAAACAATTTCTAGTGTTCTTAATTCAAGAGATTGATGGCTAATCTCTTTGAATTGATGAGAGATGAAGAAGAATATATGAAAAGCCTCAAAGTGGCATGACAAAGGAGAGGAGTGGCTGCTGGTTATTTTTTCTTTTCATAACCACACTTAAATAGCTAGGTTAACACATTAAACCCTTGCCACATGTCACCCTTTGATTAGCTCTAGGTTTAAGTGACCAAATCACATTATGCCAAGTGTCAAACCTATATTTAATCTTGATTTTAATCATCTTAAATGATTAAAAAACATTTGGCAAGTTTATGTGTAATCCCATGTGTCACCATCTCATGGTGCCACGTGTCACACTATGAAATGACCAAAATGCCCCTGTGTCTTAATTTTGAGTTCTTAACCCAAAATAATTATTTTTCTTCTTCTAATTAATTTACATCAAATATAAATTAATTAATTAATCTCTATTAATTAATTTCTCATTAATTAAATTCATATTTAAACACTTTAAATATAAATTTAATTTATACTACACATCCAATAATCTAGATTTGGTTTCAAGTCATGCTAGGGACTTTGCAATTTAATTGCAAACCAAACCTATTTAATTAATCAATTAAACTCTTTAATTAATTAATTAAATCATATTTAAATAGGTGATAACTTGTGTGTGTGTGTGACTTACTAGGCTCATCACTAATTGGCAACGAGACATGATATCAACTCTTAATATCATCAGAACTCTTTCTTACCATAAATGATTTCTCTAAATCATTTTATGAACCTCATAGACCATGGTTAACACCTAGCATAGCATGCCATGGCCACCCAATTAGTAATAAGGTTTACCTTAAATGAACCTATAATCATATGTTACCATGCACTAGAATCTCTCTGTTACAAAATCCCAACTCAAGCTGGAGTCATGGTTTATGTCAAACTCCATTTGCTATGAATATTATGTCCTCTTTTAATTCCAGTTCTTGATTAAAAAGATTTTCTCATCAGAAACTCTTTTCTGAATAAATCTATCTGTCATGGCCAGGAACTTGAAACATCAAGAATAATTAAATGAACATAGGATTTTATCTCTATTTACTTAGAGGAACAGATTCCATCTTGATCAACACCTACCTCCATATATAACTAGTAGGATCCAACACATGCCCATATACCCATACATAGTACAAGTATGAAAGCAGTATCAAACTCAAACTACCTATATACAAGATAATCGCAGTTATCTCAGTCTAAAGATTATATGCATCGATATGATTTATGACAAAACATTGACAAGAGTAAACTCCATGTGCTTGTCATAAGTGTCACAGTTCGCCTACTTATCATTTATAAGTGCCTATCATGTTTGTTATATGGCATGAGACTCACCATTCCATCTTATTTATATCTCATATAAATAACTTGGGAACAAACATGAATACAATCTTTTTGGATAAGTCATGTCCTTATTATGAAGTATCCTCGATTGTGAACCTATTTATGATACTTTGTGCTAGAAATATTGTCACTCATATTCTTAACAACTTAAGAATAATATTTCTAACAAAATATCGATGGACCTTTTCTATTACACATAAATATATTATGTAAACGGAAAAGTGGAAATGCCATTTATTAATAAAAATATGTACATGATACATACTAAATGATATGCTCTAGGGCATACTACTAACATATTGTCCATGATCATCCATCATACACATCACTATTTAATAATTAAATATAATACACATACTTAAATTAAATTAAATATCTCATATTCAACTTAAAAATCCATATTTGAATATGATTCAAACAAATTTAAAAATTCAAGTTTGAATTATATTCAAACAAATTTAAAAATTCACATTTGAATCAAAATTTAATTGTGCAACTAAAACTCCTAATTAAACACTTTAATTATGTTAGTAGTATGCCCTAGAGCATATCATTTAGTATGTGTCTTGTACATATTTTTATTAATAAAAGACATTTCCACTTTTCAGCTTACATAATATATTTATGTGTAATAGAAAAGGTCCATCGATATTTTGTTACAAATATTATTCTTAAGTTATTACGAATATGAGTGACAATATTTCTAGCACAAAGTATCATAAATAGGTTCACAATCGAGGATACTTCATAATAAGGACATGACTTATCCAGAAAGATTGTATTCATGTTTTTTCCCAAGTTATTTTTTTGAAATGTAAATAAGATGGAATGGTGAGTCTCATGCCATATAACAAACATGAGAGGCACTTATTAATGATAAGTAGGCCGAACCAGTGACACTTATGACAAGCACATGGAGTTTACTCTTGTCAATGTTTTGTCATAAATCATATCAGTGCACATAATCTGTAGACATGAGATAGCACAGTTATCTTGTATATAGGTAGTTTGAGTTTGATACTGCTTTCATACTTGTACTGTGTATGGGTATATGGGCATGTGTTGGCTCCTACTAGTTATATATGGAGGTAGGTGTTGATCAAGATGGAATCTGTTCCTCTAAGTAAATAGAGATAAAATCCTATGTTCATTTAATTGTTCTTGATGTTTCAAGTTCCTAGCTAGGACAGATAGATTTATTCAGAAAAGAGTTTCCAATGAGAAAATCTTTTTAATCAAGAACTGGAATTAAAAGAGAACATAATATTCATAGCAAATGGGGTTTGACATAATCCATGACTCCAGCTTGAGTTGGGATTTTGTAACAGAGAGATTCTAGTGCATGGTAACATATGATTATAGGTTCATTTGAGGTAAACCTTATTACTAATTGGGTGTCCATGGGATGCTATGCTAGGTGTTAACCATGGTCTATGAGTTGCATAAAATGATTTAGAGAAATCATTTATGGTAAGAAAGAGTTCTGATGATATTAAGAGTTGATATCATGTCTCATTGCCAATTAGTGATGAGCCTAGTAAGTCACACACACACACAAGTTATCACCTATTTAAATATGATTTAATTAATTAATTAAAGAGTTTAATTGATTAATTAAATAGGTTTGGTTTGCAATTAAATTGCAAAGTCCCTAGCATGACTTGAAACCAAATCTAGATTATTGGATGTGTAGTATAAATTAAATTTATATTTAAAGTGTTTAAATATGAATTTAATTAATGAGAAATTAATTAATAGAGATTAATTAATTAATTTATATTTGATGTAAATTAATTAGAAGAAGAAAAATAATTATTTTGGGTTAAGAACTCAAAATTAAGACACAGGGGCATTTTGGTCATTTCATAGTGTGACACGTGGCACCATGAGATGGTGACACATGGGATTACACATAAACTTGCCAAATGTTTTTTAATCATTTAAGATGATTAAAATCAAGATTAAATATAGGTTTGACACTTGGCATAATGTGATTTGGTCACTTAAACCTAGAGCTAATCAAAGGGTGACATGTGGCAAGGGTTTAATGTGTTAACCTAGCTATATAAGTGTTGTTATGAAAAAGAAAAATACAACCAGCAGCCGCTCCTCCTTTTTCATGCCATTTTTTAGGTTCTCCATCTATTCTTCTTCATCTCTCATTAATTCAAAGAGATTAGCCATCAATCAGTTGAATTAAGAACACTATAAATTGTTTATAGTGTCCTGTTTACATCTCAAACCTCTTAAAAGGCAGAACTTGAATTTCTAATTAATAGAAAAAGCTTTAGAAGCTATTCAAGGGTTGCCATAGGTGTTCTTGGTATGGACAAGCTAGAGAGACAACATCTGGTGTCCTGAAGATGAATCTTAAGGGCACAGACACGCTGCAGTGCATCAAGAGGTTAGTGTAATCATTCTTGATTTAATCTAGGGTTCTAAAATTAATCTGATTAATTTAAAAATCTTAATTGGAAAATACATATCCAAAAATATATTAAAAGAGTTTTAATATGTTTTTTATCATTGAAATCAAATAGATAAAAATAAATCTTGCATGATGTATGTGACCCTAGGTGAAAATTTTTGAATTCAATGGTATAAACTTGTGTTTTTCACGCTTCCGTTCCTTCAAATGGTATCAGAGCCACTATATTTGCCATTTAGATTGTTGATTATATGATTTAATTGTGTGTTATGATCATGAGATGATTTATCCATTGCTGGTTGCAATGGAGGTTTGGCGGCATGCTTGAAAAACACCCTCAATGGTGCGCATGGTTTGGCTTCCATGGGAGGTTCAAGGTTTGGCTTTTAATTCTGCAATTGTTGTATGATCTAAGGCCTATTCTTTGACTAATTAAAGTGTTTAATTAGTAGTTTTAATCACACAATTAAATTATGATTCAAATCAGAATTTTAAAAATTATTTGAATGTAATTCAAATCTGAATTTTAAAAGTTGTTTGAATGTGATTCAAATATGAATTTTTAAAGTTGTTTGAATCATATTTAAATCTGATTTTTTAAAGTTGACTGAATAATATTCAGATCTGATTTTTTTTAAAAATGTTTGAATGTGATTCAAATTTGATTTTTTAAAAAATGTTTGAATGTGATTCAAATTTGATTTTTTAAAAAAGTTTGAATGTGATTCAAACCTGAATTTTTAAATTTGTTTGAATGAGATTCAAATCTGAATTTTTAAATTTATTTGAATCATATTCAAATCTGAATTTTTAAGTTGAATATGAGATATTCAATTTAATTTAAGTATGTATATTTTATTTAATTGTTAAATAGTGACATGCATGATGGATGATCATGGACTATAAAAAACCAATGTGATTGGATTTATTTCTTTTATGTTTCTTTGGGATTGTAAATTAATTAATTCATTGTAATTTATTTTGGGCACGTATTATTAAGTTTGTAATAATTTTTGGGTTGTAATTTCATTTATTTAAGTTCTTGTAAATTCGCCTTCGTATGCCAAGGATTACTATGTAATATTGGATTGTAAGAAGTTCAAGGAGGTCAAGAGCATTGGTGAGACCAGTAGGAGGAATTCAAGATCAAGTGTTGATTATGTACTCCTTCAGCAACGCTTGTAAAATGAATGAATGAAATGCACCTAGGAATGCCCTGATTCAATTCTTGGTGGCTCAGAATTGAATCCCTTAGAAAGTCCATGATCATACCATATTTACTGCTTATCCATGAATGCATGAGATATATGGGAATGTATGCAATTATATGATATATGCATGCTAAATGGATAATGTGCAAAGTGAGACCTAAATAGTAATTAGGATGACCATAAAATCTTCCAAACAAATGATTAAGTTGGAAATGCTATAATTAAAGTAATTATAACGTAGGCCCTCCATTGGGGCAATTATTTTAACAAATTTTAAATAGTTGCGTGAGATACAATTAATTTAAGAGATTTTCTTAAGAATAATTATTAAGCATGAGATGTTGTAAATATGTAAATAGTTTGGTGGCCAATATTGGATATATCTGAGGACATTAAAATTATTTGCATAATTACTAGCTCAATGGGATCAACTTAACTAATGCAAGATAAGTCAATAATGGATGTACCTGAGATTTTGAGCATTAGGGGCTAGGTAAAGGATTGAACCTCACATGAGATGTGATGGGCAAGGAGTTGCTCACTTATAGTCTATTGTAATTCCAATAATGGATGTACCTGAGGATAATCAATAGAATTATAAGAATTCAATCACCCACTAGAAATCCATCCAACTAGGATTTCCGTTTTCTACTTTGGAAGTGTAGGATTCGCTAAGTTTGTGGGAGGACCAATTTGATTAAAAGACCATAATCATTTTGGTTAATTATATGATACATTTACTAATTAATTTGGTTATTTTCTGCAGTTAATTTTCTGATAAAAATGAGCACAGAACAACCACCACCATCCAATATCCTTGCAAGCATACTTGATCGCAATAGGTTGACAGGACCTAATCTGTATGATTGGCTAAGAAATTTGAAACTTGTCCTGAACCTTGAATATATAGGATATGTTCTAGATTCAAATGTTCCTGGTCCCTTACCTCCAGAGGCCACATAAGAGGAACATGAAACTTTGGACAAGTGGAAGGAGCATGATATGAGAGCTAAGTGTTACATGCTTGCATCCATGAGTAATGAGTTCCAGAATCAGCATCAAAACGTGCAGAGTGCAAGTGAGATTCTCCTTCACCTACAAGAGTTATATGGTGAGCACAGTAGGAATGCTAGGTATGAGATATCTAAGCAGCTATTCCGCATGAGAATGTCTGAGGGACAGAATTTTGGGGATCGTGTCCACAAGATGATTCGGCTGATTGAGCAGTTGGAACATCTTGACTTCAACATAGATTTCCAAATACAGACGGCTTTGATCCTTCAGTCCCTTCCTGAGTCTTTTGGGAATTTTGTGACCAATTTTCATATGACTAAACAGGAATACACCTTAGCTGGTTTACTCAACATGCTGGTTATTGCCCAAAAGAATATGCCGGGCAATAAAGGAAAAGAGGTAGCCTTGATTGCTTCTTCTGCTGGAAAGTCCAACAAGAAAAACGGCAATAAGAAAAAGAAATCTCAGATTCGTGGTCCTTCTAAGAAAATAGCTAAACAGAAAAGGAAAACCAAAGCTGACAAAGGCAAAGGAAAGTGTTTCCACCGCCTACAGGAAAGTGTTTCCATTGCCAATAGGAAAGTGTTTCCATTGCCAGTAAGAAAGTGTTTCCACTGGCCAGAGTATAGCAATCTAAATGAATGCAATGCCATGATGAAAACCAACTCAAGTTCAAAATATATTTGGCACTTAAGGTTATGTCATGTTGTAGAAGATAGGATTACAAAATTGGAGAAAATGGGATTCTATCCTCATTGGGCTCTGAGCCTACTCCAACTTGTGAATCTTGCCTTCAGTGCAAAATGACTAGATCACCCTTTGTTGAACAAGGGCTAAGGGCTGAAAATATTTTGGAGCTAATACATAGTGATGTATGTGGTCCATTTAAGGAAATGACTAAAGGTAGTTTTCATTATTTTATTACCTTTACTAATGATAAATTAAGGTCTGGGTATTTGTATTTGATGAAATACAAATATCAATCCTTTGAAAAGTTCAAAGAATTTAAATCTGAAGTAGAAAATCAAACAGGAAACAGTATTAAAAGCTCTTCGATCAGATCGTGGAGGTGAATATTTGAGTACTGAATTTGATGAATACTTGAGAGTGAAGGAACGGAAGCGTGAAAAACACAAGATTATACCATTGAATTCAAAAATTTTCACCTAGGGTCACATGCACCATGCAAGATTTATTTTTATCTATTTGATTTCAATAATAAACAACATATTAAAACTCTTTTAATATGTTTTTGGATCTGTATTTGCCATTTAAGATTTTAAAATTAATCAGATTAATTTTAGAACCCTAGATTAAATCAAGAACGATTACACTAACCTCTTGATGTGCTGCAGCGTGTCTGCGCCTTTGAGATTCGTCTTCAGGACACCAGATGTTGTCCCTCTAGCTTGTCCACACCAAGAACACCTATGGCAGCCCTTGAACAGCTTCTAAAGCCTTTTCTATTAATTAGAAATTCAAGTTCTGCCTTTTAAGAGATTAGAGATGCAAACAGGACACTAGAAACAATTTCTAGTGTTCTTAATTCAAGAGATTGATGGCTAATCTCTTTGAATTGATGAGAGATGAAGAGAAATAGCTGGAGAGGCTCAAAGTGGCGTGACATATGAGAGGAGAGGCTGCTGGTTATGTTTTCTTTTCATAACCCCACTTAAATAGCTAGGTTAACACATTAAACCCTAGCCACATGTCACCTTTTGATTAGCTCTAGGTTTAAGTGACCCAATCACATTGTGCCAAGTGTCAAACCTATATTTAATCTTGATTCTAATCATCTTACATGATTAAAAATATTTGGCAAGCTTATGTGTTATGCCATGTGTCACCATCTCATGGTGCCACGTGTCACACTGCAAAATGACCAAAATGCCCCTGTGTCTTAATTTTGAGTTCTTAACCCAAAATAATTATTTTCTTCTTCTAATTAATTTATATCAAATATAAATTAATTAATTAATCTCTATTAATTAATTTCTCATCAATTAAATTCATATTTAAACACTTTAAATATAAATTTAATTTATACTACATCCAATAATCTAGATTTGGTTTCAAGTCATGCTAGGGACTTTGCAATTTAATTGCAAACCAAATCTATTTAATTAATCAATTAAACTCTTTAATTAATTAATTAAATCATATTTAAATAGGTGATAACTTGTGTATGTGTGTGACTTACTAGGCTCATCACTAATTGGCAATGAGACATGATATCAACTCTTAATATCATCAGAACTCTTTCTTACCATAAATGATTTCTCTAAATCATTTTATGAACCTCATAGACCATGGTTAACACCTAGCATAGCATGCCATGGCCACCCAATTAGTAATAAGATTTACCTTAAATGAACCTATAATCATATGTTACCATGCACTAGAATCTCTGTTACAAAATCCCAACTCAAGCCGAGTCATGGTTTATGTCAAACTCGATTTTATATGAATATTATTTTCTGTTTTTATTCCAGTTCTTGATTAAAAGATTTTTCACATCAGAAACTCTTTTCTGAATAAATCTATCTGTCCTGGCCAGGAACTTGAAACATCAAGAACAATTAAATGAACATAGGATTTTATCTCTATTTACTTAGAGGAACAGATTCCATCTTGATCAACACCTACCTCCATATATAACTAGCAGGAGCCAACACATGCCCATATACCCATACATAGAACAAGTATGAAAAAATTATCAAAATCAAACTAACTATATACAAGATAATCTGTGCTATCTCAGTCTAAAGATTATATGCACTGATATGATTTATGACAAAACATTGACAAGAGTAAACTCCATGTGCTTGTCATAAGCGTCACTGGTTCGGCCTACTTATCATTTATAAGTGCCTATCATGTTTGTTATATGGCATGAGACTCACCATTCCATCTTATTTATATCTCATATAAATAACTTGGGAACAAACATGAATACAATCTTTCTGGATAAGTCATGTCCTTATTATGAAGTATCCTCGATTGTGAACCTATTTATGATACTTTGTGCTAGAAATATTGTCACTCATATTCTTAACAACTTAAGAATAATATTTCTAACAAAATATCAATGGACCTTTTCTATTACACATAAATATATTATGTAAACGGAAAAGTGGAAATGCCTTTTATTATTTAAAATATGTACAAGATACATACTAAATGATATGCTCTAGGGCATACTACTAACAATCTCCCACTAGCACTAGAGCCATTCATTACAATATCTTAGACCTATCTTTTCAAGATGTCGGTCTAACTGAGTCTGTGACATAGGCTTAGTGAATGGATCAGCTGGATTTTCAGCTGATGCTATTTTCTGCATGGCTACATCGCCTCGCCCAACTATTTCTCTGATAATGTGGTAGTGCCTTTCTATGTGTTTGGATTTTGGGTGAGACCTTAGTTCCTTAGCCTGTATGACTGCTCCATTATTGTCACAGTGTAGTGGAACTGCTGACTCAATGGAAGGAACTACTGTAAGTTCTGTCACGAACTTCTTTATCCAAACAGCTTCCTTTGCAGCATCTGATGCAGCAATATACTCGACCTCGATGAGTGGAATCTGCAGTCGTGCTCTATTTGGAACTCTTCCAACTGACTGCATCTCCATTACAAATGAACACATATCCAGAGGTAGACTTTCTATCATCGATATCTGATTGGAAATCAGAATCAGTATAACCATCCAATTGCAAGTCTCCACCTCCATAAATCAAGAATAAATCCTTAGTTCTTCTTAAGTACTTAAGAATATTCTTGACAGCTATCCAGTGTTCCAAACCTGGATTGGATTGATACCTGCTAGTCAAACTAACAGCATATGCGATATCCGGCCTAGTACACAACATTGCATACATTAAACTTCCAATAGCCGAAGCATATGGAATCCTGGCCATCTTATCTCTTTCTTCAGGTGTCTTTGGAGACATCTCTTTAGAAAGGTGGATACCATGTCTCACTGGTAACAATCCTCTCTTGGAATCAAGCATGTTAAACCTCTTTAACACCTTTTCCAAGTATAGACTTTGGGATAAACCAATTATTCTTTTCGCTCTATCTCTATAGATGCGAATCCCAAGAATATAGGTTGCCTCCCCTAAGTCTTTCATGGAGAATGTATTTGACAACCATACCTTTATAGTCGTCAACATACCTTTATCATTAACCATCAACATTATGTCATCCACATATAAGACAAGGAAAGTGATAGCACTGTCACTAACCTTCTTATATACACATGGCTCATCCTCATTTTTGATAAAACCAAAAGATTTAATGGCTTCATCAAAACGGATGTTCCAACTCCTCGAAGCTTGTTTCAACCCATAAATGGATCGCTTTAGCTTGCATACCTTGGAACCATCTTGGGATTCAAATCCCTTAGGTTGTTCCATGAAAATGTTTTCTTCAATGTATCCATTGAGAAATGCTATTTTGACATCCATCTGCCTTATCTCATATTAATTGTATGCAGCTTTTGATAATTAAATCGTAATTTATTTAAGGATTGCAACAGTAGAAAGTCTCCTCATAGTCTATTCCTTGCCTTTGGCGAAACCCTTTCGCTACTAGCCTTGCCTTATAGGTCTCTACCTTTCCATCAAAACCAATTTTCTTCTTGAAAACCCATTTGTTCCCTATAGGTACAATACCTTCAGGTGGGTCAACAAGATCCCAAACTTGATTCTTATACATGGAATCAATCTCGGATTTCATAGCATCAATCCATTTTGAAGAGTCTATATCTGATATAGCTTCTTCATAGGTAAGTGGATCATCTCCATGATCTACTTCTTCATGAGTAGACAACTCTTGTTCTTCTTCATTAAGAAAACAATATCTCACCGGTGGGTGAGATAACACAGTTGTTCTACGAGGAACAGTGTAGATGTTTCATCAATGGGTATAGGTTGACTAGATGGATCTATATCCATCCGATGCATTGGTTGGTCGAATTCTCCAATTCTAACTCTATTTGCCTTCCTTTGCCTCCTTCTTTAACAAACATTTGTTCAAGAAATATGGCATCTGTACGTCTCACAACCTTTTGTGAAGTAGGCAAATAAAAATAATATCCAAAACTATCTTTTGGATATCCAACAAATCGACCTTTTTCTGATCTGGTCTCCAATTTATCAGTGTTCAGTTTTTTTTTTTTTTTTTTGATATAAGCTGGACAACCCCAAATCTTAACATGCTTAAGACTTGGTTTTCTTCCATGCCATATCTCATAAGGTGTGGAAGAAAATGATTTTGATGGAATCCTATTCAGAATATACAAAGTCGATTCTAATGCAAATCCCCAAAAGGAGATTGGCATATCAAGATAGCTCATCATACTACGTACCATATCCAATAGGGTACGATTTCTCCTTCAGATACACCATTCGGTTGTGGCGTTCTGGAGGAGTCGGTGAGAAACAATGCCATGCTCTCTCAAGTATTCATCAAATTCGATTACTCAAATATTCACCTCCACGATCGATCGAAGAGCTTTAATATTTTTCTGTTTGATTTTCTACTTGATTTAAATTCTTTGAACTTTTCAAAGGATTCATGTTTGTATTTCATCAAATACAAATACCCAAACCTTGATTTATCATCGATAAAGGTAATAAAATAATGAAAGCCCCTCTAGCCATTTCTTTAAACGGACCACATACATCACTATGTATTAGTTCCAAAATATTTTCACTCTTAGCCCTTGTCCAACAAAGGGTGATCTAGTCATTTTGCCTTGAAGGCAAGATTCACAAGTTGGAGTAGGCTCGAGCCCAATGAGGATAGAATCCCCATTTTCTCCAATTTTGCAATCCTATCTTACGCAACATGACATAACCTTAAGTGCCAAATATATTTTGAACTTGAGTTGGTTTTCACCATGGCATTGTATTCTTTTAGATCACTTGCATTCATTTTGTGTTTGTCATTATTATCCAAATAATAAAGACCATCATTCATATAACTTGAACCAACATATTTATTTCCAAAATAAATATTGCAAACATCATCTGTGAATTGAAATTCATAGCCATTTCTAGTCAAACTAGATATAGAAATGATGTTCTTAAAAGCATCAGTACATATAAAATATTATCCAAACACAAAACATGTCCAAACATGTAAAAGATTTAGATCCTATGGCTAAAGCTTCAACGGTTGAGCCATTGCCAATCCGGACTCTAATATCTTGAGAATGCAAGTCGCTCTTGTTTGCTAGTTCCTGCATATCATTAGAAATGTGAGAACCGGCACTGATATCTAAAACCCAAGTAGATGAACTATAAGTATCATCGAATCTAAATAACAAGATATGGACATACCTTAGAAGGTGTATCCTTCTTGTCCTTGAGAGAAACAAGATACTGCAGGCGGTTCCTTTTCCGGTGCCCATCCTTTTGGCGGTGAAACACTTTCCTTTGCCTTCATCGACTTTAGTCTTCCTTTTACATTTAGCTATTTTCTTGGAAGGACCAGAATCGAGGTTTCTTTTTCTTATTGCCTTTCTTCTTGTTGGACTTTCCAGTGAAGAAGATGCAACAAAGCTACCTCTTTTCCTTTATTGCCGGCATATTCTTTTGGGCAATAACCAGCATGTTGAGTAATTCAGCTAAGGTGCATTCTGTTTAGTCATATGGAAATTTGTCACAAAATTCCCAAAAGACTCGTGGAAGGGATGAAGGATCAAATCCGTTTGTAGTTGGAAATCCATGTTGAAGTCAAGATGTTCCAAGCTGCTCAATCACCGAATCATCTTGTGGACATGATCCCCAACATTACATCCCTCGGACATCCTCATACGGAATAAGCTGTTTAGATATCTCATACCTAGCATTCTGCTTTGTGCTCACCATACAACTCTTGTAGGTGAAGGAGGATCTCACTAGCACTCTGCATGTTCTCATGTTGCTTCTGTAACTCATTACTCATGGAAGCAAGCATGTAACACTTAGCTCTCATATCATGCTCCTTCCACTTGTCCAAAGTATCATGTTCCTCTTGTGTGGCCTCTGGAGGTAAGGGACCAGGAACATTTGAAAATAGAACATATCCTATATGTTCAAGGTTCAGGACAAGTTTAAAAATTACTTAGCCAATCAGACAGTTAGGTCTGTCAACTGTTGTGATCAAGGATGCATGAAAGGATATTGGCTGGTGGTGGTGGTTTTTTGCTCATTTTTATCAGAAAATTAACTGCAGAAAATAACCAGATTAATTAGTAAATGTATCATGTAATTAACCAAAATGATTATGGTCTTTTAATCAAATTGGTCCTCCCACTAACTTAGCGAATCCTACACTTCCAAAGTAGAAAACGGAAATCCTAGTTGGATGGATTTCTAGTGGGTGATTGAATTCTTATAATTGTATTGATCATCCTCAGGTACATCCATTATTGGAATTACAATAAACTATAAGTGAGCAACTCCTTGCCCATCACATCTCATGTGAGGTTCAATCCTTTACCTATCCCCTAATGCTCAAAATCTCAGGTACATCCATTATTGACTTATCTTGCATTAGTTAAGTTGATCCCATTGAGCCAGTAATTATGCAAATAATTTTAATGTCCTCAGGTACATCCAATATTGGCCACCAAAACATTTACATATTTACAACATCTCATGCTTAACAATTATTCTTAAGAAAATCTCTTAAATTAATTGCATCTCATGCAACTATTTAAAATTTCTTAAAATAATTGCCCCAATGGAGGGCTTATGTTATAATTACTTTAATTATAGCATTTCCAACTTAATCATTTGTTTGGAAGATTTTATGGTCATTCTATTTACTATTAAGGTCTCACTTTGCACATTATCCATTTAGCATGCATATATCATATAATTGCATACATTCCCATACATCTCATGCATTCATGGATAAGCAGTAAATATGGTATGATCATGGACTTTCTAAGGGATTCAATTCTGAGCCACCAAGAATTGAATCAGGGCATTCCTAGGTGCATTTCATTCATTCATTTTACAAGAGTTGCTGAAGGAGTACATAATCAACACTTGATATTGAATTCCTCCCACTGGTCCCACCAATGCTCTTGACCTCCTTGAACTTCTTGCAATCTAATATTACATAGTAATCCTTGGCATACCAAGGCGAATTTACAAGAACTTAAATAAATGAAATTACAACCCAAAAATATAACAAACTTAATAATACATGCCCAAAATAAATTAAAATAAATTAATTAATTTACAATCCCAAAGAAACATAAAAGAAATAAATCCAATCACATTGGTCTTTTATAGTCCATGATCATCCATCATGCATATCACTATTTAACAATTAAATAAAACATACATTCTTAAATTAAATTGAATATCTCATATTCAACTTAAAATTCAGATTTGAATCTCATTCAAATAAATTTAAAAATTCAGATTTGAATCTCATTCAAACAAATTTAAAAATTCAGATTTGAATCACATTCAAACAACTTCAAAAATTCAGATTTGAATCACATTCAAACATTTTTTAAAAAATCAGATTTGAATCACATTCAAATATTTTTTAAAAAATCAGATCAGAATTTTATTGAATCAATTTTAAAAAATCAGATTTAAATATGATTCAAACAACTTTAAAAATTCAGATTTGAATCTCATTCAAACAACTTTTAAAATTCAGATTTGAATCACATTCAAACATTTTTTAAAATTCTGATTTGAATCATAATTTAATTGTGTGATTAAAACGACTAATTAAACACTTTAATTAGTCAAAGAATAGGCCTTAGATCATACAACAATTGCAGAATTAAAAGCCAAACCTTGAACCACCCATGGAACCATTGTTGCCGCCACCAATGGTGGCTTCTCATTGTGTGACGCCACATCTCATGATCCAACCAGCAATGAATCTCTTGATCTCATGATCAAACACACAATTAAATTATATAATCAACAATCTAAATGGCAAATATAGTGGCTCTGATACCAATTGAAGGAACGGAAGCGTGAAAAACACAAGATTATACCATTGAATTCAAAAATTTTCACCTAGGGTCACATGCACCATGCAAGATTTATTTTTATCTATTTGATTTCAATAATAAACAACATATTAAAACTCTTTTAATATGTTTTTGGATCTGTATTTGCCATTTAAGATTTTAAAATTAATCAGATTAATTTTAGAACCCTAGATTAAATCAAGAACGATTACACTAACCTCTTGATTTGATGCAGCGTGTCTGCGCCTTTGAGATTCGTCTTCAGGACACGGATGTTGTCCCTCTAGCTTGTCCACACCAAGAACACCTAGGGCAGCCCTTGAACAGCTTCTAAAGCCTTTTCTATTAATTAGAAATTCAAGTTCTGCCTTTTAAGAGATTAGAGATGCAAACAGGACACTAGAAACAATTTCTAGTGTTCTTAATTCAAGAGATTGATGGCTAATCTCTTTGAATTGATGAGAGATGAAGAGAAATAGCTGGAGAGGCTCAAAGTGGCGTGACATATGAGAGGAGAGGCTGCTGGTTATGTTTTCTTTTCATAACCCCACTTAAATAGCTAGGTTAACACATTAAACCCTAGCCACATGTCACCTTTTGATTAGCTCTAGGTTTAAGTGACCCAATCACATTGTGCCAAGTGTCAAACCTATATTTAATCTTGATTCTAATCATCTTACATGATTAAAAATATTTGGCAAGCTTATGTGTTATGCCATGTGTCACCATCTCATGGTGCCACGTGTCACACTGCAAAATGACCAAAATGCCCCTGTGTCTTAATTTTGAGTTCTTAACCCAAAATAATTATTTTCTTCTTCTAATTAATTTATATCAAATATAAATTAATTAATTAATCTCTATTAATTAATTTCTCATCAATTAAATTCATATTTAAATACTTTAAATATAAATTTAATTTATACTACACATCCAATAATCTAGATTTGGTTTCAAGTCATGCTAGGGACTTTGCAATTTAATTGCAAACCAAATCTATTTAATTAATCAATTAAACTCTTTAATTAATTAATTAAATCATATTTAAATAGGTGATAACTTGTGTATGTGTGTGACTTACTAGGCTCATCACTAATTGGCAATGAGACATGATATCAACTCTTAATATCATCCGAACTCATTCTTACCATAAATGAGTTCTCTAAATCATTTTATGAACCTCATAGACCATGGTTAACACCTAGCATAGCATGCCATGGCCACCCAATTAGTAATAAGATTTACCTTAAATGAACCTATAATCATATGTTACCATGCACTAGAATCTCTCTGTTACAAAATCCCAACTCAAGCTGGAGTCATGGTTTATGTCAAACTCCATTTGCTATGAATATTATGTTCTCTTTTAATTCCAGTTCTTGATTAAAAGATTTTTCTCATCAGAAACTCTTTTCTGAATAAATCTATCTGTCCTGGCCAGGAACTTGAAACATCAAGAACAATTAAATGAACATAGGATTTTATCTCTATTTACTTAGAGGAACAGATTCCATCTTGATCAACACCTACCTCCATATATAACTAGCGAGCCAACACATGCCCATATACCCATACATAGTACAAGTATGAAAGCGATATCAAACTCAAACTACCTATATACAAGATAACGTGCTATCTCAGTCTAAAGATTATATGCACTGATATGATTTATGACAAAACATTGACAAGAGTAAACTCCATGTGCTTGTCATAAGCGTCACTGGTTCGGCCTACTTATCATTTATAAGTGCCTATCATGTTTGTTATATGGCATGAGACTCACCATTCCATCTTATTTATATCTCATATAAATAACTTGGGAACAAACATGAATACAATCTTTCTGGATAAGTCATGTCCTTATTATGAAGTATCCTCGATTGTGAACCTATTTATGATACTTTGTGCTAGAAATATTGTCACTCATATTCTTAACAACTTAAGAATAATATTTCTAACAAAATATCAATGGACCTTTTCTATTACACATAAATATATTATGTAAACGGAAAAGTGGAAATGCCTTTTATTATTTAAAATATGTACAAGATACATACTAAATGATATGCTCTAGGGCATACTACTAACAGAGAGAGCATGACATTGTTTCCCAGCTGACTCCTCCAGGAATGCCACAGCTGAATGGTGTATCTGAAAGGAGAAATCGTACCCTATTGGATATGGTACGTAGTATGATGAGCTATACTGATATGCCAATCTCTTTTTGAGGATTTGCATTAGAATCGGCTTTGTAAATTCTGAATAGGATTCCATCAAAATCAGTTTCTTCCACACCTTATGAGATATGGCATGGAAGAAAACCAAGTCTTAAGCACGTTAAGATTTGGGGTTGTCCAGCTTATATCAAAAACTGAACACTAATAAATTGGAGACTAGATCAGAAAAGGGTCGATTTTTTGGATATCTAAAAGATAGGTTTGGATGTTATTTTTATTTGCCTATTTCACAAAAGGTTGTGATAAGTAGAGATGCCACATTTCTTGAACAACACTTTTTTCAAGAAGGAGGCAAAGGAAGGCAGATAGAGTTGGAACTGGAGAATTCTGATCAACCAACAGATTAGATGGATATAGATCTATCTAGTCAACCTATACCCGTTGATGAAACATCTGCAACTGTTCCTCGTAGAACAACCAGGGTATCTCACCCACCAGTGAGATATGGTTTCCTTCATGAAGAAGAACAAGAGTTGTCTACTCATATAGAAGTCTATCTTAGAGATGATCCACTTACCTATGAAGAAGCTATATCAGATATAGACTCTTCAAAATGGACTGATGCTATGAAATCCGAGATTGATTCCATGTATAAGAATCAAGTTTGGGACTTATTGACCCAACTGAAGGTACTGTACCTATAGGGAACAAATGGGTTTTCAAGAAGAAAATTGGTTCTGATGGAAAGGTAGAGACCTATAAGGCAAGGCTAGTAGCGAATGGGTTTCGTAATAGGCAAGGAATCGACTATGAGGAGACTTTCTCACCTGTTGCCATGCTTAAATCAATTAGGATTTTATTAGCAATAGCTGCATACTATGATTATGAGATTTGGCAGATGGATGTCAAAACAGCTTTTCTCAATGGATACATTGATGAAAACATTTTCATGGAATAACCTAGGGGTTTTGAATCCCAAGATGGTTCCAAGGTATGCAAGCTAAAGCGATCCATTTATGAGTTGAAACAAGCTTCGAGGAGTTGGAACATCCGTTTTGATGAAGCCATTAAATCCTTTGGTTTTATCAAAAAATGAGGATGAGCCATGTGTATATAAGAAGGTTAGTGACAGTGCTATCACTTTCCTAGTCTTATATGTGGATGACATACTGTTGATGGGTAATAACACAGGTATGTTGACAACTGTAAAGGTATGGTTGTCAAATACATTCTCCATGAAAGACTTAGGGGAGGCAACCTATATTCTTGGGATTTGCATCTATAGAGATAGAGCGAAAAGAATAATTGGTTTATCCCAAAGTCTATACTTTGAAAAAGGTGTTAAAGAGGTTTAACATGCTTGATTCCAAGAGAGGATTGTTACCAGTGAGACATGGTATCCATCTTTCTAAAGAGATGTCTCCAAAGACACCTGAAGAAAGAGATAAGATGACCAGGATTCCATATGCTTCGGCTATTGGAAGTTTAATGCATGCAATGTTGTGTACTAGGCTGAATATCGCATATGCTGTTAGTTTGACTAGCAAGTATCAATCCAATCCAGGTTTGGAACACTGGATAGCTGTTAAGAATATCCTTAAGTACTTGAGAAGAACTAAGGATTTGTTCTTGATCTATGGAGGTGGAGACTTGCAATTAGATGGTTATACTGATTCTAATTTCAAATCAAATATCAATGATAGAAAGTCTACCTCTGGACATGTATTCATTTGTAATGGACGTGCAGTCAGTTGGAAGAGTTCCAAACAGGGCAAGGCTGCAGATTCCACTACCGAGGCTGAGTATATTACTGCATCAGATGCTACACAGGAAGCTATTTGGATAAAAAAGTTCGTGACAGAACTTACAGTAGTTCCTTCCATTGAGTCAGCAGTCCCACTACACTGTGACAATAATGGAGCAGTCATATAGGCTAAGGAACTAAGGTCTCACCAAAAATCCAAACACATGGAAAGGCACTACCACATTATCAGAGATATAGTTGGGCAAGGCGATATAGCCATGCAGAAAAATAACATTAGCTAAAAAATCCAGATGATCCATTCACTAAGCCTTTTTCACAAGCTCAGTTAGACAGACATCTTGAGAAGATGGGTCTAAGATATTGTAATGAATGGCTCTAGTGCTAGTGGGAGATTGTTAGTAGTATGCCCTAGAGCATATCATTTAGTATGTATCTTGTACATATTTTTATTAATAAAAGGAATTTCCACTTTTCCATTTACATAATATATTTATGTGTAATAGAAAATGTCCATTGATATTTTATTAGAAATATTATTCTTAAGTTGTTAAGAATATGAGTGATAGTATTTCTAGCACAAAGTATCATAAATAGGTTCACAATCGATGATACTTCATAATAAGGACATGACTTATCCAGAAAGATTGTATTCATGTTTATTCCCAAGTTATTTACATGAGATATAAATAAGATGGAATGGTGAGTCTCATGCCATATAACAAACATGATAGGCACTTATAAACGATAAGTAGGCCGAACCAGTGACACTTATGATAAGCACATGGAGTTTATTCTTGTCAATGTTTTGTCATAAATCATATCAGTGCATATAATCTTTAGACCTAAGATAGCATAGTTATCTTGTATATAGGTAGTTTGAGTTTGATACTGCTTTCATACTTGTATCGTGTATGGATATATGGGCATGTGTTGGCTCCTACTAGTTATATATGAAGGTAGGTGTTAATCAAGATGGAATCTGTTCCTCTAAGTAAATAGAGATAAAATCCTATGTTCATTTAATTGTTCTTGATGTTTCAAGTTCCTGGCCAGGACAGATAGATTTATTCAGAAAAGAGTTTCTGATAAGAAAATCCTTTTAATCAAGAACTAGAATTAAAGGAGAACATAATATTCATAGCAAATGGGGTTTGACATAAACCATGACTCCAGCTTGAGTTGGGATTTTGTAACAGAGAGATTCTAGTGCATGGTAACATATGATTATAGGTTCGTTTGAGGCAAACCTTATTACTAATTGGGTGTCCATGGCATGCTATGCTAGGTGTTAGCCATGGTCTATGAATTGCATAAAATGATTTAGAGAAATTATTTATGGTAAGAAAGAGTTCTTATGATATTAAGAGTTAATATCATGTGTCATTGCCAATTAGTGATGAGCCTAGTAAGTCACAAACATACACAAGTTGTCAACTATTTAAATATGATTTAATTAATTAATTAAAGAGTTTAAGTGATTAATTAAATAGGTTTGGTTTGCAATTAGATTGCAAAGTCCCTAGCATGACTTGAAACCAAATCTAGATTATTGGATGTATAGTATAAGTTAAATTTATATTTAAATTGTTTAAATATGAATTTAATTAATGAGAAATTAATTAATAGAGATTAATTAATTAATTAATTTATATTTGATATAAATTAATTAGAAGAAGAAAAATAATTACTTTGGGTTGAGAACTCAAAATTAAGACACAGGGGCATTTTGGTCATTTCACAGTATGACACGTGGCACCATGAGATGGTGACACATGCGATTACACATAAGCTTGCCAAATGTTTTTTAATCATGTAAGATGATTAAAATCAAGATTAAATATATGTTTGACACTTGGCACGATGTGATTGGGTCACTTAAACCTAGAGCTAATCAAAGGGTGACATGTGGCAAGGGTTTAATGTGTCAACCTAGCTATATAAGTATTGTTATGAAAAAAAAAAAAAAATACAACCAGTAGCCACTCCTCCTTTGTGATGCCATTTTTGAGGCTCTCCATCTATTCTTCTTCATCTCTCATCAATTCAAAGAGATTAGCTATCAATCTCTTGAATTAAGAACACTAGAAATTGTTTATAGTGTCCTGTTTACATTTCTAATCTCTTAAAAGGCAGAACTTGAATTTCTAATTAATAGAAAAAGCTTTAGAAGCTGTTCAAGGGCTGCCATAGGTGTTCTTGGTGTGGACAAGCTAGAGAGACAACATCTGGTGTCCTGAAGATGAATCTCAAAGGCACAGACACGCTGCAGTGCATCAAGAGGTTAGTGTAATCGTTCTTGATTTAATCTAGGGTTCTAAAATTAATCTGATTAATTTAAAAATCTTAAATGGGAAATACAGATCTAAAAACATATTAAAAGAGTTTTAATATATTGTTTATCATTGAAATTAAATAAATAAAAATAAATCTTGCATGATGTATGTGACCCTAGGTGAAAATTTTTGAATTCAATGGTATAAAATTGTGTTTTTTACGCTTCCGTTCCTTCAAATTAGTAATGGGCCGAATTATGAGCCTTGAAACAAAGCCCACATTCAACCCCAAACAGCCATGCGCATGGTTGGACGCACCAAACCATGCGCACCAATGGTGTCTATCAACATATCGCCACCTTTGCTTTGCAACCAGTAATGAGTCAATCATCTTATGATTAAATCACACAATTAAATCATATATTCAACAATCTAAATGGCAAATATAGTGGCTCTGATATCAAATGAAGGAGCAGAAGTATGAAAAACATAAGTTTAGATTATTGAATTCAAAAAATTTTTCTTTTAGGGTATCATGCATTATGCAAGATTCATTATTTATCTATTTGATTTCAATATTAAACAGCATATTAAAACTCTTTTAATATGTTTTTGGATCTACATTTGCCATTTAAGATTTTAGAATTAATAGATTAATTCATTAGAACCCTAGATTAAATCAAGAACAAGTACACTAACCTTTTGATGCACTGTAGTTGTGTTCGGTACCTTTGGGATGCACCTAGGACACCAGATGTTGTCCCTCTAGCTTGTCCACACCAAGATCACCAATGATAGCCCCTTGAACAACTTCTCAAACCTTTCCAATCAATTATAAATTCAGGTTTTGCCTTTAGAGATATTACAGATGTATATAGGACACTAGAAATGTGACACCCCTTACCCGGCTACAGTGTATCCGAGTAAGTTATGTCACACGGTGTACCGGCACACTCTATTTTACCTTAATTAATTTTTTTGTCATAGTTTTGAATATAGTTTGTGAAATATAGTTCATTTATTGAAATTATAATTTATTTGAGGTTCCGGAAATTTTATAGAAAATCCGGCAGAATACCGGCTAAAAATGGAGAAAACAGTTCTTTGGAACCTGTTAAAAACACTTCCAAATAATTTCCAAACAATCCCAACTTCAATTCATCAACAAAGTCTCAATATCAAGATCTCAACAACATTTCTCAATTTCAGTTCTCAATCATCCATCACATGTGATGATCAAGTATAAATCACAAATAGATATTTACTTTTCCATTCACAAATACAATTTTCATAATTTACATGAACATCAATATACATTACACAAGTTTAATTACATATGAGAAAATCAAAATTAATTACAGAATGCCAAAATGACACCTAGTGTCCTACCAATGCACTGCAGAAGTTGAGGTGACAAGGACACTGTGCAGAACTGCAGGATGAACTCACCTAGTCTGCGGTCTACTGGGCTCACGATCTGTATCTCCAGTACCTACGTGTGGCAAAAGCAACGCTCTAAGCAATAATGCTTAGTGGTGCAATAATAAAATAAAAGAAAATAGCAGAAAATGAATATGTAGTGAATGTATATGTTTTATTTGTTTGGTATTGGTATATCCATTATATTCATTAATTTTGTTCACTTTCATTCATTTGGTTGCCCAAGTAACCTATACTGAACGACTGGACTGGATAACGGGGAAACTAGCACCGGATATCTAGTACCTCTGGCCATCACACCATCGGTCACATATGCATCTCCCGGTGTGCAACAGAACAATTAACAAGCTGTAAATACATCAAGCACAAGGCCAAATCTCAATACAAGGTCAGAATGGCTAAAAGCCATAAAATCACAAAATGGCATATTGCCATGTGCAGTACTGCTAACTGAACCCTATTGGCATGCCAAACTATCCAAACCAATCTTGTTAGGTATACTAGGGCATTTGATACTTTAAAATTCTTCAATCTTTGAATTTCAAGTTTCGGTGTCACTATTCACCTCTTTGGTCAACAAAAATGTTGACTTTTAGGTAGAAATTAGGTACATTGGTTTTGGCACTCCCAACATACCACATTTTGCATTTAAAACTTGTTGGAATTAGTCACCATTACCATTTCTAACTTAAAACCAAGAGGGCAGAAATTTCAGTTTTTGAAGCCTAAGTTTAATGTTCCATTAAGCACTGTTGCAGTGAGAATTTGAAGAAATGGCAAACATGAAAGTTGTTCCTTATTTTGTCTAGTTGAATTTCCTTTTTTAAATCACTCCATTTGGAGTTTTGTAGCTCCAGATATGGTCCAAAAACCATAGCTGGCCGGATTGCCAAAACTGCAGAGTTACCAAATGTACAGTACCATGAACAGTGATTGTGACTGCCATTTGGGTTAGGTTCTGGTCATAATTTGGGGTAGGTTTCTTCATGAAAGTTGTTTGTCTATGTCTTAAATTGTGGCTGTAAAACTTTCAGGTCAATTGACCATATCTACAATGAGTTATGGCCAAATGAACAGTTACTGTTCATTTGGTCATTTCTGCAGGTGCTGTTGCAGGGTATCCGGATTGGGGCCAACTTTTGGTCCTCTTACTTTGGTCTTTTGGGCATAATTTCTTCAGAAAAAATGTGCCATTATAGGCCTAGTTTCATGTTCAATTGGCCAAACACCAATTGGACCTACACAGCCAAAGTTATGGCTGTGTAAGTGGGCTGGAATCTCAGCCACCCTTGCTACTGTCCCTAGGCAGCATACTCATTCACTTTGCCATGCTATATTTCAGTCCAAATTATGGTCAACTTACCTAAAATGGCTACTAATTGACCATTAAAATGTTCTCTAATAATTTCCTAAGCCAAGCCAAATTTTCACTTCTTAAAACCCTAGTGTCCATTTTAATTTACCCATACACCTTAGTTAGCATACTAGTTCATTATCCATGCATATACATACCTTAAACATCATTTCTAGACCACTCTAAGTCCAATAAAACACTCATTCCTATTCCTACAAAAGGGCTGCCGAAATCCATGTACACATACACATGAGTTTTTGTCCATTTAAATTACAATTTCTTACTAAATTCAAGTCCTTAGTCATGAAAGTAAAGAGGTTTAGGTATATAGATGCACTAACCTTTAAGTGGCACTTCTTGGACTTGTATTTTCCTTAGAATTTCTCCTCTTTGTGGTTGCCTAGAGCTTCCTTAGGATGTGTAGATTAATTTTAGTGAAGGTGACCTAGGATTTTAAGGTTGGATGTTGGAAGATTTAAAGCTCAATTTGAGCATCAATGGAGGAAGGAAGTAGGGGAAGGGTGCCGGCCATGGGAACAAGGAAGAAGATGTAATTTTTTTTTCTATTATTTGGTCATATTTTATATCCTTCTTATCCCTTAATAAAATTTGTTAATCCCCCATTGGTTTAGAAATTTTAATTGAGGTCATCATGACATCATATATATATATTAATCTTATTCCTTTTCTTTTCTTTATTTCTTTCACTCATTTTTAATTATTTTCTCATAAATATTAATTCATATTTTATGTCATAATAATTATTTACTCAACTGGACAAGTCGGTCAAAAATCACCTCTGAAGGCGAAATGACCAAAATGCCCTCTGTTTGGCTTAACGGGTCAAAATTGTCTATACCGATTGAAAAATTTTTCTAGATATTTTCTTGGCATTCTAATGCCATGGGAACCTCAGTGACCCTTCTCTGGAGTCCCAAAAATTATTTTATAATTTTCCCCCCGGTCTAGGGTTCCTAGTTGCAAGAACCGCAACTTCCCACTGAGTTACCCATCGCTAGGGCTCCGGCTCGTTTAACTTAGTTGTATTTTATTTCTAAAATTTTTTCTAAATTTTTCTTATCAATATTTGAGTTGATTATGATTCTTCACTTTAGTTTAAATATTTTTCCGGACATTCTAGCTGTCCGGACCGACAGTGGTCACCGGAACAGTAGAATGTACGGAGTTACTACCGGGAGGGTGTTACAACTCTTCCCCTCTAATTTAAATTTCGACCTCGAAATTTACCTGATGGAAACAGTTGAGGGAACTGTTGCCTCATCGTCTCTTCACTTTCCCAAGTTGCCTCCTCGGTGTTGTGGTGCCTCCAAAGCACTTTCACCAGTGGAATCTGTTTGTTCCTCAATTCTTTTACTTCCCGAGCCAGGATCCGTAGAGGTTCTTCTTCATATGTCAAATTCGGTTGTATTTCAATTTCTTCCCTGGAGATGACATGTGAAGGATCTGAGCGGTATCTTCTTAGCATAGACACGTGGAACACATTGTGGATCTTGTCCAGCTCTGGTGGTAAAGCTAGCCTATAGGCCACTGGACCCACACGTTCAATGACTTCATATGGGCCAATGAACCTAGGGCTTAACTTACCTTTTCTTCCAAACCTCAATACCTTCTTCCACGGTGACACCTTGAGGAATACTTTGTCGCCAACCGCATATTCTATTTCTTTTCTCTTCAGGTCGGCATAAGATTTACTCTGCATGCGAGGCAACCTTGATTAGCTTTGATTAGTTTCACTTTCTCCTCGCCTGTTTCACTGTGTCCGCCCCACCGCTTGTCTTCACCCAATTCAGTCCAAAGACACCTGAGTTCTACATTTTCTCCCATACAAAGGCTTCATATGGGGCCATTTGGATGCTAGCTTGGTAGCTATTGTTGTATGCAAATTCTCGCGCTGGGAGGTATCTATCCCAACTTCCTCAAACTCAATGACACAACTCCTCAAAGATATCCTCAAGGACCTGACATATATTTCATGTTATTGTTATCATTTCAGTTCAATATTTGTATTAATTCAATTGGTTCAATTATTTACCTGGATTACTCTTTCTGATTGCCCATCCGTTTGAGGATGGAAAGCTGTGTTGAAGTGGAGTTGTGTACCCAACGACTCATGCAACTTCTTCCAAAACCTCGATGTAAACCTTGGGTCTCGATCAGATATGATGGAAAGTAGAATTCCATGCAGTCTAACTATCTCACTGCTATACAATTCTGCTAATTTCTCCAGTAAGTAGTCACCCTAATCGCGTAAAGTGTCTTGACTTTGTCAATCTATCAACTATCACCCATACTGCATCATGTTTCTTTCGGGTGAGAGGTATACCACTTACAAAATCCATGGTGACCCGATCCCATTTCCATTCAGGTATGCATATAGGCTGTAGCAAACCTGATGGAACTTGATGTTCTGCCTTGACTTGCTGACATGTCAAGCATTTAGTCACGTAGTCAGCTATGTCCTTTTTCATACTGTGCCACCAATATCAAGCTTCAAATCATGATACATTTTTGTACTTCCTGGGTGCATAGTATATGCACTGGTGTGTGCCTCTTTTAGAATACTGGCCTTCAATTCCCCATCATCTGGTACACACAGTCTTCCTTTGTAATACAGCCACCCATCTGCCTTCGCCTCATAGTCAGTTGCTTTTCCTTATGGGATTTTACTCATAATAGCCATTAGCTTCTCATCTACCTTCTTCCCATTTAAAATTTGTTGTAACAGGTTTGGCCTCAATTGCAACTCAGCCAAAATAGCTCCATCTCGAATCAAAGATAGACGGGCATTCAATGATCTCAAAGCTGTCATGGATTTTCTGCTCAAAACATCAGCAACTACATTTGCCTTCCTAGGATGGTAGTCAATCACACAATCATAATCCTTCAGGAACTCAATCCATCGTCTCTGTCTAAGGTTGAGCTCCTTCTGGGTTGGCAAGTATTTTAGGCTTTTGTGGTCCCTGTAAATGCAGTACTTTTCACCATACAAGTAATGCCTCCATATCTTCAGTGCGAAGATAATTGCTGCAAGCTCTAGATCATGTGTAGGGTAATTTTGTTCATGTGGCCTTAGCTGTCTGGAAGCATAGGAGACCACCTTCCCCTCTTGCATCAATACACACCCTAACCCATTATGTGAGGCATCGCTGTAGACCACGAAGTCCTTTCCTGACACTGGCTGTGTTAACACTGGTGCCTCTGTCAACATAGCTTTCAACTTCTCAAAACTGGTCTGACACTTATCATTCTAGTCAAATCTGACATTCTTGTGTAACAACTTGGTCATTGGAGTAGCTATTAAGGAAAATCCCTTCACAAATCTCCTGTAATACCCAGCTAGCCCCAAGAAGCTTCTGACCTCAGTTGTATTCCTGGGAGGCTTCCATTCCATTACTGCTTCTATTTTCTTGGGATACACCCTAATCCCATCAGCTGACACTATGTGTCCAAGGAATGCAATCTCATTTAGCCAAAAGTCACATTTGGACAACTTAGCATACAGCTTCTTTTCTCTCAGGGTTTGCAGAACAATCCTCAAATGCTCATCATGTTCTTCATTGGTCTTGGAATACACCAAAATATCGTCAATAAAGACCACTACAAACTGATCTAGGCATGGATGGAAGATACGGTTCATAAGGTCCATAAATGCTGCTGGTGCATTTGTTAAGCCAAAGGGCATCACCAGAAACTCATAATGCCCATACCGGGTCCTGAATGCAGTCTTGGGCACATCTACATCCTTCACCCTCAACTGATGATACCCTGATCTGAGATCAATCTTAGAAAATACTCCTGCTCCCTTCAACTGATCAAATAGATCATCAATTCTAGGCAACGGATATTTGTTCTTCACATTCACTTTATTCAACTGCTGGTAATAGATGCATAGCCTCAAAGTCCCATCCTTCTTCTTTACAAACAGCACTGGAGCTCCCCATGGTGGCACACTGGGGCGTATGAACCCCTTATCAAGCAACTCTTGCAACTAAGTTTTCAACTCCCTCAATTCCGTGGGTGCCATCCTATAAGGAGCAATGGAAATGGGTGTTGTACCCGGCAGTGTCTCAATAGCAAATTCGACTTCCCTTTCTGGTGGCAAACCAGGCAATTCTTCAGGAAATACTTCTGGGAAGTCTCTTACTGTGGGTATACCACTCAGGTTTGGCTTAGCCTGCCTAGTATCCACAACATGTGCTAGGTAGGCTTCACAGCCTTTTCTCATCAGTTTTCTTGCAACTATGGCTGAGATGACATTGGACAAGAAATCTGCCCTTTCACCCACAACAGTGATCTCATTACCCTCTGAAGTTTTTAGAGAAATTCTCTTCAATTTGCAATCAACTATTGCCTGATGACGTGACAACCAGTCCATTCCCAAAATCACGTCAAACTCATGGAAGGGCAACTCAATCAAGTCTGCCAAGAATTCACACCCTTGAATCCTTAACGGGCAACCCTTATATACTTTGTTCACCACTACACTGTGGCCCAATGGATTAGTGACCAGAATGTCTTGGTCACTCTCCCCTACTAGTATCCCCCTTTCTACGGGTAAGTTGATGCAGATATATGAATGACTGGATCCTGGATCCACCAATGCATGCACAGGTGTATTGTAGAGGAGAACGCACTCGATGACGCCCGGGCATCTTGCTCCTCCCGAGCTCTAATAGCATAAGCTCTTGCAGGTGGTTCGCCAGCCTCTCTCTGGCTCAGATGCTGAGCCTCTATGATGGTCTTACCTCAGACTTGCAGATTTTCTACCCTCTATGGTGCAGAGCAGTGCATGCGCTTGTGTTGGAGCAGATTGTAGTAGTTCTGCAAGGGGCGTTCCTCCTCGTGATGCTCTGTCGACCCACATCTTAAGCAGCACTAGTTACTCTCCAACATTCCCCTTGTGCCATTTCGCATGTGTGGACATGCGTAAGATGTTGGGACTGGTCCTCGAACCCCATCCTCGGAGAGCCGCCCACCGATGGTGTGGACCGACCTCTCCTAGGGGTGAATCGTGGCTCGGGCCCCGAGATCGACCACGACCTTATAGCTGACCGAACTGCGTGCAGATGGACCTCGAACTTCCTCCCGGGCCAGGAGATGAGCTAGACCGACCGCCCCTCTTCTGCTGTCTATCCCTTCTGGTCTGCTCACTGATTCTCACTTTTTCAACCCTTATTGCAGCTTTCACTAACTTGCTAAATTCTGTGATTCCCAAGGCAGTGAGCTGGATCTTTATGTTGTCATTTAGTCCCTCTTCAAATCTC
The DNA here is from genome assembly GCF_030052815.1 of Hevea brasiliensis. Lineage (NCBI taxonomy): Eukaryota > Viridiplantae > Streptophyta > Magnoliopsida > Malpighiales > Euphorbiaceae > Hevea > Hevea brasiliensis. The sequence goes on along the minus strand of NC_079497.1, from coordinate 35,570,342 downwards.
TTACATCTTTCAGCTTCATTAGGGACTATTTCCTTTCCATAGCTGCTTAATCGAACGAATTCCTTCTCATACTCGGCCACTGATAGCTGTCTCTGCCTCAGATTAATGAACTCTCTTCTTCTCTCTTCCAGGTATACAGTACCCACATATTTCTTCTTGAATTTTGAGAGAAAGAAGTCCCAAGTTATAGCTTCTGGCTGCACTTCACTGGACACAGTATCCCACCATTCGTAGGCATCATCTTGCAACAGGGATATGGCAGCCTCTAGGTTTTGCTCTGGGATGCAGTGGAGTTGTTTTAAAACTCTGCCCGTTCTGTTCAACCAATTCTCGACTGCAACAGAGTCATCTTCTCTCTTACCGAAAAAGTCCATTGCTCCAAACCTTCTTAGCCATTCCAGGTGTGATTTCTGCTGTGGAGGTGGAGGTGTTGGTGGTGCTGGCATTACTCCGGCCATTTGTCTAAAGAAATCGGCCATTTGCTGAAACATGGCCTGTGGAGGCTGAGCAGGCTCTGCTTGAGCTGGTGGAATAGGTTCTACCCTACCCCTAGTCTTATCTGCTGCAGGTGGAGCATGACTCTCCACTTCCTCCTCGACTGCTCTTTGAGATGAAGGGTCCATATCCTATTTAACAAAGACAAACAGATCTGCATTAGTGTCACCTCGACTCTTACAAATGCAATGCATGGTATGGACTCAATCTAGGCCCAGAAACGCCTAAACCGTGCTCTGATACCACTAAATGTGACACCCCTTACCCGGCTACAGTGTATCCAAGTAAGTTATGTCACACGGTGTACCGGCACACTCTATTTTACCTTAATTAATTTTTTTGTCATAGTTTTGAATATAGTTTGTGAAATATAGTTCATTTATTGAAATTATAATTTATTTGAGGTTCCGGAAATTTTATAGAAAATCCGGCAGAATACCGGCTAAAAATGGAGAAAACAGTTCTTCGGAACCTGTTAAAAACACTTCCAAATAATTTCCAAACAATCCCAACTTCAATTCATCAACAAAGTCTCAATATCAAGATCTCAACAACATTTCTCAATTTCAGTTATCAATCATCCATCACATGTGATGATCAAGTATAAATCACAAATAGATATTTACTTTTCCATTCACAAATACAATTTTCATAATTTACATGAACATCAATATACATTACACAAGTTTAATTACATATGAGAAAATCAAAATTAATTACAGAATACCAAAATGACACCTAGTGTCCTACCAATGCACTGCAGAAGTTGAGGTGACAAGGACATCGTGCGTAATCGCAGATGAACTAACCTATCTGCGGTCTCATCGGGCTCACGATCTGTATCTCCAGTACCTACGCGTAGCAAAAGCAACGCGCTAAGCAAAAATGCTTAGTGGTGCAATAATAAAATAAAAGAAAATAGCAGAAAATGAATATGTAGTGAATGTATATGTTTTATTTGTTTGGTATTAGTATATCCATTATATTCATTAATTTTGTTCACTTTCATTCATTTGGTTGCCCAAGTAACCTATACTGAACGACTGGACTGGATAACGGGTAAACTGGCACTGGGTATCTAGTACCTCGGACCGTCACACCATCGGTCACATATGCATCTCCCGGTGCATGTAATGTACTAACAAGTCAGTAAATACATCGAGCACAAGGCCAAATCTCAATACAAGGTCAGAATGGCTAAAAGCCATAAAATCACAGAATGGCATATTGCCATGTGCAGTACTGCTAACTGAACCCTATTGGCATGCCAAACTATCCAAACCAATCTTGTTAGGTATACTAGGGCATTTGATACTTTAAAATTCTTCAATCTTTGAATTTCAAGTTTCGGTGTCACTATTCACCTCTTTGGTCAATAAAAATGTTGACTTTTAGGTAGAAATTAGGTACATTGGTTTTGGCACTCCCAACATACCACATTTTGCATTTAAAACTTGTTGGAATTGGTCACCATTACCATTTCTAACTTAAAACCAAGAGGGCAGAAATTTCAGTTTTTGAAGCCTAAGTTTACTATTCCATTAAGCACTGTTGCAGTGGTAATTTGAAGAAATGGCAAACATGAAAGTTGTTCCTTATTTTGTCTATTTGAATTTCCTTTTTTGAATCACTCCATTTGGAGTTTTGTAGCTCTAGATATGGTCCAAAAACCATAGCTGGCCGGATAGCCAAAACTGCAAAGTTACCAAATCTACATTACCATGAACAGTGACTGTGACTGCCATTTGGGTTAGGTTCTGGTCATAATTTGGGGTAGGTTTCTTCATGAAAGTTGTTTGTCTATGTCTTAGCTTGTTGCTGTAAAAATTTCAGATCAATTGACCATATCTACAGTGAGTTATGGCCAAATGAACAGTTACTATTCATTTGGTCATTTCTGCAGGTGCTGTTGCAGGGTATCCGGATTGGGGCCAACTTTTGGTCCTCTTGCTTTGGTCTTTTGGGCATGGTTTCTTCAGCAAAAATGTGCCATTATAGGCCTACTTTCATGTTCAATTGGCCAAACACCAATTGGACCTACACAGCCAAAGTTATGGCTGTGTAAGTGGGCTGGAATCTCAGCCACCCTTGCTGCTGTCCCTAGGCAGCATACTCATTCACTTTGCCATGCTATATTTCAGTCCAAATTATGGTCAACTTACCTAAAATGGTCACTAATTGACCATTAAAATGTTCTCTAATAATTTCCTAAGCCAAGCCAAATTTTCACTTCTCAAAACCCTAGTGTCCATTTCAATTTACCCATACACCTTAGTTAGCATACTAGTTCATCATCCATGCATATACATACCTTAAACATCATTTCTAGACCACTCTAAGTCCAATAAAACAGTCATTCCTATTCCTGCAATAGGGCTGCCGAAATCCATGTACACATACACATGAGTTTTTGTCCATTTAAATTACAATTTCTTACTAAATTCAAGTCCTTAATCATGAAAGTAAAGAGGTTTAGGTATATAGATGCACTAACCTTTAAGTGGCACTTCTTGGACTTGTATTTTCCTTAGAATTTCTCCTCTTTGTGGCTGCCTAGAGCTTCCTTAGGATGTGTAGATTAATTTTAGTGAAGGTGACCTAGGATTTTAAGGTTGGATGTTGGAAGATTTAAAGCTCAATTTGAGCATCAATGGAGGAAGGAAGTAGGGGAAGGGTGCCGGCCATGGGAACAAGGAAGAAGATGTAATTTTTTTTTCTATTTTTTGGTCATATTTTATATCCTTCTTATTCCTTAATAAAATTTGTTAATCCCCCATTGGTTTAGAAATTTTAATTGAGGTCATCATGACATCATATATATATATTAATCTTATTCCTTTTCTTTTCTTTATTTCTTTCACTCATTTTTAATTATTTTCTCATAAATATTAATTCATATTTTATGTCATAATAATTATTTACTCAACTGGACAAGTCGGTCAAAAATCACCTCTGAAGGCGAAATGACCAAAATGCCCTCCGTTTGGCTTAACGGGTCAAAATTGTCTGTACCGATTGAAAAAATTTTCTAGATATTTTCTTGGCATTCTAATGCCATGGGAACCTCAGTGACCCTTCTCTGGAGTCCCAAAAATTATTTTATAATTTTTCCCCCGGTCTAGGGCTCCTAGTTGCGAGAACCGCAACTTCCCACTGGGTTACCCATCGCTAGGGCTCCAGCTCGTTTAACTTAGTTGTATTTTATTTCTAAAATTTTTTCTAATTTTTTCTTATCAATATTTGAGTTAATTATGATTCTTCACTTTAGTTTAAATATTTTTCCGGACATTCTAGCTATTCGGACCGACACTGGTCACCGGAACAGTATAATGTACGGAGTTGCTACTGGGAGGGTGTTACAAGAAATGATTTATAGCAATTTTAATTCAAGAGAATGTTGGCAATTCTCTTTAAATTGATGGGAGATGAAGAAGAAGAAAGGAAGAGCACTCTAAGGGTGGCGGCGCCTATGAAAAAATAGCAGCTCATATTTTGTTATTTCATCCTTTCCCTTATATAGCTAGGTTACCACTTAAACCCTTGCCACATGTCAACTTCTGATTGGCTCTTAGTTTAATTGACCCAATCACATTATGCCAAGTGTCAAACCTAGATTTAATCTTGACTTTGATCATCTTACATGATTAAAAGACAAATAGCAAGCTTATATGTAGTGCCATGTGAAAGAGCGGAAGCATGAAAAACACAAGTTTATACCATTGAATTCAAAAATTTTTTACCTAGGGTCACATGCATCATGCAAGATTTATTTTTATCTATTTAATTTCAATGATAAACAGCATATTAAAACTCTTTTAATATGTTTTTGGATCTACATTTGCCATTTAAGATTTTAGAATTAATCAGATTAATTTTAAGAACCCTAGATTCGATCAAGAACAAGTGCACTAACCTTTTGATGCACTGCAGTGTGTTTAGCACCTTTGGGATGCATCTTTAGGACATGAGATGTTGTCCCTCTAGGTTGTCCACGCCAAGATCACCTATGGCAGCCCTTGAACAGCTTTTAAAGCTTTTTCTATCAATTAGAAAATTAAGTTTTTCCTTTTGAGATATTACAGATGTAAACAAGAAACTAGAAACAATTTCTAGTACTTTTAATTCAAGAGATTGTTTGCTAATCTCTTTAAATTGATGAGAGATGAAGAACAAGAGGAGAGAGGGCAGCCAAGGGTGGCAGCACAAAGAGAGAATAGCAGCCCACACGTTTTACTCTTTCATAACAACACTTATATAGCTAGGTCATCACCATCTCATTGTGCCACATGTCACCCTGTGAAATAACTAAAATACCCCTGTGTCTTAATTTTGAGTCTCAATCCAAAATAATTATTTCTCTTCTTCTAATCAATTTATATTAAATATAAATTAATTAATTAATCTATATTAATTAATTTCTTATTAATTAATTTCTTATTAATTAAATTCATATTTAAACACTTTAAATATAAATTTAACTTATACTATACATCCAATAACCTAGATTTGGTTTCAAGCCATGCATGGGACTTTACAATCTAATTGCAAACCAAACCTATTTAATTAATGAATTAAACTCTTTAATTAATTAATTAATTAAATCATATTTCATTCGGTGATTACTTATGTATGTGTGTGACTTACTAGGCTCATCACTAATTGGCAATAAGACATGATATCAACTCTTAATATCACCAGAACTCTTTCTTACCATAAATGATTTCTCTAAATTATTTTATGCACCTCATAGACCATGGTTAACACCTAGCATAGCATGTCATGGCCACCCAATCAGTAATAAGGTTTACTTTAAATGAACCTATAATCATATATTACCATGCACTAGAATCTCTCTGTTACAAAATCCGAATTCGAGCTGGAGTCATGATTTATGTTAAACCCCATTTGCTATGAATATTATGTTCTCTTTTAATTTCAGTTCTTGATTAAAAGGATTTTCTCATCAGAAACTCTTTTCTGATTAAATCTATCTATCCTGGCCAGGAACCTGAAACATCAAGAACAATTAAATGAACATAGGATTTTATCCCTATTTACTTAGAGGAACAGATTCTATCGTGATCAACACCTACCTCCATATATAACTAGTAAGAGCCAACACATGCCCATATACCCATACACAGTATAAGTATAAAAGCAGTATCAAACTCAAACCTCCTATATACAAGATAACTGTGCTCTCAGGTCTAAATATATGCATTGACATGATTTATGACAATACATTGACAAGAGTAAACTCCATGTGCTTGTCATAAATGTCACTAGTTCGACCTACTTATCATGTATAAGTGCCTATCATGTTTGTTATATGGCATGAGACTCCCCATTCCATCTTATTTACATCTCATATAAATAACTTGGGAACAAACATGATTACAATCTTTCTGGATAAGTCATGTCCTTATTGTGAAGTATCCTCGATTGTGAACCTACTTATGATACTTTGTACTAGAAATACTGTCACTCATATTCTTAACAACTTAAGAATAAAATTTCTAACAAAATATCAATGGACCTTTTCTATTACACATAAATATATTATGTAAATGGAAAAGTGAAAATGCCTTTTATTAATAAAAGATGTACAAGATACATACTAAATGATATACTCTAGGGCATACTACTAACAATCTCCCACTAGCACTAGAGCCATTCATTACATTACTTTAGACCCATCTTTTCAAGATGTTGGTCTAACTGAGCTTGTGACTAAGGCTTAGTGAATGAATCAACTAGATATTTCAGCTGATGCTATTTTCAGCATGGCTATGTCGCTTTGCCCAACTATTTCTCTGATAATATGATAGGGCCTTTCTATGTGTTTGGGTTTCTAATGAGATCGAGGTTCCTTATATCTAAACAACTTCTTTTGCAGCATCTGATGCAGCAATATACTCAGCATCAGTAGTGGAATCTGCAGTCGTACTCTGTTTAGAACTCTTCCAACTGACTGCACCTCTATCGCAAATGAACACAAACCTAGAGATAGACTTTCTATCATCGATATCTGATTGGAAATTAGAAATAATATAACCATCCAATTATAAGTCTCCACCTCCATATATCAAGAATAAATCCTTAGTTCTTCTCAAGTATTTAAGGATATTCTTGATAGCAATCCAGTGTTCCGAACCTGGATTGGATTGGATTGATACCTGTTAGTCAAACTAACAGCATATGCGATATCCGGCCTAGTACATAACATTGAATACATCAAACTTCCAATAGCCGAAGTATATGGAATCCTGGCCATTTTATCTCTTACTTCATGTGTCTTTGGAGACATCTCTTTAGAAAGATGGATACCATGTCTAATTGGTAACAATCCTCTCTTGGAATCAAGCATGTTAAACCTCTTTAACACCTTTTCCAAGTATAGACTCTGGGATAAACCATTTATTCTTTTCGCTCTATCTCTATAGATGCGAATCCCAAGAATATAGGTTGTCTCCCCTAAGTCTTTCATGGAGAATGTATTTGACAACCATACCTTTATAGTTGTCAACATACCTGTGTCATACCATTAACAGAATATCATCCACATATAAGACAAGGAAAGTCATAACACTGTCACTAACCTTCTTATATACGCATGGCTCATCCTCATTTTTGATAAAACCAAATAACTTAATGGCTTCATCAAAACAGATGTTCCAACTCCTCGAAGATTGTTTTAACCTATAAATTAACTTGCGCACTTTGGAACCATCTTGGGATACATAATATGCAGTTATTACTAATAGAATCGTAATTGATTTAAGCATGGCAATAGGCAAGAAAGTCTCCTCATAGCCAATTCCTTGCCTTTGGCGAAACCCTTTCACTACTAGCCTTGCCTTATAGGTCTCTACCTTCCCATCAGAACCAATTTTCTTCTTGAAAAAGCCATTTGTTCCCTATAGGTACAATACCTTCAAGTGGGTCAACAAGATCCCAAACTTGATTCTTATACATGGAATCAATTTTGGATTTCATAGCATCAATCCATTTTGAAGAATCTATATCTGATATAGCTTCTTCATAGGTAAGTGGATCATCTCCATGATTCACTTCTTCATGAGTGGACAACTCTTGTTCTTCTTCATGAAGGAAACCATATCTCGCTAGTGGGTGAGATACCCTGGTTGTTCTACGAGGAAAGCCTGTAGATGTTTCATCAATAGGTGTAGGTTGACTAGAGGGATCTATATCCATCTGATCCATTGATTGATCAGAATTCTCCAATTCTAACTCTATTTGGCTTCCTTTGCTTCCTTCGTGAACAAACTGTTGTTCAAGAAATATGGCATCTCTACTGATCACAACGTTTTGTGATGCAGGCAAATAAAAATAATATTCAAAGCTATCTTTTGGATATCCAACAAATCGACCTTTTTCTGATATGGTTTCCAATTTATCAGTGTTCAGCTTTTTGATATAAGTTGGACAACCCCAAATCTTAACAAGCTTAAGACTTAGTTTTCCTCTATGCCATACCTCATAAGGTTTGGAAGATACTGATTTTAATGGAATTCTATTCAGAATATACAAAGCTGATTCTAATGTAAATCCCCTAAAGGAGATTGGCATATCAGTATAGCTCATCATGCTATGTACTATATCCAATAAGGTACGATTTCTCCTTTCAGATACACCATTGAGCTGTGGTGTTCCTAGAGGAGTCACCTGGGAAACAATTCCATGCTCTCTCAAGTATTCATCAAATTCAGTACTCAAGTATTCACCTTCACGATCTGATCGAAGAGCTTTAATACTTTTTCCTATTTGATTTTCAACTTCAGATTTAAATTCTTTGAACTTTTTAAATGATTCATGTTTGTATTTCATCAAATACAAATACTGAAACCTTGATTTATCATCAGTAAAGGTAATAAAATAACAAAAACTGCCTCTATCCATTTCTTTAAATGGACTACATACATCACTATGTATTAGCTCCAAAATATTTTCAGCTCTTAGTCTTTATCCTGATGGAACGGAAGCGTGAAAAACACAAGATTATACTATTGAATTCAAAAATTTTCACCTAGGGTCACATGCACCATGCAAGATTTATTTTTATCTATTTGATTTCAATGATAAACAACATATTAAAACTCTTTTCATATGTTTTTTGGATCTGTATTTGCCATTTAAGATTTTAAAATTAATCAGATTAATTTTAGAACCCTAGATTAAATCAAGAACGATTACACTAACCTCTTGATGCAATCGCAGTGTGTCGCGCTTTGAGATTCGTCTTGTGACACCAAATGTTGTCCCTCTAGCTTGTCCACACCAAGAACACCTATGGCAGCCCTTGAACAGCCTCTAAAGCTTTTTCTATTAATTAGAAATTCAAGTTCTGCCTTTTAAGAGATTAGAGATGTAAACAGGACACTAGAAACAATTTCTAGTGTTCTTAATTCAAGAGATTGATGGCTAATTTCTTTGAATTGATGAGAGATGAAGAGAAATAGCTGGAGAGGCTCAAAGTGGCGTGACAAATGAAAGGAGAGGCTGCTGGTTATTTTTTCTTTTCATAACCACACTTCAATAGCTAGGTTAACACATTAAACCCTAGCCACATGTCACCTTTTGATTAGCTCTAAGTTTAAGTGACCCAATCACATTGTGCCAAGTGTCAAACCTATATTTAATATTGATTTTAATCATCTTACATGAATAAAAAACATTTGGCAAGCTTATGTGTAATCCCATGTGTCACCATCTCATGGTGCCACGTGTCACACTGTGAAATGACCAAAATGCCCCACGTGTCACACGCAAGCTGCTACTATTTGCTAGTTCCTGCATATCATTAGAAATGTGAGAACTGGCACCAGTATCTAAAACCCAAGCTGTAGATGAACTATGAGTATCATCATAATCTAAATAACAAGATATGGACATACCTTCCGAAGGTGTATCCTTCTTGTCCTTCAGAGAAGCAAGATACTGCAGGCGGTTCCTTTTCAGTGCCCATCCTTTTGGTGGAAACACTTTCCTTTGCCTCCATCGACTTTAGTCTTCCTTTCTGTTTAGCTATTTTCTTGGAAGGACCAGGAATCGAGGTTTCTTTTTCTTATTGCCCTTCTTCTTGTTGGACTTTCCAGTGGAAGAAGATGCAACAAAGCTACCTCTTTTCCTTTATTGCACGGCATATTCTTTTGGGCAATAACCAGCATGTTGAGTAAACCGGCTAAGGTGCATTCTGTTTAGTCATACGGAAATTTGTCACAAAATTCCCAAAAGACTCGGGGAAGGATGAAGGATCAAATCCGTTTGTAGTTGGAAATCCATGTTGAAGTCAAGATGTTCCAACTGCTCAATCAGCCGAATCATCTTGTGGACATGATACCCAACATTCTGTCCCTCAGACATCCTCATACGGAATAGCTGTCTAGATATCTCATACCTAGCATTCTCTTTGCTCACCATATAACTCTTGTAGGTGAATGAGTATCTCACTCGCACTCTGCATGTTCTCATGTTGCTTCTGTAACTCATTACTCATGGAAGCAAGCATGTAACACTTAGCTCTCATATCATACTCCTTCCACTTGTCCAAAGTTTCATGTTCCTCTTGTGTGGCCTCTGGATGTAAGGGACCAGGAACATTTGAATCTAGAACATATCCTATATGTTCAAGGTTCAGGACAAGTTTCAAATTTCTTAGCCAATCAGACAGATTAGGTCTGTCAACTGTTGTGATCAAGTATGCTTGCAAGGATATTGGATGGTGGTGGTTGTTTTGTGCTCATTTTTATCGAGAAAATTAGCTGAGAAAATAACCAGATTAATTAGTAAATGTATCATGTAATTAACCAAAATGATTATGGTCTTTTAATCAAATTGGTCCTCCCACTAACTTAGCGAATCCTACACTTCTAGAGTAGAAAACGGAAATCCTAGTTGGATGGATTTCTAGTGGGTGATTGAATTCTTATAATTCTATTAATCATCCTCAGGTACATCCATTATTGGAATTACAATAAACTATAAGTGAGCAACTCCTTGCCCATCACATCTCATGTGAGGTTCAATCCTTTACCTAGCCCCTAATGCTCAAAATCTCAGGTACATCCATTATTGACTTATCTTGCATTAGTTAAGTTGATCCCATTGAGTCAGTAATTATGCAAATAATTTTAATGTCCTCAGGTACATCCAATATTGGCCACCAAACCATTTACATATTTACAACATCTCATGCTTAACAATTATTCTTAAGAAAATCTCTTAAATTAATTGCATCTCATGCAACTATTTAAAATTTCTTAAAATAATTGCCCCAATGGAGGGCTTATGTTATAATTACTTTAATTATAACATTTCCAACTTAATCATTTGTTTGGAAGATTTTATAGCCATCCTTATTACTATTAAGGTCTCACTTTGCACATTATCCATTTAGCATGCATATATCATATAATTGCAAACATTCCCATACATCTCATGCATTCATGGATAAGCAGTAAATATGGTATGATCATGGACTTTCTAAGGGATTCAATTCTGAGCCACCAAGAATTGAATCAGGGCATTCCTAGGTGCATTTCATTCATTCATTTTACAAGAGTTGCTGAAGGAGTACATAATCAACACTTGATATTGAATTCCTCCCACTAGTCCCACCAATGCTCTTGAACTTCTTGCAATCCAATATTACATAGTAATCCTTGGCATACCAAGGCGAATTTACAAAAACTTAAATAAATGAAATTACAACCCAAAAATATTACAAACTTAATAATACATGCCCAAAATAAATTAAAATAAATTAATTAATTTACAATCCCAAAGAAACATAAAAGAAATAAATCCAATCACATTGGTCTTTTATAGTCCATGATCATCCATCATGCATATCACTATTTAACAAATAAATAAAACATACATACTTAAATTAAATTGAATATTTCATATTCAAATTAAAAATCCAAATTTGAATATGATTCAAATAAATTTAAAAATTCAGATTTGAATCTCATTCAAACAAATTTAAAAATTCAGATTTGAATCACATTCAAACAACTTCAAAAATTCAGATTTGAATCACATTCAAACATTTTTTTAAAAATCAGATTTGAATCACATTCAAATATTTTTTAAAAAATAAGATCTGAATTTTATTGAATCAATTTTAAATCAATTTTAAAAAATCAGATTTAAATATGATTCAAAGAACTTTAAAAATTCAGATTTGAATCACATTCAAACAACTTTTAAAATTCAGATTTGAATCACATTCAAACAATTTTTAAAATTCTGATTTGAATCATAATTTAATTGTGTGATTAAAACTACTAATTAAACACTTTAATTAGTCAAAGAATAGGCCTTAGATCATACAACAATTGCAGAATTAAAAGCCAAACCTTGAACCACCCATGGAACCAATGTTGCCGCCACCAATGGTGGCTTCACCATGTGTGCCGCCACACCTCTTGATCCAACCAGCAATGAATCAATCATCTCATGATCAAATCACACAATTAAATCATATAATCAACAATCTAAATGGCAAATATAGTGGCTCTGATACCAATTGATGGAACGGAAGCGTGAAAAACACAAGATTATACCATTGAATTCAAAAATTTTCACCTAGGGTCACATGCACCATGCAAGATTTATTTTTATCTATTTGATTTCAATGATAAACTACATATTAAAACTCTTTTAATATGTTTTTTGGATCTGTATTTGCCATTTAAGATTTTAAAATTAATCAGATTAATTTTAGAACCCTAGATTAAATCAAGAACGATTACACTAACCTCTTGAGGCACTGCAGCGTGTCTGCGCCTTTGAGATTCATCTTCAGGACACCAAATGTTGTCCCTCTAGCTTGTCCACACCAAGAACACCTATGGCAGCACTTGAACAGCCTCTAAAGCTTTTTCTATTAATTAGAAATTCAAGTTCTGCCTTTTAAGAGATTAGAGATGTAAACAGGACACTAGAAATAATTTCTAGTGTTCTTAATTCAAGAGATTGATGGCTAATCTCTTTGAATTGATGAGAGATGAAGAGAAATAGCTGGAGAGGCTCAAAGTGGCGTGACAAATGAAAGGAGAGGCTGCTAGTTATTTTTTCTTTTCATAACCACACTTAAATAGCTAGGTTAACACATTAAACCCTAGCCACATGTCACCTTTTGATTAGCTCTAAGTTTAAGTGACCCAATCACATTGTGCCAAGTGTCAAACCTATATTTAATCTTGATTTTAATCATCTTACATGATTAAAAAACATTTGGCAAGCTTATGTGTAATCCCATGTGTCACCATCTCATGGTGCCACGTGTCACACTGTGAAATGACCAAAATGCCCCTGTGTCTTAATTTTGAGTTCTTAACCCAAAATAATTATTTCTTCTTCTAATTAATTTATATCAAATATAAATTAATTAATTAATCTCTATTAATTAATTTCTCATCAATTAAATTCATATTTAAACAATTTAAATATAAATTTAATTTATACTACACATCCAATAATCTAGATTTAGTTTCAAGTCATGCTAGGGACTTTGCAATTTAATTGCAAACCAAATCTATTTAATTAATCAATTAAATTCTTTAATTAATTAATTAAATCATATTTAAATAGGTGATAACCTGTGTATGTGTGTGACTTACTAGGCTCATCACTAATTGGCAATGAGACATGATATCAACTCTTAATATCATCAGAACTCTTTCTTACCATAAATGATTTCTCTAAATCATTTTATGAACCTCATAGACCATGGTTAACACCTAGCACAGCATGCCATGGCCACCCAATTGGTAATAAGATTTATCTTAAATGAACCTATAATCATATGTTACCATGCACTAGAATCTCTCTGTTACAAAATCCCACCTCAAGCTGGAGTCATGGTTTATGTCAAACTCCAATTGCTATGAATATTATGTTCTCTTTTAATTCCATTTCTTGATTAAAAAGATTTTTCTCATCAGAAACCCTTTTTTGAATAAATCTATCTGTCCTGGCCAGGAACTTGAAACATCAAGAACAATTAAATGAACATAGGATTTTATCTCTATTTACTTAGAGGAACAGATTCCATCTTGATCAACACCTACCTCCATATATAACTAGCAGGAGCCAACACATGCCCATATACCCATACATAGTACAAGTATGAAAGCAGTATCAAACTCAAACTACCTATATACAAGATAACTGTGCTATCTCAGGTCTAAAGATTATATGCACTGATATGATTTATGACAAAACATTGACAAGAGTAAACTCCATGTGCTTGTCATAAGTGTGACTGGTTTGGCCTACTTGTCATTTATAAGTGCCTATCATGTTTATTATATGGCATGAGACTCACCATTCCATCTTATTTATATCTCATATAAATAACTTGGGAACAAACATGAATACAATCTTTCTGGATAAGTCATGTCCTTATTATGAAGTATCCTCGATTGTGAACCTATTTATGATACTTTGTGCTAGAAATATTGTCACTCATATTCTTAACAACTTAAGAATAATATTTCTAACAAAATATCAATGGACCTTTTCTATTACACATAAATATATTATGTAAACGGAAAAGTGGAAATGACTTTTATTAATAAAATTATGTACAAGATACATACTAAATGATATGCTCTAGGGCATACTACTAACATATCCAACAAAGAGCGATCTAGTCATTTTGCTCTGAATACAGGATTCACAAGTTGAAGTAGGTCCGAAACCCAATGAGGATAAAATCCTCATTTTCCCCAACTTTGCAATCTTATCTTCTGTAACATGACCTAACCTGAAGTGCCGAATATATTTTGAACTTGAGTTGATTTTCATCATTCCATTGCATTCTTTTAGATTGCTTGCATTAGATTTGTATTTAACATTATCATATAGATAATAAAGTCCATCATGCATATAACCCAAACCAACATATTTATTTCCAAAATAAATATTGCAAACATCATTTATGAACTAAAGTTCATAACCATCTCTAGTCAAACTAGATATAGAAATGATGTTTTTAAAAGGCATTAGGTACATGCATAACCTTATTTAAATACAAAACATGTCTACACATGTATAAAGATTTAGATCCTATGGTTAAGGCTTCAACAGTTGAGCCATTAACAATTCGGAATCTAGCATCTCATTACTGGAAGCTTCTATTATTAGCTATACTCTGGGCAGTTCCTATTCCTATGCCCAACATTATGGTAGTGAAAACACTTTCCTTTTGCCTTTGTTAGCTTTGGTCTTCCCTATCTGTTTAGCTATCTACTTGGAAGGACCAGGAATCCGAGGTTTCTTTTTCTTATTGCCCTTCTTCTTGTTGGACTTTCCAGCAAAAGAAGATTCAGTCAAAGCTATTTTTTTTCCTTTATTACCCAGCTTATTCTTTTGGGCAATAACTAGCATAATGAGTAAACCAGCCAAGGTACATTCCTATTTAGTCATATAGAAATTTGTCACAAAATTCCCAAATGACTCAGTAAGGGACTGAAGGATCAAATTCGTCTGCAGTTGAAAATCCATGTTAAAGTCAAGATGTTCCAGCTGCTCAATCAGCTGAATCATCTTATGGACATGATCCCCAACATTCTGTCCCTCAGACACCACATGTAGAATAGCTACCTAGATATCCCATACCTAGCATTCCTGATGTGCTCACCATACAACTCTTGTAGGTGAAGGAGGATCTCACTCTCACTCTGCATGTTCTCATGCTGCTTCTGTAACTCATTACTTATACAAGCAAACATGTAACACGTGGCTCTCATGTCACACCCTACCCCTCTGTAAGGCATAACATGATCCCGTAGTATACCTAATGAATTACCAATTCCGTCTACTGATAACCCATTAAGTACACTACAAGGGATTTTAAAAACTTTTCTTACTTCTTTTACAGTGGTGAGCACTATTTACAGGTGTTAAAGACTTTGGTGAACTGAAGTGAAACAATTAACTCATTTGATTTATTTGGAATTTCTGTAAAAATTTTGGCAGAGTGCCATCTGTATTTTGGACAAAACAGTTCTTCAGAAAACCTGTAAAAAGTACTTCAATAATTTTCCAAATCTCAACTCCAATACATTTCTCAACACAACAATTTATCAACTCAATTCCATAGAAATTTTTCAAAGTCTGAGATAAGGAAATATAATACAATTTTCACAAGTCAAATAACTCATAATTAATTTACAACTTCAAGGTACAATTTGAATTTACAACTGCTCAAAACTAAAAACAAAATGTACATACAGTGTCATACATTACAGTACAAAATGCAAAATATTGGTATACTCATTATACTGTAATCCTCATTGGATGTATATGCAGCCTAGTCTCACGCCTGTCTGCCTCTCTACTGCGACAAAGAATAAAGCTATTCTTTGAGACAATGTCTCAGTGGTGCACAACATTAACCAAATACAATTTAAATCACAATTCATAAATCATACCAATAGTGGATACTTAAAACCATAGTCAATTTTAAGACAGTAATTGTCAACAAGAATTTAAACTCCATTTGTCAATATCACAATAATTTTCATAAGTTAGATCATATTTGAATTCAAAAGACAGTATATGTCAATGAGAGTTTAAATCCATTTCACAATCTCACAATACATATCAATAAATCACACACAGCTTAATCATGATCCATAGTTCAATTCATCCCAAAAGCCGATGGCTAATGAGGTATTCAATTCATCCCAAAAGTCGATGACTAATGAGGAATAACATGGCTAGCTAGCAACAATATGAGTACTCATCCAATTCGTCCTCAATAGGCACACACCTCAACACTTCAGCCAGAGAGGGAATTCAATTCGTCCCACTAGACAAGCTAATGAGGAATACAATCAATATACATGATAGCTGTGGTTTCAAACCATTTCCAATGCTTTTAAATCAATAAGTATCCATCAATGTCATTCAAACAATTTCTCATAGTTTCAAATCATTTACAATGCTTTTCAAGCAATAAATATTCATTCAAATACATTTCCACAATTTAAAACAATAATATACAAATAGTCAATATTTATTTCAATTGAAAATAATTCAAAAGAAATAGTTGTTGTGCACAAACCTCTGATATTTGTCTCCTGGTCTTGACTCAGTATTTCTTTCCCTTTTGCTGAGTCCTTGTTAACTGAGAAACACAATTTGAAGTGTTTCAGTGCTAAATTAATTTGCCTCTAACGATAATGTTCGATAAACAATTCACTGAATACCTTTATTTGCTTAATCACCTAATATACCGACCCTCGATGTTTTCTAGGTAAATTAGGTTTTAGTGTCCTTTATATGTCACATTCGATAGGGTTTTAGGGTTGGTACGTGTTACCAAACTCAATTCTATGTATATTGCGTTTTCTTGCATTTCATTGCAAATTGCTGGATTTCGGGATACTAGTTTGACCTAGCCGGACGATCTATTTTCCTCGGTTTTCGGGTTTCGGTCAAAACTATAAACTTGTAGATCTATGTCTTATTGCACGCGGGGCAAAATTTCTGGTCAATCCGAGTTAAGTAGACCAAGTTATGGTCATTATACTATTACTGGTCAAATGGCATCAAATTAGGTCAATTTTAGGTCAATTTAGTCAACTTTGGTTCGACCAGTTTTTGGACCCGAACTTGTGCAAGCTTTTTGACTTGCTTCTGGTCATTTATGAGTTTTGGTGTCTTCATAAGACTTGTAGGTGTGGGTCTTAAATATTCATGGTTAAAATTTCAGGTCAATTGGACCTGTTTTGAGTGAGTTATGGTCTAAACACTCACTGCTGCCCAATTGGTCATTTTTCAGGTCCTAATTGTACCTAATCCGAATTGGTCATTTTTTTAGGTCACCTTGCAAGCAGAATTTTGGTATGTTTTCTCAATGAAAGTTGGCACATTTTGTGCCTAGTTCCACCTCCAATTGGTCTCATACCAATTGAGGTTACACATTTAAACTTATTGGCTAAAATGTACACTGCCCTTGGTTACTTTGCTTAACACACATTTACCTTGCAATATGTTTACTTCCCTACCAAATCTGTTTTGGTACATTACCAAAACTATATATTACTTTACATTAACATCACTTTGGGCAGATTACAATTATCTTCAATACACCAAATATAACTCTAATTCCCAAAGTCCAAACACAATTACACATAACATTACTAGTTTTTACATACTCTTTACACAACAAGTTCATATACATATCCATCAATCCTTCTATGTCAATATTCTGCCAACACTTCCATGAATACATACATTTATTCAAGTGTCCCCAAGTTGCCGAAAATCTTCTTCAACACCAAATTGTCCTACAATTCATCAATTCCCATCCAAGTGCCAAAAATCACCATATAAATATGAAGTAATTCACTAGGTTATTAAATCATCACAACCAACATAATTCTCATAAATTATATGTACAAATACTTCATCAATACATGATTATATGGCTGCCCAAAAATGGATATCTCAATACTCTTCAAACTTAAAAATTTCCTTCACAAAACCAACACCCATAACATGTATACAAAGTTTATCAAAGAAATCTTAAAAAATGCTAACTCACCTTATAGTTGGAGCTTGTTAAACCTTGCTTAAACTTCTCAAATTTGGTATCAAACTCTTCCTTGTGATGAGTAGACAAACTTTCATGAAGCTACTTAAGGGATTGGAGATGAAATGGGAGAGTGGACCAAGCTTGCATGAACACGCCAATGGAGGTTTCTTTCTCCTTCAATTCGGCTATGTTGGGAGGACTTAGGGAAGATGAAGTTTCTGCCTTGGATAATGGATGTACACCTGCCCCACTTAGTATATATTAATCCATTAATGGTCCACTAACTCCAAATAATCATATAATAAGCTAATTGTTCATTTATTCCACATTAACCCATGATTTTAGCTATTTACTTTAGGTACCACCAAATTAATTTTTCATTTTATTTTCTAAGTGTAATACTATTTATTTTTAATGGACATTTAGGTCAAAAGACAATTTGGGATGTCAAATGACCATAATGCCCCTGTTCAGGTGGCATTCCCGATTTTTTAGTATCACCGGGTTTTGTCCATTTTTCGATTTCTCACTTTTCTTTGTACTAATTATTTAATTTTTCTTTGATCTTTCTAATGATATTTATTCTTCAATAAGGTTCTATTTAAGTCCTAAAAATGTTTTCCAGGGTTCCCCGATCTGTAGCTAGTCAACGGTCCACACCGTGACTTCCCGGTGCGGTCACCCATCGCTAGGTTTCCCGGCTCACTTAACTTGATCACATTTCTTTGCTATTATTTTTCCTTTGTTTTTCTTGTATTTTCTTTTCTTGTATTTCATTATTTTATGTCTCCTCCCTCATGTCAAAGTGTAGTTCTAGGCATCCTAGCTGTCCGGATAACACTGGTCACCGGAGCAGTAGAACGCACTACCGAACTTTGGGGTGTTACAATTCTCCCCCCCTTAAATAAATTTCGTCTCGAAATTTTACCTGGCATTAGTCTCTGAATAGCTGTGGGTGCTGTCTCCTCATATCCTCTTCACGTTCCCAAGTAGCTTCCTGGCCTGAATGATGGTTCCACAAAGACTTTAACCAGTGTATCTGTTGTTCCTCAATTGTTTCACCTCATAAGCCAGAATTTTTATGGGTTCTTCCTCATATGAGAGGTCTGGATTTACTTCAATCTCTTCAATCGATAGTACATGAGATGGGTCGATCTGCCTCCTTAACATGGACACATGGAAGACACTGTGTATCCTTGCTAGCTCTGGAGGTAATGCCAACCGATATGCCAAAGGACCCACTCTTTCCAGAACTTCATATGGTCCGATGAAACGAGGACTCAGTTTCCCCTTTCTGCCAAATCTCATAATTCTCTTCCAAGGAGAAACTTTGAGGAATACCTTATCACCCACTGCGTACTCAATATCTCTTCTTTTCATATCAACATAGGACTTCGACGGTCCGATGCAGCCTTGAGTCTATCTCTAATCAACTGATCTTTTCCTCTGTCACTGAACAATTTCTCGCCCAATCATCTTCCTTTCACCTACCTCATCCCAACATAGGGAGTTACGCACTTCCCGCCATACAATGCTTCATATGGAGGCATCCCAATGCTTGATTGGTAGCTGTTGTTATAAGCAAACTCAATCAAAGGCAAGTGTGTATCCCAACTACCTTCAAATTCAATCACACAAGCCCGTAGCATATCCTCTAATATCTGAATAACCCTCTCGATCGGCCATCCATCTGTGGGTGGAATCTTTGTCTTTGAAGTTCAATCTAGTTCCTAGGGCTCTCTGAAGACTACCCTGAATCTAGAAGTGAACCTAGGATCTCTGTCGAGCACAATTGATACCGGCACTCCATGCGGTTTACAATCTCATATATGTACAATCCGCCAATCTTTCCGTGCTATAGTCCATCCGAATCGGCAAAAAGTGAGCAGACTTGGTCAATCATCAACTATAACCCATACCGCATCATGACTACTCTGTGTCCTTGGGAGTCTGTAACAAAATCCATAGTTATTCGCTCCCATTTCCACTGCATCGACAAAGGATGTAACAAACCAGCTGGAACTTGATGTTCTGCCTTTACTTGCTGACAAGTTAGGCATTTGGAAACGAATTCAACTATATCTCTTTTCATGCCCATCCACCAGTAATGCTCTTTCAGCCCTCTGTACATTTTAGTTCCACCAGGGTGCATAGCAAATGGAGACTCATGTGCTTCCTTCATAATGATTTGTCTCAATTCCCCATCGCTAGGAACACACATTCTACCATGATGTAGCAATAAACCATCATCTCTCACAGAGAATTCAGGTTTCTTGCCCTGCTGGACTTCTTTCAGTAGCTTCTGATATTTTTCATCACTCTGTGTAGCCATTCTAATCTGATCAATCAACACTGGCTGTACATGCCATGCAACTACTGTCTGTCCCTCATCATCAATCTCTAAACTGGCATGCTGTGCTTTCAATTCATATACTATGGACAAAGGACAAACTCTGAGACTTGCCATAGTCTTGCGACTTAAGGCGTCAGCCCCCACATTTTCTTTCCCTGGCTGATAGTCTATTAAGCAATCATAATCTTTGATGAGTTCTAACCATCTCCTCTGCCTCAAATTCAATTCCTTCTGGGTGCCTAAGTACTTCAAGCTCTTGTGATCTGTGTAAATGTAGCATTTCTCCCCATACAAATAGTGTCTCCAGATCTTCAGAGCAAAAACAATAGCTGCTAACTCCAGATCATGTGTTGGGTAGTTCCTCTCATGCGGTTTCAGCTGGCGTGATGCATAAGCAATGACATTCCGATCTTGCATCAGTACACAGCCTAACCCATTGTGAGAAGCATCACTATAAACTGTGTATTCTTTACCCGGAGTAGGTAAAGTGAGGACTGGAGCTTCAGTCAAACACCTCTTCAACTCATCAAAACTTTGTTGACATTTATCTGTCCACTGAAATTTTACATCTTTCCGAAGCAGTTTGGTCAGTGGAGAAGATAACATAGAAAACCCCTTCACAAACCGACGGTAATATCCAGCTAGACCCAGAAAACTGCGAATTTCTGTGATGTTCCTGGGCGGCTTCCAATTAAGGATAGCTTCTACCTTGCTGGAATCTACCTTGATCCCTTCAGCTGACACAACATGTCCCAAAAAGGAGATTTCTTTCAGCCAAAATTCACATTTCGACAATTTGGCGTATAGTTATTTCTCCCTTAAAGTCTGCAGTACAATCCGCAGATGTCTGTCATGCTCCTCTGCATTCCTTGAATATATCAAAATGTCATCAATAAACACCACCACAAATTGATCAAGATATGGTCTGAAGATAGTGTTCATCAGATCCATAAAAGCAGCTGGAGCATTTGTTAACCCGAATGGCATTACTAGAAACTCATAGTGGCCATATCGAGTTCTGAAAGCAGTTTTTGGAATACTCTGCTCTTGCACCTTCAACTGATAATAACCAGATCGCAAATCAATTTTGGAGAATACAGCTGCACCCTTCAACTGATCAAACAGATCATCAATGTGAGGCAATGGATATCTGTTCTTTATTGTCACCTTATTCAACTGCCGGTAGTCAATGCATAAGCGGAGAGTACCTTCCTTCTTCTTAACAAACAACACTGGTGCTCCCCAAGGTGACACACTAGGGCAGATGAAGCCCTTTTTCAAGTAGTTCTTGCAATTGTATCTTCAACTCCTTCAACTCTGCTGGTGCCATTCTGTATGGCGTTATGGAGATTGGATCCACACTAGGCATAACATTAATTTCAAACTGCACTTCTCTTTCCGGAGGTAATCCTGGAAATTCATCAGGAAACACATCTGGAAAGTTATGTACTGTAGGGATGTCCTTCAACGCTGGACTCCCCACTTGGGTGTCTATCACATGTGCCAAGTAGGCTTCATTCCCCTTTCTGATCATTTTTCTGGCTAGTGCAGCCGAAATGATGTTTGATGGCAATAACTGCCTCTCCCCTTTATCACCACATCACTGTACTGAGGAAGACCAAAAGTGACTGTCTTCAGCCTACAGTCAATCATGGCATGATTCCTAGCTAACCAATCCATGCCCAAGATGATATCATAATCTCTGAAGGGCATTTCAATGAGATCGGACAGAAAAGTGTGTCCTTGGATCACCAAAGGACAATCTCTATACATTCTATTAACCCTGACTTCCTGTCCTAGTGGACTCGTTACTAGCACCTCAAAGTCCATTTTTGTACATGGAACAGCAATGCAATCAATGATGCTAGCACTCACATAAGAATGGGTAGAACCCGGATCAAATAACACAAACACATTTTGGTTAAAAGTTGAGAAGGTACCAGCCACAACATCAGATGTCTCTGCCTCTTCTCTCTGTCTCATGGCATAGACTCTGACTGGAGCACTATCTTGCTCTGATTGTTTTACTGTGCCTTGGCTGCCTGCTGGGCTACCTCTACCCCTGCCTCTACCTTTGCTAGGTGGTTGTGAACTTCTGGTGACAGAAGCAACTCCTTGCCCATCACATTTTATGTGAGGTTCAATCCTTTACCAAGCCCCTAATGCTCAAAATCTCAGGTACATCCATTATTGACTTATCTTGTATTAGTTAAGTTGATCCCATTGAGCCAATAATTTTAATGTCCTCAGGTACATCCAATATTAGCCACTAAACCATTTACATATTTACAACATCTCATGCTTAGCAATTATTCTTAAGAAAATCTCTTAAATTAATCGCATCTTATGCAAGTATTTTAAATTTATTAAAATAATTGCCTCAATGGAAGGCTCATGTTATAATTACTTTAATTATAGCATTTCCAACTTAATCATTTGTTTGGAATATTTTATGGTCATCCTAATTACTATTAAGGTCTCACTTTGCACATTATCCAATTAGCATACATATATCATATACTTGCATACATTCCCATACATCTCATGCATTCATGGACAATAAATAGTAAATATTGTATGATCATGGACTTTCTAAGGGATTCAATTTTAAGCCACCAAGAATTGAATCAGGACATTCCTAGGTGCATTTCATTCATTCATATTACAAGAGTTGCTGAAGGAGTACATAATCAACACTTGAACTTGAATTCCTTCCACTGATCCCACCAATGCTCTTGACCTCCTTGATCTTCTTGCAATCCAATTACATAGTAATCCTTGGCATACCAAGGCGAATTTACAAGAACTAAATAAATAAAATTAGAACCCAAAAATTATTACAACCTTAATAATATGTGCCCAAAAATAAATTAAAATAAATTAATTTAAATTATAACCCAAAGAAGCATAAAAGAAATAAATCCAATCACATTGGTTTTTTATAGTCCATGATCATCCATCATGCATATCACTATTTAACAACTAAATAAAACATACGTACTTAAATTAAATTGAATATCTCATATTCAACTTAAAAATCCAGATTTGAATATAATTCAAACAAATTTAAAAATTCAGATTTGAGTATTCAAACAAATTTAAAAATTCAGATTTGAATTACATTCTAACAAATTCAAAAAATCATACTTGAATCACATTCAAACAAATTCAAAAAATCATACTTGAATCACATTCAAAAAATTTTAAAAATTCAGATTTGAATCACATTTAAATAACTTTTAAAATTCAAATTTGAATCACATTCAAACAACTTTAAAAATTTAGATTTGAATCACATTCAAACAATTTTTTAAATTCATATTTGAATCAAAATTTAATTGTGTGATTAAAACTCTAATTAAACAATTTAGTTAGACATAAAATGGACATAATTATGAGCATTAGATCCTACAATAATTGCACAAATATTGCCCAAAACCATGCGCACCATAAGGGATGAACAAACCTTGCGCACACAATGGTGTTCATCACCAAGCCGCCACCTTTCTTTGCAGCCAGCGATAGATCTATCATCTCATGATCATACCACACAATTAAATCATATAATCAACAATCTAAATGGCAAATGTAGTGGCTCTGATACCAATTGAAGGAGCAGGAGCATGAAAAACACAAGTTTATACCATTGAATTCAAAAAATTTTCACCTAAGGTCACATGCATCATGCAAGATTTATTTTTATCTATTTGATTTCAATGATAAATAGCATACTTTTAATATGTTTTTGGATTTACATTTTCCATTTAAAATTTTAGAATTAATCAGATTAATTTTAAGAACCCTATATTAGATCAAGAACAAGTGCACTAACCTTTTGATGCACTACAGTGTGTTTGGCACATTTGGAATTCGTCTTTAGGACACCAGATGTTGTCCCTCTAGCTTGTCCACACCAAGATCACCTATGGAAGCCCTTGAACAGCTCCTAAAGCTTTTTTCTATGAATTAGAAAATCAAGCTTTGCCTTTTGAGAGATTACAGATATAAATAGGACACTATAAACAATTTCTAGGATTTTTAATTCAAGAGATTGTTTGCTAATCCATTTGAATTGATGACAGATGAAGAAGAAGAGGGGAGAGGGTAGCCAAGGGTGGTGGCACAAAGAGAGAATAGCAGCCCACACATTTTACTCTTTCAAAACAACACTTATATAGCTAGGTCATCACTTAAAACCCTTGCCACATGTCACCTTCTGATTGGCTGTAGGTTTAATTAACCAAATCAAATTGTGCCAAGTGTCAAACCTATATTTAATCTTGATTTTAATCATCTTACATCATTAAAAGACATATGGCAAGCGTATGTATAGTGCCATATGTCACCATCTCATGGTGCCACATGTTACCCTGTGAAATAACTAAAATACCCCTGTGTCTTAATTTTGAATTTTCAACCCAAAATAATTATTTCTCTTCTTCTAATCAATTTATATCAAATATAAATTAATTAATTAATCTCTATTAATTAATTTCTCATTAATTAAATTCATATTTAACACTTTAAATATAAATTTAACTTATACAATACATCCAATAACCTAGATTTGGTTTCAAGCCATGCTAGGGACTTTGCAATCTAATTGCAAACCAAACCTATTTAATTAATCAATTAAACTCTTTAATTAATTAATTAATTAAATCATATTTAATTTGGTGATTACTTGTGTATGTGTGTGACTTACTAGGCTCATCACTAATTGGCAATGAGACATGATATCAACTCTTAATATCATCAGAACTCTTTCTTACCATAAATGATTTCTCTAAATCATTTTATGCACCTCATAGACCATGGTTAACACCTAGCATAGCATGTCATGCCCACCCAATCAGTAATAAGGTTTACCTTAAATGAACCTATAATCATATGTTACCATGCACTAGAAACTCTCTATTACAAAATCCCAATTCGAGCTGGAGTCATGGTTTATGTCAAACCCCATTTGCTATAAATATTATGTTGTCTTTTAATTCCAGTTCTTGATTAAAAGGATTTTCTCATTAGCAACTCTTTTCTGATTAAATCTATCTATACTAACTAGGAACTTGAAACATCAATAATAATTAAATGAACATAGGATTTTATCCCTATTTACATAGAGGAACAGATTGCATCTTGATCAACACCTATCTCCATATATAACTAGTAGGAGCCAACACATGCCCATATACCCATACATAGTACAAGTATGAAAGCAGTATCAAACTCAAACTACCTATATACAATATAACTGTCATTTCAGGTTTGAAAATTATATGCACCGATATGATTTATGGAAATACGTTGACAAGAGTAAACTCCATGTGGTTGTCATAAATGTCACTGGTTCGACCTACTTATCGTGTATAAGTGCCTATTATGTTTGTTATATGGCATGAGACTCACTATTCCATCTTATTTACATCTCATATAAATAACTTGGGAACAAACATGATTACAATCTTTTTGGATAAGTCATGTCCTTATTATGAAGTATCCTTGATTGTGAACCTATTTATGATACTTTGTGCTAGAAATACTGTTACTCATATTCTTAACAACTTAAGAATAGAATTTCTAACAAAATATCAATGGACCTATTCCTTTTAACATAAATATATTATGTAAACGGAAAAGTAAAAATGCCATTTCTTAATAAAACATGTACAAGATACATACTAAATGATATGCACTATAGCATACTACTAACACCATGTGTCTCCATCTCATGGTGCCACATGTCACCCTATGAAATGACCAAAATACCCTTGTGTCGTAATTTTGAGTTCTCAACTCAAAATAATTATTTCTCTTCTTCTAATCAATTTATATCAAATATAAATTAATTAATTAATCTCTATTAATTAATTTCTCATAATTAAATTCATTTTTAAACACTTTAAATATAAATTTAACTTATACTATACATTCAATAACCTAGATTTGGTTTCAAGCAATGTTAGAGACTCTGCAATCTAATTGCAAACCAAACCTATTCAATTAATCAATTAAACTCTTTAACTAATTAATTAAATTACATTTAACTTGGTGATTACTTGTGTATGTGTGTGACTCACTAGGCTCATCACCAATTGGCAATGAAATATAATATCAACTCTTAATATCATCAGAACTCTTTCTTATCATAAATGATTTCTCTAAATCATTTTGGGCACCTCATAGACTATGGTTAACACCTAGCATAGCATGCCATAGCCACCCAATTAGTAATAAGGTTTACCTTAAATGAACCTATAATCATATGTTACCATGCACTTGAATCTTTCTGTTACAAAATACCAATTCGAGCTGGAGTCATGGTTTATGTCAAACCCGATTTGCTATGAATATTATATTCTCTTTTAATTCCAGTTCTTGATTAAAAAGATTTTCTTATCAGAAACTCTTTTTTGATTAAATCTATCCATCCTAGCCAGAAACTTGAAACATCAAGAACAATTAAATGAACATAGGATTTTATCCCTATTTACTTAGGGTAACTGATTCCATCTTGATCAACACCTACCTCCATATATAACTAGTAGGAGCCAACACGTACCCATATACCCATACACAGTACAAGTATGAAAGCAGTATCAAACTCAAACCACCTATATATAAGATAACTATGCTATCTTAGGTCTAAAGATTATATGCACTTATATGATTTATGACAATGCATTAAAAAGAGTAAACTCCACGTGCTTGTCATAAATGTCACTAGTTCAGCCTACTTATCATGCATAAGTGCCTTTAATGCTTGTTATATGGCATGAGACTCACCATTCCATCTTATTTATATCTCACATAAATACATTGGGAACAAACATGAATACAATCTTTTTGGACAAGTTATATCATGTGTGAAATATCCTCGATTGTGAACCAATTTATGATATTTTATGCTAGAAATACTGTCACTGATATTCTTAACAGCTTAAAATTAAAATTTCTAAGAAAATATCAATGGACCTTTTTCTATTACATATAAATATATAATGTAAACGGAAAAGTGAAAATGCCTTTTATTAATGAAAATATGTACAAGATACATACTAAATGATATGCTCTGGGGCATACTACTAACAATAGCAACTTGCAGTCATGAGATATTAGATTCTAGGTTGGTAATGGCTCAATTGTTGAAGCTTTAGCCATAGGATCTAAATCTTTATACATGTTGAAAGGAGTGGAAGTATGAAAAACACAAGTTTAGGTCATTGAAATTCAAAAACTTTTCATCTAGGGCCACATGCATCATGCACGATTCATTTTTATCTATTTGATTTCAATGATAAATAACATATTAAAACTCTTTTAATATATATTTGGGTCTATATTTGCCATTTAAGATTTTAGAATTAATCAAATTCATTATTAGAACCCTAGATTAGATTAAGAACAAGTGCACTAACCTCTTGATGCACTGCAGTGTATTTGACACCTTTGGGATGCGTCTAGGACACCAGATGTTGTCCCTCTAGCTTGTGCATACCAAGATCACCTATGGCAGCCCTTGAACAGCTTTTAAAGCTTTTTCTATCAATTAGAAAATCAAGTTTTGCCTTTTAAGAGATTACAGATGTAAACAGGACACTAGAAACAATTTCTAGTATTTTTACTTCAAGAGATTGTTTGTTAATCTCTTGGAATAGATGAGAGATGAAGAAGAAGAGAAGGGAGAGTAGCCAAGGGTGGCAGCACAAAGAGAAGAATGGCAGCATTTTGTGTTTGTTCTTTCATCCTTACACTTATATAGCTAGGTCACCACTTAAAACCCTTGCCACATGTCACCTTCCGATTGGCTGTAGGTTTAATTAACCCAATCACATTATGCCAAGTGTCAAACCTATATTTAATCTTGACTTTAATCATCTTACATCATTAAAAGACATATGGCAAGCTTATGTGTAGTGCCATATGTCACCATCTCATGGTGCCACATGTCACCCTGTGAAATGACTAAAATAACCCTGTGCCTTAATTTTGAGTTCTCAACCCAAAATAATTATTTCTCTTATTTTAATCAGTTTATATCAAATATAAATTAATTAATTAATCTCTATTAATTAATTTATCATTAATTAAATTCATATTTAAACACTTTAAATATAAATTTAACTTATACAATACATCCAATAACCTAGATTTGGTTTCCAGCCATGCTAGGGACTTTGCAATATAATTGCAAACCAAACCTATTTAATTAATCAATTAAAACTCTTTCATTAATTAATTAAATCATATTTAATTTAGTGATTACCTGTGTATGTGTGTGACTTACTAGGCTCATCACTAATTGGCAATGAGATATGATATCAACTCTTAATGTCATCAAAACTCTTTCTTACCATAAATGATTTCTCTAAATCATTTTATGCACCTCGTAGACCATGGTTAACACCTAGCATAGCATGTCATGGCCACCCAATCAGTAATAAGGTTTACCTTAAATGAACCTATAATCATATGTTACCATGCACTAGAATCTCTCTGTTACAAATTCCCAATTCGTGCTGGAGTCATAGCTTATGTCAAACCCCATTTGCTATGAATATTATGTTTTATTTTAATTCCAGTTCTTGATTAAAAGGATTTTATCATCAGCAATTCTTTTCTGATTAAATCTATCTATCCTGGCCAGAAACTTGAAACATCAAGAATAATTAAATGAACATAGGAGGGAATAAATTCCATCTTTATCAACACTTACCTCAATATATAACTAGTAGGAGCCAACACATGCCCATATCTCCATACATAGTGTAAGTATGAAAGCAGTATCAAACTTAAACCACCTATATACAAGATGACTATGCTATCTCAGGTCTAAAGATTATATGCATTGATATGATTTATGACAATACATTAACAAGATTAAACTCCATGTGTTTGTCATAAATGTCACTTGTTCAGCCTATTTATCATGTATAACTGCCTATCATGTTTGTTATATGGCATGTGACTCACCATTTCATCTTATTTACACCTCACATAAATAACTAGGGAACAAACATGATTACAATCTTTCTGGATAAGTCATGTCCTTATTGTGAAGTATCCTCGATTGTGAACCTATTTATGATACTTTGTACTAGAAATGTTGTCACTCATATTCTTAACAACTTAAGAATAGAATTTCTAACAAAATATCAATGGACCTTTTCTATTACACATAAATATATTATGTAAATGGAAAAGTGAAAATGCCTTTTATTAATAAAACATGTACAAGATACATACTAAATGATATGCTCTAGGGCATACTACTAATAATCTCCCACTAGCATTAGAGCCATTCATTACAATATCTTAGACCCATCTTTTCAAGATGTCGGTCTAGCTGAGTTTGTGACATAGGCTTAGTGAATGGATCAGCTGGATTTTCAGCTGATACTATTTTCAGTATGGCTACATCACCTCATCCAACTATTTCTCTGATAATGTGGTAGCACCTTTCTATGTGTTTGGATTTCTTGCGAGACCGAGGTTCCTTAGCCTGTATGACTGCTCTATTATTGTCACAGTGAATTGGAACTGCTGACTCAATTGAAGGAACTACTGCAAATTCTAACACGAACTTCTTTATCCAAATAGCTTCCTTTGCAACATTTGATGCAGCAACATACTTAGCCTTGGTAGTGTAATCTGTAGTCGTACTCTGTTTGGAACTCTTCCAACTGACTGTAACTCCATTACAAATGAATACATATCTTGTTAGTAGTATGCCCTAGAGCATATCATTTAGTATGTATCTTGTACATATTTTTAATAATAAAAGGCATTTCCACTTTTCCGTTTACATAATATATTTATGTGTAATAGAAAAGGTCCATTGATATTTTGTTAGAAATATTATTCTTAAGTTGTTAAGAATATGAGTGACAATATTTCTAGCACAAAGTATCATAAATAGGTTCACAATCGAGGATACTTCATAATAAGGACATGACTTATCCAGAAAGATTGTATTCATGTTTGTTCCCAAGTTATTTATATGAGATATAAATAAGATGGAATGGTGAGTTTCATGCCATATAACAAACATGATAGGCACTTATAAATGATAAGTAGGCCGAACCAGTGACACTTATGACAAGCACATGGAGTTTACTCTTGTCAATGTTTTGTCATAAATCATATCAGTGCATATAATCTTTAGACCTGAGATAGCATGGTTATCTTATATATAGGTAGTTTGAGTTTGATCTCGCTTTCATACTTGTACTATGTATGGGTATATGGGCATGTGTTGGCTCCTGCTAGTTATATATGGAGGTAGGTGTTGATCAAGAAGGAATCTGTTTCTCTAAGTAAATAGAGATAAAATCCTATGTTCATTTAATTGTTCTTGATGTTTCAAGTTCCTGGCCAGGACAGATAGATTTATTCAGAAAAGAGTTTCTGATGAGAAAATCTTTTTAATCAAGAACTGGAATTAAAAGAGAACATAATATTCATAGCAAATGGAGTTTGACATAAACCATGACTCCAGCTTGAGTTGGGATTTTGTAATGCAGAGATTCTAGTGCATGGTAACATATGATTATAGGTTCATTTAAGGTAAATCTTATTACTAATTGGGTGGCCATGGCATGCTATGCTAGGTGTTAACCATGGTCTATGAGGTTCATAAAATGATTTAGAGAAATCATTTATGGTAAGAAAGAGTTCTGATGATATTAAGAGTTGATATCATGTCTCATTGCCAATTAGTGATGAGCCTAGTAAGTCACACACATACACAAGTTATCACCTATTTAAATATGATTTAATTAATTAATTAAAGAGTTTAATTGATTAATTAAATAGATTTGGTTTGCAATAAAATTGCAAAGTCCCTAGCATGACTTGAAACCAAATCTAGATTATTGGCTGTGTAGTATAAATTAAATTTATATTTAAAGTGTTTAAATATGAATTTAATTGATGAGAAATTAATTAATAGAGATTAATTAATTAATTTATATTTGATATAAATTAATTAGAAGAAGAAAATAATTATTTTGGGTTAAGAACTCAAAATTAAGACACAGGGGCATTTTGGTCATTTTGCAGTGTGACACGTGGCACCATGAGATGGTGACACATGGCATAACACATAAGCTTGCAAAATAATTTTAATCATGTAAGATGATTAAAATCAAGATTAAATATAGGTTTGACACTTGGCACAATGTGATTGGGTCACTTAAACCTAGAGCTAATCAAAAGGTGACATGTGGCTAGGGTTTAATGTGTTAACCTAGCTATTTAAGTGTGGTTATAAATGGAAAACATAACCAGCAGCCTCTCCTCTCAATTGTCACGCCACTTTGAGCCTCTCCAGCCATTCTTCTTCATCTCTCATCAATTCAAAGAGATTAGCCATCAATCTCTTGAATTAAGAACACTTGAAATTGTTTCTAGCGTCTGCTTGCATCTCTAATCTCTTAAAAGGCAGAACTTGAATTTCTAATTAATAGAAAAGGCTTTAAAAGCTGTTCAAGGGCTGCCATAGGTGTTCTTGGTGTGGACAAGCTAGAGGGACAACATCCGTGTCCTCAAGACGATCTCAAAGGCACACGCTGCAAAGACATCAAGAGGTTAGTGTAATTGTTCTTGATTTAATCTAGGGTTCTAAAATTAATCTGATTAATTTTAAAATCTTAAATGGCAAATACAGATCCAAAAACATATTAAAAGAGTTTTAATATGTTGTTTATCATTGAAATCAAATAGATAAAAATAAATCTTGCATGATGCATGTGACCCTAGGTGAAAATTTTTGAATTCAATGGTATAATCTTGTGTTTTTCACGCCTGTTCCTTCAATTGGTATCGAGCCACTATATTTTCCATTTAGATTGTTGATTATATAATTTAATTGTGTGTTTGATCATGAGATCAAGAGATTCATTGCTGGTTGGATCATGAGGTGTGGCGGCACACATGGTGGAGCCACCATTGGTGGCGGCAACAATGGTTTCATGGGTGGTTCAAGGTTTGGCTTTTAATTCTGCAATTGTTGTATGATCTAAGGCCTATTCTTTGACTAATTAAAATGTTTAATTAGTTGTTTTAATCACACAATTAAATTATGATTCAAATCAGAATTTTAAAAAATTATTTGAATGTGATTCAAATCTGAATTTTAAAAGTTGTTTGAATGTGATTCAAATCTGAATTTTTAAAGTTGTTTGAATCATATTTAAATCTGATTTTTTAAAATTGAATCAATAAAATTCAGATCTGATTTTTTTAAAAATATTTGAATGTGATTCAAATCTGATTTTTTAAAAAATGTTTGAATGTGATTCAAATCTGAATTTTTGAAGTTGTTTGAATGTGATTCAAATCTGAATTTTTAAATTTGTTTGAATGAGATTCAAATCTGAGTTTTTAAATTTATTTCAATCATATTCAAATCTGGATTTTTAAGTTGAATATGAGATATTCAATTTAATTTAAGTATGTATGTTTTATTTAATTGTTAAATAGTGATATGCATGATGGATGATCATGGACTATAAAAGACCAATGTGATTGGATTTATTTCTTTTATGTTTCTTTGGGATTGTAAATTAATTAATTTATTTTAATTTATTTTGGGCATGTATTATTAAGTTTATAATATTTTTGGGTTGTAATTTCATTTATTTAAGTTCTTGTAAATTCGCCTTGGTATGCCAAGGATTACTATGTAATATTGGATTGCAAGAAGTTCAAAGAGGTCAAGAGCATTGGTGGGACCAGTGGGAGGAATTCAAGATCAAGTGTTGATTATGTACTCCTTCAGCAACTCTTGTAAAATGAATGAATGAAATGCACCTAGGAATGCCCTGATTCAATTCTTGGTGGCGCAACATTGAATCACTTAGAAAGTCCATGATCATATCATATTTACTGCTTATCCATGAATGCATGAGATGTATGGGAATGTATGCAATTATATGATATATGCATGCTAAATGGATAATGTGCAAAGTGAGACCTTAATAGTAATTAGAATGACCATAAAATCTTCCAAACAAATGATTAAGTTGGAAATGCTATAATTAAAGTAATTATAACATAGGCCCTCCATTGGGGCAATTATTTTAAGAAATTTTAAATAGTTGCATAAGATGCAATTTATTTAAGAGATTTTCTTAAGAATAATTGTTAAGCATGAGATGTTGTAAATATGTAAATGGTTTAGTGGCCAATATTGGATGTACCTGAGGACATTAAAATTATTTGCATAATTATCGCTCAATGGGATCAACTTAACTAATGCAAGATAAGTCAATAATGGATGTACCGAGATTTTGAGCATTAGGGGCTAGGTAAAGGATTGAACCTCACATGAGATGTGATGGGCAAGGAGTTGCTCACTTATAGTTTATTGTAATTCCAACAATGGATGTACCTGAGGATGATCAATAGAATTATAAGAATTCAATCACCCACTAGAAATCCATCCAACTAGGATTTCCGTTTTCTACTTTGGAAGTGTAGGATTCGCTAAGTTAGTGGGAGGACCAATTTGATTAAAAGACCATAATCATTTTGGTTAATTACATGATACATTTACTAATTAATCTGGTTATTTTCTGCAGTTAATTTTCTGATAAAAATGAGCACAAAACAACCACCACCATCCAATATCCTTGCAAGCATACTTGATCACAACAGTTGAGGACCTAATCATGCGATTGGCTAAGAAATTTGAAACTTGTCTGAACCTTGAACATATAGGATATGTTCTATATTCAAATGTTCTGGTCCCTTACCTCCGGAGGCCACACAAGAGGAACATGATACTTTGGACAAGTGGAAGGAGCATGATATGAGAGCTAAGTGTTACATGCTTGCTTCCATGAGTAATGAGTTACGAAGCAACATGAGAACATGCAGAGTGCTAGTGAGATCCTCCTTCACCTACAAGAGTTGTATGGTGAGCACAAAGAGAATGCTAGGTATGAGATATCTAAACAGCTTATTCCGTATGAGGATGTCCGAGGGATGAATGTTGGGGATCATGTCCACAAGATGATTCGGTGATTGAGCGGTTGGAACATCTTGACTTCAACATGGATTTCCAACTACAAACGGATTTGATCCTTCATCCCTTCCGAGTCTTTTGGGAATTTTGTGACAAATTTCCATATGACTAAACAGAATGCACCTTAGTGAATTACTCAACATGCTGGTTATTGCCCAAAAGAATATGCTGTGCAATAAAGGAAAAGAGGTAGCTTTGTTGCATCTTCTTACTGGAAAGTCCAACAAGAAGAAAGGCAATAAGAAAAAGAAACCTCGATTCTGGTCCTTCCAAGAAAATAGCTAAGTAGAAAGGAAGACTAAAGTCGATGAAGGCAAAGGAAAGTGTTTCCATCGCCAAAAGGATGGGCCTTTGGAAAAGGAACCGCCTGGAGTATCTTGCTTCTCTGAAGGACAAGAAGGATACACCTTCGGAAGGTATGTCCATATCTTGTTATTTAGATTCGATGATACTTATAGTTCATCTACACTTGGGTTTTAGATATCGTGCAGTTCTCACATTTCTAATGATATGCAGAACTAGCAAACGAGCGACTTGCATTCTCAAGATATTAGAGTCCTGATTGGCAATGGCTCAACTGAAGCTTTAGCCATAGGATCTAAATCTTTTACATGTTTGGACATGTTTTGTGTTTGGATAATATTTTATATGTACCTGATGCTTTTAAGAACATCATTTCTATATCTAGTTTGACTAGAAATGGCTATGAATTTCAATTCACAGATGATGTTTGCAATATTTATTTTGGAAATAAATATGTTGGTTCGGGTTATATGAATGATGGTCTTTATTATTTGGATAATAATGACAAACACAAAATGAATGCAAGTGATCTAAAAGAATACAATGCCATGGTGAAAACCAACTCAAGTTCAAAATATATTTGGCACTTAAGGTTATGTCATGTTGCATAAGATAGGATTGCAAAATTGGAGAAAATGGGGATTCTATCCTCATTGGGCTCTGAGCCTACTCCAACTTGTGAATCTTGCCTTCAAGGCAAAATGACTAGATCACCCTTTGTTGGACAAGGGCTAAGAGCTGAAAATATTTTGGAACTAATACATAGTGATGTATGTGGTCCGTTTAATGAAATGGCTAGAGGGGGCTTTCATTATTTTATTACCTTTACTGATGATAAATCAAGGTTTGGGTATTTGTATTTGATGAAATACAAACATGAATCCTTTGAAAAGTTCAAAGAATTTAAATCTTAAGTAGAAAATCAAACAGGAAAAAATATTAAAGCTCTTCGATCAGATCGTGGAGGTGAATATTTGAGTACTGAATTTGATGAATACTTGAGAGAGCATGGCATTGTTTCTCAGCTGACTCCTCCAGGAACACCACAGCTGAATGGTGTATCTGAAAGGAGAAATCGTACCCTATTGGATATGGTACGTAGTATGATGAGCTATACTGATATGCCAATCTCCTTTTGGGGATTTGCATTAGAATCAGCTTTGTATATTCTGAATAGGATTCCATCAAAATCAGTTTCTTCCACACCTTATGAGATTTGGCATGGAAGAAAACCAAGTCTTAAGCATGTTAAGATTTGGGGTTGTCCAGCTTATATCAAAAAGCTGAACACTGATAAATTAGAGACCAGATCAGAAAAAGGTCGATTTGTTGGATATCCAAAAGATAGTTTTGGATATTATTTTTATTTGCCTACTTCACAAAAGGTTGTGATAAGTAGACATGCCACATTTCTTGAACAACAGTTTGTTCAAGAAGGAGGCAAAGGAAGGCAAATAGAGTTAGAATTGGGGAATTCTGACCAACCAACAGATCAGATGGATATAGATCCATCTAGTCAACCTATACCCATTGATGAAACATCTACAGCTGTTCCTCGTAGAACAACCAGGGTATCTCACCCACCAGTGAGATATGGTTTTCTTCATGAAGAAGAATAAGAGTTGTCTACTCATGAAGAAGTAGATCATGGAGATGATCCACTTACCTATGAAGAAGCTATATCAGATATAGACTCTTCAAAATGGATTGATGCTATGAAATCCGAGATTGATTCCATGTATAAGAATCAAGTTTGGGATCTTGTTGACCCACGAAGGTATTGTACCTATAGGGAACAAATGGGTTTTCAAGAAGAAAATTGGTTACGATGGAAAGGTAGAGACCTATAAGGCAAGGCTAGTAGCGAAGGGTTTCGCCAAAGGCAAGAATAGACTATGAGGAGACTTTCTCTTTGTTGCCATGCTTAAATCAATTAGGATTTTATTAGCAATAGTGCATACTATGATTATGAGATTTGGCGGATGGATGTCAAAATAGTTTTCTCAATGGATACATTGAAGAAAACATTTTCATGGAACAACCTGTGATTTGAATCCCAAGATGGTTCCAAAGTATGCAAGCTAAAGCGATCCATTTATGGGTTGAAACAAGCTTGAGGAGTTGGAACATCCGTTTTGATGAAGCCATTAAATCTTTTGGTTTTATCAAAAATGAGGATGAGCCATGTGTATATAAGAAGGTTAGTGAGTGCTATCACTTTCCTTATCTTATATGTGGATGACATCTGTTGATGGGTAATGATACGGTATGCTGACGACTATAAAGGTATGGTTGTCAAATACATTCTCCATGAAAGACTTAGGGAGGCAATCTATATTCTTGGGATTCGCATCTATATAGATAGAGCGAAAAGAATAATTGGTTTATCCCAAAGTCTATACTTGGTAAAGGTGTTAATAAGGTTTTACATGCTTGATTCAAAGAGAGGATTGTTACAAGTGAGAAATGGTATCCACCTTTCTAAAGAGATGTCTCCAAAGACACGAAGAAAGAGATAAGATAGCCAGATTCCATATGCTTGGCTATTGGAAGTTTAATGTATGCAATGTTGTGTACTAGGCGGATATCGCATATCTTTGTTAGTTTGACTAGCGGTATCAATCCAATCGGGTTTGGAACATCGGATAGTCACAAGAATATCCTTAAGTACTTGAGAAGAACTAAGGATTTATTCTTGATTTATGGAAGTGGAGACTTGCAATTGGATGGTTATCGATTACGATTTCCAATCGGATATCGATGATAGAAAGTCTACCTCTGGATATGTGTTCATTTGTAATGGAGGTGCGATCGGTTGGAAGAGTTCCAAGCGAGCACATTGCGATTCCACTCTCGAGTGAGTATATTGCATCGAGATCGCAAAGGAAATGTTGGGATAAAGAAGTTCGTGTGAGAACTTACGGTAGTTCCTTCCATTGAGTCGCGGTTCCATTACCTTTGTGACAATAATGGAGCGATCATCTGAGCTAAGGAACCAAGGTCTCACCAGAAATCCAAACACATAGAAAGGCGCTACCACATTATCAGAGAAATAGTTGGGCGAGGCGATGTAGCCATGCAGAAAATAGCATCAGCTGAAAATCCGGCTGATTCATTCACTAAGCCTTTGTCATAAGCTCAGTTAGACTGACATCTTGAGAAGATGGGTCTAAGGTATTGTTATGAATGGCTCTAGTGCTAGTGGGAGATTGTTAGTAGTATGCCCTAGAGCATATCATTTAGTATGTATCTTGTACATATTTTTAATAATAAAAGGCATTTCCACTTTTCCGTTTACATAATATATTTATGTGTAATAGAAAATGTCCATTGATATTTTGTTAGAAATATTATTCTTAAGTTGTTAAGAATATGAGTGACAATATTTCTAGCACAAAGTATCATAAATAGGTTCACAATCGAGGATACTTCATAATAAGGACATGACTTATCCAGAAAGATTGTATTCATGTTTGTTCCCAAGTTATTTATATGAGATATAAATAAGATGGAATGGTGAGTCTCATGCCATATAACAAACATGATAGGCACTTATAAATGATAAGTAGGGAACCGGTGACACTTATGACAAGCACATGGAGTTTACTCTTGTCAATGTTTTGTCATAAATCATATCGATGCATATAATCTTTAGACTGAGATAGCACAGTTATCTTGTATATAGGTAGTTTGAGTTTGATCTGCTTTCATACTTGTACTATGTATGGGTATATGGGCATGTGTTGGCTCTGCTAGTTATATATGGAGGTAGGTGTTGATCAAGAAGGAATCTGTTCCTCTAAGTAAATAGAGATAAAATCCTATGTTCATTTAATTGTTCTTGATGTTTCAAGTTCTGGCCAGAGACAGATAGATTTATTCGAAAGAGTTTACGATGAAAAATCTTTTAATCAAGAACTGGAATTAAAAGAGAACATAATATTCATAGCAAATGGAGTTTGACATAAACCATGACTCGGCTTGAGTTGGGATTTTGTAGCAGAGAGATTCTAGTGCATGGTAACATATGATTATAGGTTCATTTAAGGTAAATCTTATTACTAATTGGGTGGCCATGGCATGCTATGCTAGGTGTTAACCATGGTCTATGAGGTTCATAAAATGATTTAGAGAAATCATTTATGGTAAGAAAGAGTTATGATATTAAGAGTTGATATCATGTCTCATTGCCAATTAGTGATGAGCCTAGTAAGTCACACACATACACAAGTTATCACCTATTTAAATATGATTTAATTAATTAATTAAAGAGTTTAATTGATTAATTAAATAGATTTGGTTTGCAATAAAATTGCAAAGTCCCTAGCATGACTTGAAACCAAATCTAGATTATTGGATGTGTAGTATAAATTAAATTTATATTTAAAGTGTTTAAATATGAATTTAATTGATGAGAAATTAATTAATAGAGATTAATTAATTAATTTATATTTGATATAAATTAATTAGAAGAAGAAAATAATTATTTTGGGTTAAGAACTCAAAATTAAGACACAGGGGCATTTTGGTCATTTTGCAGTGTGACACGTGGCACCATGAGATGGTGACACATGGCATAACACATAAGCTTGCCAAATAATTTTAATCATGTAAGATGATTAAAATCAAGATTAAATATAGGTTTGACACTTGGCACAATGTGATTGGGTCACTTAAACCTAGAGCTAATCAAAAGGTGACATGTGGCTAGGGTTTAATGTGTTAACCTAGCTATTTAAGTGTGGTTATAAATGGAAAACATAACCAGCAGCCTCTCCTCTCAATTGTCACGCCACTTTGAGCCTCTCCAGCCATTCTTCTTCATCTCTCATCAATTCAAAGAGATTAGCCATCAATCTCTTGAATTAAGAACACTAGAAATTGTTTCTAGTGTCCTGTTTGCATCTCTAATCTCTTAAAAGGCAGAACTTGAATTTCTAATTAATAGAAAAGGCTTTAGAAGCTGTTCAAGGGCTGCCATAGGTGTTCTTGGTGTGGACAAGCTAGAGGGACAACATCTGGTGTCCTGAAGACAAATCTCAAAGGCGAAGACACGCTGCAGCACATCAAGAGGTTAGTGTAATTGTTCTTGATTTAATCTAGGGTTCTAAAATTAATCTGATTAATTTTAAAATCTTAAATGGCAAATACAGATCCAAAAACATATTAAAAGAGTTTTAATATGTTGTTTATCATTGAAATCAAATAGATAAAAATAAATCTTGCATGATGCATGTGACCCTAGGTGAAAATTTTTGAATTCAATGGTATAATCTTGTGTTTTTCACGCTTCCGTTCCTTCATATCTAGAGGTAGACTTTTTATCATCGATATCTGATTAAAAATCAGAATCAATATAACCATCTAATTGCAAGTCTCCACCTCTATATATCAAGAATAAATCCTTAATTCTTCTCAAGTACTTAAGGATATTCTTGACAGCTATCCAGTGTTCCAAACTTGGATTGGATTGGTACCTGCTAGTCAAACAAATAGCTTATGCGATATCTGGCCCAGTACACAACATTGCATACATCAAACTTCCAATTGCTGAAGCCTATGGATTCCTGGCCATTTTATCTCTTTCTTCAGGTGTCTTTGGAGACATCTCTTTAGAAAGGTGGATACTATGTCTCACTAGTAACAATTTTCTCTTGGAATCAAGCATGTTAAACCTCTTTAACACCTTTTCCAAGTGTAGACTTTGGGATAAACCAATTATTCTTTTCGCTCTATCTCTATAGATGCAAATCCCAAGAATATAGGTTACCTCCCCTAAGTCTTTCATGGAGAATGTATTTGACAACCATACCTTCACAGTTATCAACATGCCTGTGTCATTACCCATCAACAGTATGTCATCCACATATAAGATATGGAAAGTGATAGCGCTGTCACTAACCTTCTTATATACACATGGCTCATCCTCATTTTTGATAAAACCAAATGACTTAATGGCTTCATCAAAATGGATGTTCCAACTCCTCGAAGCTTGTTTCAACCCATAAATGGATGGCTTTAGCTTGCATACTTTGGAACCATCTTGGGATTCAAAACCCCAAGGTTGTTTCATAAAAATGTTTTCTTCAATGTATCCATTGAGAAAAGCTGTTTTGACATCCATCCGCCAAATCTCATAATCATAGTATGCAGCTATTGCTAATAGAATCCTAATTGATTTAAGCATAGCAACAGGCGAGAAAGTCTCCTCACAGTCGATTCCTTGCCTTTGGTGAAACCCTTTCGCTACTAACTTTGCCTTATAGGTCTCTATCTTTCCATCATAACCAATTTTCTTCTTGAAAACCCATTTGTTCCATACAGGTACAATATCTTTAGGTGGGTCAACAAGATCCCAAACTTGATTCTTATACATGGAATCAATCTCAGATTTGATAGCATCAATCCATTTGGAAGAGTCTATATCTGATATAGCTTCTTCATAGGTAAGTGGATCATCTCCATGACCAACTTATTCATGAGTGGACAACTTTTGTTCTTCTTCATGAAGGAAATAATATCTCACTGGTGGGTGACATACCCTGGTTGTTCTACGAGGAACAGCTGTAGATGTTTCATTAATAGGTGTAGGTTGACTAGATGGATCTATTTCCATCTGGTCTTTTGGTTGGTCAGAATTCTCCAATTCTAACTCTGTTTGCCTTCCTTTGCCTCCTTTTTGAACAAACTGTTGTTCAAAAAATGTGGCATCTATACTTACCACAATCTTTTGTGATGTAGGCAAATAAAAATAATATCCCAAACTATCTTTTGGATATCCAACAAATCGACCCTTTTCTGATTTGGTTTCCAATTTATTAGTGTTCAGTTTTTTGATATAAGATGGACAAGCCCAAATCTTAAAATGCTTAAGACTTGGTTTTCTTCCATGCCATATCTCATAAGGTGTGGAAGATACTAATTTTGATGGAATCCTATTCAGAATATGCAAAGCTGATTTTAATGCAAATCCCCAAAATGAGATTAGCACATCAGTATAGCTCATTATATTACGTACCATATCCAATAGGGTATGATTTATCCTTTTAGATACACCATTCAGTTGTGGTGTTCCTGGAGGAGTCAGCTGGAAAACAATGCCATGCTCTCTCAAGTATTCATCAAATTCAGTACTCAAGTATTTACCTCCACGATCTGATCAAAGAGCTTTAATACTCTTTCCTGTTTCATTTTCTACATCAAATTCCAATTCTTTAAACTTTTCAAAAGATTCATGTCTGTATTCATCAAATACAAATACCCAAACCTTGATTTATCATCAGTAAAGGTAAAAAAGTAATGAAAACCACCTCTAGCCTTTTCTTTAAATGGACCACATATATCACTATGTATTAGCTCCAAAATATTTTTAGATCTTAGCCCTTGTCCTACAAAGGGTGATCTAGACATTTTGCCCTGAAGGCAAGATTCACAAGTTAGAGTAGGCTCAGAACCCAATGAAGATAAAATCTCCATTTTCTCCAGTTTTGTAATCCTATCTTCAGTAACATGACCTAACCTTAAGTGTCAAATATATTTTGAACTTGAGTTGATTTTCACCATGGCATTGCATTCATTTAGATCACTTGCATTCATTTTGTGTTTGTCATTATTATCCAAATAATAAACGCCATCATTCATATAACCTGAACCAACATATTTATTTCAAAAATAAATATTGCAAACATCATATGTGAATTGAAATTCATAGCCATTTCTAGTCAAACTAGATATAGAAATGTTCTTAAAAGCATCAGGTACATATAAAATATTATCCAAACACAAAACATGTCCAGGCATGTAAAAAGATTTAGATCCTATGGCTAAAGCTTCAACAGTTGAGCCATCACCAATCAGGAGTCTAACATCTCGAGAACGTAAGCTACTATTATTTGCTAGTTCCTGCATATCATAAGAAATGTGAGAACTGGCACTAGTATCTAAAACCCAAGCTATAACTGAACTATGAGTATCATCAGAATCTAAATAACAAGATATGGACATACCTGCCAAAGGTGTATCCTTCTTGACCTTCAGAGAAGCAAGATACTTTGGGCAGTTCCTTTTCCAGTGCCCATCCTTCTGGCAGTGGAAACACT
Organism: Hevea brasiliensis; assembly: GCF_030052815.1. NCBI lineage: Eukaryota > Viridiplantae > Streptophyta > Magnoliopsida > Malpighiales > Euphorbiaceae > Hevea > Hevea brasiliensis. The sequence continues at coordinate 35,527,488 of NC_079497.1, read as the reverse complement.
TTCCTTTGCCTCCATCAACTTTAGTCTTCCCTTTCTGTTTAGCTTTTTTCTTGGAAGGACCAAGAATCTGAGATTTTTTTTTTTCTTATTGCCCTTCTTCTTATTAGACTTTCCAACAGAAAAAGATGTAATCAAAGTTGCCCGGCATATTCTTTTGGGCAATAACCAGCATGTTGAGTAAACCAGCCAAGAGCATTCCTCTTTAGTCATATGAAAATTTATCACAAAATTACCAAATGACTCAGGAAGGGACTGAAGGATCAAATCTGTTTGCAGTTGGAATTCCATTTTAAAGTCAAGATGTTCTAGTTGCTTAATTAGCCAAATCATCTTGTGGACATGATCCCCAACATTCTGTCCCTCAGACATTCTCATATGGAATAGCTGTCTAGATAACTCATTACTCATGGAAGCAAGCATGTAACACTTAGCTCTCATATCATGCTCCTTCCACTTGTCCAAAGTTTCATGTTCCTTTTGAGTGGCCTCTGGAGGTAAGGGACCGGGAACATTTGAGTCTAGAACATATCCTATATGTTCAAGGTTCAGGACAAGTTTCAAATTTCTTAGCCAATCAAATAAATTAGGTCCTGTCAACCTATTGCGATCAAGTATGCTTGCAAGGATATTGGATGGTGGTGGTTATTCTGTTCTCATTATTATCAGAAAATTAACTGCAGAAAATAATCAAATTAATTGTAAATATATCATGTAATTGACCAAAATGATTATGGTCTTTTAATCAAATTGGTCCTCCCACCAACTTAGCGAATCCTATACTTCCAAAGTAGAAAACGGAAATCCTAATTGGATGGATTTCTAGTGGGTGATTGAATTCTTATAATCCTATTGATCATCCTCAAGCACATCCATTATTGGAATAACAATAAATTATAAGTGAGCAACTCCTTGCCCATCATATCTCATGTGAGGTTCAATCCTTTACCTAGCCCCTAATGCTCAAAATCTCAAGCACATCCACTATTGACTTATCTTGCATTAGTTACGTTGATCCCATTGAGCTAGTAAACATGCAAAAAATTTTAATGTCCTCAAGCACATCCATTATTGGCCAACAAACCATTTACATATTTACAACATCTCATGCTTGACAATTATTCTTAAGAAAATCTCTTAAATTAATTGCATCATATGTAACTATATAAAATTTCTTAAAATAATTGCCCCAATGGAGGGCCCATATTATAATTACTTTAATTATAGCATATCCAACTTAATCATTTGTTTGGAAGATTTTGTGGTCGTTCTAATTATTATTATGGTCTAACTTTGCACATTATCCAATTAGCATGCATATATCATATAATTGCATACATTCCCATACATCTCATGCATTCATGGATAATAATAAATATGGTATGATCATGGACTTTCTAAGAGATTCAATTCTGAGCCACCAAGAATTGAATCAGGGTATTCCTAGGTGCATTTCATTCATTCATTTTGCAAGAGTTACTGAAGAAGTACATAATCAACACTTGATATTGAATTCCTCCCACTGGTCCCACCAATGCTCTTGACCTCCTTGATCTTCTTGCAATCCAATTACATAGTAATCCTTGGCATACCAAGGTGAATTTACAAGAACTAAAAAAATGAAATTACAACCCAAAATTATTACAACCTTAATGACACATGCCCAAAAATAAATTAAAATAAATTAATTAATTTACAACCCAAAGGAAACATGAAAGAAATAAATCCAATCACATTAGTCTTTTATAGTCCATGATCATCCATCATGCATATCACTATTTAATAATTAAATAAAACATACATACTTAAATTAAATTGAATATCTCATATTCAACTTAAAAATCTAGATTTGAATATGATTCAAACAAATTTAAAAATTCATATTTGAATCACATTCAAACAACTTTAAAATTCAGATTTGAATCACATTTAAACAACTTTAAAAATTCAAATTTGAATATGACTTAAACAACTTTAAAAATTCAGATTTGAATCACATTCAAACAACTTTAAAAATTCATATTTGAATCATATTCAAACAATTTTTAAAATTCAGATCTGAATCAAAATTTAATTGTGTGATCAAAACACCTAATTAAATACTTTAATTAGTCATGGGCCTAATTATGAGCCTTGAAACAAAGCCCACAAACATACCCAAACAGCTATGCGCATGGTTGAATGAATCAAGCCATGCGCTTGGTTGTGTAGTTCATCAAGCCGCCACCTTTGTTGGTCCAACCTGTAATGAATCTATCATCTCATGATCAAACCACACAATTAAATCATATAATCAACAATCTAAATAGCAAATATAGTGGCTCTGATACCAATTGAAAGAAGCGAAATCATGAAAAATACAAGTTTAGATCATTGAAATTCAAAAATTTTTCATCTAGGGCCACATGCATCATGCAAGATTCATTTTTATCTATTTGATTTCAATGATAAATAGCATATTAAAACTCTTTTAATATATTTTTGGATCTACATTTGCCAATTAAGATTTTAGAATTAATCAGATTAATTATTAGAACCCTAGATTAGATTAAGAACAAGTGCACTAACCTCCTGATGCACTACAGTGTATTTGACACCTTTGGGATGCGTCTAGGACAGCAGATGCTGTCCCTCTAGCTTGTGCATACCAAGATCACCTACGGCAGCCCTTGAACAGCTTCTAAAGCTTTTTCTATCAATTAGAAAATCAAGTTTTTCCTTTTAAGAGATTACAGATGTAAACCGGACATTAGAAACAATTTATAGTATTTTTAATTCAAGAGATTGTTTGCTAATCTCTTGGAATAGATGAGAGATGAGGAAGAAGAGAAGGGAGAGTAGCCAAGGATGGCAGCACAAAGAGAAGAATGGCAGCTTGTTGTGTTTGTTCTTTCATCCTTACACTTATATAGCTAGGTCGCCACTTAAAACCCTTGCCACATGTCACCTTCTGATTGGCTCTAGGTTTAATTGACCCAATCACATTGTGCCAAGTGTCAAACCTATATTTAATCTTAATTTTAATCATCTTACATGATTAAAATACATTTGGCAAGCTTATGTGTAGTGCCATGTGTCACCATCTCATGGTGCCACATGTCACCCTGTGAAATGACTAAAATACCCATGTGTTTTAATTTTGAGTTCTCAATCGAAAATAATTATTTCCCTTCGTCTAATCAATTTATATCAAAAATAAATTAATTAATTAATCTCTATTAATTGATTTCTCATTAATTAAATTCATATTTAAATACTTTGAATATAAATTTAACTTATACTATACATGCAATAACATAAATTTAGTTTCAAGCCATGCTAGGGACTTTGCAATCTAATTGCAAACCAAACCTATTTAATTAATCAATTAAACTCTTTAATTAATTAATTAAATCATATTTAATTTAGTGATTACTTGTGTATGTGTGTGATTTATTAGGCTCATCACTAATTTCCAATGAGACATGATATCAACTCTTAATATCATCAGAACTCTTTCTTACCATAAATGATTTCTCTAAATCATTTTATGCACCTTATAGACCATGGCTGACACCTAGCATAGCATGCCATGGCCACTCAATTAGTAATAAGGTTTACCTTAAATGAACCTATAATTATATGTTACCATGCACTAGAATCTTTCTATTACAAAATCCCAATTTGAGCTAGAGTCATGGTTTATGTCAAACCCCATTTGCTATGAATATTATGTTCTCTTTTAATTCCAATTCTTGATTAAAAGATTTTTCTTATCTGAAACTCTTTTCTGATTAAATCTATCTGTCCTGGCCAGGAACTTGAAACATCAAGAACAATTAAATGAACCTAAGATTTTATCTCTATTTACTTAGAGGAAAAGATGTAAACAGAAAAGTGAAAATGCCTTTTATTAATAAAAGATGTACAAGATACATACTAAATTATATGCTCTAGGGCATACTACTAACACATGTATGGACATGTTTTGTATTTAAATAATGTATGCATGTACCTGACGCTTTTAAGAAGATAGGATTGCAAAGTTGGAGAAAATGGGGATTTTATCCTCATTGGGTTCTGAACCTACTCCAACTTGTGAATGCAGCCTTTAAGACAAAAAGACTAGATCACCTTTTGTTGGACAAGAGTTAAGAGATGAAAATGTTTTGGAATTGATACATAGTGATATATGTGGTCTATTTAAGGAAATGGCTAGAGGCGGTTTTCATTACTTTATTACTTTTACTGATGATAAATCAAGGTTTGAGTATTTGTATTTGATGAAATACAAATATGAATCCTTTAAAAAGTTCAAAGAATTTAAATATGAAGTAGAAAATCAAACAGAAAAAGTATTAAAACTGTTCGATCAGATCGTGAAGGTGAATACTTAAGTACTGAGTTTGATGAATACTTGAAAGAGCATGGCATTGTCTCCCAACTAACTCCTCCAGGAACACCACAACTGAATGATGTATCTGAAAGGAGAAATCGTACCCTATTAGATATGGTACGCAGTATGATGAGCTATACTGATATGCCAATCTCCTTTTACGGATTTGCATTAGAATCAGCCTTACATATTCTGAATAGGATTCCATCAAAATCAGTCTCTTCCATACCTAATGAGATATGGCATTGAAGAAAATCGAGTTTTAAGCATGTTAAGATTTGGGGTTGCCTAGCTTATGTTAAAAAGCTGAACACTGATAAATTGGAAACTAGATTAGAAAAAGTCGATTTGTTGGATATCCAAATGAAAGTTTTGGATATTATTTTTAGTTGCCTACATCACAAAAGGTTGTGGTCAGCAGAGATGCCATATTTCTTAAACAACAGTTTATTCAAGAAAGTGGCAATGGAAGGCAAATAAAGTTAGAATTGGAGAATTTTGACCAACCAACAGTTCAAATGGATATAGATCCATTTAGTCAACCTACACCTATTAATGAAACATCTACAGTAATTCCTCGCAGATCGACCAGGATATCTCATCCACCAGTGAGATATGGTTTTCTTCATGAAGATGAGCAAGAGTTATTTACTCATGAAGAAATAGATCATGGAGATGATCCTCTTACCTGTGAAGAAGCTATATCAGATATAGATTCTTCAAAATGGATTGAAGCTATGAAATCCGAAATTGGTTCCATGCATAAGAACCAACTTTGGGACCTTGTTGACCCACCTGAAGGTATTGTACCTATAGGGAATAAATGGGTTTTCAAGAAGTAAATTGGTTTTGATGGAAAGGTAGAGACCTATAAAGCAAGGCTAGTAGCGAAAGGGTTTCTCCAAAGGCAAGGAATCGACTATGAGGAGACTTTCTCGCCTATTGCCATGCTTAAATCAATTAGGATTCTATTAGCAATAGCTGTATACTATGACTATGAGATTTGGTAGATGGATGTCAAAACAACTTTTCTCAATGGATACATTGATGAAAACTTTTTCATGGAATAACCTAGGGGTTTTGAATCCCAAGATAGTTCCAAGGTGTACAAGCTAAAGCAATCCATTTATGGGTTAAAATAAGCTTCAAGGAGTTGGAACATCCATTTTGATGAAGCCATTAAGTCATTTGGTTCTATCAAAAATGTGGATGAACCATGTGTCTATAAGAAGGTAAGTGATAGTGCTGTCACTTTCCTTGTCTTATATGTGCATGTCATTCTGTTGATAGGTAATGACATAGGTATGTTGACAACTGTCAAGGTATGGTTGTCAAATACATTCTCCATGAAAGACTTAGGGGAGGCAACCTATATTCTTGGAATTCGCATCTATAAAGATAGAGCAAAAAAGAATAATTGGTTTATCCTAAGGTCTATGCTTGGAAAAAAGGTGTTAAAGAGGTTTAACATGCTTGATTCTAAGAGAGGATTGTTACCAGTAAGACATGGTATCCACCTTTCTAAAGAGATGTCTCCAAAGACACCTGAAGAAAGAGATAAAATGGCCAGGATTCCATATGCTTTGGCTATTGGAAGTTTGATGTCTGCAATGATATGTACTAGGCTGGACATCAAGTATGCTATTAGTTTGACTAACAGATTTCAATCCAATCTAGGTTTGAAACACTGGATAGCTGTCAAGAATATCCTTAAGTACTTAAGAAAAACTAAGGATTTATTCCTGATTTATGCAGGTGGTGACTTGCAATTGGAAGGTTATACTGATTCTGATTTTCAATCAGATATTGATGATAGAAAGTCTACCTATGGATTTGTGTTCATTTGTAATGGAGGTGCAGTCAGTTGGAAGAGTTTCAAATAGAGTACAATTACTGATTCCACTACAGAGATCGAGTATATGGCTGCATCAAATGCTGTAAAAGAGGCTGTTTGGATAAAGAAGTTTGTGACAGAATTTGTAGTAGTTCCTTCCATTGAGTCAATAGTTCCTCTCCACTGTGAGAACAATGGAGAGATCATACAAGCTAAGGAACCCCAGTCTCACTAGAAATCCAAATGCATAGAAAGGCGCTACCACATTATTAGAGAGATAGTTGGGCGAGGCGATGTAGCCATGTAAAAGATAGCAATAGCTGAAAATCCAGCTGATCCATTCACAAAGCCCATTTCACAAACTCAGTTAGACCGACATCTTTAGAAGATGGGCCTAAGATATTGTAATGAATGGCTCTAGTGATAGTGAGAGATTGCTAGTAGTATGCCCTAGAGCATATCATTTTCTATGTATCTTATACATATTTTATTAATAAAAGGCAATTTTACTTTTCCGTTTGCATAATATATTTATGTGTAATAGAAAAGGTCCATTGATATTTTGTTAGAAATTATCTTCTTAAGTTGTTAAGAATATGAGTGACAGTAATTCTAACACAAAGTATCATAAATTGCTTCACAATTGAGGATACTTCACAAAGGGCATGACTTATCTAGAAAGATTATAATCATGTTTTTTCCCTTGGTATTTATATGAGATATAAATAAGTTAGAGTAGTGAGTCTCATGCCATATAACAAACATGATAGGCACTTATACATGATAAGCAGGCCGAACTAGTGATGCTTATGACAAGCACATGGAGTTTACTCTTGTCAATGTTAGTAGTATGCCCTAGAGCATATCATTAGTATGTATCTTGTAAATATTTTATTAATAAAAGGCAATTTAAATTTTTTGCTTACATAATGTATTTATGTGTAATATAATAGATCCATTGATATTTTATTAGAAATTCTATTCTTTAGTTATTAAGAATATGAGTAACAGTATTTCTAGCACAAAATATCATAAATTGGTTCATAATCGAGGATACTTCACAATAAGGACATGACTTATCCAGAAAGATTGTAATCATGTTTGTTCCCAAGGTATTTGTATGAGATATAAATAAGATGGAATGGTGAGTCTCATGCTATATAACAAACATGATAGGCACTTATATATGATAAGTAGGCTGAACCAGTGATGCATATGACAAGCACATGGAGTTTACTCTTGTTAATGCATTGTCATATATCATATCAGTGCATATAATCCTTAAACCTGAGATAACACAGTTATCTTGTATATAGGTAGTTTGAGTTTGATACTACTTTTATACTTGTACTGTGAATGGGTATATGGGCATGTGTTGGCTCCTACTAGTTATATATGGAGGTAGGTGTTGATCAGAATGGATGTTACCCTAAGTAAATAGGGATAAAGTCCTACGTTCATTTATTATTCTTGATGTTTCAAGTTCCTAGTCAAGATAGATAGATTTAGTTAGAAAAAAGTTTCTGACAAGAAAATCTAATTAATCAAGAACTGAAATTAAAAGAGAACATAATATTCATAGCAAATAGGGTTTAACATAAACCATGACTCTAGCTCGAATTGGGATTTTGTAACAGAGATTCTAGTGCATGGTAATATATGATTAAAGGTTTATTTAAGGTATTCCTTCTTAGTGATTGGGTGGCCATGGCACGCTATGCTAGGTGTCAACCATGGTCTATGAGATGCCTAAAATGATTTAGAGAAATCATTTATGGTAAGAAAGAGTTCTGATGATATTAAGAGTTAATATCATATCTCATTGCCAATTAGTGATGAGCCTAGTGAGTCACACATATACACAAGATAATCACCAAGTAAAATGTGATTTAATTGATTAATTAAAGAGTTTAATTGATTAATTAAATAGGTTTGGTTTGCAATAAGATTGCAAAGTCCCTAGGATGACTTGAAACCAAATCTGGGTTATTAGATGTATAGTATAAGTTAAATTTATATTTAAAGTGTTTAAATATGAATTTAATTATGAGAAATTAATCAATTAATTTATAGTTGATATAAATTGGTTTGAAGAGGAGAAATAATGATTTTGGGTTGAGAACTCAAAATTACAACATAAGGGTAATTTGGTCATTTCATATGGTGACATGTGGCGCCATGAGATTGTGACACATGGCACCATATTAGCTTGCCATTTGTCTTCCTATCATGTAAGATGATCAAAGTCAAGATTAAGTCTAGCTTTGACACTTAGCTTAATGTGATTAGGTCAATTAAAAATAAGATGCAATGTGGAGGTGACATGTGGCATAGGGTTTAAGTGATGACCTAATTATAAAAGGGAAAAGAAAAGAAGAAACACTCACTCTTATTCTCTCTTATGTGTGGCGGCACCTCTTCCTCCCTCTCCTCTCTTCATCTTTTCTCATTAATTCAAAGAGAATCACTCAATTCCCTTTAAATTAAAATTGTTAGAAATTATTTCTAGTGTGCTATACACACATACAACCTCTCTAAAGGTAAGAACCCAATTTATAATTGGTTGGAAAAGGCTTGAGAAGCAAATTGGGGGCTATCCATTGGTGATCATGGTGTGGACAAGCTAGAGGGACAACACTTGGGGTCCTAGGTGAAAGAACGGAAGCGTGAAAAATACAAGTTTATACCAATGAATTCAAAAATTTTCACCTAGGGTCACATGCATCATGCAAGATTTATTTTTATCTATTTGATTTCAATGATAAACAACATATTAAAACTCTTTTAATATGCTTTTGGATCTATATTTGCCACTTAAGATTTTAAAATTAATCAAATTAATTTTAGAACCCTAGATTAAATCAAGAACAAACACACTAACCTCTTGATGCACTGCAGTGCATTTGCGCCTTTGAGATTCATCTTCAGGACACCAAATGTTGTCTATTTAGCTTGTCCACACTAAGAACACCTATGGCAGCCCTTGAATAGCTTCTAAAGCTTTTTCTATTAATTAGAAAATCAAGTTCTACCTTTTAAAAGATTAGAGATGTAAACAGGACACTAGAAACGATTTCTAGTATTTTTAATTCAAGAGATTGATGGCTAATATCTTTGAATTGATGAGAGATGAAGAAGAAAAGATGGAGAGCCTCAAAATGGGGTGATAAAGGAGGAGTGGCTGCTGGTTGTATTTTTAATTCATAACAACACTTATATAGCTAGGTCAACACATTAAACCCTTGCCACATGTCACCCTTTGATTAGCTCTAGGTTTAAGTGACCCAATCACATTGTGCCAAGTGTCAAACCTATATTTAATCTTAATTTTAATCATCTTACATGATTAAAAACATTTGTCAAGCTTATGTATAATGCCATGTGTCACCATCTCATGGTGCCAAGTGTCACACTGCGAAATTACCAAAATGCCCCTGTGTCTTAATTTTGAGTTCTTAACCCAAAATAATTATTTCTCTTCTTCTAATTAATTTATATCAAATATAAATTAATTAATTAATCTCTATTAATTAATTTCTCATTAATTAAATTCAATTTAAAAACTTTAAATATAAATTTAACTTATACTATACATCCAATAATCTATATTTGGTTTCAAGTCATGCTAGGGACTTTGAAATCTAATTGCAAACCAAACCTATTTAATTAATCAATTAAAATCTTTAATTAATTAATTAAATCATATTTAATTAGGTGATAACTTGTGTATGTGTGTGACTTACTAGGCTCATCACTAATTGGCAATGAGATATGATATCAACTCTTAATATCATCAGAACTCTTTCTTACCATAAATGATTTCTCTAAATCATTTTATGCACCTCATAAACCATGGTTAACACCTTGCATAGCATGCCATGGCCACCCAATTAGTAATAATGTTTACCTTAAATGAACCTATAATCATATGTTACCATGCACTGGAATCTCTCTGTTACAAAATCCCAACTCAAGCTGGAGTCATGATTTATGTCAAACTCCATTTGCTATGAATATTATGTTCTCTTTTAATTCTAGTTCTTGATTAAAAAGATTTTTCTCATTAGAAACTCTTTTCTGAATAAATTTATCTGTCCTGGCCAGGAACTTAAAACATCAGGAACAATTAAATGAACAAAGGATTTTATCTCTATTTACTTAGAGGAATAGATTCCATCTTGATCAACACCTACCTCCATATATAACTAGTAGGAGCCAACACATGCCCATATACCTATACATAGTACAAGTATGAAAGCAGTATCAAACTCAAACTACCTATATACAAGATAACTGTGCTATCTCAGGCCTAAAGATTATATGCACTGATATGATTTATGACAAAACATTGACAAGAGTAAACTCCATGTGCTTGCCATAAGTGTCACTGGTTCGGCCTACTTATAATTTATAAGTGCCTATCATGTTTGTCATATGGCATGAGACTCACCATTCCATCTTATTTATATCTCATATAAATAACTTGGAAACAAACATGAATACAATCATTCTGGATAAATCATGTCCTTATTATGAAGTATCCTCGATTGTGAACCTATTTATGATACTTTGTGCTAGAAATAATGTCACCCATATTCTTAACAACTTAAGAATAATATTTCTAACAAAATATCAATGGACCTTTTCTATTACACATAAATATATTATGCAAACGGAAAAGTGGAAAAGCCTTTTATTAATAAAATATGTACAAGATACAAACTAAATGATATGCTCTGGGGTATACTACTAACACTAGGTACTTCTTAAAGGTACCAATCACATCTATAGTGCATTAAAGAGGTTAGTGCTCTAACTCCTCTTTTAAACTAGGGTTTAAATGAATTAATTTATTAATCCACAATCTTGAATGGCAAACATAGATCCTAATACATATTAAAAGTGTTTAAATATGCAATTAAACATTGAAATTAATTAGGCACATAACAGATGTGGTATGATACTTGTAACCCTAAAAGAAAATTTTTGAAATTCAATGCTCTAATGAACTAATCAACGTGCTTCCGCTCCCTCAATTGGTATCAGAACCACTATATTTGCCATTTAGTTTGTTTAATGTGAGATTTAATTGTGTGATTTAATCAATTTTAATTGATTCATTGCTGGTTGGATTCATAAATGTGGCGGCATGGTATTATATCAATGAAAGTGTGCGCATGGTTTGATGGTTCTTTATGCAATTATTGTATATAAATTAAGGCCAACATCTAATTAGATTGTTTAATTAAGAGTTTTAATCACACAGTTAAATTTTAATTCAATTGTTTAAATGATATTCAAATTTAAATTTTTAAATTTGTTTGAATGAGTTAAATTTATTTGAATAAGATTCAAATATGAATTTTTAAATTTGTTTGAATGAGATTCAAATCTGAATTTTTTTAGTTGAATATGAGATATTCAATTTAATTTTAGTATGTATGTTTTATTTAATTGTTAAATGGTAATATGCATGATGGATGATCATGGACAATAAAATACCAATGTGATTGGATTTATTTCTTTTATTTTTCTTTGGGTTGTAAAATAATTAATTTTATTTTTGGTGGCATTTATTATAAGTGTTATAATAATTTGGGTTGTAATTTCATTTATTTAAGGATTTTAAAGTCCATATTATTGTAAATTCGCCTTGGTATGCCAAGGATTACAATGTAATTGGATTGCAAGAAAATCAAGAAGGTCAAGAGCATTGGTGGGACCAGTGGGAGGAAATCAATATTAAGTGTTGATTATGTACTTCTTCAGCAACTCTTGTAAAATGAATGAATAAAATACACCTAGGAATGCCCTGATTCAATTCTTGGTGGCTCATAAATGAATCCCTTAGAAAGTCCATGATCATACCATATTTATTGTTTATCCATATATGCATGAGATGTATGGGAATGTATGCAAGTATATGATATATGCAAGCTAATTGGATAATGTGCAAAGTGAGACCATAATAGTAATTAAGCCGACCACTAAATCTTCCAAACAAATGATTAAGTTAGAAATGGTATAATTAAATTATATCATGGGCCCTCCATTAAGGCAATTATTTTAAAAAATTTTAAATACTTGCATTTGATGCATTTAATTTAAGAGATTTTCTTAAGAATAATTGTTGAGCATGAGATGTTGTAAATATATAAATAAGTTGATGCCCAATAATGGATGCGCCTGAGGACATTAAAGTTATTTGCATGTTTACTAGCTTAATGGGATTAACTTAACTAATGCAAGATGAATCAATAATGGATGTGCCAGATATTTTGAGCATTAGGGGCTAGATAAAGGATTGAACCTCACATTAGATGTGATGGGCAAGGAGTTGCTCACTTATAGTTTATTAAAATTTGAATAATTGATGTGCCTGAGGATGATCAATAATACTATAAGAATTCAATCACCCACTAGAAATCCACCCAACTAGGATTTTCGTTTCCTACTTTGGAAGTGTAGGATTCACCAAGTTAGTGGAAGGACCAATTTGATTAAAAAACCATAATCATTCTGGTTAATTACTTGACACATGTACTAATTAATCTAGTTATTTTCTGCAGTTATTCTTCTGATAATAATGAGCACTCAACAACCACCACCATCCAATATCCTTGCAAGCATACTTGATCACAATAGGTTGACAGGACCTAATATTTCTGATTGGCTAAGAAATTTAAAACTTGTCCTGAACCTAGAACATATTGGATATGTTATGGACCCAAAAGTTCCCTGTCCTTTACCTCCAGAGGCCACTCAAGAGGAACACGACACTTTGGACAAGGGGAAGGAGCATAATATGAGAGCCAAGTATTACATGCTTGCTTCTATGAGTAAAGAGTTACAAAAGCAACATGAGAACATGCAGAGTGCAAGTGAGATCCTCCTTCACCTACAAGAGTTGTATGGGGAGCATAGCAGGAATGTTAGGTATGAGATATCTGTTAGTAGTATGCCCTAGAGCATATCATTTAGTATGTATTTTTTACCTATTTATCAATAAAAGGCAATTCCACTTTTCCGTTTACATAATATATTTATGTGTAATAGAAAAGGTCCATTGATATTTTGTTAGAAATTCAATTCTTAAGTTATTAAGAATATGAGTGACAGTATTTCTAGCACAAAGTATCATAAATTGGTTCACAATCGAGGATACTTCACACAGGACATGACTTATTCAAAAAAATTATATTCATGTTTTTTCCCAATGTATTTATATGAGATATAAATAAGATGGAATGATGAGTATCATGCCATACAACAAATATGATAGGCACTTTTACATGATAAGTAGCCGAACCAGTGACATTTATGACAAGCACATGGAGTTTACTCTTGTCAATGTATTGTCATAAATCATATCAGTGCATATAATCTTTAAACCTAAGAAAACACAGTTATCTTGTATATAGGTGGTTTGAGTTTAATACTACTTTCATACTTGTACTGTGTATGGGTATATGGGCATGTGTTTGTTAGTAGTATGCCCTAGAGCATATCATTTAGTATGTATCTTGTACATATTTTTATTAATAAAAGGCATTTCCACTTTTTCGTTTACATAATATATTTATGTGTAATGGAAAATGTCCGTTGATATTTTGTTAGAAATTCTATTCTTAAGTTGTTAAGAATATGAGTAACAGTATTTCTAGTACAAAGTATCATAAATAGGTTCACAATCGAGGATACTACATAATAAGGACATGACTTATCCAGAAAGATTATATTTATGTTTCTTACCAAGTTATTTATATGAGATATAAATAAGATGGAATGGTGAGTCTCGTGCCATATAGCAAACATGATAGGCACTTATAAATGATAAGTAGGCCGAACCACTGACACTTATGACAAGCACATCGAGTGTACTCTTGTCAATGTTTTGTCATAAATCATATTAGTGCATATAATATTTAGACCTGAGATAGCACAGTTATCTTGTATATAGGTAGTTTGAGTTTGATACTGCTTTCATACTTGTACTGTGTATGGGTATATGGGCATGTGTTGGCTCCTACTGGTTATACATGGAGGTAGGTGTCGATCAAGATGGAATCTATTCCTCTAAATAAATAGAGATAAAATCCTATGTTCATTTAATTATTCTTGATGTTTCAAATTCCTAGCCAGGACAGATAGATTTATTCAGAAAAGAGTTTCTAATGAGAAAAATCTTTTTAATCAGAAACTAGAATTAAAAGAGAACATAATATTCATAGCAAATGGAGTTTGACATAAACCATGACTCCAGCTTGAGTTGGGATTTTGTAATAGAGAGATTCCAGTGCATGGTAACATATGATTATAGGTTCATTTAAGGTAAACCTTATTACTGATTGGATGGCCATGGCATGCTATGCTAGGTGTTAACCATGGTTATGAGGTGCATAAAATGATTTAGAGAAATCATTTATGGTAAGAAAGAGTTCTGATGATATTAGGAGTTGATATCATATCTCATTGCCAATTAGTGATAAGCCTAGTAAGTTACACACATACACAAGTTATCACCTAATTAGGTATGATTTAATTAATTAATTAAAGAGTTTAATTGATTAATTAAATAGGTTTGGTTTGCAATTAGATTGCAAAGTCCCTAGCATGACTTGAAACCAAAGCTAGATTATTGGATGTGTAGTATAAATTAAATTTATATTTAAAGTGTTTAAATATGAATTTAATTAATGAGAAATTAATTAATAGAGATTAATTAATTAATTTATATTTGATATAAATTAATTAGAAGAAGATAGATTTATTCATCTCAAAGGGACAATATCTGGTGTCCTGAAGATGCATCTCAAAGTCGCAAATATACTGCAGTGCATCAAGAGGTTAAGTGCATTTGTTCTTGATTTAATCTGGGGTTCTCAAATTAATCTGATTAATTTTAAAATCTTAAATGGCAAATACAGATCCAAAAATATATTAAAAGAGTTTTAATATGTTGTTTATCATTGAAATCAAATAGATAAAAATAAATCTTGCATGATGCATGTGACCCTATGTGAAAATTTTGAATTCAATGGCATAAACTTATGTTTTTCACGCTTCCGTTCCTTCAGTGTTGGCTCCTACAAGCTATATATGGAGGTAGGGGTTTGATTAAGATGGAATCTGTTACCCTAAGTAAATAGGGATAAGATCCTATGTTCATTTAATTGTTCTTGATATCCAACAAATCGACCTTTTTTCTGATCTGATTTCTAATTTATCAGTGTTCAGCTTTTTGATATAAGCTAGAAAACCACAAATCTTAACATGCTTAAGACTTGGTTTCCTTCCATGCCACATCTCATAAGGTGTGAAAGATATTGATTTTGATGGAATCCTATTCAGAATATACAAAGCTAATTCTAATGCAAATCCCCAATAGGAGATTCGCATATCAGTATAGCTGCCACACCTTATCCCTCTATAAGGCATAACATGATTCCGTAGAATACCTAATGAACTACCAAACTTCACCTATCACACCCTACCCCTCTGTAAGGCATAACATGATCCCGTAGTATACCTAATGAATTACCAACTTCGTTTACTGATAACCCATTAAATACACTTCAAGGGATTTTAAAACTTTTCTTACTTATTTTTACAGTGGTGAGCACTATTTACAGGTGTTAAAAACCTTTTTGAACTGAAGTGATAGAACTAACACATTTAAATTATTTGGAATTTCTATAAAAATTTTGGCAGAGTGCCATCTATATTTTGGATAAAACAGTTCTTCAGAAAACCTGTGAAAAGCACTTCAATATATTTCCAAATCTCAACTCCAACATATTTCTCAACACAACATATTTCTCAACTCAAATCCACAGCGATTTTTCAAAGACTGAGATACAAGAAATATAATACAATTTTTACAAATCAAAATAACTCATAATTTACTTTACAACTGCTCAAAACCAAAAACAATATATACATATGGTGTATATACATTATAGTACAAAATGCAAAATATGGTATACTCATTATACCCGATAATCTCTCGCTGGATGTACTAGCAGCCTAGTCTGCTGTCCTGTCCGTCTGTCTACCTGCGATAGCAATGAAAAGCTATCGCTGAGACAATGTCTCATTGGTGCACAACATAACCAAATACAACTTTAAATCACAGTTCATAAATCATATAAATGATAGATACGTAAAACCATAGTTAAATTCAAGACAATGGATGTCATAAGGAATTTAACACAATATCACAATAAATCTCAGTAATCAAAACGTAGTTAAATTCAAAAGACAGTGAATGTCAATAAGAATTTAAACTCCATTTCACAAATTATCAAAGCTCATAATAACACAATTTAGTCAAATAATTCACGAACACAGTGTTGCCAATTCATACACAACTTAAGCCATGACACAAAATTTCTGATCAATGCCGCGTTGTACCACGACAAAGCAAACACAATCCCACTAATCAAAATCAATGAGGAAGGGAGCTAGCTATATAATGAGTACTCATCCGATCACCTCAACTGGTAAACCAGAGAGGGAGAAAAATAAACGATCATGACTCCATAAATGGAGAAGAAAAATAAACGATCACAACCCCATAATTGGAGAAGGAATGATATGATACTGTCATGCTAAGTGTGAACACAAAATCAATTCCAAACATTTTATTCAAATGATTCGTGAGAATCCAATAAATTTCTAAAGTCATAAATTCATTCACAAAATGGCAACACAATTCATAATTAACTTCAAATTTTCACAAATCACACTAAATCAATTTTTCCACAATTTCAAACTATTTACAATGCTTTTCAAGCAATAAGTATCCATTCAAACACATTTCCATAATTGAAAACAATAATATACAAATAGTCATAATTTATTTCAATTGAAAATTTCAAAAGAAATAATTATTGTGCACAAACCTCTGATAACTGTCTCCTGGCCTTGACTCAGTGTTTCCTTCCCTTTCCTTGAGTCTTTGCTAACTGAGAAACACAATTTGAAGTGTTTCAGTACTCATTTAAACTGTCTTTAACGATAATGCTTGATAATTAATTCACTGAATTCTAATATTTGCTTAGTCAACCTAAGATGTCGACCCTCGATGCATTCTAGGTAAATTAAGTTTTAATGTTATTTATATGTCACATTCGATAGTATTTTAGAGTTGGTACATGTTACCAAGTTCATTTCCGTGTATACTGCATTTTCTTGCAATTTGCTGGATTCCAGGATACTAGTTTGACCTAGCTGGACGACCAAGTTCTCTCAGTTTTTGGGTTTTGGTCAAAACTACAAACTTTTAGATCTATGTCTTATGGAACGCGGGGCAAAATTTCAGGTCATTCTGAGTTATGTAGACCAAGTTATGGTCATTTTACTATTGCTGGTTAAATTGCATCAAAATTGGTCACTTTAGGTCATTTTAGGTTCGGCCAGTTTTTGGACCCGAACTTGTGCAAGCTGTTTGACTTTCTTATGGTCATTTCTGGGTTTTTGTGTCTTCATAAGACATGTAGATATGGGTCTTAACTATTCATGGTCAAAATTTCAGATCAATTAGACCTGTTTTGAGTGAGTTATGGCCTAAGAACTAACTGCTGCCCAAATGGTCAATTTTCAGGCCTCAATTGCACTTAATCCGGATTTGGTCATTTTTCAAGCTACCTTGAAAGCAGAATTTTGGCAATCTTCCTTCATGAAAGTTGGCACATTTTGTGCCTAGTTTCACCTCCAATTGGTCTCATACCAATTGGAGCCACACACTTAAAGTTATAGGTCTAAAACACAAACTGCCTTATTGCATTTCTTTCATACACATCAAGGATCACTCCTAACACTTACTAAACTCAATATTCAAGTCAATTCTGGTCGTATCATGACCTAAACATAACTCACAACACATTATAGGTCATTTTGGCAGCTTACAATTACATTCAACATACACCATAAAGTGCAGAATTTTTCAACTCAATTTACAACAATTCAAGCACCTAATAATAACACTTTTTTCATGTCCAATTCCACACCATCATATATACACTCAAACTGCCATAACATCCAACATAATTCAACATTAATATACCATAAACCAAGCATGAATTCCAGCATTCTTCAAGAGTTAACAACCTACCGCAATGGTGCCTTTACATTCCATAAATTTCCAAGCTTCAAATTTCAATTCACATTTACATATACTAAGTATACATCACCCAAACAATTTCCTACACAATATATATTTAATCAATCATTTAATTCACCATTTACAAGCAAAAATAAGCTGCCTTCAAAGTTTTTACATGGCTGCCAAAAGTACACATCCCCATTCAACATCAAACCTCAAAAATTTCTCCACAAATCAAACACCCATAACATTCTTACAAACTTTAATTAAACAATAATAAAAAACACAAACTTACCACTTTTGAAATTCTTCAAAACCTCACCAAAACTTCTTAAAATTGCTATCAAACTCTTCCTTGTGATGTGGGGATAAACTTTAATGAAGCCTTGGTGTTTGGAGGTGGAATGGAGGAGATGTGGGAGCTTGAATCACATGCGGCAATGGAGGATTTGGGAGCTCTTCACTACGGCAATGGTGGTTTTGAAGGTTGAAAATGAAGTGTGAGTGGAGTAATCTACCCACTTAATGCATATTATAATCCTTAGTGGTCCACTCACATAAATTAAATCATATTATATGTTTTAATAGATAATTACTCCATTTACCCTCTATTTTTGCTATTTACATTAGGTACCCCTAAATTAATTTTTCATTATATTTTCCAAGTGTAATATTATTTATTTTTAATGAAAATTTAGGTCAAAAGACAACTCGGGATGTCAAATGACCACAATGCCCCTGTTCGGGTTGCATTCCCGATTTTTCGGTAACACCGGGTTTTGTCCGTTTTTTGATTTCTCACTTTTCTTTGTACTAATTATTTAATTTTTATTTGATATTTCTAATGATATTTATACTTCAATTGATGTCTCTTTAAGTCCCAAAAAATATTTTCCAGGGTTCCCTGCGGTCCAGGGCTAGTCAACGATCCACGCCGTGACTTCCCGGTGCGGTCACCCATCGCTAGGGTTCTCGGCTCGCTTAACTTGGTTACATTTCTTTGCTATTATTTTTTCTTTGTTTTTTTTGTATTTTCTTTTCTTGTATTTCATTATTTTATCTCTCCTAACTCATATCAAAGTGTAGTTCTAGGCATTCTAGCTATCCATACCACACTGGTCATTGGAATAGTAGAACGCACTACCGAACATAGGGGTGTTACAATTCTCCCCCACTTAAAATAAATTTTGTCTCGAAATTTTTACCTGGCATTAGTCTTTGAACAGCTATGGGTGTTGTCTCCTCACATCCTCTTCACGTTCCCAAGTAGCTTCCCGACCTGAATGATGGTTCCACAGCACTTTAACCAGGTGTATCTGTTTATTCCTCAGCTGCTTCACCTCATAAGCCAGAATTTTTATGGGTTCTTCCTCATATGAGAGGTCTGGATTTACTTCAATCTCTTCAACTGATAGTAGATGAGATGGGTCTGATCTGTACCTCCTTAACATGGACACATGGAAGACACTGTGTATCCTTGCTAACTCCGGAGGTAATGCCAACCGATATGCCAAAGGACCCACTCTTACCAGAACTTCATATGGTCCGATGAAACGGGGACTCAGTTTCCCCTTTCTGCCAAATCTCATAATCCTCTTCCAAGGAGAAACTTTGAGGAATACTTTATCACCCACTGCATACTCAATATCTCTTCTCTTCAGATCAACATAGGACTTTTGACCGTCTGATGCAGCCTCAAGTCTATCTTTGATCAATCTGATCTTTTCCTCTGTCTGCTGAACAATCTCTGGCCCAATCATCTTCCTTTCACCTACTTCATCCCAACATAAGGGAGTTCTGCACTTTCTGCCATACAAAGCTTCATATCGAGGCATCCTAATGCTTGATTGGTAGCTGTTGTTATAAGCAAACTCAATCAATGGCAAGTGTGTATCCCAACTACCTTCAAATTCAATCACACAAGCCTGTAGCATATCCTCCAATATCTGAATAACCCTCTCGGTGGCCATCATGCGTGGGTGGAATGCTGTGCTGACGTTCAATCTAGTTCCTAGGGCTCTCTGAAGACTACCCCAGAATCTAGAAGTGAACCTAGGATCTCTGTCAGACACAATTGATACTGGCACTCCATGCAGTTTTACAATCTCATATATGTACAATCTGGCCAATCTTTCCAGGCTATAGTCCATCCGAATTGGCAAAAAGTGAGCAGACTTGGTCAATCTGTCAACTATAACCCATATTGCATCATGACTACTCTGTGTCCTTGGAAGTCCTGTAACAAAATCCATAGTTATTCGTTCCCATTTCCACTTTGGTACTGATAAAGGATGTAACAAACCAGCTGGAACTTGATGTTCTGCCTTTACTTGCTGACAAGTTAGGCATTTGGAAACAAATTCAACTATATCTCTCTTTATACCCATCCACCAGTAATGCTCTTTCAGCCCTCTGTACATTTTATTTCCACCATGGTGCATAGCAAATGGAGACTCATGTGCTTCCTTCATAATGATCTGTCTCAATTCCACATCACTAGGAACACACATTCTGCCCTGATGTAGCAATAAACCATCATCTCTCATAGAAAATTCAAGTTTCTTGCCCTGCTGGACTTCTTTCAGTAGCTTCTGATATTTAACATCACTCTGAGCAGCCATTCTGATCTGATCAATCAACACTGGCTGTACATGCCATGCAACTACTGTCTGTCCCTCATCATCAATCTCTAAACTGGCATGCTGTGCTTTCAATTCATATACCATGGATAAAGGAGAAACACTGAGACTTGCCATAGTCTTGCGACTTAAGGCGTCAGCCACCACATTTGCTTTCCTTGGCTTATAGTCTATTAAGCAATCATAATCTTTAATGAGTTCTAACCATCTCCTCTGCCTCAAATTCAATTCCTTCTGGGTGCCCAAATACTTCAAGCTCTTGTTATCTGTATAAATGTAGCATTTCTCCCCATACAAGTAGTGTCTCCAGATCTTCAGAGCAAAAACAATAGCTGCTAGCCCCAGATCATTTGTTGGGTAGTTCATCTCATGCGGTTTCAGCTGACGTGATGCATAAGCAATGACATTCCGATTTTGCATCAGTACACAGCCTAACCCATTGTGAGAAGCATCACTATAAACTGTGTATTCTTTACCCGGAGTAGGTAAAGTGAGGACTGGAGCTTCAGTTAAACACTTCTTCAACTCATCAAAACTTTGCTGACATTTATCTGTCCACTGAAATTTTACATCTTTCCGAAACAATTTGGTCAGTGGAGAAGATAACATAGAAAACCCCTTCACAAACCGACGGTAATATCCAGCTAAACCCAGAAAACTGCAAATTTCTGTGATATTCCTGGCGGTTTCCAATTAAGGATAGCTTCTACCTTGCTGGAATCTACCTTGATCCCTTCAGCTGACACAATATGTCCCAAAAAGGAGATTTCTTTCAGCCAAAATTCACACTTCGACAATTTGGCGTATAGCTGTTTCTCCCTTAAAGTCTGCAGTACAATCCGCAGATGTCTGTGATGCTCCTCTACATTCCTCGAGTATATCAAAATGTCATCAATAAACACCACCACAAATTGGTCGAGATATGGTCTGAAGATAGTGTTCATCAGATCCATAAAAGCAGCTGGAGCATTTGTTAACCTGAATGGCATTACTAGAAACTCATAGTGGCCATGCTGAGTTCTGAAAGCGGTTTTTGGAATATTCTGCTCTTGCACCTTCAACTGATAATAACCAGATCGCAAATCAATTTTGGAGAATACAGCTGCACCCTTCAACTGATCAAACAGATCATCAATGCGAGGTAATGGATATCTGTTCTTTATTGTCACCTTATTCAACTGCCGGTAGTCAATACACAAGCGAAGAGTGCCATCTTTCTTCTTAACAAATAATACTGGCGCTCCCTAAGGTGACACACTAGGGCGGATAAAGCCCTTTTCAAGTAGTTCTTGCAACTGTATCTTCAACTCCTTCAATTCTGCTGGTGCCATTCTGTATGGCGTTATGGAGATTGGATCCACACCAGGCATAACATTAATTTCAAACTGAACTTCTCTTTCTGGAGGTAATCCTGGCAATTCATCAGGAAACACATCTGGAAAGTCATATACTATAGGGATGTCCTTCAATGCTAGACTCCCCACTTGGGTGTCTACCACATGTGCCAAGTATGCTTCACACCCCTTTCTGATCATTTTTCTGGCTAGTGCAGCCGAAATGATGTTTGATGGCAATAACTGCCTCTCCCCATGTATTACCATATCAGCATCTTGAGGAGGCCAAAAGTGGTATCTTGACCTCTACAGTCAATCATAGCATGATACCTAGCTAACCAATCCATGCCCAAGATGATATCATAATCTCTAAAGGGCATTTCAATGAAATTAGATAAAAAAGTGTGTCCTTGGATCACCAAAGGACAATCCCTATACATTTTATTAACCCTGACCTCCTGTCCTAGCGGACTTGTTACTAGCACCTCAAAGTCCATTTTTGCACATGGAACAGCAATGCAATCAATGATGCTAGCACTCACATAAGAATGGGTAGAACCCGGATCAAATAACACAAACACATTTTGGTTAAAAGTTGAGAAGGTACCAGCCACAACATCAGATGTCTCTGCCTCTTCTCTCTGTCTCATGGCATAGACTCTGACTGGAGCACTATCTTGCTCTGATTGTTTCATCGTGCCTTGGCACTCACGGGCTACCTCTACACTTGCCTCTACCTCTGCTGGGTGGTTGTGAACTTCTGGTGACAGGGCTCTGAACTGACCGTTCTGCAGTAGTAGGAGGTGGTCCAACTCTGCGACTACTGGTGCAGTCCTTGGCAAAGTGTCTTGTGCCTCCACAGTTATAACAGGCTCCAATGGCCTTATAGCATATCCCACCATGATATCTTCCACAAGTTTCACATTGGCGGGAAGGGTAGGAACCTCTGGTACTCTGCTGACCAGATAGAGGAGGTTTCTGTCCTGAATATCTTCCCCTACCCGACTTCTTGCCACCTCTGCCATTTCCCCCATGATTCTTCCTCTTTCCAGTAGGACCACTGGAACTCTGTTCTACTGATTTTCCCTCTTTCTCTGTCTTCTCTGATTTATTTTTCTCAAGAGCTGCTTCAGACTCAATTCTTTCCAACTCTAGGGCTTGAGAAACAAGTTAAGAGAAGTTAGTGTGTTTGAATCCGACCACTTGTAATCTGATACTGGGCTTCAAGCCGGTTTCAAACCTCTTGCATCTCTCCCCACTGGTAGCAAGTAAACTTACTGCATAATGGCTCAGGCAGGAAAATTCCCTTTCATACTCAGCCACTAATCTACTCCCCTGTTTCAGACTTAGGAATTCTTGTAGCTTCTGGTCTACATAAGCATTGGGGACATATTTCTGTCTGAATTCCTTGAGAAAGTCATTCCATGTTAGCACTGCAGTTCTACTGCATGTGGGAATGGTTTTCCACCAGTCATAAGCATCCCCCTGTAGCAAAGATACTGAGTATTCAAATCTAAGCTCCTCTGTGCAGTGCAATTTCTTGAATACCCTATCCATCCTCTCTAACCACTGTTCAGCCTCTAGAGGATCTACTGTCCCCTTGAACTCTGTAGCCCCATATTTCATCAATTTGTCATACTACCTAGCAGGAGACTGTGGTTGTACCATTGGTGTCTGTATTGGGACTTGAGTAGGCACATTACCAGCCATTTGTTGGAACATTGCAGCCATCTGCTGAGCGAACTGAGCAGGGAAGCTGCAGATCAGTAGGGCTGGTCTTTGAACCAATGACATTGTGTAGGCCTGGGGCATCCCCTTGCACCTCAGCCTCAATAGATTGATCGACTGAACGATCACCCTCTTCCATAGTCAATGCGAGGATTTTAGATCTCCTGAACAAATAACACAAGGAGATTTCCTCTCGTTAGTGCATTTTTATAATGTAATGTACTGTATGTATCAAACAATGATATTGAGCAGTTGTACTACGAAGAAAGAATATTCAAGTAATAGGTGAAAACAAAATTTAAAAACTTTGCTCTGATACCACCAAAACATGTCACACCCTACCCCTCTGTAAGGCATAACATGATCCCATAGTATACCTAATGAATTACCAACTTCGTCTACTGATAACCCATTAAATACACTACAAGGGATTTTAAAACTTTTCTTACTTATTTTTACAGTGGTGAGCACTATTTACAGGTGTTAAAAACCTTTTTTGAACTGAAGTGATAGAACTAACACATTTAAATTATTTGGAATTTCTGTAAAAATTTTGGCAGAGTGCCATCTGTATTTTGGATAAAACAGTTCTTCAGAAAACCTGTAAAAAGCACTTCAATATATTTCCAAATCTCAACTCCAACATATTTCTCAACACAACATATTTCTCAACTCAAATCTACAGTGATTTTTCAAAGACTGAGATACAAGAAATATAATACAATTTTTACAAGTCAAAATAACTCATAATTTACTTTACAACTTCAATGTACAATTTTAATTTACAACTGCTCAAAACCAAAAACATTATATACATACAATGTATATACACAGTGTTGCCAATTCATACACAACTTAAGCCATGACACAAAATTTCTGATCAATGCCGCGTTGTACCACGACAAAGCAAACACAATCCCACTAATCAAAATCAATGAGGAAGGGAGCTAGCTATATAATGAGTACTCATCCGATCACCTCAACTGGTAAACCAGAGAGGGAGAAAAATAAACAATCATGACTCCATAAATGGAGAAGCAAAATAAATGATCACAACCCCATAATTGGAGAAGGAATGATATGATACTGTCATGCTAAGTGTGAACACAAAATCAATTCCAAACATTTTATTCAAATGATTCGTGAGAATCCAATAAATTTCTAAAGTTATAAATTCATTCACAAAATGGCAAACAATTCATAAGTAACTTCAAATTTTCACAAATCACACTAAATCAATTTTTCCACAGTTTCAAACTGTTTACAATGCTTTTCAAGCAATAAGTATCCATTCAAACACATTTCCATAATTGAAAACAATAATATACAAATAGTCATAATTTATTTCAATTGAAAAATTCAAAAGAAATAACTGTTGTGAACAAACCTCTGATAACTGTCTCCTAGCCTTGACTTAGTGTTTCCTTCCCTTTCCCTGAGTCTTTGCTAACTGAGAAACACAATTTGAAGTGTTTCAGTACTCATTTAAATTGTCTCTAACGATAATGCTTGATAATTAATTCACTAAATTCTAATATTTGCTTAGTCAATCTAAGATGTCGACCCTCGATGCATTCCAGGTAAATTAGGTTTTAATGTTATTAATATGTCACATTCGATAGTATTTTAGAGTTGGTACATGTTACCAAGTTCATTTCCGTGCATAATGCATTTTCTTGCAATTTGCTGGATTCCAGGATACTAGTTTGACCTAGCCGGACGACCTAGTTCCTTCGGTTTTCGGGTTTCGGTCAAAACTACAAACTTGTAGATCTATGTCTTATGGAACACGGTGCAAAATTTCAGGTCATTCTGAGTTATGTAAACCAAGTTATGATCATTTTACTATTGCTGGTCAAATTGCATCAAAATTGGTCACTTTAGGTCACTTTAGGTCATTTTAGGTTCGGCCAGTTTTTGGACCCGAACTTTTGCAAGCTGTTTGACTTTCTTATGGTCATTTATTGGTTTTGGTGTCTTCATAAGACTTGTAGATATGGGTCTTAGCTATTCATGGTCAAAATTTCAGGTCTATTGGACTTGTTTTGAGAGAGTTATGGCCTAAACACTAACTGCTGCCCAAATGGTCAATTTTCAGGCCTCAATTGCACTTAATCCGGATTTGGTCATTTTTCAAGCTACCTTGCAAGCAGAATTTTGGCAAGCTTCCTTCATAAAAGTTGGCACATTTTGTGCCTAGTTTTACCTCCAATTGGTCTCATACCAATTGGAGCCACACACTTAAAGTTATAGGCCTAAAACACAAACTGCCTTATTGCATTTCTTTCATACACATCAAGGATCACTCCTAACACTTACCAAACTCAATACTCAAGTCAATTCTGGTTGTATCATGACCTAAACATAACTCACAACACATTATAGGTCATTTTGGCAGCTTACAATTACATTCAACATACACCATAAAGTGCAGAATTTTTCAACTCAATTTACAACAATTCAAGCACCTTACCATAATACTTTTTTCATGTCCAATTCCACACCATCATATATACACTCAAACTGCCATAACATCCAACATAATTCAACATTAATATACCATAAACCAAGCATGAATTCCAGCATTCTTCAAGAGTTAACAACCTGCCGCAATGGTGCCTTTACATTCCATAAATTTCCAAGCTTCAAATTTCAATTCACATTTACATATACTAAGTATACATCACCCAAACAATTTTCTACACAATATATATTTAATCAATCATTTAATTCACCATTTACAAGCAAAAATAAACTGCCTTCAAAGTGTTTCCATGGCTGCCAAAAGTACACATCCCCATTCAACATCAAACCTCAAAAATTTCTCCATAAATCAAACACCCATAACATCCTCACAAACTTTAATTAAACAATAATAAAAAACACAAACTTACCACTTTAGAAATTCTTCGAAACCTCACCAAAACTTCTTAAAATTGCTATCAAACTCTTCCTTGTGATGTGGGGTAAACTTTAATGAAGCAACCTTGATGTTTGGAGGTGGAATGGAGGAGATGTGGGAGTTTGAGTCACATATGGCAATGGAGGATTTGGGAGCTCTTCACTACGGCAATGGTGGTTTTAAAGGTTAAAGATGAAGTGTGAGTGGAGTAATCTGCCCACTTAATGCATATTATAATCCTTAGTGGTCCACTCACATAAATTAAATCATATTCTATGTTTTAATTGATAATTACTCCATTTACCCTCCATTTTTGCTATTTACATTAGGTACCCTTAAATTAATTTTTCATTATATTTTCCAAGTGTAATATTATTTATTTTTAATAGAAATTTAGGTCAAAAGACAACTCGGGATGTCAAATGACCATAATGCCCCTGTTCGGGTTGCATTCCCAATTTTTCGGTAACACCGAGTTTTGTCCGTTTTTCGATTTCTCACTTTTCTTTGTACTAATTATTTAATTTTTCTTTGATATTTCTAATGATATTTATACTTCAATTGATGTCTCTTTAAGTCCTAAAAAATATTTTCCAGGGTTCCCCGCGGTCCAAGGCTAGTCAATGGTCTACGTCGTGACTTCCCGGTGCGGTCACCCATCGCTAGGGTTCCCGGCTCGCTTAACTTGGTTACATTTCTTTGCTATTATTTTTCCTTTATTTTCGTTGTATTTTCTTTTCTTGTATTTCATTATTTTATGTCTCCTCACTCATATCGAATTGTATTTTTAGGCATTTTAGCTGTCCGGACCACACTGGTCATTAGAACAGTAGAACGCACTACCGAACATAGGGGTGTTACATCACCTACTGATAACTCATTAAGTACCCTACAAAGGATTTTGAGGTCATTTTCTTACTCTTTAGAAGTGGTGAGCATTTTCAAATTGGTATTAAAACATTTAATTAGAGTTTGAAAGCTAGTTAAAATTTTTATCCCTTTTTATTTTTTCGCAAATTTTAGAAAAATTTTGGTAGAGTGCCATCTGTATTTTGATAAAACAACTCTTCCAATACTTGAAAAAGACACTTCCAATGATTTATCTCATTAACTCAACAACTTTAACATCCACCACAACAAATTTCAACATCATTTCTCAAATTTCAAAATTCAAAAAAATAATTTCCAATTCAATATCATCCAAAACAATACTAAGTAATTTCATTCAAATTAAAACAAAATACTTTCATTCATTTTTCACTAAAGTTAAAACAAATTACATTCATCCAACCAGAATTTACATTGGAAAAATCCAAACTAATATTATTACAAACTTTATACAATTGCTCATAACCAGTTCTACTTGTACATACATTTACATACATCAAAATAGTTATTACAATCAGGGTATAAAATATACCCGATAGAACTTCAGGGAAAGTGGCTCCACAATCCTCAGCAGCTCACTCTACTGCTCCTCTAGTCTCTATATCTGCGATAGCAATAACAGCCATCGCTGAGTACTACGACTCAGTGGTGCACAACATGCTAAAATAACATTTATGCAGAATTTAAATCATATTTATTCAAAAACTGAACTGAATATGAGAAATAAATACAAAACATGATTTATAAACTTATAATCCAAACAATTTCATTTTGAAAGTCTCAAAACAAATTTCATAAAAACACATAGTTATATCATGCCATTCAAAACAATAATCATCTCAATAGCCAGAGGCTTATTATAACGATCGGGCTCCAACCACTAGAGGAATTGTCCGCTTTGGCCATAAGCCTCACGGTTTTGTCCCATAGGTGGAATGGAGAACTTCCCAAGAGGTCATCCATCCTAGGATTTCTCTCAAGTGAGCACGCTTAACCCTGGATTTCTTCCAACTCTCCAGGCCATTCCACCAAAAGGCGTCTCTAGTGATTAGTTCCCCCATTTTGTATATCATTACTTTTTGAACCCAAGACCATCTCCATGCTTTGCCGATGTGGGATTTCCCCAATTTTATACAATTAAAGGTCCTTTAGGCAAATCCCACAACGGCAAAGCACGGAGATGGTCTTGGGTTCAAAAAGTAATGATATATAAAATGGGGGAACTAATCACTAGAGGCGCCTTTTGGTGGAATGGCCTGGAGAGTTGGAAGAAATCCAGGGTTAAACGTGCTCACTTGAGAGAAATCCTAGGATGGGTGACCTCCTGAGAAGTTCTCCGTTCCACCTATGGGACAAAACCGTGAGGCTTATGGCTAAAGCGGACAATTCCTCTAGTGGTTAGAGCCCGATCATTATAATTGGTATCAGAGCCGCTCGCGTGTCCTCTTGGGCGATGGTGGGGCAAACCTCAGCGAGGACACTGAGTCCCGAAAGGGGGGGAGAAAGGTCCTTTAGGCAAATCCCACATCTGCAAAGCACGGAGATAGTCTTGGGTTCAAAAAGTATTGATATATAAAATGGGGGAACTAATCACTAGAGGCACCTTTTGGTGGAATGGCCTGGAGAGTTGGAAGAAATCCAGGGTTAAGCGTGCTCACTTGAGAGAAATCCTAGGATGGGTGACCTCCTGGAAAGTTCTCCATTCCACCTATGGGACAAAACCGTGAGGCTTATGGCCAAAGCGGACAATTCCTCTAGTGGTTGGAGCCCAATCATTACACTTATGAGAAGTCACATCACAAGACTAGCTAACTCAAATATATGGGTGCCCATTCATTTTCTTTTTCTACTGGCACACACCTTAACACTTCAGCCAGAGAAGGAATCAAAATTCGAAACTGATTTCTGCCACTAGTCATGCTAGTGAGGCATTCAAATATATGGTCATGACACTGTAGTTTCAAAACTGTCTTAGCAATTTACTAAATATTTATTGCCATTTCAAACACAAATAAATAAACTTTCAACAATTTAAGTCAAAAGCATAATACACATATTGCAATATAAGTAATTCATAACATGCATTTTGTAAATGAATTTTAAAGAATATTGATGTTGTGCACAAACCTTATACGAGTCACTCTTGGCCTTGACTCGATGCCTCGGGTTCTTTCCTTGTATTCTTTTCCACTGAAATACATAGTTTCACAGTGTTTCAGTATCACAACTTATCATAAATCCAAAAATAAATTCAAATCTATTTATACCTAGTTTTAATATGCTAAACTTGATGTTTTTTAAAATTTGTATTTTGGGATTACTATTTACTATACTATTCAAGTCAATTTGTTGACTTTTTATTGCTTAATAGGTATGGGAATTCTAATTTCACCCACTTACCACATTTTGGTTACCTAATTTGTTGGTTTCATTTGTTTTCTCAAATTTTAACTTTTTAGGCAAAATTTCAATTTTAGTGTCCTATTTTGCACTATTCTATTGGTCATGTTGCTGTTAGAATTTGGCAAATTTTTCTTCACTGAAATTGTTCCTTATTGCCTTAAGTTTATTTCCCTTTTTGAATCACTCCATTTGGAGTTTTGTAGCCCAAGTTATAGCCATGTGAACATGGCTGGCCGGATTGGTCTAACCCAGATTTTCTGGGCACTTAATTTGGTTCTGGCAGTTTTAGGTCACTAATTTTGGTTGGCTAAATGACTTGGTTAAGGGCATAATTTGGACTTGTGTTCTTCATGAAAGTTGTAGGGCTATGTCTCATCTTTCTACTGATAACATTTTAGGTCATTTGCACCTACCTAGCCCAAGTTATGGCCAAATGAACTAGCACTGTTCATTTGGTCATTTTTGTATAGGTCAGTTTGCCTATTCCGGATTTGGCCAATTTGTTCACTAAGTTCTAGTCACTTTCTTGCATGATTCCTTAATGAAAAATATGTCATTTTGTGTCTAGTTTCATTTAAAATTGGCCTCACACCAATTGGGTTGGTAAATTTTCAATTTTGGTCCCTGAAAAGGACCTTGGTCATGTTGTTTGCAGAATGACCATAACCAATCCAAATTCAAACTTAATTCCAACACTTCCTACATATCAAAATTGGTCATACATGACCATTTTTCAACTTAAGCAAGGTCAAACACATCATTTGGCTACTTCTCACATTTTTCATCCCAAAATCCTAAATGCCAAAACCCTAACTCACTAATTGTTACATTTTACTAAATCAAAAGCATATAAACATAATCTCTCAACTCATTAAAGCTCATGTTCACCTTTAATTCAATCAAACTCAAGTAAACCCTAGTTCACTACTTGATGGTCAAAAATTATACTTCTCAAATTCACCCATAATTTCCTTTAATTTCTTACTTATTTGATCATCTTTAAGCTAGTTTATAAGGAATATATGAAAATAATAGACTAATGGGCACTAACCTCTCTTAGGGAAAATCTTCAAGCTTGTTACTTCCAATTCCTTTCTTCTTTATGCTTCCAAGTGATTCCTCAAGAGGTTAGGAGAATATTTTATGAAGACTACTAAGTGTTTTAAGCTGAAACTTGGGGGAAATCTAGTGAGAAGATGAAGAAATGTGTATAGAGAGAGATGAGAGGTGAGCCGGTTGAATGGTGAGGAAGAAGAGTGTTTTTTTCTTTTTCTTTTCTTTTTATTTTTAGCTTAATTAATACATAATCATCTCACAAATTTTCAATATTTAATTATTAGGTTTATTGCATCATGCATGATGTAATAAACTTTTTCAACTTTTTTCTCTTTCTTTTTTTTTTCATTTATTTTTCTTTAGTTCTTTAATTTAATTCTTGTTTCCCAAATTTTATTTTCTCCGATTTTATTGGACAGTTAGGTCAAGAGTCAGCTATAGGAGTAAATTGACCAATTTGCCCCTCGCCGGTTTGATTCAGTTTGTAAATAATTCAATAGTTCTTCCGGATCCCTAACCTAATTATTTGACTTGCTTAACAATTCATTTTTGTGATTTTATCTTTTCCGCTATGCTCGCAATAGTCCTAAGGACCACAGCGTCACATTTTACAATTCGAAATTTGAGTTTAAATCGACCTCGCAGTCCTTCCCGAGAAGGTTACCCATCGTTGTGACTCTCAGCTCATTTAACTTCTTGTGTTCTATTTTTCTTATTTATACTTAACTATTTGACAATTACTAATTATTTATTTTCAAGGCTTATCTAGTTGTCTTAAATGTGGTTCTAATACCCTTAATTATCCGGACTGACACCGGTCACCAAAATAGTGAAATATACTAAGCTATACAAATAGGGGTATTACAATTCTTCCCCCCCTTAAAATAAATTTCGTCTCGTAATTTTACCTGGTATCAGTCTCTAAACTTTTGTGGGTGCTGTCTCCTCATATCCTCCTCTCATTCCCAAGTAGCTTCTTGGCCCGAATGATGGTTCCACAACACTTTTACTAACGGTATCTTCTTGTTCCATAGCTGCTTCACCTCATAAGCTAGAATCTCTATGGGTTCTTCCTTATATGTGAGGTCTGGATTCACTTCAATTTCTTCTACTGGTAGTACATGAGATGGGTCTGATCGATACCTCCTCAACATAGACACATAGAAGACATTATGTATATTTTCTAACTCTGGAGGTAGTGCCAAACGATACGCCAAAGGACCCACCCTTTTTAGAACCTCATATGGCCCAATGAAACGAGGACTTAGTTTCTCCTTTCTGTCGAATCTCATAATTCTCTTCTAAGGGGAAACCTTGAGGAATACTTTCTCACCCACTGCATACTTAATATCCCTTCTCTTTAAATCAATGTAGGACTTCTGATGGTCTGATGCAGCATTAAGTCGATCTCTGATCAACCTGATCTTTTCCTCGGTTTGCTGAACAATTTTGGGCCCAATCATCTTCCTTTCACCTACTTCATCGCAACACAGGGGAGTTCTGCACTTTCTGCCATACAAAGATTCATATGGAGGCATCCCAATGCTTAATTGGTAGTTGTTGTTGTAAACAAACTCAATCAAAGGCAAGTGTGTATCCCAACTGCCCACAAATTCAATCACACAAGCCCGTGGTATGTTCTCCAATATCTAAATTACTCTCTCAGACTAGCTATCTGTCTATGGGTGGAATGCCGTATTGAAGTTCAATCTAGTTCCTAGGGCTTTCTAAAGACTACTCCAGAATCTAAAAGTGAACCTAGGATCTCTGTCAGAAACAATGGATACTGGCACTCCATGCAGACTTACTATTGTTAGCAGTATGCCCTAAAGCATATCATTTAGTATGTATCTTATACTTGTTTTTATTAATAAAAGGCATTTCCACTTTTTCGTTTACATAATATATTTATGTGTAATAGAAAAGGTCCATTGATATTTTGTTAAAAATTTTATTCTTAAGTTACTAAGAATATGAGTGACAGTATTTCTAGTGCAAAGTATCATATATAGGTTCACAATCGAGGATACTTCATAATAAGGACATGACTTATTCAGAAAGATTGTATTCATGATTGTTCCCAAGTTATTTATATGAGATATAAATAAGATGGAATGGTGAGTCTCATACCATATAACAAACATGATAGGCACTTATACATGATAAGTAGGCCGAACTAGTGACACTTATGATAAGCAGATGGAGTTTACTCTTGTTAATGTATTGTCATAAATCGTATCAGTGCATATAATCTTTAGACCTGAGATAGCACAGTTATCTTGTATATAGGTGGTTTGAGTTTGTTATTACTTTCATACTTATACTGTGTATAGGTATATGGGCATGTGTTGGCTCCTACTAGTTATATATGGAGGTAAGTGATGGTAAAGTTGGAATCTGTTCCTCTAAGTAAATAGAGATAAAATCCTATGTTCATTTAATTGTTCTTGATATTTCAAGTTCCTTGTCAAGACAGATAGATTTATTCAGAAAGAGTTTCTGTTGAGAAAATCATTTTAATCAAGAACTAGAATTAAAAGAGAACATAATATTCATAGCAAATGGAGTTTGACATAAACCATGACTCCAGCTTGAGTTGGGATTTTGTAACAGAGAGATTCTAGTGCATGGGAACATATGATTATAGGTTCATTTAAGGTAAACCTTATTACTGATTGGGTGGCCATGGCATGCTACTCTAGGTGTTAACCATGGTCTTTGAGGTGCATAAAATGATTTAGAGAAATTATTTATGGTAAGAAAGAGTTCTGATGATGTTAAGAGTTGATATCATGTCTCATTGCCAATTAGTGATGAGCCTAGTAAGTCACACACATACACAAGTTATTACCTAATTAAATATGATTTAATTAATTAATTAATTAGTTTAATTGATTAATTAAATAGGTTTGGTTTGCAATTAGATTGCAAAGTCCCTAGCATGGCTTGAAACCAAATCTAGATTATTGGATGTATAGTATAAGTTAAATTTATATTTAAAGTGTTTAAATATGAATTTAATTAACGAGAAATTAATTAATAAAGATTAATTAATTGATTTATATTTGATATAAATTGATTAAAAGAAGAGAAATAATTATTTTGGGTTGAGAACTCAAAATTAAGACACAGGGGCATTTTGGTCATTTCACAGGGTGACATGTGGCACCATGAGATGGTGACATATGGCACTATACATAAGCTTGCCAAATGTCTTTTAATCATATAACATGATTAAAATTAAGATTAAATATAGGTTTGACACTTGGCATAATGTGATTGGGTCAATTAAACCTAGAACCAATCAGAGGGTGACATGTGGCAAGGGTTTAATGTGTTGACCTAGCTATATAAGTGTTGTTATGAAAAGAAAACAACATAACCAGCAGCTATCCTCCTTTGTGCCACCAACTTAAAGTTCTCCTTCTCCTCTTCTTCGTTTCTCACCAATTCCAAGAGATTAGCAAACAATCACTTGAATTAAAAATACTAGAAATTCTTTCTAATGTCCTGTTTACATCTTTAATCTCTTAAAAGGAAAAAATTGATTTTCTAATTAATAGAAAAAGCTTTAGAAGCTATTCAAGAGCTACCATAGGTGTTCTTGGTATGGAAAAGCTAGAGAGACAACATTTGGTGTCCTGAAGACGCATCCGAAAGGTACAAATGCACTGCAGTGCATCAAGAGGTTAGTGTACTGGTTCTTGATCTAATCTAGGGTTCTAAAATTAATCTGATTAATTTTAAAATCTTAAATGGAAAATACAGATCCAAAAACATATTAAAAGTGTTTTAATATCTTGTTTATCATTGAAATCAAATAGATAAAAATAAATCTTGCATGATGAATGTGACCCTAGGTGAAAATTTTTGAATTCAATGGTATAAACTTTTGTTTTTTATGCTTCCGCTCCTTCAATTGGTATCAGAGCTACTATATTTGCCATTTAGATTGTTGATTATATGATTTAATTGTGTGTTTTGATCATGAGATAATTTATCCATTGCTGGTTGCAATGGATGTGTGGCGGCATGATTGAAGAACACCATCTTTGGTGCGCCGATTTTGGCTTCCATGGGTGGCTCAAGGTTTGGCTTTTTAATTTGCAATTGTTGTATGATCTAAAAGCTCATTCTATGTCTAATTAAATTATTTAATTTGAATTTTAATCACACAATTAAATTTTGATTCAAATCAAAATTTTAAAAATTGTTTGAATGTAATTCAAATCTGAATTTTAAAAGTTGTTTGAATGTTATTCAAATCTAAATTTTAAAGTTGTGTGAATCATATTTAAATTTAATTTTTTAAAGTTGTTTGAATAATATTTAGATTTGAATTTTTAAAAATTATTTAAATGTGATTCAAATCTGATTTTTTTAAAAATTGTTTGAATGTGATTTAATTCTGAATTTTTAACGTTGTTTGAATGTGATTCAATTATGAATTTTTAAATTTATTTGAATGAGATTCAAATACTAATTTTTAAATTTATTTGAATTATATTCGAATCTGGATTTTTAAGTTGAATATGAGATATTCAATTTGATTTAATTATGTGTGTTTTATTTAATTGTTAAGTAGTGATATGCATGATGGATGATCATGGACTATAAAAGACCAATGTGATTGGATTTATTCTTTTATGTTTATTTGGGGTTGTAAATTAATTAATTTATTTTAATTTATTTTGGGCATGTATTATTAAGGTTGTAATAATTTTTGGGTTGTAATTTCATTTATTTAATTTGAAGTAACGGAAGCGTGAAAAACACAAGTTTATACCATTGAATTCAAAAATTTTCACCTAGGGTCACATGCATCATGCAAGATTTATTTTTATCTATTTGATTTCAATGATAAACAACATATTAAAACACTTTTAATATGTTTTTGGATCTGTATTTTCCATTTAAGATTTTAAAATTAATCACATTAATTTTAGAACCCTAGATTAGATCAAGAACCAGTACACTAACCTCTTGATGCACTGCAGTGCATTTGTACCTTTCGGATGCGTCTTCAGGACACCAAATGTTGTCTCTCTAGCTTGTCCATACCAAGAACACCTATGGTAGCTCTTGAATAGCTTCTAAAGCTTTTTCTATTAATTAGAAAATCAATTTTTGCCTTTTAAGAGATTAAAGATGTAAACAGGACATTAGAAAGAATTTCTAGTATTTTTAATTCAAGTGATTGTTTGCTAATCTCTTGGAATTGGTGAGAAACGAAGAAGAAGAGAAGGAGAACTTTAAGTTGGTGGCACAAAGGAGGATAGCTGCTGGTTATGTTGTTTTCTTTTCATAACAACACTTATGTTGTTTTCTGGAGGAGTCAGCTGAGAAACAATGCCATGCTCTCTTAAGTATTCATCAAATTCAGTACTCAAATATTCACCTCCACGATCTGATCGAAGAGCTTTAATATTCTTTCCTGTTTGATTTTCTACTTCAGATTTAAATTCTTTGAACTTTTCAAAAGATTCATGTTTGTATTTCATCAAATACAAATACCCAAACCTTGATTTATTATCAGTAAAGGTAATAAAATAATGAAAACCCCCTCTAGCCATTTCTTTAAATGGACCACATACATCACTATGTATTAGCTCCAAAATATTTTCAGCTCTTAGCCCTTGTCCAATAAAGGGTGATCTAGTCATTTTGCCCTGAAGACAAGATTCACAAGTTGGAGTAGGCTCAGAGCCCAATGAGGATAGAGTCCCCATTTTCTCCAGTTTTGCAATCATATCTTCTGCAACATGACATAACCTTAAGTGCCAAATATATTTTGAACTTGAGTTGGTTTTCACCATTGCAGTGCATTCTTTTAGATCACTTGCATTCAATTTGTGTTTGTCATTATTATCCAAATAATAAAGACCATCATTCATATAACCCGAACCAACATATTTATTTCCAAAATAAATATTGCAAACATCATCAGTGAACTGAAATTTATAGCCATTTCTAGTCAAACTAGATATAGAAATGATATTCTTAAAAGCATCAGGTACATATAAAATATTATCCAAACACAAAACATGTCCAAACATGTAAAAAGATTTAGATCCTATGGCTAAAGCTTCAACAGTTGAGCCATTGCCAATCCGGACTCTAACATCTTGAGAACGTAAGCTGCTACTATTTGCTAGTTCCTGCTTATCATTAGAAATGTAAGAACTGGCACCAGTATCTAAAACCCAATCTGTAGATGAACTATGAGTATCATCAGAATCTAAATAACAAGATATGGACATACCTTCCGAAGGTGTATCCTTCTTGTCCTTCAGAGAAGCAAGATACTCTGGGCAGTTCCTTTTCTAGTGCCCATCCTTTTGGCAGTGGAAACACTTTCCTTTGCCTCCATCAGCTTTAGTCTTCCTTTTCTGTTTAGCTATTTTCTTGGAAGGACCAGGAATCTGAGGTTTCTTTTTCTTATTGCCCTTCTTCTTGTTGGACTTTCCAGTAGAAGAAGATGCAACCAAAGCTACCTCTTTTCCTTTATTGCCTGGCATATTCTTTTGGGCAATAACCAGCATGTTGAGTAAACCAGCTAAGGTGCATTCCTGTTTAGTCATATGGAAATTTGTCACAAAATTCCCAAAAGACTCAGGAAGGGACTGAAGGATCAAATCCGTCTGTAGTTGGAAATCCATGTTAAAGTTAAGATGTTCCAACTGCTCAATCAGCCGAATCATCTTGTGGACATGATCCCCACCATTCTGTCCCCCAGACATCCTCATACGGAATAGCCGTCTAGATATCTCATACCTAGCATTCCTGCTGTGCTCACCATACAACTCTTGTAGGTGAAGGAGGATCTCACTCACACTCTGCATGTTCTCATGTTGCTTCTGTAACTCATTACTCATGGAAGCAAGCATGTAACACTTAGCTCTCATATCATGCTCCTTCCACTTGTCCAAAGTTTCATGTTCCTCTTGTGTGGCCTCTGGAGGTAAGGGACCAGGAACATTTGAATCTAGAACATATCCTATATGTTCAAGGTTCAGGACAAGTTTCAAATTTCTTAGCCAATCAGACAGATTAGGTCCTGTCAACCTATTGTGATCAAGTATGCTTGCAAGGATATTGGATGGTGGTGGTTGTTTTGTGCTCATTTTTATCAGAAAAATTAACTGCAGAAAATAACTAGATTAATTAGTAAATGTATCATGTAATTAACCAAAATGATTATGGTCTTTTAATCAAATTGGTCCTCCCACTAACTTAACGAATCCTACACTTCCAAAGTAGAAAACGGAAATCCTAGTTGGATGGATTTCTAGTGGGTGATTGAATTCTTATAATTCTATTGATCATCCTCAGGTACATCCATTATTGGAATTACAATAAACTATAAGTGAGCAACTCTTTGCCCATCACATCTCATGTGAGGTTTAATCCTTTACCTAGCCTCTAATGCTCAAAATCTCAGGTACATCCATTATTGACTTATCTTGCATTAGTTAAGTTGATCCCATTGAGCCAGTAATTATGTAAATAATTTTAATGTCCTCAGGTACATCCAATATTGGCCACTAAACCATTTACATATTTACAACATCTCATGCTTAATAATTATTCTTAAGAAAATCTCTTAAATAAATTGCATCTTATGCAATCTATTTAAAATTTCTTAAAATAATTGCCCCAATGGAGGGCCTATGTTATAATTACTTTAATTATAGCATTTCCAACTTAATCATTTGTTTGGAAGATTTTATGGTCATTCTATTTACTATTAAGGTCTCACTTTGCACATTATCCATTTAGCATGCATATATCATATAATTGCATACATTCCCATACATCTCATGCATTCATGGATAAGCAGTAAATACGGTATGATCATGGACTTTCTAAGGGATTCAATTCTGAGCCACCAAGAATTGAATCAGGGTATTCCTAGGTGCATTTCATTCATTCATTCATTTTACAAGAGTTGCTGAAGGAGTACATAATCAACACTTGATCTTGAATTCCTCCCACTGGTCTCACCAATGCTCTTGACCTCCTTGAACTTCTTGCAATCCAATATTACATAGTAATCCTTGGCATACCAAGGCGAATTTACAAGAACTTAAATAAATGAAATTACAATCCAAAAATTATTACAAACTTAATAATACATGCCCAAAATAAATTAAAATAAATAAATTAATTTACAATCCCAAAGAAACATAAAAGAAATAAATCCAATCACATTGGTATTTTATAGTCCATGATCATCCATCATGCATATCACTATTTAACAATTAAATAAAACATACATACTTAAATTAAATTGAATATCTCATATTCAACTTAAAAATACAGATTTGAATATGATTCAAATAAATTTAAAAATTCAGATTTGAATCTCATTCAAACAAATTTAAAAATTCAGATTTGAATCACATTCAAACAACTTCAAAAATTCAGATTTGAATCACATTCAAACATTTTTAAAAAAATCAGATTTGAATCACATTCAAACATTTTTTAAAAATCAGATCTGAATTTTATTCAATCAATTTTAAAAAATCAGATTTAAATATGATTCAAACAACTTTAAAAATTCAGATTTGAATCACATTCAAACAACTTTTAAAATTCAGATTTGAATCACATTCAAACAGTTTTTAAAATTCTGATTTGAATCATAATTTAATTGTGTGATAAAAACTACTAATTAAACACTTTAATTAGTCAAAGAATAGGCCTTAGATCATACAACAATTGCAGAATTAAAAGCCAAACCTTAAACCACCCATGGAAGCCAAACCATGCGCACCATTGATGGTGTTTTTTTTAAGTATGCCGCCAACTTGCTTTGCAACCAGCAATGAACTTTTGATCTCATGATCAAACACACAATTAAATCATATAATCAACAATCTAAATGGCAAATATAGTGGCTCTGATACCAGTTGAAGGAACGGAACCGTGAAAAACACAAGTTTATACCATTGAATTCAAAAATTTTCACCTAGGGTCACATGCATCATGCAAGATTTATTTTTATCTATTTGATTTCAATGATAAACAACATATTAAAACTCTTTTAATATGTTTTTGGATCTGTATTTGCCATTTAAGATTTTAAAATTAATCAGATTAATTTTAGAACCCTAGATTAAATCAAGAACGATTACACTAACCTCTTGATGCACTGCAGCGTGTCTACGCCTTTGAGATTCGTCTTCAGGACACCAGATGTTGTCCCTCTAGCTTGTCCACACCAAGAACACCTATGGCAGCCCTTGAACAGCTTCTAAAGCCTTTTCTATTAATTAGAAATTCAAGTTCTGCCTTTTAAGAGATTAGAGATGTAAACAGGACACTAGAAACAATTCCTAGTGTTCTTAATTCAAGAGATTAATGGCTAATCTCTTTGAATTGATAAGAGATGAAGAAGAAGAGATAAAAACCCTCAAAGTGGCGTGACAAAGCAGTGTGGCTGCTAGTTATTTTTTCTTTTCATAACCACACTTAAATAGCTAGGTTAACACATTAAACCCTAGCCACATGTCACCTTTTGATTAGCTCTAGGTTTAAGTGACCCAATCACATTGTGCCAAGTGTCAAACCTATATTTAATCTTGATTTTAATCATGTTACATGATTAAAAAACATTTGGCAAGCTTATGTGTAATCCCATGTGTCACCATCTCATGGTGCCACGTGTCACACTGTGAAATGACCAAAATGCCCCTGTGTCTTAATTTTGAGTTCTTAACCCCAAATAATTATTTTCTTCTTCTAATTAATTTATATCAAATATAAATTAATTAATTAATCTCTATTAATTAATTTCTCATTAATTAAATTCATATTTAAACACTTTAAATATAAATTTAACTTATATTATACATCCAATAATCTAGATTTGGTTTCAAGTCATGCTAGGGACTTTGCAATCTAATTGCAAACCAAACCTATTTAATTAATCAATTTAAACTCTTTAATTAATTAATTAAATCATATTTAATTAGGTGATAACTTGTGTATGTGTGTGACTTACTAGGCTCATCACTAATTGGCAATGAGACATGATATCAACTCTTAATATCATCAGAACTCTTTCTTACCATAAATGATTTCTCTAAATCATTTTATGAACCTCATAGACCATGGTTAACACCTAGCATAGCATGCCATAGCCACCCAATTATATGTTAAATGAACCTATAATCATATGTTACCATGCACTAGAATCTCTCTGTTACAAAATCCCAACTCAAGCTGGAGTCATGGTTTATGTCAAACTCCATTTGCTATGAATATTATGTTCTCTTTTAATTCTAGTTCTTGATTAAAAGATTTTCTCATCGAAACTCTTTTCGAATAAATCTATCTGTCTGGCCAGAACTTGAAACATCAAGAACAATTAAATGAACATAGGATTTTATCTCTATTTACTTAGAGGAACAGATTCCATCTTGATCAACACCTACCTCCATATATAACTAGTAGGAGCCAACACATGCCCATATACCCATACACAGTATAAGTATGAAAGCAGTATCAAACTCAAACTACCTATATACAAGATAACTGTGCTATCTCAGGTCTAAAGATTATATGCACTGATATGATTTATGACAAAACATTGACAAGAATAAACTCCATGTGCTTGTCATAAGTGTCACTGGTTCGGCCTACTTATCATTTATAAGTGCCTATCATGTTTGTTATATGGCATGAGACTCACCATTCCATCTTATTTATATCTCATATAAATAACTTGGGAACAAACATGAATACAATCTTTCTGGATAAGTCATGTCCTTATTATGAAGTATCCTCGATTGTGAACCTATTTATGATACTTCGTGCTAGAAATATTGTCACTCATATTCTTAACAACTTAAGAATAATATTTCTAACAAAATATCAATGGACCTTTTCTATTACACATAAATATATTATGTAAACGGAAAAGTGGAAATGCCTTTTATTAATAAAAATATGTACAAGATACATACTAAATGATATGCTCTAGGGCATACTACTAACATAATTCTTGTAAATTCGCTTTGATATGCCAAGGATTACTATGTAATATTGGATTGCAAGAAGTTCAAGGAGGTCGAGAGCATTGGTGGGACCAATGGGAGGAATTCAAGATCAAGTGCTGATTATGTACTCCTTCAGCAACTCTTGTAAAATGAATGAATGAAATGCACCTAGGAATGCCCTGATTCAATTCTTGGTTGCTCAGAATTGAATCCCTTAGAAAGTCCATGATCATACCATATTTACTGCTTATCCATGAATGCGTGAGATGTAAGGGAATGTATGCAATTATATGATATATGCATACTAAATGGATAATGTGCAAAGTGAGACCTTAATAGTAATTAGGATGACCATAAAATCTTCCAAACAAATGATTAAGTTGAAAAAGCTATAATTAAAGCAATTATAACATGGGTCCTCCATTGGGGCAATTATTTTAAGAAATTTTAAATAGTTGCATGAGATGCAATTAATTTAAGAGATTTTCTTAAGAATAATTGTTAAGCATGAGATGTTGTGAATATGTAAATGGTTTGGTGGCCAATATTGGATGTACCTGAGGAAATTAAAATTATTTGCATAATTACTGGCTCAATGGGAATAACTTAACTAATGCAAGATAAGTCAATAATGGATGTTCCTGAGATTTTGAGCATTAGGGGCAAGGTAAAGGATTGGACCTCACTTGAGATGTGATGGGCAAGGAGTTGCTCACTTATAGTTTATTGTAATTCCAATAATGGATGTACCTAAGGATGATGAGTAGAATTATAAGAATTCAATCACCAACTAGAAATTCATCCAACTAGGATTTCCGTTTTTTACTTTGGAAGTACAGGATTCGCTAAGTTAGTGGG
The DNA here is from genome assembly GCF_030052815.1 of Hevea brasiliensis. Classification (NCBI taxonomy): domain Eukaryota; kingdom Viridiplantae; phylum Streptophyta; class Magnoliopsida; order Malpighiales; family Euphorbiaceae; genus Hevea; species Hevea brasiliensis. The sequence continues at coordinate 35,484,362 of NC_079497.1, read as the reverse complement.
AGGACCAATTTGATTAAAAGACCATAATCATTCTGGTTAATTACATGATACATTTACTAATTAATATGATTATTTTCTGCAGTTAATTTTCTGATAATAATGAGCACAGAACAACCATCACCATCCAATATCCTTGCAAGCATACTTGATTGCAATAGGTTGACATGACCTAATCTCTCTGATTGGCTAAGAAATTTGAAACTTGTCCTGAACCTTGAACGTATAGGATATGTTCTAGATTCAAATGTTCCTAGTCTTTTACCTTCAGAGGCCACTCAAGAGGAACATGAAACTTTGGACAAGTGGAAGGAGCATGATATGAGAGCTAAGTGTTACATGCTTGCTTCCATGAGTAATGGGTTACAAAAGCAGCATGAGAACATGCAGAGTGCGAGTGAGATCCTCCTTAACCTACAAGAGTTGTATGGTGAGCATAACAGGAATACAAGGTATGAGATATTTAGGCAGTTGTTTAGCATGAGGATGTCTGAGGGACAGAATGTTGGGGATCATGTCCACAAGATGATTCAGCTGATTGAGCAGTTGGAACATCTTGACTTCAACATGGATTTCCAACTACAAACAGATTTGATCCTTCAGTCCCTTCCTGAGTGTTTTGAGAATTTTGTGACAAATTTCCATATGACTAAATAGGAATGCACCTTAGCTGGTTTACTCAACATACTGGTTATTGCCCAAAAGAATATGCTGGGCAATAAAGGAAAAGAGGTAGCTTTGATTGCATCTTCTTCTACTGGAAAGTCCAACAAGAAGAAGGACAATAAGAAAAAGAAATCTCAGATTCTTGGTCCTTCCAAGAAAATAGCTAAATAGAAATGGAAGACTAAAGCTGATGGAAGCAAAGGAAAGTGTTTCCACTGCCAGAAGGATGGGCACTGGAAAAGGAACTGCCCAGAGTATCTTGCTTCTCTGAAGGACAAGAAGGATACATCTTCATAAGGTATGTCCATATCTTGTTATTTAGATTCTGATGATACTTATAGTTCATCTACAGCTTGGGTTTTAGATATTGGTGTCAGTTCTCACATTTCTAATGATATGCAGGAACTAACAAATAGTAGCAGCTTGTATTCTCGAGATGTTAGACTCCGGATTGGCAATGGCTCAACTATGGAAGCTTTAGCCATAAGATCTAAATCTTTTTACATGTATGGACATATTTTGTGTTTGGATAATATTTTTATATGTACCTGATGCTTTTAAAAATATCATTTTCTATATCTAGTTTGACTAGAAATGGCTATGAATTTCAGTTCACAGATGATGTTTGCTGCAATGATCGGGCTCCCACCACTAAAGGAATTATCCACTTTGGCCATAAGCCTCACGGTTTTATCCCATAGGTGGAATGGAGAACTTCCTAGCAGGTCACCCATCCTAGGATTTCTCTCAAGTGAGCACGCTTAACTCTAGAGTTCTTCCAACTCTCCAGACCATTCCACCAAAAGACGCTTCTAGTGATTAGTTCTCCCATTTTATATATCATTGCTTTTTGAACCCAAGACCATCTCCGTGCTTTGCGGATATGGGATTTGCCTAAGGGATCTTTCTCCCCCCCTTTCGGGACTCAGCGTCCTCGCTTAAGTTTGCCCCACCATTGCCCAAAAGGACACGCGAGCGACTCTAATACCAATTGTAACGATCGGGCTCCCACCACTAAAGGAATTGTCCATTTTGGCCATAAGCCTCACGATTTTGTCCCATAGGTGGAATGGGAAACTTCCCAGGAGGTCACCCATCCTAGGGTTTCTCTCAAGCGAGCACGCTTAACCCTGGAGTTCTTCCAACTCTCCATGCCATTCCACCAAAAGGCACCACTAGTGATTAGTTCCCCCATTTTATATATCATTACTTTTTGAGCCCAAGACCATCTCTATGCTTTGCCGATGTGGGATTTGCCCAAGGGATCTTTCTCCCCCCCTTTCGGGACTCAGCGTCCTCGCTTAGGTTTGCCCCACCATCGCTTAAAAGGACATGTGAGTGGCTCTGATACCAATTATAATGATCAGGCTCCCACCACTAGAGGAATTGTCCGCTTTGGCCATAAGCCTCACGGGTTTGTCCCATAGGTGGAATGGGGAACTTCCTAGGAGGTCACCCATCCTAGGATTTCTCTTAAGCGAGCACGCTTAACCCTGGAGTTCTTCCAACTCTCTAGGCCATTCCACCAAAAGGCGCCTTTAGTGATTAGTTCTCCCATTTTATATATCATTACTTTTTGAATCCAAGACCATCTCTGTGCTTTGCCAATATGGGATTTGCCTAAGGGACCCTTTTGCTACAAATTGTAACGATCGGGCTCCAACCACTAGAGGAATTGTCCGTTTTGGCCATAAGCCTCACGGTTTTGTCCCATAGGTGGAATGGAGAACTTCCTAGGAGGTCACCCATCCTAGGATTTCTCTCAAGCGAGTACGCTTAACCCTAGAGTTCTTCCGACTCTCCAGGCCATTCCACCAAAAGGTGCCTCTAGTGATTAGTTTGCCCATTTTATATATCATTACTTTTTGAACCCAATACCATCTCCGTGCTTTGCCGATATGGGATTTGCCTAAGGGACCTTTCTCCCCACCTTTCAAAACTCAGCGTCCTCATTGAGGTTTGCCCCACCATCGCCCAACAGGACACGCGAGCGTCTCTGATACCAATTGTAATGATCGGGCTCCCACCACTAGAGGAATTATCCGCTTTGGCCATAAGCCTCGCAGTTTTGTCCCATAGGTGGAATGAGAAACTTCCCAGGAGGTAAAATCATATTTCTGTCTAAGTAAACTTGTTCAAAGCAAACTCATTCAATTTAACACATTCCAAGCAATTTACAAGTTTAAAAACGAAGAAAAGGTTAGTTGTGCACAAACCTTTAATGCTCTCCTTTCTCTTTACTCACTATTCCTTATTTTTCCCAAACTCTTTCTCTACTAAAAATACACATATAGAATGTCTCAATACACATCTCAATTGCTACTAAGAACTCATTACATGAATGTCTAAGGCATCCCAAATTAGCTTTGCAAATTTTAGAGAGTTTTGGTTTTGGACAACTTGGTGCCTTAATCTTTGAACCCAATTTTTACTTAGTTTCGATCATAACATGGTGAGGTGTTCTTCATGAAAACTGTTCATCTAGGTCTTAACTTTATTTTCCTTTTTGAATCGCCTAATTAGGAGTTGTGTAGCTCAAGTTATGACTAAAACATTGTTATTGTTCATGTCACTGTTCATCCTGCAGATTCAATTCTGGCCGATTTATCGATCCAAATTCATTGAGCAATTTGATCTAGTTAAGTCCATAATTTAGTCTAATATTCTTCATAAAAAATGTTATACTATGTTTTAGGTTTCCATCGGTTCAAGAATTGGCTAAATCGGAGTTTTCTAGAGAGAGTTATCGCCATGTAAATTTTACTATTTATATGGTAAATCTACAGTTCTACATATTCGGTAATTCAAATTTGCTCAGTAATTTGATTGGGTTAAGTCCATAATTTGGCCTCAAGTCCTTCATATGAAATGTTCTACTATGTCTTAGGTTTCCATCAGTTCAAGAATCACCTAAATCAGAGTTTTCTAGAGAGAGTTATGGCCATGCAAAATTTACTGTTCATATGGTCAAATTCTGCAGGTTCTAGATTTCTGTCTCCAAGTTTAAGGCTTATTTTGGATAGCTTAAAGTTATTTTCGGGGCAGGGTATCTTTACGAAAATTCTAGCCCTATGTCTTAAGTTTGTTTTCAATTGGTTTCACACCAATTGGAGTTGTATAGCTCAAGTTATGGGCTTCCAAATACACTGAGTTTAGTGTGCAAAATTCTGCCCTAAGTTAAAATTTTCATTTCTTCAATTACTTCTACTAACCAATCTCAATTCACATTTAATTCAACCAAAATGACTATAATTTAGCATTAACACATCAATGGCACTTCCTAGCACAATACCTACAATTTTCAAACACCAAATTTACAATTTTTCCTAATCCTACCATTTCATTACTTCCATTCATCAACCCAATGTCAATTCAAACTAAATACACCTCAAATGATTATAATTTAACACTACACACACCAATTTCACTCTCTAGTACCAAAGCTCCAAATTTCCCATGAACCCTATGTAACACCCTCCGTGTAGCAACTCCATACATTCTACTATTCTGGTGATCAATGTCGATCCGGACAGCTAGAACGTCCGAAAAAATATTTAAACTAAAGAGAGGAGCCATAATTAATTCAAATATTAGTAAGAAAAATTTAGGAAAAATTTTAGAAATAAAATACAATCAAGTTAAATGAGCAGGTGCCCAAGTGATAGGCAACCTAGTAGGAAGTTACGGTTGTCGCAACTAGGAGCCCTGGACCTGGGGGAAAATTCATAAAATAATTTTTGGGGCTCCAGAGAAGGGTCATTGAGGTTCTTATGGCATTAGAATGCCAATAAAATGCTTAGAAAAAAAAATTAAATTGGTACAGGCAATTTTTGTCTGTAAAGCCAAACGGAGGGCATTTTGGTCATTTCGCCTTCAGAGGTGATTTTTGGCCGACTTGTCTAGTTAAGTAAATAATTATTATGACATAAAATATGAATAAATATTGCTAAAAATTAAATTGAAAATGAGTAGAGAAGAAAAGGAAAGAAAATGAGATTAAATGACAATTTTGACATCACATGATATCATCAACCATTTCCCCACCAATCACAATTAAGCTAACCTATTAAAAAGGGATAATTGAGACAAAAATAATCAAAAGCAATCAGATTCATCTCCTTCACACAAACCAGCCGTTTCCTCTCCTCCATACCTAACCACCATTGAAAGCTTATCAAAGCTTCAATTCCCACCTCAAAACCCTAACTTGCCTTCATTAAAAATTATCCCTACCACTAGAGCAAGCTTTGGGCAACAATTTGAAAGGAAGAAAGTGAAGTTTTTAAGCCTTGGAAAGTGCCTAAGTCAAGGTTAGTGCCAATTTATTCTAAAAATTTTGTGCATGGCTGCCATTGAACATGATGTTGGTGTTGTAAACTATGGATTGTATGTGTATGAAAATTTTAGTTGTTGGAGTTAGGGTTTGAGGCATAAAACTTAAATTTTGCTCATGTGTTGGTGAATGAAAGTTTAAATCTCCAATTAGTGACCATTTGGCTGTGTATGATGAGGAAATGAAGAGAGTTGTGGCTTGGTATTTGAGATTGGTAAGCTGCCTTGGCTGACCTGTAGGACTAACCATGAGTCCAGTAGGTTTGGGCAGCCATAAATGGAGTTGTACAGGTTCAATTGGTACAAGTACAATTGGGCATGAAACTAGACACATAATGGCACAACTTTGGTGAAGAAACCCTACCCAGAAAACCAAACCAAGTTGGCCTAAAAATTGCCCTAATTCGGGTGACTTTCATTCTGCCTGGGAAAAATGACCGAATGAACAGTGTTTATTCATTTAGTCATAACTCAGTGTAGAAAGGTCCAATTGACCTGAAATTTTACCAACAGAAATATGAGACATATACCTACAACTTTCATGAAGAACACAAATCCAAATTCTGATCATAACATAGTCATATTGCCAACCAAACTTAGGTTACCAAATCTAGCAGAACCAGTTTTGCCTAGAATTTTAGATTCTGTCCAATCCGGCCAGTTATGATGTTTAGGCCATAACTTGAGCCACAAAACTCCAAATGGAGTGATTTAAAAAAGGAAATGTAAGTAGATAAAATAAGGAACAACTTTCATGAAGACAATTTTGCCAAATTCCTACTGTATAAATGACCAATGGAATAATAAATATGATGCTTGAAATATGAAAATTTTGAATAACTAACACTAAGATTAGAAATGGTATTAGCAACCAATACCAAAAATTTAAGAATGCAAAATGCGGCATGTTGGGAGTATTAGAACCAATGTACCTATTGTCTATGCAAAAGTCAACATTTTAGCTGACTAATGAAATGAATAGTAACACTTAAACTTAAATTTTAAGAATTGTACAATTTAAAAGTGTAACATGCCCTAATACACCTAGCAAGATTGGTTTGGATAGGTTGGCATGCCAATTGGGTTCAGTTTGCAGTACTGCACATGGCATTACGCCATTCTGTGATTTTATGGCTTTTAGCCATTCTGACATTGTGTTGAGACTTGGCCTTGAGCCTAATGTTATTACAGCTTATTAGCTGTTCTGTTGCACACCGAGAGACACATATGTGACCGATGGTGTGACGGCCCGAGGTACTTGATACCCAGTGCCAGTTTACCCGTTTATCCAGTCTAGTTGTCCAGTATAGGTTACTTGGGCAACCAAAAATGAAAGTGGATAAATTTAATGAAATAATGAATATAACAAGTACAAAATAAGTAAAACTATAAATACTCATTAAAAATTTATTTGCAATGAGACATCAATACATTCACTACATATTTATTTTCTCTTATTTCTTTTTATTTTATTATTGGCAACACTAAGCATTATTGCTTAGCGCGTTGCTTTTGCCATGCGTAGGTTCTGGAGAGACCCACCGAGAGCCCAATAGACCACAGACTAGATGAGACCTTCTGCAATTCTGCATAGTGTCCGTGTCACCTCACCGACGTCAGTGCACTGGTAGGACACTAGGTTTCATTTTGGGTATTTTGTAATTAACTTTTATTTTCTCATATGTAATTCAAACTTATGTAATGTATTTTGGTATTAATGTAAATAGTGGAAATTGTTTTTATGAATGAAAAAGTGAATATTTATTTATGACTTTTACATGATTATCATATGAGATGAATGATTGAGAAATGGAAATGCTGTTGAAAAAAATATTGAGATTTTGTTGATGAAATGGAGTTTGGGATTGATTGAAAATATTGGAAGTGTTTTTCACAGGTTCTGAAGAACTATTTTCTCCATTTTTACCTGGTACTCTGCCGAATTTTCTATAAAATTTACGGATCCTCAAATAAATTTATGATTTCAATAAATGACTAAAATGAATTATATTTCACAAATTGTACTCCATAACTATGAAAACCTTAAATAAATTTATGATTTCAATAAATGACTGAAATGAATTATATTTCACAAATTGTACTCCATAACTATGAAAAAAAAAATTAGGAATAATAAAAATGATTGAATTAAAATAGGGTGTTCCGGTACACTGTGTGGCATATCTTGCTTGGCTACATTGTAGACGGGTAAGTGGTGTCACATTTATGGTATCAGAGCATGGTTTAGGCATTTTTGGGCCTAGATTGAGTGCATACCACCTTTGCATTTGTTAGAGTCGAGGTGACACTAATGTAGATCTGTTTGTCTTTGTTAAATAGGATATGGACCCTACATCTCAGAGGGCAGTTGAGGAGGAAGTGGAGAGTCATGCTCCACTTGCAGTAGCTGAGACTGGGGTAGGGGAGAACCTACTCCGCCAGCTCCAGCAAAGCCTGCTCAGCCTCCACATGCCATGTTTCAGCAAATGGCCAAATTCTTTAAACAAATGGCTGAATTCTTCAGACAAATGGCTAGGGTAATGCCACCACCACCACCACCTCCACAACAGAAATCACACCTGGAAAGACTGATAAAATTTGGAGCAGTGGATTTCTTTGGCAAGAGAGAAGATGATTCTATTGCAGCTGAAATTGGTTGAACAGAATATGAAGGGTTTTAAAACAACTCCACTACACTCCATAACAAAATTTAGAAGCTGTTGTATCTCTGTTGCAAGATGATGCATATGAATGGTGGGATACGGTGTCCAGTGAAGTACAGCCAGAAGTAATAACTTGGGACTCCTTTCTCTCATAATTCAAGAAAAAGTATGTGGGTAGTGTATACCTGGAAGAGAGAAGAAGAGAATTCATTAACCTGAGGTAGAGACAGCTTGTCACACCTTACCCCTCTATAAGGCATAACATGATCCCGTAGAATACCTAATGAACTACCAAACTTCACATACCGATAACTCATTAAGTACCCTACAAGGGATTTTAAAACAATTTTCTTACTTTTGATAAGTGGTGAGCATTTTCTAATTGGTATCAAAACATTTAATTAAAGTTGAAAGCTAGTTGAAATTTTTGGCCCATTTTATTTTCCGCAAATTTTATAAAAATTTTGGCAAAGTTTCGTCTGTATTTTGAGAAAATAGTTCTTCAAATACCTAAAAAAAAGGCACTTCCAATAATTTTTCTCAACAACTTCTTCAAATTCACAATCATCTCAATCAATTTCAACACATTATCAACTTCCAAAATTCAAATCCACCATTTCCAATGTCCAACAATCATCAAATACCATTAATGAATTTCATTCAATTCAAAATAAAATACTACCATTCATATTTTATTAATGACAAAGTAATTTATATACATCATTGCAAAAATTTATATTAAAAGAAATTCAAACTAAATTTTATTACAAACTTTATACAAACTTTGTACAAGTTACTCAAGACCCATTTTACATGTCCATACATTTATGTGCATCACAAACATCAAAATAAATATGTACAGTCGGGGTATAAATTATACCCGATATAACTTCAGGGTAAGTCGCTCCATAATCCTCAACAGCTCACTCTGCTGCTCCTCTAATCTCTAAATCTGCGACAGCAATAACAGCTATCGCTGAGTACTAGGACTCAGTGGTGCACAACATACTAAAACAATCTTTATGCAGAATTTAAATCATATTTATTCAAAAATTGAACTGAACATGAGAATTAAATATAAAACATGAATTATGAGATTTTAATCCAAACAAGTTCATTTTGAAGTCCCAAAACACATTTCATAAAACCCATAGTTATATTATGCCATTCAAAACAAATATAATCTCAATAGCTAGAGGCTAAGGAGAAGTCACATCACAAGGCTAGCTAGCTCAAATATATGGATATTCATTCAATTTCTTCTCCTACTGGCACACACCTCAACCCTTCAGCCAAAGAAGGAATCAAAATTCGAAACTGATTACCCCCACTAGTCATGCGAGTGAGGCGTTCAAATATATGATCATGACATTGTGGTTTCAAAACTTATCTTAACAATTTGCTAAACATTGCCATTTCAAATATATATAATTAACTTTCAACAATTTAAATCAAAAGCATCATAAGAATATCATAATTCAATATTTCACATTATTCAAAACAATATGCAGAAGATAATTTACAAAAATTATACGTTGTGCCCAAACCTTAAATGAGTCGCCTCTTGGCCTTAACTCGATTCCTCAGGTTCTTTCCCAGTGTTCTTTTCAACTGAAACACATAATTTTACAGTGTTTCAGTACCATAACTTAACATAAATCCAAAAATAAATTGAACTTCACTTTTACCTAGCTCTAATGTGCTAAACTCGACGTTCTTTAAATTTTTTTGTTTCGGGGTTACTATTCACTGCATTATTCAAGTCAAATTGTTGACTTTCTAAGGCTTAATAGGTATGGGAATTCCAACTTCACCCACATACCACATTTTGGTCACTAAATTTGTTGGTTTTGGTTGTTTACTCAAATTCTAAGTCTTTTAGGCAAATTTGTAAATTTTCAGTTTTTGTGTCTTAAGTTACATTGTTCCATTGGTCATTTTACTGTTAGAATTTGGCAAAACTTTCTTCATAGAAAATGTTCCTTATTGTCTTAAGTTTATTCTCCTTTTTGAATCACTCCAATTGGAGTTTTGTAGCTCAAGTTATAGCTATTTGAACCATGGCTGCCGGATTAGACTTAACCCAGATTTTTGGGCAAATTTTGGTTCTGGCAGTTTTAGGTCACCAATTTGGGTGGCTAAATGACTTGGTTAATGGCATAATTTGGGTTTGTGTTCATCATGAAAGTTTTAGGTCTATATCTCATCTGTCCACTAGTAACATTTTAGGTCATTTAGACCTGCCTAGCTCAAGTTATGGCCAAATGAACAAACACTGTCCATTTGGTCAGTTTGTACAGGGCAGACTGAGAATTTCCGGATTTGGTCAATTTATTCACTAGGTTTTGGTCACTTTTTGGGCATGCTTCCTAAATGAAAATTATGTCATTTGGTGTCTATTTCCATTCCCAATTGGTCTCATACCAATTGGACTTGTAAATTTTTAGTTTTGGTCCCTCAAAGGGACCTTGGTCCAGCTACCTACAGCATGACCACATTGAATCCGAATTTGCTTTTGGTTCAAACACTTCTAACACACTTCATTTGGTCACAAATGACCATTTCTCACTTCAAACTAGGTTAAAGACATCATTTACCAATTTCGCACATTTTTGTCTCTAAACTCTAAGTGTCCAAAACCCTAGTTCACCAACTCTTTGCATTTAGCTAATTCAAAGCCTTTAACCATAGTCATTCAACTCCTTGATGTTTATATTTCCTTCTAATTCAATCAAATCATGCAATAATGCCCCCACACCCATGTTGGCCGAAATTCACTTATAGTCTCCAATTTTAATTTGTTTCAACTTTCTCATAATTTACAAGCTATTTTACTGACTACACATAAATTAAATTTAGGAAATAGAGAGTTAAAACTCTAACCTTTGCTTTGGATTCCCAAAACTTCAATTTCCTATTTTTCTTCCTCCTCCTTTCTTCTATACTTCTTGTCTAGGGTTCTTGACAAGCTTTCTAGGGTTTAGGGTTAATTTTAGTGAAAGAACATCAAGTTATTCAAGGTTGAATAACTCTTTAATGGTGGACAATCATGGAGGAGGGAGAGAAGGAGTTTCAGCCAGCTTGGAAGGGAAGAAGGAAAACGAATTTTATTTCGTTATTTTGTATATTTATCCTTTAATTGACTTAGTCAAATTATCAAGTAAATAAAAATTAATTATGACCTCATATATGATGTCACCATGATGATGTAATAACCTTTCATTAAACTTGTTTTCTTTTCCTTTTACTTTCCCATTACTTCTTCAATTTAATTATATATTTCACAATTTTCTTTTCTCTAATTTTATTTGACAGCTACGTCAGGAATCAGCTATCGGGGTCAATTGACTAAATTGCCCCTCGCTGGTTCAACCCGGTTTACAAATAATTCAATATTTCTTCTGGCTCCCTGACCTAATTATTTGACTAGATTAACAATTCTTTTTTGTGAATTTTGCTTTTCCACTGTGTTCGTAATGGTCCTAAGGACCGCGGCGTCACATTTTACAGTTCGAAATTTGAGTTTAAATCGACTTCGCAGTCGTTTTCTAGAAAGTCACCCATTGCTGTGACTCTCGGCTCATTTAACTTCTTATGTTCTGTTCTTCTTATTTATACTTAAATAATTGGAAATTACTAATCATTTGTGTTTATAGCTTATCTAGTTGTCTTAAGTGTGGTTCTAATCCCCTTAATTGTCTGGACCAACACCGATCACCGGAAAAGTAAAATATACCATTACACAGCTAACAGTGGCCGAGTATGAAAAGGAATTTGTCAGACTGAGCCACTACAGAAGGGAGATAGTCCCTAATGAAGCTGAAAAGTGTAAGAGATTTGAAGAGGGATTAAATGACAACATAAAAATCATGATCATTGCCTTAGGAATCACAGACTTCACCAAGTTAGTGGAAGTTGCTATAAAAGTTGAAAAGGTTAGAATAAGTGAGCAGACTAGAAGAGAGAGATAGCAGAAGAGGGGCTCAGGTTAGTCTAGTTCATCTCCTGCACCTAGAAAGAATTTTAAGGGTCCACCTGCACAAAGTTTAGGTCAACCACAAAGTCAGGGTCAGACCCAAGGGCCCAGGCCACAGTTCACCCTTAGGAGAGGTCAGTCTACACCATTAGTGGGCAGCTCTCCAGGGACGGGGTTCAGGGGACCAGCTCCAGCATCTTCTGCATGTCCACATTGCCTGAAGTGGCATAAGGGGGAGTTTTGGAGAGTGGCTTGTGCCTGCTTAAGGTGTGGATCGACAGAGCATCAGCTGAGGAACTGTCCATGCAGAACTACTACAACTGCTCTAACACAAGTAGAAAGACCTGCTTCTGCACCATATAGGGGTAGGAAATCTGGAAAATCTGAGGCAATGGGACCACTACAGAGGCTTGCATCTGAGACAGCAGAGAGGCTTGAGGGCAAACCACCTGCCAGAGCCTATGCTATTGGAGCTCAGGAGGAGCAAGATGCCCCAGACGCCATTTGGGGTACGTTCTCCCTCTACAATACATCTGTGCATGCATTGGTGGATCCAAGATCCACTCATTCATATATTTGCATCAACCTACCCATGGAAAGGGGGATACTAGTAGGAGAGAGTGACCAAGACATCCTAATCACTAATCCATTGGGCCACAGTTTAGTGGTGAACAAAGTGTACAAGGGTTGCCCGTTAAGGATTCAGAGGTATGAATTCTTGGCAGACCTGATTGAGTTACCTTTCTATGAGTTTGACATGATTTTGGGAATGGACTAGTTGTCACGTCATCAGGCAATGGTTGATTGTAAACTGAAGAGGATTTCTTTGAAAACTCCTGAGGGTAATGAGATCACAGTTGCAGGGGAAAGGATAGATTTCTTATCCAATGTTATCTCAGCCACAGTTGTAAAAAAAACTGATGAGAAAAGGCTGTGAGGCCTACCTAGCACATGTGGTGGATACTAGGCAGGCTAAGCAGATCTGTATGACATACCCACAATAAAAGACTTCTCAGATGTGTTCCCTGAAGAATTTCCTAGCTTGCCACTAGAAAGGGAAGTTGAATTTGCTATGGAGATACTGCCGAGTACAGCACCAATCTCTATTGCTCCTTATATGATGGCACCCACAGAATTGAAGGAACTGAAAATCCAATTGTAGGAGTTACTGGATAAGGGGTTCATACGTCCCAGTGTGTCACCATAGGGAGCTCCAGTGCTGTTTGTAAAGAAGAAGGATGGGACTTTGAGACTATGCATTGATTACCGGTAGTTGAATAAAGTGACAGTGAAGAACAAATATTCGTTGCCTATAATTGATAATTTGTTTGATCAGTTGAAGGCAGCAGGAGTATTTTCCAAAATTGATCTCAGATCAGGGTATCATCAGCTGAAGGTGAAGAATGCAGATGTGCCAAAGACTGCATTCAGGTCCCGGTATGGGTATTATGAGTTCCTGGTGATGCCCTTCGGCCTAACAAATGCACCAGCAGTATTCATGGACCTTATGAATTGTATATTCCATCCATACCTAGATCGGTTCGTAGTAGTCTTTATTGATGATATTTTGGTGTATTCCAAAACCAGTAAAGAACATGATGAGTATTTGAGAATTGTTCTGCAAACCCTGAGAGAAAAGAAGATGTATGCTAAGTTGTCCAAGTGTGAACTTTGGTTGAATGAGATTGCATTCCTTGAACACATAGTGTCAGCTGATGGGATTAGAGTGGATCCCAAGAAAATAGAAGCAGTGATGGAATGGAAGCCTCCTAAGAATACAACTGAGGTCAGAAGTTTCTTGGGGCTAGCAAGGTATTACAAAAGATTTGTGAAGGGATTTTCGTTAATAGCTGCTCCAATGACCAAGTTGTTACGTAAGAATGTCAGATTTAACTGGAATGACAAGTGTCAGGCCAGTTTTGAGAAGTTAAAGGCTTTGTTGACAGAGGAACTAGTGTTAACACAGCCAGTGTTGGGAAAGGACTTGGTGGTCTATAGTGATGCCTCGCATAATGGGTTAGGGTGTGTATTGATGCAAGAGGGGAAGGTGGTCGCTTATGCTTTCAGGCAGCTAAGGCCACATGAACAAAATTGCCCTAACCATGATCTAGAACTTGCAGCAATTATCTTCGCATTAAAGATATGGAGGCATTACTTGTATGGTGAAAAGTGCTACATTTACACAGACCACAAAAGTCTGAAACACTTGCTAACCCAGAAGGAGCTCAACCTTAGACAGAGGCGATGGATTGAGTTCCTGAAGGACTATGATTGTATGATTGACTACCATCTTGGGAAGGCAAATGTAGTTGCTGATGCTTTGAGCAAAAAATCCATTATAGCTTTGAGATCATCGAATGCCCGTCTATCTTTGGCTCGAGATGGAGCTATTTTAGCTGAGTTGCAAGTGAGGCCAAACCTGCTAAAACAGATTTTAGATAGGTAGAAGGTAGATGAGAAGCTAAAGGCTATTATGAGCAAAATCCTAGAAGGGAAAGAAACTGACTATGAAGTGAAAACAGATGGGTGTCTGTACTACAAAGGAAGAGTATGTGTACCAGATGATGGAGAATTAAAAGCCAGTATTTTAAAAGAGGCACACACCAGTGTTTATGCTATGCACCCAGGAAGTACAAAAATGTATCATGAACTAAAACTTCAGTATTGGTGGCCTGGTATGAAGAAGGACATAGCTGACTATGTGACTAAATGCTTGACATGTCAGCAAGTCAAGGCAGAACATCAAGTTCCATCGGGTTTGCTACAGCCTATACGCATACCTGAATGGAAATGGGATCGGGTCACCATGGATTTTGTAAGTGGTCTACCTTTCACCTAGAAGAAGCATGATGCTGTATGGGTGATAGTAGATAGATTAACGAAGTCAGCACATTTTCTGCCACTTAAGACTGACTACTCACTAGAGAAGTTAGCAGAATTGTATATCAGTGAGATAGTTAGACTGCATGGAATTCCACTTTCCATCATAGCTGATCGAGACCCAAGGTTTACATTGAGATTCTGGAAGAAGTTGCATGAATCCTTGGGTACACAACTCCACTTCAGCGTAGCTTTCCATCCTCAGATGGATGGGCAATCAGAAAGAGTAATCCAGGTCCTTGAGGATATGCTGAGGAGTTGTGTCATTGAGTTTGAGGGAAGTTGGGATAGATACCTTCCACTGGTAGAATTTGCATACAACAATAGCTACCAAGCTAGCATCCAAATGGCCCCGTATGAAGCACTGTATGGGAGGAAATGTAGAACTCTAGTGTGCTGGACTGAATTAGGCGAAGATAAACTGGTAGGGCTAGACCTGGTGAAACAGACAAAGGAAAAGGTAAAGATAATCAAAGCCAATCTAAAGGTTGCCTCAGACAGACAAAAATCCTATGCTGATCTAAAGAGAAAAGAAATAGAATACACAGTTGGCGATAAAGTGTTCCTCAAGGTGTCACCGTAGAAGAAGGTACTGAGGTTTGGAAGAAAAGGTAAGTTAAGCCCTAGGTTCATTGGCCTATATGAAGTTATTAAATGTGTGGGTCCAGTGGCCTATAGGCTAGCTTTACTATCAGAGCTGGACAAGATCCACAATGTATTCCACGTATCTATGTTAAGAAGATACTGCTCAGATCCTTCACATGTCATCTCCATGGAAGAAATTGAAGTACAACCGAATTTGACATATGAAGAAGAACCCATACGGATCCTGGCTCGGGAAGTGAAAGAGTTGAGAAATAAGCAAATTCTACTGGTGAAAGTGCTTTGAAGGTGCCACAACAACGAGGAGGCAACTTGGGAAAGTGAAGAGACGATGAGGCAACAATTCCCTCAACTGTTTGCATCAGGTAAATTTCGAGGACGAAATTTAAATTAGAGGAGAAGAGTTGTAACACCCTCCCTGTAGCAACTCTGTACATTCTATTGTTCCAGTGACTAGTGTTAGTCCAGACAGCTAGAACAGCCGAAAAAATATTTAAAATAAAGAGATGAGCCATAATTAACTCAAATATTAATAAGAAAAATTTACGAAAAATTTTAGAAATAAAATACAACCAAGTTAAATGAGCTGGTGGGTAACCTAGTAGGAAGTTGCGGTTCTCGCAACTAGGAGCCCTGGAGCTGGGGGAAAATTCGTAAAATAATTTTTAGGACTCCAGAGAAGGTTCATTGAGGTTCTTACGGCATTAAAATGCCAAGAAAATGCTTAGAAAAAAATTTCAATCGGTATAGATAATTTTAGTCTGTTAAGCCAAACAGAGGGCATTTTGGTCATTTCGCCTTCAGAGGTGATTTTTGGCTGACTTGTCAAGTTAATTAAATAATTATTATGACATAAAATGTGAATGAATATTGCAAAAAATTAAATTGAAAATGAGTAGAGAAGAAAAGAAAAGAAAATGAGATTAAATGATAATTTTGACATCGCATGATGTCATCAACCCTTTCCCCACCAATCATAATTAAGCTAACCTATTAAAAAGGGATATTTGAGACAAAAATAATCAAAAGCAATCAAATTCATCTCCTTCACCCAAACCAGCCATTTCCTCTCCTCCATACCCAACCACCATTGAAAGCTTATCAAAGCTTCAATTCCCACCTTAAACCACCTCAAAACCCTAACTTACCTTCATTAAAAATTATCCCTACCACTAGAGCAAGCTTTGTGCAACAATTTGAAAGGCAGAAAGTGAGGTTTTTAAGCCTTGGAAAGTGCCTAAGTCAAGGTTAGTTCCAATTTATTCGAAAAATTTTGTGTATGGCTGCCATTGAACATGATGTTGGTGTTGTAAACTATGGATTGTATTTGTATGAAAATTTTAGTTGTTGGAGTTAGGGTTTGAGGCATAAAACTTAAATTTTGTTCATGTGTTGGTGAATGAAAGTTTAAATGGTCAATTAGTGACCATGTGGCTATGTATGATGAGGAAATGAAGAGAGTTGTGGCTTTGTATTTGAGATTGGTAAGCTGCCTTGGCTGACCTGCAGGACTGACCATGAGTCCAGTAGGTTTGGGCAGCCATAAATGGAGTTGTATTGGTTCAATTGGTACAAGTCCAATTAGGCATGAAACTAGACACATAATGGCACAACTTTGGTGAAGAAACCCTACCCAGAAAACCAAACCAAGTTGGCCTAAAAATTGCCCTAATTCGGGTGACTTGCATTCTGCCTGGGCAAAATGACCGAATGAACAGTGTTTATTCATTTGGTCATAACTCAGAGTAGAAATGTCCAATTGACCTGAAATTTTACCAGCAGAAATATGAGACATATAGCTACAACTTTCATAAGGAACACAAATCCAAATTCTGATCATAACCTAGTCATATTGCTAACCAAACATAGGTTACCAAATTTGGTAGAACCAGTTTTGCCTAAAATTTTGGATTCTGTCCAATCCGGCCAGTTATGGTGTTTAGGCCATAACTTGAGCTATAAAACTCCAAATTTAGTGATTCAAAAAAGGAAATATAACTAGACAAAATAACGAACAACTTTTATGAAGACAATTTTTCCAAATTTCTACTGTATAAATGACCAATGGAACATTAAATATGAGGCTTGAAATCTAAAAATTTTGAATAACTAACACTAAGCTTAGAAATGGTATTGGCAACCAATACCAAAAATTTTAGAATGTAAAATGTAGTATGTTGGGAGTATTAGAACCAATGTTATTGTCTATGCAAAAGTCAACATTTTGGTTGACAAATGAAATGAATAGTAACACCTAAACTTAAATTTCAAGAATTGTACAATTTAAAAGTGTAACATGCCCTAGTACACTTAGCAATATTGGTTTGGATAGGTTGGCATGCCAATTGGGTTTAGTTAGCAGTATTGCACATGGCATTATGCCATTATGTGATTTTATAGCTTTTAGCCATTCTGACATTGTGTTGAGCTTGGCCTTGTGCCTAATGTTATTACAGCTTATTAGCTGTTATGTTGTACACTGGGAGACACATATGTGACCGATGGTGTGACAGCCCGAGGTACTTGATACCCAGTGTCAGTTTACCCGTTTATCTAGTCCAGTCGTCCAGTATAGGTTACTTGGGCAACCAAAAATGAATGTGGATAAATTTAATGAAATAATGAATATAACAAGTACAAAATAAGTAAGATTACAAATACTCATTTAAAATTTATTTGCAATGAGACATCAATACATTCACTACATATTTATTTTCTGTTTTTTTTTATTATTATTATTGGCACCACTAAGCATTATTGCTTAGCGCGTTGCTTTTGCCACGCGTAGCTTCTGGAGAGACCGACCGAGAGCCCAGTAGACCACACATTGGATGAGACCTTCTGCAGCTTTGCATAGTGTCCGTGTCACCACACCAATGTCAGTGCATTGGTAGGACACTAAGTTTCATTTTGGGTATTTTGTAATTAACTTTTATTTTCTCATATGTAATTGAAACTTATGTAATGTATTTTGGTATTAATGTAAATAGTGAAAATTGTGTTTATGAATGAAAAAGTGAATATTTATTTATGACTTTTACATGATTATCATATGAGATGAATGATTCAGAAATGGAAATGTCGTTGAAAAAAAAATATTGAGATTTTGTTGATGAAATGGAGTTTGGGTTTGATTGAAAATATTGAAAGTGTTTTTAACAGTTTCCGAAGAACTGTTTTCTCCATTTTTAGCCGGTACTCTGCCGGATTTTCTATAAAATTTACGGAACCTCAAATAAATTTATGATTTCAATAAATGACTGAAATAAATTATATTTCACAAATTGTAATCTATAACTATGAAAAAAAATAAATTAGGAAGAATAAAAATGATTGAATTAAAATAGGGTGTTCCGATACACTGTGTGGCATATCTTACTCAGCTACACTATAGATGGAAAAGGGGTGTCACACCCTAATCATCCATACTTAAATTTATACACATTTCATGCAATTTATTTACTCTAATAACGCATACTACTTCAACTAAATTTGATTTCATCATCATTTTCATTGAAATACATCAAACCCTAATTTTTCTCTAATTTGGCCAAAACCCTAGTTTAGGTTCAATGCATGTTTCCTTTCGTTTTCTTATGAAATTTCATCATAATCAAACTTAATTTAAGGTTTGTGTAACTAAATGAGCATTGAAGAACTTACCTCTTGATGACTTCCTTCCAACTCCCCAAATTTTCAATTTTCTTCTAATCTCTTGTTTCCCCTTGCTTTTAATCTCTAACTCAAAGAATAATTTGATGCTCTCTACCAATTAGATGGAAAACCCATGGAGGAAAAGTAAGGAATTGAGTTTTGAGAATGGGTGTCAATGGAAAAAGAAGGAAGAAGAAGAAAGAAAGAAAGAGAGATGGAGAGAGAGTTGATGGTAACTAAATGGGGGAGGAAGGAAAATGGCTTCCTTTTATACTTATCCCAAATTTTGATTTATTTAATTAATTTTAATTGAGTTGTTCAAAGCCCATTGGTCCTGAAATTTTAATTGGGTCAAAATGGACCTAAAATTCTAGATTTTTGTTTCTTTTATTTTCGTTTCACTTTATACTTGAATTCTTTTCCTAAAAAAAATTATTCCATAATTCAATTCATTAATTTCACTTAAATTAATTAACATTTTGGTCAAAATTCTACTCTTGAGTTGAATTGACCAAAATGCCCCTCATCGGGTCATAATGCCTCTTTTTCAATATAGCCGGTGAGTCCTTACATTTTTGGGTCATTTGAATTTTTATTGTGTCTATCTCAATAAATTTTCATTTTATTTTTGGTCCTCAAGATGTCTTTGAATAGTACTAGTCACGGACCAAAAATGGTACTATTCATAACTCGGTGGTTCGGGGTGTTACATTTGCAATATTTATTTTAGAAATAAATATGTTGGTTCGGGTTATATGAATGATGGTCTTTATTATTTGGATAATAATGACAAACACAAAATGAATGCAAGTGATCTAAATGAATGCAATGCCATGGTGAAAACCAACTCAAGTTCAAAATTTATTTGGCACTTAAGGTATGTAATGTTGCAGAAGATAGGATTATAAAACTGGAGAAAATGGGGATTCTTTTCTCATTCGGCTCTGAGCTTACTCTAACTTGTGAATCTTGCCTTCAGGGCAAAATGACTAGATTACCCTTTGTTGGATAAGGGCTAAGGGCTAAAAATATTTTGGAGCTAATACATAGTGATGTATTTAGTCCATTTAAAGAAATGGCTAGAGGCAGTTTTCATTACTTTATTACCTTTACTGATGATAAATCAAGGTTTGGGTATTTGTATTTGATGAAATACAAACATGAATCCTTTGAAAAGTTCAAAGAATTAAATCTGAAGTAGAAAATTAAACAGGAAAGAGTAATAAACCTCTTCGATCAGATCGTGGAGGTGAATATTTGAGTACTGAATTTGATGAATACTTGAGAGAGCATGGCATTGTTTCCCAGTTGACTCCTCCAAGAACGCCACAACTAAATGGTGTATCTGAAAGAATAAATCATACCCTATTAGATATGGTACGTAGTATGATAAGCTATACTGATATGCCAATCTTTTTTTGGGGATTTGCATTAGAATCAGCTTTGTATGTAATGGCCCAGCCCACTAGTGATATTGTCCGCTTTGGGTCGAAACCCTCACGGTTTTAAAATGCGTCGCTAGGGGTTACGAACCACCAACTTATAAACCCATCATCTCTCCCGTGTTTTGCCGATGTGGCATTTGCCTAGGGTGTTACAATCCACCCCCCTTATGGGACTCAGTGTCCTCGCTGAGGTTTGCCCCACCATCGCTCAAGGTTGCATGCGGATGTTAGTAGTATGCCCTAGAGCATATCATTTAGTATGTATCTTGTACATATTTTTATTAATAAAAGGCATTTCCACTTTTCCGTTTACATAATATATTTATGTGTAATAGAAAAGGTCCATTGATATTTTGTTAGAAATATTATTCTTAAGTTGTTAAGAATATGAGTGACAATATTTCTAGCACAAAGTATCATAAATAGGTTCACAATCGAGGATACTTCATAATAAGGACATGACTTATCCAGAAAGATTGTATTCATGTTTGTTCCCAAGTTATTTATATGAGATATAAATAAGATGGAATGGTGAGTCTCATGCCATATAACAAACATGATAGGCACTTATAAATGATAAGTAGGCGAACGTGACACTTATGACAAGCACATGGAGTTTACTCTTGTCAATGTTTTGTCATAAATCATATCGTGCATATAATCTTTAGACCTGAGATAGCACAGTTATCTTGTATATAGGTAGTTTGAGTTTGATCTCGCTTTCATACTTGTACTATGTATGGGTATATGGGCATGTGTTGGCTCTGCTAGTTATATATGGAGGTAGGTGTTGATCAAGAAGGAATCTGTTCCTCTAAGTAAATAGAGATAAAATCCTATGTTCATTTAATTATTCTTGATGTTTCAAGTTCTGGCCAGACAGATAGATTTATTGAGAAAGAGTTTACGATGAAAAAATCTTTTAATCAAGAACTAGAATTAAAAGAGAACATAATATTCATAGCAAATGGAGTTTGACATAAACCATGACTCGGCTTTGAGTTGGGATTTTGTAAGAGAGATTCTAGTGCATGGTAACATATGATTATAGGTTCATTTAAGGTAAATCTTATTACTAATTGGGTGGCCATGGCATGCTATGCTAGGTGTTAACCATGGTCTATGAGGTTCATAAAATGATTTAGAGAAATCATTTATGGTCAGAAAGAGTTCTGATGATATTAAGAGTTGATATCATGTCTCATTGCCAATTAGTGATGAGCCTAGTAAGTCACACACATACACAAGTTATCACCTATTTAAATATGATTTAATTAATTAATTAAAGAGTTTAATTGATTAATTAAATAGATTTGGTTTGCAATAAAATTGCAAAGTCCCTAGCATGACTTGAAACCAAATCTAGATTATTGGATGTGTAGTATAAATTAAATTTATATTTAAAGTGTTTAAATATGAATTTAATTGATGAGAAATTAATTAATAGAGATTAATTAATTAATTTATATTTGATATAAATTAATTAGAAGAAGAAAATAATTATTTTGGGTTAAGAACTCAAAATTAAGACACAGGGGCATTTTGGTCATTTTGCAGTGTGACACGTGGCACCATGAGATGGTGACACATGGCATAACACATAAGCTTGCCAAATGTTTTTTAATCATGTAAGATGATTAAAATCAAGATTAAATATAGGTTTGACACTTGGCACAATGTGATTGGGTCACTTTAACCTAGAGCTAATAAAAAAGGTGACATGTGGCTAGGGTTTAATGTGTTAACCTAGCTATTTAAGTGGGGTTATGAAAAGAAAACACAACCAGCAGCCTCTCCTCTCATATGTCACGCCACTTTGAGCCTCTCCAGCTATTTCTCTTCATCTCTCATCAATTCAAAGAGATTAGCCATCAATCTCTTGAATTAAAAACACTAGAAATTGTTTCTAGTGTCCTGTTTGCATCTCTAATCTCTTAAAAGGCAGAACTTGAATTTCTAATTAATAGAAAAGGCTTTAGAAGATGTTCAAGGGCTGCCATAGGTGTTCTTGGTGTGGACAAGCTAGAGGGACAACATCTGGTGTCCTGAAGACGAATCTCAAAGGCGCAGACACGCTGCAGCACATCAAGAGGTTAGTGTAATCGTTCTTGATTTAATCTAGGGTTCTAAAATTAATCTGATTAATTTTAAAATCTTAAATGGCAAATACAGATCCAAAAACATATTAAAAGAGTTTTAATATGTTGTTTATCATTGAAATCAAATAGATAAAAATAAATCTTGCATGGTGCTTGTGACCCTAGGTGAAAATTTTTGAATTCAATGGTATAATCTTGTGTTTTTCACGCTTCCGTTCCTTCAATTGGTATCCGAGCCACTATATTTGCCATTTAGATTGTTGATTATATAATTTAATTGTGTGTTTGATCATGAGATCAAGAGATTCATTGCTGGTTGGATCATGAGATGTGGCGTCACACATGGAGAAGCCACCATTGGTGGCGGCAACAATGGTTCCATGGGTGATTCAAGGTTTGGCTTTTAATTCTGCAATTGTTGTATGATCTAAGGCCTATTCTTTGACTAATTAAAGTGTTTAATTAGTTGTTTTAATCACACAATTAAATTATGATTCAAATCAGAATTTTAAAAAATGTTTGAATGTGATTCAAATCTGAATTTTAAAAGTTGTTTGAATGAGATTCAAATCTGAATTTTTAAAGTTGTTTGAATCATATTTAAATCTGATTTTTTAAAATTGATTCAATAAAATTCAGATCTGATTTTTTAAAAAATATTTGAATGTGATTCAAATCTGATTTTTTAAAAAATGTTTGAATGTGATTCAAATCTGAATTTTTGAAGTTGTTTGAAAGTGATTCATATCTGAATTTTTAAATTTGTTTGAATGAGGTTCAAATCTGAATTTTTAAATTTATTTGAATCATATTCAAATCTGGAATTTTAAGTTGAATATGAGATATTCAATTTAATTTAAGTATGTATGTTTTATTTAATTGTTAAATAGTGATATGCATGATGGATGATCATGGACTATAAAAGACCAATGTGATTGGATTTATTTCTTTTATGTTTCTTTGGGATTGTAAATTAATTTATTTTAATTTATTTTGGGCATGTATTATTAAGTTTGTAATTTTTTTTTGGGTTGTAATTTCATTTATTTAAGTTCTTGTAAATTCGCCTTGGTATGCCAAGGATTACTATGTAATATTGGATTGCAAGAAGTTCAAGGAGGTCAAGAGCATTGGTGGGACCAGTGGGAGGAATTCAATATCAAGTGTTGATTATGTACTCCTTCAGCAACTCTTGTAAAATGAATGAATGAAATGCACCTAGGAATGCCCTGATTCAATTCTTGGTGGCTCAGAATTGAATCCCTTAGAAAGTCCATGATCATACCATATTTACTGCTTATCCATGAATGCATGAGATGTATGGGAATGTATGCAATTATATGATATATGCATGCTAAATGGATAATGTGCAAAGTGAGACCTTAATAGTAATTAGGATGGCTATAAAATCTTCCAAACAAATGATTAAGTTGGAAATGCTATAATTAAAGTAATTATAACATAAGCCCTCCATTGGGGCAATTATTTTAAGAAATTTTAAATAGTTGCATGAGATACAATTAATTTAAGAGATTTTCTTAAGAAATAATTGTTAAGCATGAGATGTTGTAAATATGTAAATGGTTTGGTGGCCAATATTGGATGTACCTGAGGACATTAAAATTATTTGCATAATTATTGGCTCAATGGGATCAACTTAACTAATGCAAGATAAGTCAATAATGGATGTACACAGATTTTGAGCATTAGGGGCTAGGTAAAGGATTGAACCTCACATGAGATGTGATGGGCAGGAGGTGCTCACTGATAGTTTATTGTAATTCCAATAATGGATGTACCTGAGGATGATCAATAGAATTAGAAGAATTCAATCACCCACTAGAAATCCATCCAACTAGGATTTCCGTTTTCTACTTTGGAAGTGTAGGATTCGCTAAGTTAGTGGGAGGACCAATTTGATTAAAAGACCATAATCATTTTGGTTAATTACATGATACATTTACTAATTAATCTGGTTATTTTCTGCGATTAATTTTACGATAAAAATGAGCACAAAACAACCACCACCATCCAATATCCTTGCAAGCATACTTGATCACAATAGGTTGACAGGACCTAATCATGCGATTGGCTAAGAAATTTGAAACTTGTCTGAACCTTGAACATATAGGATATGTTCTAGATTCAAATGTTCTGGTCCCTTACCTCCAGAGGCCACTCAAGAGGAACATAAAACTTTGGACAAGTGGAAGGAGCATGATATGAGAGCTAAGTGTTACATGCTTGCTTCCATGAGTAATGAGTTCTGAAGCAACATGAGAACATGCAGTGCGAGTGAGATCCTCCTTCACCTACAAGAGTTGTATGGTGAGCACTGGCGGGGAATGCTAGGTATGAGATATCTAGACAGCTATTCCGTATGAGGATGTCTAAGGGACGAGAATGTTAGGGATCATGTCCATAAGATGATTCGGTGATTGAGCGGTTGGAACATCTTGACTTCAACATGGATTTCCAACTACAAACGGATTTGATCCTTGATCCTTCACGAGTCTTTTGGGAATTTTGTGACAAATTTCCATATGACTAAACAGGAATGCACCTTAGTTGAATTACTCAACATCTTTGGTTATTGCCCAAAAGAATATGCCGGGCAATAAAGGAAAAGAGGTAGCTTTGGTTGCATCTTCTTCTGTGGAAAGTCCAACAAGAAGAAAGGCAATAAGAAAAAGAAACCTCGATTCCTAGTCCTTCCAAGAAAATAGCTAAGCAGAAAAAGAAGACTAAAGTCGATGGAGGCAAGGAAAGTGTTTCCACTGCCAAAGGATGGGCACTGGAAAAGGAACGCCTGCAGTATCTTGCTTCTCTGAAGGACAAGAAGGATACACCTTTGGAAGGTATGTCCATATCTTGTTATTTAGATTCGATGATACTCATAGTTCATCTACGACTTGTGTTTTAGATCTTGGTGCAGTTCTCACATTTCTAATGATATGCGAAGTAGCAAGCGATGGCGACTTGCGTTCTCAAGATATTAGAGTCCGAATTGGCAATGGCTCAACTGTTGAAGCTTTAGCCATAGGATCTAAATCTTTTTACATGTTTGGACATGTTTTGTGTTTGGATAATATTTTATATGTACCTGATGCTTTTAAGAACATCATTTCTACATCTAGTTTGACTAGAAATGGCTATGAATTTGATTCCAGATGATGTTTGCAATATTTATTTTGGAAATAAATATGTTGGTTCGGGTTATATGAATGATGGTCTTTATTATTTGGATAATAATGACAAACACAAAATGAATGCAAGTGATCTAAAAGAATACAATGCCATGGTGAAAACCAACTCAAGTTCAAAATATATTTGGCACTTAAGGTTATGTCATGTTGCAGAAGATAGGATTGCAAAATTGGAGAAAATGGGGATTCTATCCTCATTGGGCTCTAAGCCTACTCCAACTTGTGAATCTTGCCTTCAAGGCAAAATGACTAGATCACCCTTTGTTGGACAAGGGCTAAGAGCTGAAAATATTTTGGAACTAATACATAGTGATGTATGTGGTCCGTTTAAAGAAATGGCTAGAGGGCTTTCATTATTTTATTACCTTTCTTGATGATAAATCAAGGTTTGGGTATTTGTATTTGATGAAATACAAACATGAATCCTTTGAAAAGTTCAAAGAATTTAAGTGAAGTAGAAAATCAAGCAGGAAAAATATTAAAGCTCTTGATCGGATCGTGGAGGTGAATATTTGATCTTGAATTTGATGAATACTTGAGAGAGCATGGCATTGTTTCTCGGTGACTCCTCCAGAACGCCGCGGTGAATGGTGTATCACGAAGGAGAAATCGTACCCTATTGGATATGGTACGTAGTATGATGAGCTATCTTGATATGCCAATCTCCTTTTGGAGATTTGCATTAGAATCGACTTTATATATTACGAATAGGATTCCATCAAAATCGTTTCTTCCACACCTTATGAGATATGGCATGGAAGAAAACCAAGTCTTAAGCATATTAAGATTTGGGGTTGTCCACTTATATCAAAAGTGAACAACGATAAATTGGAGACCGGATCGAGAAAAGGTCGATTTGTTGGATATCCAAAAGATAGTTTTGGATATTATTTTTATTTGCCTACTTCACAAAAAGGTTGTGATAAGTAGAGATGCCACATTTCTTGAACAACGGTTTGTTCAAGAAGGAGGCAAAGGAAGGCAAATAGAGTTAGAATTGGAGAATTCGACCAACCAACGATCAGGATGGATATAGATCCATCTAGTCAACCTATACCCATTGATGAAACATCTACAATTTGTTCCTCGTAGAACAACAGGGTATCTCACCCACGGTGAGATATGGTTTTCTTCATGAAGAAGAACAAGAGTTGTCTACTCATGAAGAAGTAGATCATGGAGATGATCCACTTACCTATGAAGAAGCTATATCGGATATAGACTCTTCAAAATGGATTGATGCTATGAAATCAGAGATTGATTCCATGTATAAGAATCAAGTTTGGGATCTTGTTGACCCACAGAAGGTATTGTACCTATAGGGAACAAATGGGTTTTCAAGAAGAAAATTGGTTACGATGGAAAGGTAGAGACCTATAAGGCAAGGCTAGTAGCGAAAGGGTTTCGCCAAAGGCATGGAATAGACTATGAGGAGACTTTCTGCTTTGTTGCCATGCTTAAATCAATTAGGATTTTATTAGCAATAGTGCATACTATGATTATGAGATTTGGCGGATGGATGTCAAAAAGCCTTTCTCAATGGATACATTGAAGAAAACATTTTCATGGAACAACCTAAGGGATTTGAATCCCAAGATGGTTCCAAGGTATGCAAGCTAAAGCGATCCATTTATGGGTTGAAACAAGCTTGAGGAGTTGGAACATCCGTTTTGATGAAGCCATTAAATCTTTTGGTTTTATCAAAAATGAGGATGAGCCATGTGTATATAAGAAGGTTAATGACAGTGCTATCACTTTCCTTGTCTTATATGTGGATGACATATTGTTGATAGGTAATGATACTGGTATGTTAACGACTATAAAGGTATGGTTGTCAAATACATTCTCCATGAAAGACTTAGGGAGGCAACCTATATTCTTGGGATTCGCATCTATAGAGTTAGAGCAAATAGAATAATAGGTTTATCCCAAAGTCTATACTTGGAAAAGGTGTTAAAGAGGTTTATCATGCTTGATTCCAAGAGAGGATTGTTACCAGTGAGACATGGTATCCTCCTTTCTAAAGAGATGTCTCCAAAGACACACGAAGAAAGAGATAAGATGGCAGGATTCCATATGCTTGGCTATTGGAAGTTTAATGTATGCAATGTTGTATACTAGGCGGATATCGCATATCTTTTAGTTTGACTAGCGGTATCAATCCAATTCAAGTTTGGAACACTGGATAGCTGTCAAGAATATCCTTAAGTACTTGAGAAGAACTAAGGATTTATTCTTGATTTATGGAGGTGGAGACTTGCAATTGGATGGTTATACTGATTCTGATTTCCAATCAGATAACGATGATAGAAAGTCTACCTCGGATATGTGTTCATTTGTAATGGAGGTGCGATCGGTTGGAAGAGTTCCAAGCGAGCACATTGCAGATTCCACTCTCGAGGTTGAGTATATTCTTTGCATCGAGATCTTGCAAAAGAAGTTTGGATAAAGAAGTTCATGTGAGAACTTACAGTAGTTCCTTCCATTGAGTCGGTAGTTCCACTACACCGTGACAATAATGGAGCGATCATCTGAGCTAAGGAACTAAGGTCTCACCCAAAATCCAAACACATAGAAAGGCACTACCACATTATCAGAGATATAGTTGGGCAAGGCAATATAGCCATGCAGAAAAATAACATCAGCTGAAAAATCCAGCTGATCCATTCACTAAGCTTTTGTCATAATTTCAATTAGACTGACATCTTGAGAAGATGGGCCTAAGGTATTGTAATGAATGGCTCTAGTGCTAGTGGGAGATTGTTAGTAGTATGCCCTAGAGCATATCATTTAGTATGTATCTTGTACATATTTTTATTAATAAAAGGCATTTCCACTTTTCCGTTTACATAATATATTTATGTGTAATAGAAAAGGTCCATTGATATTTTGTTAGAAATATTATTCTTAAGTTGTTAAGAATATGAGTGACAATATTTCTAGCACAAAGTATCATAAATAGGTTCACAATCGAGGATACTTCATAATAAGGACATGACTTATCCAGAAAGATTGTATTCATGTTTGTTCCCAAGTTATTTATATGAGATATAAATAAGATGGAATGGTGAGTCTCATGCCATATAACAAACATGATAGGCACTTATAAATGATAAGTAGGCCAGACAGTGACACTTATGACAAGCACATGGAGTTTACTCTTGTCAATGTTTTGTCATAAATCATATCGATGCATATAATCTTTAGACACGAGATAGCACAGTTATCTTGTATATAGGTAGTTTGAGTTTGATCTGCTTTCATACTTGTACTATGTATGGGTATATGGGCATGTGTTGGCTCTGCTAGTTATATATGGAGGTAGGTGTTGATCAAGAAGGAATCTGTTCCTCTAAGTAAATAGAGATAAAATCCTATGTTCATTTAATTGTTCTTGATGTTTCAAGTTCTGGCAGACAGATAGATTTATTGAGAAAAGAGTTTACGATGAGAAAAATCTTTTAATCAAGAACTGGAATTAAAAGAGAACATAATATTCATAGCAAATGGAGTTTGACATAAACCATGACTCGGCTTGAGTTGGGATTTTGTATGCAGAGAGATTCTAGTGCATGGTAACATATGATTATAGGTTCATTTAAGGTAAATCTTATTACTAATTGGGTGGCCATGGCATGCTATGCTAGGTGTTAACCATGGTCTATGAGGTTCATAAAATGATTTAGAGAAATCATTTATGGTAAGAAAGAGTTCTGATGATATTAAGAGTTGATATCATGTCTCATTGCCAATTAGTGATGAGCCTAGTAAGTCACACACATACACAAGCTATCACCTATTTAAATATGATTTAATTAATTAATTAAAGAGTTTAATTGATTAATTAAATAGATTTGGTTTGCAATAAAATTGCAAAGTCCCTAGCATGACTTGAAACCAAATCTAGATTATTGGATGTGTAGTATAAATTAAATTTATATTTAAAGTGTTTAAATATGAATTTAATTGATGAGAAATTAATTAATAGAGATTAATTAATTAATTTATATTTGATATAAATTAATTAGAAGAAGAAAATAATTATTTTGGGTTAAGAACTCAAAATTAAGACACAGGGGCATTTTGGTCATTTTGCAGTGTGACACGTGGCACCATGAGATGATGACACATGGCATAACACATAAGCTTGCCAAATGTTTTTTAATCATGTAAGATGATTAAAATCAAGATTAAATATAGGTTTGACACTTGGCACAATGTGATTGGGTCACTTAAACCTAGAGCTAATCAAAAGGTGACATGTGGCTAGGGTTTAATGTGTTAACCTAGCTATTTAAGTGGGGTTATGAAAAGAAAACACAACCAGCAGCCTCTCCTCTCATATGTCACGCCACTTTGAGCCTCTCCAGCTATTTCTCTTCATCTCTCATCAATTCAAAGAGATTAGCCATCAATCTCTTGAATTAAAAACACTAGAAATTGTTTCAAGTGTCCTGTTTGCATCTCTAATCTCTTAAAAGGCAGAACTTGAATTTCTAATTAATAGAAAAGGCTTTAGAAGCTGTTCAAGGGCTGCCATAGGTGTTCTTGGTGTGGACAAGCTAGAGGGACAACATCTGGTGTCACGAAGATGAATCTCAAAGCGCGACATTGCGGCACATCAAGAGGTTAGTGTAATCGTTCTTGATTTAATCTAGGGTTCTAAAATTAATCTGATTAATTTTAAAATCTTAAATGGCAAATACAGATCCAAAAACATATTAAAAGAGTTTTAATATGTTGTTTATCATTGAAATCAAATAGATAAAAATAAATCTTGCATGGTGCTTGTGACCCTAGGTGAAAATTTTTGAATTCAATGGTATAATCTTGTGTTTTTCACGCTTCCGTTCCTTCAGCGGAGCAGCTCTGATACCACAAATGTAATGGCCCAGCCCACTAGTGATATTGTCCACTTTGGGTCAAAACTCTCACGGTTTTAAAACGCGTCGCTAGGGGTTACGAACCATCAACTTATAAACCCAGCATCTCTCCCGTGTTTTGCCGATGTGGGATTTGCCTATGGTGTTACATAGTATGTTCTGAATAGGATTCCAACAAAATCAGTTTCTTCCACACCTTATGAGATATGGCATGGAAGAAAACCAAGTCTTAAGCATGTTAAGATTTAGGGTTGTCCAACTTATATCAAAAAGCTGAACACTGATAAATTAGAAGCCCGATCAGAAAAAGGTCAATTTGTTGGATATCCAAAAGATAGTTTTGGATATTATTTTTATTTGCCTACATCAAAAAAGGTTGTGATAAGTAGAGATGCTACATTTCTTGAACAATAGTTTGTACAAGAAGGAGGCAAAGGCAAATAGAGTTAGAATTGGAGAATTCTGACCAACCAACAGATCAGATGGATATAGATCCATCTAGTCAACCTACACTTATTGATGAAACATCTAAAGCTGTTCCTCCTAGAGCAACCAGGGTATCTCACCCACCAGTGAGATATGGTTTCCTTCATAAAGAAGAACAAGAGTTGTCTACTCATGAAGAAGTAGATCATGGAGATGATCTACTTACCTATGAAGAAGCTATATCAGATATAGACTCTTCAAAATGGATTGATGCTATGAAATCCAAAATTGATTCCATGTATAAGAATTAAGTTTGGGATCTTGTTGACCCATCTGAAGGTATAGTACCTATAGGGAACAAATTGGTTTTCAAGAAGAAAACTGGTTCTGATGGAAAGGTAGGGACCTATAAGGCAAGGCTAGTAGCGAAAGGGTTTCGCTCAAGGCAAGGAATCGACTATGAGGAGACTTTTTCGCATGTTGCCATGCTTAAATCAATTAGGATTCTATTAGCAATAGCTGCATACTATGATTATGAGATTTGGCAGATGGATGTTAAAACAGCTTTTCTCAATGGATACATTAAAGAAAAGATTTTCATGGAACAACCTAGGGGTTTTGAATCCCAAGATGGTTCCAAGGTATGCAAGCTAAAGCGATCCATTTATGGGTTGAAGCAAGCTTCGAGGAGTTGGAACATTTGTTTTGATGAAGCCATTAAATCATTTGGTTTTATCAAAAATGAGGATGAGCCATGTCTATATAAGAAGGTTAGTGAAAGTGCTATCACTTTCCTTGTCTTATATATGGATGATATACTGTTGATGGGTAATGACAAAGGTATGTTGACAACTGTAAAGGTATGGTTGTCAAATACATTCTCCATGAAAGACTTAAGGGAGGCAACCTATATTCTTGGGATTCGTATCTATAAAGATAGAGCGAAAAGAATAAATGGTTTATCCCAAAGTCTATAATTCGAAAAGGAGTTAAAGAGGTTTAACATGCTTGATTCCAAGAGAGGATTATTACCAGTGAGACATGGTATCTATCTTTCTAAAAGATGTCTCCAAAGACACTTGAAGAAAGAGATAAGATGGCCAAGATTCCATATGCTTTAGCTATTGGAAGTTTAATGTATGCAATGTTGTGTACTAGGCCGGATATCGCATATGCTGTTAGTTTGACTAGCAGGTATTAATCCAACTAGGTGGAGACTTGCAATTGGATGGTTATACTGATTCTATTTTCTAATCAGATATCGATGATAGAAAGTCTACATTTGGATATGTGTTCATTTGTAATGGAGGTGCAGTTAGTAGGAAGAGTCCCAAACAAAGCACGACTGCAGATTCCACTACTGAGGCTGAGTATATTGTTGCATCAGATGCTGCAAAGGAAGCTGTTTGGATAAAGAAGTTCGTGACAGAACTTGTAGTAGTTCCTTCTATTGAGTCAGTAGTTCCTCTATACTGTGACAACAATGGAGCAGTCATACAGGCTAAGGAACCAAGGTCTCACTAGAAATCCAAACACATAGAAAGGCGCTACCACATTGTCAGAGAAATAGTTGGACGAGGCGATGTAGCCATGCAGAAAATAGCATCAGCTGAAAATCTAGTTGATCCATTCACTAAGCCTATGTCACAAACTCAGTTAGAACGACATCTTGAGAAGATGGGTCTAAGATATTGTAATGAATGGCTCTAGTGCTAGTGGGAGATTATTAGTAGTATGCCCTAGAGCATATTATTTAGTATGTATCTTGTACATGTTTTTATTAATAAAAAGCATTTCCACTTTTCTATTTATATAATATATTTATGTGTAATAGAAAAGGTCTATTGATATTTTGTTAGAAATTCTATTCTTAAGTTGTTAAGAATATGAGTGACAGTATTTCTAGTATAAAGTATCATAAATAGGTTCATAATCGAGGATACTTCATAATAACGACATGACTTATCCAGAAAGATTGTATTCATGATTTTTCCCAAGTTATTTATATGAGATATAAATAAGATGGAATGGTGAGTCTCATGCCATATAACAAACATGATAGGCACTTATACATGATAAGTAGGTCGAACCAGTGACACTTATGACAAGCACATGGAGTTTACTCTTGTCAATGCATTGTCATAAATCATATGAGTGCATATAATCTTTAGACCTGAGATAGCATAGTTATCTTGCATATAGGTGGTTTGAGTTTGATACTACTTTCATACTTATACTGTGTATGGGTATATGGGCATGTGTTGGCTCCTATTAGTTATATATGGAGGTAGGTGTTGATCAAGATGGAATCTGTTCCTCTAAGTAAATAGAGATAAAATCCTATGTTCATTTAATTGTTCTTGATTTTTCAAGTTCCTGGCCAGGACAGATAGATTTATTCAAAAAGAGTTTCTGATGATAAAATCTTTTTAATCAAGAACTGGAATTAAAAGAGAACATAATTTTCGTAGCAAATGGAGTTTGACATAAACCATGACTCTAGCTTGAGTTGGGATTTTGTAACAGAGAGATTCTAGTGCATGGTAACATATGATTATAGGTTCATTTACGGTAAACATTATTACTGATTGGGTGGCCATGGCATGCTATGCTAGGTGTTAACCATGGTCTATGAGGTGTGTAAAATAATTTAGAGAAATCATTTATGGTAAGAAAGAGTTCTAATGACATTAAGAGTTGATATCATATCTCATTGCCAATTAGTGATGAGCCTAGCAAGTCACACACATACACAAGTTATCACCTAATTAAATATGATTTAATTATTAATTAAAGATTTTGATTGATTAATTAAATAAGTTTGGTTTGTAATTAGATTGCAAAGTCCCTAGCATGGCTTGAAACCAAATCTAGATTATTGGATGTATAATATAAGTTAAATTTATATTTAAGGTGTTTAAATATGAATTTAATTAATGAGAAATTAATTATTAAAGATTAATTAATTGATTTATATTTGATATAAATTGATTAGAAGAAGAGAAATAATTATTTTGGGTTGAGAACTCAAAATTAAGACACAGGGGCATTTTGGTCATTTCACAGGGTGACATGTGGCACCATGAGATGGTCACACATGGCACTACACATATTCTTACCAAATGTCTTTTAATCATGTAAGATGATTAAAATTAAGATTAAATATAGGTTTGACACTTGGCACAATGTGACTGGGTCAATTAAACCTAGAACCAATCAGAGGGTGACATGTGGCAAGGGTTTAATGTGTTCACCTAGCTATATAAGTGTTGTTATGAAAAGAAAATAACATAACCAGCAGTTATCCTCCTTTGTGCCACCACCTTGAAGTTCCCCTTCTCTTCTTCTTTATCTCTCACCAATTCCAAGAGATTAGCAAACAATCTCTTGAATTAAAAATACTAAAAATTGTTTCTAGTGTCCTATTTACATCTTTAATCTCTTAAAAGGCAACACTTGATTTTCTAATTAATAGAAAAAGCTTTAGAAGCTGTTCAAGGGCTGCTATAGGTGTTCTTGGTGTGGACAAGCTAGAGGGACAACATCTGGTGTCCTGAAGACGCATTCGAAAGGTACAAATACACTGCAGTGCATCAAGAGGTTAGTGTATTTGTTCTTCATCTAATCTAGGGTTCTAAAATTAATCTGATTAATTTTAAAATCTTAAATGGAAAATACAGATCCAAAAACATATTAAAAGTGTTTCAATATGTTATTTATCATTGAAATCAAATAGATAAAAATCAATCTTGCACGATGCATGTGACCCTAGGTGAAAATTTTTGAATTTAATTGTATAAACTTATGTTTTTCATGCTTCTGCTCCTTCAACTATCTCATCAACGTACAACTTGGCCAATCTTTCTAAACTGTAGTCCATCCGTACTGGTAAAAAATGAGCAGACTTGGTTAGTCTGTCAACAATGACCCATACTGCATCATGACTCTTCTGTGTCCTCAGAAGTCCCATCACAAAATCCATAGTTATTCTCTCCCATTTCCATTCCGGTACTGGTAGTGGATGTAACAAATCAGCTGGTACTTGATGCTCTGCCTTCACTTGCTGACAAGTTAGGCATTTGGAAACAAATTCTGCCACATCTCTTTTTATACCCATCCACTAGTAATGCTCCTCTAGCGCTCTATACATTTTTGTGCCATCAGGGTGCATAGCAAAAGGAGACTCATGTGCTTCCTTCAAAATGATCTGCCTCAAATCAACATCATTAGGAACACATATTTTGCCCTCATGTAGCAATAGACCATCATCTCTTATCGAGAATTTTGGCTTCTTGCCCTGCCGGACTTCTTTCAACAGCTTTTGATACTTCTGATCATTCTGAGCAGCCATTCTGATCTGATTAATCAACACTGGTTGTACATACTATGCAACTGCTGTCTGCCCCTCATAATTAATCTCTAAGCTAGCATGTAATGATCTCAACTCATGTACCATAGACAAAGGAGTAACCCGTAGACTTGCCATAGTCTTGCGACTTAAGGCATTAGCCACAACATTAGCTTTCCCTGGCTGATAGTCTATCAGATAATCATAGTCTTTTATTAACTCTAACCATCTCCTTTGTCTCAAATTCAACTCCTTCTGAGTGCCCAGATACTTCAAACTCTTATGATCTGTATAGATGTAGCACTTCTCCCCATACAAATAGTGTCTCCAGATCTTAAGAGCGAACACAATAGCTGGAAGCTCCAAATCATATGTCGGATAGTTCCTCTCATGCGATTTCAGCTGGCATGATGCATAGTCAATGACATTTCGATCTTGAATCAGTACACAAGCTAACCCATTATGAGAAGCATCACTGTACACTATGTATTCTTTACCTGGGGTAGGTAAAGTCAGGACTGGAGCCTTAGTCAAATATTTTTTCAATTCATCAAAACTTTGTTGGCATTTATTCATCCACTAAAATTTCACATCTTTTCGAAGTAATTTGGTTAATGGAGATGCTGCCATGGAAAATCCCTTCACAAATCGATGGTAGTATCCAACTAAACCCAGAAAATTGTGAAACTCCGTGATATTTCTGAGTGGCCTCCAATTAAGGACAGCTTCTATCTTACTTGGATCTACCTTGATTCCCTCTACTGATACTACGTGCCCCAAGAAGGATATTTCCTTCAGCTAAAATTCACACTTCGATAATTTAGCATATAGCTGTTCTCCCTCAAAGTCTGCAGTATAATCTGTAAATGTCTATCATGCTCTTCTGCACTCTTCGAATAGACCAATATATCATTTATGAATACCACAACAAACTGGTCGAGGTATGGTCTGAAGATAGTATTCATCAGATCCATAAAAGCAGCTGAAGCATTAGTTAACCCGAATGGCATGACCAAGAAATCATAATGGCCATAGCGGGTTCTAAAGGCAGTTTTAGGAATACTCTGCTCTTGTACTTTCAGCTGATAATAACATGATCTGGCCAATTTCGGAGAACACAGCTGCACCCCTTAACTGGTGAAACAAGTTATCAATGCGGGGTAATGGATATCTATTCTTTATTGTCACCTTATTCAACTGTCGGTAGTCAATACATAAACGAAGAGTGCCATCTTTCTTCTTAACAAACAACACTGACACTCCCCAAGGTGACACATTAGGGCAGATAAAGCCCTTGTCAAGCAGCTCTTGCAACTACACTTTCAACTCTTTCAAATCTGCTAGAGCCATTCTATATGGTGTTATGGAGATTGGGTCCACACCAGGCATAATATCAATCTCAAACTGCACCTCTCTTTCTAGAGGTAATCCTGACAATTGATCAGGAAACACATCCGAAAAGTCACATACTGTAGGGATGTCCCTCAGTACTGGACTCCCCACTTGGGTGTCTATCACATGTGCCAAGTATGCTTCACACTCGTTTCTGATCATCCTTCTAGTTAGTGTAGCCGAAATGATGTTTGATGGTAGTAAATGCCTCTCCCCATGTATTACCACATCTTCATACAAAGGGAGACCAAAAGTGACTGTCTTCAGTCTACAATAAATCATGGCATGATGTCTGGCTAATCAATCCACGCCCAATATAATATTATAATCTCTGAAGGGCATTTCAATCAAATTTGATAGAAAAACATGTCCTTGGATCACCAAAGGACAATCTTTATAGATTCTGTTGACCCGAACCTCTTGTCCTAATGGACTAGTTACTAGCACTTTAAAACCCATTTTAGCATATGGAATAGCAAGTGAACTGACTATGCTAGCACTAACATATGAGTGGATTGAACTTGGATCAAACAGCATAAATACATCTTGATTAGAGATACAGAATGTACCAGTTATAACATCGGAAGTCTCAGCCTCTTCTCGTTGTCTCATTGTATAAACCCTGGCTAAAGCACTTCTTTGTGTTTACTAACCAACAGTACCCTGACTACCCGAAGCATTGCCTCTAACTCTGCCTCTTCCTCTGCCAACTGGTTGTGAACCTCTGGGGGTAGGACTCTTAATGGATCCTTCTACAATAGTAGGAGCTGGACAAAATCTAGGGACACTAGTGCAGTCTTTAGCAAGATGGCCCTTGACTCCATAGTTAAAGCAGGCTTCTGTTGCCCAATAGCATTCTCCCCCATAAATCTTGCTGCAAGTTTTACAGGGGCAAGGAGGCTGTGAACCCCTGGTTGACTACTGACTAGATCTAGGGGGTCTCTTTCGAGAGAATCTGCCCCTTCCAAACCTTCCACCTCGACCTCTACTAGGTCCCCCAAATTTCTTCTTCTTTCTAGAGGTGCCACTTGGACTTTGCTCTACCGATTTTTCCCCTTTATCATTCTCTGATTTTTCAGCCTTCTCTGATTTTTCTTTTGCTGGGGTCACTTCTGATTTAATTCTTTCCAACTCAAGTGCTTGAGAGATGAGCTCTGTGAAGTTACTGTGTCTGAATCCCACTACTTGCATCCTCAAACTGGGCTTCAAACCAATCTCAAATCTCTTGCACCTTTTTTTGCTAGTTGAAAGGAGACTCCCAGCATAGTGGCTTAAGTAGGAGAACTCCCTCTCATATTCTGCCACTGTTCTGTTGCCTTGCTTCAAACTCAAAAATTCTTGTAGCTTCTGATCCACATATGCATCTGGGATGTATTTCTGTCTGAACTCTCTGATGAAGTCACCCCAGGTCAGTACTGGTGGTTCAGCCAAGCTGTGGGGGATGGTCTTCCACCAATCATAAGCATCCCCTTGTAGCAAAGATACTGAATATTCAAATTTCAATTCATCTTGGCAGTGCAATTTCTTGAATACTCTATCCATTCTTTCCAACCATTGCTCTGCCTCTAGTGGGTCTACTATACCCTTAAATTTTGTAGTCCCATACTTCAACAGCTTGTCATACTGTCTGATTGAAGCTTGAGGTTGCACCACAGAAGTCTGGGGTGGAGCTTGAGCAAGCATTCACCCAGCCATCTGTTGAAACATTGTCGCCACCTGCTGTGCGAACTATACATGAAACTGTGGCATTTGCAGGACTGGTGTTACTGACACACTGACATTCTGTAGAGCTGGGGCTTCCCCTTGTGCCTCAGCTTCAATAGATTGCTCAACAGAGTGATCCCCTTCTTCCATAACAGTCTGGAGTAGGATATCTCCTAAATAAATAACACAAGGAGATTTACCTCCAGTAGTTTATATTTATTATGTAATGCACTGCATGTAACAAATAAGGACATTGAGCAGTTCTACTTAGCAAAGAAAAGACACAAATTCACAAGTTAAAACATACTTAAAAATTTGCTCTGATACCACTAAAACATATCACACCTTATCCCTCTGTAAGGCATAATATGATCCCATAAAACACCTAATGAACTACCAAACTTCACCTACCGATAACTCATTAAGTACCCTACAAGGGATTTTAAAGTCATTTTCTTACTTTTTAGAAGTGGTGAGCATTTTCTAATAGGTATTAAAACATTTAATTAGAGTTTGAAAACTAGTTAAAATTTTTGTTCCTTTTTATTTTTTCGCAAATTTTAGAAAAATTCTGGCAGAGTTCGGTATGTATTTTGATAAAATAGTTCTTCAAATACCTGAAAAAGACACTTCCAATGATTTATCTCATCAACTCAACAACTTCAACATGCACCACAACAAATTTCAACATCATTTCTCAAATTCCAAAATTCAAATCAATAATTTCCAATTCAATATCATCCAAAATAATACTAAGTAATTTCATTCAAATTAAAACAAAATACTTTCATTCATTTCTCACTAAAGTTAAAACAAATTACATTCATCCAACCAGAATTTACATTGGAAAAATCCAAACTAATATTATTACAAACTTTATACTACTGCTCATAACCAGTTCTACTTGTACATACATTTACATACATCAAAATAATTATTACAATCAGGGTATAAAATATACTCGATAGAACTTCAGGGAAGGTGGCTCCACAATCCTCAGCAGCTCACTCTGCTGCTCCTCTAGTCTCTATATCTGCAACAGCAATAACAGCCATTGCTAAGTACTATGACTCAGTGGTGCACAACATACAAAAATAACATTTATGCAGAATTTGAATCATATTTATTCAAAAACTGAACTGAATATGAGAAATAAATACAAAACATGATTTACAAGCTTATAATCCAAACAATTTCATTTCGAAAATCTCAAAACAAATTTCATAAAAACACACAGTTATATCATGAAATTCGAAACAATAATCATCTCAATAGCCAGAGGCTTATGAGAAGTCACATCACAAGGCTAGCTAGCTTAAATATATGGGTACCCATTTATTTTCTTCATCTACTGGCACACACCTCAACACTTTAGCCAGAGAAGGAATCAAAATTTGAAAATGATTTCCCCCACTAGTCATGCTAGTGAGGCATTCAAATATATGGTCATGACATTGTGGTTTAAAAACTGTCTTAACAATTTACTAAACATTTATTGCCATTTCAAACACAAAAAAATAAACTTTCAACAATTTAAGTCAAAAGCATAATACACATATTGCAATATAAATAATTCATTACATGCATTTTGTAAATGAATTTTAAAGAATATTGATGTTGTGCACAAACGTTATATGAGTCTCCTCTTGGCCTTGACTTGATGCCTCGAGTTCTTTTTCGGTATTCTTTTCCACTAAAACACACAGTTTCACAATGTTTCAGTATCACAACTTATCATAAATCTAAAAATAAATTCAAATCTACTTATACCTAGCTTTAATATGTTAAACTTGGCATTCTTTAAAATTTGTATTTTGGGGTTACTATTCACGATACTATTCAAGTCAATTTATTGACTTTCTAATGCTTAATAGGTATGGGAATTCTAATTTCACCCACATACCACATGTTATTTCTCTTTTTGAATCACTATATTTGGAGTTTTGTAGCCCAAGTTATAGGCATTTGAACATGGCTAGCCGGATTAGTCTAACCCAGATTTTTTGGGCACTTAATTTGGTTCTGGCAGTTTTAGGTCACTAACTTTAGGTGGCTAAATGACTTAGTTAAGAGCATAATTTGGACTTATATTCTTCATGAAAGTTGTAGGTCTATGTGTCAGCTTTCTATTGGTAAAATTTCAGGTCATTTGGACCTGCCTAGCCCAAGTTATGGCCAAATGAACAAACACTATTCATTTGATCATTTTTGTACAGGTCAGTTTGCCTAATCCGGATTTGGGCAATTTGTTCACTAAGTTATGGTCACTTTCTGGGCATGATTAATAAGTGAAAAATGTGCCATTTTGTGTCTAGTTTCATTCTCAATTGGTCTCACACCAATTGGGTTGGTAAATTTTCAGTTTTGGTCCCTGAAAGGGACCTTAGTCATGCTACCTGCAGAATGACCATAACCAATCTGAATTCAAACTTAATTCCAACACTTCCTACACACCACAATTGGTCATACATGACCATTTTTGAACTCAAGCAAGGTCGAACACATCATTTGGCTACTTCTCACAAAACCCTAGGTGCCAAAACCCTAACTCACTAATTGTTACATTTTACTAAATCAAAACATATAAACATAATCACTCAACTCATTAAAGCTCATGTTCACCTTTAATTCAATCAAACTCAAGCAAACCCTAGTTCACTACTTGATGGCCAAAAATTATACTTCTCAAATTCACCCATAATTTCCTTCAATTTCTTACTTATTTGATCATCTTTAAGCTAGTTTGCAAGGAATACATGAAAATAATAGATTAATGGGCGCTAACCTCTCTTAGGGAAAATCTTCAAGCTTGTTACTTCCAATTCCTTTTTTCTTTATGCTTCCAAGTGATTCTTCGAGAGGTTAGGAGAATTTTTATGAAGACTACTAAGTGTTTTAAGGTGAAGACTTGGGGGAAATCTAGTGAAAAGATAAAGAAATGTGTAGAGAGAGAGATGAGAGGTGAGCCGGCTGAAT
The DNA here is from genome assembly GCF_030052815.1 of Hevea brasiliensis. Classification (NCBI taxonomy): domain Eukaryota; kingdom Viridiplantae; phylum Streptophyta; class Magnoliopsida; order Malpighiales; family Euphorbiaceae; genus Hevea; species Hevea brasiliensis. Next base: position 35,443,112 of record NC_079497.1, on the reverse strand, counting down.
GGTGAGGAAGAAGAGTGTTTTTTTTTTTTTTCTTTTCTTTTGAATTTTAGTTTAATTAATATATAATTGTCCCACAAAATTTCAATATTTAATTATTAGGTTTATTGCATCATGCATGATGTCATGCATGATGTAATAAACTTTTTCAACTTTTTTCTCTTTCTCCTTTTTTTTCGTTTATTTTTCTTTAGTTCTTTAATTTAATTCTTGATCCCAAAATTTTATTTTCTCCAATTTTATTGGACAATTAGGTCAGGAGTCAGTTGGGGTAAATTGACTGATTTGCCCCTCGCTAATTCGATCTGGTTTGCAAATAATTCAATAGTTCTTCCGGATCCCTGACCTAATTATTTAACATGCTTAACAATTCTTTTTTTATGATTTTCTCTTTTCCGTTGTGTTCCCAATAGTACTAAGGACCGCGACGTCACATTTTATGGTTTGAAATTTGAGTTTAAATTGGCCTCGCAGTCCTTCCCGAAAAGGTCACCCATCATTGTGACACTCGGCTCATTTAACTTCTTGTGTTCTATTTTTCTTATTTATACTTAACTATTTGACAATTACTAATTATATGTTTTCAGGGCTTATCTAGTTGTCTTAGTTGTGGTTCTAATCCCCTTAATTATTCGAACCAAAACTAGTCACCGAAACATTGAAATATACCAGGCTATACAAATAGGGGTATTATAATAACTCATCATACTACGTACCATATCCAATAGGGTACGATTTCTCCTTTCAGATACACCATTCAGCTGTGGTGTTCCTGGAGGAGTCAACTGGAAACAATGCCATGCTCTCTTAAGTATTCATCAAATTTAGTACTCAAGTATTCACCTCCACGATCTGATCGAAGAGCTTTAATACTTTTTCCTGTTTGATTTTCTACTTCAGATTTAAATTCTTTGAACTTTTCAAAGGATTCATATTTGTATTTCATCAAATACAAATACCCAAACCTGGATTTATCATTAGTAAAGGTAATAAAATGATGAAAACCGCCTCTATCCATTTCTTTAAATGGACCACATACATCACTATGTATAAGCTCCAAAATATTTCAACTCTTAGTCCTTTTCCAACAGAAGGTAATCAAGTCATTTTACCCTGAAGGCAGGATTCAAAAGTAGGAGTAGGTCCAAAACCTAATGAGGATAAAATCCTCATTTTCCCTAACTTTACAATCCTATCTTCTACAACATGACCTAACTTTAAGTGCCAAATATATTTTGAACTTGAGTTGATTTTCATCATGGCATTGCATTCTTTTAGATTGCTATACTCTGGGCAATTCATATTCCTGTGCCCATCCTTCTGGCAGTGGAAACACTTTCCTTTGCCTCCATCAGCTTTGGTCTTCCCTTTCTGTTTAGCTATTTTCTTGGAAGGACCAGGAATCTGAGATTTCTTTTTCTTATTGCCCTTCTTGTTGGACTTTCCAGCAGAAGAAGATGCAATCAGAGCTACCTCTTTTCCTTTATTATCCGACATATTCTTTTGGGAAATAACTAGCATGTTGAGTAAACCAGGTGCATTCCTGTTTCGTCATATGAAAATTTGTCACAAAATTACCAAATGACTCAGGAAGGGACTGAAGGATCAAATCCGTTTGCAGTTGGAAATCCATGTTAAAGTCAAGATGTTCCAGCTGCTCAATCAGCCGAATCATCTTATGGACATGATCCCTAACATTCTGTCCCTCAGACATCTTCATGCAGAATAGCTGTCTAGATATCTCATACCTAGCATTCCTGCTATGCTCACCATACAACTCTTGTAGGTGAAGGAGGATCTCACTCGCACTATGCATGTTCTCATGCTGCTTCTGTAACTCATTACTCATGGAAGCAAACATGTAACATTTAGCTCTCATATCATGCTCCTTCCACTTATCCAAAGTTTCATGTTCCTCTTGAGTGGCCTCTAGAGGTATGGGACCAGGAACATTTGAGTCTATAACATATCCTATATGTTCAAGGTTTAGGACAAGTTTTAAATTTCTTAACTAATCAGGTAAATTAGGTCCTGTCAACCTATTACGATCAAGTATGCTTGCAAGGATATTAGATGGTGGTGGTTATTCTATGCTCATTATTATCAGAAAATTATCTGCAGAAAATAACTAGATTAATTAGTAAATGTATCATGTAATTAACCAAAATGATTATGGTCTTTTAATCAAATTGGTCCTCTCACTAACTTAATCATTTGTTTGGAAGTCCAAAATAGAAAACGAAAATCCTAGTTGGATGGATTTCTAGTGGGTAATTAAATTCTTATAATCCTATTGATCATCCTCTTGCACATCCATTATTGGAATAACAATAACTTATAAGTGAGCAACTCCTTGCCCATCATATCTCATGTGAGGTTCAATCCTTTACCTAGCCTCTAATGCTCAAAATCTCAGGCACATCCATTATTGACTTATCTTACATTAGTTAAGTTGATCCCATTGAGCAAGTAAACATGCAAATAATTTTAATGCCCTCAGGCACAACCATTATTAGCCACCAAACCATTTACATATTTACAACATCTCATGCTTAACAATTATTCTTAAGAAAATCTCTTAAATTAATTGCATCATATGCAACTATTTAAAATTTCTTAAAATAATTGCCCCAATGGAGGGCCCATATTATAATTACTTTAATTATAGAATATCCAACTTAATCATTTGTTTGGAAGATTTTGTGGTCGTCCTAATTACTATTATGGTCTCACTTTGCATATTATCCAATTAGCATGCATATATCATATAATTGCATACATTCCCATACATCTCATGCATTCATGGATAAATAGTAAATATGGTATGGTCATGGACTTTCTAAGGGATTCAATTCTGGGCCACCAAGAATTGAATCAGGGCATTCCTAGGTGCATTTCATTCATTCATATTACAAGAGTTACTGTAGGAGTACATAATCAACACTTGATCTTGAATTCCTCCCACTAGTCCCACCAATGCTCTTGACCTCCTTGATCTTCTTGTAATCCAATTACATAATAATTCTTGGCATACCAAGGCGAATTTACAAGAACTAAATAAATGAAATTACAACCAAAAATTATTACAACCTTAATAATACATGCCCAAAAATAAATTAAAATAAATTAATTAATTTACAACCCAAAGAAAACATAAAAGAAATAAATCCAATCTCATTGGTCTTTTATAGTCCATGATCATCCATCATGCATATCACTATTTCACAATTAAATAAAATATACATACTTAAATTAAATTGAATATCTCATATTCAACTTAAAAATCTAGATTGGAATATGATTCAAACAAATTTAAAAATTCAGATTTGAATCATATTCAAACAACTTTTAAAATTCATATTTTAATTACATTCAAACAACTTTAAAAATTCATATTTGAATATAATTTAAACTACTTGAAAAATTCAGATTTGAATCACATTCCAATAACTTTTAAAATTCAGATTTAAATCACATTCAAACAATTTTTAAAATTCAGATCTGAATCAAAATTTAATTGTGTGATTAAAACACCTAATTAAACACTTTAATTAGTCATAGGCCTAATTATGGGCCTTGGAACAAAGCCCACAAACATACCCAAATAGCCATGCGCATGTTGAATGAATCAAACCATGCGCATGGTGGTGTAGTTCATCAAGCTACCACCTTTGTTGGTCCAACCTGCAATGAATCAATCATCTCATGATCAAACCATACAATTAAATCATATAATCAACAATCTAAACGGCAAATATAGTGGCTCTGATACCAATTGAAGGAACGGAAGCATGAAAAACACAGGTTTTCATCATTGAAATTCAAAATCTTTCATCTAGGGTCATATGCATCATGCAAGATTCATTTTTGTCTATTTGATTTCAATGATAAATAGCATATTAAAAATCTTTTAATATATTTTTGGATCTACATTTGCCATTTAAGATTTTAGAACTAATCAGATTAATTATTAGAATCCTATATTAGATCAAGAACAAGTGCACTAACCTCTTGATGCACTACAGTGTATTTGACACCTTTGGGATGTTGTCCCTCTAGCTTGTCCACTCCAAGATCACCTATGGCAGCCCTTGAACAGCTTCTAAAGCTTTTTCTATGAATTAGAAAATCAAGTTTTGCCATTTAAGAGATTACAGATGTAAATAGGACACTAGAAATAATTTTTAGTATTTTTAATTCAAGAGATTATTTGCTAATCTCTTTGAATTGATGAGAGAAGAAGAAGAAGAGAAGGGAATGGTAGCCAAGGGTGGTGGCATAAGGAGAATAAGCAGCTTGTGTTTTTGTTCTTTCATCCTTACACTTATATTGTAACATCCTCCCTGTATGTGTTCTGTATGTTCTGTTGCTCCGGTGACCTAATGTCAGTCCGGGCAAGTCAGGATGTCTAGAACTACACTTTGGTAATAGTAAACAGACATATAATAATAAAATAAATAAAAAGAAAATACAAAAAAAAATTAAAGAAAAATAAAAGAGAGAAAATGAAACTAAGTTAAACGAGCCGACACCATAGCAATGGGTAACCGCACTGGAAAGTTACAGTGAAGGCAATTGCCAACCCCAAGACTGTGGGCAACCCTCGGAATTAAATTTTGGGACATAATTAAAGGTTTATTGAAAAATAATTGACACTAAAAATATCAAAGAAAAATTAATAAATTAGAATAAAGAAAAATAAAAAATCGAGAAACAGACAAAAATCGGGAATATAACCCGAAGAGGGGCATTTTGGTAATTTGACACCTAGAGTTGCCTTTTGACCTCAATGTACATTAAAAATAAAGGTATTACACTTTGAAAATATCATGAAAAATAAAAATGTGGTACACAATATAAATAGTAAAAGATTAGTGGCAAATGAGCAAATTAAGGAAATTAATATTAATGAATTATTTAATTCAAGTTAGTGCTTCACTAGTGACATCTTAAGGGACCTATATTGAGCTTTAGTGGACAGAAACTGCCATCTTCAACCTCAAAAATAAGAACTAGCTGAATGGAAAACACTATTGAAGCTCCCATAGCCGAATTTGTCCAAGCTCTATGCACTCCCATTCCAAGGCTCCTTTCCACTTGGTTTCTTCATTAAACCTTGCATACTCAACTTGGGAAAGCAATAGGCAATAAGAAAAAGAAGATTTGGTGAAGTTTAAAGGAAGCTCCCAAGAGGTAAGTGTCCAAATCCTCTCCCTTGCTTTAATAAACTTTATGTTTAGGTTGAGGTGAGTAAATTTGTGAAGAAAATGGAAGAAAATATTGAGTTATGAATTTATTCACTTTCGACAGCCATGAAAGCTTGATGTGTTTGAGTTTTCCTTACCTCTAATGGATTGGAATTAAGATTGATTAACTCAAATGGAAGTTGTAGTAAGTTAATGTCCAAGTATGCGTATGTTAGTGCTTAAATTAAGGGTTTAAAAATGGGACTTTGATGCTTTAGTAAACTGCCATGTTTGGCAGCCTTAAATCTCATGAATTTGTGTGTGAGTTTATGAAATTTATTGATGAAATATGATGGTGTTGAATTGTGGGCAGCATGTGTAGTTGCCATAGAAGTGTATGTGTAATATAGGTGTTGAGGTATATTGAATTTCGGTGGAAGTAAAGGTTGAACTTAAATGGTGTATTATGTGCATTGAGCACTTGAGTGTTCTACCCAAAATGCTTTGCTGGAATTGTGTTCAATATATGTAGAAGTGCCATGATTGAATATTGAAGTGTTGGGAGGAGGAGGATTATCAAAATGGAATTGAAATTTTAATGTGCAGGTTGCGTGTTGTTGGCAGTACCTAAAATAAGTTTTAAGTGCAAAATTGTGAACCCAATTGGTATGAGACCAATGGGAGGTGAAACTAGACGCAAAATAGGCCAACTTTTATGTAGAAATGTTGCCAAGATTCTACTTAGAAACTGACCTTAAAAATGACCAAATCCGGAATTGCAACCTTGCAAACCCAGATTTTTGACCATATGAAAAGTAGTCATTAGGATGACCATAACTCACTCAAAATAGGTCCAAATGACCTGAAATTTTTGACATGGATAACTTAGACATAAAGCTACAATTATTATGAAGACACCAAGGCCAAAATGGCCAGAACCAAGTCAAATTTCTTACACAAGTTCGGGTACCAAAACTGCCATAACTAAATGTGACCAAAAATTGACCAAATTTTTCACTAAAGGTGCAATCTGTCCAACATTAGCAAATTGACCATATCTTGGTCTATACAACTCAGAATGATCTGAAATTTATGTCAGAAGTCAATAAGACATAGAGCTACAATTTTACTTCTTTGACCACAAACTAACAACCAAGAGAAATAGGACATTAAGCTAAACCAATCTAGCACATTAAAATTGAAAATTTGACATTTACATACAATGATGCTTGAAGTAATTTGGCAATGAATGCCAACTTGTAAAAAATGGTAAATTGCACTATATTGGTAGCATATTGAATTACAAATTATGACATGTTGATGCTAGAATCAACTTATCCATAGCACCTAAAAAGGTCAACATTTACATTGACTTGTGAATTACATGATAACTAGTAAACTTAAAAAAATAAAGAATTAAACAATTAATTTGTAATGTGCCCTAGTTTGCCTAGTCGACTAGTTTGGATAGGTTGGTATGCCAATAGGATTCTGATAGATGTTCTGTAAATGGCTTTACGGCTTAATGTGTTTTTAGGACATATTATGTCGCATTGTGACTATAATAGCCTACAGCTATACGTATTGTATTATTATACTTGACTTATCGCCAGATTGATTATATGGCTTTTTAGCCACACTGTTTGCACACCGGGAGACACTTTGTGACCCATGGTGTGATAGCCCAAGATATTAGGTACCCAATGCTAGTATACAATTTATCCAGTCTGGTCAGTGTATGGGCTACACGGGCCGTTAATTTAAGTACTACTAAATTCAAATAGCTAAATTCAGTCTACTAACATACAGCACTACCAAAATTTAAAAAAAAAAAAAATTGAAATGTTAGCAAATAAAAGTAAAAACAGCAACTGCAAAGAATGTCGATGTCATAAATTCATAAATAATTCATTTATTTTATTTTAGTGTATATTTCTTTATATTTGGCACCGCTAAGCAGAATTGCTTAGCGCGTTGCTTTTGCTACGCGTAGATATTGGAGACACAGCTAGGGAGCCCAGTAGACCTACAACCGTGTGAGACATTAGATCTGCACAGAAGTCTAGAGTCATCTACACTACACTGCATACATGGTAGGACTTAGGATCTTGTGTAATGATTATCAGTTATATTTTGACATTTTGTTATGTAATTTTGTATATTCTAAAACTTTAAGGTTTGTAATAATTTGTACATATTAAACGCTTATGGAGAGTGTTTGGATAAATGTAAATTATGATGGATTGTATTTTAAAACTAAGAAATTTTGAGACTGAAAAATTTTTTGGAAGGTTGATATTATCATATTGAATTGTTTTTAACAGGTTTGGAAGGACAGTTTGTCCGAAATACAGACCGCACCTTACCGGATTTTTATTACCAATTTTGAAACACTGATTTTATTAAAGTATGAAAATAGAACCAGCGTAATATGAATTTTACATAAAGGACTTCTTAAAATCAAATTGAGTTCAGGAAATGAGATAATCACAGATTAAGTGCTCCGGCATGCCGTGTAGCACGCCTTGCTTGGCTATACTGTAGACGGGTGAGGAGTGTTCCATAAATAGCTAGGTCACCACTTAAAACTCTTACCACATGTCACCTTTTGATTAGTTCTAGGTTTAATTGACCCAATCACATTGTGCCAAGTGTCAAACCTATATTTAATATTAACTTTGATCATTTTATATGATTAAAAGACATTTGGCAAGCTTATGTCTAGTGCCATATGTCACCATCTCATGGTGCCACATGTCACCCTGTGAAATGACCAAAATACCCCTGTGTCTTAATTTTGAGTTCTCAACCCAAAATAATTATTTCTCTTCTTTTAATCAATTTATATCAAATATAAATTAATTAATTAATCTTTATTAATTAATTTCTCATTAATTAAATTTACATTTAAACACTTTAAATATAAATTTAACTTTTACTATACATCCAATAACCTAGATTTGGTTTCAAGCCATGCCAGGGACTTTGCAATTATATTGCAAACCAAACCTATTTAATTAATCAATTAAACTTTTTAATTAATTAATTAAATCATATTTAATTTAGTGATTACTTGTGTATGTGTGTGAGTTAATAGGCTCATCACTAATTGACAATGAGACATGATATCAACTCTTAATATCATCAGAACTCTTTCTTACCATAAATGATTTCTCTAAATCATTTTATGCACTTCATAGACCACGGTTAACACCTAGCATAGCATGCCATTGCCACCCAATTAGTAATAAGATTTACCTTAATTGAACCTATAATCATATGTTATCATGCACTAGAATCTCTCTATTACAAAATCCCAATTCGAGCTGGAGTCATGGTTTATGTCAAACCCTATTTGCTATGAATATTATGTTCTCTTTTAATTCCAGTTCTTGATTAAAAAGATTTTCTCATTAGAAACTCTTTTCTGAATAAATCTATCTGTCTTGGCTAGGAACTTGAAACATCAAGAACAATTAAATGAACATAGGATTTTATCCATATTTACTTAGAGGAACAGATTCCATCTTGATCAACACCTACCTCCATATATAACTAGTAGGAGCCAACACATGCCCATATACCCATACACAGTATAAGTATAAAAGCGGTATCAAACTCAAACCACCTATATACAAGATAATTGTGCTATCTCAGGTCTAAAGATTATATGCACTGATATAATTTATGACAATGCATTGACAAGAATAAACTCCATGTGCTTGTCATAAGTGTCACTGGTTTGGCCTACTTATCATGTATAAGTGCCTATCAGGTTTGTTATATGGTATGAGGCTCACCATTCCATCTTATTTACGTCTCATATAAATAACCTGGGAACAAACATGATTACAATCTTTCTGGATAAGTCATGTATTATTGGGAAGTATCCTCGACTGTGAACCTATTGATGATAATTTATGCTAGAAATACTGCCACTCATATTCTTAACAACTTGGGAATAGAATTTCTAACAAAATATCAATGGACCTTTTCTATTACACATAAATATATTATGTAAACGAAAAAGAGAAAATTCCTTTTATTAATAAAATATGCAAAAGATACATACTAAATGATATGCTCTAGGGCATACTACTAACAGTGATATATGTGGTCCATTTAAGGAAATGGCTAGAGGTGGTTTTCATTACTTTATTACCTTTACTGATGATAAATTAAGGTTTGGGTATTTGTATTTGATGAAATACAAACATGAATCCTTTGAAAAGTTCAAAGAATTGAAATCTGAAGTAGAAAATCAAATAGGAAAAAGTATTAAAACTCTTCGATCAGATCGTGGAGGTGAATACTTAAGTACTGAATTTGATGAATACTTAAAAGAACATGGAAGTGTATCCCAGCTAACTACTCTAGGAATGCCACAGCTGAACGGTGTATATGAAAGGAGAAATCGTACCCTATTAGATATGGTACGTAGTATGATGAGCTATACTGATATGCCAATCTCCTTTGGGATTTGCATTAGAATCAGCTTTGCATATTCTGAATAGGATTCCATTAAAATTAGTTTCTTCCACACCTTATGAGATGTGGCATGGAAGAAAACCAAGTCTTGAGCATGTTAAGATTTTGGATTATCCAGCTTATATCAAAAAGCTGAACACCGATAAATTGGAAACCAGATTAGAAAAAGGTTCGATTTGTTGGATATCCGAAAGAGAGTTTTGGATATTATTTTTATTTGCCTACATCACAAAAGGTTGTGGTAAGCAGAGATGCCATTTTTCTTAAACAACAATTTATTCAAGAAGGAGGCAAAGGAAGGCAAATAGAATTAGAATTGGAGAATTCTAACCAACTAACAGATCAAATAGATATAGATCCATCTAGTCAACCTACACCTATTGATGAAAAATCTACAGTAATTCCTCGCAGATCGACCAGGATATCTCACCCACCAGTGAGATATGGTTTCCTTCATGAAGATGAATAAGAGTTATTTACTCATGAAGAAGTAAATCATGGAGATGATCCACTTACCTATGAAGAATCTATATAAGATATAGACTCTTCAAAATAGATTGAAGCTATGAAATCCGAAATTGATTCCATGTATAAGAATCAAGTTTTGGATCTTGTTGACCCACTTGAAGGTATTGTACCTATAGGGAAAAAATGGCTTTTCAAGAAGAAAATTGGTTATGATAGAAAGGTAGAGACCTATAAAGCAAGGCTACTAGTGAAAGGATTTTACCAAAGGCAAGGAATCGACTGTAAGGAGACTTTCTCGCCTGTTGCCATGCTTAAATCAATTAGGATTCTATTAGCAATAGCTGCATACTATGATTATGAGATTTGACAGTTGGATGTCAAAAAAGCTTTTCTCAATGGATACAATGAAGAAAACATTTTCATGGAACAACCTAGGGGTTTTGAATCCCAAGATGGTTCCAAGGTACACAAGCTAAAGCGATCCATTTATGGGTTGAAACATTATTCGAGGAGTTAGAACATCCGTTTTGATGAAGCCATTAAGTCATTTGGTTTTATAAAAATGTGGATGAGCCATGTGTATATAAAAAGATTAGTGATAGTGCTATCACTTTCCTTGTCTTATATGTGGATAATATTCTATTGATAGGTAATGACATAGGTATGTTGACAGCTGTAAAGGTATGGTTGTCAAATACATTCTCCATGAAAGACTTAGGGGAGGCAACCTATATTCTTAGAATTCACATTTATAGAGATAGAGTGAAAAGAATAATTGGTTTATCCCAAAGTCTATACTTGGAAAAGGTGTTAAAGAGGTTTAACATACTTGATTCTAAGAGAGGATTGTTACCAGTGAGACATGGTATCCACCTTTCTAAAGAGATGTCTCCAAAGACACCTAAAGAAAGAGATAAAATGGCCAGGATTCCATATGCTTCAGCTATTGGAAGTTTAATGTATGCAATGATGTGTACTAAGCCAGATATCACACATGCTGTTAGTTTGACTAGCAGGTTTCAATCCAATCCAAGTTTGGAATACTGGATAGCTGTCAAGAATATCCTTTAGTACTTGAGAAAAACTAAGGATTTATTCTTGATTTATGGAGGTGGTGACTTATAATTGGATGGTTATACTGATTCTGATTTCCAATCAGATATCGATGATAGAAAGTCTACCTCTGGGTTTGTGTTCATTTGTAATGGAGGTGCAGTCAGTTGGGAGAGTTCTAAACTGAGTTCGACTGCTGATTCCACTATAGAAGCTGAGTATATTACTACATCAGCAGTTTCTTCCATTGAGTCAGCAGTTCCACTCTATTATGACAACAATGGAGTAGTCATACAGGCTAAGGAACCTCAGTCTCACCAGAAATCCAAACATATAGAAAGGTACTACCACATTATCAGAGATATAGTTGGGCGAGCTGATGTAGCCATGCATAAAATAACATCAGCTAAAAATCCATCTAATCCATTCACGAAGCCTATGTTACAAGCTCAGTTAGATTGATATCTTGAGAAGATGGGTCTAAGATATTGTAATGAATGGCTCTAGCGCTAGTGGAAGATTGTTAGTAATATGCCCTAGAGCATATCATTAGTATGTATCTTGTACAAATTTTATTAATAAAAGGCAATTTCACTTTTCCGTTTACATAATGTATTTATGTGTAATAGAAAAGGTCCACTAATATTTTGTTAGAAATTCTATTCTTAAGTTGTTAAGAATATGAGTGACAGTATTTTTAGCACAAAGTATCATAAATTGGTTCACAATCGAGGATACTTCATAATAAGGACATGACTTATCCAAAAAGATTGTAATCATGTTTGTTCCCAAGGTATTTATATGAGATATAAATAAGATGGAATGGTGAGTCTCATGCCATATAACAAACATAAAAGGCACTTATATATGATAAGTAGGCCGAACCAGTGACGCATATGACAAGCACATGGAGTTTACTCTTGTCAATGCATTGTTATATATCATATCAGCGCATATAATCTTTAGAACTGAGATAACACAATTATCTTGTATATAGGTTGTTTGAGTTTGATACTGCTTTCATACTTGTACTATGCATGGGTATATGGGCATGTGTTGGCTCCTACTAGTTATATATGGAGGTAGGCGTCGATTAAGATGGAATCTGTTACTCTAAGTAAATAGGGATAAAGTCCTATGTTCATTTAATTGTTCTTAATGTTTCAAGTTCCTGGCTAGGAAAGATAGATTTAGTCAGAAAAGAGTTTCTGACAAGAAAATCTAATTAATCAAGAACTGCAATTAAAAGAGAACATAATATTCATAGCAAATGGGATTTGACATAAACCATGACTCCAGCTCGAATTGGGATTTTGTAACAGAGAGATTCTAGTGCATGGTAACATATGATTAAAAGTTCATTTAAGGTATTTCTTGTTACTGATTGGGTGGTCATGGCATGCTATGCTAAGTGTCAACCATGGTCCAAGAGATGTTGATTGCATCAAATTATATAGACATTTAATATTAACATGCATTGCATTTTGTTAGCATTTAGTATCCTTTTATGTTTATTTTTATATGTTTTCATTATTATTTTAGAAAACACGTTAATCCAACTCAATTCATTGATTTTTATATTTTATCAGGTGTTTTTATGTGGTCTAAAATCGAAGATAAGTTTGGAAGAGATTTGGAGGTCAAAACATGAAGAATACAGTGCCAAAAACATTACACGGGCCGTGTAACTTGCCCCATGTAACTTCCAGGACCCCGTGTAACTCTCTAAAGTGAAAAAAATGTAGAAATTTACATAGGGCGTGTATCACTACACAGCCCGTGTAAAGTCCCTTGACAGCAATTATGATGCAACTTTTCTTCGCTCCAACTCGACCCGGATGGACTCCTAATGCTTCTAGGACTCTAAAATTAGGGTTTTTACACTAGATATAAATTGAACAAGTCAGGAATTGAGGGAAAAAGAGAGACTTTACATCCAAAGAGGATAATTAACATTCAAGAGCCGATTTACATTCAAGGAGGCACATCAACTTCAAGGGAGGCTAAGGAGAAACAAGATCTACAAGATTGCTAGGAGGGATTTTCAGCCGAAGTTCCAAAAGTCCAAGGCTGTAACTCTCATTCTGGGTTCTTTCACTCTATTTTGTTCTCATTTTTTTCTCTTTACCTTTTTATAAACTTGATGGTAAAACTCACCATGGGTGAGTAGGTTCTTTATTCTAGGGTCAGGGTATAGCACTCAATTTCATTATGGATCTGGTTTGATTTTATTTAACACATTGGGTATTTTATTCTTTGATTCAATCTCTTGTGATCTTAATGCATGCTATGTGTTGGTACCCACTAAGTATTGATTACAGATATTAATTGAAGGACTGAAAGGTGAAGATTAATATTAGAAAATTAGGATTTTGAACCTAGAAAATCTGACCTAGAGATAGGCTGATGACCTTTTTGGAGTTCCAAAATTAATCAAATATCTTAAAGGGTTTTAATTAATTTAATCACCACGAAAAGTACGGTTTATGTTAATTAAAATACACCTTGAGTGCCTTGAGAGAGGACTTAAGATGACTTAGGATTAATTTCCATCAAAGTAATAATCTCACATTTATTGAATGAATTAGATTGATTTTATAATTGATTGAAGTGTGAACCCCTAGCTCTAGAATGCCTTTGTCCATTAGTATTTTATTTTAGCTAATTATGTAGATTTTATTTCTTTCAATTTAGATATAATCATTATTTCTCTACAATTCGATCATCTAGATAATTAAAATCACTATAGTTTGGTACTCAATATGATCCTCGTGGGAACGATACTCTACTCATCACTTTATTACTTGTTAGCGATTTATGCACTTGCGGTGGTTGTAAAACTAGCGAAACAAGTTTTCGGCGCCGTTGTTGGGGACTAGTGCTTGATATTGAATGGTTAGTGATTGGTTACTTTAGGCATTCTTATTTTTTTATATATAGTTTATTTCTTGTCTAATTTTATTTTTGCTTGTTTTTCTTGTGAGGTACATTGAGATGTTTCATCAACAAGTCTTCACAAGTTTTATTACAACACAATAAACCATTTTATAATGCTTGGAGAAGGTTCAATGAATTGGTAAAGCAATTCGCCAATCATAGCCTTTCAAATTATGAACTCACTCTCAATTTCTACAATGGTCTGAATGAAGTGACAAGGAATTGGGTAGATTATGGAGCTTGGGTTACCGGTGATCATGTTCTTCAAAGAAACCATAGGGATGCAATTCACTTATTGAATGACATGGCAGATTTTGATTACCATTGGCATTGGGATCCTTCACTGCAGGGTTGGAGTCACCGATACCCTATAGACATCTATCAACCTAATATTTCATACCAACCATTTGAGCTGCAATTAGAGAAAGGAGTGGAACTTGAAGAGGCGGTAGCTCCATTGGGAAATGTTGACAACCTTATGATGAATAATGAGCTATTACTCTATAAGGAGGAAACAAATGAACAAAGTTGGGAAAATGAAGAAGCTTCATGGGAATTTGTACCTATAGAAGAAGTTGAGCCTGAAGAACAAAATTCCTTTGAAGATGACTTACCAGTAAAGTTACCACAAGAGCAGGAGTTACTTGAAGAAGAAATTGTACCTGAAGTTTAAGAAAACAACTCCTTTATTGTTGGAGGGTCATTAGAAGAGTGATTACATGAAGATAGATCAGAGGTGAAGGTGGTAGATGAAGAAATTGACAAGACTATCAACTTGAGCTCATTAACGATGTTTACACATACACCACTAGAAGACCCTTTTCTATCATGTACACTTTCTACATCATCACATGTCCTCCATGAGCTAAAGCAGTCCTCTTCCTAAGCATATAACTCTAAACCATGTGTTGCTCATGCTATGTGCAATCTTATTCCAAATATTGCCAATCTTGAGGGTACCACAAATTAAGACCCATATGTGGTGTTACATGACGACTACTATGGGCAAAAACTGCTTTTTGATCATCAATTCTAAAAGGGGTCAAGCTAATGACCTTAAATTAGCGCTTCTTGGGAGGCAACCCAAGTTTTAAATTTAATCTTTGCATTTTTTTTTATTTGTTTCTTTTGTTTATCACCCTCCCAAACTTGATTTTTGTAACACCCCTATTTGCATAGCCTGGTATATTTCACTATTCCAGTGACCGGAGTCGGTCCAGACAATTAAGGGGATTAGAACCATACTTAAGACAACTAGATAAACCATAAACACAAATAATTAGTAATGTCCAATTAGTTAAGTATAAACAAGAAAAACTGAACATAAGAAGTTAAACGAGCCGAGAGTCACAGCGATGGGTGACCTTCTCAGGAATGACTGCGAAGTCGATTTAAACTCAAATTTAGAACCGTAAAATGTGACGCCGTAGTCCTTAGGACCCTTATAAACCCAATGGAAAAGAGAAAATCACGAAAAAGAACTATTAAGCTAGTCAAATAATTAGGTCAGGAAGCCGGAAGAAATACTGAATTATTTATAAACCAGGATGAACCGGCGAGGGGCAATTTGGTCAATTGACCCCGATAGCTGACTCCTGACCTAATTTTCAAATAAAATTGGAGAAAGGAAAATTTTAGAATCAAAAATTAAATTAAAGAACTAATAGAAAAATAAATAAAAAAAACAAGAAAATGGAAAAGTAAAAAGATGATGACATCATGCATGACCTCATGCATGATGCCATAAAGAATAAAATTAATTTATTTACTTATTTAGATTTTTGGATCTTTCATAAGGATTAAAACAAAATAAAGAAAAGAAAAACAAAAAAACCAAAAGTCTTCTTCTTCCTTTTTCCCTTGCCACCCTCACTCTCCCTCATTTCCCCATGGATATCCTCCATTAAAGCTTGCACTAAAGCTTACAATCCTTCATTAAACCTCAATAGCTTCCATAGAAACTTCATAAAAACTTGTTCTAGTCACTTGGGAAGGAGATTGGTCATCAAAGAAAGAGGAAAAAAGGAAAGCTCAAAGACACCTAACAAGGTTAGTGATTTAAGATGTGAAGTTAGTTTAATTGTTGCATTTTTAGCTTGATTAACTTGTAAATAAACTTAAAATGGAAAGAAAATTTATTGAGGGACTAAACTGAAATTCGGCCAGCATGAAGGGGGAGGGTGATTTGCATGATTTGAATGGTTTAAATGGGTTTAGAAACTTAAATTAGTGAGTGGTTATTATTAAAGACCTTGAAAGTAGCTAAATGCAATAAATGACATGAATTAGGGTTTTGGACATTAGGGTTAGAGACCAAAAATGTGAAAAACTTGTAAATGGTGTCTTTGACCTAATGTGAAGTGAAAATGGTAATTTGTGATCTAATTAAGTGTGTTAGAAGTGTTTAAATCAAAGCCAAATTCGGATTAGGTATGAAGCATGACCAAAAGTCAACTTTGAGGGACCAAAAATGAAATTTTACAAGTCCAATTAATATGGGACCAATTAGGAATGAAAATAGGCACTAAATGACACAATTTTCATTTAGGAAGCATGCCCAAAAAGTGACTGAAACCTAGTGAACAAATTGACCAAAGTTTGAAAATCTCAGTCTGTCCCTGTATAAACTGACCAAATGAACAGTATTTGTTCATTTAGTCATAACTCGAGCTAGGCAGGTCAAAATGACCTGAACTTTTACCAGTTGTTAGATGAGATATAGATCTAAAACTTTCATGAAGGACACAAACCCAAATTATAACATTAACCTAATCAAATTACTGAGCAAAGTTGGGTCACTGAATCTGCAGAACTGCAGATTTGCCATATGAACAGTAAAGTTTCAATGGCTATAACTCTCTCTAGAAAACTCTGATTTAGGTGATTCTTGAACCGATGGAAACCTAAGACATATTAGAACATTTTGTATGAAGAAAATTAGACCAAATTATGGACGTAAGTTGATCAAATTGCGAAACAAAATTGGGTCGATAATCTGCCATAACCAAAATCTGCAGCATGAATAGTACACATGAACAGTAACAGTATTTTGGGTATAACTTGAGCTACAAACTCCAATTGGGGTGATTCAAAAAGGAAAATAAACTTAAGATAATGAGGAACATTTTCTATGGAGAAAGTTTTGCCAAATTTCAACAATAAAGTGACCAATGGAACAGTGCAACTTAGGACTCCAAAACTCAAATTTACCAAATTTGCCTAAAAGACTTAGAATTTGAGTAAACAACCAAAACCAACAAGTTTGGTGACTAAAATGTGGCATGTGGGTGAAGTTGGAATTCCCCTACCTATTAAGCCTTAGAAAGTCAACAATTTTACTTGAATAGTGTAATGAATAGTAACTGCGAAATGAAAATTTCCAAGAACGTTAGTTTAAGCATATTTGGGCTAGAATTAAGTATTTATGAATTAATTATTAGATTTATGCTAAGTTATGATACTGAAACACTGTGAAACTGTGTGTTTCAGTGGAAAAGAACACCGGGAAAGAACCCGAGGAATTGAGTCAAAGCTGATAGGCGACTCGCATCAGGTTTGTGCACAAAAATTTATAAATTATAGTTTTCACAATGAAAATTGATTTCTTATACATTGTGAATATGTTTATTTTATTATGAATTTCGAGAATGTTGTGATACCTATTTTACAATGGAGATTTGAAATGAAGCTTGTTTAATTTTCTGCATTGTGAAATTTTTGTGTTAATTATGGGTTTTAAGTACTACGGTGTTGCCACTTGTGAATGAAAATTTGACTTTAGAAATTAATTGTATTTCGCATAAAATATTTGAATAACTTGATTTAAATTGTTTTAATTCACACTTGGCATGGTAATATTAATATGTTCCTCATCCACTTGTGGGGTGAGTTTGATATTTGATCAGTTTCCTCTCTCTCTGGCTTCCCAGTCTGAGGGGCGAGTTTGGATGAGTACTCATTAGCTAGCTAGCCACCTCCCTCATTGATTTCGATTAGTGAGGGCGTTTTCCTTGTCGTGATGTACACACGGCATGTTCGGAAATTTTGTGTCATGGTCTAAGTTGTGTTATTGATTGGCAACACTATCTTTATTGAATTATTTGATCAAAGTTGTGTTGTGTTAAGCTTTGAAAATTACGATTTGTTATAAATGTGATTTGAAAATTTGAAATATGATTGTGAGATATTTGAATTATGAATTGTTCATGAATGTTTTAAATTATACATTTTACGTTTTATTGTGCACCACTGAGTATCTTTATACTCAGCGATAGCTTTAACTTGCTGTCGCAGAGAGAGAAAAGGACATAGCAAAGAGTGAGTACACTTTCTGAGAGGAGCACGGTTGAAGAAATTCTGTATGGGTATTGTCTATACCCTGGTAGTTTAGTTTGATGTAAATATGATAGTATGCATATGTATCTCTGTAGTTTGAGCAGTTGTACAGATAAAATTGTAATAATATTATTTTTGAGATTTTGTGTTTGTAAATTAAATAGTGAATGTAAATTAAATATTTAAAATGCAATGTGCATGATTTTATGAGATGTTTTGAGTAATTAATTTTTTATTTGAAATTTGGATTTTGAGTTGAAGTGTTGCCAGGGTTGTTGATTTGAAGTTTGGTGATTGCAAATGAAGTTGTGATTGAGTAATATATTGGAAGTGTTTTTATTTTCAGGTTTTGAAAAACTGTTTTCTCAAAATACAGACGGTACTCTGCCGAAATTTTTGTAAAAATTACGGAGATTTTAAATATCCAAAAATTTGATTTGTGTTTGGACTTTAAATAAAGGTTTTTAATAATTGAAAAAAAAAAATTTACCCACCAATTCCATAATGAACAAAAATTGTTTTAAAATCCCTTGTAGTATATTTAATGGGTTACCGGTAGGTGAAGTACGGTAATTCATTAGGTGTACTACAGGAACATGTTACATCTTACGAGGAGTAGGGTGTGACAATTTCAATGTTTGTTCACTTTGTAGGTTCAATAAGCACTTGAAAGGAGCAATGGAGATCAAACTCACAAATCTTCAAGGGAAGGCACGCTTCAAGGGGAGTATTCCATATCCATTAGCTTTTCCTTGTTATTACATTTATGATGTTGCTCTTGACCTGATTATGATATCTTGATAACAATGAGGACAATGTCAAATTTGAGTTTGGGAGTGCATTTCATGCATTGCATTCATATATTGTATTTTATCACCTTATTATGTCTATGTTATATTTATGTGTCAAAAATCCAGAAAATTTTTGCAAATTTTTAAAATTCTGGACATTTTCAAAAGGTTTTTAACTTAGAATTGTAACTAAAACCTTAATGAGCTAATGATTAGACTCTCTGGGAAAGTGGAATGAATGTAACTGGATAGGCAAAAAGGCTTCAATATGTTGTTTGTGAAAAGCTAAATCACCTAAGTGGAGTTAATCCTTCATAGCCATTAATCTATCACATTGAACATGCAAAATCAGGAGAAAATTTTTAAAATACAAACAAACCTAAAAATGCCTCACCAACTCTAGAACATGTCTCTTGGACCTATCAAGGCGAAATCCTAGAATATGCTTGATGAAGAGATGATTAAGGCATTCTTTGATATAACCTCACTAAACCTTAGCCACCCTTAATTAAAATATATATCCCTTGTAGCCAATTTGAAACCTATATATATCCCTTAGAATTTATTCCTTACCCATATTATTTACCTAGCTCCTAGCCTAAACACCTATCCTACCTCCTACCATTTTGAGGAGGTTAAATGTGTAAGTAAAAAGTATATTAAGTGCAAAAAAAAAAAAAAAATTGGAGAGAGGATGTAGAACTCAATAAAGAGTGCAAGTGTGCAATTAAAATCAAGAAAAATTTTTGTTTCTAACCCAGCAAAAGCAATGAGTTTAGGGGAGACGACAAAAGGGACATAAATAAAAAAAAAAAAAAAAAAAAAAAAGAGAAGAAGAAGTCCCAAGATAAGTATCATGGAAGCATGCTTGACACTATAAAAAAAATCTAAAAGCGCTTCTTCTCCATATAAAATCAATAAAATAAACTTAGTATACTTGGTATTTTATATTAGCAGTATGCCCTAGAGCATATCATTTAGTATGTATTATACATGTTTTATTAATAAAAGGCATTTTCACTTTTTCGTTTACATAATATAGTTATGTGTAATAGAAAAGGTACATTGATATTTTATTAGAAATTCTATTCTTAAGTTGTCAAGAATATGAGTGACAGTATTTCTAGTACAAAGTATCATAAATTGGTTCACAATAAGGACACGACTTATCCAGAAAGATTGCAATTATGTTTGTTCCCAAGTTATATATATGAGATGTAAATAAGATGGAATGGTGAGTCTCATGCCATATAACATACATGATAGGCACTTATGCATGATAAGTAGGTCGAACCAGTGACATTAATGACAAGCACATAGAGTTTACTCTTGCCATTGTATTGTCATAAATCATATCAGTGCATATAATCTTTATGTAACACCCTCACTGTATCCATTCCATACATTCTACTGTTCCAGTAACCGGTGTCTGTCCTGACAGCTAGAACGTCTGGAAAAATATTTAAACTAAAGTGAGAAACTATAATTAACTCAAATATTAACAAGAAAATGTAGGAAAAATTTTAAAAATAAAATACAACCAAGTTAAATGAGCTAGTGCCCCAGCGATGGGTAACCTAGTGAGAAGTTGCAGTCCTCGCAACTAGGAGCCCTAGACCTAGGAGAAAATTCATAAAATAATTTTTGAGACTCCAGAGAAGAGTCATTGAGGTTTCTGTGGCATTAAAATGCCAAGAAAAGGTTTAAAAAAGTTTTTCAATCGGTACAGACAATATTTGTCTGTTAAGCCAAACGAAGGGCATTTTGGTCATTTCGTCTTCAGAGATGATTTTTGACCGACTTGTCCAATTAAGTAAATAATTATTATGGCATAAAATATGAATAAATATTGTTAAAAATTGAGTTGAAAATGAGTAGAAAAGAAAAGAAAAAGAAAATGAATCAAATGGGAAATATGACATCACATGATGTCATTAAGAAGGCCTCCACCAATCACAACTCAACAAGCCAATTAAAAAGAGATAAAATTAGAAAAAAATGAAAACAAATTCTGCCATTCATCTTCTTCTTCAGTCGTTTCTCCCTTTTCTCTCCTTTCACCATTGTTATTCCAAACTCCTCACTAGAAATTCTCTTGAAAAATCACCATAAAACCTCACTCTCTTCACAAAAAATTTCCCTTACCACTAGAACAAGTCTTGGAAAGCAATTTGAAGAGGAAAAAGAAAGGTTTTGGCAAGCTTGGGAGTAGCTCCAACAAGGTTAGTGACCAATCTCCTTCTATTCTTGTTTAATGCATTTTTATTAAGATGAAATAAATGGAAAGTGTAAGAAAAATAAAATAAAACTAATGTATATTCATCCCTACAATTTGGGCAGCCTAGGGATGGTTAGGGTTTGATGAATTTACTTGAAGTAAAGTGTTTATGAGCTTCCCATAGCATGAGATGAGTGATTGAACATGTAAGAGTAAGTGAAATGCAAGTGTGATGCATGAATGAACCTTGAAAATGTGGACACTTGAACAACATTAGGGTTTGTTCATGTGATGGTTCATTAACCTTGTAATGGTTAATTAGTGACCATTTGAATGTGTATGATGAGGAAATGAAGTGAGTTGAGGCTTGGCATTTGTGTATGGGTGAGCTGCCTTGGCTGACCTGCAGGACTGAGTATGAGTCCAGCAGGTTTGGGCTGTTAAAAATGGAGTTGTAGAGGTTCAATTGGTGCAAGGCTAATTGGGCATGAAACTAGATACATAATGGCACAACTTTAGTATAGAAATCCTGCCCAGAAAATCAAACAAAGTTGACCTAAAAATTACCCTAATCCAGGTGACTTGCATTCGGCCTGGGCAAAATGACCAAATGAACATTGTCTATTTATTTGGTCATAACTCAGTGTAGAAAGGTCCAATTGACTTGAACTTTTGCCAATAGAAATTTGAGATATAGACCTACAACTTTCATGAAGAAATCTAACCCAAATTTTAACTATAACATGTTCAAAAAGTGACCTACAATCAATGCACAAAACCTGCAGAATTGGTTCTGCCTAGAAAAATCTGAAAAATTGCAATCCGGCCAGTTATGGTGTTTAGGCCATAACTTGAGGTGCAAAACTCCAAATGGAGTGATTCGAAAAAATAAATGTAACTAGACACAATAAGGAACAACTTTCATGAAGACAAATTTGTCAAATTCCTACTGTACAAATGACCAATGGAACAGTAAACTTACTACTTGAAATCTAAAAATTGTGAATAACAAACACTAAGCTTTGAAATGGAATTGGCAACAAATGCCAACAAATTTGGAATGCAAAATGTGGTATGTTGGTGATATTTGAACCAATATACCTATTATCTATGAAAAAGTCAATATTTTAGTTGACTAATGAAATGAATAGTAACCTTACATATAAAGTACAAATATTCACGAAATGACTTTGTAATATGCTCTAGTAGGCCTAATGTGATTGGTTTGGATAGGTTGGCATGCCAATAGGGTTCTGATAGCAGTACTCCATATGATTTATGGCTTCATGCCATTCTGTGATGTGATAGCCTATGGCTATACTGATTATGACGTTAACATGACTTTATGCCTTATTGCTTTTATGGCTTATTAGCCATTCTGTTTGCACACAGGGAGACACATTGTGACTAATGGTATGACAGCCCGAGGTACCTAGTACCCAGTGCTAGTTTATCTGTTTATCCAGTCCGGTCAATTTGTATAGGTTGCTTGGGCATGGAAAAATATAATTGTAATTGAACTGATTATTAAAGAAAATACGGAAATTAAATATTAAGATAAAGATGAAAAATGATTACAATAAAATAAAGAAGCTCAAAATCATCAAGAAAACGATCAATAAAATGCAAGAAAGAGTTAATATCATAAAATATAATTAGCCTTCGACTAAATAATAAGTTAGTAATTATTCATTTCTTATAAGAACAATAACTACAAAATTTTTTCCTTTTATTTGCACATTATATTTTCTTGCATTATTGGCACTACAAAGCTTTATGCTTGGTGCATCGCTTTTACAACGCGTAGGTACTAAAGATTTGGACAGAGAGCCCAGTAGACCACAGATTGCGTAAAGCGATTCACAGTTCTACATAGTGTCCATGTCACCTCACAGACTACAGTTCATTGGTAGGACACTAGGTCCCATTTTGTATTTTGTGATTTTTGTAAGTTTTGTAATTAGACTCTTATTTTATCATGTATATTTGAAACCTATGTAATATAATTTCATATTAATGTAAGTATTTGTAACTTTGAATTTATAAATAACATATGAGAATTTATTTATGATGTAACATCCTCACTTTAGCTAGTCCATACAGTCTACTGTTCTGGTGACCAATGTCGGTCCGGACAGCTAGAACGTCTGGAAAAAAATTTAAACTAAAGTGAGGAACCATAATTAACTCAAATATTGATAAGAAAAATTTAGAAAAAATTTTAGAAATAAAATACAACCAAGTTAAATGAGCCGGTGCCCTAGCAATGGGTAACTGTAACACCCTCGCTATAGTAATTCCGCACATTCTACTATTCCAGTGACCGGTGTCTGTCTGGACAGTAAGAACGTCTGGAAAAAATATTTAGACTAGAGTGAGGAGTCATAAATAACTCAAATAAGTGTTAGAAAATTTAAGAAAAAAATTTAGAAATAAAATACAACCAAGTTACATGAGCCGGGGCCCTAGCGATGGGTAACCCCATAGAAAGTTATAGTTCTCGCAACTAGGAGCCCTAAACCCGGAGCAAAATTTATAAAATAGTTTTTGGGACTCCAGAGAAGAGTTGTTGAGGTTTCTATGGCATTAGAATGCCAAGAAAAGGTTTAGAAAAATTTTTCAATCGGTACCGACAATTTTTGTCTGTTAAGCCAAATGGAGGGCATTTTAGTCATTTCGTCTTCAAAGATGATTTTTGGCCGATTTGTCCAGTTAAGTAAATAATTATTATGACATAAAATATGAATAAATATTGCTAAAAATTAAATTGAAAATGAGTAGAAAAGAAAAGAAAAAGAAAATAAATTAAATGAGAAATATGACACCACATGATGTCATTAGCTAGCCCTCCACCAATCACAACACAACAAGCATATTTAAAGTTATTAAAAAGAGATAAAATGGGATTAAATGAAACAACAATCTGCCATCTTCTCCCATAAAACCAGCCGCACCACCATGGCCATGAAACTTCTCCATTTCTTCTTTCCTTCTAGCTTGAATTTCTCTCTATTCTTACCCCAAAACCCTTTGGTCCCTTCACTAAAAATTACACCCACACCTTGTAATGGCCCGGCCCACTAGTGACATTGTCCGCTCTGTGTCGAAGCCCTCATGGTTTTAAAACGCATCAGTAGGGGTTACGAACCATCAACTTATAAACCCAGCATCTCTCCCGTGTTTTGTCGATGTGGGATTTGCCTAGGGTGTTACAATCCACCCCCCTTATGGGACTCAGCGTCCTCGCTGAGGTTTGCCCCACCATCGTTCAAGGTTGCACGCGGAGTGGCTCTGATACCACAAATATAATGGCCCGGCCCACTAGTGATATTGTCCGCTCTGGGTCGAAGCCCTCATGGTTTTAAAACGCGTCAATAGGGGTTACGAACCATCAACTTATAAACCCAGCATCTCTCCTGTGTTTTGTCGATGTAGGATTTGCCTAGGGTGTTACACACCTTGTACAAGTGTTTGGCTACCAAGAATTGAAGAGAAAGTGAAGTTTAAGTTTGGGAAAATTCTGCTAAAAAAGGGTTAGTGCTTATTCTTCCTTTCTCCATTCATTAAACATTGAATTGAAGTTAAAATGAGTAGTTTTTGCATGAAAATTTAAGAACAAAAGTGGATGTGTGAGGTGATCAAAATTTCAGCAGCCTTAAGACATGAGGAAATAATGAGTTTAATTGATGATAAATATGCCTATGGATGATGATTGATAGGTATACTTGATAGTCATAATGTTTAGAAGTGAGTTACATGATTTGGGATATGTTGAGTTAGGGTTTTGACCTAACTATTAGGGGATTTGGTGAAATTGCTTGAAATTGACGAAATTGAGAATGATTTAATGACCATTAGAAGTGTCAAATATGTCAAATGAAGTTTGTGGAGTTGGGAGAATTGAATTTGGGAGTGTTGATTCTTATGAAGGAAATTCAGACCTTTGAGTCCAATGTATTTTTTGAGCTATAACTGGAGTTGTGTTGCTCCAATTGGTATGAGGCTAATTGGAGATGAAATCTAGGACAAAATGCCCCATTTTTCATGAAGAAACCATACTCAAATTCTGTCAAAATCTTCACCAAATTACTGTCCCAATCCGGAAATCCAAACACTGAATCCAGAAAATTGACCAAATGGTACCAGTTCATTTGGCCATAACTTCCTCTAGACAGGTCCAAATGACCTGATTTTTGGTCATTGGAAAGATTAGAAATAGAACTACAACTTTCATTTAGAACACCAAGCTAAGAAATGCCTCTAACCAAATGAAATTACTGGCCCAAGTGAGGTCACCAAACTGACCAAAACCATTCTGCCCAGAATTTCCTGGGCTAAAGCTCACCCGACCAGTTTTGGCAAAATGGCCATAACTTGGTCTATAAAAATCCAAATGCAATGAAACCAATGGAAAAAGTTTTACAAGGCATAATGGCACAACTTTGGTGAAGAAATCCTGCCTAGAAAACCAAAAAAAGTTGACCTAAAAATTACCCTAATCTGAGTGACCAATAGGCTGTCCCTAGAAAATGACCAAATGAACAGTATTTGTTCAAATGGTCATAACTCAGCGTAGGCAAGTTCAATTGATTTGAAATTTTACCAGCCAAGAGCTGAGACATAGACATAGACATAGAAGAACACAAATCCAAATTCTGACCATAACCTAGTCAAATTGCCAACCAAACTTAGGTCACCAAATCTGGCAGAACCAAATTGCCCAGAAAATCTGGGTACAGGTCACTCCGGCCAGTTATGGTAAAATGACCATAACTTGAGCTACAAAACTCCAAATGGAGTGATTCAAAAAGGGAATTAAAAAAGACACAATAAGGAATAACTTTGATGAAGAAAAGTTAGCCCAGTTTCCACTACAAAATTGTCCAAAGGAACAGTAAACTTGGGTAATCAAAATTGAAAATTTAGAAATGCATCTAGGGGACTTTAAATTGCATTTGGCAATTAACACTAGCAAATGTAAAACTCAAAATGTGGGATCTTGGTATAATTAAAATTAATATATCCATTAAGTATGAAAAAGTCAACATTTTGGTTGACTAGTAAGGTGAATAATAATCAAAATGATCAGCAAACTAAGATGAAGACCTAGAACCAATTCTAAGCTTAAATGCTTAGAATTTTATGACAAATGTGGACTATGCATCCTAGACAAAATTATTAAAAGGAAATTAAGGCCATAAATTTGAAATCGATGAAATGTTCATGGATTACTTGGAATAAAAATAGTAATTTACCTAAATGACTTAATGAACATTTAAGTTGTGGGAATATAAAAATTAAGATTTATATTCCCATTACTAGTAGGTCTAATAAAACATGAGTGATACCACTTGAATAGGAAATGAAATTAACCTAGATGGATTGTGGAGACTTATACTCCCAACACCAATGGAGTTCATAATATATAAGCAATACAACTTGAAGTATGAAATTTACATTACATGAATAGATTGTTGAATGAATAAATGTGATAAAAGTGTCATTTGGGATTTAGGTTCCCATCAATAGAGAAAGGAAAGATGTTTTGAATGTGAATGCTACATGAGATTAAATGAATGTGAATTGTAATTAGTACGAATATTACGATGAATGCATAAATTACCTAGAAATGTGAATTTGGAAATTATGTTTCCATTATAAATAAAATTAGAATACTATAAAAATATAAACGAAAAATATAATAAAATGATGAA
Organism: Hevea brasiliensis; assembly: GCF_030052815.1. Classification (NCBI taxonomy): domain Eukaryota; kingdom Viridiplantae; phylum Streptophyta; class Magnoliopsida; order Malpighiales; family Euphorbiaceae; genus Hevea; species Hevea brasiliensis. The sequence continues at coordinate 35,415,925 of NC_079497.1, read as the reverse complement.
ACATATAAACTCTTAATGGTATTATGTGCCCTTGTATTGCCTAGACATGTGTGTCAGATTGAATAGATTAGCATGCCAATAGGGTATTGTTTTAGCAGTACTACGAAAGGCTTTATGCCCGTATTCATGGCTTTATGCCCGTATTCATGGCTTTATGCCCGCATTCATGGCTTTATGCCCACACTCATGGCTTTTTAGCCATACTGACTGCATACATGGTTGACGTTTCGCGTCCCATGGTATGACGGCTCGAGGCACCGCGGCGTCCAGTGCCAACGACTCGTTATCCAGTTTAGTCAGCCTGTCATAGGTTACTTGGGCAGTGAAATTTATTGAAATATGTTAAGAATATTAGTAATTAAAAATATTAGAAATTAAATAAATGAGTAAGATGACCTAAAATAAATTAGAATAGTTATTTATTAGAAAGAATCGAAATGAATTGGATAGATATTAAAATTTACTTATTATGAAATAATCTGAGACAACCTAGAAAGTATTGAGAAAATGCTAAAAGATTAGCAAAGAAAATTATAACATACGTAAATATTGCAAATGTGACTTACATAATAGTATAAGCATAAATTTATTATTTTTAGATAATTTTTCTATGTACATTATTACTGCACATTGGCGAAATAAACACTTCCAAATAAGACTAAATTAGGATAAAACATATTAAATTTTAGAAACTGCATGTGAAGTATAAATAAATATTAATTATTTGAATTATGTTTTATTTCTATCTTTATTTGTATATTATTTCCTTGTTATATTATTGCACCACTAAGCAGCAATGCTTAGTGCGATGGAATTGTTTCCTCGTGCAGGTACTGAAGGTAAAGCCCAGATAAAAATATTAAACAAAGATTTTGGAGTCCTGATCTGCAGAAGTGTCTGAAGTATTCAAGGTTGTCACCTCCTCAACAATGCATGTAGATAGGGCTCACATTAAGCATTTTTGTGTATGTTATTTATTTCTTATATTGTAATGTAAATTAGCAAAATGTAATTAATTTGTATATCATGTAAATTAAGGATTTATGTAATTATTGCAAATCATATAAATTAATGCAAATTTGGGAATTTTGCTATAAGAATGGAGCATGAATGAATTTGTACAAATGAGTATAGATTTGAATTACATAATGATTTTTTCAAATGATGATATGAGTATGGATGAGATTATACTTAGAAAATATTGGTGAATTTTCAAACAGGTGAATAGTAAAACACATCAAACGAAAATAAAATAGGGGAAACTCCGTTAGTTTCTCCATTGAAAAATAATCGATATTAAATATAACGAGAACAAAATTTTTAAAGAAATAAAGTAAGATAAGTTAGGGTGCTCCGGCACCGAATGTAGCACGCTTTGCTCAGCTACACTGTAGTCGAGTGAGGGGTGTTACAGTAACCTAGTGAGAAGTTGCGGTTCTCGCAACTAGGAGCCCTAGACTAGGGGGAAAAAATTATGAAATAATTTTTGGGACTCCAGAGAAGGGTCATTGAGGTTCTTATGGCATTAGAATGCCAAGGAAATGCTTAGAAAAAATTTTCAATCAGTACAGACAATTTTGGCCCGTTAAGCCAAACGGAGGGCATTTTGGTCATTTCGTCTTTAAAGATGATTTTTAGCCAACTTGTTCAGTTAAATAAATAATTTATATAACATAAAATATGAACAAATATTGTTAAAAATTTAATTGCAATTAAATAGACAAAAAATTAAGAGAAAATAAAGGAAAATGGACTTATGACATCATAATGATGTTATTAAAGTTCTCCCACCCAATCCAAAGTTGACACATGGCATAAATTTGTTTAAAAATGACCAAATGGGCTGGAAAACAAAAAAAAAAAGTCAGAACTCTTCTTCCTCATCTCTTCCTTGCCGTGAACCTCCACCATAGTTACCCATTTGCAAACTTTTCAAAGCTTGAATTTCCCTAGCTTCCATACCACAAACCCTAACCTAGCAACACAAAAAGTGTTCTTACACCTTGGAGATTCCTTTGGGAGCGAAAAGAAAAGAAAAGAAAGAAATCTAGTAAGTGGAGAAACTTCACTCCCTAAAGGTTAGTGACCTAACCTTAATTTTTACCTTGAATACATGTTTAAGGACTTGAATGAGTGTAAATTACAAAGGAAATTTATTAAATAGCACTTGTATGCTATCACACCTTACCCCTCTGCAAGGCATAACATGATCCCGTAGAATACTTAATGAACTACCGAACTTCACCTACCGATAACTCATTAAGTACACTACAAGGGATTTTAAAACAATTTTCTTACATTTTGGAAGTGGTGAGCATTTTGGTAGGAATTAAAACCATTTATTCAAAGTTTAAATACTAGTAAAAATTTTTGTCCATTTTAATTTTACCGCAAATTTTATAAAAATTTTGACAGAGTTCCGTTTGTAATTAGAGAAAACAATTCTTCAAATACCTGAGAAAAACACTTCCAAAAATTTTTTACATCTCCCAACCTCCAATAAATCTCAATCAACTCAATTCAATCACTTCAAAGTAATTTCGACAATACAAACCAAAATTCATCATCTCAAAATATTTAATACTTCATTCACAAGGCATAAAACATGAAATTCATATGTACAAATATTAAATTTACGGAAGGAAATCCAAAATAATATTATTACAATTTATTTACAACTGCTCAACTTACATTGATACATACAACATTTTTATATTTACATCAAAGTTATCTACAAGGGTATAAAACAATACCCGTACAAAATGATCGATGTGGTCCACAATTCGATAGCAGCTCACTCTGCTGCTTTCTCCTTGCTCTTATCTGCGACAGCAAAATAAGCTATCGCTGAGCATAAAAATACTCAGTGGTGCACAATAAAAATTTAAAATGCAATACATAAATTGTTCATTAATGAAACACAATTTGAATACTTCTCAATCACATTTCACAAATATCAAAGTTCATAATAACACCATTTAGTCAAATAATTTATTAAACACAGTGTTGCCAAAATCATATACACTTAAGCCATGACACAAAATTTCTGATCAATGCCGTGTTGTACACTACGACAAAGCAATCTACAACCCCATTAATCGAAATCAATGAGGGAGGTGGCTAGCTAGCTAATGAATACTCATCCGATCTCAACCTCAACTGGCAAGCCTGAGAGGGAGGAAAATAAACGATCTCAACCCCATAAATGGAGGAGGAATAGTGTGATACTGTCATGCTAAGTGTGAACACAAAATTAATTCAAAACAATTTATTCAAATAATTTATTGAAAATCTGGTAAATTTTCAAAGTCATATTCACAATCATAAATGGCAACACAGAACATAATTAATCTCAGAAGTCAAATTTTTGAGAATAAAATATTTAAACAAGAATTATTGTGCACAGACCTGACGTGAGTCGCCTCTAGGCCTTGACTCAGTATCTCCGAGTTTCCAAGTCTTTTTCAGCTGAAACACACAATTTCACAGTGTTTCAGTACCATAACTTAGCAGAAATCCAAAAATAAATTTCACTCAATTTTTACCTAGCTTTAATGAGCTAATTTCGACGTTCTCGAAGTTTTTGTGTTTTGGGTTACTATTCACTACACTATTCAAGTCAAATTGTTGACTTTTTGAGGCTTAATAGGTATGGGGACTCCAACTTCACCCACATACCACATTTTTGTCTTTAAATTTGTTAGTTTTGGTCATTTTCTCAAAGCTTAAGTCCTTCAAGCAAAATTGTCAAATTTTCAGTTTTGGTGCTCTTAGTTTCGTTGTTTCATTGGTCAATCTACTGTTAGAATTTGGCAAACCTTCCTTCATAGAAAATGTTCCTTATTGTCTTAAGTTTATTCTAATTTTTGGATCACCCCAATTGGAGTTTTTTAGCTCAAGTTATGGCCATTTGAACCAGGACTGCCGGATTGGAAACAACATAGATTTTCTGGGCAAATTTTGGTGCTAGCAGATTTGGGTCACCAACTTGGGGAGGCCAAATGGCTTGGTTGCTGGCAGAATTTGGACTTGTGTTGTCCATGAAAGTTTTAGGTCTATATCTCATCTAACCACTGGTAAATTTCAGGTCAATTTGACCTGTCTAGCTCGAGTTATGACCAAATGAACAAACACTGTTCATTTGGTCAGTTTGTACAGTGGCAGTGCACTTATCCAACTTTGGTTAATTTGTTCACTAGGTTTTGTTCAGTTTTGGGGCATGGTTCCTAAATGAAAATTGTGTCATTTTATGTCTATTTTCATCCCCAATTGGTGCCATATAAATTGGACTTGTAAAATTTCAGATTTGGTCCTTCAAATTTGACTTGGTCATGCTGCCAGCAGCATGACCATACAACCTCCGAATTAAGCTTCAATTCCAACAATTCAAACACAACTCATTTGGTAACAATTGACCATTTTTCACTTCACAATAGGTCAAACGCATCATTTACTCATTTCTCAAAATTATGCCTCAAAACCCTAGGCCTCTAAACCCTAATCACACTAAATTGTTGCATTCAATCACATTTAAGAATTTCAACCTTAACCATTCAACTAAATGAGGTTTTTAAACTCATTCAAATGCATCAAACCATACAAAATCATGCTCCCCTTCAACAGGCCGAAATTTTAGTAATGGTCCTCACCCCATATTTTTATTTCATTTCATTAATTTCTAAGCTCATGTCAACAACTAATGACGCATTTAATTAACTAATTAATAGTTAAGAGACTAAACTTTGCTTAGATCCTCAAATCTCAATCTTTTGTTCTCCTTTCTTCTTTCAATCTTCTTCTTAAGTTGAGATTACAAGCTTTAGTAAGGTTTTTATGGGATTTATGAAGGGTAAGTGAACAAATTAAAGCTTGAGTGCAAGCTTTAATGGAAGATTAAAAATGGTTAAATGAAGGAGAGAGTGAGGCGGCAAGGGAGATGGAAGATGACCAAATAATTTTTTTTGTTTCTTTTCTTTTCTTTACTAGTTCTTTAATTTAATTCTCGATTCCGAAATTTTCTTTTCTCCGATTTTATTTGACAGTTAGGTCAGGAGTCAGCTCTCGGTGTCAATTGACCAAATTGCCCCTCGTCGGTTCATCCCGGTTTGCAAATAATTCTATATTTCTTTCGGCTCCCTGACCTAATTATTTGACTGGCTTAACAGTTCTTTTTCGTGATTGTCTCTTTTCCACTGTGTTCATAAGGATCCTAAGGACCGCGGCGTCACATTTTACGGTTCAAAATTTTAGTTTAAAACGACTTTGCAGTCGTTCCCGAAGAGGTCACCCATCGCTGTGACTCTCGGCTCGTTTAACCTCTTATGTTCTATTTTTCTTATTTATGCTTAACTAATTGAACATTACTAATTATTTGTGTTTATGGCTTCTCTAATTGACTTAAATATGGTTCTAATCCCCTTAATTGTCCGGACCGACACCGGTCACCGGAACAGTGAAATATACCAGGCTATACAAATAGGGGTGTTACATATGCCATCCCTTATTTTCAGCAACCATGGTTAGGGTTTGATTGTGATGAGTTCAATGAAGTTAAAAGGTTATTATGGCTGCCCTTAATAAGCATCTTGTAAGTGGATTGAAGAAATGCAATGATAATGCATGATTTGTAATGTGTGAGTTAGGGTTTGGGGTGGAAAATGAGACTTTGACCATGTGATGATTGAAGTAGGTTTTAATGGTCAATTAGTGACCATTTGGTTTGGTTTGAATAAAAAATGAAGTGAATTGTGTAGTGGGATTTGGGTTTGGTGTGGCTGCCCTTGGTGACCTGCTAGATTGGACATGAGTCCAACAGGTTTGGGCAGCAATAACATGCATTTTAGAGGTTCAATTGGTGTAACGCCAATTGTACATGAAACTAGACACATAATGGCACAACTTTGGTGAAGAAATCATGCCCAGAAAACCAAACCAAGTGGACCAAAAGTTTTCCCTAATCCGGGTGATCTGCAGTCTGCTTGGGCAAAATGACCAAATGAATAGTATTTGGTCATTTAGCCATAACTCAGTGTAGAAAGGTCCAATTGACCTGAAATTTTACCAAAAACAAGCTGAGATATATACCAACAACTTTCATGATGAAACCTAACCCAAATTATGACCAGAACATATTCAAAAAGTGAGTTGCAGTCACTATTCCTAACACTGTGGTTTTTGGACCATAACTTGGGCTACAAAACTCCAAATGGAGTGATTCAAAAAAGGAAATGCAACTAGACAAAATAAGGAACAACTTTCATGTTGATTATTCTGCCAAATTCCCACTGCAACAAATGACTAATGAAACAGTAAAGACAAAGCATGAAAACTAAAAATTTTGTCCAATTAACATTAAGCTTAGAAATGGTATTGGCAACCAATACCAATAAGTTTAAAATGCAAAATGTGGTATGTTGGGAGTATTTAAACCAATGTACCTATTGCCTATGCAAAAGTCAACATTTTTGTTGACAAATGAATGGAATAGTAACACCAAAACTTGAATTGCAAAAAATGTGAAACTTAAAAGTGTAAAATGCCCTAGTATACCTAGCAAGATTGGTTTGGATAGGTTGGCATGCCAATAGGGTTCTGTTAGCATACTGCACATGGCATTATGTGATTCTGTGATTTCATGGCTTTTAGCCATTCTGACATTGTGTTGAGACTTGGCCTTGTGCCTAATGTTATTACAGCTTATTAGCTGTTCTGTTTCACAACAAGAGACACAATATGACCGATGGTGTGATGGTCCAAGGTACTTAGTACCCAGTGCCAGTTTACCCGTTTATCCAGGCCAGTTTACCCGTTTATCCAGTCCAGTCAACTAGTATGGTTTACTCATGCAATGATAATAAACCTTACTAAATTTTAATTGAATAATACTGCAAATAATATCAAAAATTAAGTCTACTAAAAAATGTAAACATACATTCTGCATACTTTGTTTTATTTTATTTTATATTGTCACCACTAAGCAGAATTGCTTAGCACGTCGCTTTTTCCACGTGCAGGTACTGGAGATCTAGCTGGGGAGCCCAGCAGACATCAGACAGGGTGAGCCTTCAGAGCTGCATCCGAGGTACAGAGTCACCTCACATCTGCACTGCATATGGTAGGACATTAGGATTTTGGGTAGCATTTTGTATTTTGCATTTTGTATTAGTTTTGGATTATAACTATAAACTCTTGTAATTATGTAATAATGTAAATATATGAAGTTTCATGTTTTTGAAATTTTCTGTATAATGTATATAGATAAATAAAATGTTGAGAAATATGAATGTACTTTCAATGATGATGTGAATAGAAAAGAAAAATTTCTGAAAATAGTATTGAGATTTTGAGATTGAGTTGAGATATGTATGAATAATGGAGTTTGGATTTGGAAATTATATTGGAAGTGTTTTTAAGCAGGTTCAGAAGAACTGTTTTTCAAATTTATAGCCGGCACTCTGCCGGATTTTTTATAAAATTTGTGAAAAAATTCAGATTTGTCAAAAATTGAAAATAAATGAATTAAAAGTGATAAATTGTAATAGAAACATGAATTGGTGCTCTGGCACACTGAGTGGCATATCTTGCTCGGCTACACTATAGACGGGTAAGGGGTGTCACATATGATGTGAGCCTGATGATGATGTGAAATGAATGAATGACAAATGGAGCAATTGTTGAGAAATTGTTGTAAATTGATGTGATACAAATGGAGTTTAAGAATGATTGGAAATTATTGGAAGTGTTTTTCACAGGTTCTGAAGAACTGTTTTCTCCATTTTTAGTCGGCACTCTGCCGTATTTTCTATAAAATTTTCAGAGCCGCAAATTAATTTATAATTTCAATAAATGATCTAAATGAGATAAATTTCATAAATTTCACTTAATAACTATAATAAATAAATTAAGAACTGATAAATATCAATGAGATAAGTTATGGTGTTCCGGTACACTGTGTGGCATATCTTGCTCGACTACACTGTAGACAAGTAAGAGATGTCACACTTTAGACCTGAGATAGCACAATTATCTTGTATATAGGTGGTTTGAGTTTGATACTGCTTTCATACTTATATTAAGTATGGGTATATGGGCATGTGTTGGCTCCTACTAGTTATATATAGAGGTAGGTGTTGATCAAGATGGAATCTGTTACCCTAAGTAAACAGGGATAAAATCTTATGTTTATTTAATTGTTCTTCATGTTTCAAGTTCTTGGCTATGACAGATAGATTTAATCAGAAAAGAGTTTCTGATAAGAAAATCTTTTTAATTAAGAACTAGAATTAAAAGAGAACATAATATTCATAGAAAATGGGGTTTGACATAAACCATGACTCTAGCTTGAATTGGGATTTTGTAACAAAGAGATTTTAGTGCATGTTAACATATGATTATAGGTTCATTTAAGTTAAACCTTATTATTGATTAGGTAGCCATGGCATGCTATGATAGGTTTTAACTATGGTCTATGAGGTGCATAAAATGATTTAGAGAAATCATTTATGGTAAGAAAGAGTTCTGATGATATTAAGAGTTGATAACATATCTCATTGCCAATTAGTGATGAGCCTAGTAAGTCACACATATACACAAGTAATCACCAAGTTAAATATTGTGACACCCCTTACCCATCTACAGTGTAGCAGAGCAAGTTATGCCACTCAGTGTGCCGGAGCACCAATTCATGTTTCTATTACAATTTATCCATTTTAATTAATTTATTTTCAATTTTTGATAAATCTGAATTTTTCCGCAAATTTTATAAAAAATCCGGCAGAGTGCCGGCTATCAATTGGAAAAACAGTTCTTCTGAACCTATTTAAAAACACTTCCAATATAATTTCCAAATCTAAACTCCATTATACACATTTCAAGTCAATCTCAAAATCTCAATCTCAAATCACAATACTTTTTTCAAAACTTTTCTGTTCACTTCATCACTTGAAGCATATTCATAAAATAATTCTCAACATTTCAGTTATCAACATACATTATGCAGAAAATCTCAACAATATGAAATTTCATAAATTTACATTAATACATAATTACAGGAGTTTATAGTTACAATCCAAACTAATACAAAATGCAAAATACAAAAGGGCCACCCATAGTCCTAATGTCCTACCATATACTGTGCAGATGTGAGGTGACTCTGGACCCCGGATACAGCTCTGAAGGCTCACCCTGTCTGATGTTTGCTGGGCTCCCCAGCTAGGTCTTCAATATCTGCGCGTGGCAAAAGGACGTGCTAAGCAATTCTGCTTAGTGGTGACAATATAAAATAAAATAAAATAAAATAAAATAAAGTAAAATAAAGTATGCGGAATGTATGTTTACATTTTTTTTAGTAGACTTAACTTCTGATATTATTAGCATTATTATTCGATTAAAATTTGGTAAGATTTATTATCATTGCCCGAGTAACCCATACTAATTGACTGGACTGGATAAACGGGTAAACTGGCACTGGGTACTAAGTACCTCAGATCATCACACCATCGGTCATATTGTGTCTCCCGGTGTGCAACAGAACAGCTAATAAGCTGTAATAATTATCGGGGTTAAAATCCAAGTGTAATAATTCAAATAACGTAGCGAAAGGCTATTATGTCACAGAATGGCATGGGAAGCCATGAAACACAGAATGGCATGAAGCCATATGCAGTACTGCTAACAGAACCCTATTGCCAGGCCAAGCTATCCAAACCAATCTTGTTAGGTATACTAGGCCATTTTACACTTTTAAGTTTCACAATTTTTAATTTCAAGTTTTGGTATTACTATTCACTTCATTAGTCAACCAAAATGTTGACTTTTGTATAGGCAATAGGTACATTGGTTCTAATATCACCAACATACCACATTTTGCATTTTAAACTTGTTGGTTTTGGTTGCCAAAACCATTTATAAGCTTAATGTTAATTGAGCAGAATTTTCAATTTTTATACCTTATTTTTACTTTTCCATTGGTAAATTTTGCAGTGGGAATTTGGAAAAATAATCAACATGAAAGTTGTTCCTTATTTTGTCTAATTGAATTTCTCTTTTTGGTTCACTCCATTTGGAGTTTTGTAGCTCATGTTATGGTCCAAAAACCACAACTGGCCGGATTGGAATTTTTCTGGACTGACCATATCTACAGTACAGTGAATAGTGACTGCAACTCACTTGTTGGATAGGTTCTGGTCACAATTTGGGTTAGGTTTCTTCATGAAAGTTGTTGGCCTATATCTCAGCTTATTGTTGGTAAAATTTCAGGCCAATTGGACCTTTCTAAATTTAGTTATGTCCAAATGAACAAATACTGTTTATTTAGTCATTCTGCAGAAATAGACTGCAGGTCACCCGAATTAGGGCAAGCTTTTGGTCCACTTGGTTTGGTTTTATGGGCATAGTTTCTTCACCAAAATTGTGCCATTATGTGTCTAGTTTCATGTCCAATTGGCCTTGCACCAATTGAACCTCTACAATTCAAGTTATGGCTGCCCAAACCTGCTGGACTAGTGTCCAATTTTGCAGGTCACCATGGGCAGCCGCACCAACTGCAATTCCCACTAATCAAACCACCTCATTTCTTGTTTACACATAACCAAATGGTCACTAATTGACCATTAAAACTCAATTTTATCATTACATGATTAAAGTCTCCATTTTATACCCAAACCCTAACCCTAACATCTCAAATCATGCATTACATCAATCCACTTAGTGGGTATATATTGTGAGTTGCCATGATGGTCTTTTAAATTCATTCACCACAAAGAAACCCTAACCATGGCTGCCCAAAATCTAGGGTTTCCATCCAAATGGTATTCAACAATTTTTCTTTGCAATTTACACATATTCAATGTTCTTAACATGAATTTAAAGAAAAATTCATGGTTGGGTCACTAACCTCAAAGGAGTGAGATTTTCCCACTTGCTAAAACTCTTGTTTTCCTCTTCTTTTTGCTCCCAAAATAATCACCAAGGTGTAAGAGCAAGTTTTTGTGTTGCTAGGTTAGGATTTAGTTGGGTAAAAGTCGGGGAAAATCAAGCTTTGAAAGCTTGTTCATGGTGGCCATGGTGGGAGTGTTTTACGTTAAGGAGAAGAAGAGAGAGGAGGTCTGATTCTTATTTCCTTTTCCAGCCCATTTAGTCTCTTTTATATATGTTTATGCCATGTGTCAACATTAGATTTGTTGGGAGAATTTTAAATGACATCATGGTGATGTCATAAATCCATTTTCTATCCTTATTCTCTTCATTTCTTATCTATTTAATTGCAATTAAATTTTTGACAATATTTATTTATATTTTATGTTATATATTATTTATTTAACTGGACAAGTTGGCCTAAAAATCATCTCTGAAGACAAAATGACCAAAATGCCCTCCGTTTGGCTTAACAGGCCAAAATTGTCTGTACCGATTAAAAAAATTTTCTAAGTATTTTCTTGGCATTCTAATGCCATAAGAACCTCTATGGAGTCCCAAAAGTTATTTTATAATTTTTTCTAAATTTGTTTCTTATTAATATTTGAGTTAATTTTTTTTTGGTTCCTTACTTTAGTTTAAATATTTTTTTCTGAACGTTCTAGCTGTCCGGACCGACACTGGTCACCGGAACAGTAGACTGTACAGACTAGCTAAAATGAGGATGTTACAAATATAATTTAATTAATTAATCAAAGAGTTAAATTGATTAATTAAATAGGTTTGATTTGCAATTAGATTGCAAAGTCTCTAGCATGGCTTGAAACCAAATCTAGGTTATTGGATATATAGTATAAGTTAAATTTATATTTAAAGTATTTAAATATGAATTTAATTATGAGAAATTAATTAATAAAGATTAATTAATTAATTTATATTTGATATAAATTGATTAGAAGAAAAGAAATAATTATTTTGGGTTGAGAACTCAAAATTAAGACACAAGAGTATTTTGGTCATTTCACAGGGTGACATGTGGTGCCATGAGATAGTGACATGTGGTACTATACATAAGCTTGCCATTTGTCTTTTAATCATGTAAAATGATCAAAGTCAAGATTAAATCTAAGTTTGACACTTGGCACAATGTGATTGGGTCAATTAAACTAAGAGCCAATCTGAAAGTGACATGTGACAAGAGTTTTAATTGATGACCTAGCTATATAAGGGAAAGGATGAAAGAACAAAAGAACAAGCTGCTGCTCTTTCTTTTGAGCCCCCACCCAAAGAGCCTCTCCCCTCTCTTCTTCTTCATCTCTCATCAATTCAAAGAGAATTTCCAATATTCTCTTGAATTAAGATTACTAGAAATCGTTTCTGGTGTGCTATATATATCTGTAATCTCTCTAAAGGCAAAACCTGAATTTCTAATTGATTAAAAAGGCTTAAGAAGCTGTTCAAGAGGCTGCCATTGGTGATCTTGGCGTGGACAAGCTAAAGGGGCAACATCTGGTGTCCTAGGTTCATCCCAAAGGTACCAAACACAACTACAATGCAACAAAAGGTTAGTGCACTTGTTCTTGATTTAATCTAGGGTTCTAATGAATTAATCTGTTAATTTTAAAATCTTAAATGGAAAATATAGATCCAAAAACATATTAAAAGAGTTTTAATATGCTGTTTAACATTGAAATCAAATAGATAAACAATGAATCTTGCATGATGCATGACACCCTAGAAGAAAAATTTTGAATTCAATGATTTAAACTTATGTTTTTCATGCTTCCGCTCTTTCAATTGGTATCAGAGCCACTATATTTGCCATTTAGATTGTTGATTATATTATTTAATTGTGTGATTTGATCATGAGATGATTGTTTCATTGCTGGTTGGACCAAAAAAGGTGGCGGCATGCTTGTTTGGAGTCACCATAGGTGGCAGCTTCCATGGTTGTGCAAACCTAGGGTGCGGATGGCTGTTTGGGCTTGAATGTGGGCTTTGTTTCAAGGCCCATAATTAGGCCCATGGCTAATAAAAGTGTTTAATTAGGAGTTTTAATCACACAATTAAATTTTGATTCAAATCTGAATTTTTAAATTTGCTTGAATTGAAGGAACGGAAGCGTAAAGAACACAAGTTTATACCATTGAATTCAAAAATTTTCACCTAGAGTCACACGCATCATGCAAGATTTATCTTTAACTATTTGATTTCAATGATAAACAATATATTAAAACTCTTTTAATATGTTTTTGGATCTGTATTTGCCATTTAAGATTTTAAAATTAATCAGATTAATTTTAGAACCCTAGATTAAATCAAGAACGATTACACTAACCTCTTGATGCAATCGCAATGTCTGCGCCTTTGAGATTCGTCTTCAGGACACCAGATGTTGTGCCTCTAGCTTGTCCACACCAAGAACACCTATGGCAACCCTTGAACAGCTTCTAAAGCTTTTTCTATTAATTAGAAATTCACGTTCTGCCTTTTAAGAGATTAGAGATGTAAACAGGACACTAGAAATAATTTCTAGAGTTCTTAATTCAAGAGATTGATGGATAATCTCTTTGAATTGATGAGAGATGAAGAAGAATAGATGAAAAGCCTCAAAGTGGCGTGACAAAGGAGAGGAGTGGCTGCTGGTTATTTTTCTTTTCATAACCACACTTAAATAGCTAGGTTAACACATTAAACCCTTGCCACATGTCACCCTTTGATTAGCTCTAGGTTTAAGTGACCCAATCACATTGTGCCAAGTGTCAAACCTATATTTAATCTTGATTTTAATCATCTTACATGATTAAAAAAAAACATTTGGCAAGTTTATGTGTAATCCCATGTGTCACCATCTCATGGTGCCACGTGTCACACTGTGAAATGACCAAAATGCCCCTATGTCTTAATTTTGAGTTCTTAACCCAAAATAATTATTTTTCTTCTTCTAATTAATTTATATCAAATATAAATTAATTAATTAAACTCTATTAATTAATTTCTCATTAATTAAATTCATATTTAAACACTTTAAATATAAATTTAATTTATACTACACATCCAATAATCTAGATTTGGTTTCAAGTCATGCTAGGGACTTTTCAATTTAATTGCAAACCAAACCTATTTAATTAATCAATTAAACTCTTTAATTAATTAATTAAATCATATTTAAATAGGTGATAACTTGTGTATGTGTGTGACTTACTAGGCTCATCACTAATTGGCAATGAGACATGATATCAACACTTAATATCATCAGAACTCTTTCTTACCATAAATGATTTCTCTAAATCATTTTATGCACCTCATAGACCATGGTTAACACCTAGCATAGCATACCATGGCCACCCAATTAGTAATAAGGTTTACCTTAAATGAACCTATAATCATATGTTACCATGCACTAGAATCTCTTTGTTACAAAATCCCAACTCAAGCTGGAGTCATTGTTTATGTCAAACTCTATTTGCTATGAATATTATGTCCTCTTTTAATTCCAGTTCTTGATTAAAAGATTTTCTCATCAGAAACACTTTTCTGAATAAATCTATCTGTCTTGGCCAGGAACTTGAAATATCAAGAACAATTAAATGAACATAGGATTTTATCTCTATTTACTTAGAGGAACAGATTCCATCTTGATCAACACCTACCTCCCCATATAACTAGTAGGAGCCAACACATGCCCATATACCCATACATAGTACAAGTATGAAAGCAGTATCAAACTCAAACTATCTATATACAAGATAACTGTGCTATCTCAGGTCTAAAGATTATATGCACTGATATGATTTATGACAAAACATGGACAAGAGTAAACTCCATGTGCTTGTCATAAGTGTCACTGGTTCGGCCTACTTATCATTTATAAGTGCCTATCATATTTGTTATATGGCATGAGACTCACTATTCCATCTTATTTATATCTCATATAAATAACTTGGGAACAAATATGAATTCAATCTTTCTGGATAAGTCATGCCCTTATTATGAAGTATCCTCGATTGTGAACCTATTTATGATACTTTGTGCTAGAAATATTGTCACTCATATTCTTAACAACTTAAGAATAATATTTCTAATAAAGTATCAATGGACCTTTTCTATTACACATAAATATATTATGTAAACGGAAAAGTGGAAATGCCTTTTATTAATAAAATATGTACAAGATACATACTAAATGACATGCTCTAGGGCATACTACTAACATGAATGTGATTCAAATCTGAATTTTTAAATTTTCTTGAATATGATTCAAATCTGAATTTTTAAATTTGTTTGAATCATATTCAAATCTGAATTTTTAAATTGAATATGAGATATTCAATTTAATTTAAGTATGTATGTTTTATTTAATTGTAAAATACTGATATGCATGATGGATAATCATGGACAAAAAAAGACCAATATGATTGGATTTATTTCTTTTATGTTCTTTGGGTTGTAAATTAATTAATTTATTTTAATTTATTTTGGTGGCATGTGTTATAAAGGTTGTAATATATATATATATATATATATATATATATATATATATATATATATATTTTTTTTTTTTTTTGTTGTAATTTCATTTATTTGGTTCTTGTAAATTCGCCTTTGTATGCCAAGGATTACTATGCCAAGGAGGTAAAGAGCATTGGTGGGACCAGTGGGAGGAATTCAAGATCAAGTGTTGATTATGTGACACCCCTTACCCGACTACAGTGTAGCCGAGCAAGTTATGCCACTCAGTGTGCTGGAGCACTCTATTTTATCTTAATTCATTTTTATCATAGTTTTGAAAATAACTTGTGAAATATAATTCATTTATTGAAATTGTAATTTATTTGAGGTTCCGAAAATTTTATAGAAAATCCGGCAGAGTACCGGCTAAAAATGGAGAAAACAGTTCTTCGGAACCTGTGAAAAACACTTCCTATGATCATATTCAATCAATCCCAACTCCAATTATCAACAAAGTCTCAAAATAATTTCAGCAATTTCATTTATTTCTCAATCATTCATCTCATGGTACTCATATACAATTCACATTTTGTATCACATCAAGTTACAACAATTTCTTAACGATTCCTCTATTTGTCATTTCACATCATCATTAGACTCAAATCATAAATAAATTCTCACATGTGATTTAAATTCACAAATTACAAGTACTTACATTAATACAAAATTATATTACATTTGTTTCAAATACATATGATAAAATAAGAGTTTAATTACCAAATTTACAAAAATCTCAAAATACAAAATGGGACCTAGTGTCCTACCAATGCACTGTAGTCTGTGAGGTGACACGGACACTATGCAGAACTGTGAATGGCCTTACCCAATCTGTGGTCTACCGGGCCCTTTGTCCAAATCTTCAGTACCTACGCGTTGCAAAAGCGACGCGCTAAGCATAAAGCTTAGTGGTGCAAATAATACAAGAAAATATAATATGCAAATAAAAATAATAATTTCCTTGCTATTGTGTTCATAAGAAATGAATAATTACTAACTTATTGTTTAGTCGAGGGCTAATCATGTTTTATGATATTAACTTCTTCATGCATTTTGTTAATTATTTTCTTCATGATCTTGAGCTTCTTTGTATTTTTGTAATCATTCCTGATTCTTAATTTTCGTATTTTCTTTAATAATCAGTTCAATCATAGTTATACTTTTCCATGCCCAAGTAACCTATACTAGACGACTGGACTGGATAACGGGTCGTTGGCACCGACATCGCGTGCCTCGTCATTATACCATGGGACGTAGGACGTCAACCATGTATGCAGTCAATATGGCTAAAAAGCCATGATATCACATAATCGGGCATAAAAGCCATGAATACGGGCATAAAGCCATGAATACAGGCATAAAGCCTTTCGCAGTACTGCTAAAACAATACCCTATTGGCATGCCAAACTATCCAAACCAATCACATTAGGCCTACTAAGGCATTTTGCATTTTTAAGTTTCACATTTTTGAATTTCAAGTTTTCATGTCACTATTCACTTCCTTAGTCAACTAAAATGTTGACTTTTGCATAGACAATAGGTGCATTGGTTTTAACACTCCCAATGTATCACATTTTGCATTTAAAACTTGTTGGTTTTGGTCACTTTCTCAAAGCTTAGGTCATTTTGGCAAAATTGCCAATTTGCGGTTTTAGTGCTCCGAAGTTGCACTGTTCCATTGGTCGATTTACTGTTGGAATTTGACAAAACTTCCTTCATAGAAAATGTTCCTTATTGTCTTAAGTGTATTCTCATTTTCGGATCACCTCAATCGGAGTTTTGTAGCTCAAGTTATAGGCAAAATAAGTTTACTGTTCACGTGCACTGTTCATGCTGAGATTTTGGGTTCTGGCAGATTTTGGTTCAACTTTGGTCAGTAACTTGACCACGTTAAGTTCATAATTTGGTCTAACTTTCTTTATATGAAATGTTCTACTATACCTTAGATTTCCATCGGTTTAAGAATCGCCTAAATCCGAGTTTTCTAGAGAGAGTTATAGCATCCAAACATGACTGCTCAAGTGAAAATCTGCAGAGTTGTAGGTTTGATAACTTAACTTTGCTCAATAATTTGAATGGGTTAATGGCATAATTTGGGGTGATGTTCTTCATGAAAGTTGTTTGTCTATATCATATCTTGTTGCTGTAAAACTTTTAGGTCAATTGACCATATCTACAATGAGTTATGGCCAAATGAACAGTTACTGTTCATTTGGTCATTTCTGCAGGTGCTGTTGCAGGGTATCCGGATTGGGGCCAACTTTTGGTCCTCTCACTTTAGTCTTTTGGGCATGGTTTCTTCAGAAAAATGTGCCATTATAAGCCTAGTTTCATGTCCAATTGGCCAAATACCAATTGGACCAACACAACCAAAGATATGGCAGTCCAAGTGGGCTGGAATCATAGCCACCCTGCTGCACTCATTAGGCAGCCCACCAATTCAGTTTGCATCACTCTAAATCTCTTCAAATTATGGTGAACTTGCCTCAAATGGCTACTAATTGACCATTAAAATGTTCTTTCACAATTTCATAAGCTAAATCCAAGTTTCACTCCCAAGCCCTAGCTCATTTTCAAGGATTACACCAATTACCTTAGTTAGCACACCAACTCATCATACATATATATATATATACCTTAAACATCATCTTTAGTCCACTCTAAGTCCATCAAAAACACTTAATCTTGTTCCTCCCTAGGGCTGCCAAAATTCTTTGTATACATACGCATAAATTCCATTCATTTAATTCACAAATTCTTGCTTATTTTAGGTCTCTAATCATGGAAAGAGAAAGATGTATGCATAATAGGCACTAACCTCTTGTAGAGCAGAATTTTCCCAAGCTTGACTTCACTTTCTTTCACTTTCTTCTCTTCTAATGGCTGCCCAAATTTAGCTCTAGTGATAAGGAAAATTTTTTGTGAAGAGAGGGTGAGGTTTTGGTGTAGTTGGCTATGGAATCAAGCTCATTTGGAGCTTTAATGGTGGTTTTCCTCTTTTTGTTTTCTTTGGTGCGGGAATGAAATGAAGGGGCTGCTGCTTTCTTTAATTTTTTTGGCCATATTTATCTCTTTTTATTTGTTAATTAAATGTTTGTTTAAATGTGATTGGTGGTAGCTTTTTAAATGACATCATCATGTCATAATTTGCTTTTTATTTCATTTTTCTTTTCTTTTCATCACTACTCATTTTCACTTTAATTTTTAGTAATATTTATTCATATTTTAGACCATAATAATTATTTACTCAACTGGACAAGTCGGCCAAAAATCGTCTCTGAAGGCGAAAAGACCAAAATGCCCTCCGTTTGGCTTAACGGGTTAAAATTGTCTGTACCGATTGAAAAAATTTTCTAAATATTTTCTTGGCATTCTAATGCCATAGGAACCTTAATGACCCTTCTCTGGAGTCCCAATAATTATTTTATGAATTTTTCCCCGGGTCTAGGGCTCCTCGTTATAGAACCGCAACTTCCTCTCGTTACCCATCGCTGGGCACCTACTGCTTAACTTGGTTGTGTTTTATTTCTAAAATTTTTACTAAATTTTTCTTATTAATATTTGAGTTAATTATGGTTCCTGACTTTAGTTTAAATATTTTTCCCGACGTTCTAGCTGTCCGGACCGACACCGGTCACCGAAACAGTAGAATGTACGGAGTTGCTACTGGGAGTCTGGACCGACACCGGTCACCGGAACAGTAGAATGTACGGAGTTGCTACTGGGAGGGTGTTACAGATTATGTACTCCTTTAGCAACTATTGTAATATGAATAAATGAAATGCACCTAGGAATGCCCTGATTCAATTCTTGGTGGCTCAGAATTGAATCCCTTGGAAACTCCATGATCATACCATATTCATTATTATCTATGAATGCATGAGATGTATGGGAATGTATGCAAGTATATGATATATGCATGCTAATTGGATAATGTGCAAAGTGAGACCATAATAGTGATTAGGATGACCACAAAATTTTTCAAACAAATGATTAAGTTGAAAATGCTATAATTAAAGTAATTATAACATGGGCCCTCCATTGAGGTAATTATTTTAAGAAATTTTAAATACTTGCTTGTGATGCAATTAATTTAAGAGATTTTCTTAAGAATAATTGTTAAGCATGAGATGTTGTAAATATGTAAATGGTTTGGTGGCCAATGAGTTTTTATGTTTTTTTTTTGTTATATTTCTAAGTTCCCCAATGAGTTTTTATAAAGTTTTATTTTGCCTAAGGACAAGCAAAAGTTTGAGTTTGGTGGTATTTGATTGCATCAAATTATATAGACATTTAAGTTTAACATGCATTGCATTTTGTTAGCATTTAGTATCCTTTTATGTTTATTTTTTTATGTTTTCATTATTATTTTAGAAAACATGTTAATCCAACTCAATTCATTGATTTTTATATTTTATCAGGTGTTTTTATGTGGTTCTAAAATCAAAGACCAGTTTGGAAGAGATTTGGAGGTCAAAAGGTGAAGAATATAGGGCCAAAAACATTACACGAGCCGTGTAACTTCCTGGACACCGTGTAACTTCCTGGACCCCGTGTAACTCTCTGGATTGAAGAAAATGTGAAAAATGAAGCAGTAGAAATTTACACGGGGCGTGTATCACTACACGACCTGTGTAAAGTTCCCTGACAGTAATTTTGATGTGACTTTTTTTCGCTGCAACTCGACCCGGATGGACTCCTAATGCTTCTAGGACTCTAAAATTAGGGTTTTTACACTAGATATAAGTAGAACAAGTCAGAAATTGAGGGAAAAAGAGAGAATTTACATCCAAAGAGGAGAATTAACATTCAAGAGACAATACATTCGAGGAGGCACATCAACTTCAAGGGAGGCTAGGGAGAAACAAGATCTACAAGATTGCTAGGAGGCATTTTCAACTGAAGTTCCAAAAGTCTAAGGCTGCAACTCTCTTTCTGGGTTCGTTCACTCTATTTTCTTCTCATGTTTTCTCTTTATCTTTTTATAAACTTGATTGTAAAACTCACCATGGGTGAGGAGGTTCTTTATTCTAGGGTTAGGGTGTAGCACTCAATTTAATTATGGATCTGGTTTGATTTTATTTAATACATTGGATATTTTATTCTTTGATTCAATCTCTTGTGATTTTAATGCATGCAACCCTCTTTCTGGGTTCGTTCACTCTATTTTCTTCTCATGTTTTCTCTTTATCTTTTTATAAACTTGATTGTAAAACTCACCATGGGTGAGGAGGTTCTTTATTCTAGGGTTAGGGTGTAGCACTCAATTTCATTATGGATCTGGTTTGATTTTATTTAATACATTGGATATTTTATTCTTTGATTCAATCTCTTGTGATTTTAATGCATGCTTTGTGTTGGTACCCACTTAGTATTGATTACAGATGTTAATTAAAGGACTGAAAGGTGAAGTTTAATATTAGAAAATCGGGATTTTGAACCTAGGAAATCTGACCTAGAGATAGGCTTATGACCTTTGTAGAGTTCCAAAATTAATCAATGATCTTAAAGGGTTTTAATTAATTTAATCACCATGAAAGTAGGGTTTATGTTAATTAAAATACATCTTGAGTGCCTTGAGAGAGGACTTAAGATAACTTAGGATTAATTTCCATCAATGTAATAATCTCCCATTTATTGAATGAATTAAATTGATTCTATAATTAATTGAAGTGTGAACCCCTAGCTGTAGAATGCCTTTGTCCATTAATATTTTATTTTAGTTAATTATTTAGATTTTATTTCTTTTAATTTAGATATAATCGTTATTTCTCTACAATTCGATCGTCTAGATAATTAAAATCACTATAGTTTGGTACTCAACACGGTCTTCGTGGAAATGATACTCTACTCATCACTTTATTACTTGTTAGCGATCCGTGCACTTGCGATGGTTGTAAAACCAGCAAACAGCCGTCACATTGCTCTCTCCTTCCCCTCTCAATTTCTCAATTGATTCAAATGAAAAACTATGATTTCCTCTTGAATTAAAATTATTAGAAAGTGTTTCTAACGCCTAATACATTCATACAACCTTCACAAAGCATAAACCCCACCTTATAATTAGTTGACAAGGCTTGAGAAGCCAATCTAGGGG
Organism: Hevea brasiliensis; assembly: GCF_030052815.1. NCBI lineage: Eukaryota > Viridiplantae > Streptophyta > Magnoliopsida > Malpighiales > Euphorbiaceae > Hevea > Hevea brasiliensis. The sequence continues at coordinate 35,394,405 of NC_079497.1, read as the reverse complement.
CTGCCATTGCAACTTTGGTGTGTGCTTGTAGTGGACAAGCTAAAGGGACAACATTTAGGGTCCTAAGTACATTCTAGGAGGCTTCAATTGTGCATCAAGAGGTTAGTACCTAAAAATCCCTCTTTTAGTTAGTGTTTAATTGAATTAAATGTTAATTTATAATATTTAATGGCAAATGAAATTTTAATGCATGCTAAAATATGTTTTGGTATGCAATTGGGCATTGGAAATTGATTAGGTTCATAAGACACTTGGTATGGTGCATGTAACCTTAGAAATAATTTTTGAAATTCAAGGTTCTAATGCCTTTTATTCATGCTTCCACTCCTTGATCCCCCTCGCTATCTTGAGGAAGAATCAGACCCACTCGTAGTTTGACACTTGAAACTGTGGTGATGCATATTCTTCTATGCCTTACACACCTACAGGTGACATGTTGATGCATGTTCTTCTATGCCTTACACAATGTGCGCCCTAAACAATGTCTATATCTAATTCATGATTTGAAAAAAAATTGGGATCATTGGATCTCCAAAACTCTCTCCGTGATTTTAGTGCTTCCTATATGCTGCTTCCTACCATGGGTATGCTAATTTTACTAAAGATTCTAAGAAAAACTTAGTCCTCTGAGGGACATTTTTTTGCAAAAACTTTATGGCAACTTTAAAATTTTTGAAGAAAACTGTTCACCAAAATGACTTCCTTAAGGTCACAATACAATTTCTCTCTGATTTTTCTTTTTTCTTCTCTCCCCCTACGGTTCATTATTACAAAGCTATTGCAAAACCTTGTTCTTCCTTGACTCACTTCTCTTCCATGAATTCCATCCTTTATGCCCTAACTTTTGCCTGAAATGTCCTTTCGGGTGTTCATCTCAGCAGGCTTGTTCTAACTTTTGTCTAAGCAGGCCTTTCGGGTTTTCCATGTAGCGAGCTCTTTTTTTTTTTTTTTTTGGAAATAGACAATTACTAGGGCATTCATATTAAGTACCTATTCTATCATGCTCACAAGACATAGATTAAATCAAAACAACGTAGTTCAATTGCTTAATCATTTAATGTATCCCTTAAGACACAAACATTCACAATCATAATTAAATAAAACATATTCCTGGTTAATACAATTAAAAACTTCTTTGTTTATTCAGGTACACCATTACCCCCTCTTACATTTGGGATATTATTTTTATTTGCCTACATCACAAAAGGTTGTGGTAAGTAGAGATGCCACATTTCTTGAACAACAGTTTGTTCAAGAAGGAGGCATAGGAAGGCTAATAGTGTTAGAATTGGAGAATTCTGACCAACCAATAGATTAGATGGACATAAATCCATCTATTCAACCTACACCTATTAATTAAACATCTACAACTATTCCTCGTAGATCAACTAGGGCATCTTACCCAGCAGTGAGATATGGTTTCCTTTATGAAGAAGAATAAGAGTTGTCTACTCATGAAGAAGTAGATCATAGAGATGATCCACTTACCTATGAAGAAGCTATATCAGATATAAACTCTTCAAAATGGATTAATGCTATGAAATCCGAGATTGATTCCATGTATAAGAATGAAGTTTGGGATCTTGTTGACCCGCTTGAAGGTATTGTACCTATGGGGTACAAATGAGTTTTCAATAAGAAAATTGGTTCTGATGGAAAGGTAGAGACTTATAAAGCAAGGCTAGTAGCGAAAGGGTTTCGCCAAAGCCAAGGAATCAACTATGAGAAAACTTTTCTCGCCTATTGCCGTGCTTAAATCAATTAGGATTCTATTAGCAATAGCTGCATACTATGATTATGAGATTTGACAGATGGATGTCAAAATAGGATTTCTCAATGGATACATTGAAGAAAACATTTTCATGGGACAACTTAGGGCTTTTGAATCCTAAGATGGTTCCAAAGTGCACAAGCTAAAGCGATCCATTTATGGGATAAAATAAGATTTGAGGAGTTAGAACATCCATTTTAATGAAGCCATTAAGTCATTTGGTTTTATAAAAAATGATGATGAGCCATGTGTATATAAGAAGGTTAGTGATAGTGCTATCACTTTCCTTGTCTTATATATGGATAATGTTCTGTTGATAGGTAATGACACAGGTATGTTGACAACTATAAATGTATGGTTGTCAAACACATTCTCCATGAAAGACTTAGGGGAGGCAACCTATTTTTTGGGATTCGCATATATTGAGATAGAGCAAAAAGAATAATTGGTTTATCCCAAAGTTTATACTTAGAAAAGGTGTTAAGAGGTTTAACATGCTTGATTCCAAGAGAGGATTGTTACCAGTGAAACATGGTATTCACCTTTCTAAAGAGATGTCTCCAAAGGTGAAGGAGCGGAAGCATGAAAAACATAAGTATAGATCATTGAAATCAAAATTTTTATTATCTAGGGTCGCATGCATCATGCAAGATTCATTTTTATCTATTTGATTTTAATGATAAACAACATATTAAAACTCTTTTAATATGTTTTTGGATCTACATTTGCTATTTAATATGTTAGAATTGACAGATTAATTCATTAGAACCCTAGATTAAATCATGAACAAGTGCACTAACCTTTTTGATGCACTATAGTGTGTTTGGCACCTTTGGGATGCGCCTAGACACCAGATGTTGTCCCTCTAACTTGTCCACACCAAGATCACCAATGGCAACCACTTGAATAGCTTTTAAAGCTTTTCCAATCAATTAGAAAATTAAGTTTTGCCTTTTGAGAGATTACAAATGTAAACAGGACACTAGAAATAATTTCTAGTATTTTTAATTCAAGAGATTATTGGCTAATCTCTTTGAATTGATAAGAGATGAAGAAGATGAGAAGAAGAACACTCCTAGGGTGGCTGCACCAAGAGAATATAGCAGCTTGTACTTTTTGTTTTTTCATCCTTAAACTTATATAGCTAGGTCACCACTTAAAACCCTTGCCACATGTCACCTTCTGATTGGCTCTAGGTTTAATTGACCCAATCACATTGTGCCAAGTGTCAAATCTATATTTAATCTTGACTTTAATAATCTTGCATGATTAAAAGACATATGACAAGCTTATGTGTAGTACCATGTGTCACGATCTCATGGTGCCACATGTCATCCTGTGAAATGACCAAAATACCCCTGTGTCTTAATTTTGAGTTCTCAACCAAAAAATAATTATTTTTCTTCTTCTAATCAATTTATATCAAATATAAATTAATTAATTAATCTCTATTAATTAATTTTTCATTAATTAAATTCATATTTAAATACTTTAAATATAAATTTAACTTATATTATATATCTAATAACCTAGATTTAATTTCAAGCCATGCTAGAGACTTTGTAATCTAATTGCAAACCAAACCTATTTAATTAATCAATTAAACTCTTTAATTAATTAATTAAATCGTATTTAATTTGGTGATTACTTGTGTATTTGTGTGACTTACTAGGCTCATCACTAATTGGCAATGAGACATAATATCAACTCTTAATATCATCAGAACTCTTTCTTACCATAAATGATTTCTCTAAATCATTTTATGCAGCTCACAGACTATGGTTAACACCTAGCATAGCATGCCATAACCACCCAATCAATAATAAGGATTACCTTAAATGAACCTATAATCATATCTTACCATGCACTAGAATCTCTCTGTTACAAAATCCCAATTCTAGCTGGAGTCATGGTTTATGTCAAACCCCATTTGCTATGAATATTATGTTCTCTTTTAATTCTAGTTATTAACTAAAAAGATTTTCTCATTAGAAACTCTTTTCTGATTAAATCTATCTGTCTTGGCCAAGAACTTCAAACATCAAGAACAATTAAATGAACATAGGATTTTATCCTTATTTACTTAGGGTAATAGATTCCATCTTGATTAACACCTACCTCCATATATAACTAGTAGGAGCCAACACATGCCCATATACCCATACACAGTATAAGTATCAAAACAATATCAAACTCAAACCACCTATATACAAGATAACTGTGCTATCTCAGGTTTTAAAGATTATATGCATTGATTGAAGGAGCGGAAGCATGAAGAACATAAGTTTAGATCATTGAATTCAAAAATTTTTCATCTAGGGCCACATGCATCATGCAAGATTCATTTTTATCTATTTGATTTCAATGATAAACAGCATATTAAGACTCTTTTAATATATTTTTGGATCTATATTTGTCATTTAAGATTTTAGAATTAATAGATTAATTCATAAAACCCTATATTAGATTAAGAATAAGTGCACTAACCTTTTTTAATGCACTGCAGTGTGTTTGGCACCTTTGGGATGCGCCTAGGACACCGGATATTGTCCCTCCAGCTCGTCCACACCAAGATCACCAATGGCAGCCCTTGAACAGCTTCTAAAGCTTTCTCAATCAATTAGAAAATCAAGTTTTGCCTTTTGAGAGATTACAGATGTAAACAGAACACTAGAAACGATTTTTAGTATTTTTAATTCAAGAGATTATTGGCTAATCTCTTTGAATTGAAGAAAGATGAAGAAGATGAGAAGAAGAACACTCCAAGGGTGGCAGCACCAAGAGAATACAGCATCTTGTATATTTGTTCTTTCATCCTTACACTTATGGAGCTAGGTCATCACTTAAAACCCTTGCCACATGTCACCTTCTGATTGGCTCTAGGTTTAATTGACCCAATCACAATGTGCCCAGTGTCAAACCTATATTTAATCTTGACTTTGATCATCTTACATGATTAAAAGACATATGGCAAGCTTATGTGTAGTGCCATGTGTCACCATCTCATGGTGCCACATGTCACCCTGTGAAATGACCAAAATACCCCTGTGTCTTAATTTTGAGTTCTCAACCCAAAATAATTATTTATCTTATTCTAATCAATTTATATCAAATAAAAATTAATTAATTAATCTTTATTAATTAATCTCTCATAATTAAATTCATATCTAAATACTTTAAATATAAATTTAACTTACACTATACATCCAATAACCTAGATTTGGTTTCAAGCCATGCTAGGGACTTTGCAATCTAATTGCAAACCAAACCTATTTAATTAATCAACTAAACTCTTTAATTAATTAATTAAATCATATTTAATTTGGTGATTACTTGTGTATATTGTGACTTACTAGGCTCATCACTAATTGGCAATGAGACATGATATCAACTCTTAATATCATCAGAACTCTTTCTTATCATAAATGATTTCTCTAAATCATTTTAGGCACCTCATAGACTATGGTTAACACCAAGCATAGCATACCATAGCCACCCAATTAGTAATAAGGTTAACCTTAAATGAACCTATAATCATGTTACCATGCACTAGAATCTCTCTGTTACAAAATCCCAAATCGAGCTAGAGTTATGGTTTATGTCAAAACCCATTTGCTATGAACATTATGTTATCTTTTAATTCCAGTTCTTGATTAAAAAGATTTTCTCTTTAGAAACTCTTTTCTGAATAAATGTATCTGTCTTGGCCAAGAACTTAAAACATCAAGAACAATTAAATGAACATAGGATTTTATTCCTATTTACTTAGGGTAACAGATTTTATCTTGATCAACACCTAGCTCCATATATAACTAGTAGGAGCCAACACTTACCCATATACCCATACACAGTTCAAGTATGAAAGTAGTATCCAACTCAAACTACCTATATACAAGATAACTATACTATCTCAGGTCTAAAGATTATATGCATTGATATGATTTATGACAATGCATTGACAAGAGTAAACTCCATGTGCTTGTCATAAGTGTCACTGGTTCGACCTACTTATCATGTATAAGTGCCTGTCATATTTGTTATGTGGCACGAGACTCACCATTCCATCTTATTTACATCTCATGTAAATAACTTGGGAACGAACATGATTATAATCTTTCTAGATAAGTCATGTCCTTATTGTGAAGTGTCCTCAATTGTGAGCCAATTTATGATACTTTGTGCTAAAAATACTGTCACTCATATTCTTAACAACTTAAGAATAATATTTCTAACAAAATATCAATGGACCTTTTCTATTACACATAAATATATTATGTAAACGAAAAAGTGAAAATGTCTTTTTATTAATAAAACATGTACAAAATACATACTAAATGATATGCTATAGGGCATACTACTAACACTGATATGACTTATGACAATACATTGACAAGAGTAAACTCCATGTGCTTATCATAAATGTCCCTGGTTTGGCCTACTTATCATGTATAAGTGCCTATCATGTTTGTTATATGACATGAGACTCACTATTCCATCAGATTTAAATCTCATATAAATAAATTGGGAACAAACATGATTACAATCTTTCAGGATACTTCACATAATTCATGTCCTTATTGTGAAGTATCCTCGATTGTGAACCTGTTTATGATACTTTGTGCGAGAAATACTGTCACTCATATTCTTAACAACTTAAGAATAGAATTTCTAACAAAATATCAATGGACCTTTTCTATTACACATAAATATATTATGTAAATGGAAAAGTGAAAATGCCTCTTATTAATAAAAAGATGTACAAGATACATACTAAATGATATGATCTAGGGTATACTACTAACAATCTCCCACTAGCATTAGAGTCATTCATTACAATATCTTATACCCATCTTCTCAAGATGTCGATCTAGCTGAGTTTGTGACATAGGCTTAGTGAATGGATCAGCTGGATTTTCAGTTGATGCTATTTTCCGCATGGCTACATCACCTTGCCCAACTATCTCCCTGATAATGTGGTTGCGCATTTCTATGTGTTTGGATTTATGGTGAGACCGAGGTTCCTTATATCCAAACAGCTTCTTTTGCAGCATTTGATGCAGTAATATACTCAGCCTCGATAGTGGAATCTACAGTCATACTCTGTTTGGAACTCTTCCAACTGACTGCACCTCCATTACAAATGAACACATACCCAGAGGTAGACTTTCTATCGTTGATATTTGATTGGAAATCAGAATCGGTATAACCATCCAATTTCAAGTCACCACCTCCATATATCAAGAATAAATCCTTAGTTCTTCTCAAGTACTTAAGGATATTCTTAACAGCTATCTCGTGTTTCAAACCTGGATTGGATTGATACTTGCTAGTCAAACTAACAGCATATGCGATATTCGATTTTAGTACACAACATTGCATACATCAAACTTCCAATAGCCGAAGCATATGGAATCCTAGCCATTTTATCTCTTTCTTCAGGTGTCTTTGGAGACATCTTTTTAGAAAGGTGGATACCATGTCTCACTTGTAACAATCCTCTCTTGGAATTAAGCATGTTAAACCTCTTTAGCACCTTTTCCAAGTATAGACTTTGGGATAAACCAATTATTCTTTTTGCTCTATCTCTATAGATGCGAATCCCAAGTGTTAGTAGTATGCCCTAGAGCATATCATTTTATTAAAAAAAGGCATTTCCACTTTTCCATTTACACAAGATATTTAAGTGTAATAGAAAAGGTCCATTGATATTTTGTTAGAAATTCTATTCTTAAGTTGTTAAGAATATGAGTGACAGTATTTCTAGTACAAAGTATCATAAATAGGTTCACAATCGAGGATACGTCATAATAAGGACATGACTTATCCAGAAAGATTGTATTCATATTTGTTCCCAAGTTATTTATATGAGATATAAATAAGATGGAATGGTGAGCCTTATGCCATATGACAAACATGATAGGCACTTATAAATGATAGGTAGGCTAAACCAGTGACACTTATGACAAGCACATGGAGTTTACTCTTGTCAATATTTTGTCATAAATCATATCAATGTATATAATCTTTAGACCTAATATAGCATAGTTATCTTGTATATAAGTAGTTTGAGTTTGATACTGCTTTCATACTTATACTGTGCATGGGTATATGGGCATGTTTTAGCTCCTACTAGTTATATATGGAGGTAGGTGTTGATCAAGATGGAATCTGTTCCTCTAAGTAAACAGAGATAAAATCATATGTTCATTTTAATTGTTCTTGATGTTTCAAGTTCCTGGCCAGGAAAGATAGATTTAATCAGAAAAGAGTTTCTGATGAGAAAATCTTTTTAATCAAGAATTGGAATTAAAAGAGAACATAATATTCATAGCAAATGGAGTTTGACATAAACCATGACTCCAGCTTGAGTTGGGATTTTGTAACAGAGAGATTCCAGTGCATGGTAACATATGATTATAGGTTCATTTAAGGTAAACCTTATTACTAATTGGGTGGCCATGACATGCTATGCTAGGTGTTAACCATGGTCTATGAGGTGCATAAAATGATTTAGAGAAATCATTTATGGTAACAAAGAGTTCTGATGATATTAAGAGTTGATATCATATCTCATTGCCAATTAGTGACGAGCCTAGTAAGTCACACACATACACAAGTTATTACCTAATTAAATATGATTTAATTAATTAATTAAAGAGTTTAATTGATTAATTAAATAGGTTTGGTTTGCAATTAGATTGCAACGTCCCTAGCATGACTTGAAACCAAATCTAGGTTATTAGATGTAGAGTATAAGTTAAATTTATATTTAAAGTGTTTAATTATGAATTTAATTAATGAGAAATTAATTAATAAAGATTAATTAATTAATTTACATTTGATATAAATTGATTAGAAGAAGAGAAATAATTATTTTGGGTTAAGAACTCAAAATTAAGACACAGGGGCTGTAACACCCTAGGCAAATCCCACATCGACAAAACATGGGAGAGATGCTGGGTTAATAAGTTGGTGGTTCGTAACCCCTAGTGACGCGTTTTAAAACCGTGAGAGCTTCGGCCCAGAGTGGATAATATCACTAGTGGGCCGGGCTATTACATTTGTGGTATCAGAGCCAGGTTCGCGTGCAACCTTGAACGGTGGTGGGGCAAACCTCAGCGAGGACGCTGAGTCCCATAAGGGGGGGGGTGGATTGTAACACCCTAGGCAAATCCCACATCGACAAAACACGGGAGAGATGCTGGGTTAATAAGTTGGTGGTTCGTAACCCCTAGTGACGCGTTTTAAAACCGTGAGGGCTTCGGCCCAGAGCGGATAATATCACTAGTGGGCCGGTCCATTACAAGGACATTTTGGTCATTTCGTAGGGTGACATGTGGCACCATGAGATGGTGACACATGGCATTACATATAAGCTTGCAAAATATCTTTTAATCATGTAAGGTGATTAAAATTAAGATTAAATATATGTTTGGCACTTGGCACAATGTGATTGGGTCAATTAAATCTAGAACTAATCAAAGGGTGACATGTGGTAAGGGTTTAATATGTTGACCTAGCTTTATAAGTGTTGTTATGAAAAGAAAAATAACATAAGCAACAGCCACTCCCTTGGTGCCGCCACTTAGAAGCTCTCATTCTTCTCTTCTTCTTCTTTTTTAATCAATCCAAGAGATTAGAAAACAATCTCTTGAATTAAGAACACCAAAATTGTTTCTAGTGTCCTGTTTACATTCTTAATCTCTTAAAAGGCAGAACTTGATTTTCTAAATAATAGAAAAGGCTTTAAAAGCTATTCAAGGGCTGCCATAGATGTTCTTGGTGTGGACAAGCTAGAGGGACAACATTTGGTGTCCTGAAGACGAATCTCAAAGGCGTAAATACACTGCAGTGCATCAAGAGGTTAGTGTATTTGTTCTTGATTTAATCTAGAGTTCTAAAATTAATCTGATTAATTTTAAAATCTTAAATGGAAAATACAGATCCAAAAACATATTAAAAGAGTTTTAATATATTGCTTATCATTGAAATCAAATAGATAAAAAATAAATCTTGCATGATGCATGTGACCTTGGTGAAAATTTTGAATTCAATGGTATAAACTTGTGTTTTTCACTCTTCCGTTCCTTCAATTGGTATCAGAGCCACTATATTTTCCATTTAGATTGTTGATTATATGATTTATTTGTGTGTTTTGATCATGAGATGATTGATCCATTGCTGGTTGGATCAAGAGGTATGGCGGCATGCTTGATCTTCCATCTTTGGTGCTCACTCTTTGGGTATCCCATGGTGTGCATGGTTTGATTCTTGATTTTGCAATTGTTGTATGATCTAAAAAAATCATCCTATGTCTAATTAAATTATTTAATTAGAATTTTAATCACAATTAAATTTTGATTCAAATCAGAATTTTAAAATTTATTTAAATATGATTCAAATCTGAATTTTAAAAGTTGTTTGAATGTGATTCAAATCTGAATTTTTAAAGTTGTTTGAATCATATTCAAATCTGAATTTTTAAAGTTGATTGAATAATATTCAGATCTAAATTTTTAAAAAATGTTTGAATGTGATTCAAATCTGATTTTTTAAGAAATGTTTGAATGTGATTCAAATCTAAATTTTTAAGATTGTTTGAATAAATTAAAATCTGAATTTTTAAATTTGTTTGAATGAGATTCAAATCTGAATTTTTAAATTTATTTGAATCATATTCAAATATAGATTTTTAAGTTGAATATGAAATATTCAATTTAATTTAAGTATGTATGTTTTATTTACTTGTTAAATAGTGATATGCATGATGGATGATCATGGAGTATAAAAGACCAATGTAATTGGATTTATTTCTTTTATGTTTCTTTGGGATTGTAAATTAATTAATTAATTTTAATTTATTTTGGGCATGTATTATTAAGTTTGTAATAATTTTTGGGTTGTAATTTCATTTATGTAAGTTCTTGTAAATTCGCCTTGGCATGCCAAGGACTACTATGTAATTAGATTGCAAGAAGTTCAAGGATGTCAAGAGCATTAGTCGGACCAGTGAGAGGAATTCAAGATCAAGTGTTGATTATGCACTCCTTCAACAACTCTTGTAAAATGAATGAATGAAATGCACTTAGGAATGCCCTGATTCAATTCTTGGTGGCTCAGAATTGAATCCCTTAAAAAGTCCATGATCATACCATATTTACTACTTATCCATGAATGCATGAGATGTATGGGAATGTATGCAATTATATGATATATGCATGCTAAATGGATAATATGCAAAGTGAGACCTTAGTAGTAATTAGGATGACCATAAAATCTTCCAAACAAATGATTAAGTTGGAAATGCTATAATTAAAGTAATTATAACATGGGCCCTCCATTGGGGCAATTATTTTAAGAAATTTTAAATAGTTGCATAAGATGCAATTAATTTAAGAGATTTTCTTAAGAATAATTGTTAAGCATGAGATGTTGTAAATATGTAAATGGTTTGGTGGCCAATATTGGATGTACCTGAGGACATTAAAATTATTTGCATAATTACTGGCTTAATGGGATCAACTTAACTAATGCAAGATAAGTCAATAATGGATGTACCTGAGATTTTGAGCATTAGGGGCTAGGTAAAGGATTAAACCTCACATGAGATGTGATGGGCAAGGAGTTGCTCACTTATAGTTTATTGTAATTCCAATAACGGATGTACCTGAGGATGATCAATTGAATTATAAGAATTCAATCACCCACTAGAAATCCATCCAACTAGGATTTCCGTTTTCTACTTTGAAAGTGTAGGATTCGCTAAGTTAGTGGGATGACCAATTTGATTAAAAGACCATAATCATTTTGGTTAATTACTTGATACATTTACTAATTAATCTGGTTATTTTCCACAGTTAATTTTCTGATAATAATAAGCACAAAACAACCACCACCATCCAATATCCTTGCAAGCATACTTGATCGCAATAGGTTGACAGGACCTAATCTGTCTAATTGGCTAAGAAATTTAAAGCTTGTCCTGAACCTTAAACATATAGGATACGTTCTAGACTCAAATGTTCCTGGTCCCTTACCTCCAGAGGCCACACAAGAGGAACATGAAACTTTGGACAAGTGGAAGGAGCATGATATGAGAGCTAAGTGTTATATGCTTGCTTCCATGAGTAGTGAGTTACAGAAGCAACATGAGAACATGCAGAGTGCGAGTGAGATCCTCCTTCACCTACAAGAGTTGTATGGTGAGCACAACAGGAATGCTAGGTATGAGATATCTATACAGCTATTCCGTATGAGGATGTTTGAGGGACAGAATATTGGGGATCATGTCCACAAGATGATTCAGCTGATTGAGCAGTTGGAACATCTTGACTTCAACATGGATTTCCAACTACAGACGGATTTGATTCTTCAGTCCATTCCTGAGTCTTTTGCAAATTTTATGACAAATTTCCATATGACTCAACAGGAATGCACCTTAGCTGGTTTACTCAATATGTTGGTTATTGCCCAAAAGAATATGCTGGGCAATAAAGGAAAAGAGTTTGCTTTGATTGCATCTTCTTTTGCTGGAAAGTCCAACAAGAAGAAAAGTAATAAGAAAAAGAAACCTCAGATTCCTAATCCTTCCAATAAAATAGCTAAACAAAAAGGGAAGACTAAAGCTGATGGAGGTAAAGGAAAGTGTTTTCACTGCCAGAAGGATGGGCACTGGAAAAGGAACTACACAGAGTATCATGCTTCTCTGAAGGACAAGAAGGATGAACCTTCGGAAGGTATGTCCATATCTTGTTATTTAGATTCTGATGATACTCATAGTTCATCTACAGTTTGGGTTTTAGATACTGGTGCCAGTTCTCACATTTCTAATGATATGCAGGAACTAGCAAATAGTAGCAACTTGCATTCTCAAGATGTTAGAGTCCGGATTGGCAATGGCTCAACTGTTGAAGCTTTAGCCATAGGATCTAAATCTTTTTACATGTTTGGACATGTTTTGTGTTTGGATAATATTTTATATGTACCTGATGCTTTTAAGAACATCATTTCCATATCTAGTTTGACTAGAAATGGCTATGAATTTCAGTTCACAGATGATGTTTGTAATATTTATTTTAGAAATAAATATGTTGGTTCGGTTTATATGAATGATGGTCTTTATTATTTGGATAATAATGACAAACACAAAATGAATGCAAGTGATCTAAATGAATGCAATGCCATAGTGAAAATCAACTCAAGTTCAAAATTTATTTGGCACTTAAGGTTATGTCATGTTGTAGAAGATCGGATTGCAAAACTGGAGAAAATGGGGATTCTATCCTCATTGGGCTCTGAGCCTACTCCAACTTGTGAATCTTGCCTTCAGGGCAAAATGACTAGATCACCCTTAGTTGGATAAGGGCTAAGAGCTAAAAATATTTTAGGGCTAATACATAGTGATGTATGTGGTCCATTTAAAGAAATGGCTAGAGGGGGCTTTCATTATTTTATTACCTTTACTGATGATAAATCAAGGTTTGGGTATTTGTATTTGATGAAATACAAACATGAATCCTTTTAAGGTAAACCTTATTACTAATTGGGTGGCCATGGCATGCTATGCTAGGTATTAACCATGGTCTATGAGGTGCATAAAATGATTTAGAAAAATCATTTATGATAAGAAAGAGTTCTGATGATATTAAGAGTTGATATCATATCTTATTGCCAATTAGTGATGAGCTTAGTAAGTCACACACATACACAAGTTATCACCTAATTAAATATGATTTAATCAATTAATTAAAGAGTTTAATTGATTAATTAAATAGGTTTGGTTTGCAATTAGATTGCAAAGTCCCTAGCATGACTTGAAACCAAATCTAGGTTATTGGATGTACAGTATAAGTTAAATTTATATTTAAAGTGTTTAATTATGAATTTAAGTAATGAGAAATTAATTAATAAAGATTAATTAATTAATTTATATTTGATATAAATTGATTAGAAGAAGAGAAATAATTGTTTTGGGTTGAGAACTCAAAATTAAGACACAGGGGCATTTTGGTCATTTCGTAGGGTGACATGTGGCATCATGAGATGGTGACACATGGCATTACACATAAGCTTGCCAAATGTCTTTTAATCATGTAAGATGATTAAAATTAAGATTAAATAGAGGTTTGACACTTGGCACAATGTGATTGGGTCAATTAAACCGAGAGCCAATCAAAGGGTGACATGTGGCAAGGGTGTAATGTGTTGACCTAGCTATATAAGTGTTGTTATGAAAAGAAAAATAACATAAGCAGCAGCCACTCCCTTGGTGCCACAACCTAGAAGCTCTCATTCTTCTCTTCTTCTTCTTCTTTAATCAATCCAAGAGATTAGAAAACAATATCTTGAATTAAGAACACCAGAAATTGTTTCTATTGTCCTGTTTACATCCTTAATCTCTTAAAAGACAGAACTTGATTTTCTAAATAATAGAAAAGGCTTTAGAAGGGGTTCAAGGGCTTCCATAGGTGTTCTTGGTGTGGACAAGCTAGAGGGACAACATTTGGTGTCCTGAAGATGAATCTCAAAGGCGCAAATACACTGTAGTGCATCAAGAGGTTAATGTGTTTGTTCTTGATTTAATCTAGGGTTCTAAAATTAATCTGATTAATTTTAAAATTTTAAATAGCAAATACAGATCCAAAAACATATTAAAAGAGTTTTAATATCTTGTTTATCATTGAAATCAAATAGATAAAAAATAAATCTTGCATGATGCATGTGACCCTAGGTGAAATTTTTGAATTCAATGGCATAAACTTGTGTTTTTCACGCTTCCGTTCCTTCATTAAGAATATAGGTTGCCTCCCCAAAGTGTTTCATGGAGAATGTATTTGACAACCATACCTTTACAGTTGTCAACAAACCTGTGTCATTATTGATCAATAAAATGTCATCCACATATAAGATGAGGGAAGTGACAGCATTATCACAAACCTTCTTATATACACATGGTTCATCCTCATTTTTGATAAAACCAAATGACTTAATGGCTTCATCAAAATGGATGTTCTAACTCCTCGAAGCTTGTTTCAACCCATAAATAGATCGCTTTAGCTTGCATACTTTTGAACCATCTTGGGATTCAAAACCCATAGGCTATTCCATGAAAATGTTTCCTTCAATGTATCCATTGAGAAAAGCTATTTTGACATCCGTCTGCCAAATCTCATAATCATAGTATGCAGCTATTGCTAATAGAATCCTAATTGATTTAAGCATGGCAACAGGCGAGAAAGTGTCCTCATTGTCGATTCCTTGCCTTTGGCGAAACGCTTTAGCTACTAGCCTTGCTTTATAGGTCTCTACCTTTCCATCAGAACCAATTTTCTTCTTGAAAACCCATTTGTTCCCTATAGGTACAATATCTTTAGGTGGGTCAATAAGATCCCAAACTTGATTCTTATACATGGAATCAATCTCGAATTTCATAGCATCAATCCATTTTGAAGAGTCTATATCTGATATAGCTTCATCATAGGTAAGTGGATCATCTCCATGATCTACTTCTTCATGAGTAGATAACTCTTGTTCTTCTTCATGAAGGAAACCATATCTTACTGGTGGGTGAGATACCCTGGTTGATCTATGAGGAATAACTGTAGATGTTTCATCAATAGATGTAGGTTGACTAGATGGATCTATATCCATTTGATCTGTTGGTTGGTCAGAATTCTCCAATTTTAACTCTATTTGCCTTCCTTTGCCTCCTTCTTGAACAAACTTTTGTTTAAGAAATGTGGCATCTCTACTTATCACAACCTTTTGTGATGTAGGCAAGTAAAATAATATCCAAAACTATCTTTTGGATATCCAACAAATCGACCCTTTTCTAATATGGTTTCCAATTTATCAGTGTTTAGTTTTTTAATATAAACTAGATAACCCCAAATCTTAACATGCTTAAGACTTAGTTTTCTTCCATGCCATATCTCATAAGGTGTGGAAGATACTGATTTTGATGGAATCCTATTCAGAATATACAAAGCTGATTCTAATGCAAATCCCCAAAATGAGATTGGTGTATCAGTATAGCTCATCATACTACGTACCATATCCAATAGGGTACGATTTCTCCTTTCAGATACACCATTCAGCTGTGGTGTTCCTGGAGGAGTCAGCTGGGAAGCAATGCCATGCTCTCTCAAGTATTCATCAAATTTAGTACTCAAGTATTCACCTCCACAATCTAATCGAAGAGCTTTAATACTTTTTCCTATTTGATTTTCTACTTGAAATTTAAATTCTTTGAACTTTTCAAAGGATTCATGTTTGTATTTCATCAAATACAAATACCCAAACCTTGATTTATCATCAGTAAAGGTAATAAAATAATGAAAACTGCCTCTAGCCATTTCTTTAAATGGATCACATACATCACTATGTATTAGCTCTAAAATATTTTCAGCTCTTAGCCCTTGTCCAACAAAGGGTGATCTAGTCATTTTGCCTTAAAGGTAGGATTCACAGGTTGGAGTAGGTTCAGAACCCAATGAGGATAGAATCCCCATTTTCTCCAGTTTTGCAATCCTATCTTCTGCAACATGACCTAACCTTAAGTGCCAAATATATTTTGAACTTGAATTGATTTTCACCATGGCATTACATTCTTTTAGATTACTTGCATTCATTTTGTGTTTGTCATTATTATCCAAATAATAAAAACCATCATTCATATAATCCAAACCAACATATTTATTTCTAAAATAAATATTGCAAACAGCATTTGTGAACTGAAATTCATAGCCATTTCTAGTTAAACTAGATATAGAAATTGTAACAATTGGGCTCTAACCACTAGAGGAATTGTTTACTTTGGCCGTAAGCCTCATGGTTTTGTCCCATAGGTGGAATCAAAAACTTCCCAGGAGGTCACTCATCCTAGGATTTCTCTTAAGTGAGCATGCTTAACCCTGGAGTTATTCCAACTCTCCAGGCCATTCTACCAAAAGATGCCTTTTATGATTAGTTTCCTCATTTTTTATATCATTACTTTTTGAACCCAAGACCATCTCCGTGCTTTGCCGATGTGGGATTTGCCTAAGGGACCTTTCTCCCCCCCTTTCGAGACTCAGCATCCTCGCTGGGGTTTGCCCCACCATCGGCCAAGAGGACACGCGAGTGGCTCTGATACCAATTGTAACGATTGAGCTCTAACCACTAGAGGAATTATCCGCTTTGGCAATAAGACTCACGGTTGTTTCCCATAGGTGGAATGGAGAACTTCATAGGAGGTCACCCATCCTAGTATTTCTCTCAAGCGAGCACGCTTAACCCTGGAGTTCTTACAACTCTCCAGGCCATTCCACCAAAAGGCGCCTCTTATGATTAGTTCCCTTATTTTCTCTATCATTACTTTTTGAACTCAAGACCATCTCTGTGCTTTATCGATGTGGGATTTGCCTAAGGGACCTTTCTCCTCCCCTTTCGGGACTCAGCGTCCTCACTGAGGTTTTCCCCACATCACCCAAGAGGACACGCGAGCGGCTATGATACCAATTGTAACGATCAGGCTCCAACCACTAGAGGAATTGTCCGCTTTGGCCATAAGCCTCATGGTTTTGTCCCATTGGTGGAATGGAGAACTTCTTAAGAGGTCACCTATCCTAGGATTTCTCTCAAGCGAGCACGCTTAACCCTGGAGTTCTTCCAACTCTCCAGGCCATTCCACCAAAAGGCGCCTCTTATGATTAGTTCCCTCATTTTCTATATCATTACCTTTTGAACCCAAGACCATCTTTGTGCTTTGCCAATGTGGGATTTGCCTAAGGGACCTTTCTCGGGAAGGACTGCAAGGTCAATCTAGACTCAAATTTTGGATCGAAAAATTGAAGGAGCGAAAGCATGAAAAACACAAGTTTATACCATTGAATTCAAAAATTTTCACCTAGGGTCACATGCATCATGCAAGATTTATTTTTATCTATTTGATTTCAATGATAAACAACATATTAAGACACTTTTAATATGTTTTTGGATCTGTATTTGCCATTTAAGATTTTAAAATTAATCAGATTAATTTTAGAACCCTAGATTAGATCAAGAATAAATACACTAACCTCTTGATGCACTGCAGCGTATTTGTGCCTTTCGGATGCGTCTTTAGGGCACCATATGTTATCCCTCTAGCTTGTCCACACCAAGTTCACCTATGGCAGCCCTTGAACAGCTTCAAAAGCTTTTTCTATTATTTAGAAAATCAAGTTTTGCCTTTTAAGGGATTAAAGATGTAAACAGGACACTAGAAACAATTTCTAGTATTTTTAATTCAAGAGATTATTTGCCAATCTCTTCGAATTGGTGAGAGATGAAGAAGAAGAGAAAGGAGAGCTTATTGGGTGGTGGCACAAAGAGGAGCAGCTGCTGGTTGTATTTTTTCTTTTAATAACAACATTTATATAGGTAGGTCAACACATAAAACCCTTGCCACATGTCACCCTCAGATTGGTTCTAGGTTTAATTGACCCAATCACATTGTGCCAAGTGTCAAACCTATATTTAATCTTAATTTTAATCATCTTACAAGATTAAAAACATTTGGCAAGCTTATGTGTAGTTCCATGTGTTACCATCTCATGGTGCCACATGTCATCCTGTGAAATGACCAAAATGCCCCTGTGTCTTAATTTTGAGTTCTCAACCCAAAATAATTATTTATCTTCTTCTAATCAATTTATATCAAATATAAATCAATTAATTAATCTCTATTAATTGATTTCTCAATAATTGAATTCATATTTAAACACTTTAAATATAAATTTAACTTATATTATACATCCAATAATCTATATTTGGTTTCAAGTCATGCTAGGGACTTTGCAATCTAATTGCAAACCAAACCTATTTAATTAATCAATTAAACTCTTTAATTAATTAATTAAATCATATTTAATTAGGTGATAACTTGTGTATGTGTGTGACTTATTAGGCTCATCACTAATTGGCAATGAGATATGATATCAACTCTTAATATCATCAGAACTCTTTCTTAACATAAATGATTTCTCTAAATCATTTTATACACCTCATAGACCATGGTTAACACTTAGCATAGCATGCCATGGCTACCCAAATAGTAATAAGGTTTACCTTAAATGAACCTATAATCATATGTTACCATGCATTAAAATCTCTTTGTTACAGGATCCCAACTCAAGCTGGAGTCATGGTTTATGTCAAACTCCATTTGGTATGAATATTATGTTCTCTTTTAATTCCAGTTCTTGATTAAAAAGATTTTCTCTTCAGAAACTCTTTCTAAATAAATTCTATCTGTCCTGAGCAGGAACCTGAAACATCAAGAACAATTAAATGAACATAGGATTTTATCTCTATTTACTTAGAGGAACAGATTCCATCTTGATCGACACCTACGTCCATATATAACTAGTAGGAGCCAACATATGCCCATATACCCATACACAGTACAAGTATGAAAGCAGCATCAAACTCAAACAACCTATATACAAGATAACTGTGCTATCTCAGGTCTAAAGATTATATGCACTTATATGATTTATGACAATACATTGACAAGAGTAAACTCCATGTACTTGTCATAAGTGTCACTTGTTCGGCCTACTTATCATTTATAAGTGCCTATAATGTTTGTTATATGGCATGAGACTCACCATTCCATCTTATTTATATCTCATATAAATAACTTGGGAACAAACATGAATACAATCTTACTGGATAAGTCATGTCCTTATTATGAAGTATCCTCGATTGTGAACCTATTTATAATACTTTGTGCTAGAAATACTATCACTCATATTCTTAACAACTTAAGAATAGACTTTCTAACAAAATATCAATAGAGCTTTTCTATTACACATAAATATATTATGTAAACAGAAAAGTAGAAATGCCTTTTACTAATAAAAACATGTACAAGATACATACTAAATGATATGCTCTAGGGCATACTACTAACGAAAATGTGACGCCGCGGTCCTTAGCACTATTATGAACGCAGTGGAAAAGAGAAAATCACAAAAAAGAATGGTTAAGCAGGTCAAATAATTAGGTCAAGGATCCGAAAGAAATACTGAATTATTTGCAAATCGGATCGAACCGGCGAGGGGTAATTTGGTCAATTTACCCCTACAGCTGACTCCTGACCTAACTATCTAATAAAATCGGAGGAAAGAAAATTTCGGGATCAAGAATTAAATTAGAGAACTAAAAATAAATAAATAACACTCTTCTTCTTTTTTTGCCGTGACCCATGCTCACCCTCTCCTCACCACCATGTCTGACCACCATTGATGAGTGAATCAAGCTTACCTAACTTGATTTTAGCTTCCCAAAATAAACCCTAAACCTAAAAAGCTTCCAATCTACACTAGAAAAGAAGATTGAGGGAGAAGAAGAAAGGAGAAAGTGAAAGAGTTGGTGGATTGTAAATCAAAGAATTGAGGTTAGTGTTCTTCCTTCCTTCTCTCTTTGAATTTATGTTTAAATAGCTAAGTTACACTTGGAATTAACACATAAGTGAAACAAATCAAGTAGGTGGACTATGTATAAAATTTGGCCAGCACTTTAAGGAGTTGAGATTGCATGGTTTTGATGAATTAAAAAGCATATTTGAGTTGAAATATATGGGGAGGTGTTGAATAATGACTTTAATTGCATTAGATTTGAATTGCATGATAGTTAGGGTTTTAGACCTAGGGTTTGGGAGAAAAAATTTTAAGAATTGGTCAAATGGTGTGTTTGAACTTGTTTGACCTGAAAAATAATCATGTATGACCAATTGTGGTATGTTGAAAGTGTTGGAACCAAATGGAAATTCGGATTGGTTATGGTCATTATGCAGGCAGCATAACCAAGGTTTCAGGGACCAAAACTGAAAATTTACCAATTCAATTGTTGTGAGACCAATTGAGAATAAAACTAGACACAAAATGACACATTTTTCATCTAGGAATCATGCCCAAAAAGTGACCATAGCATAGTGAACAAATTGGCCAAATCCAGAATTAAGTGTTCAGCCCTGTACAAAAATGACCAAATGAATAGTGTTTGTTCATTTGGCCATAACTTGGGTTAGGTAGGTCTAAATGACTTGAAATTTTACCAGTAGAAAGCTAAGATGTAGACCTATAACTTTCATGAAGAATAAAAACCCAAATTATGCCCTTAACCAAGTCATTTAGCTACCCAAATTTAGTGACCTAAAACTGCCAGAACCAGTTTTGGTGCCCAGAAAATCTGGGTTAGGCCAATTTGGCCAGCCATGTTCAAATAGCTATAACTTGAGCTACAAAATTCCAAATGGAGTGATTCAAAAAGGGAAATAAAGTTAAGACAATAAGAAACAATTTCTATGCAGAAAACTTAGCCAAATTCTAATAGCAACATGACCAGTGGAACAGTGCAAAATAGGTCACCAAAACTGAAAATTTGAAAGTTTGCCTAAAAGGCTTAAGTTTTGAGAAAATGACCAAAACCAATAAGTTAGGTAATCAAAATGTAGGTATAATTGGATTTCCCATACCTATTAAGCATAAGAAAGTCAATATTTTGACTTAAATAGTACCATAAATAGTAACCTCAATATGAAAATTTTCAAGAATATAAGTTTAAGTATATTGGGGCTAGAATTGAACATATATGAAGTAATTATTGGAATTCTTGTGAGGCAAAGATACTGAGACACTATAAATTTTGTGTTTCAGCTAAAAAAGACCCGGAAGGTCTAAGAGACTAAGTCAAGGCCTAGAGGCGACTCATGTCAGGTTTGTGCACAATAGACCTTATTTAAACATTTTATCATTGAAAATTTGATTTAGTACGCATTAAGAAATTTCTGTGTTAATTATGAGTTTAAGAATTTTTGTGTTGCCACTTTGTGAATGAAAAAGTGACTTTGGAAATTTAGTGTGATTTTCATGAAATATTTGAACAAATTGCTTTAAATTGATTTCGGATTCACACTTAGTATGACAGTGCCTTATTATTCCTCCTCCATTTATGGGGTTGGGATCGATTATTTTCCTCCCTCTCTGGTTTACCAGTTGAGGTTGTAGATCGGATGAGTACTCATTAGCTAGCTAGCCACCTCTCTCATTGATTTCGATTAGTAGGGCTATAGATTGCTTTGTCGTGGTGTACAATGCGGCATTGATCGAAAATTTTGTGTCATGGCCTAAGTTACGTATGAATTGGCAACACTATGTTTAGTAAATTGTTTGACCAAAATTATGCTATAATAAGTTTTGATAATTTGTGAAATATTTAAATTGTGATTTATCAATGAATGTTATATGTACTGCATTTCAAATTTTTATTGTGCACCACTGGATATTTTTATACTCAGCGATAGCTTATTTTGCTGTCGGAGATAAGGGCAAGGAAAAAGCAGCAGGGTGAGCTGCTGAATTGACAAGGACTTCACTGATCTTTTTGTACGGGTATTTGTTGATACCCTTGTAGTTATTTGATGTAAATATTATAATGTCATATGTATTAATGTAAAGTTGAGAAGTTGTATAGTAAATTGTAATATTGTTATTTTGAATTTTCTTTTTGTAAATTAAGATCTGTATTTGTAAATTAAGTACTATATGCAATGTGAATGAATTTATGAAGTGTTTGAGATGACAACTTTGGTTGAATTGTGTTGACTTGAGTTGTTTTGGTGTTGGGAGTTGTGAAAACAATTATTGGAAGTGTTTTTACAGGTTTTTGAAGAACTGTTTTCTCAAAATACAGACGGCACTTTATCGAAATTTTTCCAAAAATTGCGACAAATAAAAATGGACAAAAATTTTGACTAGTTTTGAAACTTCAATTAAATGTTTTTAATTCCTACCAAAATTGTCACCACTTCCAAAAAGTAAGAAAATGGTTTTAAAATCCCTTGTAGGGTACTTAATGAGTTATTGATAGGTAAAGTTCGATAGTTCATCAGGTATTCTACGGGATCATGTTATGCCTTACAGAGGGGTAAGGTGTGACATGTTTTAGTAGTATCAGAGCCACTCGCGTGTCCTCTTAGGTGATGGTGGGGCAAACCTCAGCGAGAACGCTGAGTCCCAAAAGGGGGGGAGAAAGGTCCCTTAGGCAAATCCCACATCGGCAAAGCACGAAGATGGTCCTGGGTTCAAAAAGTAATGATATATAAAATGGGGGAAGTAATCACAAATCAAGGCAAAAAAAGAAGAAGAGTGTTATTTATTTTTATTTTAGTTCTTTAATTTAATTCTTGATCTCGAAATTTTTTTTCTTCGATTTTATTGGACAGTTAGGTTAGAAGTCAGTTCTAGGGTTAAATTGACCAAATTGCCCCTCGCTGGTTCTATCCGGTTTGTAAATAATTAAATATTTCTTTCGGATCCCTGACCTAATTATTTGACCTGCATAACCATTCTTTTTTGTGATTTTCTCTTTTCCACTATGTTCGCAATAGTCCTAAGGACCGCGATGTTACATTTTACGGTTTGAAATTTGAGTTTAGATTGACCTCGCAGTCCTTCCTGAGAAGGGTCCCTTAGGCAAATCCCACATCGGCAAAGCACGGAGATGGTTTTGGGTTCAAAAATAATGATATTAAGAGGCGCCTTTTAGTGGAATGGCCTGGAGAGTTGTCACACCCTACTCCTTGTAAGATATAACATGTTCCCGTAGTACACTGAATGAATTACCATACTTTACCTAACGGTAACCCATTAAATATACTACAAGGGATTTTAAAACAATTTTCGTTCATTTTGAAATTGGTGGTTAAAATTTTTTTTCAAATTTTAAAAACCTTTATTTAAAGTCTAAACATAAATTAAAGTTAACATTTTTGGTCCATATTATTTCTCCGCAAATTTTATAAAAATTTTGCCAGAGTTCCGTCTGTATTTTGAGAAAACAGTTCTTCAAAACCTGAAAATAGACACACTCCCAATATATTTCTCAATCACAACTCCATTTGCAATTACCAAACTTCAAATCAACAGCAATAGCAACACTTCAATTCAAAATCCAAATTTCAAATCAAGAATTAATATCTCAAAACATTTCATAATTCATGCACATTGCATTTTAAATCATTAATTTACAATCATAAGTTAATTTACAGATGCAAAATCTCAAAAATAATATTATTACAATTTTATCTGTACAACTGCTCAAATTACAGAGATACATATGCATACTATCATATGTACATCAAACTAAACTACCAGGGTACATACAAATACCCGTACAAGAATTCTTCAATTGTTCTCCTCTCTAATCAGAGTAGCGCTCACTTGCTATGTCCTTTTCTCTATCTCATGACAAAGAAGTTAAAGCTATCGCTGAGTATATAAATACTCAGTGGTGCACAATAAAGCATAAAATGCATAATATAAAACATTTATGAACAAATCATCATTCAAAAATCATCATTCAAAAATCTCATAATCGCATTTCACAATTTTTTTTTTTCAAATCACATTTATAACAAATCATAATTTTCAAAGCTTAATATAGCACAACTTGATCAAACAATTTAATAAACATAGTGTTGCCAAACAATAACACAACTTAGGACATGACACAAAATTTCCGAACATGCCGTGTGTACATCACGACAAGGCATACTCACCCCACTAATCGAAATCAATGAGGGATGTGGCTAGCTAGCTAATGAGTACTCATCCAAACTCGCCCCTCAGACTAGAAAGCCAAAGAGGGAGGAATATAATCAAATATCAAACTCATCCCACAAGTGGAGGAGGAACATATTAATATTGTCATGTCAAGTGTGAATTAAAAACAATTTAAATTAAGTTATTGAAATATTTTATACAATTCACAGATCATATTTCATTCTAAATTTTTCATATACAAAGTAGGCAACACACTTTTTTTCAAATAATATTTTCAAAGCCATAACAATCCAAATTATTCACAACATTTATTTCAAGAATTGTCAAGTTTATTGTGCACAAACCTGACGTGAGTCGCCTCCAGGTCTTGACTCAGTCCCTTATACCTTTTGGGTTTTTTTAGCTGAAACACAAAATTTATAGTGTTTCAGTATCTTATTTCACCATAAATCCAACAATTAATTCATAAATACTTAATTCTAGCCTAAATATGCTTAAACTAAAATTCTTGGAAATTTTCATTTTGGAGTTACTATTCATGATACTATTCAAGTCAATTTGTTGACTTTCTAAGGCTTAATAGGTATGGGAACTTCAACTTCACCCACATGCCACATTTTGGTTCCCTAATTTTTTGGTTTTGGTTGTTTTCTCAAAACTTAAGTCTTTCAGGCAAATTTGCAAATTTTTAGTTTTGGTATCTTAAGTTGCACTGTTCCATTGGTCATTTTACTGTTAGAATTTGGCAAAACTTACTTCACAGAAAATGTTACCTATTGTCTTAAGTTTATTCTCCTTTTTAAATCATTCCAATTGGAGTTTTGTAGCTCAAGTTATAGCCATTTGAACCATGGCTGCCGAATTAGACTTAACCCAGATTTCTAGGCAAATTTTGGTTCTGGCAATTTTAGGTCACCAAATTTGGGTGGCCAAATGACTTGGTTAATGGCATAATTTGAGTTTGTGTTCTTCATGAAAGTTTTAGGTCTATATCTCATCTGTTCATCGGTAAAAGTTCAGGTCATTTAGACCTGCCTAGCTCAAGTTATGGCCAAATGAACAAACACTGTTCATTTGGTCAGTTTGTACAGGGCAGACTGAGATTTTCCAATTTTGGTCAATTTGTTCACTAGGTTTTGGTCACTTTTGGGGCATGGTTCCTAAATGAAAATTGTGTCATTTAGTGTCTATTTTCATTACCAATTAGTCTCATACAAATTGGACTTGTAAATTTTCATGTTTGGTCCCTCAAAGGGAGCTTGCTCATGCTGCTAGCAGCATGACCACACCCAATCCGAATTTAACCTTAACTCCAACCCTTCCAACACACTTCATTTGGTTACAAATGACCATTTCTCACTTCAAACTAGATCAAATACATTATTTCACCATTTCTCCAAATTTTTGCCTCTAAACCCTAGGTGTCAAGCCCTAATTCTCAATTTGTTACATTCAATTAATTCTAAGCATACAAATATCATTCCTCAACTCCATTAGGCTTTCATACATATTGAATTCAATCAAAACACAAGCATATTCATAGCAAACCCTAGCTGGCTGAATTCACTAAAAGTCTCCCAACAATTGTTTTCTTTGATTTTTAAGTGAAAATCTACGTTAATTGAGCTAAACACACAAAGTATAAACTAAATTTTTTAAACTTAAATTACTAACCTTATGCAGAATTTTCTTCCCTTCAAAACTCTTCCTTTCTTCTTTCTTTATTCTTCAATCACCTCTTCTAGTTGCCAAAACAAGCTTTAACCATGGTAGAATAATTTTCTATGGTGAGATTTTTGGTTTTTCAAGCTCAAAGATGAGCTTTCATGGAGGATGAAGTGAGGGAGAGATGAAAGAGAGAGTTGGACGGAAATTGAAGAAGATGATCTCTTTTTTTTTTCTTTCTTTTCTCTTTTTTTTTTTTTTCTTATGGAAGACCAAAATATCTAATTAATTAAATATATTAATTATTATATTTATGGCATCATGCATTATGTCATGCATGATGTCATCTCCCTTCACTTTTTCATTTTCCTTTTTTTTTCATTTATTTTTCTATTAGTTCTTTAATTTAATTCCCGACTCCAAAATTTTTTTTTCTCTGATTTTATTTGACAGTTAGGTTAGGAGTCAGCTCTCGGGGTCAATTGACCAAATTGCCCCTCGCTGGTTCAACCCGATTTGCAAATAATTCAATATTTCTTCCAACTCCCTAACCTAATTACTTAACTGGCTTAACAACCTTTTTTCATGATTTTCTCTTTTTCACTGTGTTCGTAATAGTCATAAGGACCGCAGTGTCACATTTTATGGTTTGAAATTTGAGTTTAAATCGACTTCACAGTCGTTCCCGAGAAGGTCACCCATCTCTGTGACTCTCGGCTTGTTTAACTTCTTATGTTCTGTTCTTCTTATTTATACTTAAATAATTAGCAATTACTAATTATTTGTGTTTATAGCTTATCTAGTTGTCTTAAGTGTGGTTCTAATCCCCTTAATTGTCCGGACCGACTCTAGTCACCGAAACAGTATAATTTACCAGACTATGTAAATAGGGATGTTACAAGACTTGGAAGAACTCCAAGGTTAAGCGTGCTCGCTTGAGAGAAATCCTAGGATGGGTGACCTCCTGGGAAGTTCTCCATTCCACCTATGGGACAAAACCGTGAGGCTTATGGCCAAAGTGGACAATTCCTCTAGTGGTTGGAGCCCGATCGTTGCAATTGGTATCAGAGCCGCTCGCGTGTCCTCTTTGGTGATGGAGGGGCAAACCTCAGCGAGGACGTTGAGTCCCAGATGGGGGGGAGAAAGGTCCCTTAGGCAAATCCCACATCGACAAAGCACGGAGATGGTCTTAGGTTCAAAAAGTAATGATATAAAAAATGAGGAAACTAATCATAAGAGGCGCCTTTTGGTGGAAT
The DNA here is from genome assembly GCF_030052815.1 of Hevea brasiliensis. Lineage (NCBI taxonomy): Eukaryota > Viridiplantae > Streptophyta > Magnoliopsida > Malpighiales > Euphorbiaceae > Hevea > Hevea brasiliensis. Next base: position 35,367,124 of record NC_079497.1, on the reverse strand, counting down.
GGCTTGGAGAGTTGAAAGAACTCCAGGGTTAAGAGTGCTCACTTGAGAGAAATCCTAGGATGGGTGACCTCTTGGGAAGTTCTCCTTTCCACCTATTGGACAAAATCGTGAGGCTTATGGCCAAAGCAGACAATTCCTCCAGTGGTTGGAGCCCGGTCGTTATAATTGGTATCAGAGCCGCTCGCATGTCCTCTCGGTTGATGGTGGGGCAAACCTCAGCAAGGACGCTGAGTCCCATAAGGGGGGGAGAAAGGTCCCTTAGGCAAATCCCATATCGGCAAAGCACGAAGATGGTCTTGGGTTTAAAAGGTAATGATATATAAAATGGGAGAACTAATCACAAAAGGCAAAAAGTAATGAAATAAAAAATGAGGGAACTAATCATAAGAGGCGTCTTTTGGTGGAATGGCCTGGAGAGTTGGAAGAACTCCAGGGTTAAGCGTGCTCACTTGAGAGAAATCCTAAGATGGGTGACCTCCTAGGAAGTTCTCCATTGCACCTATGGTACAAAACAGTAAGGCTTATAGCCAAAGCGAACAATTCCTCTAGTAGTTGAAGCCCGATTGTTACAATTGGTATCAGAGCTGCTCGCGTGTCCTCTTGGGTGATGGTGGGGCAAACCTCAGCGATGACGCTGAGTCCCAAAAGGGGGGGAGAAAGGTCTTTGAGGCAAATCCCACATCGACAAAGCATGAAGATGGTTTTGGGTTTAAAAAGTAATGATATATAAAATGGAGAAACTAATCACGAAAGGCAAAAAGTAATGATATAAAAAATGAGGGAACTAATCATAAGAGGCGCCTTTTGGTGGAATGGCCTGGAGAGTTGGAAGAACTACAGGGTTAAGCGTGCTCGCTTGAGAGAAATCCTAGGATGGGTGACCTCCTGGGAAGTTCTCCATTCCACCTATGGGACAAAACCGTGAGGCTTATGGCAAAAGTGGACAATTCCTGTAGTGGTTGGAGCCCGATCGTTACAATTGGTATCAGAGCCACTCGTGTGTCCTCTTGGGCGATGGTGGGGCAAACCTCAGCGAGGACGCTGAGTCCCAAAAGGGGGAGAGAAAGGTCCCTTAGGCAAATTCCACATCGGCAAAGCACGGAGATGGTCTTGGGTTCAAAAAGTAATGATATAGAAAATAAGGGAACTAATCATAAGAGGCGCCTTTTGGTGGAATGGCCTGGAGAGTTGGAAGAACTACAGGGTTAAGCGTGCTCGCTTGAGAGAAATCCTAGGATGGGTGACCTCCTGGGAAGTTCTCCATTCCACCTATGGGACAAAACCGTGAGGCTTATGGCAAAAGTGGACAATTCCTGTAGTGGTTGGAGCCCGATCGTTACAATTGGTATCAGAGCCACTCGTGTGTCCTCTTGGGCGATGGTGGGGCAAACCTCAGCGAGGACGCTGAGTCCCAAAAGGGGGAGAGAAAGGTCCCTTAGGCAAATTCCACATCGGCAAAGCACGGAGATGGTCTTGGGTTCAAAAAGTAATGATATAGAAAATAAGGGTACTAATCATAAGAGGCGCCTTTTGGTGGAATGGTCTAGAGAGTTGGAAGAACTCCAGGGTTAAGCATGCTCACTTGAGAGAAATCCTAGGATGGGTGACCTCCTAGGAAGTTCTCCATTCCACCTATGGGACAAAACCGTGAGGCTTATAGCCAAAGCGATGAATTTCTCGAGTCGTTAGAGCCGGGTCATTACAGAAATTATGTTCTTAAAAGCATCAGGTACTTATAAAATATTATCCAAACACAAAACATGTCCAGACATATAAAAAGATTTAGATCCTTTGGCTAAAGCTTCAATAGTTGAACCATCGCCAATTCGGAGTCTAACATCTCGAGAATGCAAACTGCTACTATTTACTAATTCTTACATATCATAAGAAATGTGAGAACTGGCACAAGCATCTAAAACCCAAGCTGTAGATGAACTATGAGTATCATCAGAATCTAAATAACAAGATATGAAAATATCTTCCGAAGATGTATCCTTTTTGTCCTTCAGAGAAATAAGATACTTTGGGCAGTTCCTTTTCCAGTGCCCATCCTTCTGGCAGTGGAAACACTTTCCTTTGCCTCCATCAGTTTTAGCCTTCCCTTTCTATTTAGCTATTTTCTTGGAAGGACCAGGAATATGAGGTTTCTTTTTTTTATTACCTTACTTCTTGTTGGACTTTCTAATAGAAGAAGATGCAATCAAAGCTACCTCTTTTCCTTTATTGCCCGGCATAACCAGCATGTTGAGTAAATTAGCCAAGGTGCATTCCTGCTTAGTCATATGAAAATTTGTCATAAAATTCCCAAAAGACTCAAGAAGGGACTGAAGGATCAAATCTGTATACATTTGGAAATCTATGTTAAAGTCAAGATGTTCCAACTGCTCAATCAATCGAATCATCTTGTGGACATGATCCCCAATATTCTGTCCCTTAGACATCCTCATGTGGAACAACTGTCTAGATATCTCATACCTAGCATTCCTGCTGTGCTCACCATACAACTCTTGTAGGTGAAGGAGGATCTCACTCGCACTCTGCATGTTCTCATGTTGCTTCTGTAACTCATTACTCATAGAAGCACGCATGTAATACTTAGCTCTCATATCATGCTCCTTCCACTTGTCCAAAGTTTCATGTTCCTCTTGAGTGGCCTCTGAAAGTAAGGGACCAGGAACATTTAAATCTAGAACATATCTTATATGTTCAAGGTTCAGGATAAGTTTCAAATTTCTTAGCCAATCAGATAGATTAGGTCCTGTCAACCTATTTCGATCAAGTATGCTTGCAAAGATATTGGATAGTGGTGGTTGTTCTGTGCTCATTGTTATCAGAAAATTAACTGCAAAAAATATGTCACACCCTACTCCTCCATAAGATGTAACATAATCCCGTAGCACACCTAATGAATTATAGTACTTCGCCTACCGGTAACCCATTAAATATACTACAAAGGATTTTAAACCAATTTTCATGAAATTTAAATCATCGATTAAAATCTGTTGTTATAAATTTTTTTTAAAATTTCGACAGAGTGTCAACTTTATTTTGAGAAAATAGTTCTTCAAAACCTATAAAGAAACACACTCCCAATGTATTTTCTCAAATACAACTCCAATAACTTCATTTCAACTCACAATTCAAATCTCAATAATCAAATCAATTCATTTTCAAACCAATTTCATCATAAAAGAAACATTTTATTGATTATAAGACTCAAAATTCATATTACAAAACTATTCAGGTAAATGAAATCTCAAATTTATATTTACGATAATTTACATTGTTACACCCCTATGTTCGGTAGTGCGTTCTACTGTTCTGGTGACCAGTGTTATCTAGATAGCTAGGATGCCTAGAACTACACTTAGATATGGATGAGGAGACATAAAATAATGAAATATAAGAAAAATAAAGGAAAAATAATAGCAATAAAATGTAACCAAGTTAAACGAGCCGAGAACCCTAGCGATGGGTGACCACACCGGAAAGTTGCGGCGTGGACCGTTGACTAGCCTTGGACCGCTGAAAACCCTGGAAAATACTTTTAGGACTTAAATAAATTTCTATTGAAGTATAAATACCATTAGAAATATCAAAGAAAAATTAGTTAATTAGTACAAAGAAAAGTGAGAAATCGAGAAAACGACAAAATCTGGTGTTACCGAAAAATCAAGAATGCAACCCGAATAGGGGCATTGTGGTTATTTGACACTCCGAGTTGTCTTTTGACCTAAATTTCCATTAAAAATAAATGATATTATACTTGAAAAATTTTATGAAAAATTAAATTGGTGGTACCTAATGTAAATAGCAAAAATTGAGAGTTAAATGAGGGAAAATGAAACTTTAGAATAAATAAATAATTAAACTTTCACATGGTGCTCCACTAACTCACCTAAGTGGACCACTACATCTTCATTTGGACAGCAGATTGTCATCTTCCTCACCTCTCAAAGAACCAGCTGTATTGCTCCCAAGAAAGAACCTCCATGGCCTCATGGTTTTGAACCTTCATGCAAGCATGATCCAAGCCTCTTGCACTTTCCTTCATTAAAAGTTGTCCATACACCTTGGGCAGTAGATAGGCAGTAAGAAGATCAAGTTTAGTCAAGGTTTTGAAGAGTTTCCAAAGTGGTAAGTAGGTATTTTTGATGCTTGCTTCATTAAAGTTTGTGTGGATGTTATGGGTAGTTGAATTGTGGAAAGATTTTTGAGGTTTGATGTTTAAGGAAGATGTATATTTTTGGCAGCCATGGAAACTCTATAAGAACAGTTTATCCTTGCATGTAAATGGTAGATTATAGTGTTGATGAAGGGTTTATGTGTGTAGGAATAAATTGGGTGATGTATATTAGATGTATGTGAAAGTACACTTGATTTTGGAAGCTTGGAAATTAATTCAAGGAGAGGTACAATTTGGCAATGTAAAGTGTGGACCAAAATATGTTGCTTCATGGTTTGGTTTATGGAATGCTATTGTTGAATTATGGTACTAGTTATGGCAGCTTGTGTATGTGTATAAGGGTTTGAGTTTGGACATGTAAATGAGCTAGGTTATGTGATTAAATTGTTGTAATTTGAACTTGGTAAATTCTGGACTATAATGTGCATATTGAGTGTGGTTATAAGCTGCCAAAATGACCAAAAATGTGTTGTGAAATGTGTCTATGTTATGGTACAAAACAGAAATGGCATGAATGTGTAACTTGGTAAGTGTTAAAAGTGTATTTGGTATGTGATGAAGAGTGTTGACATAGGGCAGTGTGTATTTTGGCCTAGAACCTTAAGTATGTGGCTCCAATTGGTATGAGACCAATTGGAGGTGAAACTAGGCACAAAAAAGTGCCAACTTTCATGAAGGAAGCTTACCAAAATTCTGCTTGGAAGGTAACTTGAAAAATGACCAAATCCGGATTAGTGCATTTAAGGCCTGAAAATTGACCATTTGGGCAGTAGTTAGTGTTTTCGCCATAACTCACTCAAAACAGGTCCAATTGACCTGAAATTTTTACCATGAATAGTTTAGACATATATCTACAGGTCTTATGAAGACACCAAAGCCCAGAAATGACCATAACCAAGCCAAATAGCTTGCACAAGTTCGGGTCCAAAAACTGGCCGAACCAAAAATGACCTAAAGTGACCAATTTTGGTACTTTCTGACCAGCAATAGTAAAATGACCATAACTTGGTCTAGTAAACTCAGAATGACCTGAAATTTTGCCCCGCATGCAATAAGACATAGATCTACAAGTTTATAGTTTTGACCAAAACTCGAAAACCGAGGAAACTAGGTCATCCGGCTACGTCAAATAAGTATACTAGAATTCGACAAATTGCAATAAAACGCAATATACATGGAAATGAATTTGGTAATAAGTACCAATACTAAAAGGATACAAATGTGACATATTGGTAACAATAGAACCTAATTCACTTAGACTGCATCGAGGGTCAACATCTTAGGTTGACTAAGGAAATAATAGAATTCAATAAAGTAAGTATTAAGCCTTATTGTTAGAAATGGTTTAAATGAGTACTGAAACACTTCAAATTGTATTTCTCAGTTAGCAAAGACTCAGGGAAAGGGAATGAAACACTGAGTCAGAGGCAAAAGACAGTTATTAGAGGTTTATGCACAATAGTTATTTCTTTTGAATTTTTCAATTGAAATAAATTATGATTATTTGTATGTTATTATTTTAAATTGTATTTGTGCACAATAATTTTGACTTCTCATTTTCTACTTAAAAATTTAATTGAACATTATAGTTTTAAATTGTGTCCATGCACAATACTTTTATATTCACTGCTTTTACAAGCAAATTTATTTGGAGAAATGAGTTATGAATAATATTTTATTGTTTTGGTTTTGGGAATATGATTTGGAAATTATTGTGTTGCCAACTTTGCAAATGGAAATTTTGAGATAAAATGTGATTTGGGAATTGTATGAAATATTATGATTTGGAATTATCTTGATTCACACTTAGCACGACACTGTTATTATATTCCTCCCTCTTTGACTTATCAGTCTGGGGTGAGTGTGATTATTTTCCTTCCTCTTTGACTTACCATTCTGAGATGAGTGTGGATGAGTACTCATTATTTAGCTAGCTTTTTCCCTCATTGATTTCGATTATTGGGGTGAGTGTGTCTTGTCGTGGTGTACAACACGGCATGTGCAGAAAAAATTATGTCATGGCCTAAACTGTGTTATTCAGTTACTTGATCAAATTGTGTTATTGATTGGCAACACTATGTTATTCAGTTATTTGATCAAATTGTGTTATTAGTTGGCAAAACTGTATTATTCAGTAATTTGATCAAATTGTGTTATTGATTGGCAAAACTATATTATTCAGTTATTTGATCAAATTTGTGTTATATGAACTTTGTAAATTGTGAAATGGAATTGTGAATTATTTGATTTGTGAATTGTCAATAAAAGATTTATATATCACATTTCAAATTGTTATTGTGCACCACTTAGTAAATTTTACTCAACGATAGCTTTTCATTGCTGTCACAGGTAGACATACTGACAGGGCAGCAGGCTAGGCTGCTAATGCTATATTGAGAGTTCATCGGGTATATTGAGTATACCATATTTTGCATTTTGTATTGTAATATATGTTCACTGTATGTATATAGTATTTGTGATTTTGAGCAGTTGTATATTAAAATTGTACATTAAAGTTGTAAAATAAATTATGAATTATTTTGGCTTGTAAAATTTGTACTATATTTCTTTTATCTCAGCCTTTGGAAATATTGAAATATTATTATGGATTTGAGTTGTCAAACATATTGTGTTGATTAAATGTTGGAGTTTGAGAATGAGAAATATATTTGAAGTGCTTTTTACAGGTTTTTGAAGAACTGGTTTATTCAAAATACAGATGGCACTCTGCCAAATTTTTTACAGAAATTTCTAATAATTTAAATGTATTAACTATTTCACTTCAGTTCAAAAAAATTTTTAACACCTGCAAATAGTGCTCATCACTGTAAAAAGAAGTAAGAAAAGTTTTAAAATCCCTTGTAGTGTATTTAATGGGTTATCAGTAGACAAAGTTGGTAATTCATTAAGTATATTACGGGATCATGTTATGCCTTACGGAGGGGTAAGGTGTGACATACATTTAATTAAATAGCAAAATATTTTACAAGAGTTTTTATACAACTGCTCAAATAACTTACGAACTTATTATTACATGCATACATCAAAACCTGCGTACATGGGTATACCTATGATATACCTGGAGCTGATCTGAATGTGTCTTCAAAGAAGCTTACTCAATTGCTTTATACTCTTTTAACCTGCGACAGCATACAAAGCTATCAATGAGTGGTGAACTCAGTGGTGCACAACTATAATTTAAAACATAATACAATATACTTTAACAAAAATTATAGCAATTAATTTGGAAATCTAGATACTCATTAAATTCCAAAACTCAAAATATTCATTGCCAATGATATAAATCATTTGTATAAAATGACTTTGATCATGAAATTCCATTTATCAAATCATAACTAACCATTTAAGGCAATTCCAACAAAATCAATTATACATAAATCATAATTGAAATCACAATTCTTTACTATTCAAAAAGATTCTTTATCACGAAAACCGTTCTTTATCTCAAAAACCATTCTTTATCTCACTAACTCTGCAAGACTAATCCGAAAGGGCCATCTTCGGGGTGATTCTAACTCCCTATGGTCGGGGAGGTCGAATCATCGTGTACAGTACACATCACAATAATGAATCTTCTGAAAGGGCCATAGCATATAAACTTAGATCTAACCTCTAATAAGAGGAGAATCTAAGCTTATGCACATACCATGGTAATCAAAACACAACTAACTCCATTGTCTTCTCAAAAAATGAGAGAGACGGGTAATATCCTAATCAAGCATCTATAGTGAGATATAAAACAATATCACAATCCTTTTAGTGAGCATAAATCACAATACAATTCGATTCAAAGTCAATTTCAATATACAATAATTTTTATGCTCATCACAATTCAAATCATAAATTTGCATTTTTCCATGCAAGTTGCCCATCACAATTCAAAACATGTTCTATCACAATTTTCCAAAACATAATTTATTCAATCCACAACAATGCTTAAAACTTGTGCAAATACCATTTCACAAAGCTAAATTCGTACATACTATAACAATTTCAATAATCATTGAACTAAATCCAATGCTCGTTAAACATAATACATAAGAAAAATATGTCATTTAATCATATGAAATATTCAGAACAAAATCAGCTAAAAACTAGTTGTGCACAAACCTAATTTGAGTTGCTTCTAGGCCTTAATTCAATGTTCCTTATGCTTCTCAATATCCTTATCAACTATAACACACAATTTAATGTGTTTCAGTACTCAATGATTTGTTTCCAACCATAAAATCCAATATCTAAATTTTCTTGGTACTATTCCCTTCAATTCATTTCATTAGTTAACTTATAATGTTGACCCTTGATGCACTCTAAGTGAGTCAATTCCAATGTTACCAATATGTCACATTTTATAGCCCTTTAGTATTGGTATATGTTACCAAATTCATTTCCAAGTGTATTGCATTTTATTGCAATTTATCGGATTTCGGTATACTATTTTGACCTAGCCGGATGACCTAGTTCCCTCTGTTTTGGGGTTTCGGTCCAAACTATAAACTTGTAGGTCTATGCCTTATTGCACGTAGGGCAAAATTTCAGGTCATTCTGAGTTGTGTAGACCAAGATATGGTCAATTTACCAATGCTGGACAAAATGCACTAAAATGGTAGGCTTAGGTCATTTTTAGGTCACTTTTGGTTCGGCAAGTTTTGGTACCTGAAATTATGCAAGCTATTTGGCTTGGTTCTGGTCATTTCTGGGCTTTGGTGTCTTCATAAGAATTGTAGATCTATGTCTAACTATTCATGGTAAAAATTTCAGGTCAATTGGACCTGTTTTGAGTGAGTTATAGTTAAAACACTAACTACTGCCCAAATGGTAAATTTTCAGGCTTTCAACTCACTAATCCGGATTTGGTCTTTTTTCAAGTCACCTTCTAGGTAGAATTTAGGTAAGCTTACTCCATGAAAGTTAGCACATTTTGTGCCTAGTTTTACCTCCAATTAGTCTCATACCAATTGGAGTCACACACTTAAGGTTCTAAGCTAAAACATACACTGCCCTACTACACAATCTTCATCACTTACCAAATACGCATTCTATACTTACCAAACTAACTCTTTCATGCCAATTCTGATTTGGTACCATACCATTAACATGCTTAACAACACTTTTTGGTCATTTTGGATAGCTTGTAACCATTCTCAATATACACATTATAGCTCAGAATTTTTTAAAGTCCATTTACACAATTTAACCACATGAACATGCCTCATTTACATGTCTAAATCCAAACAATTATACACATACACATGCTGCCACCATAAGCATCATAATTCAATAAACCAAACCATGAAACAACACATTTCAGCTACACTTTAAAGTTGCCGAATTACCTCATTGAACACATCTCCTTCAAATTGCTTTTAAGCTTCCAAAACCAATTGCACCATTGCACATACACTTAGTATACATTGTCTAAATCATTCTTATACGCATAAACACTTACATCAACATCTTAAACAACCATTTACAAGTGAAAACAAGCTAAATATACTGAATTCCCATGGCTGCCGAAATGGTGTATCACCATTAAATCATTAAACTTCAAAACTTCTTCCACAAAACAACTCACCACAACATCCACTCAAAGTTTAATGAAACAAGGATGGAAAATACACACTTACCACTTTTAAAGCTTGACCAAAACTTCACTAAACTTTAAAAAATTGCTATCTAACTCTTCCTTATGATGTGGGGAGCAAAGTTAGTGAAGCAAGCTTTGGGTTTTAAGTTGAAAATGGTGGAGTTTAGGGAGGTTGCATGCAACGGCCATAGATGGAGAGCTTGAGAGAACCATTCGGCTATGTTGAAGATGAAGGTTGAAGATGATGGTTAGCGTTGCCCTCCATGTCCACTAACATTTAAATAACCCACTTAGTGCTCCACTTACCTTAATTAACATTTAAATAACCCTAAGTTTCCTAATTTGCAATTAACACTGATATTTCTCACTATTTACATTATGTGTCTAGTTTCTCATTTTCATGGCATTTTTAAAATTTAATACTACTTATTTTTAATTGACATTTAGGTCAAAAGGCAACTCGGGGTGTCAATTGTCCACAATACCCCTATTTGGGTTGCATTCCCGATTTTTCAGTAACACTGAGTTTTGTCGTTTTCTCGATTTTTCATTTTTCTTTGTACTAATTAATTATTATTTCTTTGATATTTCTAATGAAATTTATACTTTAATAAGTCTTTAATTATGTCTCGAAACTAAATTCCAAGGGTTCCCTGTAGTCCTGGGGTCGGCTATTGCCTGTGCCGTAACTTCCCCGTGCGGTCACCCATTGTTGCGGTGCTGGCTCGTTTAACTTAGTTTTATTTCATTGCTATTATTTTTCATTTGTTTTTCTTGTATTTTCTTTTTTTGTATTTTATTATTTTATGTCTCCTCACTAACAATTAAATGTAGTTCTAGGCATCCTAGCTGTCCGGATCGACACTGGTCACTAGAATAGTAGAACGCACTACCGAACATAGGGGTGTTACAATTCTCCCCCCCTTTAAATAAATTTCGTCTCAAAATTTTACCTCACATCAGTCTCTGAACAGCTGTGGGTGCTGTCTCCTCATGTCCTCTTCACATTCCCAAGTAGCTTCTTATCCTGAATGATAGTTCCACAGTACTTTAACTAGGTGTATCTGTTTATTTCTTAACTGCTTCACCTCATATGCTAGAATTTCTATGGGTTCTTCCTCATATGAGAGTTCTGGATTTACCTCAATCTCTTCAACTAATAGTACATGAGATGGGTCAGATATGTACCTCCTTAACATGGAGACATGGAAGACACTGTGTATCCTTTCTAGCTCTGGAGGTAATGCCAACGGATATGCCAAAGGACCCACTCTCTCCAGAACCTCATATGGTCCAATGGAACGAGGACTCAGTTTCCCCTTTCTGCCAAATCTCATAATCCTCTTCCAAGGAGAAACTTTGAGGAATACCTTATCACCCACTGCATATTCAATATCTCTTCTCTTCAAATCAACATAGGACTTCTGACGGTCTGATGCAGCCTTGAGTCGATCTCTAATCAATCTGATGTTTTCCTATGTCTGCTGAACAATTTTTAGCCCAATCATCTTCCTTTCACCTACTTCATCCCAACATAGGGGAGTTCTGTACTTCCTGCCATACAAAGCTTCATATGGAGGCATTCCAATGCTTGATTGGTAGCTGTTGTTATAAGCAAACTCAATCAAAGGCAAGTGTGTATCCCAACTACCTTCAAACTCAATCACACAAGCCCGTAGCATATCCTCCAATATCTGAATTACCCTCTTAGACTGGCCATTTGTTTGAGGGTGGAATGCCATGCTAAAGTTCAATCTAGTTCCTAGGGCTCTCTAAAGACTACCCCAGAATCTAGAAGTGAATCTAGGATCTCTGTATGATACAATCGCTATTGGCACTCCATGCAGTTTTACAATCTCATTTATGTACAATCTGGCCAATCTCTCTAACTATAGTCCATCCGGACTGGCAAAAAGTGAGCAAAATTGGTTAGTCTATCAATTATGACTCGTACTACATCATGACTATTCTGTGTCCTTGAAAGTCTCATCACAAAATCAATAGTTATCCGTTCCCTTACAATGTTTCATAGGGTGCCGTTTGTATGCTAGCTTGACACTTATTATTGTATACAAATTCTGTTAGTGGGAGGTATCTGTCCCATCTCCCCTCGGATTCAATGACACAAGTTCTTAGTATATTCTTAAGGGCTTATTATATTTTATAGGTTATTATTATCATTTCATTTCATTATTTACAGAAACTCAATGAGTTTTAGAATTTACCTGAATTACTTGTTTCAACTATCCATCCATATGAGGATGATAAGTCATACTGATATCTCTAAACTTATAGCAATTACAGTGGTACAGGCAGCTCACATTATTGTAACTGAGTTACTAACTCTAGCTACCTCACAAGTGTAGTCTTTCGACAGGCTAGTTCTGAAGTTTTAAATTTCTAACAAAAATTTTCACATTTATTTCTCGTAATAGTACTATATTCGAGCGTAACTGTATCAATTTATAGATTACTTAAAAATATTCTTATTTTATTACACCACGAGGAAGCACGTAGCTCTACACATTAATCCTGTGTCAGTACTGTAATCTGCAGCTCACAATACAAACATTGAGTACATTACATAGTCACTACGTTATAACCTCATGGACTAGGTTTTTAACATCTTATCTGTACCCTTATTTTCTTCTCTGTCTTTTAAAGTCATATCAGTGGTCTCTTCGTGTAATTATTTAAATTTAAAACTCATTACTTATATTTATGCTCAATTAACCTATCAAAGCACTTGCAAGCATTACGTATCGCCGTCCCCGCAAGCCTCTTCCCTGTCTTTGGTGGCAATTAAGGGTACCTATCAAAGCACCTGCAAGCATTATGTATCGCTGTCCCTGCAAGCCCTTGGGTGGTACTTATTAGAGCACCTTGTAGGCATTACGTATCGCCATCCTTGCAAGCCCCCTGATACCGATATTCATTGTCTTTTAAAATCATATCAACCATATGTTGTCAATCCATGACTTTTCATGTAGGCAGTACTGCTATCTGTAATCCCTAATTTGTATACCAATCGATCTATACAATATACATAAGCCAAGGTTTACTTTGAGCAATTAAGCATTATCAATTGTCTAATAAAATCTTCATATCCATGTATTGTATAAAAGGTGGGTCTTGCATCACTATTTCATGTGATTTAGGATGTAGTGATAACGAAATTTCCATGTCAATGTATAGTGGGAAAGTAGGTCCCACATACCTGTTTCAAGTAATTTAGTATATAGTGACTTACTAGGGATAAGCCAATAATGTTTTTTAAGAACCTTTCTTTAGGTTCAATTTCGAGATTTTAACTTTGCATATCACTTTGGACAGTTTGTGGCCACAGTTTGGCCCCATTTTCTAAAAGGAAATTATTCTTTTATGTCTTACTTTTATTTTCCAAATAACTATTCGAGCTCTGACTCATAGGTTTCTCTCTCTTCTCTATTTCACGTTGCCCTTGTGGGGTTGGGTTTTGTGCTTGGGCTTGGGTTGACAGATTATCAATCATTTGTTGAAAGAAAGTGGCCATTTGTGTAGTAATTTGTACAGGTGGGGTTGATAAAGTCAGACTTCCGACTCTCGGGGGCCTGGGGCCTCACCTTGTACTTTTGTTGTCATAGACTGTTCTATTGTCTCATTTTTCTCTTTCATACCTTTTCACAGGATTTTCTATTTCTTATACAACCAACACAAGGAGATTTCTCTCCATTAGATTATATTTATAATGTAATGTACTATATGTATCAAACATTTGAGCAGTTGTATTTACCGACAAAAAGATTTCAAATTCACAATTCAAAATTTACTTTAAAACCATTGCTCTAATACCAATAAACATGTCACACCCTACTCCTCCGTAAGATGTAATATGATCCCGTAGTACACCTAATGAATTACCGTACTTCGCCTACCGGTAACCCATTAAATATACTACAAGGGATTTTAAATCAATTTTCGTGAAATTTAAATCATCGATTAAAATCTAGTGTTATAAAATTCTTTCAAAATTTCATGTAACACCCATAAGTTCGGTAGTGCGTTCTACTGTTTTGGTGACCAGTGTTGTCCGGACAGCTAGGATGCCTAGAACTACACTTCGTTATGAGTGAGGAGACATAAAATAGTGAAATACAAGAAAAGAAAATACAAGAAAAACAAAGGAAAAATAATAGCAAAGAAATGTAACCAAGTTAAGTGAGCCGAGAACCCTAGCGATGGGTGACCGCACCGGGAAGTCACGGCGTGGACCGTTGACTAGCCCTGGACTGTGGGGAACCCTGGAAAATATTTATAGGACTTAAAGAGACATCAATTGAAGTATAAATATCATTAGAAATATCAAAGAAAAATTAAATAATTAGTACAAAGAAAAGTGAGAAATCGAAAAACGGACAAAACCTGGTGTTACCGAAAAATCGGGAATGCAACCCGAATAGGGGCATTATGGTCATTTGACATCCTGAATTGTCTTTTGACCTAAATGTCCATTAAAAATAAATAATATTACACATAGAAAATAAAATGAAAAATTAATTTGGTGGTACCTAATGTAAATAGCCAAAAGTGGAGTGAAAATTGTGTAAATAACACATTTAACATATTATATGATTTAAATTTGGTGAGTGGACCACTAGGGATTTAATTAAACAGTAATGGGGCAGGTGTAAGTCCATTTCACCATCTGCACTTCATCTTCTCCAAATCCCCTCAACCTTGCCGAAATGAACCTCCAAAATCCTCCCATGGCCGCCCACTTCCATGCCACACTCCACCCATTTTCAAGCTAAATTTTCCTTACTTGTCTTAATTAATTTTTATCCCCGCATCACAAGGAAGAGTTTGATACCAACATTAAGAAGTTTTGTGAAGGTTTAACAAGTCCCAACCATAGGTAAGTTTGTATTTTTGAACATTGCTTTGTTAAACTTTATATACATGTTATGGGTGTGTGCTTTGTGAAGAAAATTTTCAAGTTTGAGGAGTTCTTGATATATCCATTTTTGGACAGCCATGGAGTTGTATGTTTAATGAAATATTCTTACATATGTTTGATAAGAATTCATGTTGAATAGGGTGAATTGATGTCCTAGTAAGTTATTTCCATATGTAATGGTGATTATGCATTTGAAATTTGAAGTTGAAGAAAGTATGTGAAACTTTGGCATTGTGGAACAATTCGGCAACCTTGAGACTCCATGATGAATGTATGAATTCATGAAGATATTGGCAGAATTATGACATTGAGGATTGATGGATATGTATATAAATTAGTTGTGGAAATTGTATGAAATAATGAGTAGTGTTTATGTGTATTTGTGGTTGTATTTGGACTTTGTAAATTAGAGTTTTATTTGGTGTATTGAGGATATTTGTATTCTGCCCAAAGTGACTTTAAAGTGAAGTGGTATATGGTTTTGGTAATGTACCAAAACAAAATTGGTAGGAGAAGTGGACTTGTAGCAAGGCAAATGTGTAATTGATACATGTTTATGCAATGTATTTAAGGGCAGTATGCATTTTAGCCTATAACTTTAAATGTGTAACTCCAATTGGTATGAGACCAATTGGAGGTGAAACTAGGCACAAAATGTGCCAACTTTCATTGAGAAAGCATACCAAAATTCTGCTTGCAATGTAGCATGAAAAATGACCAATTCGGATTAAGTACAATTGAGACCTGAAAATTGACCAATTGGGCAGCAGTTAGTGTTTAGGCCATAACTGACACAAAACAGGTCCAATTGACCTGAAATTTTAGCCATGAATAGATAAGACCCATATCTACAAGTCTTATGAAGACACCAAAGCCCAGAAATGACCATAATCAAGTCAAACAGCTTGCACAAGTTCGGGTCCAAAAACTGGCCGAACCAAAGTTGACCAAATTTGACCTAAAATGACCTAATTTGATGCCATTTCACCAGCAATAGTAAAATGACCATAACTTGGTCTACATAACTCAGAATGACCTAAAATTTTGCCCCGCGTTCCATAAGACATATATCTACAAGTTTGTAGTTTTGATCGAAACTCGAAAACCGAGGGAACTAGGTCATCCGGCTAGGTCAAACTAGTATACCGGAATCCAGCAAGTTGCAATAAAATGCACTAAACAAGGAAATGAAATTGGTAACGTGTACCAACCCTAAAACACTATCAAATGTGACATATTAGTGACACTAAAACCTAATTTACCTAGAACGCATCGAGGGTCGGTATATTAGGTGATTAAGCAAATAATAGCTTTCAGTGAATTACTTATCAAGCATTATCGATAGAGACAATTTAATTTAGTACTGAAACACTTCAAATTGTGTTTCTTAGTTAGTAAAGACTCAGGGAAAGGGAAGGAAACACTGAGTCCAGACCAGGAGACAGTCATCAGAGATTTGTTCACAACAACTATTTCTTTTGAATTTTTCAATTGAAATGAATTATGACTATTTGTACATTATTGTTTTAAATTGTGGAAATGTGTTTGAATGGATATTTATTGCTTGAAAAGCATTGTAAATGGTTTGAAACTATGAGAAATTGTTTAAATGATATTGATGGATACTTATTGATTGAAAAGCATTGGAAATGGTTTGAAACCACAGCTATCATGTATATTGATTGTATTCCTCGCTAGCTTCTCTAGTGGGACGAATTGAATTCCCTCTCTGGCTGAAGTGTTGAGGTGTGTGCCTGTTGAGGACGAATTGGATGAGTACTCATATTTTTGCTAGCTAGCTATGTTATTCCTCATTAGTCATCGACTTTTGGGACGAATTGAATACCTCATTAGCCATCGGCTTTTGGGACGAATTGAACTTTGGAACATGATTAAGCTGTGTGTGATTTATTGATATGTATTGTGAGATTGTGAAATGAATTTAAACTCTTATTGACATATACTGTCTTTTGAATTCAACCATGATTTGACTTATTAAAATTTATTGTGATATTGAGAAATGGAGTTTAAATTCTTGTTGACAATTACTGTCTTGAAATTAACTATGGTTTTAAGTATCCACTATTTATATGATTTATGAATTGTAATTTAAATTGTATTTGGTTAATGTTGTGCACCACTGAGACATTGTCTCAGCGATAGCTTTTTATTCTTTGTCGTGAGTAGGCAGTGAGAGCAGGCGGGAGACTAGGCTGCTTATACATCCAGCGAGAGATTTTCGGGTATAATGAGTATACCACATTTTGCATTTTGTACTGTAATATATGTTCACTGTATGTACATATTGTTTTTGGTTTTGAGCAGTTGTAAATTCAAATTGTACCTTGAAGTTGTAAAATAATTATGAGTTATTTTGGCTTGAAAAAAAATTGTATTATATTTCTTGTATCTCAGACTTTGAAAAATCACTGTGGATTTGAGTTGAGAAATATGTTGGAGTTGAGATTTGGAAAAATATTGAAGTGCTTTTTGCAGGTTTTCTGAAGAACTGTTTTATCTAAAATACAGATGGCACTCTGCCAAAATTTTTACAGAAATTCCAAATAATTCAAATGTGTTAGTTCTATCACTTCAGTTCAAAAAGGTTTTTAATACCTGTAAATAGTGCTCACCACTGTAAAAGAAGTAAGAAAAGTTTTTAAAATCCCTTATAGTGTATTTAATGGGTTATTAGTAGATAGAGTTGGTAATTCATTATATATACTACGGGATCATGTTATGCCTTACAGAGGGGTAGGGTGTAACATGTTTTAGTGGTATCAGAGCAAAGTTTTTAAATTCTGTTTTCACCTGTTATTTGGATATTCTTTCTTCATAGTACAACTGCTCAATATCATTGTTTGATACATACATTACATTACATTATAAATATGCACTAATGGGAGGAAATCTCCTTGTGTTATTGTTCAGGAGATCTAAAATCCTCGCATTGACTATGGAAGAGGGTGATCGTTCAGTCGATCAATCTATTGAGGCTGAGGTGCAAGGGATGCCCTGTGCCCACGTAATGTCGTGGTTCAAGAACACCACCCTATAGTACCACGCTTTCTGCTCGCCACAGATGGCTGCAATGTTCCAACAAATGGCTGGTAATGTGCCTACTCAAGTCCCAACACAGACACCAGTGGTACAACCACAATCTCCTACTAGGCAGTATGACAAATTGATGAAGCATGGGGCTACAGAGTTTATGGGGACAGTAGATCCTCTAGAGCCTGAACAGTGGTTAGAAAGGATGGATAGGGTATTCAAGAAACTGCATTGCACAGAGGAGCTCAGATTCGAATACTCTGTATCTTTGATACAGGGAGATGCTTATGACTGGTGGAAAACCATTCCCCACAGTCTGGTAAAACCTGCAGTGCTAACATGGAATGACTTTCTCAGGGAATTCAGACAGAAATATGTCCCTGATGCTTATGTAGACCAGAAGTTACAAGAATTCCTAAGTCTGAAACAGGGGAATAGATCAGTGGCTGAGTATGAAAGAGAATTTTGCCGTCTGAGCCATTATGCAGTAAGTTTACTTTCTACCAGCAGGGAGAGATGCAAGAGGTTTGAAACTGGCTTGAAGCCCAGTATCAGATTACAAGTAGTCGGCTTCAAACACACTAACTTCTCTGAACTTATTTCTCAAGCTCTAGAGTTGGAAAGAATTGAGTCTAAAGCTACTCTTGAGAAAAAGAAATCAGAGAAGACAGAGAAAGAAGGAAAATCTATAGAACAGAGTTCCAGTGGTCCTACTGGAAAGAGGAAGAATCATGGGGGACATGGCAGAGGTGGCAAGAAATCTGGTAGGGGAAGATATTCAGGACAGAAGCCTCCCCTATCTGGTCAGCAGAGTACCAGAGGTTCCTATCCTCCCCGCCAATGTGAGACATGTGGAAGAAATCATAGTGGGATCTGCTACAAGGCTATTGGAGCCTGTTATAACTATGGAGGCACAGGACACTTTGCCAAGGACTGCACCAGTAGTCGCAGAGTTGGACCACCTCCTACTATCGCAGGGGTCGCCAGAGCCCTATCACCAGATGTTCACAACCACCCAGCAGAGGTAGAGGCAGGGGTAGAGGTAGCCCAGTAGGCAGCCAAGGCACAGTGAAACAATCAGAGCAAGACAGTGCTCCAATCAGAATGTATGCAATGAGATAGAGGGAAGAGGCCGAGACATCTGATGTTGTGGCTGGTACCTTCTCAACTTTTAATCAGAATGTGTTTGTGTTATTTGATCCGGGTTCTACCCATTCTTATGTGAGTGCTAGCATCATTGATTGCATTGCTGTTCCATGTACAAAAATGGACTTTGAGGTGCTAGTAACAAGTCCGTTAGGACAGGAGGTCAGGGTTAATAGAATGTATAGAGATTGTCCTTTGGTGATCCAAGGACACATTTTCCTGTCTGATTTCATTGAAATGCCCTTCAGAGATTATGATATCATCTTGGGCATGGATTGGTTAGCTAGGCATCATGCCATGATTGACTGTAGGCTGAAGACAGTCACTTTTGGTCTCCCTCAGTACAGTGATGTGGTAATACAAGGGGAGAGGCAGCTATTGCCATCAAACATCATTTCGGCTGCACTAGCCAGAAAAATGATCAGAAAGGGGTGTGAAGCCTACTTGGCACATGTGGTAGACACCCAAGTGGGGAGTCCAGCATTGAAGGACATCCCTACAGTACATGACTTTCCAGATGTGTTTCCTGATGAATTGCCAGGATTACCTCCGAAAAGAGAAGTGCAGTTTGAAATTGATGTTATGCCTGGTGTGGAACCAATCTCCATAACGCCATACAGAATGGCACCAGCAGAATTGAAGGAGTTGAAGATACAACTACAAGAATTACATGAAAAGGGCTTTATCCGCCCTAGTGTGTCACCTTGGGGAGCACCAGTGTTGTTTGTTAAGAAGAAGGATGGTACTCTCCGCTTATGCATTGACTACAGACAGTTGAATAAGGTGACAATAAAGAATAGATATCCATTGCCTCGCATTGATGATCTGTTTGATTAGTTGAAGGGTGCAGCTGTATTCTCCAAAATTGATCTGCGATCTGGTTATTATCAGTTGAAGGTGCAAGAGCAGAGTATTCCAAAAACTGCTTTCAGAACTTGGTATGGCCACTATGAGTTTCTAGTAATGCCATTCGGGTTAACAAATGCTCCAGCTGCTTTTATGGATCTGATGAACACTATCTTCAGACCATATCTTGATCAATTTGTGGTGGTGTTTATTGATGACATTTTGATATATTCAAGGAATGTAGAGGAGCATGACAGACATCTGCGGATTGTACTGCAGACTTTAAGGGAGAAACAACTATACGCCAAATTATCGAAATGTGAATTTTGGCTAAAAGAAATCTCATTTTTGGGACATGTTGTGTCAGCTGAAGGGATCAAGGTAGATTCCAGCAAGGTAGAAGCTATCCTTAATTGGAAGCCGCCAGAACATCACGTAAATTCAGCTTTTAGGTTTAGCTAGATATTACCGTCAGTTTGTGAAGGGGTTTTCTATGTTATCTTCTCCACTGACCAAACTGCTTTGGAAGGATGTAAAATTTCAGTAGACTGATAAATGCCAGCAAAGTTTTGATGAGTTAAAGAGGTGTTTGACTAAAGCTCCAGTTCTCACTTTACCTACTCCGGGTAAAGAATACACAGTTTATAGTGATGCTTCTCACAATGGGCTAGGCTGTGTACTGATGCAAGATCAGAATGTCATTGCTTATGCATCACGCCAGCTGAAACCGCATAAGAGGGACTATCCAACACATGATCTGGAGCTAGCAGCTATTGTTTTTGCTCTGAAGATCTGGAGACACTATTTGTATGGTGAGAAATGCTACATTTACATAGATCACAAGAGTTTGAAGTACTTAGGCACCCAGAAGGAATTAAATTTGAGGCAGAGGAGATGGTTAGAACTCATCAAAGATTATGATTGCTTAATAGACTATTAGCCAGGGAAAGCAAATGTGGTGGCTAACGCCTTAAGTCGCAAGACTATGGCAAGTCTCAGAGTTTCTCTTTTGTCCATGGTATGTGAATTGAAAGCACAGCATGCCAGTTTAGAGATTGATGATGAGGGACAGACAGTAGTTGCTTGGCATGTACAACCAGTGTTGATTGACTAGATCAGAATGGCTGCTCAGAGTGATGAAAAATATCAGAAGCTACTGAAAGAAGTCCAGCAGAGCAAGAAACCTGAATTCTCTGTGAGATATGATGGTTTATTGCTATATCAGGGCAGAATGTGCATTCTTATTAATACTGAATTGAGACAGATCATTATGAAGGAAGCACATGAGTCTCCATTTGCTATGCACCCTGGTGGAACTAAAATGTACAGAGGGCTGAACGAGCATTACTGGTGGATGGGTATGAAGAGAGATATAGCTGAATTTGTTTCCAAATGCCTAACTTATCAGCAAGTAAAGGCAGAACATCAAGTTCCAGCTGGTTTGTTACATCCTTTGTCAGTACCAGAGTGGAAATGGGAACGAATAACTATGGATTTTATTACAGGACTTCCAAGGGCACAGAGTAGTCATGATGCAGTATGGGTTATAGTTGACAGATTGACCAAGTCTGCTCACTTTTTGCCAGTGCGGATGGACTATAGCCTGGAAAGATTGGCCAGATTGTACATACATGAGATTGTAAAATTGCATTGAGTGCCAGCATCAATTGTATCTGACAGAGATCCTAGGTTCACTTCTAGATTCTGGGGTAGTCTTCAGAGAGCCCTAGGAACTAGATTGAACTTCAGCACAGCATTCCACCCACAGATAGATGGCCAGTCTGAGAGGGTTATTCAGATATTGGAGGATATGCTACGGGCTTGTGTAATTGAATTTGAAGGTAGTTGGGATATACATTTGCCTTTGATTGAGTTTGCTTATAACAACAGCTACCAATCAAGCATTGGGATGCCTCCATATAAAGCTTTGTATGGCAGAAAGTACAGAACTCCCTTATGTTGGGATGAAGTAGGTGAAAGGAAGATGATTGGGCCAGAAATTGTTCAGCAGACAGAGGAAAAGATCAGATTGATTAGAGATAGACTCAAGGTTGCATCAGACCGTCAGAAGTCCTATGTTGATCTGAAGAGAAGAGATATTGAATGTGCAGTGGGTGATAAGGTATTCCTCAAAGTTTCTCCTTGGAAGAGGATTATGAGATTTGGCAGAAAGGGGAAACTGAGTCCTCGTTTCATCGGACCATATGAGGTTCTGGAAAAAGTGGGTCCTTTGGCATATCGGTTGACATTACCTCCAGAGCTAGCAAGGATACACAGTGTCTTCCATGTGTCCATGTTAAGGAGGTACAGATCTGACCCATCTCATGTACTATCAGTTGAAGAGATTGAGGTAAACCCAGACCTCTCATATGAGGAAAAACCCATAAAAATTCTGGCATATGAGGTGAAGCAGCTAAGGAACAAACAGATACACCTAGTTAAAGTGCTGTGGAACCATCATTCAGGCCAGGAAGCTACTTGGGAATGTGAAGAGGATATGAGGAGACAGCACCCACAGCTGTTCAGAGACTAATGCCAAGTAAAATTTCGAGACGAAATTTATTTTAAACGGGGGAGAATTGTAACACCCCTAAGTTCGGTAGTGCGTTCTTCTGTTCTGGTGACCAGTGTTGTCCAGACAGCTAGGATGCCTAGAACTACACTTTGTTATGAGTGAAGAGACATAAAATAGTGAAATACAAGAAAAGAAAATACAAGAAAAACAAAGGAAAAATAATAGCAAAGAAATGTAACCAAGTTAAGCGAGCCGAGAACCCTAGCGATGGGTGATCATGACCGGAAGTCACGGCGTGGACCGTTGACTAGTACTCGGATCATGGGAACCCTGGAAAATATTTATAGGACTTAAAGAGACATCAATTGAAGTATAAATATCATTAGAAATATCAAAGAAAAATTAAATAATTAGTACAAAGAAAAGTGAGAAATCAAAAAACGGAAAAAACGCGGTATTACCGAAAAATCAGGAATGCAACCCGAATAGGGGCATTATGGTCATTTGACATCCCGAATTGTCTTTTGACCTAAATGTCCATTAAAAATAAATAATATTACACTTAGAAAATAAAATAAAAAATTAATTTGGTGGTACCTAATGTAAATAGCCAAAAGTGGAGTGAAAATTGTGTAAATAACACATTTAACATATTATATGATTTAAATTTGGTGAGTGGACCACTAGGGATTTAATTAAACACTAATGGGGTAGGTGTAAGTCCATTTCACCATCTGCACTTCATCTTCTCCAAATCCCCTCAACCTTGCCGAAATGAACCTGCAAAATCCTCCCATGGCCGTCCACTTCCATGCCAAACTCCACCCATTTTCAAGCTAAATTTTCCTTACTTGTCTTAATTAATTTTTATCCCCACATCACAAGGAAGAGTTTGATACCAACATTAAGAAGTTTTGTGAAGGTTTAACAAGTCGCAACCATAGGTAAGTTTGTATTTTTGAACATTGCTTTGTTAAACTTTATATACATGTTATGGGTGTGTGCTTTGTGAAGAAAATTTTCAAGTTTGAGGAGTTATTGATATATCCATTTTTGGACAGCCATGGAGTTGTATGTTTAATGAAATATTCTTAGATATGTTTGATAAGAATTCATGTTGAATAGGGTGAATTGATGTCCTAGTAAGTTATTTCCATATGTTATAGTGATTATGCATTTGAAATTTGAAGTTGAAGAAAGTATATGAAACTTTGGCATTGTGGAACAATTCGGCAGCCTTGAGACTCCATGATGAATGTATGAATTCATGAAGATATTGGCAGAATTATGACATTGAGGATTGATGGATATGTATATAAATTAGTTGTGGAAATTGTATGAAATAATGAGTAGTGTTTATGTGTATTTGTGGTTGTATTTGGACTTTGTAAATTAGAGTTTTATTTGGTGTATTGAGGATATTTGTATTCTGCCCAAAGTGACTTTAAAGTGAAGTGGTATATGGTTTCGGTAATGTACCAAAACAGAATTGGTAAGAGAAGCGGACTTGTAGCAAGGCAAATGTGTAATTGATACATGTTTATGCAATATATTTAAGGGCAGTATGCATTTTAGCCTATAACTTTAAATGTATAACTCCAATTGGTATGAGACCAATTGGAGGTGAAACTAGGCACAAAATGTGCCAACTTTCATTGAGAAAGCATACCAAAATTCTGCTTGCAATGTAGCATGAAAAATGACCAATTCGGATTAAGTACAATTGAGACCTGAAAATTGACCAATTGGGCAGCAGTTAGTGTTTAGGCCATAACTGACTCAAAACAGGTCCAATTGACCTGAACTTTTAACCATGAATAGCTAAGACCCATATCTACAAGTCTTATGAAGACACCAAAGCCCAGAAATGACCATAAGCAAGTCAAACATCTTGCACAAGTTCGGGTCCAAAAACTGGCCGAACCAAAGTTGACCAAATTTGACCTAAAATAACCTAATTTGATGCCATTTGACCAGCAATAGTAAAATGACCATAACTTGGTATACATAACTCAGAATGACCTAAAATTTTGCCCCGCGTTCCATAAGACATAGATCTACAAGTTTGTAGTTTTGACCGAAATCCGAAAACCGAGGGAACTAGGCCTTCCGGCTAGGTCAAACTAGTATACTGGAATCCAGCAAGTTGCAAAAAAAATGCATTAAACAAGGAAATGAAATTGGTAACGTGTACCAACCCTAAAACACTATCGATTGTGACATATTAGTGGCACTAAAACCTAATTTACCTAGAACGCATCGAGGGTCGGTATATTAGGTGATTAAGCAAATAATAGCTTTCAGTGAATTACTTATCAAGCATTATCGATAGAGACAATTTAATTTAGTACTGAAACACTTCAAATTGTGTTTCTCTGTTAGTAAAGACTCAGGAAAAGGGAAGAAAACACTGAGTCCAGACCAGGAGACAGTCATCAGAGGTTTGTGCACAATAACTATTTTTTTGAATTTTTCAATTGAAATGAATTATGACTATTTGTACATTATTGTTTTAAATTGTGGAAATGTATTTGAATGGATATTTATTGCTTGAAAAGCATTGTAAATGGTTTGAAACTATGAGAAATTGTTTAAATGATATTGATGGATACTTATTGATTGAAAAGCATTGGAAATGGTTTGAAACCACAACTATCATGTATATTGATTGTATTCCTCGCTAGCTTCTCTAGTGGGACGAATTGAATTCCCTCTCTGGCTGAAGTGTTGAGGTGTGTGCCTGTTGAGGACGAATTGGATGAGTACTCATATTTTTGCTAGCTAGCTATGTTATTCCTCATTAGTCATCGACTTTTGGGATGAATTGAATACCTCATTAGCCATCGGCTTTTGGGACGAATTGAACTTTGGAACATGATTAAGCTGTGTGTGATTTATTGATATGTATTGTGAGATTGTGAAATGAATTTAAACTCTTATTGACATATACTGTCTTTTGAATTCAACCATGATCTGACTTATTGAAATTTATTGTGATATTGAGAAATGGAGTTTAAATTCTTGTTGACAATTACTATCTTGAAATTAATTATGGTTTTAAGTATCCACTATTTATATGATTTATGAATTGTGATTTAAATTGTATTTGGTTATTGTTGTGCACCACTGAGACATTGTCTCAGCGATAGCTTTTTATTGCTGTCGCAGGTAGACAGATAGATAGGGCAGCAGACTAGGCTGCTTGTACATCCAGCGAGAGATTTTCGGGTATAATGAGTATACCACATTTTGCATTTTGTACTGTAATCTATGTTCACTGTATGTACATATTGTTTTTGGTTTTGAGCAGTTGTAAATTCAAATTGTATCTTGAAGTTGTAAAATAATTACGAGTTATTTTGGCTTGAAAAAAAATTGTATTATATTTCTTGTATCTCAGACTTTGAAAAATCACTGTGGATTTGAGTTGAGAAATATGTTGGAGTTGAGATTTGGAAAAATATTGAAGTGCTTTTTATAGGTTGTCTGAAGAACTGTTTTATCCAAAATACAGATGGCACTCAGCCAAAATTTTTACAGAAATTCCAAATAATTCAAATGTGTTAGTTCTATCACTTCAGTTTAAAAAGGTTTTTAATACCTGTAAATAGTGCTCACCACTGTAAAAGAAGTAAGAAAAGTTTTTAAAATCCCTTGTAGTGTATTTAATGGGTTATTAGTAGACGGAGTTGGTAATTCATTAGATATACTACGGGATCATGTTATGCCTTACAGAGGGGTAGGGTGTGACATTTCATCAGAATGCCGGCTGTATTTTGAGAAAATAGTTCTTCAAAACCTGTAAAAAAACACACTCCCAATATGTTTTCTCAAATGCAACTCCAATAACTTCATTTAAACTCACAATTCAAATCTCAATAATCAAATCAATTCATTTTCAAACCAATCTCATCATAAAAGAAATATTTCATTGATTACAATACTCAAAATTAATATTACAAAACTATTCAGGTAAATGAAATCTCAAATTTACATTTACAATAATTTACATTTAATTACATACCAAAATATTTTACAAGAGTTTTTATACAACTGCTCAAATAACTTACATACATATTATTACATGCATACATCAAAACCTGTGTACATGGGTATACCTATGATATACCTGGAGCTGATCTGAATGTGTCTTCAAAGAAGCTTACTCAATTACTCTATACTCTTTTAACCTGCGACAGCATACAAAGCTATCGCTGAGTGGTAAACTCAGTGGTGCACAACTATAATTTAAAACATAATACAATTTACTTTAACAAAAATTACAGTAATTAATTTGAAAATCTGGATACTCATCAAATTCCAAAACTCAAAATATTCATTGCCAATAATATAAATCATTTGTATAAAATGACTTTTATCATGAAATTCCATTTATCAAATCATAACTAACCATTTAAGGTAATTCCAACAAAATCAATTATACATAAATCATAATTAAAATCACAATTCTTTACTATTTAAAAACATTCTTTATCTCAAAAACCATTCTTTATCTCACTAACTCTGCAAGACTAATCCGAAAGGGCCATCTTTGGGGTGATTCTAACTCCCTATGGTCGGGGAGGTCGAATCATCGTGCACAGTACACATCACAAGAATGAATCATCTGAAAGGGCCATAACATATAAACTTAGATCTAACCTCTAATAAGAGGAGAATCTAAGCCTGTACACATACCATGGTAATCAAAACACAACTAACTCCATTGTCTTCTCAACAAATGAGAGAGACGGGTAATAACCTAGTCAAGCATCTATAGTGAGATATAAAACAATATCACAATCCTTTTAGTGAGCATAAATCACAATACAATTCGATTCAAAGTCAATTCCAATATACAATAATTTTTATGCTCATCACAATTCAAATCATAAATTTGCATTTTTCCATGCAAGTTGCCCATCACAATTCAAAACATGTTCTATCACAATTTTCCAAAACATAATTTATTCAATCTGCAATAATGCTTAAAACCTGTGGAAATAACATTTTAGAAAGCTAAATTCGTACATACTATAACAATTTCAATAATTATTGAACTAAATCCAATGCTTTTTAAACATAATACATAAGAAAAATATGTCATTTAATCATATGAAATATTCAGATCAAAATCAGTTAAAAACTAGTTGTGCACAAACCTGATTTGAGTCGCTTCTAGGCCTTAATTCAATGTTCCTTATGCTTCTCAATATTCTTATCAACTGAAACACAAAATTTAAAGTGTTTCAATACTCAATGATTTGTTTCCAACCATACTATTCCCTTCAATTCATTTCATTAGTCAACTTATAATGTTGACCCTTGATGCACTCTAAGTGAGTCAATTCGAATGTTGCCAATATGTCACATTTTGTAGCCCTTTAGTGTTGGAATATGTTACCAAATTCATTTCCAAGTGTATTGCATTTTATTTCAATTTATCAGATTTCGGTATACTATTTTTGTAACACCCTCCCCATAACAACTCCGTGCATTCTACTATTTCGGTGACCAGTGTCGGTCCGGACAGTTAGAACGTCCGAAAAAATATTTAAACTAAAGTAAGGAACCATAATTAACTCAAATATTAATAAGAAAAATTTAGGAAAAATTTTAGAAATAAAATACAACCAAGTTAAATGAGTCGATGCCCTAACGATGGGTAACCTAGTGAGAAGTTACGGTTGTCGCAACTAGGAGCCCTAGACCCGAGGGAAAAATTATAAAATAATTTTTGGGACTCCAGAGAAGGGTCATTGAGGTTCTTATGGCATTATAATGCCAAGGAAATGCTTAGAAAAATTTTTCAATCGGTACAGACAATTTTGGCCCGTTAAGCCAAACGGAGGGCATTTTGGTCATTTCGTCTTCAGAGATGATTTTTGGCCGACTTGTCCAGTTAAGAAAATAATTATTATGATCTAAAATATGAATAAATATTGCTAAAAATTAAATTGAAAATGAGTAGAGAAGAAAAGAAAAGAAAATGAAAGAAAATACTAATTATGACATCATATGATGTCATTTAAATTTCCTCCACCAATCACAATTTGTTAAACTCATTAAAAGAGATAAAAGAGAACAAAAAATTGAAAAACCAATCTGCATCTTCAATCTTTGGGCAGCCAAAAACGTTGAGAGAGAGAGAGAGAAGAGATTCCACCATTTTCAAGCTTAAAAGCTTGAATTTCCTCTCCATTTGTTCACCAAAATTCCCAAGTCTCTTCACAAAAATTTGATCTTTCACCTAGAAAAAGCTATTGGCAGCAAAAGAAGAAGAGATTAGGGAGGTTTAATCAAGGTTAAGTGAAGCTCAAAAAGGTTAGTTCACTAAACAATTTCTTTTTTTTCTTTAATCTTGTAAGCATGCTAAATCAAGTAGAAAGTGTGTGAAATTAAAAGAAAAACTTGAGTAAATGAAATCTCTAAATTTTTCAGCCATGAGAAAGTTTAAGGATTGTTGGTTTTTGATGAAATTAAGAGGCTTAATTATGTTATTGATGAGTATAGATGATGGATAAAGTGATTTGGTGTGAGTTTGGTGTGTGTATGCCTTGAATTGGAAATTAGAGTTAGGGTTTGAGCATGAAATGGAGACTTTTATCATGTAATGATGAAAGTGAGTTTTAATGGTCAATTAGTGATGATTTGGTTATGTGTAAACAAGAAATGAGATGGTTTGATTAGTGGGAATTGCAGTTGGTGTGGCTGCCCATGGTGACCTACAGAATTGGACATGAGTCCAGCAGGTTTGGGCAGCCATAACTTGAATTTTACAGGTTCAATTGGTGCAAGACTAATTGGACATGAAACTAGACACATAATGGCATAACTTTGGTGAAGAAACTATGCCCATAAAACCAAATCAAGTGGACCAAAAGCTTGCCCTAATCCGGATGATCTGCAATCTATTTCTACAGAATGACCAATTGAATAGTGTTTCGTCATTTGGCCATAACTCAGTGTAAAATGGTCTAATTGACCTAAAATTTTACCAGCAACAAGCTGAGATATAGGCCAACAACTTTCATGAAGAAACCTAACCCAAATTATGACCAGAACCTATCCAACAAGTGAATTGCAGTCACTATTCACTGTACTGTAGATATGGTCAGTCCAGAAAAATTTCAATCCGGCCAGTTGTTGTTTTTGGACCATAACTTGAGCTACAAAATTCCAAATAGAGTGATTCAAAAAAGGAAATGCAACTAGACAAAATAAGGAACAACTTTCATGTTGATCTATTTGCCAAATTCCCACTGCAAAATTGACCAATGGAACAGTAAAACAAGGCATAAAAAGTGAAAATTTTGCCCAACTAACATTAAGCTTAGAAATGGTATTGGCAACCAATACCAACAAATTTTGAATGCAAAATGTGGTATGTTGATGATATTAAAACCAATGTACCTATTGCCTATGAAAAAGTCAACATTTTTATTGACCAATGAATGGAATAGTAACAGTAAAACTTAAATTCCAAAAATTGTGAAACTTAAAAGTGTGAAATGCCCTAGTATACCTAATAAGATTGGTTTGGATAGCTTGGCATTCCAATAGGGTTCAGTTAGCAGTACTGCACATGGCATTATGCCATTCTGCGATTTCATGGCTTTTAGCCATTCTGACATTGTGTTGATATTTGGGCTTGTGCCTATTGTTATTACAGCTTATTAGCTATTCTGTTGCACACCGGGAGATGCATATGTGACCGATGGTGTGATGGCCCGAGGTACTAGATACCCAGTGCCAGTTTACCCGTTTATCCAATCCAGTCATCCAGTATAGGTTACTTGGGCAACCAAAAATGAAAGTGGATAAATTTAATGAAATAATGAATATAAAAAGTACAAAATAAGTAACACTACAAGTACTCATCGAAAATTTATTTGCAATGAGATATCAATGCATTCACTGCATATTTATGTTCTGTTATTTCTTTTTATTTTATTATTGGCACCACTAAGCATTATTGCTTAGCGCATTGCTTTTGCCATGCGTAGGTTCTGGAGAAATCGACCGAGGGCCCAGTAGACCAAAGACTAGGTGAGACCTTCTGCAGCTCTGCATAGTGTCCGTGTCACCTCACCATCTTCAGTGCATTGGTAGGACACTAGGTTTCAATTTGGTATTTTGTAACTAATTTTTATTTTCTCTTGTGTAATTAAGACTTATGTAATGCATTTTGATGTTAACGTAAATAGTGGAAATTGTGTTTATGAATGGAAAATTGAGTATTTATTTATTGCTTATATATGAATACCATGAGAAATGAATGATTGAGGAATGGAAATGTTGTTGAAAAATATTGAGATTTTGATGACTATTGGAGTTTGAGAATGATTGGAAATGATTATTGAAAGTGTTTTTCACAAGTTCCAAAGAACTGTTTTCTCCATTTTTAACCGGTACTCTGCCGGATTTTCTATAAAATTTTCGGAACCTCAAATAAATTATAGTTTCAATAAATGATTTAAATGAATTATATTTCACAAATTATATTCAAAACTATGATAAAAATAAATTAAGGAAGGATAAAAATGATTGAAATAAAATAGGGTGTTCCGGTACACTGTGTGACATATCTTACTCGGCTATACTGTAGACGGGTAAGGGGTATTACAATTTTGAACTAGCCGGATGACCTAGTTCCCTCGGTTTTCGGGTTTTGGTATAAACTATAAACTTGTAGGTCTATGCCTTATTGCATGTGGTGCGAAATTTCAAGTCATTCTGAGTCGTGTAGACCAAGATATGGTCAATTTACCAATGCTGGACAGAATGCACTAAAATAGTAGGCTTAGGTCATTTTTAGGTCACTTTTGGTTCGGCAACTTTTGGTACCTGAACTTGTGCAAGCTATTTGGCTTGGTTCTGGTCATTTATGGGCTTTGGTATCTTCATAAGAATTGTAGATCTATGTCTAATCTATTCATGGTAAAAATTTCAGGTCAATTGGACCTATTTTGAGTGAGTTATAGTTAAAACACTAACTCCTACCCAAATGGTAAATTTTCAGGCTTTCAACTCACTAATCTGGATTTGGTCATTTTTCAAGTCACCTTCTAGGCAGAATTTAGGTAGCTTCCTCCATGAAAGTTGGCACATTTTGTGCCTAGTTTTACCTCCAATTGGTCTCATACCAATTGGAGTCACACACTTAAGGTTCTAAGCTAAAACATACACTGCCCTACTACACATTCTTCATCACTTACCAATTACGCATTCTATACTTACCGAACTAACTCTTTCATGCCAATTCTGATTTGGTACCGTACCATTAACATACTTAACAACATATTTTGGTCATTTTGGACAGCTTGTAACCATTCTCAATATACACATTATAACTCAGAATTTTCCAAAGTCCATTTACACAATTTAACCACATGAACATGCCTCATTTACATGTCTAAATCCAAACAATTATACACATACACATGCTGCCACCATAAGCATCATAATTCAATAAACCAAACCATGAAACAACACATTTCAGCTACACTTTAAAGTTGCTGAATTACGTCATTGAACACATCTCCTTCAAATTGCTTTCAAGCCTCCAAAACCAATTGCACCATTACACATACACTTAGTATACATTGTTTAAATCACTCCTATACACATAAACACTTACATCAACATCTTAAACAACCATTTACAAGTGAAAACAAGCTAAATACATTGATTTCCCATGGCTGCCGAAATGGTGTATCACCATTAAATCATCAAGCTTCAAAACTTCTTCCACAAAATAACTCACCACAACATCCACTCAAAGTTTAATGAAACAATAATGGAAAATACACACTTACCACTTTTAAAGCTTGACCAAAACTTCACTAAACTTCTCAAAATTGCTATCTAACTCTTCCTTGTGATGTGAGGAGCAAAGTTAGTGAAGCAAGCTTTGGGTTTTAAGTTGAAAATGGTGGAGCTTATGGAGGTTGCATGAAACGGCCATGGATGGAGAGCTTGAGAGAACCATTCGGCTATGTTGAAGATGAAGATTGAAGATGATGGTTAGTGTTGCCCTCCATGTCCACTAACATTTAAATAATCCACTTAGTGCTCCACTTACCTTAATTAACATTTAAATACCCCTAAGTTTCCTAATTTGCAATTAACACCCAAATTTCTCACTATTTACATTATGTGTCAAGTTTCTCATTTTCATGACATTTTTAAAATTTAATACTACTTATTTTTAATGGACATTTAGGTCAAAAGGCAACTCGGGGTGTCAATTGACAACAATGCCCCTATTCGGGTTGCATTCCCGATTTTTCGGTAACACCGAGTTTTATCGTTTTCTCGATTTTTCGTTTTTCTTTGTACTAATTAATTATTTTTTCTTTGATATTTCTAATGAAATTTATAATTTAATAAGTCTTTAATTATGTCTCAAAACTAAATTCCGAGGGTTTCCTGTAGTCCTGGGGTCAGCTATTGCCTGCGCCATAACTTCCCTGTGCAGTCACCCATCACTGTGGTGCTGGCTCGTTTAACTTAGTTTCATTTCATTGCTATTATTTTTCCTTTATTTTTCTTGTATTTTCTTTTCTTGTATTTTGTTATTTTATGTCTCCTCACTAACAATTAAATGTAGTTTTAAGCATCCTAGCTGTCCGGACCGATACTAGTCATCGGAATAGTAGAATGCACTACCGAACATAGGGGTGTTACAAAATAACCAGATTAATTAGTAAATGTATCATGTATATAACCAAAATAATTATGGTCTTCTAATCAAATTGGTCCTCCCTCTAACTTAGCGAATCCTACACTTCCAAAGTACAAAACGAAAATCCTAGTTGGATGGATTTCTAGTGAGTGATTAAATTCTTATAATTCTATTGATTATCCTCAGGTGCATCCATTATTGGAATTACAATAAGCTATAAGTGAGCAACTCCTTGCCCTTCACATCTCGTGTGAGGTTCAATCCTTTACCTAGTCTTTAATGCTCAAAATCTCAGGTACATCCATTATTGACTTATCTTGCATTAGTTAAGTTGATCCCATTGAACTAGTAATTATGAAAATAATTTTAATGTCCTCAGGTACATCTAATATTGGCCACCATACCATTTATATATTTACAACATCTCATGCTCAAGAATTATTCTTAAGAAAATCTCTTAATTTAATTGCATCATATGTAACTATTTAAAATTTCTTAAAAAAATTGCTCCAATGGAGGGCCCCTGTTATAATTACTTTAATTATACGATTTCCAACTTAATCATTTGTTTGAAAGATTTTGTAGTCATCCTAATTACTATTAAGGTCTCATTTTGCTTATTATCCAATTAGCATGCATATATCATATACTTGCATACATTCCCATACATCTCATGCATTCATGGATAATAAATATGGTATGATCATGGACTTTCTAAGGGATTCAATTCTGAGCCACCAAGAATTGAATCAGGGTATTCCTAGGTGCATTTCATTCATTCATATTACAAGAGTTGCTGAAGGAGTACATAATCAACATTTAATCTTGAATTCCTCCCACTGGTCCCACCAATGCTCTTGACCTCCTTGATCTTCTAGTAATCCAATTACATAGTAATCCTTGACATACCAAGGTGAATTTATAAAAACTAAATAAATGAAATTACAACCCCAAAATTATTACAACCTTTATAATACATGCCCAAAATAAATTAAAATAAATTAATTAATTTACAATCCAAAGAAACATAAAAGAAATAAATCCAATCACATTGGTCTTTTATAGTCCATGATCATCCATCATACATATCACTATTTAATAATTAAATAAAACATACATACTTAAATTAAATTAAATATCTCATATTCAACTTAAAAATCCAGATTTGAATATGATTCAAACAAATTTAAAAATTTAGATTTGAATCCTATTAAAATAAATTTAAAAATTCAGATTTAAATCAAAATTTAATTGTATGATTAAAACTCCTAATTAAACACTTTAATTAGTCATAGGCCTCATTATGGGCCTTGGAACTAAGCCCACAAACAAACCCAAACAGCCATGCGCATGGTTGAATGGATCAAACCGTGCACACCATGGTGTTATTCATCAAGCCGCCACCTTTGTCATTGCAACCAGCAATGATTTGAAGGAACAGAAACGTGAAAAACACAAGTTTATACCATTGAATTGAAAAATTTTCACCTAGGGT
Source organism: Hevea brasiliensis (assembly GCF_030052815.1). Lineage (NCBI taxonomy): Eukaryota > Viridiplantae > Streptophyta > Magnoliopsida > Malpighiales > Euphorbiaceae > Hevea > Hevea brasiliensis. The sequence goes on along the minus strand of NC_079497.1, from coordinate 35,332,654 downwards.
CACATGCATCATGCAAGATTTATTTTTATCTATTTGATTTCAATGATAAACAACATATTAAAACTCTTTTAATATGTTTTTGGATCTGTATTTGCCATTTAAGATTTTAAAATTAATCAGATTAATTTTAGAATCCTAGATTAAATCAAGAACGATTACACTAACCTCTTGATGCACTGCAGCGTGTCTGCGCCTTTGAGATTCATCTTCAGGACACCAGATATTGCCCCTCTAGCTTGTCCACACCAAGAACACCTATGGCAGCCTTTGAACAGCTTCTAAAGCTTTTTCTATTAATTAGAAATTCAAGTTCTACCTTTTAAGAGATAAGAGATGTAAACAGGAAACTAGAAACAATTTCCAGTGTTCTTAATTCAAGAGATTGATGGCTAATCTCTTCGAATTGATGAGAGATGAAGAAGAATAGATGAAAAGCCTCAAAGTGGCATGACAAAGGAGAGGAGTGGTTACTGGTTATTTTTCTTTTCATAACCACACTTAAATAGCTACGTTAACACATTAAACCCTTGCCACATGTCACCCTTTGATTAGCTTTAGGTTTAAGTGACCCAATCACATTGTGCCAAGTGTCAAACCTATATTTAATATTGATTTTAATCATTTTACATGATTAAAAAACATTTGGCAAGCTTATGTGTAATCCCATGTGTCACCATCTCATGGTGCCACGTGTCACACTGTGAAATGACCAAAATGCCCCTGTGTCTTAATTTTGAGTTCTTAACCCAAAATAATTATTTTTCTTCTTCTAATTATTTTATATCAAATATAAATTAATTAATTAATCTCTATTAATTAATCTCTCATTAATTAAATTCATATTTAAACACTTTAAATATAAATTTAATTTATACTACACATCCAATAATCTAGATTTGGTTTCATGTCATGCTAGGGACTTCGCAATTTAATTGCAAACCAAACCTATTTAATTAATCAATTAAACTCTTTAATTAATTAATTAATTAAATCATATTTAAATAGGTGATAACTTGTGTATGTGTGTGACTTACTAGGCTCATCACTAATTGGCAATGAGACATGATATCAACTCTTAATATCATTAGAACTCTTTCTTACCATAAATGATTTTTCTAAATCATTTATGAACCTCATAGACTATGGTTAACACGTAGCATAGCATGTCATGGCCACCCAATAATAGTAATAAGGTTTACCTTAAATGAACCTATAATCATATGTTACCATGCACTAGAATCTCTCTGTTACAAAATCCCAACTCAAGCTGGAGTCATGATTTATGTCAAACTCCATTTGCTATGAATATTATGTTCTCTCTTTTAATTCCAGTTCTTGATTAAAAAGATTTTTCTCATTAGAAACTCTTTTCTGAATAAATCTATCTGTCCTGGCCAGGAACTTGAAACATCAAGAACAATTAAATGAACATATGATTTTATCTCTATTTACTTAGAGGAACAGATTCCATCTTGATCAACACCTACCTCCATATATAGCTAGTAGGAGCCAATACATGCCCATATACCCATACATAGTAGAAGTATGAAAGCAGTATCAAACTCAAACTACCTATATACAAGATAACTGTGCTATCTCAGGTTTAAAGATTATATGCACTGATATGATTTATGACAAAACATTGACAAGAGTAAACTCCATGCGCTTGTCATAAGTGTCACTGGTTCGGCCTACCTATCATTTATAAGTGCCTATCATGTTTGTTATATGGCATGAGACTCACCATTCCATCTTATTTATATCTCATATAAATAACTTGGGAACAAACATGAATACAATCTTTCTGGATAAGTCATGTCCTTATTATGAAGTATCCTCGATTGTGAACCTATTTATGATACTTTGTGCTAGAAATATTGTCACTCATATTCTTAACAACTTAAGAATAATATTTCTAACAAAATATCAATGGACCTTTTCTATTACACATAAATATATTATGTAAACGGAAAAGTGGAAATGCCTTTTATTAATAAAATATGTACAAGATACATACTAAATGATATGCTCTAGGGCATACTACTAACAATCTCCAACTAGCACTAGAGCTATTCATTACAATACCTTAGACCCATCTTCTCAAGATGTCGGTCTAACTAAACTTGTGACAACAGCTTAGTGTATGGATCAGCTGAATTTTTTAGCTGATGTTATTTTTCTGCATGGCTATATCGCCTTGCCCAACTATATCTCTGATAATGTGGTTGTGCCTTTCTATGTGTTTGGATTTTGGTGAGACCTTAGTTCCTTAGCCTATATGACTGCTCCATTGCTGTCACAGTGTAGTGGAACTGCTGACTCAATGGAAGGAACTACTGTAAGTTCTGTCACGAACTACTTTATCCAAACAGCTTCCTTTGCAAAGATCTCGATGCAAAGAATATACTCGACCAGTAGTGGAATCTGCAATGCGTGCTCGCTTTGGAACTCTTCCAACCGATCGCACCTCCATTAAAATGAACACATATCCAGAGGTAGACTTTCTATCATCGATATCCGATCGAAATCGAATCGTGATAACCATCCAATTGCAAATCTCCACCTCCATAAATCAAGAATAAATCCTTAGTTCTTCTCAAGTACTTAAGGATATTCTTGACAGCTATCCGGTGTTCCAAACCTGGATTGGATTGATACCTGCTAGTCAAACTAATAGCATATGCGATATCCGGCCTAGTACACAACATTGCATACATTAAACTTCCAATAGCCGAAGCATATGGAATCCTGGCCATCTTATCTCTTTTTTCAGGTGTCTTTGGAGACATCTCTTTAGAAAGGTGGATACCATGTCTCACTAGTAACAATCCTCTCTTAGAATCAAGCATGTTAAACCTCTTTAACACCTTTTCCAAGTATAGACTTTGGGATAAACCAATTATTCTTTTCGCTCTATCTCTATAGATGCGAATCCCAAGAATATAGGTTGCCTCCCCTAAGTCTTTCATGGAGAATGTATTTGACAACCATACGTTTATAGTTGTCAACAAACCTGTGTCATTACCCATCAACAGTATGTCATCCACATATAAGACAAGGAAAGTGATAGCACTGTCACTAACCTTCTTATATACACATGGCTTATCCTCATTTTTGATAAAACCAAAGGATTTAATGGCTTCATCAAAATGGATGTTCCAACTCCTCGAAGCTTGTTTCAACGCATAAATGGATCGCTTTAGCTTGCATACCTTGGAACCATCTTGGGACTCAAAACCCCTAGGTTGTTCCATGAAAATGTTTTCTTCAATGTATCCATTGAGAAAAGCTATTTTGACATCCATCTGCCAAATCTCATAATCATAGTATGCAGCTATTGCTAATAAAATCCTAATTGATTTAAGCATGGCAACAGGCAAGAAAGTCTCCTCATAGTCGACTCCTTGCCTTTGGGGAAACCCTTTCGCTACTAGCCTTGCCTTTTAGGTCTCTACCTTTCCATCAGAACCAATTTTCTTCTTGAGAACCCATTTGTTCCCTATAGGTACAATACCTTCAGGTGGGTCAACAAGATCCCAAACTTGATTCTTATACATGGAATCAATCTCGGATTTCATAGCATCAATCCATTTTGAAGAGTCTATATCTGATATAGCTTCTTCATAAGTAAGTGGATCATCTCCATGATCTACTTCTTCATGAGTAGATAACTCTTGTTCTTCTTCATGAAGAAAACCATATCTCATTGGTGAGTGAGATACCCTGGTTGTTCTACGAGGAACAGCTGTAGATGTTTCATCAATGGGTACATGTTAACTAGATGGATCTATATCCATCTGATCTGTTGGTTGGTCAGAATTGTCCAATTCTAACTCTATTTGCCTTCCTTTGCCTCCTTCTTGAACAAACTATTGTTCAAGAAATGTGGCATCTCTACTTATCACAACCTATTGTGAAGTAGGCAAATAAAAATAATATCCAAAACTATCTTTTGGATATCCAACAAATTGACCTTTTTCTAATCTGGTCTCCAATTTATCAGTGTTCAGCTTTTTGATATAAGCTGGACAACCCCAAATCTTAACATGCTTAAGACTTGGTTTTCTTCCATGCCATATCTCATAAGATGTGGAAGAAACTAATTTTTATGGAATCCTATTCATAATATACAAAGCTGATTCTAATGCAAATCCCCAAAAGAAGATTGGCATATCAGTATAGCTCATCATAATATGTACCATATCCAATAGGGTACGATTTCTCCTTTCAGATACACCATTCAGCTGTGGCGTTCCTGAAGTAGTCAGCTGGGAAACAATGCCATGCTCTCTCAAGTATTCATCAAATTCAGTACTCAAATATTCACCTCCACGATCTGATCGAAGAGCTTTAATACTCTTTCCTGTTTGATTTTCTACTTCAGATTTAAATTCTTTGAACTTTTCAAAGGATTCATGTTTGTATTTCATCAAATACAAATACCCAAATCTTGATTTATCATCAGTAAGGGTAATAAAATAATGAAAGCCCCCTCTAGCCATTTCTTTAAATGGACCACATACATCATTATGTATTAGCTCCAAAATATTTTCAGCTCTTAGCCCTTTTCCAACAAAGCTTGACCTAATCATTTTGCCCTAAAAGCAAGATTCACAAGTTGGAGTAGGCTCAGAGCCCAATGAGGATAAAATCCCCATTTTCTCCAATTTTGTAATCCTATCTTCTGCAACATGACATAACCTTAAGTGCCAAATATATTTTGAACTTGAGTTGGTTTTCACCATGGCATTGCATTCATTTAGATTGCAATACTCTGGCCAGTGGAAACATTTTCTTACTGGCAATGGAAACACTTTCCTGTTTTCAATGGAAACACTTTCTTGTTGGCAGTGGAAACACTTTCCTTTTCCTTTGTCAGCTTTGGTCTTCCTTTTCTGTTTAGCTATTTTCTTGGAAGGACCATGAATCTGAGGTTTCTTTTTCTTATTGCCCTTCTTGTTGTTGGACTTTCCAGCAGAAGAAGATGCAATCAAAGCTACCTCTTTTCCTTTATTGCTCGGCATATTCTTTTGGGCAATAACCAATATGTTGAGTAAACCAGCTAAAGTGCATTCCTATTGAGTCATATGGAAATTTGTCACAAAATTCCCAAAAAACTCAGGAAGGGACTGAAGGATCAAATCCGTCTGTAGTTGGAAATCCATGTTGAAGTCAAGATGTTCCAATTGCTCAATCAGCCGAATCATCTTATGGACATGATCCCTAACATTCTATCCCTCAGACATCCTCATATAGCTATCTAGATATCTCATACCTAGCATTCCTGCTGTGCTCACCATACAACTCTTGTAGGTGAAGGAGGATCTCACTCGCACTCTGCATGTTCTCATGTTGCTTCTGTAACTCATTACTCATGGAAGCAAGCATGTAACACTTAGCTCTCATATCATGCTCCTTCCACTTATCCAAAGTTTCATGTTCCTCTTGTGTGGCCTCTGGAGGTAAGGGACCAGGAACATTTGAATCTAGAACATATCTTATATGTTCAAGATTCAGGATAAGCTTCAAATTTCTTAGCTAATCAGACAGATTAGGTCCTGTCAACCTATTGCGATTAAGTATGCTTGCAAGGATATTGGATGGTGGTGGTTGTTTTGTGCTCATTTTTATCAGAAAATTAACTGCAGAAAATAACCAGATTAATTAGTAAATGTATCATGTAATTAACCAAAATGATTATGGTCTTTTAATCAAATTGGTACTCCCACTAACTTAGCTAATCCTACACTTCCAAAGTAGAAAATGAAAATCCTAGTTGGATGGATTACTAGTGGGTGATTGAATTCTTATAATTCTATTGATCATCCTCAGATACATCCATTATTGGAATTACAATAAACTATAAGTGAGCATGTGACACCCCTTACCCGACTACAGTGTAGCCGAGCAAGTTATGCCACTCAGTGTGCCGAGCACTCTATTTTATCTTAATTCATTTTTATTCTTCCTTTTGAATATAACTTGTGAAATATAATTTATTTAAGCTATTTATTGAAATTATAATTTATTTAAGGTTCCGAAAATTTTAAAGAAAATCCGGCGGAGTACCGGCTAAAAATGGAGAAAACAGTTCTTCGGAACCTGTGAAAAACACTTCCAATATTAATATTCAATCATCTCAATTCCATTTATCAATATCTCAACATTTTTCAACCATTCATTTCTCAATCATTCATCACATGTGATAATCATATATAAATTACAGATAAACATTCACTTTTCCATTTACAAACACAATTCTCATTATTTACATGAACATCAAATTACATTTCATAAGTTCATTTACACATGAGAAAATAAAATCAATTACAAAATACCAAAATGACACCAAGTGTCCTACCAATGCACTGCAGACGGTGAGGTGACACAAACACTATGCAGAACTGTGAACGGCCTTACCCAATCTGTGGTCTATTGGGCCCTCTGTCCAAATCTTCAGTACCTACGCATTGCAAAAGCGACGCGCTAAGCATAAAGCTTAGTGGTGCCAATAATACAAGAAAATATAATATGCAAATAAAAATAATAATTTCCTTGCTATTGTGTTCATAAGAAATGAATAATTACTAACTTATTGTGTAGTCGAGAGCTAATCATGTTTCATGATATTAACTTCTTCATGCATTTCGTTAATTATTTTCTTCATGATCTTGAGCTTCTTTGTATTTTTGTAATCATTCCTGATACTTAATTTTCGTATTTTCTTTAATAATCAGTTCAATCACGGTTATACTTTTCCATGCCCAAGTAACCTATCTTTGGGCATCGGATGGATAACGGTCGTTAACCGACACCGCGGTGCCTCGGGCCGTCATACCATGGGACACAGAACGTCAACCATGTATGCAGTCAGTATGGCTAAAAAGCCATGATATCACATAATCGGGCATAAAAGCAATTAATACGGGCATAAAAGCCATGAATATGGGCATAAAGCCATGAACACAGGCATAAAGCCTTTCCTTTCGCAGTACTGCTAAAACAATACCCTATTGGCATGCCAATCTATCCAAACCAATCACATTAGGCCTACTAGGGCATTTTGCACTTTTAAGTTTCACAATTTTTGAATTTTAAGTTTTCATGTCACTATTCATTTCATTAGTCAACTAAAATGTTGACTTTTGCATAAACAATAGGTACATTGGTTTTGACACTCCCAACATACCACATTTTGCATTCAAAACTTGTTGGTTTTAGTCACTTTCTCAAAGCTTAAGTCATTTTGGCAAAATTGCCAATTTTTGGTTTTGGTGTCACTATTCACCTCATTGGTCAACAAAAATGTTGACTTTTGGATAGAAAATAGGTGTATTGGTTTTAACACCCCAAACATACCACATTTTGTATTTAAAACTTATTGGTATTGGTTGCCAATACCATTTCTAAGCTTAATGCTAATTGAACAAAATTTTCAGATTTGGTGCTTCATCTTTACTGTTGCATTTGTTATTTTTACAGTGGGAATTTGAGGAAATGGTAAACATGAAAGTTGTTCCTTATTCTGTCTTGTTGAATTTCTTTTTTTGAATCACTCCATTTGGAGTTTTGTAGCTCAAGTTATGGCCAAAATAAGTTTATTGTTCACGTGCACTGTTCATACTGCACTTTTGGGTTTTGGCAGATTTTGGTCCAATTTTGGTCAGTAATTTGATCAAGTTAAGTTCATAATTTGGCCTAACTTTCTTCATATGAAATGTTCTAATATGCCTTAGGTTTTCATCGGTTCAAGAATCGCCTAAATCCGAGTTTTCTAGAGAGAGTTATAGCCATCCAAACATTACTGCTCAAATGAAAATTCTGGAAATCTTAGTACAGTAAACTTCACTTTGCTCAATGATTTGATTAGGTTAATGGCATAATTTAGATTGGTGTCCTTCATGAAAGTTGTTTGTCTATATCTTATCTTGTTGCTGTAAACATTTCAGGTCAATTGACCATATCTACAGTGAGTTATGGCCAAATGAACAGTTACTGTTCATTTAGTCATTTCTGCAGGGGTTGTTTGCAGGGTATCCGGATTGGGGCCAAGTTTTGGTCCTCTTGCTTTGGTCTTTTGGGCATGGTTTCTTCAGAAAAAATGTGCCATTATAAGCCTAGTTTCATGTCCAATTGGACAAACACCAATTGGACCAACACAGCCAAAGATATGGCAGTCCAAGTGGGCTGGAATCACAACCACTATGCTAGTTACCCTAGGCAGCCTACCCAAACCAATTTGCAATACCATATTTCACTCCAATTTATGATCAACTTACCTCAAATGGTCACTAATTGACCATTAAAATGTTCTTTCACCATTACCTACGCAAGGTCCAAGTTTCTCTCTAAAATTTCTAGCTCATGCAATATACATGTTACTAGAATGAATAGTGCACTCAGTGCACAATCAGCATGAAGAAACAGGGTGCAAAAATAATCACTATAATTTATAGAAACAAGATTTGAAGACCATATTTTCCAGAACTCAACCTTCATATGTCTAACTCAATCTCCAATTGGAATCACATCAAAATCAGATCGAAAATTGCAGAACTAATTAAAAAGGTGCAACCTGTCCAGAATCCAGTACATGCAGGATAGTAGTAAGGAAATGTAAAAATATCACCCAGCAGCTACCACAATTAGCTCTTGGCCATAACTACAAGGTTTTAGAGCATTCAATAAGCGTTTCAAGGACTCAAGAATCACATCATTTCGAGTTTTATGGCTCCAGTTATGATTTATTGAAGGTGGCTGTCATGTTGCAGGAAATCAGCAGAACAGAGTCCACATCTGAGCAATAAAATGTTTTGTCCTCAAACCCTAACCTAACATTAGAATCAAGTCTGACATAAAACTACAAGGTTTTAGAACATTCCTTAAGGTTTCTTTTGACATAAAAATCACCCTGATCTGAGATTCCTAACTCCAGTTATGAAATTTTAAAATTTACTGTTCACGCATACACTGTACAGATTCCAGATTTTCACTCATCTACAAGTTTCTATGGCATCTAGTTGTAGGATTTACTAATTTCTTCTATAAAAAACAGAAATAAACATAAGTTAAAGCACTAACCTTGGTTGAAAATCCAGCTAGTCACTCCCTTTTTCTTCCAATCTCTCAAGCTAGGTCAAAAATCAAGTTTTTTTTTGTGTTTGATGATTGAGAAAATATGAATGATTTTGATGGGAAATTAGAGCTTCAAAAAGCATCCATGGAGGAAGGCTCAAGAAGTGGTTCGGCTAACATGAACCAAATGAAGAAGATGTGCTGATTTGGTTCTAATTAAGCTCTTTTTAATTGGGTTTTAGTGGCTTGTTGCAAGATGATTGGGTGGAAATGATTTAATGACATCATGTGATGTCAAAATTCATATTTTTATCCATTTTCTTTTCTTTTCATTTCTACTCATTTTCAATTCAATTTTTAGTAATGTTTCTTCATATTTTATGTCATATTAATTATTTACTTAACTGGACAAGTCGGCCAAAAATCACCCCTGAAGGCGAAATGACCAAAATGCCCTCCATTTGGCTTAACGGGTCAAAATTGTCTGTACCGATTGAAAAATTTTTCTAAATATTTTCTTGGCATTCTAATGCCATAGGAATCCCAATGACCCTTCTTTGGAGTCCCAAAAATTATTTTATGAATTTTTTCCCGAGTCTAGGGCTCCTCGTTGCGAGAACCGCAACTTACCTCTGGTTACCCATCGCTTGGGCACCGGCTCATTTGACTTAGTTGCATTTTATTTCTAAAATTTTTTTTTCTAAATTTTTCTTATTAATATTTGAGTTAATTATGGTTCCTCACTTTAGTTTAAATATTTTTCCTGAAGTTCTAGCTGTCCGGACCGACACCGGTTACCGGAACAGTAGAATGTACGGAGTTGCTACAGGGAGGGTGTTACAACTCTTCCCCTCTTATTTAAATTTCGTCCTCGAAATTTACCTGACTTAAGTAATCGAGGAGTTGCTACCTCCTTGTCTCTTCACTTTCTTGTATCGCCTCATCAGTGTCTGGGTTTGGCTCTTCCTGAGCTTCCATTGCATATACTTGTGGTGCCACCCTAACTTCGGGCTTTTCAACGGTCTCAGAAACAATCTTCTGTGAAATGTCAGCCGTTTCTGCTCTACCCGATCTTTTACCCCTTCGAACTACAGGGGAAGGTCTATCAACTTGTACCGGAGCTATTGAACCACTCCTCTGAGGGCAATCTCTTATGAAATGATCCGTAGCCCCGCACTTAAAACACTCTCCAGTTAACAGTCGACACTCCCCTCTGTGTCTTCTACCACAATGCATACATTCAGGCATTAGGGTTGATCCCCTTGTTATTATGCCCGGGGAACTAGCTATAGATATTCCAATCTGGCCTCTGTGACCCTGTGTCTGATCTTGTGAACTAGAACCCTTAAACTTCTTACTATCAGTTGGTATACTTGACTGTCCCGGTCTAAATTCCCTCTTACGCTGCCTATCTTTCCTATTTTGTTCATTTATTCTCACTTTCTCCACTTTTAATGCAGCTTCCACTAGCTTGGTGAAGTCAGTGATTCCCAAGGCAGTGATCATGAGCTTTATATTGTCATTTAATCCCTCTTCAAATCTCTTACACCTCTCGGCCTCATTAGGGACTATCTCCCTTCCATAGCGGCTTAATCTTACGAATTCCTTCTCATATTCGGCCACTGACAGCTGTCTCTGCCTCAGGTTAATGAATTCCCTTCTTGTTTCTTCTAGGTATACAGTACCCACATATTTCTTCTTGAATTCAGATAGGAAGAAATCCCAAGTTACTATTTCCTGCTGTACTTCACTGGATACCGTGTCCCACCATTCATATGCATCATCTTGCAACAGAGATACGGCAGCCTCTAGGTTTTGTTCAGGGGTGCAGTGGAGTTGTTTTAAGACTCTGCTTGTTCTATTCAACCAATTCTCGGCTGCAACAGAATCATCTTCTCTCTTGCAATAGAAATCCACTGCCCCAAACTTTCTTAGTCTTTCCAGGTGTGATTTCTGCTGTGGGGCTGGTGGTGGTGGTGGTGCTGGCATTACCCCCGCCATTTGTCTAAAGAAATCGGCCATTTGCTGAAACATGGCCTGTGGAGGCTGAGCAGGCTCTGCTTGAGCTGGCGGAGCAGGTTCTCCCATACCCCCAGTCTCAGCTGCTGCAGGTGGAGCATGACTCTCCACTTCCTCGTCGACTGCTCTCTGAGATGAAGGGTCCATATCCTATTCAAAATAACAAAGACAAACAGATCTGCATTAGTGTCACCTCGACTCTTACAAATGCAATTCATGGTATGGACTCAATCTAGGCCCAGAAACGCCTAAACCGTGCTCTGATACCACTAAACGTGACACCCCTTACCCGACTACAGTGTAGCCGAGCAAGTTATGCCACTCAGTGTGCCGAGCACTCTATTTTATCTTAATTCATTTTTATTCTTCCTTTTGAATATAACTTGTGAAATATAATTTATTTAAGCCATTTATCGAAATTATAATTTATTTAAGGTTCCGAAAATTTTAAAGAAAATCCGGCGGAGTACCGGCTAAAAATGGAGAAAATAGTTCTTCGGAACATGTGAAAAACACTTCCAATATTCATATTCAATCATCTCAATTCCATTTATCAATATCTCAACATTTTTCAACCATTCATTTCTCAATCATTCTTCACATGTGATAATCATATATAAATTACAGATAAACATTCACTTTTCCATTTACAAACACAATTCTCATTATTTACATGAACATCAAATTACATTTCATAAGTTCATTTACACATGAGAAAATAAAATCAATTACAAAATACCAAAATGACACCTAGTGTCCTACCAATGCACTGCAGACGGTGAGGTGACACAGACACTATGCAGAACTGTGAACGGCCTTACCTAATCTGTGGTCTACTTGGCCCTCTGTCCAAATCTTCAGTACCTACGCGTTGCAAAAGCGACGCGCTAAGCATAAAGCTTAGTGGTGCCAATAATACAAGAAAATACAATATGCAAATAAAAATAATAATTTCCTTGCTATTGTGTTCATAAGAAATGAATAATTACTAACTTCTTGTGTAGTCGAGAGCTAATCATGTTTCATGATATTAACTTCTTCATGCATTTTGTTAATTATTTTCTTCATGATCTTGAGCTTCTTTGTATTTTTCTAATCATTCCTGATACTTAATTTTCGTATTTTCTTTAATAATCAGTTCAATCACGGTTATACTTTTCCATGCCCAAGTAACCTATACTGGACGACTGGACTGGATAACGGGTCGTTGGCATTGGACACCACGGTGCCTCGGGCCGTCATACCATGGGACGCAGAACGTCAACCATGTATGCAGTCAGTATGGCTAAAAAGCCATGATATCACATAATCGGGCATAAAAGCCATGAATATGGGCATAAAGCCATGAACACAGGCATAAAGCCTTTCCTTTCGCAGTACTGCTAAAACAATACCCTATTGGCATGCCAATCTATCCAAACTAATCACATTAGGCCTACTAGGGCATTTTGCACTTTTAAGTTTCACAATTTTTGAATTTCAAGTTTTCATGTCACTATTCATTTCATTAGTCAACTAAAATGTTGACTTTTGCATAAACAATAGGTACATTGGTTTTGACACTCCCAACATACCACATTTTGCATTCAAAACTTGTTGGTTTGTCACTTTCTCAAAGCTTAGGTCATTTTGACAAAATTGTCAATTTTTGGTTTTGGTGTCACTATTCACCTCATTGGTCAACAAAAATGTTGACTTTTGGATAGAAAATAGGTGTATTGGTTTTAACACCCCAAACATACCACATTTTGTATTTAAAACTTATTGGTATTGGTTGCCAATACCATTTCTAAGCTTAATGCTAATTGAACAAAATTTTCAGATTTGGTGCTTCATCTTTACTGTTCCATTTGTTATTTTTACAGTGGGAATTTGAGGAAATGGTAAACATGAAAGTTGTTCCTTATTCTGTCTAGTTGAATTTCTTTTTTTGAATCACTCCATTTGGAGTTTTGTAGCTCAAGTTATGGCCAAAATAAGTTTACTGTTCATGTGCACTGTTCATACTGCACTTTTGTGTTTTGGCAGATTTTGGTCCAACTTTGGTCAGTAATTTGATCAAGTTAAGCACATAATTTGGCCTAACTTTCTTCATATGAAATGTTCTACTATGCCTTAGGTTTTCATCGGTTCAAGAATTGCCTAAATCCGAGTTTTCTAGAGAGAGTTATAGCCATCCAAACATTACTGCTCAAATGAAAATTCTAGAAATCTCAGTACAGTAAACTTCACTTTGCTCAATGATTTGATTAGGTTAATGGCATAATTTAGATTGGTGTCCTTCATGAAAGTTGTTTGTCTATATCTTATCTTGTTGCTGTAAACATTTCAGGTCAATTGACCATATCTACAATGAGTTATGGCCAAATGAACAGTTACTGTTCATTTAGTCATTTCTGCAGGGGTTGTTTACAGGGTATCCGGATTGGGGCCAAGTTTTGGTCCTCTTGCTTTGGTCTTTTGGGCATGGTTTCTTCAGCAAAAATGTGCCATTATAAGCATAGTTTCATCTCCAATTGGCCAAACACCAATTGGACCAACACAGCCAAAGATATGGCAGTCCAAGTGGGCTGGACTCACAGCCACTATGCTGGTTACCCTAGGCAGCCTACCCAAACCAATTTGCAATACCATATTTCACTGCAATTTATGATCAACTTACCTCAAATGGTCACTAATTGACCATTAAAATGTTCTTTCACCATTACCTAAGCAAGGTCCAAGTTTCTCTCTAAAATTGCCAGCTCATGCAATATACATGTTACTAGAATGAATAGTGCACTCAGTGCACAATCAGCATGCAGAAACAGGGTGCAAAAATAATCACTATAATTTATAGAAACAAGATTTGAAGACCATATTTTCCAGAACTCAACCTTCATATGTCTAACTCAATCTCCAATTGGAATCACATCAAAATCAGATCGGAAATTGCAGAACTAATTAAAAAGGTGCAACCTGTCCAGAATCCAGTACATGCAGGATAGTAGTAAGGAAATGTAAAAATATCACCCAGCAGCTACCACAATTAGCTCTTGGCTATAACTACAAGGTTTTAGAGCATTCAATAAACGTTTCAAGGACTCAAGAATCACATCATTTTGAGTTTTATGGCTCCAGTTATGATTTATTGAAGGTGGCTGTCATGTTGCAGGAAATCAGTAGAACAGAGTCCACATCTGAGCAATAAAATGTTTTGTCCTCAAACCCTAACCTAACATTAGAATCAAGTCTGACATAAAACTACAAGGTTTTAGAAAATTCCTTAAGGTTTCTTTTGACATAAAAATCACCCTGATCTGAGATTCCTAACTCCAGTTATGAATTTTTAAATTTTACTATTCACGCATACACTGTACAGATTCCAGATTTTCACTCATCTACAAGTTTCTATGGCATCTAGTTGTAGGATTTACTAATTTCTTCTATAAAACACAGAAATAAACATAAGTTAAAGCACTAACCTTGGTTGAAAATCCAGCTAGTCACTCCCTTTTGCTTCCAATCTCTCAAGCTAGGTCAAAAATCAAGTATTTTTTTGTGTTTGATGATTGAGAAAATATGAATGATTTTGATGGGAAATTAGAGCTTCAAAAAGCATCCATGGAGGAAGGCTCTAGAAGTGGTTCAGCTAACATGAACCAAATGAAGAAGATGAGCTGATTTGGTTCTAATTAAGCTCTTTTTAATTGGGTTTTAGTGGCTTGTTGCAAGATGATTGGGTGGAAATGATTTAATGACATCATGTGATGTCAAAATTCATATTTTTATCCATTTTCTTTTCTTTTCATTTCTACTCATTTTCAATTCAATTTTTAGTAATTTTTCTTCATATTTTATGTCATATTAATTATTTACTTAACTGGACAAGTCGGCCAAAAATCACCCCTGAAGGCGAAATGACCAAAATGCCCTCCGTTTGGCTTAACGGGTCAAAATTGTCTGTACCGATTGAAAAATTTTTCTAAATATTTTCTTGGCATTCTAATGCCATAGGAATCTCAATGACCCTTCTCTGGAGTCTCAAAAATTATTTTATGAATTTTTTCCCGGGTCTAGGGCTCCTCGTTGCGAGAACCTTAACTTACCTCTGGTTACCCATCGCTTGTGCACCGGCTCATTTGACTTAGTTGCATTTTATTTCTAAAATTTTTTTTTCTAAATTTTTCTTATTAATATTTGAGTTCATTATGGTTCCTCACTTTAGTTTAAATATTTTTCCTGAAGTTCTAGCTGTCCGGACCGACACCGGTCACCGGAACAGTAGAATGTACGGAGTTGCTACGGGGAGGGTGTTACAGAGCAACTCCTTGCCCATAACATCTCATGTGAGGTTCAAACCTTTACCTAGCCCCTAATGCTCAAAATCTCAGGTACATCCATTATTGACTTATCTTGCATTATTTAAGTTGATCCCATTGAGCCAGTAATTATGCAAATAATTTTAATGTCCTCAGGTACATCCAATATTGGCCACCAAACCATTTACATATTTACAACATCTCATGCTTAACAATTATTCCTAAGAAAATCTCTTAAATTAATTGCATCTTATGCAACTATTTAAAATTTCTTAAAATAATTGCCCCAATGGAGGGCCTATGTTATAATTACTTTAATTATAGCATTTCATTCATTCATTCATTTTACAAGAGTTGCTGAAGGAGTACATAATCAACACTTGATCTTGAATTCCTCCCACTGGTCCCACCAATGCTCTTAACCTCCTTGAACTTCTTGCAATCCAATATTACATGGTATTCCTTGGCATAACAAGGCAAATTTACAAGAACTTAAATAAATGAAATTACAACCCAAAAATTATTACAAACTTAATAATACATGCCCAAAATAAATTAAAATCGATTAATTAATTTACAATCCCAAAGAAACATAAAAGAAATAAATCCAATCACATTGGTCTTTTATAGTCCATGATCATCCATCATGCATATCACTATTTAACAATTAAATAAAACATACAACTTAAATTAAATTGAATTTCTCATATTCAACTTAAAAATCCAGATTTGAATATGATTCAAATAAATTTAAAAATTCAGATTTGAGTCTCATTCAAACAAATTTAAAAATTCAGATTTGAATCACATTCAAACAAATTTAAAAATTCAGATTTGAATCACTTTCAAACATTTTTTGAAAAATCAGATTTGAATCACATTAAAACATTTTTTAAAAAATCAGATCTGAATTTTATTCAATCAATTTTAAAAAATCAGATTTAAATATGATTCAAACAACTTTAAAAATTCAGATTTGAATAGCATTCAAACAACTTTTAAAATTCAGATTTGAATCACATTCAAACAATTTTTAAAATTCTGATTTGAATCATAATTTAATTGTGTGATAAAAATTATAATTAAACAATTTAATTAGACAAAATGGATCTTAGATCATACAACAATTGCACATTCACCATCCATTTACCTTTGCATACCATTGTGGTGCATCAACCATGCGCACCATGGTGTTCATCATTTGTGCCGGCACCTTGGCTTTACAACCAGCAAAGAACTTTTGATCTCATGATCAAACACACAATTAAATCATATAAACATCAATCTAAATGGCAAATATAGTGGCTCTGATACCAATTGAAGGAACGGAAGCATGAAAAACATAAGTTTATACCATTGAATTCAAAAATTTTCACCTAGGGCCACATGCATCATGCAAGATTTATTTTTATCTATTTGATTTCAATGATAAACAACATATTTAAACTCTTTTAATATGTTTTTGGATCTGTATTTGCCATTTAAGATTTTAAAATTAATCAGATTAATTTTAGAACTCTAGATTAAATCAAGAACGATTACACTAACCTCTTGATGAACTGCAGATGTTGCCCCTCTAGCTTGTCCACACCAAGAACACCTATGGCAGTCCTTGAACAGCTTCTAAAGCTTTTTCTATTAATTAGAAATTCAAGTTCTACCTTTTAAGAGATTAGAGATGTAAATAGGACACTAGAAACAATTTCTAGTGTTCTTAATTCAAGAGATTGATGGCTAATCTCTTTGAATTGATGAGAGATGAAGAAGAATAGATGAAAAGCCTCAAAGTGGCATGGCAAAGGAGAGAAGTGGCTGCTGGTTATTTTTTCCTTTCATAACCACACTTAAATAGCTACGTTAACACATTAAACCCTTGCCATATGTCACCCTTGGATTAGCTCTAGGTTTAAGTGACCCAATCACATTGTGCCAAGTGTCAAACCTATATTTAACCTTGATTTTAATCATCTTACATGATTAAAAAACATTTAGCAAGCTTATGTGTAATCCCATGTGTCACCATCTCATGGTGCCACGTGTCACACTGTGAAATGACCAAAATGCCCCTGTGTCTTAATTTTGAGTTCTTAACCCAAAATAATTATTTTTCTTCTTCTAATTAATTTATATCAAATATAAATTAATTAATTAATCTCTATTAATTAATTTCTCATTAATTAAATTCATATTTAAACACTTTAAATATAAATTTAATTTATACTATACATCCAATAATCTATATTTGGTTTCAAGTCATGCTAGGGACTTTGCAATTTAATTGCAAACCAAACCTATATAATTAATCAATTAAACTCTTTAATTAATTAATTAATTAAATCATATTTAAATAGGTGATAACTTGTGTATGTGTGTGACTTACTAGGCTCATCACTAATTAGCAATGAGACATGATATCAACTCTTAATATCATCAAAACTCTTTCTTACCATAAATTATTTCTCTAAATCATTTTATGAACCTCATAGACCATGGTTAACACCTAGCATAGCATGCCATGGCCACCCAATTAGTAATAAGGTTTACCTTAAATGAACCTATAATCATATGTTACCATGCACTAGAATCTCTCTGTTACAAAATCCCAACTCAAGCTGGAGTCATGGTTTATGTCAAACTCCATTTTCTATGAATATTATGTTCTCTTTTAATTCCAGTTCTTGATTAAAAGGATTTTTCTCATCAGAAACTCTTTTCTGAATAAATCTATCTGTCTTGGCCAGGAACTTGAAACATCAAGAACAATTAAATGAACATATGATTTTATCTCTATTTACTTAGAGGAACAGATTCCATCTTGATCAACACCAACCTCCATAAATAACTAGTAGGAGCCAACACATACCCATATACCCATACATAGTACAAGTATGAAAGCAGTATCAAACTCAAACTACCTATATACAAGATAACTGTGCTATCTTAGGTCTAAAGATTATATGCACTGATATGATTTATGACAAAACATTGACAAGAGTAAACTCCATGTGCTTGTCATAAGTGTCACTGGTTCGGCCTACTTATCATTTATAAGTGCCTATCATGTTTGTTATATGGCATGAGACTAACCATTCCATCTTATTTATATCTCATATAAATAACTTGGGAACAAACATGAATACAATCTTTCTGGATAATTCATGTCTTTATTATGAAGTATCCTCGATTGTGAACCTATTTATGATACTTTGTGCTAGAAATATTGTCACTCATATTCTTAACAACTTAAGAATAATATTTCTAACAAAATATCAATGGACCTTTTCTATTACACATAAATATATTATTTAAACGGAAAAGTGGAAATGCCTTTTATTAATAAAATATGTACATGATACATACTAAATGATATGCTCTAGGGCATACTACTAACATGATTTAATCATCTCATGATCAAATCACACAATTAAATCATATAATCAACAATCTAAATAGTAAATATAGTGGCTTTGATACCAATTGAAGGAGCAGAAGCATTAAAAACATAAGTTTTGATCATTGAATTCAAAATTTTTTTTATCGAGGGTCACATGCATCATGCAAGATTTATTTTTATCTATTTGATTTCAATAATAAACAACATATTAAAACTCTTTTAATATGTTTTTTGATCTACATTTTCCATTTAAGATTTTAGAATTAATAAATTAATTCATTAGAACCCTAGATTAGCTCAAGAACAAGTGCACTAACCTTTTTGCTGTACTGCAGTGTGTTTGGCACCTTTGGGATGTGCCTAGGACACCAGATGTTGTCCCTCTAGCTTGTTCACACCAAGATCACCAATGGCATCCCCTTTAACAGCTTCTAAAGCTTTTCCAATCAATTAGAAAGTCAGGTTTTTCCTTTTGAGAGATGACAGATGTAAACGGGACACTAGAAACAATTTCTAGTATTTTTAATTCAAGAGATTGTTGGCTAATCTCTTTGAATTGATGAGAGATGAAAAAGATGAGAAGAAGAACACTCCAAGGGTGGTGGCACCAAGAGAATACAGCAGCTTGTATTTTTTGTTCTTTCATCCTTACACTTATATAGCTAGGTCACCACTTAAAACCCTTGCCACATATCACCTTCTGATTGGCTCTAGGTTTAATTGACCCAATCACATTGTACCGAGTGTCAAACCTATATTTAATCTTGACTTTAATCATTTTACATGATTAAAAGACATATGGAAAGCTTATGTGTGGTGCCATATGTCACGATCTCATGGTGCCACATGTCATCCTATGAAATGACCAAAATACCCTTGTGTCTTAATTTTGAGTTCTCAACCCAAAAATAATCATTTCTCTTCTTCTAATCAATTTATATCAAATAAAAATCAATTAATTAATCTTTATTAATTAATTTTTCATTAATTAAATTCATATTTAAACACTAGTAGGTGAAGGAGCGAAAGCATGAAAAACACAAGTTTATATCATTGAATTCAAAAATTTTCACCTAGGGTCACATGCATCATGCAAGATTTATTTTTATCTATTTGATTTCAATGATAAACAACATATTAAAACTCTTTTAATATGTTTTTAGATATGTATTTTCCATTCAAGATTTTTGAATAAATCAGATTAATTTTAGAACCCTAGATTAGATCAAGAAAAAGTGCACTAACCATTGGGATGCATCTTTAGGACCCCAGATGTTGTCCCTCTAGCTTGTCCACACCAAGATCACCTATGGAAGCCCTTGAACAGCTTCTAAAGCTTTTTCTATTAATTAGAAAATCAAGTTTTACCTTTTAAGAGATTAAAGATGTAACATCCCCATTGGCCAAATATCAGTCCAGGCAAGCCAGGATGTCTGGAACTATACTTCGGTGATAGTGAATAGACATATAATGATAAAATAAATAAAAAGAAAATACAAGAAAATCAAAGAAAAGTGAAAGAGAGAAAATGAAGCTAAGTTAAACGAGCCGGCACTGAGAAGGCCGTTGCCGACCACAGGACAGCGGGGAACCCTCGAAATTTAATTTTGAGACATAAATAAAGGTTTATTGAAATATAATTGACACTATAATTATCAAATAAAAATTAATAAATTAGTATAAAGAAAACAAAAAATCGATAAACAGACAAAAATCGGTGTTACCGAAAAATCGGGAATATAACCCGAAGTGGGGTATTTTGGTCATTTGATACTAAGAGCTGCCTTTTGACCTCAATTTCCATTAAGAATAAATGATATTGCAATTAGAAAATGTCATGAAAAAATAAAGTGTGACACATTATGTAAATTGTGAAAGAAAGGAGATAATTGTGTAAATAAAGGAAACTTAGTATAATTAAACATTAAACAATTGATTAGTGCTCCACTAACTACATTATAAGGTACATAAAATAACCATTAGTGGGCAGAAATGGGTCATCTTCAACCTTAAGAGAAAGCTAGCTGAAGTGAATTCCACCATTGAAGTCCACCATGGCCGAATGAACTCTCATTTCATGCAACCTTGACCAAGCCATCCTTTCCTCTTGATTCCTTCATTAAAGCTTGCCTACTTACCTTGGGGAAGATATTAGCAACAAGAAAAACAAGATTTGGTGAAGTTTTGATAAGCTTCAAAAGTGGTAAGTGTCCAAATCTTCTCCCTAGCTTTAGTAAAAGTTGTGTTTAGGTTGAGATGAGTAGTTTGGTGAAGATAAATGAAAGAAATAGTGAGTTATGGACTTGTCCATTCTCGGCAGCAATGAACCTTTATTGAGCTTGAGTTATTTTTACTTCTAATGAATGGAAATGAAGGTTGATTAATTCAAATGAAAGTTGTAGTAAGTTTATATCCAAGTATGTGCATGCTATTGCTTGAGTTAAGGGTTTAAAATGGGATTTTGATGTTTTGGCAAACTGCCATGTTTGGCAGCCTATAATATCATGAATTTGTGTGTGTGAATATGTAGTTTATTAATGAAATGTAATGGTGTTAAATTGTGGGCAGCATGTGTATTTAAAATGGAAGTGTATGTGTAACATAAGTGTTGATGTACATTGAATTTGGGTGGATGTAAATGTTAAAGTTTAATGGTGTATTGTGTGATTTGTGCACTTGAGTATTCTACCCAGAATGCTTGCTAGAATTGTGTATAATATATATATAAAAGTTCCATTGATTGAATATTGAAGTATTGGGGGGAGGAGGATTGTTAAAATTGAAAGTGTGATGTTCAAATGCAGGTTGTGTATGTTGGCAGCACCTAAATTAGGTCATAAGTGCAATATTGTGAACCCAATTGGTATGAGACCAATGGGGAGTGAAACTAGACACCAAATAGGCCAACTTTCGTGTAGAAATGTTGCCAAAATTCTGCGTAGGAACTGACCTTAAAAATGACCAAATCCGGAATGGCAACCTTGCAACCCAGATTTTTGACCATATGACAGTAGTCCTTAGGATGACCATAACTCACTCAAAACAGGTCTAATTGACCTAAAATTTTTACCATGGTTAGTTTAGACATAGATATACAATCCTTATGAAGACACCAAAGCCCATAAATGGCCAGAACCAAGTCAAATGGCTTGCACAAGTTCGGGTACAAAAACTGCCGAACCAAAAGTGACCTAAAATTGACTAAATTTTGCACTAAAGGTGTAATCTGTCCAGCTTTAGTAAACTAACCTTAACTTGGTCTATATAACTCAGAATGACCTAAAATTTTGCCCCGCATGCAATAAGACATAGAGGTATAATTTTTCTTCCTTGACCAGAAGCTAAAAACCAAGAGAAATAGGACTTTAAGCTAGACTAATCTAGCACACAAAAATTGAGAATTTGACATTTTACATACAATGATGCTTGAAGCATTTTGGCAATGAATGCCAACTTGTAAAAATGGTAAAGTACACTATATTGGCAGCATATTGAGATATAAATTGTGACATATTGAGGCTAGAAACAGCTTATCCATATTGCCTAAAAAGGTCAACATATGCATTGACTTGTGAATTATATAATAGTTAGTAAACTCCAAAAATTGAAGAATTAAATAATTAATTTATAATGTGCCCTAGTTTGCCTAGCTGACTAGTATGGATAAGTTAGCATGCCAATAGGATTACGATAATTACGTAAATGGCTTCATGCCATATCGTGTTTTTACGCTTATTATGCCAAGATCAGGACTTTAATAGCCTACGGCTATACATATTGTGTATTTATTTTTGGCTTATCGCCAGATTGACTATATGGCTTTTTAGCCACACTATTTGCACACCGTGTAACACCCCTAAGTTCGGTAGTGCATTCTACTGTTCCGGTGACCAGTGTTGTCCGGACAGCTAGGATGCCTAGAACTACACTTCAATATGAGTGAGGAGACATAAAATAATGAAATACAAGAAAAGAAAATACAAGAAAAAAAAAGGAAAAATAATAGCAAAGAAATGTAACCAAGTTAAGCGAGCCGAGAACCCTAGCGATGGATGACCGCACCGGGAAGTCACGGCGTGGACCGTTGACTAGCTACGGATTTGCGGGAACCCTGGAAAATATTTTTAGGACTTAAATAGACCCTTATTGAAGTATAAATATCATTAGAAATATCAAAGAAAAATTAAATTATTAGTACAAAGAAAAGTGAGAAATCGAAAAATGGACAAAACCCGGTGTTACCAAAAAATCGGGAATGCAACCCGAACAGGGGCATTATGGTCATTTGACATCCCGAATTGTCTTTTGACCTAAATTTCCATTAAAAATAAATAATATTACACTTAAAAAATAAAATGAAGAATTAATTTGGTGGTACCTAATACAAATAGCCAAAAGTGGAGTGAAAAAAGTGTAAATAACACATTTAACTTATTATATGATTTAATAAGTGTGAGTGGGACACTAAAGGAATAAACTAAGTTAAATGGGGCATGTGTACACCTAATATGCAATCTGCAAATTCATTTCTTCAAACTTCCTCAACCATGCCGATTTGAGAAGAAAGAAGAACTCCATTGCCGTTTCACTTGGAGCTTGATCCATCCCTCCATTTCATCTCCAATCACTTAGATTGCTTCATTAAAGTTTGTCTACACATCATAAGGAAGAACTTGATACCAAAATCAAGAAGTTTAATCAAGGTTTAGCAAGCTCCAACCATAGGTAAGTTTACATTTTTGAATATTGCTTTGTTAAACTTTGTGTACATGTTATGGGTGTTGGATTTGTGAAGAAAATTTTCAAGTTTGAGGAGTTATTGATATGTCCATTTTGGACAGCCATGGATTTATGTATTTAATGATTTATTATTACATATATTTGATGTAAATTCATGTTGAGTAGAGGTATTTAATATCCTAGTAAGTTATTTCCATGAAAATGTGGTGATTGTGCACTTAAATTGGAGATTGACGAATTGTGGGACACTTTGGCATTGTAGAACATTTTGGCAGCCTTGGGACACTTTGATAAATGTATGAGTTCATGAAGGTATTGGCAGAATATTGACATTGAGGATTGATGGATATGTATATAGGTTGGTTGTGTAAAGTGTATGTAAGAATGAGTAATGTTTAGGTGTATATGTGATTGTACTTAGACTTTGTAAATTTGAGTTTATTTGGTGTATTGAGGATGTGTGTAATCTGCCCAAAGTGACTTTAAAGTGAAGTGCTATATGGTTTTGGTAATGTACCAAAACAGAATTGGTAAGGGAAGTGGACATATAGTAAGGTGAATGTGTCATTGATGTATGTTTAAGCAAGGTAATTAAGGGCAGCATGCATTTTAACCTATAACTTTAAATGTGTAACTTCAATTGGTATGAGACCAATTGAAGGTGAAACTAGGCACAAAATGTGCCAACTTTCATTGAGAAAGCATACCAAAATTCTGCTTGCAAGGTGACATGAAAAATGACCAATTCGGATTAAGTGCAATTGAAACCTGAAAACTGACCAATTTGGCAGCAGTTAGTGTTTAGGCCATAACTCACTCAAAACAGGTCCAATTGACCTGAAATTTTAACCATGAATAGATAAGACCCATACCTACAAATCTTATGAAGACACCAAAGCCCAGAAATGACCATAAGCAAGTCAAACAGCTTGCACAAGTTCGGGTCCAAAAATTGGCCGAACCAAAGTTGACCAAATTGACCTAAAATGACCTAATTTGATGCCATTTGACCAACAATAGTAAAATGACCATAACTTGGTCTACATAACTCAGAATGATCTGAAATTTTGCTCCATGTGCAATAAGACATAGATCTACAAGTTTATAGTTTTGACCAAAACCCGAAAACCGAGGGAACTAGGTCGTCCGACTAGGTCAAACTAGTATCCCGGAATCCAGCAAGTTGCATTAAAATGCACTAAACAAGGAAATGAGTTTGGTAAAACGTACCAACCCTAAAACCCTA
This sequence comes from Hevea brasiliensis, assembly GCF_030052815.1. Classification (NCBI taxonomy): domain Eukaryota; kingdom Viridiplantae; phylum Streptophyta; class Magnoliopsida; order Malpighiales; family Euphorbiaceae; genus Hevea; species Hevea brasiliensis. Next base: position 35,307,879 of record NC_079497.1, on the reverse strand, counting down.
TCGAATGTGACATATTAATGACACAAAAACCTAATTTACCTAAAACGCATCGAAGGTCGGTATATTAGGTGATTAAGCAAATAATAGCCTTCAGTGAATTACTTATCAAACATTATCGTTAGAGACAATTTAATTTAGTACTGAAACACTTCAAATTGTGTTTCTTAGTTACCAAAGACTCAGGAAAAGGGAAGGAAACACTGAGTCCAGACCAGGAGACAGTCATCAGAGGTTTGTGCACAACTAGTTTTCAACTGATTTTACTCTGAATAAGATTTCATATTTAAATTGTGTTTGTGCACAACAGTATTTCTTTTGAATTTTTCAATTGAAATGAATTATGACTATTTGTACATTATTGTTTTAAATTGTGGAAATGTGTTTGAATGGATATTTATTGCTTGAAAAGCATTGTAAATGATTTGATGGATACTATTGATTGAAAAGCACTGTAAATGGTTTTTGTGGAAATTAAAGATAATTATGAATTGTGTTGCCATTTTGTGAATGAAATTATAACTTTGGAAATTTATTGGATTCTCACGAATCATTTGAATAAAATGATTGGAATTGATTTTATGTTCACACTTAGCATGACAGTATCATATCATTCCTTCTCCATTTATGGGGTTGTGATCATTTATTTTCCTTCTCCATTTATGGAGTCGTGATCGTTTATTTTTCTCCGTCTCTGGTTTACCAGTTGAGGTGATCGGATGAGTACTCATTATATAGCTAGCTCCCTTCCTCATTGATTTCGATTAGTGGGGTTGTGATTGCTTTGTCGTGGTGTACAACGCGGCATTGATCGGAAATTTGTGTCATGGCTTAAGTTGTGAATGAATTGGCAACACTGTATTCTTAAATTATTCGACTAAATTGTGTTGTTATGCGATTTGATAATTTGTGAAATGAAGTTTAAATTCTTATTGACATTTACTGTAACACCCTCTCGGTAGCAACTCCGTACATTCTACTGTTCCGGTGACCGGTGTCGGTCCGGACAGCTAGAATGTCCGAAAAAATATTTAAACTAAAGTCAAGAACCAAAATTAACTCAAATATTAATAAGAAAAATTTAGTAAAAATTTTAGAAATAAAATACAACCAAGTTAAATGAGTCGGTGCCCAAGCGAAGGGTAACTGAGAGGAAGTTGCGATTCTACGAGGAGCCCTAGACCCGGGGGAAAAATTTTAAAATAATTTTTGGGACTCCAGAGAAGGGTTATTGTGGTTCCTATGGCATTAGAATGCCAAGAAAATACCTAGAAAAATTTTTCATCGGTACAGACAATTTTGACCCGTTAAGCCAAACGGAGGGCATTTTGGTCATTTCGCCTTCAGAGATGATTTTTGGCCGACTTGTCCAGTTGAGTAAATAATTATTATGACATAAAATATGAATTAATATTGATGAAAAATTAATTGAAAGTTAGTAGCAAAGAAAAGAAAAGAAAATGCAATAAAATGCCAATTATGACATCTTGATGATGTCATTTAAAAGCCATAACCAATCACAATTAAGTAACCATTTGACTAATTAATAAAAGAGATAAATAAAGACCAAGGAAGACCAAAAACAAGCAGCCATCTTCTTCTTCAAAACGTGATCCTCTCCTCCATAACCCTCCATGGAAGTTCTCTTTAATTACTTCCATTTTCCCATGAATTTGCACTATAAAACCCTAAGTCCCTTCACTAAAAGCTTGTCTCTACCTCTTGGGAAGTGTTTGGCAGCCTAGAAAGTGAAGGAAAGTGAAGTTTTAGCTTGGAGAAATCTGCCCTACAAGAGGTTAAAGTGAGGTTAGTGCCTACTTATATATATACTTCTTTGATTCCATGTTAGAAGCTTGAAATAAGTGAGAAATTGTAAATTAAATGAATAAAAGTTAAGTGTATGATCCCTTGAATTTTCAGCAGCCCTAGGAAGGAATGAGTTTGATTGTATTAATGGACTTAGAGTGAATTGGAGATTATGTTTAAAGTGTATACATATATATATACAAAGAATGAAAGAGTTAACTAAAGAAATTGTGAAAACCATGACTTTGAGCTAGGGTTTAGGAGTGAAAATTTGACTTTGCTTATGAAATTGTTAAAGAACATTCTAATGGTCAATTAGTGACCATTTGAGGTAAGTTGACCATAATTAGGAGTGAATTATTGCATGGCAAAGTGGAATGGGCAGGCTGCCCAATGAGTGCAGCAGGGTGGCTGAGATTTCAGTCCACTTGGACTGCCATATCTTTGGCTGTGTAGGTTCAATTGGTGTTTGGCCAATTGAACATTAAACTAGGCTTATAATGGCACATTTTTGCTGAAGAAACCATGCCCAAAAGACCAAAGCAAGTGGACCAAAAGTTGGCCCCAATCCGGATACCCTGCAAACAGCCCCTGCAGAATGACCAAATGAATAGTAACTGTTCATTTGGCCATAACTCACTGTAGAGTGGTCAAATTGACCTGAAATTTTTACAGAAACAAGATAGGATATAGACAAACAACTTTAATGAAGAAACCTACCCCAAATTATGCCATTAACCAATTCAAATTATTGAACAAAGTTGAGTTATCAAACCTGCAACTCTGCAGATTTACATTTGAACAGTAATGTTTGGATGGCTATAACACTCTCTAGAAAACTCGGATTTAGGCGATTCTTGAACCGATAGAAACCTAAGGCATGGTAGAAAATTTCATATGAAGAAAGTTAGACCAAATTATGAACTTAACTTGGTCAAATTACTGACCAAAGTTGGACCAAAATCTGCCAAAACCCAAAATTTTAGCATGAACAGTACACGTGAACAGTAAACTTATTTTGGCCATAACTTGAGCTACAAAACTCCAAATGCAGTGATTCAAAAAAAGAAATTCAACTAGACAAAATAAGGAACAACTTTCATGTTTACCATTTCCTCAAATTCCCACTGTAACAGTGCTTAATGGAATAGTAAAGTTAAGCTTCAAAAACCGAAAATTTTGTTTCCCTTGGTTTAAGCTTAGTAATGGTAATGGTAATCACTTCCAACAAGTTTTAAATGAAAAATGTGGTATGTTTGAAGTGCCAAAGTCAATGTATATATTTTTTATGCAAAAGTCAACTTTCTTGTTGACCAATGAGGTGAATAGTGACACCAAAACCAAAAATTGGCAATTTTGCCAAAATGACCTAAGCTTTGAGAAAGTGACCAAAACCAACAAGTTTTGAATGCAAAATGTGGTATGTTGGGAGTGTCAAAACCAATGTACCTATTGTCTATGCTAAAGTCAACATTTTAGTTGACTAATGAAGTGAATAGTGACATGAAAACTTGAAATTCAAAGATTGAAGAATTCTAAAGTATTAAGTGCCCTAGTGTACCTAACAAGATTGGTTTGGATAGTTTGGCATGCCAATAGGGTATTGTTTTAGCAGTACTGCGAAAGGCTTTATGCCTGTATTCATGGTTTTATGCCCGTATTCATGGCTTTTATGCCCGTATGCATGGCTTTTATGCCCGATTATGTGATATCATGGCTTTTTAGCCATACTGACTGCATACATGGTTGACGTTCTGCGTCCCATGGTATGATGGCCCGAGGCACCGCGGTGTCCAGTGCCAACGACCCGTTATCCAGTCCAGTCGTTCAGTATAGGTTACTTGGGCATGGAAAAGTATAACTGTAATTGAACTGATTGTTAAAGAAAATACGAAAATTAAATATCAGGAATGATTACGATAGAATACAAAGAAACTCAAGATCATGAAGAAAATAATTAACAAAATGCATGAAGAAGTTAATATCATAAAACGTAATTAGCCCTCGACTAAACATTAAGTTGGTAATTATTCAGTTCTTATGAACACAATGGCTAAGAAATTATGATTTTATTTGCATATTATATTTTCTTGTATTATTAGCACCACTAAGCTTTATGCTTAGCGCGTCGCTTTTGCAATGTGTAGGTACTGAAGATTTGGACAGAGGGCCCAGTAAACCACAGATTCGGTAAGGCAGTTCACAGTTCTGCATAGTGTCCGTGTCACCTCACAGGCTACAGTGCATTGGTAGGACACTAGGTTTCATTTTGGTATTTTGTAACTAATGTTTATTTTCTCATATGTAATTGAACGTATGTAACATATTTTGATGTTCATGTAAATAATGAAAATTGTATTTGTGAATGGAAGAGTGAATGTCTATTTATGACTTGTACATGATTAACAAATGAGATGAATGATTGAGAAATGAATGTGAACTGAAAAATATTGAGATTTTGATAAATGGAGTTGAGATGAATGAATAAGCATATAGGAAGTGTTTTTCACAGGTTCCGAAGAACGGTTTTCTCCATTTTTAGCCGGTACTTTGCCGGATTTTCTATAAAATTTTCGGAACCTCAAATAAATTATAATTTCGAAAAAAGGCTTAAATAAATTATATTTCATAAATTATATTCATAAATATGACAAAAAAATTGATTAAGGTAAAATTAGAGTGTGCCGATACACCGTGTGACATTGCTTACTCGGATGTACTGTACACGGGTAAAGGGGTGTCACATTTAGTGGTATCAGAGCACGGTTTAGGCGTTTCTGGGCCTAGATTGAGTCCATACCATGCATTGCATTTGTAAGAGTCGAGGTGACACTAATGCAGATCTGTTTATCTTTCTTATTTTGAATAGGATATGGACCCTTCATCTCAGAGAGCAGTCGAAGAGGAAGTGGAGAGTCATGCTCCACCTGCAGCAGCTGAGACTGGGGGTAGGGGAGAATCTACTCCGCCAACTCAAGAAGAGCCTGCTCAGCCTCCACAGGCCATGTTCCAGCAAATGGCCGATTTCTTCAGACAAATGGCAGGGGTAATGCCAGCACCACCACCACCACCAGCTCCACAGCAGAAATCACACCTGGAAAAACTGAGGAAGTTTGGAGCAGTGGACTTCTATGGTAAGAGAGAAGATGATTACATTGCGGTAGAATTGGTTGAACAGAACAGGCAGAGTTCTAAAACAACTCCACTGCACCCCAGAGCAAAATTTAGAGGCTGCCATATCTCTGTTGCAAGATGATGCCTATGAGTGGTGGGACACGGTATCCAGTGAGGTGCAGCCAGAAGTTATGACATGGGACTTCTTTCTCTCCGAGTTTAAGAAGAAATATGTGGGTACTGTATACTTAGAAGAGAGAAGAAGGGAATTTATTAACCTAAGGCAGAGACAGTTGTCAGTGGCTGAGTATGAGAAGGAATTTGTCAGATTAAGCCGCTACGAAAGGGAGATAGTCCCTAATGAGGCCGAAAGGTGTAAGAGATTTGAAGAAGGATTAAATGACAATATAAAGATCATGATCACTGCCTTGGGAATCACAGACTTCACCAAGATAGTGGAAGCTGCATTAAAAGTGGAGAAAGTGAGAATAAATGAACAAAATAGGAAAGATAGGCAGCGTAAGAGGGAATTTGGACCAAGACAGTCAAGTATACCAACTGATAGTAAGAAGTTTAAGGGTTCTAGTTCACAAGATCAGACACAGGGCCATAGAGGCCAGATTGGAATATCTATAGCTAGTTCCCCGGGCACAATAACAAGGGGATTAACCCCAGTGCCTGAATGTATGCATTGTGGTAGAAGACACAGAGGGGAGTGTCGACTGTTAACTGGAGAGTGTTTCAAGTGTGGGGCTACGGATCATTTCATAAAAGATTGCCCTCAGAGGAGTGGTTCAATAGCTCCGGTACAAGTTGATAGACCTTCCCCTATAGTTCAAAGGGGTAAAAGATCGGGTAGAGCAGAAACGGCTGACATTTCACAGAAGATTGTTTCAGAGACAGTTGAAAAGCCCGAAGTCAGGGTGGTACCACAAGTATGTGCTATGGAAGCTCAGGAAGAGCCAAACCTGCATAATCGATGAGGCGATACAAGGAAGTGAAGAAACAAGGAGGTAGCAACTCCCCGATTACTTAAGTCAGGTAAATTTCGAGGACGAAATTTAAATTAGAGGGGAAGAGTTGTAACACCCTCCCGGTAGCAACTCCGTACATTCTACTGTTCCGGTGACCGGTGTCGGTCCGGACAGCTAGAACGTCCGGAAAAATATTTAAACTAAAGTCAAGAACCAAAATTAACTCAAATATTAATAAGAAAAATTTAGTAAAAATTTTAGAAATAAAATACAACCAAGTTAAATGAGCCGATGCCCAAGCGAAGGGTAACTAGAGGGAAGTTGCGGTTCTCGCAAAGAGGAGCCCTAGACCCGGGGGAAAAATTTTAAAATAATTTTTGGGACTCCAGAGAAGGGTTATTGAGGTTCTTATGGCATTAGAATGCCAAGAAAATACCCAGAAAAATTTTTCAATCGGTACAGACAATTTTAACCCGTTAAGCCAAACGGAGGGCATTTTGGTCATTTCGCCTTCAGAGACGATTTTTGGCCGACTTGTCCAATTGAGTAAATAATTATTATGACATAAAATATGAATTAATATTGATGAAAAATTAATTGAAAGTTAGTAGCAAAGAAAAGAAAAGAAAATGCAATAAAATGCCAATTATGACATCTTGATGATGTCATTTAAAAGCCATAACCAATCACAATTAAGTAACCATTTGACTAATTAATAAAAGAGATAAATAAAGACCAAGGAAGACCAAAAACAAGCAGCCATCTTCTTCTTCAAAACGTGATCCTCTCCTCCATAACCCTCCATGGAAGTTCTCTTTAATTACTTCCATTTTCCCATGAATTTGCACTATAAAACCCTAAGTCCCTTCACTAAAAGCTTGTCTCTACCTCTTGGGAAGTGTTTGGCAGCCTAGAAAGTGAAGGAAAGTGAAGTTTTAGCTTGGAGAAATCTGCCCTACAAGAGGTTAAAGTGAGGTTAGTGCCTACTTATATATATACTTCTTTGATTCCATGTTAGAAGCTTGAAATAAGTGAGAAATTGTAAATTAAATGAATAAAAGTTAAGTGTATGCATCCCTTGAATTTTCAGCAGCCCTAGGAAGGAATGAGTTTGATTGTATTAATGGACTTAGAGTAAATTGGAGATTATGTTTAAAGTGTATACATATATATATACAAAGAATGAAAGAGTTAACTAAAGAAATTGTGAAAACCATGACTTTGAGCTAGGGTTTAGGAGTGAAAATTTGACTTTGCTTATGAAATTGTTAAAGAACATTCTAATGGTCAATTAGTGACCATTTGAGGTAAGTTGACCATAATTAGGAGTGAATTATTGCATGGCAAAGTAGAATGGGCAGGCTGCCCAATGAGTGCAGCAGGGTGGCTGAGATTTCAGTCCACTTGGACTGTCATATCTTTGGCTGTGTAGGTTCAATTGGTGTTTGGCCAATTGGACATGAAACTAGGCTTATAATGGCACATTTGTTCTGAAGAAACCATGCCCAAAAGACCAGAGCAAGTGGACCAAAAGTTGGCCCCAATCCGGATACCCTGCAAACAGCCCCTGCAGAATTACCAAATGAACAGTAACTGTTCATTTGGCCATAACTCACTGTAGAGTGGTCAAATTGACCTGAAAGTTTTACAGCAACAAGATAGGATATAGACAAACAACTTTCACGAAGAAACCTACCCCAAATTACGCCATTAACCCATTCAAATTATTGAACAAAGTTGAGTTATCAAACCTGCAACTCTGCAGATTTACATTTGAACAGTAATGTTTGGATGGCTATAACTCTCTCTAGAAAACTCGGATTTAGGCGATTCTTGAACCGATAGAAACCTAAGGCATGGTAGAAAATTTCATATGAAGAAAGTTAGACCAAATTATGAACTTAACTTGGTCAAATTACTGACCAAAGTTGGACCAAAATCTGCCAAAACCCAAAATTTCAGCATGAACAGTACACGTGAACAGTAAACTTATTTTGGCCATAACTTGAGCTACAAAACTCCAAATGGAGTGATTCAAAAAAAGAAATTCAACTAGACAAAATAAGGAACAACTTTCATGCTTAGCATTTCCTCAAATTCCCACTATAACAGTGCTTAATGGAATAGTAAAGTTAAGCTTCAAAAACCGAAAATTTTGTTTCGCTTGGTTTAAGCCTAGAAATGGTAATGGTAATCACTTCCAACAAGTTTTAAATGAAAAATGTGGTATGTTTGAAGTGCCAAAGTCAATGTATATATTTTTTATGCAAAAGTCAACTTTCTTATTGACCAATGAGGTGAATAGTGACACCAAAACCAAAAGTTGACAATTTTGCCAAAATGACCTAAGCTTTGAGAAAGTGACCAAAACCAACAAGTTTTGAATGCAAAATGTGGTATGTTGGGAGTGTTAAAACCAATGTACCTATTGTCTATTCTAAAGTCAACATTTTAGTTGACTAATGAAGTGAATAGTGACATGAAAACTTGAAATTCAAAGATTGAAGAATTCTAAAGTATTAAGTGCCCTAGTGTACCTAACAAGATTGGTTTGGATAGTTTGGCATGCCAATAGGGTATTGTTTTAGCAGTACTGCGAAAGGCTTTATGCCTGTATTCATGGCTTTATGCCCGTATTCATGGCTTTTATGCCCGTATGCATGGCTTTTATGCCCGATTATGTGATATCATGGCTTTTTAGCCATCTCGATCGCATACATGGTTGACGTTCGCGTCCCATGGTATGATGACCGAGGCACCGCGGTGTCCAGTGCCAACGACCCGTTATCCAGTCCAGTCGTTCAGTATAGGTTACTTGGGCATGGAAAAGTATAACTGTAATTGAACTGATTGTTAAAGAAAATACGAAAATTAAATATCAGGAATGATTACGATAGAATACAAAGAAACTCAAGATCATGAAGAAAATAATTAACAAAATGCATGAAGAAGTTAATATCATAAAACGTAATTAGCCCTCGACTAAACATTAAGTTGGTAATTATTCAGTTCTTATGAACACAATGGCTAAGAAATTATGATTTTATTTGCATATTATATTTTCTTGTATTATTGGCACCACTAAGCTTTATGCTTAGCGCGTCGCTTTTGCAACGCGTAGGTACTGAAGATTTGGACAGAGGGCCCAGTAGACCACAGATTCGGTAAGGCGGTTCACGATTACGCATAGTATCCGTGTCACCTCACAAAGCTGATGCATTGGTAGGACACTAGGTTTCATTTTGGTATTTTGTAACTAATGTTTATTTTCTCATATGTAATTGAACGTATGTAACATATTTTGATGTTCATGTAAATAATGAAAATTGTATTTGTGAATGGAAGAGTGAATGTCTATTTATGACTTGTACATGATTAACAAATGAGATGAGTGATTGAGAAATGAATGTGAACTGAAAAATATTGAGATTTTGATAAATGGAGTTGAGATGAATGAATAAGAATATAGGAAGTGTTTTTCACAGGTTCCGAAGAACGGTTTTCTCCATTTTTAGCCGGTACTTTGCCGGATTTTCTATAAAATTTTCGGAACCTCAAATAAATTATAATTTCGAAAAAAGGCTTAAATAAATTGTATTTCATAAATTATATTCATAAATATGACAAAAAAATTGATTAAGGTAAAATTAGAGTGTGCCGATACACCGTGTGACATTGCTTACTCGAATGTACTGTACACGGGTAAAGGGGTGTCACATTTACTGTCTTTTGAATTTAACTATGTTTTGATTACTGAGATTTATTATGATATTGTGTTAAATTCCTTATGACAGTATTGTCTTGAATTTAACTATGGTTTTTAAATATCCAGTATTTATTTGAATTATGAATTGTAATTTAAATTTGTATTTGGTTAATGTTGTGCACAACTGAGACATTGTCTCAGCGATAGCTTTTTATTGTTGTCGCAGGTAGACAGACAGACAAGGCAGCAGACTAGGCTGCTATTACCTCCAGCGAGAGATTTTCAGGTATAACAGTATACCACATTTTGTATTTTGTGCGGTAATGTATGATCACTATATGTACATATTGTTTTGGTTTTGAGCAGTTGTAAATTAAAATTGTACATTGACATTGTGAAGTAAATTATGAGTTATTTTGGCTTGTAAAAATTGTATTATATTTCTTTTATCTCAGTCTTTGAAAAATCACTGCAGATTTGAGTTGAGAAATATGTTGTGTTGAGAAAAATGTTGGTTTTGAGATTTGGAAAATATATTGAAGTGCTTTCTACAGGTTTTTTGAAGAACTGTTTTATCCAAATTACAGATGGCACTCTGCCAAAATTTTTACAGAAATTCCAAATAAGTCAAATGTGTCAGTTCTATCACTTCAGTTAAAAAAAGTTTTTAACACCTGTAAATAGTGCTCACCACTATAAAAGAAGTAAGAAAAGTTTTTAAAATCCCTTGTAGTGTATTTAATGGGTTATCAGTAGATGGAGTTGGTAATTCATTAGGTATACTACGGGATCATGTTATGCCTTACAGAGGGGTAGGGTGTGACACTCCGGGAGACACTTTATGACCGATGGTGTGACGGCGAGAGGTACTAGGTACCCAGTGCCAGTATATCCATTTATCTAGTCTGGTCAGTATATAGGTTACACGGGCAGTAATTCAAGTACTATTAAATTCAAATAGCTAAATCCATCATCGATATACAAAGACCACCAAAAATTTGTAAACATTTTATTTACTTTATTTTAGTGTATATTTCTTTATATTTGGCACCACTAAGCAAAATTGCTTAGCGCGTTACTTTTGTAACGCGTAGGTATTGGAGACACAGCTGGGGAGCCAAGCAGACCTACGACCAGGTGAGACATCTAATCTGCACAGGAGTCCAGAGTCATCTGTACTGCATTGCATACATGGTAGGACTTAGGATATCTTGTATTTTGTACTTTTGTTGTATTTTTAAAATTTGGCCTTGTATTTGGTAATGTTATGAAAGCTCAAAAGTTGTAATATTTTGTACATATTAAATAATATGGAGATTTTCTGGATATATTTGAATTATTATGGACTGTATTATGGAACTGTTTAATGACTGTAAAGTCTATCGACTTTATTGAGAAATAGAGACTATGAAATATTTGAGATTTTTATATTGTCATATTAAACTGTTTTCAACGGGTTGGAAGGACAATTTATCCGAAATATAAACGACACCTTGCCAAATTTTTATTACCATTTTTGAAACACTGATTTTATCAAAGTATGAAAATAGTATCAGCATGATACGAATATTATATAAAAGACTTCTTAAAATCAAATTGAGTTTAGGAAATGAAATAATCACAGACTAGGTGTTTCGGCACGCCGTGTAGCACGCCTTGCTTGGCTATACTGTAGACGGGTGAGGGGTGCTACAAAAGATGCATGCAGGACACTAGAAACAATTTCTAGTATTTTTAATTTAAGAGATTGTTTGCTAATCTCTTGGAATTGATAAGAGATGAAGAAGAAGAGAGAATGGCAGCCTCAAGGGTGGCAGCACAAAGGGAGACAGTAGCTGGTTGTGTTTTGTTCTTTCATCCTTACACTTATATAGCTAGGTCACCACTTAAAACCCTTGCCACGTATCACCTTCTGATTGGCTCTAGGTTTAATTGACCCAATCACATTGTGCCAAGTGTTAAACCTATATTTAATATTAATTTTAATCATCTTACATGATTAAAAGACATTTGGAAAGCTTATCTATAGCGCCATGTGTCACCATCTCATGGAGCCACATGTCACCCTGTGAAATGACCAAAATGCCCCTATGTCTTAATTTTGAGTTCTCAACCCAAAATAATTATTTCTCTTCTTCTAATCAATTTATATCAAATATAAATCAATTAATTAATCTTTATTAATTAATTTCTCATTAATTAAATTCATATTTAAACACCTTAAATATAAATTGAACTTATACTATACATCCAATAATCTAAATTTGGTTTCAAGTCATGCTAGGGACTTTCCAATCTAATTGCAAATCAAACCTATTTAATTAATCAATTAAACTCTTTAATTAATCAATTAAATCATATTTAATTTGGTGATTACTTGTGTATGTGTGTGACTTACTAGGCTCATCACTAATTGGCAATGAGATATGATATCAACTCTTAATATCATCAGAACTCTTTCTTACCACAAATGATTTCTCTAAACCATTTTATGCACCTCATAGACCATGGTTAACACCTAGCATAGCATGCCATGGCCACCCAATCAGTAATAAGGTTTACCTTAAATGAACCTATAATCATATGTTACCATGCACTAGAATCTCTCCGTTACAAAATCTCAACTCAAGCTGGACTCATGGTTTATGTCAAACCCCATTTGCTATGAATATTATGTTCTCTTTTAATTCCAGTTCTTGATTAAAAGATTTTCTCATCAGAAACTCTTTTCTTAATAAATCTATCTGTCTTGGCCAAGAACTTGCAACATCAAGAATAATTAAATGAACATAGAATTTTATCCCTTTTTACTTAGAGGAACAGATTCCATCTTGATCAACACCTACCTCCATATATGACTAGTAGGAGCCAACACATGCCCATATACCCATACACAGTACAAGTATGATAACAGTATCAAACTCAAACCACCTATATACAAGATAATTGTGCTATCTCAGGTCTAAAGATTATATGCACTGATATGATTTATGATAAAACATTGACAAGAGTAAACTCCATGTGCTTGTCATAAGTGTCACTGGTTCGACCAACTTTTCATGTATAAGTGCCTATCATGTTTGTCATATGGCATGAGACTCACCATTCCATCTTATTTATATCTCATATAAATAACTTGGGAACAAACATGAATACAATCTTTCTGGATAACTCATGTCTTTATTGTGAAGTATTCTCAATTGTGAACCTAATTATGATACTTTGTACTAGAAATACTGTCACTCATATTCTTAATAACTTAAGAATAGAATTTCTTACAAAATATCATTGGACCTTTTCTATTACACATAAATATATTATGTAAAAGGAAAAGTGGAAATGCCTTTTATTAATAAAAACATGTGCAAAATACATACTAAATGATATGGTCTAGGGCATACTACTAACAATCTCCCACTAGCACTAGAGCCATGCATTACAATATCTTAGACCCATCTTCTTAAGATGTCAGTCTAGCTGAGTCTGTGACATAGGCTTAATGAATGGATCAGCTGGATTTTCAGCTGATGCTATTTTCTGCATGGCTACATTGCCTCGTCCAACTATTTCTCTGATAATGTGGTAGCGCCTTTCGATGTGTTTGGATTTCCAGTGAGGCCGGGGTTCCTTAGCCTGTATGACTGATCCATTGTTGTCACAATGTAGTGGAACTGCTGACTCAATGGAAGGAACTACTACAAGTTCTATCACGAACTTCTTTATCCAAACAACTTGCTTTGCAGCATCTGATGTAGCAATATACTCAGCCTCCGTAGTGGAATTTGCAATCGTGCTCTGTTTGGAACTCTTCCAACTGACTGCACCTCCATTACAAATGAACACATACCCAGAGGTAGACTTTCTATCATCAATATCTGATTGGAAATTAGAATCAGTATAACCATCCAATTGCAAATCTCCACCTCCATAGATCAAGAATAAATCCTTAGTTCTTCTCACTTAAGGATATTCTTGACAGCTATCCAGTGTTCCACACCTGGATTGGACTGATTCCTGCTAGTCAAACTAACAGCATATGCGATATCCTGCCTAGTACACAACATTGCATGCATTAAACTTCCAATAGCCGAAGCATATGGAATCCTACCCATTTTATCTCTTTCTTCAGGCGTATTTGGAGACATCTCTTTAGAAAGGTGGATACAATGTTTCACTAGCAACAATCCTCTCTTGGAATCAAGCATGTTAAACCTCTTTCACACCTTTTCCAAGTATAGACTTTGGGATAAACTAATTATTCTTTTCGCTCTATCTCTATAGATGCGAATCCCAAGATTATAGTTTGCCTCCCCTAAGTCTTTCATGGAGAATGTATTTGACAACCATACCTTTACAGTTGTTAATATACCTGTGTCATTACCCATCAACAGTATGTCATCCACATATAAGACAAGGAAAGTGATAGCACTATCACTAACCTTCTTATATACGCATGGCTCATCCTCATTTTTGACAAAACCAAATGATTTAATAGCTTCATCAAAATGGATGTTCTAACTCCTCGAAGCTTGTTTCAACCCATAAATGGATCGCTTTAGCTTGCATACCTTGGAACCATCTTGAGATTCAAAACCCCTAGGTTATTCCATGAAAAATTTTTCTTCAATGTATCCATTGAGAAAAGCTGTTTTGACATCCATCTGCTAACTCTCATAATCATAGTATGTAGCTATTGCTAATAGAATCCTAATTGATTTAAGCATGGCAACAGGCGAGAAAGTCTCTTCATAGTTGTTTCCTTGCCTTTAGCAAAACCCATTCGCTACTAGCCTTGCCTTATAGATCTCTACCTTTCCATCAGAACCAATTTTCTTCTTAAAAACCCATTTGTTCCCTATAGGTACAATACCTTCAGGTGGTTCAATAGGATCCCAAACTTGATTCTTATACATGGAATCAATCTCGGATTTCATAGCATCAATCCATTTTAAAGAGTCTATATCTGATATAGCTTATTCATAGGTAAGTGGATCATCTCCATGAACTACTTCTTCATGAGTAAACAACTCTTGTTCTTCTTCATGAAGAAAATCATATCTCACTGGTGGGTGAGATACCCTGGCTGTTCTACCAGGAATAGCTGTAGATGTTTCATCAATGGGTGTAGGTTGACTAGATGGATCTATATCCATCTGATCTATTGGTTGATCAGAATTCACCAATTCGAACTCTATTTGCCTTCCTTTGCTTCCTTTTTGAACAAACTATTATTCAATAATTGTGGCATCTCTACTTACTACAACCTTTTGTGAAGTAGACAAATAAAAATAATATCCAAAACTATCTTTTGGATATCTAACAAATCGACCCTTTTCTGTTCTGGTTTCCAATTTATCAGTGTTCAGCTTTTTGATATAAGCTGGACAACCCCAAATCTTAACGTGCTTAAGACTTGGGCTTCTTCCATACCATATCTCATAAGGTGTGGAAGAAACTAATTTTGATGGAATCCTATTTAGAATATACAAAGCTGATTCTAATGCAAATCCCCAAAAGAAGTTTGGCATATCAGTATAGCTCATTATACTACGTACCATATCCAATAGGGTACGATTTCTCCTTTCAAATACACCATTCAGCTGTAGTGTTCCTGGAGGAGTCAGCTGGGAAACAATGCCATGCTCTCTTAAGTATTCATCAAATTCAATACTCAAATATTCACCTCCATGATCTGATCGAAGAGCTTTAATACTCTTTTCTGTTTGATTTTCTACTTCAGATTTAAATTCTTTGAACTTTTCAAAGGATTCATGTTTGTATTTCATCAAATACAAATACCCAAACCTTGATTTATCATCAGTAAAGGTAATAAAGTAATGAAAACCGCCTCTAGCCATTTTCTTAAATGGACCACATACATCACTATGTATTAGCTCCAAAATATTTTCAGCCCTTAGCCCTTGTCCAACAAAGGGTGATCTAGTCATTTTGCCTTGAAGGCAAGATTCACAAGTTGGAGTAGGCTCAGAGCCCAATGAGGAAAGAATCTCCATTTTTTCCAGTTTGGCAATCCTATCTTCTGGAACATGACATAACCTTAAGTGCCAAATATATTTTGAACTTGAGTTGATTTTCACCATGGCATTGTATTCATTCAGATCACTTGCATTCATTTTGTGTTTGTCATTATTATCCAAATAATAAAGACCATCATTGTTATAACCCGAACCAATATATTTATTTTCAAAATAAATATTGCAAACATCATCTGTGAACTGAAATTCATAACCATTTCTAGTCAAACTAGATGTAGAAATGATGTTCTTAAAAGCATCAGGTACATATAAAATATTATTCAAACACAAAATATGTCCTTGAAGGAGCAGAAGCGTGAAAAACACAAGTTTATACCATTGAATTCAAAAATTTTCACCTAGGGTCACATGCATCATACAAGATTTATTTTTATCTATTTGATTTCAATGATAAACAACATATTAAAACTCTTTTAATATGTTTTTGAATCTTTATTTGCCATTTAAGATTTTAAAATTAATCAGATTAATTTTAGAACCCTAGATTAAATCAAGAACAAACACACTAACCTCTTGATGAGCTGCAGTGTATTTGCGCCTTTGAGATGCATCTTCAGGACACCAGATGTTGTCCCTCTAGCTTGTCTACACCAACAACACCTATGGCAACCCTTGAACAGCTTCTAAAGCTTTTTCTATTAATTAGAAAATAAAGTTCTGCCTTTTAAGAAATTAAAGATGTAAACAGGACACTAGAAACAATTTCTAGTATTTTTAATTCAAGAGATTGATGGCTAATCTCTTTGAATTGATGCGAGATGAAGAAGAAGAGAGGGAGAGCTTCAAAATGGCAAGACAAAGGAGGAGTGTCTGCTGGTTGTCTTATTTTTAATTCATAACAACACTTATATAGCTACCTCAACACATTAAACCCTTGCCACATGTCACCCTCTGATTGGTTCTAGGTTTAATTGACCCAATAACATTGTGCCAAGTGTCAAACCTATATTTAATCTTAATTTTAATCATCTTACATGATTAAAAGACATTTTGCAAGCTTATGTGTAATGCCATGTGTCACCATCTGATGGTACCACATGTCACCCTGTGAAATGACCAAAATGCCCTTGTGTCTTAATTTTGAGTTCTTAACCCAAAATAATTATTTCTCTTCTTCTAATCAATTTATATCAAATATAAATTCATTATTTAATCTCTATTCATTAATTTCTTATTAATTAAATTCATATTTAAACACTTTAAATATAAATATAACTTATCCTATACATCCAATAATCTAGATTTGGTTTCAAGTCATGCTAGGGACTTTGTAATCTAATTGCAAATCAAACCTATTTAATTAATCAATTAAACTCTTTAATTAATTAATTAAATCATATTTAATTATGTGATAACTTGTGTATGTGTGTGACTTACTAGGCTCATCACTAATTGGCAATGAGATATGATATCAACTCTTAATATCATCAGAACTCTTTCTTACCATAAATGATTTCTCTAAATCATTTTATGCACCTCATAGACCATGGTTAAAACCTAGCATAGCATGCCATGGCCACCCAATTAGTAATAAGTTTTACCTTAAATGAACTTATAATCATATGTTACCATGCACTGGAATCTCTCTGTTACAAAATCCCAACTCAAGCTGGAGTCATGGTTTATGTCAAACACCATTTGCTATGAATATTATGTTCTCTTTTAATTCCAGTTCTTGATTAAAAAGATTTTCTCATCAGAAACTCTTTTCTGAATAAATCTATCTGCTCTGGCCAAGAACTTGAAATATCAAGAACAATTAAATGAGCATAGGATTTTATCTCTATTTACTTAGAGGAACAGATTCCATCTTAATCAACACCTACCTCCATATATAACTAGTAGGAGCCAACACATGCCCATAGACCCATACACAGTACAAGTTTGAAAGCAGTATCAAACTCAAACTACCTATATACAAGATAACTATGCTATCTCAGGTCTAAAGATTATATGCACTGATATGATTTATGACAAAACATTGACAAGAGTAAACTCCATGTGCTTGTCATAAGTGTCACTAGTTCGGCCTACTTATCATTTATAAGTGCTTATCATGTTTGTCATATGGCATAAGACTCACTGTTCCATCTTATTTATATCTCATATAAATAACTTGGAAACAAACATGAATACAATCTTTCTGGATAAGTCATGTCCTTATTATGAAGTATCCTCGATTGTGAACCTATTTATAATACTTTGTGCTAGAAATACTGTCACTCATATTCTTAACAACTTAAGAATAGAATTTCTAACAAAATATCAATGGACCTTTTCTATTACACATAAATATATTATGTAAACGGAAAAGTGGAAATGCCTTTTGTTAATAAAACATATACAAGATACATACTAAATGATATGCTCTAGGGCATACTACTAACAGTCCTGACATGTAAAAAGATTTAGAACCTAGGGCTAAAGCTTCAACAGTTGAGCCATTGCCAATCCAGACTCTAACATCTCAAGAACGCAAGCTTCTACTATTTGCTAGTTTCTGCATATTATAAGAAATGTGAGAACGGGCACCAGTATCTAAAACCCAAGCTGTAGATGAACTATGAGTATCATAAGAATCTAAATAACAAGATATGGACATACCTTCTGAAGGTCTATCCTTCTTGTCCTTCAGAGAAGCAAGATGTCACACCTTACCCCTCTGTAATGCATAACATGATTCCGTAGAATATCTAATGAACTACCGAACTTTACCTACCGATAACTCATTAAGTACCTTACAAGGGATTTTAAAATAATTTTATTATTTTTATAAGTGGTGAGCATTTTATAGTATGTATTAAAACATTTAGAGTTTGAAAACTAGTTAAGATTTTTGTCTCATTTTATTTTTCTGCAAATTTTATAAAAATTTCAGTAGATTGCCATCTGTATTTTGAGAATACAGTTCTTCAAATGCTTGTAAAAAGCACTTCCAAAGATTTATCTCAACAACTTCATCAGTTCAACATCCATCCCAACCAATTGCAACATCATTTCTCAATTTTCAAAATTCAACATCAGCAAAATACTACTAATTAATTTCATTCAAATTAAAACAAAATACTTCCATTCATATGTAATTAAAGATAACGCAAGTTATATACATTATTACAAAAATTTACATTAAGAAAATCCAAACTAAAATTTATTACAAGCTTTATACAACTGCTCATGACCATTTTCTAAATGTACATATATTTACATACATCCAAAATGATTATTACAATCAGGGTATAAAATATACCTGATAAAACTTCAGGGAAGGTAGCTTCACAATCCTTAGCAGCTCACTCTGCTGCTTCTCTAGTCTCTATATCTGCGACAACAATAATAGCCATCGCTGAATACTAAGACTTAGTGGTGCACAACATACTAAAATAATCTTTATGTGGAATTTAAATCATATTTATTCAAAAATTGAACTAAACATGAAATATAAATTCAAAATATGATTTATAAGATTTTAATCCAAACAATTTCATTTCAAAAGTTTCAAAAAAAATTTCATAAAAACACAGTTATATCATACCATTCGAAACAAATATCACCTCAATAGCCAGAGGCTAAGAAGAAGTCACATCACAAGGCTAGCTAGCTCAAATATATGAGAACCCATTCTTTTTCTTCTTTTACTGGCACACACCTCAACACTTCAGCCAGAGAAGGAATCAAAATTCAAAACTGATTTCCCTCACTAGTCATCCTAGTGAGGTATTCAAATATATGGTCATGACACTGTGGTTTCAAAACTATCTTAACAATTTACTAAACATTTATTTCCATTTCAAACACAAACAATTAATCTTTCAACAATTTAAATCAGAAGCATAGTAAACATTTCAAGACAATGTTGTCACAATTCAATATTTCAATTTATTCAAACAATGTGCAGAAAAAAATTTACAGAAATTCTATGTTGTGCAGAAATCTTATACGAGTCGCCTCTTAGCCTTGACTCGATGCCTCGGGTTCTTTCCCGGTATTCCTTTCAACTGAAACACACAGTTTCACAGTGTTTCAGTATCATAACTTATCATAAATCTAAAAATAAATTCAAATTTACTTTCACCTAGCTTTAATATGCTAAACTTGGCGTTCTTTAAAATTTGTGTTTCGGGGTTACTATTCACTATACTATTCAAGTCAATTTGTTGACTTTCTAAGGCTTAATAGGTATGAAAATTCTAATTTCACTCACATACCACATTTTGGTTGCCTAATTTTTTGGTCTTGGTTGTTTTCTCAAAACTTAAGTCTTTTAGGAAAAAATTTCAAAATTTCAGTTTTGGTGTCTTGTGTTGCACTATTCCATTGTCATGTTGCTGTTAGAATTTGGCTAAGTTTTCTTTATAGAAATTGTTACTTATTGTCTTAACTTTATTCTCCACTTTGAATCACTCCATTTGGAGATTTGTAGCTCAAGTTATAGCCATTTTAATCATGGCTGTCGGATTGGTCTAACCCAGATTTTTTGGGCACCAAAACTGGTTTTGGCAGTTTTAGGTCACCAAATTTGGGTGGCTATATGACTTGGTTAAGGACATAATTTGGGTTTGTATTCTTCATGAAAGTTTTAGGTCTATATCTAAGCTTTCTAGTGGTAAAATTTCAGGTCATTTAGACTTGCCTAGCCCAAGTTATAGCCAAATGAACAAACACTATTCATTTGGTCATTTTTGTACAGGGTAGAATACTCACTTTCGGATTTGGCCAATTTTTTCACTATGCTATACTCTCTTTTTGGACATGATTCCGAAAT
Source organism: Hevea brasiliensis (assembly GCF_030052815.1). Taxonomy (NCBI): domain Eukaryota; kingdom Viridiplantae; phylum Streptophyta; class Magnoliopsida; order Malpighiales; family Euphorbiaceae; genus Hevea; species Hevea brasiliensis. The sequence goes on along the minus strand of NC_079497.1, from coordinate 35,287,464 downwards.
GAAAAATGTGCCATTTTGTGTCTAGTTTCATGCCCAATTGGCCTCACACCAATTGGGTTGGTAAATTTTCAGTTTCGGTCCCTGAAAGGGACCTTGGTCTTGCTGCATGCATAATGGCCATATCCAATCCTAATCTCCACTTGATTCCAACACTTCCAACATATCACAATTAGTCACAAATGACCATTTTTGAGCTCAAACTAGGTCAAACACACCATTTGATCAATTCTCCAATTTTTTTCTTCCAAAACCCTAGGACCAAACCCTAATTCACATATTTGTTACATTTAACTAATTTAACACATATAAACTTACTTTCTCAGATCAATCAAGCTTAGATACACTTTTAATTCAATCAAACTCATACATTCTCCAATCAAACCCTAGCTAGCCAAAATCACCCTAGTCCCCTAACACTTGTTTTCATTTTATTTTAAGTATATTTCTAGGTTCATTAAGCTAAAAATACAAGAATTAAACTAAAAGTTTCAAGTTTGGATTACCAACCTTAGTGCAGGATTTCAATCTTCACTTCCCTCAAATATTTCTTCTTTCTTCCTCCTTGAACCTTCTTTTCTAATTGCCCAAATAATATTTAGTTATGGTAGAACAATTTTTTATGGTGAGATTTTGTAATCTTCAAGCTAAAAAATGAGCTTCAATGGAGGATTTTGGTGAGGGAGAGGTGAGAGAGGGAGGATGCAATTTTGAGAAAATGAAGACTTTTTATTTTTTTTTCTTTTTCTTTTATGTTTTTAATCCTTGAGGAAGACCACAATTATCCAAAATTAATTTTTTAATTATAATGTTTATTGCATCATCCATGATGTCATGCATGATGTCATCATTTTTCACTTTTTCTTTTTTATTTTTCTTTATTTACTTTTCCATTAGTTCTTTAATTTAATTCCCAATTCCGAAATTTTCTTTTCTCCAATTTTATTTAACAGTTAGGTCAGAAGTCAGCTCTAGGAGTTGATTGACCAAATTGTCCCTCACCAGCTCGACCCAGTTTGCAAATAATTCAATATTTTTTTTGGGTCCCTGACCTAATTATTTGACAGGCTTAACATTTCTTTTTCGTGATTTTCTCTTTTCCACTATGTTCGCAATAGTCCTAAGGACAGCGGTGTCACATTTTGTGGCTCGAAATTTGAGTTTAAATCAACTTCAAAATCCTTCTCAAGAAGGTCACCATCGCTATGACTCTCGGCTCATTTAACTTCTTATGTTCTGTTTTTCTTATTTATACTTATCTAATTGACAATTACTAATTATTTGTGTTTAGGGCTTATCTCGTTGTCTTGGATGTGGTTCTAATCCCCTCAATTGTCTGGATCGACACCGGTCACCAAAATAGTGAAATATACCAGGCTATGGAAATAGGGGTGTTACAATTCTCCACCCCTTAAAATAAATTATGTCTCGAAATTTTACCTGGTATCAATTTCTGAATAGCTATGGGTGCTGTCTCCTCAGGTGCTCTTCTCGTTCCCAAGTAGCCTCTTAGCCCGAATGATGATTCCACAGCACATTTACCAACGGTATCTATTTATTCTATAGCTGTTTCACCTCATAAGCCAGAATCTCTATGAGTTCTTCTTCATATGTGAGGTCTGGATTAACTTCAATTTCTTCTACTGGTAGTACATGAGATGGGCCTAATCGATACCTCCTCAACATGGACACATGGAAGACATTATGTATCTTCTCCAACTCTGGAGGTAGTGCCAACCGATATGCCAAAGGACCCACTCTTTCTAGAACCTCATATAGCTTGATGAAAAGAGGACTCAGTTTCCCCTTTCTGCTGAATCTCATAATTTCCTTGCAAGGGGAAATCTTGAGGAATACTTTCTCACCCACTATATACTCGATATCCCTTCTCTTCATATCAATATAGGACTTCTGACGGTCTGATGTAGTCTTAAGTTGATCTCTGATCACCCTGATCTTCTCCTCGGTCTGCTGAACAATTTCGGACCCAATCATCATCCTTTCACCTACTTCATCCCAACACAATGGGGTTCTACATTTTTTTGCCATACAAAGCTTCATATGGAGGCATTCCAATGCTTGATTGGTAGCTATTGTTGTAAGCAAACTCAATCAAAGGCAAGTGTGTGTCCTAACTGCCCTTAAACTCAATCACACAAGCCCGTAGCATGTCCTCCAAGATCTGAATTACCCTCTCAGACTGGCCATCTATCTATGGGTGGAATGCCGTATTGAAGTTCAATCTAGTTCCTAGGGCTCTCTAAAGACTATCCCAAAATCTAGAAGTGAACCTAGGATCTCTGTTTGATACGATGGATACTGGCACTCCATGCAGTCTTACTATCTCATCAATGTACAACTTGGCCAATCTTTCTAAACTATAGTCCATCCGGACTGGTAGAAAATGAGCAAACTTGGTCAGTCTGTCAACAATGACCCATATTGCATCATGACTCTTCTGTGTCCTCGGAAGTCCAATCACAAAATCCATTATTATTCTCTCCCATTTCCATACCGGTACTAGTAGTGGATGTAACAAACCAGCGGGTACTTGATGCTCTGCCTTCACTTGTTGACAAGTTAGGCATTTGAAACAAACTCTGTTAGATCTCTTTTCATACCCATCCGCCAGTAATGCTCCTTTAGCCCTCTATACATTTTTGTGCCACTAGGGTGCATGGCAAAAGGAGACTCATTTACTTCCTTCAAAATGATCTGCCTTAAATCAACCTCATTAGGAACACACATTCTATCCTGGTGTAGCAATATACCATCATCTCTTATTGAGAATTCTGGTTTCTTGCCCTGCCAGACTTCTTCCAATAGCTTCTGATACTTATGATCATTCTGAGCAGCCATTCTGATTTGATCAGTCAACACTGGCTGTACATGCCATGCAACTGCTGTCTACCCTTCATTATTAATCTCTAAGCTGGCATATAATGATCTCAACTCATGTACCATAGACAAAGGAGTAACCCGTAGACTTACCCGTAGCTTTCCCTGGCTGATAGTCTATCAGACAATCATAGTCTTTTATCAACTCTAACCATCTCCTCTGTCTCAAATTCAACTATTTTTGGGTGCCCAAATACTTCAAACTCTTATGATCTGTGTAGATGTAGCACTTCTCCCCATACAAATAGTGTTTCCAAATCTTAAGTGCAAACACTATAGCTACAAGCTCCAAATCATGTGTAGAATAATTCCTCTCATGCAGTTTTAGCTGGCGTGATGTATAAGCAATAACATTCCGATCTTACATCAGTACACAGTCTAACCCATTATGAGAAGCATCACTGTAAACTGTGTATTCTTTACCCCAAGTAGGTAAAGTCAGGACTGGAGCCTCAGTCAAACACCTCTTCAATTCATCAAAACTCTGCTGGCATTTATCTGTCCACTAAAATTTCACATCTTTTCGAAGTAATTTGGTCAATGGAGATGCCAACATGGAGAATCCCTTCACAAATCGACTGTAGTATCCAGCTAAACCCAGAAAACTGTGAATCTCCATGATATTTTTAGGTGGCCTCCAATTAAGGATAGCTTTTTTACTTGGATCTACCTTGATGCCCTCTACTGATACTACGTGCCCTAAGAAGGATATTTCCTTTAGCCGAAATTCACACTTCAATAATTTGGCGTATAGTTGTTTCTCCCTCAAAGTCTGCAGTACAATCCGCAGATGTCTATCATGCTCTTCTGGTCGAGGTGTGGTCTGAAGATAGTGTTCATCAAATCCATAAAGGCAGCCGGAGATTAGTCAACCCGAATGGCATGACCAAGAACTCATAATTGTAACAGCCCTATGTTTGGTGGTGCGTTCTACTGTTCTGGTGACCAGTGTCTGTCCGGACAGCTAGGATGCTTGGAATTATATTTAAATATTAGTGTGGAGATATAAGGTAGTGAAATACAAGAAAAGAAAATACAAGAAAAACAAAGGAAAAATAATAGCAATGAAATGAAACTAAGTTAAACGAGCCAACACTACAGTGATGGGTGACCACATGGGGAAGTTACGGCGCAGTCAATAGCCAACCCCTATTGATCAGAGATCAATATTGAATGTGTAATTGGTAAGTATTGAATGTGTAATTAGTAAGTGTTGAATAATGTGTAACAGGATAGTGTACATTTTAGCTCAGAAACTTAAATGTGTGACTCCAATTGGTATGAGACCAATTGGAGGTGAAACTAGGCACAAAATGTGCCAACTTTCATGGAGAAAGCCTACCTAAATTCTGTCCAGAAAGTAACCTTAAAAATGACCAAATCTGGATTAGTGACTTGAAAGCCTGGAAATTGACCATTTGAGCAGCGGTTAGTGTTTTGACCATAACTTACTCAAAGTAGGTCCAAATGACCTAAAATTTTTACCATGAATAGTTTAGACGTAGATCTACAATTCTTATGAAGAAACCAAAGACCAAAAATGCCCAGAACCAAGCCAAATAGCTTGCACAATTTTAGGTACCAAAACTGGTTGAACCAAAAGTGACCTAAAAATGACCTAAGCCTACCATTTTAGTGCTTTCTGTCCAGCATTAGTAAATTGACCATATCTTGGTCTACACAACTCATAATGACTTGAAATTTTGCCCCGCGTGCAATAAGACATAGACCTACAAGTTTTTAGTTTGGACCGAAACCCGAAAATCGAGGAAACTAGGTCATCCGGCTAGGTCAAATTAGTATACTGAAATTCGGCAAATTGCAATAAAATGCAATATACTTGAAAATGAATTTGGTAACATGTACCAACATTAAAAGGCTATAAAATGTGACATATTGGTAACATTAAACCTAACTTACTTAGAGTGCATCAAGGGTCAATATTATAGGTTGACTAATGAAATGAATTGAATAGAATAGTACCAAGAAAATTTAAATATTGGATTTTATTGTTAGAAACAAATTCATTGAGTACTAAAACACTTTAAATTGTGTGTTTCAGTTGAAAAGGATATTGAGAAGCATAAGGAACACTGAGTCAGAGTCAAGAGGCATTTATCAGAGGTCTATGCACAATACTTTTTATATTTACTACTTTTACCATAAAATTTATTTGGAGAATTGAGTTATGAATAATTTTTTATTGTTTTGACTTGGGAATTTTATTTGGAAATTATTCTGTTTCCTACTTTGCAAATGGAAATTTGAGATAAAATGTGATTTGTGGTTTGTATGAAATATTGTGATTTGGAATTATTTTGATTCACACTTGGCATGACAATGTTACTATGTTCCTCCTCCATTTATGGGGTGAGTGTGATTATATTCCTCTCTCTTTGACTTGCCAGTCTGAGGTGAGTGTGGATGAGTACTCATTATCTAGCTAGCTTCCTCTCTCATTGATTTCGATTAGTGGGGTGAGTGTGCCTTGTCGTGATGTACACACGGCATGTTCAGAAAAATTGGTGTCATGGGCTAAATTGTGTTATTGATTGGCAAAACTGTGTTATTCAGTTATTTGATCAAATTGTGTTATTGATTCGCAACACTGTGTTATTCAGTTATTTCATCAAATTGTGTTATTTATTGGCAGCATTGTGTTATTCAGTTATTTGATCAAATTTTGTTATTGATTGGCAACACTGTGTTATTCAATTATTTGATCAAATTTGTGTTATATGAGCTTTGAAAAATTGTGAATTGTTTGGATTATAAATTGTCAATAAAAGTTTTACATACCGCATTTTAATGTGTTATTGTGCACCACTGAGTAAATTTTACTCAGCGATAGCTTTTCATTGCTGTCGCAGGTAGACAGACTGATAGGGCAGCAGACTAGGCTGCTAGTGCTACATTGAGAGTTCATCGGGTATATTGAGTATACCATATTTTACATGTTGTATTGTAATGTATGTCATTGTATGTATATATTGTTCTTGGTTTTGAGCAGTTGTAAATTAAAATTGTAAAGTAAAATTGTATATCAAAATTGTACATTAAAGTTGTAAACTAAATTTGTAAATTATTTTGGCTTGTAAATATTGTGATATATTTCTTTTATCTTAGCTTTTGAAAACACTGAAAAATTATTATGGATTTGAGTTGATAAATATTAAGAAACTTGTTGTATTGATTGGATATTAGAGTTTGGAGTTGAACAAAATATTGGAAGTGTTTTTTACAGGTTTTTGAAGAACTGTTTTATTCAAAATACAGATGGCACTCTATCAAAATTTTTACAGAAATTGTTAATACTTCAAATGTGTTATTTGGTTTCACTTCAGTAAAAGAAAAAAAATTTTTTAACACCTATCAACAGTGCTCACCACTATGAAAAGAAGTAAGAAAAGTTTTAAAATCCCTTGTAGTGTATTTAATGGGTTATCAGTATACGAAGTTGGTAATTCATTAAGTATACTACGGGATCATGTTATGCCTTACGGAGGGGTAGGGTGTGACAATAATAGCCATAATGGGTTCTGAACATAGTTTTAGGAATACTCTACTATTATACTTTCAGCTGATAATAACCTGATCTCCAGTCGATTTTGGAGAACACCGCTGCACCCCTCAACTGATTAAACAAGTCATCAATATAGGGTAATGGATATTTATTCTTTATTGTCACCTTATTCAACTACCAATAGTCAATATATAAGCGGAGAGTGTCATCTTTCTTCTTAACAAATAACACTGGCACTCTCTAAGGTGACATACTAGGGTGGATAAAGCCCTTGTCAAGTAGCTCTTGCAATTGCACTTTCAACTCTTTCAATTTTGCTGGTGCCATTCTGTATGGTGTTATAGAGATTGGATCCACACCAGACATAACATCAATCTCAAACTGCACCTCTCTTTCTGGAGGTAATCCTGGCAATTAATCAGGAAACACATCCAAAAAGTCACATACCATAGGGATGTCCTTGAGTGCTGGACTCCCCACTTGGGTGTCTATCAAATATGCCAAATATGCTTCACACCCCTTTCTGATCATCCTTCTGGTTAATGCAGCCGAAATGATGTTTGATAGCAGTAAATGTCTCTCCCCATTTATTACCACATCACCGTACAGAGGGAGACCAAAAGTGATTGTCTTCAGTCTACAGTCAATCATGGCGTGATACCTGTCTAGTCAATCCATGCTAAAGATAATATCATAATCTCTGAAGGGCATTTCAATCAAATCTGAAAGAAAAACATGTCCTCAGATCACCAAAGGACAGTTCCTATAGATTCTGTTGACCCGAACCTCTTGTCCTAACGGATTAGTTCTAGCACTTCAAAACCCATTTTGACACACGGAACAGTAAGTGAACTGATTATGCTAGCACTAACATATGAGTGGGTTGAACCCATATCAAACAACACAAATACTTCTTAATCAGAGATAGAGAATGTATCGGCTACAACATCGAAAGTCTCAGCCTCTTCTCGCTGTCTCATCGTGTAAACCCTGGTTGAAGCACTTCCTTGTGCTGACTGAACAACAGTACCCTAACTGCCCAAAGCATGGCCTCTACCTCTGCCTCTTCCTCTGCCAACTGGTTGTGAACCTCTGCGAGTAGGACTCTGAATAGATCCTTCTGCAGTAGTAGGAGCTGGACCGAATCTAGAGCACCGGTGTAATCTTTTGCAATATGACCCTTGCCTCTACAGTGAAAACAGGCTCCTGTTACCCAATAGCATTCTTCCCCATGAATCTTGCCACAAGTCTCATAGGGATGGGGAGGTTGTGAACCCTTGCTCGACTGCTAACCACACCTAGGGGGTCTCTGTCTAGAGAATCTGCCCCTTTCAAACCTTCTACCTTGACCTCTACTAGGTCCACCAAATTTCTTCTTCTTTCCCGAGGTACCACTACGACTTGGCTCTACTGACTTTTCCCCTTTGTCTTTCTCTGATTTTTTAGCTTTTTCTGATTTTTCTTTTGCTGGGGTCGCTTTTGATTCAATTCTTTCCAACTCAAGTGCTTGAAAAATGAGCTATGAGAAATTACTGTGTCTGAATCCCACTACTTGCATCCTCAAACTGGGCTTCAAACCCATCTCAAATCTCTTGCACCTTTCCTTATTGGTAGAAAGGAGACTCCCAGCATAGTGGCTTAAGTGAGAGAACTCCCTCTCATATTCTACCACTATTCTGTTACCTTGCTTCAAACTCAGAAATTCTTGTAGTTTCTGATCAACATATGCATTGGGACATATTTCTATCTAAACTCTCTGATGAAGTCATCCCAGGTTAGTACTAGTGGTTCAGCCAAGCTGCGGGGGATGGTCTTCCACCAATCATATGCATCCCCTTTTAGTAGCGATACTGAGTATTCAAATTTCAACTCAACAGGCCAGTACAGCTTCTTGAACACTCTGTCCATTCTTTCCAGCCATTGCTCTACCTCTAGTGGGTCTACTGTACCCTTAAATTCTGTCGCCCCATACTCCAACAGCTTGTCATACTGTCTAACTGGAGCTTGAGGTTGCACCATAGTAGTCTGGGGTAGAGCTTGAGCAGGCATACTCCCAGCCATTTATTGAAACATTGCCGCCATCTGCTGTGCAAATTGTGTAGAAAATTGCAGCATTTGTGGGCTAGTGCCACTGAGCCACTGACATTCTGTAGAGTTGGGGCTTCCCCTTGTGCCTCAGCTTCAACAGATTGCTCAACTGAGCAATCCCCTTCTTCCATTTCAATATGGAGTAGGATATCTCCTGAACAAATAACACAAAGAGATTTCCCTCCATTAGTTCATATTAATGATGTAATGCACTGTATGTAACAAATAAGGACATTGAGCAGTTGTACTTAACAAAGAAAAAACACAAATTCACCTGTTAAAACATACTTCAAAAATTTGCTCTGATGCCACTAAAACATGTTAGTAGTATGCCCTAGAGCATATCATTTAGTATGTATCTTGTACATAATTTTATTAATAAAAGGCATTTCCACTTTTCCATTTACATAAGATATTTATGTGTAATAGAAAAGGTCCATTGATATTTTGTTAGAAATTCTATTCTTAAGTTGTTAAGAATATGAGCGACAGTATTTCTACTACAAAGTATCATAAATAGGTTCATAATCGAGGATACTTCATAATAAGGACATGACTTATCTAGAAAGATTGTATTCATGTTTGTTCCCAGGTTATTTATATCAGATATAAATAAGATGGAATGATGAGTCTCATGCCATATGACAAACATCATAGGCACTTATAAATGATAAGTAGGCCGAACCAGTGACACTTATGACAAGCACATGGAGTTTACTCTTGTCAATGTTTTGTCATAAATCATATCAGTGCATATAATCTTTAGACCTGAGATAGCACAGTTATCTTGTATATAGATAGTTTGAGTATGATACTACTTTCATACTTGTATTGTGTATGGGTTATGGGCATGTGTTGGCTCCTACTAGTTATATATGGAGGTAGGTGTTGATCACGATGGAATCTGTTCCTCTAAGTAAATAGAGATAAAATCCTATGTTCATTTAATTATTCTTGATGTTTCAAGTTCCTGGCCAGGATAGATAGATTTAATCAGAAAAGAGTTCCTGATGAGAAAATCTTCTTAATAAAGAACTGGAATTAAAATAAAACATAATATTCATAGCAAACGGAGTTTGACATAAACCATGACTCCAGCTTGAGTTGGGATTTTGTAATAGAGAGATTCTAGTGCATGGTAACATATGATTATAGGTTCATTTAAGGTAAACCTTATTACTAATTAGGTAGCCATGGCATGCAATGCGAGGTGTTAACCATGGTCTATGAGGTGCATAAAATGATTTAGAGAAATCATTTATGGTAAGCAAGAGTTCTGATGATATTAAGAGTTAATATCATATCTCATTGCCAATTAGTGATGAGCCTAGTAAGTCACACACATACACAAGTTATCACCTAATTAAATATGATTTAATTAATTAATTAAAGAGTTTAATTAATTAATTAAATAGGTTTGGTTTGCAATTAGATTGCAAAGTCCCTAGCATGACTTGAAACCAAATATAGATTATTGGATGTATTGTATAAGTTAAATTTATATTTAAACTGTTTAAATATGAATTTAATTAATGAGAAATTAATTAATAGAAATTAATTAATTAATTTATATTTGCTATAAATTAATTAGAAGAAGATAAATAATTATTTTGGGTTAAGAACTCAAAATTAAGACACAGGGGCATTTTGGTCATTTCACAGGGTGACATGTGGCACCATGAGATGGTGACACATGGCATTACACATAAGCTTGCCAAATGTCTTTTAATCATGTAAGATGATTAAAATTAAGATTAAATATAAGTTTGACACTTGGCACAATGTGATTGGGTCAATTAAACCTAGAACCAATCAGAGGGTGACATGTGGCAAGGGTTTAATGTGTTGACCTAGCTATATAAGTGTTATTATGAAAAGAAAATAAGATAACCAGTAGCCACTCCTCCTTTGTCATGCCATTTTGAAGCTCTCCTTCTCTTCTTCTTCATCTCTCATCAATTCAAAGAGATTAGCTATCAATCTCTTGAATTAAAAATGCTGGAAATTGTTTCTAGTGTCCTATTTACATCTTTAATCTCTTAAAAGGCAGAACTTGATTTTCTAAATAATAGAAAAGGCTTTAGAAGCTGTTCAAGGGCTGCCATAGGTGTTCTTAGTGTGGACAAGCTAGAGGGACAACATTTGGTGTCCTGAAGACGTATCTCAAAGGCACGGATACACTACAGAGCATCAAGAGGTTAGTGTATTTGTTCTTGATTTAATCAAGGGTTCTAAAATTAATTTGATTAATTTTAAAATCTTAAATGAAAAATACAGATCCAAAAACATATTAAAAAAGTTTTAATATGTTGTTTATCATTGAAATCAAATAGATAAAAATAAATCTTACATGATGCATGTGACCCTAAGTGTTAAATTCAATGGTATAAACTTGTGCTTTTCACGCTTCCGCTCCTTCAAAACATGTCACACCTTACCGCTCTGTAAGGAATGACATGATCTCGTAGAATACCTAATGAACTATTGAACTTCACTTGCTGATAACTCATTAAGTGCCCTACAAGGGATTTTAAAACAATTTTCTTACTTTTATAAGTGGTGAGCATTTTCTAATAGGTATTAAAACATTTAATTAGAGTTTGACAACTAGTTAATATTTTTGTCTCATTTTATTTTTCTGCAAATTTTATAAAAATTTCAGCAAAGTGCCGTTTGTTTTTAGAGAAAACAGTTCTTCAAATACCTGTAGAAAGCACTTCCAAAGATTTATCTCAGCAACTTCATCAATTCAACATCCATCCTAACCAATTTCAACATCATTTCTCAATTTTCAAAATTCAACATTAGCAAAATACTACTAATTAATTTCATTCAAATTAAAACAAAATACTTCCATTCATATGTAATTAAAGATAACGCAATTTATATATATCATTATAAAAATTTACATTAAGAAAATCCAAACTAAAATTTATTACAAGCTTTATACAACTACTCATGACCATTTTCTAAATGTACATACATTTACATACATCCAAAATAATTATTACAATCTGGGTATAAAATATACCCGATAAAACTTCCGGGAAGGTAGCTCCACAATCCTTAGTAGCTCACTCTGCTGCTCCTCTAGTCTCTATATCTGCGACAGCAATAACAGCCATCATTGAGTACTAGGACTCAGTGGTGCACAACATACTAAAATAATCTTTACGTAGAATTTAAATCATATTTATTCAAAAATTAAACTAAAGATGAAATATAAATTCAAAACATGATTTATAAGATTTTAATCCAAACAATTTCATTTCAAAAGTCTCAAAACAAATTTCATAAAAACACACAGTTATATCATGCCATTCAAAACAAATATCATCTCAATAGCCAGAGGCTAAGGAGAAGTCACATCACAAGACTAGCTAGCTCAAATATATGGGAACCTATTCTTTTTCTTCTTCTACTGGCACACACCTCAACACTCCAGCCAGAGAAGGAATCAAAATTCAAAACTGATTTCCCTCACTAGTCATACTAGTGAAGTATTCAAATGCATGGTCATGTCACTGTGGTTTCAAAATTATCTTAACAATTTACTAAACATTTATTTCTATTTCAAACACAAACAATTAATCGTTCAGTAATTTAAATCAAAAGCATTGTAAACATTTCAAGACAATGGTGTCACAATTCAATATTTCAATTTATTCAAAACAATATGCAGAAGAAAATTTACAGAAATTCTATGTTGTGCACAAACCTTATACGAGTCGTGTGACACCCCTTACCTGTCTACAGTGTAGCCGAGCAAGATATGCCACACAGTGTACCGGAGCACCAAATCATATTTCCATTACAATTTACTTTTTTCTTTTCATTTATTTACAATTTTTTATTAATTTGAATTTTTCGCAAATTTTATAGAAAATCCGGCAGAGTGTCGGCTGTAAATTGGAAAAACAGTTCTTCTGAATCTGTTAAAAACACTTCCAATATAATCATAATATCAATTTTAGTCAACCACCAACATATTTTCATTAATTTCTCAAATGACTTCAATATCTCAAAATTCAATTAGTTTCATATCAGACTCAATTCAATAAGAAATACTCAATTTATTACTAAACATGGTTCATAAATAATTACATCAAAAGCATAATTACATGAGTTTAAAATATACATAACAAAAGTTTACAAAATACAAAAGACCAAAAGTAGCTTAATGTCCTATTAATGAACTGAAAATGTGAGGTGACTCTAGATTCTGTGTGCAGATCTGAAAGTTCACCCGATCTAAGGGCTGCTAGACTCCCCAGCTATGTCTCCGGTACCTACGCATGGCAAAAGCGATGCACTAAGCAATTCTGCTTAGTGGTGACAATATAAAATAAAATAACTAAAATAAAGTGAATATGTATAATGTATGCTTACATCTTTGGTAGACTTAATATCTAGCATTTATTACAGTATTATTCAATTAAAATTTGGTAAGATTTATTATCATTGCCAGAGTAACTGGACTGGATAAACGGGTAAACTGGCACTGGGTACTAAGTACCTCGAACCATCACACCATCGGTCACATTGTGTCTTCCGGTGTGCAACAGAATAGCTAATAAGCTGTAATAATTATCAGGGATAAAACCCAAGTATAATAACTCAATCAACAGAGCCAAAGGCTATTTTATCACAGAATGGCACGTGAGGCCATAAAATACAGAATGGCATGAAACCATTTACGGTACTACTAACAAAACCCTATTGGCATGCCAACCTATCCAAACCAATCTTGCTAGGTGTACTAGGGCATGTTACACTCATAATTTATACAATTCTTGAAATTTAAGTTTAGGTGTTACTATTCATTTCATTAGTCAACAAAAATATTAACTTTTGCATAGACAATAGGTACATTGGTTTTTAATGCTCCCAACATACCACATTTTGGATTCGAGGATGTTATAAGTCGCCTCTTGGCCTTGACTCGATGCCTCGGGTTCTTTCCCGGTATTCCTTTCAACTGAAACACACAGTTCCACAGTGTTTCAGCATCATAACTTATCATAAATCCAAAAATAAATTCAAATTTACTTTCACCTAGCTTTAATATGCTAAACTTGGCGTTCTTTAAAATTTGTGTTTCGGGGTTACTAATCACTACACTATTCAAGTCAATTTGTTGACTTTCTAAGGCTTAATAGGTATGGAAATTCTAATTTTACTCACATACCACATTTTGGTTACCTAATTTGTTGGTTTTGATTATTTTCTCAAAACTTAAGTCTTTTAGGCAAAAATTTCAAATTTTCAGTTTTGGTGTTTTATGTTGCACTATTCTATTGGTCATGTTACTATTAGAATTTGGCTAAGTTTTCTTCATATAAATTGTTCCTTATTGTCTTAAATTTATTCTCCTTTTTGAATCACTCCATTTGGAGTTTTGTAGCTCAAGTTATAGCCATTTTAATCATGGCTGCCGGATTGGTCTAACCCAGATTTTTTGGGCAATAAAACTGGTTCTGGCAGTTTTAGATCACCAACTTTGGGTGTCTAAATAACTTGGTTAAGGGCATAATATGGGTTTGTATTCTTCATGAAAGTTTTATGTCTACATCTCAGCTTTCCACTGTTAAAATTTCAGGTCATTTAGACCTGCCTAGTCCAAGTTATGACCAAATGAACAAACACTGTTCATTCAGTCATTAGAGATTAATTAATTAATTTATATTTAATATAAATTGATTAGAAGAAGAGAAATAATTATTTTGGGTTGAGAACTCAAAATTAAGACACATGGGTATTTTGGTCATTTCACAGGGTGACATGTAGCACCATGAGATGGTGACACAGGCACTACACATAAGCTTGCTAAATGTCTTTTAATCATGAAAGATGATTAAAATTAAGATTAAATATAGGTTTGACACTTGGCACAATGTAATTGGGCCAATTAAACCTAGAGCCAATCAGAAGGTGACATGTGGCAAGGGTTTTAAGTGGTGACCTAGCTATATAATGTGTTGTTATCAAAAGAAAAATATAACAAGCTGCTCATTCTCTTTGTGCCGCCACCCTTGGCTGCTCTCCCTTCTATTCTTCTTCATCTCTCATCTATTATAAGAGATTAGCAAACAATCTCTTGAATTAAAAATACTAGAAATTGTTTCTAGTGTCCTGTTTACATCTGTAATCTCCCAAAAGGCAAAACTCGATTTTCTAATTGATTGGAAAAGCTTTAGAAGCTGTTCAAGGGCCTACCATTGGTGATCTTAGTGTGGACAAGCTAGAGGGACAACATCTGGTGTCCTAGGCGCATCCCAAAGGTGCCAAACACACTATAGTGCATCAAAAAGGTTAGTGCACTTGTTCTTGATCTAATCTAGGGTTCTAATGAATTAATCTAATTAATTCTAAAATCTTAAATGGCAAATGTAGATCCAAAAACATTTTAAAAGATTTTTAATATGCTATTTATCATTAAAATCAAATATATAAAAATGAATCTTGCATGATGCATGTGACCCTAGGTGAAAAATTTTTGAATTTAATGATATAAACTTACGTTTTTCATGCTTCCGCTCCTTCACATACTTGTACTGTGTATGGGTATATGGGCATGTGTTGGCTCCTACTAGCCATATATGGAGATAGGTGTTGATCAAGATGGAATCTCTTACCCTATGTAAAGAGGGATAAAATCTTATGTTCATTTAATTGTTCTTTATGTTTCAAGTTTCTGGCCAGGACAGACAGATTTAGTCAGAAAAGAGTTTATGACAGGAAAATCTAATTAATCAAGAACTGGAATTAAAAGAGAACATAATGTTCATAGCAAATGGGGTTTGACATAAACTATGACTCCAGCTCGAATTGGGATTTTGTAACAGAGAGATTCTAGTGCATGGTAACATATGATTAAAGGTTCATTTAAGGTATTTCTTATTACTGATTGGGTGGCTATGGCAATGTTAGTAGTATGCCTAGAGCATATCATTTAGTATGTATCTTGTACATATTTTTATTAATAAAAGGCATTTTCACTTTTCCATTTACATAATATATTTATGTGTAATAGAAAAGGTCCATTGATATTTTGTTAGAAATTCTATTCTTAAGTTGTTAAGAATATGAGTGACAGTAATTCTAGCACAAAGTATCATAAATAGGTTCACAATCGAGGATACTTCACAAAAAGGACATGACTTATCCTGTATGATTGTATTCATGTTTGTTCCCAAGTTATTTATATGAGATATAAATAAGATGGAATGGTGAGTCTCATGCCATAGAACAAACATGATAGGCACTTATACATGATAAGTAGGCCAAACCAGTGACATTTATGACAAGCACATGGAGTTTTCTCTTATTAATGCATTGTTATAAATCATATCAATGTATATAATCTTTAGAACTGAGATAGCACAGTTATCTTGTATATAGGTGGTTTGAGTTTGGTACTGCTTTTATACTTGCACTGTATATGGGTATATGGGCATGTGTTGGCTCCTACTAGTTATATATGGAGGTAGGTGTTGGTCAACACACAGGGATAAAATGTTATGTTCATTTAATTGTTCTTGATGTTTCAAGTTCCTAGCCAGGATAGATTGTAACACCCCTATGTTTGGTAATGCGTTCTATTGTTCTGGTGACCAGTGTTGCCCAGACAGCTAGGATGCCTAGAACTATACTTCGATATGAGTGAGGAGGCATAAAATAATGAAATACAAGAAAAGAAAATACAAGAAAAACAAAGGAAAAATAATAGCAAAGAAATGTAACCAAGTTAAGCGAGCTGAAAACCCTAGCGATGGGTGACCGCATCGGGAAGTCACGGCGTGGACCGTTGACTAGCCCTGGATTGCAGGGAACCCTGGAAAATATTTTTAGGAATTAAATAGACCCCTATTGAAGTATAAATATCTTTAGAAATATTAAATAAAAATTAAATAATTAGTACAAAAAAAGTGGGAAATCGAAAAACGGACAAAACCAGGTGTTACTGAAAAATCAAGAATGCAACCCGAACAGGGGCATTGTGGTCATTTGACATCCCGAGTTGCCTTTTGACCTAAATGTCCATTAAAAATAAATAATATTACACTTGGAAAATATAATGAAAAATTAATTTAGGGGTACCTAATGTAAATAGCAAAAATGGAAAGCTTAATGTGGGAAAATGAAATTTTAGATTAAACTAATAATTTATTTTGACATATTGCTCCACTAATTCATGAAAGTGGACCACTACCACTTCATTTGGACAGCAGATCATCTTCTTCCTCACTTCTCCAAGAACCAGCCAAATTTCTCCCAAAGAAAATCCACCATTGACGTCCATTTGAAAGCTTTATGCAAGCTTGATTTAAGCTTCCTTCTTTGCACCTTCCTTCATTAAAGTTAATCCTCACACCATGGGTAGTAGATAGGCAGCAAGAAGACCAAGTTTTGGAGAGATTTTGAAGAATTTTCAAAGTGGTAAGTTTGTATTTTTGGGTTATTGCTTCATTAAAGTTAGTAGGAATGTTATGGGTGTTTGATTTATGAAGAAATTTTTGAGTTTTGATGTTGAATAGGAATGTGCACTTTTGGCAGCCATGGAAGCACCTTGAAGGCAGTTTATTTGTGCTTGTAAATGGTGAATTAAATGATTGATTAAATGTATATTGTGTAGGAAATTGTTTGGGTGATGTATACTTAGTATATGTAAATGTAAAATGAGATTTAAAGCTTGGAAAGTAATGGAATGTAAGTGTACCATTGTGGCAGTTTGTTAGCTCTTGAAGAATATGGAATTCATGCTTGGTTTATGGAATAATGATGTTAAAATGTGTTAGTTGTTATGGCAGTTTGAGTGTGTGTAAGGTGGTGTGAAGTGGGACGTGTAAATGAGCATAAAAAGGTGATTGAATTGTTGTAAATTGGATTGAAAAATTCTGCACTTTTTGGTGTATGTTGAATGTAATTGTAAGCTGCCAAAATGACCTATAATGTGTTGTGAATTATGTTTAGGTTGTGGTACAACCAGAATTGGTTTGAATGTTAAGTTTGGTGAGTGTTAAAAGTGATGCTTGATGTGTATGCAAGAAATGCAATAAGGCAGTTTGAGTATTAGGCCTATAACTTTAAATGTGTGGCTCCAATTGGTATGAGACCAATTGGAGGTGAAACTAGGCACAAAATTTGCCAACTTTCATGAAGAAAGCTTACCAAAATTCTGCTTGCAAGGTAGCTTGAAAAATGACCAAATCCGGATTAAGTGCAAATGAGGCCTGAAAATTTACCATTTGGGCAGCAGTCAGTGTTTGGGCCATAACTCACTCAAAACAGGTCCAATTGACCTGAAACTTTAACGACGAATAGTTAAGACCCATACCTACAAGTCTTATGAAGACACTGAAGCCCAAAAATGAACATAAGCAAGTCAAACAGCTTGCAGAAGTTCGGGTCCAAAAACTGGCCGAACCTAAAATGACCTAAAGTGACCTAAAATGACCAATTTTGGTGCAATTTGACCAGCAATAGTAAAATGACCATAACTTGGTCTAAATAACTCAGAATGACCTGAAATTTTGCCCCGGGTTCCATAAGACATAGTTCTACAAGTTTGTAGTTTTGACCGAAACCCGAAAACCGAGGAAACTAGGTCGTCCGGCTAGGTCAAACTAGTATCTCGGAATCCAGCAAATTGCAAGAAAATGCAGTATACACGGAAATAAACTTGGTAACATGTACCAACCCTAAAAGACTATCGAATGTGATATATTAGTAACGTTAAAACCTAAATTACCTAAAACGCATCGAGGGTCGATATATTAAGTTGATTAAGCAAATAATAGCATTCAGTGAATTATTTATCAAACATTATCGTTAGAGACAGTTTAATTAAGTACTGAAACACTTCAAATTATGTTTCTCAGTTAGCAAAGATTCAGGGAGAGGGAAGAAAACACTGAGTCAAGACCAAGAGAAAGTTATCAGAGGTTTGTGCACAACTAGTTTTTAACTGATTTTGTTTTGAATATTTCATATGATTAAATGACATATTTTTCTTATGTATTATGTTTAACAAGCATTGGATTTAATTCAATGATTATTGAAATTGTTATAATATGTATGAATTTAGCTTTGTGAAATGGTATTTCCACTAGTATTAAGCATTGTTATGGATTGAATAAATTATGTTTTGGAAAATTGTGATACAACATTTTTTGAATTATGATGGTAATTTTGATGGAAAAATGCAAATTTATGATTTCACTTGTGATGAGCATAAAAATTATTGGATATTGGAATTGACTTTGAATTGAATTATATTGTGATTTATGCTCACTAAAAGGATTGTGATATTGTTTTATATCTCACTATAGATGCTTGACTAGGTTATTACCCGTCTCTCTCATTTGTTGAGAAGACAATGGAGTTAGTTGTGTTTTGATTACCATGGTACGTGCACAGGCTTAGATTTTCCTCTGATTTGAGGTTAGATCTAAGTTTATTTTATCGTTATGGCCCTTGCGGAAGATTCATTATTGTGATGATGGTATGCGATGATTCGACCTCCCCGAACATAGGGAGTTAGAATCACATCGAATATGGCCCTTTCGGATTAGTCTTGCATAGTTAGTGAGATAAAGATTGATTTTTGAGATACATAATGATTTTTGATATACAAAATGGCTTTTGAATGGTAAAGAATTGTGATTTCAATTATGGTTTATGTATAATTGATTTTGTTGGAATTACTTAAATGGTTAGTTATGATTTGATAAATTGAATTTTGTGATCAAAGTCATTTAAACAAATGATTTACATTATTGTCAATGAATATTTTGAGTTTTGGAATTTGATGAGTATTCAGATTTCCAAATTATTTACTGTAAATTTTGTCAATGTCTATTGTACTATGTTTTAAATTACAGTTGTGCACCATCGAAGTTCACCACTCGTGATGACTTTGTATCTTTATCGCAGTAAAAGAGCATAGAGCAGTGAATAAGTTTCTTTGAAGACACTTTCAGATCAGCTCCAAGTATATTATAGGTACACCCATGTACATAGGTTTTGATGTATGCATGTAATAATATGTATGTAAATTATTTGAGTAGTTATATAAAAAACTCTTGTAAAATATTTTGGTATTTAATTAAATGTAAATTATTGTAAATATAAAGTTGAGATTTCATTTACTTGAATAGTTTTGTATTATAAATTTTGAGTCTTGTAATCAATGAAATGTTTCTTTATGATGAGAGTAGTTTGAAAATAAATTGATTGTTTATTAAGAATTGAATTGTGAATTGAAATGAAGTTATTGAAGTTGTATTTGAGAAAACATATTGGGAGCATTTTCTTTTGCAGGATTGAAGAACTATTTTTTCAAAATACAGCCGGCACTTTGCCGAAATTCTAAAAAAAAAAAAAAATTATAACACCAGATTTTAACCGATGTTTTAAATTTCACGAAAATTGTTTTAAAATCCCTTGTAGTATATCTAATGGGTTATCGATAGGCGAAGTACGGTAATTCATTAGGTGTACTACGGGATCATATTGCATCTTACAGGAAAGTAGGGTGTGACATGTTTTGTGGTATCAGAGCCTGGTTTTAAAGTGAATTTCGAACTGTGAATTTGAAATCTTTTTGTTAGTAACTACAACTGCTCAATTGTTTGATACATATAGTACATTTACATCATAAATATGAACTAATGGAGAGGAATCTCCTTATGTTGGTTGTACATGAATAGAAAATCTTGTGAAAAGATATGGAAGAGAAGAATGAGACAATAGAATAGTCTGTGATGGCAGAAGAACAAGTTGAGGCCCCAGCTCCACAAAATGTCGAAGGCCTGACTGTACCAGTTTTTTCGGTACAAATTACTGCACAAATGGCCTAGCAAATGGCCACTTTCTTTCAACAAATGGCTGATAATCTGTCAGCCCAAGCCCAAGTACAGACCCAACCCCCATAAGGGTAACATGAAATAGAGAAGAGGGAGAATCCTATGGGTCAGAGCTCAAGCAGTAATTTGAGAAAAAGAAAAGAAATTGAGGAGCCCCGAGCTCAGGGATATAACAGAGGTGGATCATCAAGGCAGAGACTCCCAAGGTCCAGTCGTCGAACAACTAGAAGTTCTTACCCTTCTCGTCAATGTGAAGCTTGTGGAAGATATCATGGTGGGATATGCTATAAGGCTATTAGAGCCTGTTATAACTGTGGAGGCACAGGACACTTTGCCATGGACTGCACCAGTAGTCGCAGAGTTGGACCACCTCCTACTACTATAGAAGGGTCAGTTCAGAGCCCTGTCACTAGAAGTTCACAACCACCTAGCAGAGGTAGAGGCAAGGGTAGAGGTAGCCCAGCAGGCAGCCAAGGCACAGTGAAACAATCAGAGCAAGACAGTGCTCCGGTTAGAGTCTACGCAACGAGACAGAGGGAATAAGTCGAAACATTTGATCTTGTGGCTGGCACCTTCTCAACTTTTAACTAAGATGTGTTTGTGTTATTTGATCTAGGTTTTACCCATTCTTATGTGAGTGCTAGCATCATTGATTACATTGCTGTTCCATGTACAAAAATGGACTTTGAGGTGCTAGTAACAAGTCCGCTAGGACAGGAGGTCAGGGTTAATAAAATATATAGGGATTGTCCTTTGGTGATCCAAGGACACACTTTTCTGTCTGATTTCATTGAAATGCCCTTCAGATATTATGATATCATCTTGGGCATGGATTAGTTAGCTAGGCATCATGCCATGATTGACTGTAGGCTGAAGACAGGCACTTTTCGTCTCCCTCAGTACAGTGATGTGGTAATACATGGGGAGAGGCAATTATTGCCATCAAACATCATTTCGGCTGTACTAGCCAGAAAAATGATCAGAAAGGGGTGTGAAGCCTACTTGGCACATGTGGTAGACACCGAAGTGGGGAGTCCAGCATTGAGGGACATCCCTACAGTATATGACTTTCCAGACGTGTTTCCTGATGAATTGCCAGGATTACCTCCGGAAAGAGAGGTGTAGTTTGAAATTAATGTTATGCCTGGTGTTGATCCAATCTCCATAAAACCATACAGAATGGCACCAGCAGAGTTGAAAGAGTTGAAGGTACAGTTGCAAGAACTACTTGAAAAAGCCTTCATCCGCCCTAGTGTATCACCTTGGGGAGCACCAGTATTATTTGTTAAGAAGAAGAATGACACTCTTCGTTTATGTATTGTTTGACCTGGAGTCTGAATACTTTTATGTTAGTGTTAGAATTATATGTTCTATTGTTATTCCTTTACAGGGGAATAAATTTTGATGCATTAGTGGTTAGTCCTTAAGATAGGGATTGTCATAATAAGTGAAATTAGTTTTGGAAGAGTTTATCGGCGAAAAGTATTTTCTAACACACTATAAATTATAAAGCTAAATGGCAAGCCTACTTAATGTAAGGCAAAAGGACGTAAAAGTAAGATGTAGTAATAGAATTGTTCTAGATGAAGGCAGAGATGTTACAGTTGTTAATTGTTAATGGATATTGAAATCAGAATAAGTTTCAGGTATTGGTGAATTCGAAAAGGATAAAAGATAGGAAAGTTTGATCTATTGGGATGTATCGTAGTAACTATGCAACGTTCTTGATGTTTATACTGTAAGCTGTAGATTACAGTACTGACTTGAGATTATTGTGTAGAGCTACATACTACCCGATAGTATACCTAGATAAGAATAGTTATCAACGGCATCTGTTTTTGTATAGTTATGCCAGGACAGAATTTAATTATTAGAAATAAGTTTGAAAATCCTAGTTAGGGATCTAAAACTCAAAGGTTAGAATATCGAAAGGTTATAGTTCAGTACAAAAGGAAGTAAGTTATAGAATATTGACAGATAAACAGAGTTATGAAAGTAAAAAAACTTCGAACAATTGGTTCAAATATAACAAAGAAATGTTACGAATGTGAGGAAGACTCTGGACTAGAATAGTCAGAGGACCAATGACTAGATAAATGATTCTAACATGACCTCAAGGGTCATTCAAGAAGGAACATGAATCGAAATATTAGACAGGACAATAGTAAGAGAAGATTGGTGACATACAAACAAATTAAACGTTGTATTAGATTGTTAAAAGTCTTATACAAATTTGAGGAAAAGAAGATTATACGATCGTATAAAAAGGAAAAAACATAAATGTATGACTATTGTAAGATGACTATTGGGTAAAATTTCGTGGACGAAATTTATTTTAAGGGGGGGAGAATTTTTACACCCCTATGTTCGATGTCGTTCTCTTGTTAGGTGACCAGTGTTGCCTAGAACTATACTTCGATATGAGTGAGGAGCCATAAAATAATGAAATACAAGAAAAGAAAATACAAGAAAAACAAAGGACAAATACTAGCAAAGAAATGTAACCAAGTTAAGCGAGCCGAAAACCCTCGCGATGGGTGACGCATCGGAAGTCACGGCGTGGACCGTTGACTAGCCACGGACCACGGGAACCACGGAAAATATTTTTAGGAATTAAATAGACCCCTATTGAAGTATAAATATCATTAGAAATATTAAATAAAAATTAAATAATTAGTACAAAAAAAAGTGAGAAATCGAAAAACGGACAAACCCAGTGTTACCGAAAAATCAGGAATGCAACCCGAACAGGGGCATTG
This sequence comes from Hevea brasiliensis, assembly GCF_030052815.1. Classification (NCBI taxonomy): domain Eukaryota; kingdom Viridiplantae; phylum Streptophyta; class Magnoliopsida; order Malpighiales; family Euphorbiaceae; genus Hevea; species Hevea brasiliensis. Next base: position 35,264,332 of record NC_079497.1, on the reverse strand, counting down.
TGGTCATTTGACATCCCGAGTTGTCTTTTGACCTAAATGTCCATTAAAAATAAATAATATTACACTTGGAAAATATAATGAAAAATTAATTTAGGGGTACCTAATGTAAATAGCAAAAATGGGAAGCTTAATGTGGGAAAATGAAATTTTAGATTAAACTAATAATTTATTTTGACATAGTGCTCCACTAATTCATGAAAGTGGACCACTACCACTTCATTTGGACAGCAGATCATTTTCTTCCTCACTTCTCCAAGAACCAGCCAAATTTCTCCCAAGAAAATCCACCATTGACGTCCATTTGAAAGCTTCATGCAAGCTTGATTTGAGCTTCCTTCTTTGCACCTTCCTTCATTAAAGTTAATCCTCACACCATGGGCAGTAGATAGGCAGCAAGAAGACCAAGTTTTGGAGAGATTTTGAAGAATTTCCAAAGTGGTAAGTTTGTATTTTTGGGTTATTGCTTCATTAAAGTTAGTAGGAATGTTATGGGTGTTTGATTTATGAAGAAATTTCTAAGTTTTGATGTTGAATGGGAATGTGCACTTTTGGCAGCCATGGAAGCACCTTGAAGGCAGTTTATTTGTGCTTGTAAATGGTGAATTAAATGATTGATTAAATGTATATTGTGTAGGAAATTGTTTGGGTGATGTATACTTAGTATATGTAAATGTAAAATGAGATTTAAAGCTTGGAAAGTAATGGAATGTAAGTGTACCATTGTGGGAGTTTGTTAGCTCTTGAAGAATACTGGAATTCATGCTTGGTTTATGGAATAATGATGTTAAAATGTGTTGGTTGTTATGGCAGTTTGAGTGTGTGTAAGGTGGTGTGAAGTGGGACGTGTAAATGAGCATAAAAAGGTGATTGAATTGTTGTAAATTGGATTGAAAAATTCTGCACTTTTTGATGTATGTTGAATGTAATTGTAAGCTGCGAAAATGACCTATAATGTGTTGTGAATTATGTTTAGGTTGTGCTACAACCAGAATTGGTTTGAATGTTAAGTTTGGTGAGTGTTAAAAGTGATGCTTGATGTGTATGCAAGAAATGCAATAAGGCAGTTTGAGTATTAGGCCTATACCTTTAAGTGTGTGGCTCCAATTGGTCTCATACCAATTGGAGGTGAAACTAGGCACAAAATGTGCCAACTTTCATGAAGAAAGCTTACAAAAATTCTGCTTGCAAGGTAGCTTGAAAAATGACCAAATCCGGATTAAGTGCAAATGAGGCCTGAAAATTTACCATTTGGGCAGCAGTTAGTTTTTAGGCCATAACTCACTCAAAACAGGTCCAATTGACCTGAAATTTTAACCATGAATATTTAAGACCCATACCTACAAGTATTATGAAGACACCAAAGCCCAAAAATGACAATAAGCAAGTCAAACAGCTTGCACAAGTTCGGGTCCAAAAACTGGCCGAACCTAAAATGACCTAAAGTGACCTAAAATGACCAATTTTGGTGCAATTTGACCAGCAATAGTAAAATGACCATAACTTGGTCTAAATAACTCAGAATGACTTGAAATTTTGCCTCGCGTTCTATAAGACATAGATCTACAAGTTTGTAGTTTTGAAAAAAACCCGAAAACCGAGGGAACTAGGTCGTCCGGCTAGGTCAAACTAGTATCTCGGAATCCAGCAAATTGCAAGAAAATGCAGTATACACGGAAATAAACTTGGTAACATGTACCAACCCTAAAAGATTATCGAATGTGACATGTTAGTAATGTTAAAACCTAAATTACCTAAAACGCATCGAGGGTCGATATATTAAGTTGATTAAGCAAATAATAGCATTCAGTGAATTATTTATCAAACATTTTCGTTAGAGACAGTTTAATTAAGTACTGAAACACTTCAAATTATGTTTCTCAGTTAGCAAAGACTCAGGGAGAGGGAAGGAAACACTGAGTCAATACCAAGAGACAGTTATCAGAGGTTTGTGCACAACTAGTTTTTAACTGATTTTGTTTTGAATATTTCATATGATTAAATGACATATTTTTCTTATGTATTATGTTTAACAAGCATTGGATTTAATTCAATGATTATTGAAATTGTTATAATATGTATGAATTTAGCTTTGTGAAATGTTATTTCGACAAGTATTAAGCATTGTTATGGATTGAATAAATCATGTTTTGGAAAATTGTGATAGAACATGTTTTGAATTATGATGGTAATTTTGATGGAAAAATGCAAATTTATGATTTGTATTGTGATGAGCATAAAAATTATTGGATATTGGAATTGACTTTGAATTGAATTATATTGTGATTTATGCTCACTAAAAGGATTGTGATATTGTTTTATATCTCACTATAGATGCTTGACTAGGTTATTACCCGTCTCTCTCATTTGCTGAGAAGACAATGGAGTTAGTTGTATTTTGATTACCATGGTACGTGCACATGCTTAGATTTTCCTCTGAATTGAGGTTAGATCTAAGTTTATTTTATCTTTATGGCCCTTGCGGAAGATTCATTATTGTGATGGTACTGTGCACGATGATTCGACCTCCCCGACCATAGGGAGTTAGAATCACATCGAATATGGCCCTTTCGGATTAGTCTTTCATAGTTAGTGAGATAAAGATTGATTTTTGAGATACATAATGATTTTTGAGATACAGAATGGCTTTTGAATGGTAAAGAATTATGATTTCAATTATGGTTTATGTATAATTGATTTTGTTGGAATTACTTAAATGGTTAGTCATGATTTGATAAATTGAATTTTGTGATCAAAGTCATTTAAACAAATGATTTACATTATTGTCAATGAATATTTTGAGTTTTGGAATTTGATGAGTATTCAGATTTCCAAATTATTTACTGTACATTTTGTCAATGTCTATTGTACTATGTTTTAAATTATAGTTGTGCACCACTGAGTTCACCACTCAGCGATAGCTTTGTATGCTGTCGCAGGTAAAAAGAGCATAGAGAGTGAATAAGTTTCTTCGAAGACACTTTCAGATCAGCTCCAAGTATATTATAGGTACACCCATGTACATAGGTTTTGATGTATGCATGTAATAATATGTATGTAAATTATTTGAGCAGTTGTATAAAAACTCTTGTAAAATATTTTGGTATGTAATTAAATGTAAATTATTGTAAATATAAAGTTGAGATTTCATTTACTTGAATAGTTTTGTATTATAAATTTTGAGTCTTGTAATCAATGAAATGTTTCTTTATGATGAGAGTAGTTTGAAAATGAATTGATTGTTTATTGAGAATTGAATTGTGAATTGAAATGAAGTTATTGAAGTTGTATTTGAGAAAACATATTGGGAGCATTTTCTTTTGCAGGATTGAAGAACTGTTTTCTCAAAATACAGCCGGCACTTTGCCGAAATTCTGAAAAAAAAAAAAATTTATAACACCAGATTTTAACCGATGATTTAAATTTCACGAAAATTGTTTTAAAATCCCTTGTAGTATATCTAATGGGTTATCGGTAGGCGAAGTACGGTAATTCATTAGGTGTACTACAGGATCATGTGGCATCTTACAGGGGAGTAGGGTGTGACACAGATTGATTTAAGCAGAAAAGAGTTTCTGATGAGAAAATATTTTTAATCAAGAACTAGAATTAAAAGAGAAAATAATATTCATAGCAAATGAGGTTTGACATAAACCATGACTCCGGCTCGAATTGGGATTTTGTAACAGAGAGATTGTTGTGCATGGTAACATATGATTATAGGTTCATTTAAGGTAAATCTTATTACTAATTGGGTGGCCATGGCATGCTATGCTAGGTGTTAACCATGGTCTATGAGGTGCATAAAATGATTTAGAGAAATCATTTATGGTAAGAAAGAGTTCTGATGATATTAAGAGTTGATACCATGTCTCATTACCAATTAGTGATGAGCCAAGTAAGTCACATACATACACAAGTAATCACCAAATTAAATATGATTTAATTAATTAATTAAAGAGTTTAATTTATTAAATAAATAGGTTTGATTTGCAATTAGATTGCAAAGTCCCTAGCATGGCTTGAAACCAATTCTAGGTTATTGGATGTAAAGTATAAGTTAAATTTATATTTAAAGTGTTTAAATATGAATTTAATTAATGAGAAATTAATTAATAGAGATTAATTAATTAATTTATATTTGATATAAATTGATTAGAAGAAGAGAAGTAATTATTTTGGATTGAGAACTCAAAATTAAGACACGGGGGTATTTTGGTCATTTCACAGGGTGACATGTGACACTATGAGATGGTGACAAATGGCACTACACATAAGCTTGCATATGTCTTTTAATCATGTAAGATGATCAAAGTAAACATTAAATATTGGATTGACACTTGGCACAATGTGATTGGGTTAGTTAAACCTAGAGCTAATCAACAGTTGACATGTGGTAAGGGTTTTAAGTGGTAATCTAGCTATATAATGTGTTGTTATGAAATTAAAAATATAACAAGCTGCTCATTCTCTTTGTGTTGGCACCCTTGGCTACTCTCCCTTCTCTTCTTCTTCATCTGTCATCTATTCCAAGAGATTAGCAAACAATCTCTTGAATTAAAAATACTAGAAATTATTTTTAGTGTCCTGTTTATATTTGTAATCTCTCAAAAGGCAAAACTCGATTTTCTAATTGATTGGAAAAGTTTTAGAAGCTGTTCAAGGGCCTGCCATAGGTGATCTTGGTGTGGACAAACTAAAGGGATGACATCTGGTGTCCTAAGATACATCCCAAAGGTGCCAAACACACTACAGTGCATCAAAAAGGTTAGTACACTTATTCTTGATCTAATCTAGGGTTTTAATGAATTAATCTGTTAATTTTGAAATCTTAAATGGTAAATGTTGATCCAAAAACATATTAAAAGATTTTTAATATGCTGTTTATCATTGAAATTAAATAGATAAAAATAAATCTTGTATGATGCATGTGACCCTAGATAAAAAATTTTAAATTTCAATGATCTAAACTTGTGTTTTTCATGCTTCCGCTCCTTCAATTGGTATTAGAGCCATTATATTTGCCATTTAGATTGTTAATTATATGATTTAATTGTGTGATTTGATCATAAGATGATTAGATCAATGCTGGTTGCAATGAATAAAGGTGGCGGCATGCTTGGGAGCACCATGGTGTGCAAGGCAAGTGATGGGTATTTTGTGTGCATGTGTTGTATGATCTTCCCATTTTATGTCTAATTGAATTGTTTAATTATAGTTTTAATCACACTATTAAATTTTGATTCAAATTTGAAATTTTTAAATTTGTTCGAATGTGATTCATATCTGAATTTTTAAATTTGTTTGAATGTGATTCAAAGCTGAATTTTTATATTTGTTTGAATGAGATTCAAATCTGATTTTTTAAATTTGTTTGAATCATATTCAAATCTGAATTTTTAAGTTGAATATGAGATATTCAATTTAATTTAAGTATGTATGTTTTATTTAAATTGTTAAATAGTGATATGCATGATGGATGATCATGGACTATAAAAGACTAATGTGATTGGTTTTATTTCTTTTGTGTTTCTTTGGGATTGCAAATTAATTAATTAATTTTAATTTATTTTGGGCATGTATTATTAAGGTTGTAATAATTTTGGGTTATAATTTCATTTATTTAGTTCTTGTAAATTCGCCTTGGTATGCCAAGGATTACTATGTAATTGGATTGTAAGAAGATCAAGGAGGTCAAGAGCATTGATGGGACCAGTGGCAGGAATTCAAGATCAAGTGTTGATTATGTACTCCTTCAGCAACTCTTGTAAAATGAATGAATGAAATGCACCTAGGAATTCTCTGATTCAATTCTTAGTGGCTCAGAATTGAATCCCTTAGAAAGTCCATGATCATACCATATTTACTGTTTATCCATGAATGCATGAGATGTATGGGAATGTATGCAAGTATATGATATATGCATGCTAAATGGATAATGTGCAAAGTGAGACCATAATAGTAATTAGGACGACCACAAAATCTTCCCAATAAATGATTAAGTTGGATATGTTATAATTAAAGTAATTATAATATGGGCCTTCCATTGGGGCAATTATTTTAAGAAATTTTAAATAGTTGCATATGATGCAATTAATTTAAGAGATTTCCTTAAGAATAATTGTTAAGCATGAGATGTTGTAAATATGTAAATGTTTTAGTGGCCAATAATGGATGTGCCTGAGGACATTAAAATTATTTGCATGTTTACTGGCTGAATGGCATCAACTTAACTAATGCAAGATAAGTCAATAATGGATGTGCCTAAGATTTTGAGCATTAGGGGCTAGGTAAAGGATTGAACCTCACATGAGATGTGATGGGCAAGGAGTTGCTCACTTATAGTTTATTGTAATTCGAATAATGGATGTGCCTGAGGATGATCAATAGGATTATAAGAATTCAATCACCTATTAGAAATCCATCCAACTAGGATTTTCATTTTCTACTTTGGAAGTGTAGGATTCGCTAAGTTATTGGGATGACCAATTTGATTAAAAGACCATAATCATTTTGGTAAATTACATGATACATTTACTAATTAATCTAGTTATTTTCTGCAATTAATTTTCTAATAATAATGAGCACAGAACAACCACCACCATCCAATATCCATACAAGCATACTTGATCGGAATAGGTTGACACGACCTAATCTGTCTGATTGGCTAAGAAATTTGAAACTTGTCTTGAACCTTGAACATATAGGATATGTTCTAGACTCAAATGTTCCTGGTCCCTTACCTCCAGAGGCAACTCAAGAGGAATATGAAACTTTGGACAAGTGGAAGGAGAATGATATGAGAGCTAAGTATTACATGCTTGCTTCCATGAGTAATGAGTTATAGAAGCAGCATGAGAACATGCAGAGTGCGATTGAGATCCTCCTTCACCTACAAGAGTTGTATGGTGAGCACGGCAAGAATGCTAGGTATGAGATATCTAGATAGCTATTCCGCATGAGGATTTCTGAGGAACAGAATATTGGAGATCATGTCCACATGATGATTCGGCTGATTGAGTAGCTGGAACATCTTGACTTTAACATGGATTTCAAATTGTAGACGGTTTTGATCCTTCAGTCCCTTGCTAAGTCATTTAGGAACTTTGTGACAAATTTCCATATGACTAAGCAGGAATGCACCTTGGCTGGTTTACTCAACATGCTGGTTATTACTCAAAAGAATATGCCAGGTAATAAAGGAAAAGAGGTAGCTTTGATTGCATCTTCTTCTGCTAGAAAGTCCAAGAAGAAGAAGGGCAATACTTTCCCGCAGAAGAAGATGCAATAAGAAAAAGAAACCTCAGATTCTTGGTCCTTCCAAGAAAATAGCTAAACAAAAAGGGAAGACTAAAGCTGATAGAGGTAAAGGAAAGTGTTTCCATTGCTAGAAGAATGGGCACTGGAAAAGGAACTGCCCAGAGTATCTTGCTTCTCTTAAAGACAAGAAGGATACACCTTCGGAAGGTATGTCCATATTTTGTTATTTAGATTCTGATGATACTCATAGTTCATCTACAACTTGGGTTTTAGATAGTGGTGCCAGTTCTCACATTTCATATGATATGCAGGAACTAGCAAATAGTAGCAGCTTGCGTTCTCGAGATGTTAGAGTCCGGATTGGCAATGGCTCAAGTGTTGAAGCTTTAGCCATAGAATCTAAATCTTTTTACATGTTTGGACATGTTATGTGTTTGGATAATATTTTATATGTACCTGATGCTTTTAAGAACACCATTTCTATATTTAGTTTGACTAGAAATGGCTATGAATTTCAATTCACAGATGATGTTTGCAATATTTATTTTGGAAATAAATATGTTGGTTCGGGTTACATGAATGATGGTCTTTATTATTTGGATAATAATGACAAACAGAATATGAATGCAAGTGATCGAAATGAATGCAATGCCATGGTGAAAATCAACTCAAGTTCAAAATATATTTGGCAGTTAAGGTTTTGTCATGTTGCAGAAGATAGGATTGCAAAATTGGAGAAAATGGGAATTCTATCCTCATTAGGCTCTGAGCCTACTCCAACTTGTGAATCTTGCCTTCAGGGCAAAATGACTAGGTCACCCTTTGTAGGGCAAGGGCTAAGAGCTGAAAATATTTTGGAGCTAATACATAGTGATGTATGTGGTCCATTTAAAGAAATGGCTAGAGGTGATTTTCATTACTTTATTACCTTTACTGATGATAAATCAAGGTTTGGGTATTTGTATTTGATGAAATACAAGCATGAATCCTTTGAAAAGGTCAAAGAATTTAGATCTGAAATAGAAAATCACATAGGAAAGAGTATTAAAGCTCTTCGATCAGATCATGGAGGTGAATACTTGAGTACTCAATTTGATGAATACTTGAGAGAGCACGGCATTGTTTCCCAGCTAACTCCTCTAGGAACACCACAGTTGAATGGTGTATCTGAAAGGAGAAATCGTACCCTATTAGATATGGTACGTAGTATGATGAGCTATACTGATATGCCAATCTTCTTTTAGGGATTTGCATTAGAATCAGCTTTGCATATTCTGAATAGGATTCTATCAAAATCAGTATCTTTCACACCTTATGAGATATGGCATGGAAGAAAACCAAGTCTTAAGCATGTTAAGATTTGGGGTTGTCCAGCTTATATCAAAAAGCTAAACACTGATAAATTGGAAACCATATCAGAAAAGGGTCAATTTGTTGGATATCCAAAAGATGGTTTTGGATATTATTTTTATTTGCCTACATAACAAAAGGTTGTGGTAAGTAGAGATGCCACATTTCTTAAACAACAGTTTATTCAAGAAGGAGGCAAAGGAAGGCAAATAGAGTTAGAATTGGAGAATTCTGACCAACCAACAGATCAGATGGATATAGATCTATATAGTCAACCTACACCTATTGATGAAACATCTACAGCTATTTCTTATAGAACAACCAGGGTATCTCACTGTTTCATGAAGAAGAACAAGAGTTGTCTACTCATGAAGAAGTAGATCATGGAGATGATCCACTTACCTATGAGGAAGCTATATCAGATATAGACTCTTCAAAATGGATTGATGCTATGAAATCTGAAATTGATTCCATGTATAAGAATCAAGTTTGGGATTTTGTTGACCCACCTGAAGGTATTGTACCTATAGGGAACAAATGGGTTTTCAAGAAGAAAATTGGTGCTGATGGAAAGGTAGATACCTATAAGGCAAGGCTAGTAGCAAAAGGGTTTCGCCAAAGGCAAGGAATCGACTATGAGGAGACTTTCTCGCTTGTTGCCATGCTTAAATCAATTAGGATTCTATTAGCAATAGTTTCATACTATGATTATGAGATTTGGCAGATGAATGTCAAAACAGCTTTTCTCAATGGATACATTGAAGAAAATATTTTCATGGAACAACCTAGGGGTTTTGAATTCCAAGATGGTTCCAAGGTATGCAAGCTAAAACGATCCATTTATGGGTTGAAACAAGCTTCGAGGAGTTGGAACATTCATTTTGATGAAGCCATTAAGTCATTTGTTTTTATAAAAAATGAGGAAAAGCCATGTGTATATAAAAAGGTTAGTGATAGTGCGGTCACTTTTCTTGTCTTATATGTGGATGACATTTTAATGGTGGGTAATGACACAGGTATGTTGACAACTGTAAAGCCATGATTTTCAAATACATTCTCCATGATAGACTTAGGGGAGGCAACTTATAATCTTGGGATTCGCATCTATATAGATAGAACGAAAATAATAATTGGTTTATCCAAAAGTCTATACTTGGAAAAGGTGTTAAAGAGGTTTAATATGCTTCATTCCAATAGAGGATGGTTACCAGTGAGACATGGTATCCACCTTTCTAAAGAGATGTCTCCAAAGACACCTGAAGAATGAGATAAAATGGCCAGTATTCCATATGCTTCGACTATTGGAAGTTTGATGTATGCAATGTTGTGTACTAGGCCGGATATCGCATATGCTGTTAGTTTTTCTAGCAAGTATCAATCCAATCCAGGTTTGGAACACTGGATAGCTGTCAAGAATATCCTTAAGTACTTGAGAAGAACTAAGGATTTGTTCTTGATATATGGAAGTGGAGACTTGCAATTGGATGGTTATACTGATTCTGATTTCCAATCAGATATCAATGATAGAAAGTCTACCTCTAGGTATGTATTCATTTGTAATGGAGGTGCAGTAAGTTGGAAGAGTTCCAAATAGAGTACGACTGCAGATTACGCTACCATGACTGAGTATATTGCTGCATCAGATGATGCAAAGGAAGCTGTTTGGATAAAGAAGTTCGTGACATAACTTACAGTAGTTTCTTCCATTGGGTAAGTAGTTCCACTTCACTGTGACAACAATGAAGCAGTCATACAGGCTAAGGAATCCCGGTCTCACCAGAAATCCAAACACATAGAAAGGCGCTACCACATTATCAAAGAAATAGTTGGACGAGGTGATGTAGCCTTGCATAAAATAGCATTAGCTAAAAATCCAACTGATCCATTCACTAAGCCTATGACACAAACTCAGTAAGATCGACATCTTGAGAAGATGGGTCTAAGATATTGTAATGAATGGTTCTAGTGCTAGTGGAAGATTGTTTGTAGTATGCCCTAGAGCATATCATTTAGCATGTATCTTATACATGTTTTATTAATAAAAGGCTTTTTCACTTTTTTGTTTACATAATATATTTATGTGTAATAGAAAAGGTCCATTGATATTTTGTTAGAAATTCTATTCTTAAGTTGTTAAGAATATGAGTGACAGTATTTCTAGCACAAAGTATCATAAATAGGTTCACAATCGAGGATACTTCATATGATTATAGGTTCATTTAAGGTAAACCGTATTACTAATTGGGTGGCCATGGCATGCTATGCTAAGTGTTAGCCATGGTCTATGAGGTGCATAAAATGATTTAGAGAAATCATTTATGGTAAGAAAGAGTTCTGATGATATTAAGAGTTGATATCAAGTCTCATTGCCAATTAATAATGAGCCAAGTAAGTCACACACATACACAAGTAATCACTAAATTAAATATGATTTAATTAATTATTTAAAGATTTTAATTGATTAATTAAATAGGTTTGGTTTGCAATTAGATTGCAAAGTCCCTAGCACGGCTTGAAACTAAATCTAGGTTATTGGATGTATAGTATAAGTTAAATTTATATTTAAAGTGTTTAAATATGATTTTAATTAATGAGAAATTTATTAATAGATACTAATAAATTAATTTATATTTGATATAAATTGATTAGAAGAGGAAAAATAATTATTTTGGGTTGAGAACTCAAAATTATGACACAGGGGTATTTTGGTCATTTCAGAGGGTGACATGTGGCACCATGATATGGTGACACATGGCACTACACATAAGCTTGTCATATGTCTTTTAATCATGTAAAATGATCAAAGTAAAGATTAAATATAGGTTTGACACTTGGCACAATGTGATTGGGTCAATTAAACCTAGAGCTAATCAAAAGGTGACATGCGGCAAGGGTTTTAAGTGGTGGCCTAACTATATAATGTGTTGTTATGAAAAGAAAAACATAACAAGCTACTCATTCTCTTTGTGCCGCCACCCTTGGCTGCCTCGTCCTTCTCTTATTCTTCATCTCTCATCAATTCAGAGAGATTAGCAAACAATCTCTTGAATTAAAAATACTAGAAATTGTTTATAGTGTCCTGTTTACATCTATAATCCCTCAAAAGACAAAACTTGATTTTCTAATTTATAGAAAAAGCTTTAGAAGCTATTCAAGGACTGCCATAGGTGATCTTGGTGTTGACAAGCTAGAGGGACAACATCTAGTGTCCTAAGATGAATCCTAATGGTGCCAAACACACTGCAGTTCATCAAAGCATTAGTGCATTTATTCTTGATCTAATCTAGGGTTTTAATGAATTAATTTGTTAATTTTAAAATATTAAATGGAAAATGTAAATCCAACAATATATTAAAAGAGTTTTAATATGTTGTTTATCATTGAAATTAAATAGATAAAAATAAATCTTGCATGATGCATGTGACCCTAGATGAAAAATTTTGAATTTCAATGATCTAAACTTGTGTTTTTCATGCTTTCGCTCCTTCAGGCACGCTATGCAAGGTGTCAATCATGGTCTATGAGATGCCTAAGATGATTTAGAGAAATTATTTATGGTAAGAAAGAGTTCTGATGATATTAAGAGTTAATATCATATCTCATTGCCGATTAGTGATGAGCCTAGTGAGTCACACACATACACAAGATAATCACCAAGTAAAATGTAATTTAATTGATTAATTAAAGAGTTTAATTAATTAATTAAATAGGTTTGGTTTGCAATGAGATTGCAAAGTCCCTAGCATGGCTTGAAACCAAATCTAGGTTATTGGATATATAATATAAGTTAAATTTATATTTAAAGTGTTTAAATATGGATTTAATTGTGAGAAATTAATTAAAAGAGATTAATTAATCAATTTATTTATATTTGATATAAATTGATTTGAAGAAGAGAAATAATAATTTTGGGTTCAGAACTCAAAATTATTACATAAGGGTAATTTGGTCATTTCACACGGTGACATGTGGTATCATGAGATGGTGACACATGGCATCATATAAGTTTGCCATTTGTCTTCCTATCATGCAAGGTGATCAAGGTCAAGATTAAGTCTAGCTTTGACACTTGGCTTAATGTGATTAGGTCAATTAAAAAATAAGATGCAATGTGGTGGTGACATGTGGCATAGGGTTTAAGTGACTTAATGACCTAAGTATAAAAGGAAAAGAAAGAAGAAACATAACATTCCTTCTTCTTCTCTAAAAGCGGACGGCACAAAGGGTTCACCATTTTCTCTCTTCTTTTCTCACTTAATTCAAAGAGAATAACCCAAATTCCTTTAAATTAAAATTGCTAGAAATTGTTTCTAGTGTCCTATACACACATACAATCTCTCTAAAGGCAAAAACCCAAATTATAATTGGTTGGCAAAGGCTTGAGAAGCTGATTTGGGGGCTGTCCATTGGTGATCTTGGAGTGGAAAAGCTAGAGGGACAATATTAGGGTCCTAGGTGTAGACACCTTATTTTAGCCGACCTTCGAAGGCAAGGTTCTTTTAAAATTGAAACTTTATTATCCGTTCTTGACCGATGCCCCGATCACAGATAACTTTTCCGAACTTACTGATGGCTTGCTCCTGGAACAAATCGATGTCACGCTCAAGTTAGATTGCTTTCTGATCCCTTGGTCTTTATCAGATGAGTTCGAGTCAATATTGGATCTCCGGACCATCCAATCTTGCCTGTTGTTGTTCTCCGATCTCTCTATATATAAATATCACAAAATTCCATTTAACTAATGTTGTGATCGAGCTTCTCACTTGAATTGCCCAGATATTCCTCAAAATGAAGTTAAAGTTTTTAGCCAGTCTAATAATGGTTCCGACCTTAAAAGTTCAAGTCAGTGTCAAATCTTTGCGATTCTAATATTCCAAAGTTCCATTCGGTATTTGCTCATGGCTCCGTCCGATCTCATGTTCGTGTGCAATGTTTTTCCGATCTCTTAGAGTAATTTGATATCTTTTGATTAATAGTCGCTCTCAGGTTTAATGTTCAACTACATTCGATTAATTAAGTACTCAGACAATTTGGTTTGGATGCTTTCCGATCTTATCAAGAAATTGAACATAAAAGACTTCAATTCATTTCAAAATAAAAATGTACAAGTCATTCAGCAGGAGGGTCTCCCCTAACCTGCTCTCTGGGTACAGTATCAGTTCTATCATCCTCTCTCTCTCTATCAAGCTCCTCCTCGCTCTCCTCTTCAACTCTAGGGACAAGATCCACCATCTAGGAGAAGTCTTCCTCAGGATAGTGCCTTACAAGCTCGGCTAGAAGATCGCCATGAGCATTCATATAAGCACCAGCTTCCCTCGCCACGGCTTTTTCTTCTTTCACTTTGATCTCCTTGGTAAGGCGAGTGACATCGGCAGTTCGGCAAGCCTGAGCTTTTTCGAGTTCTCACTCCAGTTTAGCTATCCTATCCTCATAAGATTTCGTCCGACCCTCAATCTCGGTGATATAGTCCTAAGCAGATGAAAGTTGGGTTTTGGAGGAAGCAGCGTCCTAGACTGCCTTCAGAATTTCTTGTCTCAAGAGATGAGCCTTTTCTCTGATTATATATTGATCCACAAGGCTCTCTATGCTTAAACTTATCATTTGAGTTGGGAGGTCATCAATGCTATCCGGAGTCAGCCTATTCCAGTCATCCTGAAAGTAGATGGTAGCACCCAAAACGTTGGCCAGGCCAGGATTACCCCGAATCGAGCGATTCTTCTCTAGCGAGTGTATGAGGACTTGGGCACCACGAGAAAGGGTCCTCACAGCAGGTTGGGAAGACCCTCCTTCCACACTTGAAGAAACTGACAAAGGTGGCGATTCATCTTGTCGAGAAGGGGAAGGAGCGATCTCTATCTCTAGGGTTAGGTGTCTCGAAGTTGGAACGAAGAGCTCGGTACTTCTATAGAGTCTCACCCTGGCATCTGGGATACAACAGCAATCTTCATTTCTCACACTTTCAGGGTGACCTCCCTTTTTCACTTACAGCTCTCCTTCGCGCCCTCGCCTCCAATGATACCTACACAGAAAATAAGTTAGTGAGATCACCTAAGTCAGTAGGCTAAAGATTTAGGTTACATCGATCTTGGGTCCAAGGTCAGAGAGCTGTAGCTCATAATCCTCATGGGCGATCATCTACATTAGCCACCACTTCAGTTCAGCTACAACTGTATCTAAACATGAATACTTGTAAGTAGCCGCCTGACCCTTCAGTTCCTTTACCATGACATCCTTGTCTCTATTTAGGGCGATCTTCTTTGGAACTGAAGGGACCAGGTACTGCCAACTACGTGGGATACCCTCAAAGCCATTCGAGATCTTACTCCTCAATATGAAGAACCGATTCTTCCAATTCTTCAACCAAGAAGGGAGATCGGTAAAAAGGTCACAGTGCGGCTTGGCTTGGAAAAACCAATACTTGTCGTCTTTTTGCCAAGTGAGCCTATGTAACTCAGCGAAAACCTTTGCTATAGGCTCGAGCTTCTTAGCTTGACATAAGCATCTGAAAGCCACCAGAGTCAGCTAAGAGTTCGGGTGCACTTGGGCTACACAGACATGATGGAACTTGAGGATGGCTCTAATGAATTCATCCAGGGGGAACTGAAGCCCGGCCTTCAATTGTTCTCATATACCATGATCATATCGTTTTCTTCAAAGAAATAGTCAGCTCGGAGATCGCCATGACATCTGATGAGGTCGAAGGAGTCAATCCGAAGGTTGTATTCTTGACTAATGGACTACAGATCAGTTTCCTTTAGGACCGATGGTAACTCATCGACGGGTAAGTTTTCTTTCCCTGAAGAAGATGCTTATTTTGACTTAGCCACTCGACTGTGGGCTGAGACAAAGGTTGTAGAAGGTTCGGGTCACCTGCTCAGCCTAACCATATCAACTTCATCCAATGTCCACAAGATATGAATGGAGGGAGGACTAGTAGCTCTCTAACCATTGGTACCACTCATTTTCAGAAAATAAAAGTGAGAACCATCCAAGAAAAGATCAAAACCCTTACCGGAGTATGAATCGGCGCCTGAAAACTTTTGAAAGCAAGAGGGAGTGTTGAAATCGCTAAGGGAATATCTGAAAATGACATAAGGAAACAAATGACTAACCTTTTCCCTATTTATACCCGTCTTATCATTAAATGCTTATAAAGTCCCAAGTGACGCATCAGTTAGCGGGGCTGGGCTGCCTCCATGACATGTCACAAGAAAGTTTTAGAAACATAGTAAAAAGGTTAGATAAATGAGATAGGTCAACTAAGGTCATCGGATTGAACAAATTTCCAAACCCACGGATCGGTGAATGGCGATTTGTCCAGGGATCATATTGAGTACACTTATCAAAGATCGAAAAAATAACCAATGCAATAACAAAACAAAAACATTCAAGTAAAAATTTCATTTCATTTCCAAAAGATCAAATTACATCATTTGGGCAATCTCAAAAGATCGGATTACATCATTTGGGCAATCTCATAAGATCTGATTACATCATTTGGGCGATCTCAAAAGATCAGATTACATCATTTGGGTGATCTCTCAAAATCAGCACTACATTCTACTTAGCTTAAGACTACTCCGAAGCCCAGAATGCTGGCCTATGTCAAAGCCTAGTCTTGTGGCTAAATCAAAAGATGTGTTTGATCAAAAAGCCAGCCACAAATATTGGATAGATGTGCAGCTCAGATAGAGTGACTATGACTCTCATGATATTGAGCAGAGTCATCACTGATGTCATTGACCAGAACCAAGCTACAGTCGGGATGCTAGATATGGTTGGGAACCAAATGAACTTTAAGAGGCGGTCACCAACATCAAGATTGAAATTAGCAGTCCTCTTGTCTGAGATCGGTCTATTGATTATACCAATGGACCGATTCGAGATCGGCATTGCTGTCACTTTCGACCTTGATCGGTAAATTAGTCTAGTTCTCTCTGTAACACCCCGGTAGCAATTCCGTACATTCTCATCTGCTCCGTGACTGGTCGGTCCCATACCTAGAACGTTCGAAAAAATATTTAAACTAAAGTGAGGAACTATAATTAACTCAAATATTAATAAGAAAAATTTAGTAAAAATTTTAGAAATAAAATACAACCAAGTTAAATGAGCCGATGCCCAAGCGATGGGTAACCCAGTGGGAAGTTGCGGTTCTCGCAACTAGGAGCCCTAGACCCAAGAGAAAATTCATAAAATAATTTTTGGGACTCCAGAGAAGGGTCATTGAGGTTCCTATGGCATTAGAATGCCAAGAAAATACCTAGAAAAATTTTTCAATCGGTACAGACAATTTTGACCCGTTAAGCCAAACGGAGGGCATTTTGGTCATTTCGCCTTCAGAGGTGATTTTTGGCCGACCTGTCCAGTTGAGTACATAATTAATATGACATAAAATATGAATAAACATTACTAGAAATTAAATTGGAAATGAGTAGTGGAGGAAAGAAAAGAAAAATACAATATATACAATTTATGACATCATTGTGATGTCATTTAAAATTTTCCACCAATCACAATTAAGCAACCATTTGACCAACTAATAAAAGAGACTAAATGAAGACCAAAATAACCAAAAATACAGCAGCCATCTCCCTCCCCAAAAGCCAGCCGAAACCCATTCCCATAGCCACCCTCCATTAAAGCTTTTTCAAGCTTTAGATTTCCATCATTTCCACCATATTTCCCTACCCTCTAAGTACAAAAATTAATTATTTCACCTTGACAAGAAGATTGATAGTAAGAAGAAGAGAAGAAAGTGAAGAATTTGAGCTTTTGAAAAGCTCTTAAGTGAGGTTAGTGCACCTATCTACTTAAAACCTTTATTTTCCATGTTAGTAGCTTGAATTAAGTAAGAATTTGTAACTAAAATGAACAAAAATTATGTGTATACATACTATGGATTTCGGCAGCCCTATGGAAGGAATGGGTTTGATAGTTTTGATGGACTTAAAGTGGACTAGAGATCATGTTTGAAGTACATAATTATGTGGATAATGACTTAGCTAGTTAACTAGGGTAACTAGTGTGAAATGGAAATGGAAATTAGGGTTTTGAGAAGTGAAAATTTGACTTGGATTAGAAAATTATTAGAGAACATTTTAATGGTCAATTAGTGACCATTTTAGGTAAGTTGACCACAATTTGGACTGAAATATAGCATGGCAAAGTGAATGTGTAGGCTACCTAGGGACAGCAGCAGAGTGGTTGAGATTCCAGCCCACTTGGACAGCCATATCTTTGGCTGTGTAGGTACAATTGGTGTTTGGCCAATTGGACATGAAACTAGGCTTATAATGGCACATTTTTGCTGAAGAAACCATGCCCAAAAGACCAAAGCAAGTGGACCAAAAGTTGGCCCCAATCCGGATACCCTGCAACAGCACCTGCAGAAATGACCAAATGAACAGTAACTGTTCATTTGGCCATAACTCACTGTAGATATGGTCAATCGACCTGAACTTTTTACAGCAACAAGTTAAGACATAGAAAAACAACTTTCATGAAGAAACCCACCCCAAATTATGGCCAGAACCTATTCAAATATGCAATCACGATCCTTTGTTCATGAATCGTAGATTTGGTAATTCTGCAGTTTTGGAAATCCGGCCAGCTGTGGTTTTTGGGCCATATCTAGAGCTACAAAACTCCAAATGGAGTGATTCAAAAAAGTAAATTCAACTAGACAAAATAAGAAACAACTTTCGTGTTTGTCATTTCTTCAAATTCCCACTGCAACAGTGCTTAATGGAACAGTAAACTTATGCTTCAAAAACTGAAATTTTCTGCCCTCTTGGTTTTAAGTTAGAAATGGTAATGGTGACCAATTCTAACAAGTTTTAAATGTAAAATGTGGTATATTGGGAGTGCCAAAGTCAATGTACATATTGTCTATCCAAAAGTCAATATTTTTGTTGACCAATGAGGTGAATAGTAACACCAAAACTTGAAATTCATAAATTGAAGAATTTAAAAGTTTCAAATGCCCTAGTATACCTAACAAGATTGGTTTGGATAGTTTGGCATTCCAATAGGGTTCAGTTAGCAGTACTGCACATGGCAATATGCCATTCTGTGATTTTATGGCTTTTAGCCATTCTGACCTTGTATTGAGATTTGGCCTTATGCCTGATGTATTTACTGACTTGTTAGCTACATTGCCTGGGAGATGCATATGTGACCGATGGTGTGACGGCCCGAGGTACTAGATACCCAGTGCCAGTTTACCCGTTATCCAGTCCAGTCGTTCAGTATAGGTTACTTGGGCAACCAAATGAATGAAAGTGAACAAAATTAATGAATATAATGGATATACCAATACCAAACAAATAAAACATATACATTCACTACATATTCATTTTCTGCTATTTTCTTTTATTTTATTATTGCACCACTAAGCATTATTGCTTAGCGCGTTGCTTTTGCCACGCATAGGTACGGGAGATACTGATCGTGAGCCCGATGAAGCGCAAGTGGGTGAGTCCATCCTGTGATTACGCACGATGTCCGTGTCACCTCACCACCTGCAGTGCATTGGTAGGACACTAGGTGTCATTTTGTCATTTTGTAACTAAATTTTTATTTTCTCATATGTATTTAGAATTATGTAATGTATTTTGAAGTTCATGTAAATTATGAAAATTGTATTTGTGAATGGAAAAGTAAATATCTATCTATGACTTGGATATGTATGGAAGTAAATTGAGTATTTATCTGTTGCTTATATATGAATACCCTGAGAAATGATGATTGAGAAATGAGATTGGAAAATGTTGAGATTTTGATATTGAGACTTTGTTGATGAATTGAAGTTGGGATTATTTGGAAATTATTTGGAAGTGTTTTTAACAGGTTCCGAAGAACTGTTTTCTCCATTTTTAGCCGGTACCCTGCCGGATTTTCTATAAAATTTTCGGAACCTCAAATAAATTATAATTTCAATAAATGACTTAAATAAATTATATTTCACAAGTTATATTCAAAATTATGATGAAAATTAATTAAGATAAAATAGAGTGTGCCGGTACACCGTGTGGCATAGCTTGCTCGGCTACACTGTATACGGGTAAGGGGTGTCACACTCTCGCTATCATTAGATGACATTCTCATAACCCTCCGATCGCTGGGGTCATAAATTTTTAGGCGAGGGGCGAAGAAAATAGCCGGAAAAAGATCAAAATGGCCATCATAATTAGAATTGTCACTGGAAAAGCCAGAATGGGGGAAGTGGTGCATTGAAAATAAACTGAAAAAGGAAAAAGTGAAGTGTGAAGGTGATTTCCTATTGCTGGATATATATAGGGCCCTAGCATTTATTGCGAAACTTGAAGTGGGCTCATCAGTAACCGAACAATTTATTGCTTTGACCGATAAAGGTCAGATTGAGTAGGAGGTTGGAAAATAGTGAGATCGGAATAACAATCTTAAGACGGGTCAATCACAACAAGATTGGAAGAAATAGAGGACGACTTATAGAGATCAGAGAACGCAGAGGGGTTAAATAACTTCCAGTCAGAGCTTTCAATTAACTCTCTTCACCATTAGATTCGAGTTAGTTAAAGCATTGCAGGCATGATCAGATCCTCACCACACATCTCGTTTGTAAGGACCCCTTCCTAGTTGCCAGACACCAAACGGTTAAAGCAGCCCTATACATCCCGATCTACACCATTGATTATAATTGTAAGGATGGATTTAGAGCCCTCAGATCGAAAGTAGATGACAGATTTGACACCTTTTGTTCTCAGCCTTTGGATCCATTTCGTAAGGCAAGACCCTTGACCGTTGAATTAAGGGAAGAAAGGACAGATATTCTGAATGGAATCTTGACCCTCCATTTTGATTCACTTTAATTCTCAGACATCAGATTATGTCCTTTTGAATCCAAGCCTTCCGTCTCCCCCTAATAAGATCCTGACCCTTCGTTTTGAACACCATTCCCTATAAATACCTGCATGCAATACTATAGAAGGAGAAGGTGGTGATTATCATGGAAAGACTCTAGACTTTGATTTAGTCTTGCTGCTTGTCATTCGGAACTTTCAAAGTGTTGAGAAACTTTAGAAACCAGTTTTCTAAAGTATTTCATTTTAAAGTACTCCAAATCCTGTGATTTTCATTTTCAATACCTGTGCACTACCCTGTGAACCCATATTCACTCTGCCTCATTCCCATCACTTTAGTATATGTGCATTGCCTTTCGAGCTCAACCTCATTCTGCTTTATTCCTATTACCTCGGGTAAGCTTAAGCTCTTCGACCGTCTGCTCTCTGCTCTCAAAGATTTATGGATACCGGAATTGGCTCACCTGCCTCCCCAACTTTCCATAGTTAAGCGTCTAAATTGTCATTTTATTGAATATCCTTGGTTTGTTTTCTCAAGTTTTCTTTTAAAGTTTTTATCCAGTCACACAAAATCTCAGAATAGGTTATCTTAGCTCGTAGTTATTTCCTTTGTCTTCTTTTTATTCATTTGTAAATTCCATTTATTGTCACCTCATTTTCATTCCTTTCAAGAGTAGATGTTGGAGTCATTGGCGACTTGTAAATACTCTAAAAGAATATAAGCAAGAGTACTTTAACATGATAGTTTTTAGTCTGAAGAAATGAAAAATGATAAAAGAAAATAGGTGTAGCAAAGATCGAATGAGCTGGAAACAAGATTAGGTCAAACAAATAAGTTATGAGATAAGGCCTTAGAACGATCCCAGACGATAAGACAACAGCTCGGGAATCAAGACTAGTTCAGATCTTGGACGAGTGACTAAAAAGAGATCAGATGTCACAAACCAAAGAGTTCTGACAAAGCAATCATGCGGAAGATCAGCAAGGAGTTTGGCCTATTGTCTGCCATCCAGTTATAAAGTCTCGTAGGCTAGGAAAAGTGTCACACTCTACTCCCCTGTATGATGTAACATAATCTCGTAGTACACCTAATGAATTACTGTACTTTGCCTATGGATAACTCATTAGATATACTACAAGGGATTTTAAAACAATTTTCGTGAAATTTAAATCATCGATTAAAATCTGGTGTTATAAAATTTTTTCAAAATTTTGGCAAAGTGCTGGCTATATTTTGAGAAAATAGTTCTTCAATCCTGCAAAAGAAAATGCTCCCAATATATTTTCTCAAATACAACTCCAATAACTTCATTTCAATTCACAATTGAATTCTCAATAAATAATCAATTCATTTTCAAACTAATCTCATCATAAAGAGACATTTCATTCATTACAAGACTCAAAATTTATATTACAAAACTATTCAAGTAAATGAAATCTCAAATTTACATTTACAATAATTTACATACCAAAATGTTTTACAAGAGTTTTTATACAACTGCTCAAATAATTTACATACATATTATTACATGCATACATCAAAACCTGTGTACATGGTTATACTTGGAGCTGATCTGAATGTCTCTTCAAAGAAGTTTACTCAATTCCTCTATGCTCTTTTCACCTGCGATAGCATACAAAGCTATCGCTGAGTGGTGAACTCAGTGGTGCACTATTATAATTTAAAACATAGTACAATATACCTTACCAAAAATTACAGCAAATAATTTGAAAATCTAGATATTCATCAAATTCCAAAACTCAAAATATTCATTGCCAATAATATGAATCATTTGTATAAAACGACTTTGGTCACGAAGTTCAATTTATCAAATCATAACTAACCATTTAAGGTAATTCCAACGAAATGAATTACACATAAATCATAATTGAAATCACAATTCTTTACTATTCAAAAACATTCTGTATCTCAAAAACCATTCTGTATCTCAAAAACCATTTTGTATCTCAGAAACCATTATGTATCTCACTAACTATGCAAGACTAATCAGCAAGCGCCATCTTCGGGGTGATTCTAACTCCTTATGGTCGGGGAGGTCGAATCGGATTCTAACTCCCTATGGTCGGGGAGGTCGAATCATCGTGCACAGTACACATCACAATAATGAATCTTCTGAAAGGACCATAACATAAAACTTAAATCTAACCTCTAATAAGAGGAGAATCTAAGCCTGTGCACGTACCATGGTAATCAAAACACAACTAACTCCATTGTCTTCTCAACAAATGAGAGAGATGGGTAATAACCTAGTCAAGCATCTATTGTCGCACCCTACTCCCCCGTAAGATGTAACATGATCAGATTGATTAGAGATAGACTCAAGGCTGCATGAGACCGTCAGAAGTCCTATGTTGATCTGAAGAGAAGAGACATTGAATATGCAGTGGGTGATAAAGTATTCCTCAAAGTTTCTCCTTGGAAGAGGATTATGAGATTTGGCAGAAAGGGGAAACTGAGTCCTCATTTCATCGGAATATATGAGGTTCTGAAAAGAGTGGGTCCTTTGGCATATCGGTTAGCATTACCTCTAGAGCTAGAAAGGATACACAGTGTCTTTCATGTGTCTATGTTAAGGAGGTACAAATCTTGTGACACCCCTTACCCGTGTACAGTATACCCGAGTAAGTAATGCCACACGGTGTACCGGCACACTCTAATATGCCTTATTTAATTTTTATCATGCTTTTTAATATAATTTGTGAAATATAATTTATTTAAGCCATTAATCGAAATTGTCATTTATTTGAGGTTTCGAAAATTTTAAAGAAAATCCGGCAGAGTACCGGCTAAAAATAGAGAAAACAGTTCTTCGGAACCTGTTAAAAACACTTCCAAATAATTTCCAAACTATCCCAACTTCAATTCATCAACAGAGTCTCAATATCAAAATCTCAACATTGTTCAGTTTCAGTTCTCAATCATTATTTTTCGGGGTTCTCATATATAAACAATAATTAAATACTCAAATTACTTCCATACATAACCATAAATCTTTATTATTTACATGAACCTCAAAATACATTACATAAATCCAAATACATGTGAGAAAATAAAAATTTAGTTACAAAATGACAAAATGACACCTAGTGCCCTACCAATGCACTACAGGTAGTGAGGTGACACGGACACTGTGCAGAGCTGCAGGATGAACTCACCTAGTCTGCGGTCTACTGGGCTCACGATCTGTATCTCCAGAACCTATGCGTGGCAAAAGCAACGCGCTAAGCAATAATGCTTAGTGGTGCAATAATAAAATAAAGGAAATAGCAAGAAATAAATATGTAATGAATGTATATATTATATTTGTTTGGTACTTGTATATCATTTACTTTGTGCACTTTTATTCATTTAGTTGACCCAAGTAACCTACACTAGACGACTGGACTGGATAACGGGTAAACTGGCACTGGGTATCAAGTACCTCGGGCCGTCACACCATCGGTCACATATGCATCTCCCGGTGTGCAGCAGAACAGCTAACAAGCTGTAAACAATATCAGGCACAAGGCCAAGTCTCAATGCAAGGTCAGAATGGCTAAAAGCCATAAAATCACGGAATGACATATTTCCATGTGCAGTACTGCTAACTGAACCCTATTGGCATGCCAAACTATCCAAACCAATCTTGTTATGTATACTAGGGCATTTGAAACTTTTAAATTCTTCAATTTGTAAATTTCAAGTTTTTGTGTCACTATTCACCTCATTGGTCAACAAAAATGTTGACTTTTAGATAGAAAATATGTACATTGACTTTGGCACTCCCAACATACCACATTTGGCATTCAAAACTTGTTGGCATTAAGCATTTATACCATTTCAAAGTTTAAACCAAGGGAAGTAGAATTTTCAGTTTTTGGAACTCAATTTTACTGTTCCATTGGACACTATTTCAGTGGGAATTTGAAGAAATGGCAAACATGAAAGTTGTTCGTTATTTTGTCTAGTTGAATTTCCTTTTTGGAATCACTCCATTTGGAGTTTTGAAGCTCTAGATATGGTCCAAAAACCACAGCTGGCCGGATTTCCATTCTGCAGAAATTACCAAATCTACAGTAACATGAACAGTGACTGTGACTGCAATTTGGGTGAGGTTCTGGTCATAATTTGGGGTAGGTTTCTTCATCAAAGTTGTTTGTCTATGTCTTAACGTTTTGCTGTAAAAATTTCAGGTCAATTGACCATATCTACAGTGAGTTATGGCCTTGGTCATTTCTGCAAGTGCTATTGCAGGGGATCCAGATTGGGGCCAACTTTTGGTCCTCTTGCTTTGGTCTTTTCGGCATGGTTTCTTCAGCAAAAATGTGCCATTATAAGCCTAGTTTCATGTCCAATTGGCCAAACACCAATTGAACCAACACAGCCAAAGTTATGGCTGTCTAATTGGACTGGAATCTCAGTCACCATTGCTGCTGTCACTAGGCAGCATAGTCATTGACTTTGCCATGCTATTTTTCAGTCCATATTATGGTGAAATTACCTAAAATGGTCATTAATTAACCATTAGAATGTCCTTTAACAATTTTCTAAGCCAAATCAAAATTTCACTCCCAAACCCTAGCTTATTTTCAAGGTTTACACCACACACCTTAGTTAACTCTTCCATTTCTTATATATATATATATATATACACTTTAGACATAATCTCTAATTCACTCTAAGTCCATTTAAAACAGTCAAACTCATTCCTTCCTTAGGGCTGCCAAAATT
The DNA here is from genome assembly GCF_030052815.1 of Hevea brasiliensis. NCBI lineage: Eukaryota > Viridiplantae > Streptophyta > Magnoliopsida > Malpighiales > Euphorbiaceae > Hevea > Hevea brasiliensis. The sequence goes on along the minus strand of NC_079497.1, from coordinate 35,239,150 downwards.
TATGGTATACATACACATAGATTCATTTCATTTAATTCACAAAACCTTACTCACTTTAATTCTTTAACATGGAATAAGAGGGATTTAGGTACAAATAGGCACTAACCTTGAATAGGGCAGAATTTTCCAAGCTTGAACTTCACTTTCTTTTGTTTTCTTGGCTGCCAAACACTCTAGCAAGGTTGGGTGACCAATTTTTGTGAAGGGACCTAAGGGTTTTGGGGTGAAAAATCAAGGATTTAAGGTATGAAAGAACAAAAATTATGGAGGAAGAAGAAGAAGCTCACGGCTGGCTGAAGAAGAAGAAGGAAACAGCATAATTTTTGGGTCCATTTGTCTCTTTTAATTGTTTTAAGAAGGCTTGTTGAATGGTGATTGGTGGAGGGTATGTAAATGACATCATGTGATGTCATTATCCCTAATTTCCTTCATTTTTCTTTTCTTTTCTTTTCTACCACATTTCAATTTAATTTTTAGCAATATTTATTCATATTTTGAGTCATAATAATTATTTACTTAACTGGACAAGTCGGCCAAAAATCACCTCTGAAGGTGAAATGACCAAAATGCCCTCCGTTTGGCTTAACGGGTCAAAATTGTCTGTACCGATTGAAAAAATTTTTTAGGTATTTTCTTGGCATTCTAATGCCATGGGAACCTCAATGACCCTTCTCTGGAGTCCCAAAAATTATTTTATGAATTTTTCCCCGGGTCTAGGGCTCCTCGTTGCGAGAACCGCAACTTCCCTCTGGGTTACCCCTCGCTAGGGCACCGGCTCGTTTAACTTGGTTGTATTTTATTTCTAAAATTTTTACTAAATTTTTCTTATTAATATTTGAGTTAATTATGGTTCCTCACTTAAGTTTAAATATTTTTTCCAAACGTTCTAGCTGTCCGGACCGACACCGGTCACCGGAACAGTATAATGTACGGAATCGCTACCGGGAGGGTGTTACAACTCTGACCCATCTCATGTACTATCAGTTGAAGAGATTGAAGTAAATCCAGACCTCTCATATGAGGAAGAACCCATAGAAATTCTAGCATATGAGGTGAAGCAACTGAGGAATAAACAGATACACCTGGTTAAAGTGCTGTGGAACCATCATTCAGGCTAGGAAGCTACTTGGGAACGTGAAGAGGATATGAGGAGACAGTACCCACAGCTGTTCAGAGACTAATGCCAGGTAAAATTTGGAGACGAAATTTATTTTAAAGGGGGGATAATTGTAACACCCCTACATTCGGTAGTGCGTTCTACTGTTCCAATGACCAGTGTTGTCCAGACAGCTAGGATGCCTAGAACTACACTTAGATATGGATGAGGAGACATAAAATAATGAAATACAAGAAAAGAAAATACAAGAAAAATAAAGGAAAAATAATAGCAATGAAATGTAACCAAGTTAAACGAGCAGAGAACCCTAGCGATGGGTGACCGCACTATAAGGGAGTTCTTTCTTTCACCTACTTCATCCCAACATAGGGGAGTTCTGCACTTCCTACCATACAAAGCTTCATATGGAGGCATCCCAATGCTTGATTGGTAGCTGTTGTTATAAGCAAACTCAATCAAAGGCAAGTGTGTATCCCAACTACCTTCAAACTCAATCACACAAGCCCGTAGCATATCCTCCAATATCTGAATTACCCTCTCAGATTGGCCATCTGTTTGTGGGTGGAATGCTGTGCTGAAGTTCAATCTAGTTCCTAGGGCTCTCTGAAGACTACCCCAAAATCTAGAAGTGAACCTAGAATCTCTGTCTAATACAATTGATACTGGCACTCCATGTAGTTTTACAATCTCATTTATGTACAATCTGGCCAATCTCTCCAACTATAGTCCATCCGGACTAGTAAAAAGTGAGCAGACTTGGTTAGTCTATTAACTATAACCCATACTGCATCATGACTATTATGTGTCTTTGGAAGTCTCATCACAAAATCCATAGTTATCCATTCCCTTACAGTGTCTCATAGGGTGCCGTTTGTATGCTAGCTTGACTCTTATTATTGTATACAAATTTTGTTAGTGGAAGGTATCTGTCCCATCTTCTCTCGGATTCAAGTACACAAGTTCTCAGTATATTCTAGAGGGCTTATAACATTTTCTAGGATATTATTATCATTTCATTTCATTATTTATAGAAACTCAATGAGTTTCAAAATTTACCTGAATCACTTGTTTCAACTGTCCATCCATCTGAGGATGATAAGTTGTACTGATATCTCTAAGCTTATAGCAATTACTGTGGTACAGTTAGTTCACATTAATGGAACCGAGTCACTGACTCTAGCTACCTTACAAGTGTAGTTTTTTGATAGGCTAGTTCTGAAGTTTGAAATTTCTGACTAGAATTTTCACATTTATTTCCCGTAATAGTCTATTCGGGCGTAACTGTATCAAATTATAGATTACTTACAAATATTCTTAGTTTATTGTACCATGAGGAAGCACGTAGCTCTACACAATAATCCCGTGTCGGTACTATAATCTGCAGCTTACAATACAAACATCGAGAACATTACATAGTCACTACGTTATAACCTCATGGACTAGGTTTTCTAAAATCTTATCTTTCTCGAATCCACTAATATCCTAAATCAATTCTGATTACAATATCCCTTGACAATTACTAACAGTAACATCTTTGCCCTCATCTAGAGCAATTCTATTACTGTAACTTACTTTTAGGTCCTCTTGCCTTACATTAAGTAGGCTCGCCAATTAGCTTTATAATTTATGGTGTTTTAGAAAATACTTTTAGCTAACAATTCTTCCAAAATTATTGTTAATCATACTTGTTATTATAGTTTTTATCCTAAAAGACTAGTCACTACTACATCAAAATTCATTCCCATGTAAAGGAATAGCAACAGAATATATAGTTCTAACACTAACATACAACTATATAGTGCTGGGATCAAATAATAACTAATTGTTTCTTTAAAAAATTAAGAACTTACCAACAACTACATCTGAAGTTTCTGCTCTTTCTCCTTGGTGTATAGTGGACGCTCTGACTGGTGCACTACTATATTCGAGTTGATTCACTGTGTTATAGTGGTGAGGAGTACCAACTCTATTTCTATCTTGACTCTGACTGACGGTCTATGAACTCCGGAGAGCAGATCGAGGTGCTCTAGTACAATCTCTAACAAAGTGTCCAAGCTTTCCACAACTGTAGCAGGCTCCGAAGGCCTTACGACAAATACTTCCATGTAGCTTACCACAAACATGGCAGAAACGGGTAGAATAGGAACTTCTAGTTGTTCGATGACTAGATATTGGTGTTCTCTGCCCTGATGATCTGCCTCTGTCATATTTCTGAGCTCGGGGTTCCTCAAATTCTTTTCTCTCCCCCAAATTACTGTTCGAGCTCTGACCCATATGTTTCTCCCTCTTTTCCATTTCTTGTTGCCCTTGTGGGGGTTGGGTTTGTGCTTGAGCTTGAGCTGACAGAGTATCAGCCATTTGTTGAAAGAAAATGGCCATTTGCTGGGCCATTTGGGCAGTAATTTGTACCGATAAAACTGGTACACTCGGGCCTTCAACACTTTGTGGGGCTGGGGCCTCGACTTGTACTTTTGCCATCATGGACTGTTTTATTATCTCATTCTTCTCTTCCATATCTTTTCACAGGATTTTCTATTCCTGTACAACCAACACAAGGAGATTTCTCTCCATTAGTTCATATTTATGATGTAAATGCACTATATGTATCAAACATTTGAGCAGTTATAGTTACCGGTAAAAAGATTTTAAATTCACAGTTCAAAATTTACTTTAAAACCATTGCTCTGATACTACAAAACATGTCACACCTTACTCCCCCGTAAGATGTAACATGATCCCATAATATACCTAATGAATTATTGTACTTTGCCTACCGATAACCCATTAGATATACTACAAGGGATTTTAAAACAATTTTCATGAAATTTAAATCATCGATTAAAATCTAGTGTTATAAAATTTTTTCAAAATTTCGGCAAAGGGTCGGCTATATTTTGAGAAAACAGTTCTTTAAAACCTACAAAGAAACACACTCCCAATATGTTTTCTCAAATACAACTCCAATAACTTCATTTCAACTCACAATTCAATTCTCAATAATCAAATCGATTCATTTTCAAACCAATCTCATCATAAAAGAAACATTTCATTGATTATAAGGCTCAAAATTAATATTACAAAACTATTCAGGTAAATGAAACCTCAAATTTACATTTACAATAATTTACATTTAATTACATACCAAAATATTTTATAAGAGTTTTTATACAACTGCCCAAATAATTTACATATATATTATTACATGCATACATCAAAACCTGTGTACATGGGTAAACCTGGAGCTGATCTGAATGTCTCTTCAAAAAAGCTTACTCAATTACTCTATGCTCTTTTCACCTGCGACAGCATACAAAGCTATCGCTAAGTGGTCAGCTCAGTGGTGCACAACTGTAACTTAAAACATAGTTCAATATACCTTAGCATAATTATAGTAAATAATTTGGAAATCAAGATACTCATCAAATTCCAAAAATCAAATTATTCATTGCCAATAACATAAATCATTTGTATGAAATGACTTTAATCGTGAAATTCAATTTATCAAATCACAACCAAACATTTTAGATAATTCCAACAAAATCAATTATACATAAATGATAATTGAAATCATAATTCTTTACTATTCAAAACCATTCTTTATTATTCAAAACCATTCTTTATCTCAAAAACCATTCTTTATCTCAAAAGCCATTCTTTATCTCAAAAACCATTATTTATCTCAAAAACCATTCTTTATCTCAAAAACCATTATGTATCTCTCTAACTATGCAAGACTAATCTGAAAGGGCCATCTTCAGGGTGATTCTAACTCCCTATGGTCGGGGAGGTCGAATCATCGTGCACAGTACATATCACAATAATGAATCTTCCGAAAGGGCTATAACATAAAAAAAAAACTTAGATCTAACCTCTAATAAGAGGAGAATTTAAGCCTGTGCACATACCATGGTAATCAAAACACAACTAACTCCATTGTCTTCTCAACAAATGAGAGAGACGGGTAATAACCTAGTCAAGCATCTATAGTGAGATATAAAACAATATTACAATCCTTTTAGTAAGCATAAAACACAATACAATTCGATTCAAAGTCAATTCCAATATCCAATAATTTTTATGCTCATTACAATTCTAATCATTGTGGGGGTGAGGCGTGAGGCGAAATATCATCCATTAGAATTATATAAAATGCACTAGGTAATGCCCAGGAAAGATGGTGGAGTCACAATGGCCTCACTTAAGTACCACCTCCTTAGACAGCATTTCCTAGACATGCACTTCATACAATCTTATTAGAATCAAACCACTGGCTTAGAAATCGACCATCTGATTTTAAGCTTGAGGCATGTGCTTCTTGGTACTTTGTTAACAAGGCTATAAATTTATCTCTTTCTTCTTGGGTTAAATCTTCAGCTAACTTAATGTCTTTAGGATTATTTGGTGTACCCAAATTAATAGAGATCGATTTTGATGCATTAATAGAAACTGATTCTAAATGATTGTGAATGCCATGCATATGCCCATTAGAATAAACATCAAGCAAAAGGACTGGTCATGTTATTGATCTTTGCCTCAAAATCTTTATCAAGTATATCAAAATTGAAAACATCAGTATCACTACTGTGAGCATTACAAAAGACAAACTTAAACTTAGGAGTGTAACTTTAGGTTCTTAGCTTCCATGCAGTCTTTAGATCAATGGTACTGATTTTCTGCTCTAATTCTTTCACATGTGGTAACCCCTAATCATATGTGTAGATAATTTCCCCTCTCTTTCAAGAACATAGGAGGTTTTGACTCTTTTTCCTCTTTAGTTGGCTCATAGCCCAAACCATACCTTGTGATATACCCCTTCATTTCAAGAAAAGTCACCAGACCATCTATACTTTCTTCTAGGCCTGTACTAAGAAAAAACTTCATCCCTTTCTTCATAGTAACCACCTTTAGATCCATCTAGTTTTTATAGATCCCAACAACTTGAAAATCAAACACTCGTGGAACTGAACTATCTAGTTGTAATGCAACTACCTCCTCATCAAAATTGATCAAAACGTCTAAAGGACCCTCATCATAGGTAGAATTATCACAAATGTCAACAACAATTATAGACTAAGGTTCATTGGGCTTTTGGATGGGTTGGATAGGTTCACTGGGCTTTTGGATGGGTTAGATAAGTTTATTGGGCTTTTGGATGGGTTGGATAAAGTTAATAATTCTGTTAGGGTTATTTGGGGTGATGGAGATCATGTAGAGACTTGGTGTAGGTAGAAATTTTGGCTAGGCATGGGGCTTTCGGGTTGATTTTCTGGGTCAATTATCCTTTTGGCATCAATTAGGTCTTAGATATCATGCTTAAGTTGAAAGCATCAATCGGTGTCATGACTGTGGGCTTGGTAGAACCGGCAACATTGGTTGATATCATATCTAGGTGGGAGTGGATTTGGTAGTGGTTTGGGTGCTAAGAGCTACAGGAGGTCTTGAACTTTGAGACGCTCCAAAACTTCAGATAAGGGTTGGCTGAATTGGAAAAAAAATCTCCTTGCGGTGTGAGAGATAATTTGAACCTCAATAACTTTAATGCCACTTAATTGGCCTACCCTGGGGCCTCTTTCTAAAGTTGACCACAATTGTCTCTTCTAGCTTAAACATTTTGGCGTTCAATATTTCATCAAGCACGGCCATAGTTTCCTCCATCTTAAGTAGTACAGGTGAAATCCTCACTAGTCTCTTCCCTTCCCTAACCCAAGTGACCTGATTGGAAGTCTCTTTGATGTGCTTTGAGGCTATGTTTGCTCAAAAAAATAGGATTTAAGGGTTAACCTAAGCATGCTACATACATGAATGTAATGCATGAATGGACCATTTTTTTTCTTTTTTTTTTGCCTTTACTTTTACAAAACCAAAACAGAACCATACCAATAGAACCAAAACTGAACCCAAAACCAGACCATATAAATTGAACTAAAATCGGACCAAAGACTGAATCAAAATTGAAAAAAAAAAAAATCTCCAGAACTGAATCTTTGCCCCCTTATACCTTCAACTCTCACGTGGAGGGTAAGAAAAAAAATTCTATCCTAGGCTATGGTACACTGGACACACCAACAGGGGGTGGTCTAGGACGATCCTTCCCTCACAAACAAAAGATTTATATCCTTAAAGTTTAACCATAAGTAAGCATCCTCTTGCTTAACATAGGTTTTGAAATGGACTTGGGCTTATACACACATCGGGCTTATGCATAGGCCTAGGTTCATCTCAACTACCACTAGAACTTATGGTTTGAACAGTAATGATATGAATCTAGCACAACAAAAATCTATGGGGTGCCTAGGGTTGAAATCTATGGCTCATGGGCTTTATTGGGTAGGAAAAGGGTCACCCATGCGAGAGCTTGTCCATTAAGCACAATGGCCGGAGCTGTGGCTCTTTTATATACTCGAAGGTACGGGCATGGGGTGCTAGCATTCACCAATTCGTCATAGCTCGAGTAGAACCATGGTCTCCTTGGCTAGTACTAACGAGGCTAAAAGGGTAAGAGTGATCCGTGTGATAGTGTAGTGCAATGTAAAAAGTTTAACAAAGGAATAATATTAGACTAATAAAAACATGTTCGAGTAACTATCCATTTAGTCCGCAGTGGAGTCGCCAAACTGTGGGGGTGAGGCGTGAGGCGAAATATCATCCATTAAAATTATATAAAATGCACCAGGTAATGCCCAGGAAAGATGGTGGAGTCACAATGGCCTCACTTAAGTACCACCTCCTTAGACAACATTTCCTAGACATGCACTTCATACAATCTTATTAGAATCAAAACACTAGTAAGTACCGTCTTCCCATAACACTACCACGGTACTAAGGATTTATGCCACAAAGGCATAGATAGACAGGAGTCGCCACCCGGGTAATAACCGGGACATATTCAGTGTTTCATCCGAGGGTCATGGATGGCAACTTACTCCTTGCAGAGTTTCCACAACCGTCATTACCATAGCCCAATGTCTAGGTTCGGGATAGTGGGTACGTAAGGGGAAGGTGTCAGGCACCCCTTACGCCTGGTCTAACCTCGTTAATTTGAGTGCCAGTCCTCTACTAATGTTTCTAGAAGTCTTGTTTATTATTCCTTTGTTAAACTTTATCCTAAAAATGCAATTCTAATCCTACACACGCAAGTAATTCACAAAAGGATTGTTGTTTACACACAATTTTCATGCACAAGTAATTCCTATCTATGGGGTTGCTAATTATTTAAGTGATATTTACCAGATGACTAAAATTAATTTATTATTGAGAATTTAATTTACAAACAAATTCAATTTCAAATAACCCTACGTTTCTATTTAACATAATTAATTAATTTTCACCAAGTTACCCTAAGGATAATTAAACTAAGTTAATTATGTACATGTGTAATTTATTCTAATATCACATAAGGCCCAAACAATCACAACCTAATAAAGATTTCTAACATACAAATTTATTTTACAATTACCAAGTATTAAATTAAATTTATTTACATGCCAATGTTAGTTTAATTTACAAACAAGATTAATTTTAATTTACAAATTATTTATTTAAATTAATTACATACAAAAGTCAGTTAAATTAAAAACAAAGTTAATTTTAATTTACCAAATAAAATTTCTATTATTACTATAATTTCATGCCAATGGTTTTTCGATAAGTTTAGAGTTACTTACTCGTTAGTAAATGCAGTTGCCATTGGGGCAAGCTACCCTTAAAAAAGGGTCTTCTCTTCTAGTATGGCAATGATATCCCTGGCTTACTTCCGTTTAGCTCCATATAAGCTCCGCGCAAATGCCCTCTTTGGTACTTACCTTAGGGCTACTTACCAATTTTTGTTTGTAATAAAAAATAAAGAAAACAAAGAAAAATAATAAAAGTACGAGAGACAGAAACTAAACATGTGCAGAGTTGTGTATCCCCTCAAATTAAACATGATTACATGATCTATATGAACATATAAAATAAATTGAAGACAAAGAGCATAGAATTAAAATATTGTGTGGCATAGATCTTGAAAAGAAAACAATAAAAACTGGCATTCTAAAAATCTTGTATGAAAATCTTCTTGAAGAAAAGAAAAAATATGGAAGAACTCAAAGAGTCTTGAATATCCCTAAATTTCTTATAGCTCTGAATTTTCTCTTCCTCTTTTCTCCCATCATCCCTTCTTTCCTTCTCTAGTAGGGTATTTATAGGGTTTTGGGAGAGAGGTGTGATAGAGTTTGGAGTCTTAGGATGATAAAGTTTAGATGACTTAAACAACTACAATTGCAGAATTTGAATAAGACTGGGATATGGGTGAGGTGTTTCAACCAATAGGAAGACAAGAAAAAATGGAAGGCACCAATAAGGAATGAGGAAGAGGTGTGGTAGGATTTGGAGTCTTAGGGTGATAAAGTTTAGATGACTTAAACAACTACGATTGCAGAATTCGAATAAGACTGAGATATGGGTGAGGTGTTTCAACCAATAGGAAGACAGGAAAAAATGGAAGGCACCAATAGGGAATGAGGAAGAGGTGTGGTAGGATTTGGAGTCTTAGAGTGATAAAGTTTAGATGACTTAAATAACTACGATTGCAGAATTCGAATAAGACTGGGATATGGGTGAGGTGTTTCAACCAATATGAAGACAGGAAAAAATGGAAGGCACCAATAGTGAGTGAGGAAGAGAGTGGGGCCAAGGAGGAGAGAGATATTTTGTTATTTTAATTTTTAGAAAATAATTAAATGGGTTCCATTTAAAATTCCTAACTAGGCTTTCTTAGGCCCATGGAGCCCAATTAAACTTAATTAGATTCATTTAAGAACTACCCATATTAAATTTAAATAAAATAAAATTTTATTTAAATTTAATTAAATTAATTTCCCCAAAACTTTATTATTATTTTTATTTTTTCAAGATCATGCCACGGAATTAATAATTCAGCTCCATGCCTCCAATTACATCTTACAGTCATATAATTTTTCATCATCGGGTTTCCCACGACCTCAATGCACATACTCATCATAAAATAAGGGTCTACAATCATAAATTTGCATTTTTCCATGCAAATTGCCCATCACAATTCAAAACATGTTCTATCACAATTTTCCAAAACATATTTTATTCAATCCACAACAATGCTTAATACTTGTGGAAATACCATTTCACAAAGCTAAATTCATACATACTATAACAATTTCAATAATCATTGAATTAAATCCAATGCTTGTTAAACATAATACATAAGAAAAAATATGTCATTTAATCATATGAAATATTCGAAACAAAATTAGTTAAAAACTAGTTGTGCACAAACCTGGTTTGAGTGGCTCCTAGGCCTTGACTCAATGTTCTTTATGCTTCTTAATATCCTTATCAACTGAAACACACAATTTAAAGTGTTTCAGTACTCAGTGAATTTATTTCCAACCATAAAATCGAATATCTAAATTTTCTTGGTATTATTCCCTTCAATTGATTTCATTAGTCAACTTATAATGTTAACCCTTGATGCACTCTAACTGAGTCAATTCCAATGTTACCAATATGTCACATTTTATAGCCCTTTAGTGTTGGTATATGTTACCAAATTTATTTTTAAGTGTATTGCATTTTATTGCAATTTATCGGATTTCGGTGTACTATTTTGACCTAGCCGGACGACCTAGTTTCCTCGATTTTTGGGTTTTGGTCCAAACTATAAACTTGTATGCCTATGTCTTATTGCACGCGGGGCAAAATTTTAGGTCATTATGAGTTGTGTAGATCAAGTTATGGTCAATTTACCAATATTGGACAGAATGCACCAAAATGGTAACTTCAGGTCATTTTTAGGTCACTTTTAGTTTGGCCAGTTTTTGGACCTGAACTTGTGCAAGCTATTTGGCTTGGTTCTGGCCATTGCTGGGTTTTGGTGTCTTCATAAGAATTGTAGATCTATGTCTAAACTATTCATGGTAAACATTTGAAGTCATTTGGACCTGTTTTGAGTGAGTTATGGCCAAAATACTAACTGCTGCCCAAATGGTCAATTTTCAGGCTTTCAAGTCACTAATCTGGATTTGGTCATTTTTCAAGTCACCTTCTAGGCAGAATTTAGGTAAGCTTCCTTCATGAAAATTGGCACATTTTGTGCCTAGTTTCACCTCCAATTGGTCTCATACCAATTGAAGTCACACACTTAAGGTTCTAAGCCAAAACACATACTGCCCTGTAATATACTTTTCATCACATACAAAAGGGCACATTCAACACTTACCAAGTCACTTCCTTCATGCCATTTCTATTTTGCACCATAACATAAACACATTTAGCAACTCATTTTTGGTCATATTGGCAGCTTATAACCACACTTAATATGCACATTATATTCATAATTTTCCAAGTTCAAATTACAAACAATTTAACCACATGACAAGCTCATTTACATGTTCAAACTCAAACCTTTATACACATATACAAGCTGCCATAACAAGCACCATAATTCAACCATATAATTCCATAAACCAAACCATAAAATAACATATTTTGGTCCACACTTCAAGTTTTCCGAATTGTACATCTCTTTTAATTACTTCAAAGCTTCCAAAATTAAGTGTACAATCACACACACATTTAGTATACATTATCCAATTTATTCCTACACACATAAACACATCATCAACACTTTCATCTATCATTTACATGCAAGGATAAACTGCCCTTATTGAAGTTCCATGGCTGTCAAAAATATACCTCTCCCTTAACTCATCAAACTTCAAAAATCCTTCCACAATTCAACTACCCATAACATCATCACAAGGTTTAATGAACACAATAATAAAAAATATATACTTACCACTTTTGAACCTCTTCAAAACTTCACCAAAACTTGATTTTCTTGCTGCCTATCTACTGCCCAAGTGGTGTAAAATAATTTTAGTGAAGGAATCAAGTGGAAAAATGGCTTGGATCATGGGGGAATGAAACTTGCATGAATTCGGCCATGGAGGAATTCCTTTCTTCCATTTTCTGCTGGTTTTTGCAATGTTGAAGAAGGTGAGTTTCTGCTGTCCAAAATGAAGGTTAATGGTCCACTTTAGGTGTTAGTGGACCACTAAGTGGAGATTTAATGTTTGTTTATTCTTAAATTTCCAAATTCTCACATTAAACTCCTATCTTTTCCTAATTGAATTAGGTACCACCAATTTAATTTTTCATGACATTTTCCAAGTATAATATCATGTATTTTTAATGGACATTTAGGTCAAAAGACAACTCAGGGTGTCAAATAACCACAATGCTACTGTTCAGGTTGCATTCCCGATTTTTCGATAACACCGAATTTTATCGTTTTCTCGATTTCTCACTTTTATTTATACTGATTAATTAATTTTTCTTTGATATTTCTAATGATATTTATGCTTCAATAGGTCTTTAATTATGTCTTAAAAATATTTTCCAAGGTTCCTCGCAGTCCAGGGCTAGTCAACGGTCCACGCCGTAACTTCCTAGTGCGGTCACCCATCACTAGGGTTCTCTACTCGTTTAACTTGGTTACGTTTCATTGCTATTATTTTTCCTTTGTTTTTCTTATATTTTCTTTTCTTGTATTTCATTATTTTATGTCTCCTCATCCATATCTAAGTGTAGTTCTAGGCATCCTAACTGTCTGGACAACACTGGTCACTATAACAGTAGAACGAACTACCAAACGTAGGGCTGTTACATCTATAGTGAGATATAAAACAATATCACAACGTAACACCCCTATTTGCATAGCCTGATATATTTCACTGTTCCGGTGATCGGAGTCGGTCTAGACAATTAAGAGAATTAGAACTACACTTAAGACAACTATATAAACCATAAACACAAATAATTAGTAATTGTCAATTAGTTAAGTATAAATAAGAAAAACAAAACATATGAAGTTAAACGAGCTGAGAGTCACAGTGATGGGTTACCTTCTCGGGAAGAACCGCGAAGTCATTTTAAACTCAAATTTTGAATCGTAAAATGTGACGCTACGGTCCTTAGGACCATTATGAACACAGTGGAAATGAGAAAATCACGGAAAAAGGTTGTTAAGCCAGTCAAATAATTAGGTCAGCTATCCGGAAGAAATATTGAATTATTTGCAAACTGGGTTGAACCGGCGAGGGGCAATTTGGTCAATTGACCCCGAGAGCTGACTCCTGACCTAACTGTCAAATAAAATCAGAGAAAAGAAAATTTTGGAGTCTGGAATTAAATTAAAGAACTAATAGAAAAATAAATAGAAAAAAAAGGAAAATGAAAAAGTTAAAAAGGTAATGATATCATGTGGTGACATAAGCATGATGCCATAAATATTATAATTAAAATATTTAATTAATTAGATATTTTGGTCTTCCATAAGATAAAAAAAAAAAAGAGAAAAGAAAGAAAAAAAAATAGAGATTATCTTCTTCATTGCTATCCAACTCTCTCCTTCATCTCTCCCTCACGTCATCCTCCATGAAAGCTCATCTTTGAGCTTGAAAAACTAAAAATCTCACTATAGAAAATTATTCTACCATGGTTAAAGCTTGTTTTAGCAACTAGAAGAGGAGATTGAAGAATAAAGAAAGAAAAAAGGAAGAGGCTTGAAGGGAAAGAAAATTTTGCACCAAGGTTAGTAAACTAAATTTGATTTTCTAGTTGAATTAATTGTGTGTATAGTTGAATAAACCTAGAAATATGCTTAAAATGAAATAAAAACATTATGGAGGACCAAACTGAAATTCATCCAGCCTATGTAGGGGTGAGAATTGCATGTATTTGATTGAATTAAAAGTAAAAATGAGCTTGAATGAGTTGAGTAAGTAAGTATATATGTGTTGAATTAATAAAATGTAACAAAAATTGTCAGCTAGGGTTTTGGACCTAGGGTTTGGGAGACAATGTAACACCCCTATGTTCGCTAGTGTGTTCTACTGTTCCTGTGACCAGTATTGTCCAGACAGCTAGGATGCCTAGAACAACACTTAGATATGAGTGAAGAGACATAAAATAATGAAATACAAGAAAATAAAATGCAAAAAAAACAAAGAAAAAATAATAGCAATGAAATGTAACCAAGTTAAACGAGCCGATAACCCTAGCGATGGGTGATCGCACCGGGAAGTTACGGCATGGACCGTTGACTAGCCCTGGACCATGGGAAACCATGAAAAATAATTTTAGGACTTAAAGAAATACCTATTGAAGTATAAATATCTTTAAAGATATCAAAGAAAAATTAATTAATTAGTACAAAGAAAAGTGAGAAATCAAAAAACGGACATTGTGGTCATTTAACACCCCAAGTTGTCTTTTGACTTAAATTTCCATTAAAAATACATGATATTACACTTGGAAAATGTCATGAAAAATTAAATTGGTGGTACATAAATTAAATAGCAAAAATTAGGAGTTAAATGTGGAAATTGAAAACATGGATTATTATAATGTTAATGTTAATTAGTGGAGCACTAAGTGGACACTTAGTGCACATATAAAAGACAAGATATCAGCCATTTCTCATCATCTTCTTGCCATTTCCTTCACTTTGCCGAATTGAACTCCTCCCTAAAATCACCACGGCTGCCCACCGTGCATGAACTCCAATCCACCATTCCAAGCCATAATTTCCTCACTCGTTCTTCATTAAAGTTGCTCTACATAGCTTGGGCAGTAGATAGGCAGCAAGAAGATCAAGTTTTGGTGAAGTTTTGAAGAGTTTCTAAAGTGGTAAGTATGTGTTTTTTATTATTGCTTCATTAGAGTTTGTGAGGATGTTATGGGTACTTGAATTGTGGAAAGAATTTTGGAGTTTGATGTTCTAATGGAGATGTTTGCTTTTGGCAGCCATAGAAACTACTTAAGGGCAGTTTATCCTTGTATGTAAATGGTAGATTAAAGTGTTGATGAAGTGTTTGTATGTGTAGGAATAAATTTGGTGATGTATATTAGATGTATGTGAATGTACACTTAATTTTGGAAGCTTGAAAATTAATCCAAGGAGAGGTATGAATCGGCAGCCTGAATTGTGGACCAAAAATATGTTGCTTTATGGTTTGGTTTATGAAATGTTATGGTTGAATTATGGTGCTTGTTGTGGCAGCTTGTACATGTGTATAAAGGTTTGAGTTTGGACATGTGAATGAGCTTGGTTATGTAGTTAAATTGTGTGTAAATTGGACTTGGTAAATTCTATACTATAATGTGCATATTGAGTGTGGTTATAAGCTGCCAAAGTGACCAAAAATGTGTTGTGAAATGTGTTTAGGTTATGGTACAAAATAGAAAATGGCATGAATGTGTAACTTGGTAAGTGTTAAAAGTGTCCTTTGATGAGTAGTGAACAAAATGCAATAGGGCGGTTTATGTTTTGGCCTAGAACCTTAAGTGTGTGGCTCCAATTGCTATGAGACCAATTGGAGGTGAAGCTAGGCACAAACTGTGCCAACTTTCATGAAAGAAGCTTACTAAAATTCTGCTTGTAAGATAACTTGAAAAATGACCAAATCCGGATTAGTGCATTTAAGGCTTGAAAATTGACCATTTGGGCAGCAGTTAGTGTTTTGGCCATAACTCACTCAAAATAGGTCCAATTGACCTGAACTTTTTACCATGAATAGTTGAGACCTATATCTACAAGTCTTATGAAGACACAAAAGCCCAAAAATGACCATAAGCAAGTCAAATAGCTTGCACAATTTCGGGTCCAAAAACTGGCCGAACCAAAAGTGACCTAAAATGACCTAAAGTGACCAATTTTGGTACATCTTGACCAGCAATAGTAAAATGACCATAACTTGGTCTACATAACCCAGAATGACCTAAAATTTTGCCCCGTGTGCAATAAGATATAGATATACAAGTTTGTAGTTTTGATTGAAACCCGAAAACCGAGGGAACTAGGACATTCGGTTAGGTCAAATTAGTATACCGGAATCCGACAATTTGCAATAAAGTGCACTATACATGGAAATGAATTGGGTAACATGTACCAATACTAAAAGGCTATAAAATGTGACTTATTGGTAACATTAAAACCTAATTCACCTAGATTCCATCGAGGGTCAACATCTTAGGTTGACTAAGGAAATAATAGTATTCAATAAATTAATTATTAAGCATTATCATTAGAGACAGTGTAAATGAGTACTGAAACACTTCAAATTATGTGTTCCAAATAGCAAAGACTCAGAGAAGGGGAAGGAACCACTGAGTCAGAGCCAAGAGGCAAATATCAGAGGTTTGTGCAGAATAGTTATTTCTTTGGAATTTTTCAATTGAAATAAATTATGATTATTTGTATGTTATTATTTTAAATTGTGTTTGTGCACAATAATTTTGACTTCTTATTTTCTACTTAAAAATTTATTTGAATATTATAGTTTTAAATTGTGTCTGTGCACAATACTTTTATATTCACAGCTTTTACTAGCATATTTATTTGGAGAAATGAGTTTTGAATAATTTTTTATGGTTTTGGTTTTGGGAATGTTATTTAGAAATTATTGTGTTGCCAACTTTGTAAATAGAAATTTTGAGATAAAATGTGATTTGTGGTTTGTATGAAATATTGTGATTTGAAATTATTTTGATGCACACTTGGCATGACATTGTTACTATGTTTCTCCTCCATTAAAGGGGTGAGTGTGATATATTCCTCCCTCTTTGACTATCAGTCTGGGGTGAGTGTGATTATGTTCCTCCCTCTTTGACTTGTCAGTCTGAGGTGAGTGTGGATGAGTACTCATTATTTAGCTAGCTTCCTCCCTCATTGATTTCGATTATTGGGGTGAGTGTGTCTTGTCGTGGTGTAAAACACGGCATGTGTGGAAAAATTATGTCATGGCCTAAATTGTGTTATCAATTGGCAACACTGTGTTACTCAGTTATTTGATCAAATTATGTTACTGATTGGTAAAACTGTATTATTCAGTTATTTTATGAAATTGTGTTATTGATTGGTAAAACTGTGTTGCTTAGTTATTTGATCAAATTGTGTTATTGGTTGGAAAAATTGTGTTACTCAGTTATTTGATCAAATTGTGTTATTGATTGGCAAAACTGTATTATTCAGTTATTTGATCAAATTGTGTTATTGATTGGTAAAACTGTATTGTTCAATTATTTGATCAAATTGTGTTATTGGTTGGCAAAACTGTGTTACTCAGTTATTTGATCAAATTTGTGTTATATGAACTTTGTAAATTGTGAAATGGAATTGTGAATCATTTGATTTGTGCATTATCAATAAATGATTTATATATCGCATTTCAAATTGTTATTGTGCACCACCTAGTAAATTTTACTCAGCGATAGCTTTTCATTGCTGTCACAGGTAGGCAGACTAACAGGGAAGCAGACTAGGCTGCTAGTGCTTCCGTGAGAGATCATCGGGTATGTTGAGTATACCATATTTTGCATTTTGTATTATATTGTATGATCACTGTATGAATATAGTGTTCTTGGTTTTGAGCAGTTGTAAATTAAAATTGTACCTTGAAGTTGTAAAATAAATTGTGAGTTATTTTGGCTTGTAAAATTTGTACTATATTTCTTTTATCTTAGCTTTGAAAATACTGAAAAATTACTGTGGATTTGAGTTGAGAAACATATTAAGTTGATCAAATATTGGAGTTGAGATTGAGAAATATATTTGAAGTGCTTTTTACAGGGTTTTGAAGAACTTTTTTATTCAAAATACAGATGGCACTCCGTCAAAATTTTTACAGAAATTACTAATAATTCAAATGTGTTAGCTGTTTCACTTCAGTTCAAAAAAGTTTTTAACACCTATAACTGGTGCTCACCAATGTAAAAAGAAGTAACAAAAGTTTTAAAATCCCTTGTAGTGTATATAATGGGTTACCAGTAGACGAAGTTGGTAATTCATTAGGTATACTACGGGATCATGTTATGCCTTACAGAGGGGTAGGGTGTGATATGTTTTACTGTTATTAGAGCTAGTTTTTAAATTCTATTTTTCACCTATAATTTGAATATTCTTTCTTCATAGTACAACTGCTCAATTTCATTATTTGATACATACAGTACATTACATTATAAATATGCATTAACAGGAGGAAGTCTCCTTGTTCTATTTGCTCAGGAGGTCTAAGATCCTTGAATTGACTATGGAAGAGGGTGATCGTTCAGTCGATCAATCGATAGAGGATGAGGTACAAGTTGAGGCCCCAGCTCTACAAAGTGTCGAAGGCCCGACTGTACCAGTTTTACCGATACAAATTACTGCACAAATGGCTCAGCAAATGACCACATTTTTTCAATAAATGGCTGATAATCTGTCAGCCCAAGCCCAATTACAGTCCCAACCCTCACAAGGGCAACATGAAATAGAGAAGAGGGAGAAACCTATGGGTCAGAGCTCAAACAGTAATTTGAGGAAGAGAAAAGAATTTGAGGAGCCCCAAGCTCAAGGATATAACAAAGGTGGATCATCAAGGTAGAGACCACCAAGGTCCAGTCGTCGAACAACTAGAAGTTCCTACCCTCCCTGCTAATGCGAAACTTGTGGTAAAAATCATGGTGGGGTATGCTACAAGGCCATAGGAGCCTGTTATAACTGTGGAGGCATAGAACACTTTGCCAAGGACTGCACTAGTGCCCGTAGAGTTGAACCACATCCTACTACTGTTGAAAGGTTAGTTCAGAGCCCTGTCACCAGAGGTTCACAACCACCCAGTAGAGGTAGAGGCAGGGATAGAGGTAACCAAGTAGGCAGCCAAGGCACAGTGAAACAATCAGAGCAAGGTAGTGCTCTAGTTAGAGTCTATGCAATGAGACATCTGATGTTGTGACTGGTACCTTCTCAACTTTTAATCAAGATGTATTTGCGTTATTTGATCCAGGTTCTACCCATTCTTATATGAGTGCTAGCATCATTGATTGCATTGTTGTTCCATATACAAAAAAAAAATGAACTTTGAGGTGCTAATAACCAGTCCGTTAGGACAAGAGGTCAGGGTTAATAGAATGTATAGGCATTATCCTTTGGTGATCCAAGGACACACTTTTCTGTCTGATCTCATTGAAATGCCCTTCAGAGATTATGATATCATCTTGGGTATGGATTGATTAGCCAGGCATCATGCCATGATTGACTGTACGTTGAAGACAGTCACTTTTGGTCTCCCTCAGTATAGTGATGTGGTAATACATGGGGAGAGGCAGCTATTGTCATCAAACGTCATTTCGGCTGCACTAGCCAGAAAAATGATCAGAAAGGGGTGTGAAGCATACTTGGCACATGTGGTAGACACCCAAGTAGGGAGTCCAGCATTGAGAGACATCCCTACAGTATATGACTTTCCAGATGTATTTCTTGATGAATTGCCAGGATTACCTCCAGAAAGAGAAGTGCAGTTTGAAATTAATGTTCTGCTTGGTGCGGATCCAATCTCCATAACACCATACAGAATGGCACAAGCAGAGTTAAAGGAGTTGAAGGTACAGTTGCAAGAACTACTTGAAAAGGGCTTCATCCGCCCTAGTGTGTCACCATGGGGAACACCAGTATTGTTTGTTAAGAAGAAGGATGGCACTCTTCGTTTATGTATCGTTTGACCTGGAATCTGCATACTTTTATGTTAGTGTTAGAACTATATGTTCTGTTATTATTCCTTTACAGGGGAATAAATTTTGATGCATTAATGATTAGTCCTTTAAGATAAGGATTGTGATAATAAATGAAATTTGTTTTGAAAGAGTGTATCGGTGAAAAGTATGTTCTAACACACCATAAATTATAAAGCTAAATGGCAAGCCTACTTAATGTAAGGCAAGAGGACTTAAAAGTAAGTTACAGTAATAGAATTGCTTTAGATGAGGGCAAAGATGTTACAATTAGTGATTGTCAATGGATATTGTAATCAGAATAAGTTTTGGATATTAGTGAATTCGAAAAGGATAAAAGGATAGGAATGTTTAATCTATTGGGATGTATCGTAGTAACTATGCAATGTTCTTGGCGTTTATACTGTAAGCTGTAGATTATAGTACTGACTTGAGATTATTGTGTAGAGCTACGTACTACTCGATAGTACACCAAGATGAGGATAGTTGCCAACAACATCTGTTTTAGTATAGTTATGCTAGGACAGAATTTAATTATTAGAAATAAGTTTGGAAATCCTACTTAGGGATTTAAAACTCAAAATTTAAAAAATCGAAAGGTTATAGTTTAGTACAGAAGGAAGTAAGTTATAGAATATTAAAAGATAAAAAGAGTTGTGGAAGTAGAAATTTGAACAGTTGATTCAGATATAACAAAGAAATGTTACGAATGTGAGGAAGACTATTGACTAGAATGGTCAGAGGACTAATGACTAGATAAATCATTCTAACATGACCTCAAGGGTCATTCAAGAAGGAACATGAATCGAAATATTAGACAACACAATAGTAAGAGAAGATTGGTGTTATACAAACAAATTAAATGTTCTATTAGATTATTAAAAGTCTTATACAAATTTGAGGGAAAGAAGATTATACGATCATATAAAAAGGAGAAAATAAATGTATGACTATTATAAGATGGCTATTGGGTAAAATTTCATAGACGAAATTTATTTTATGAGGGAGAGAATTGTAACACCCCTATGTTCGGTAGTGTGTTATACTGTTCCTGTGACCAGTGTTGTCCGGACAACTAGGATGCCTAGAACTATACTTAGATATGAGTGAGAAGACATAAAATAATGAAATACAAGAAAAGAAAATACAAGAAAAACAAAGAAAAAATAATGGCAATGAAATGTGACCAAGTTAAACTTGCCGGGAAGTTGCGGCATGGACCGTTGACTAGCCCTGGACCGCGGAGAACCCTGGAAAATTTTTTTAGGACTTAAATAAAGACATATTGAAGTATAAATATCATTAGAAATATCAAAGAAAAATTAATTAATTAGTACAAAGAAAAGTGAGAAATCGAGAAACGGACAAAACTCGGTGTTACCGAAAAATCGAGAATGCAACCCGAACAGGGGCATTGTGGTCATTTGACACCCGAAGTTGTCTTTTGACTTAAATGTCCATAAAAAATACATGATATTACACTTGGAAAATGTCATGAAAAATTAAATTGGTGGTACATAAATTAAATAGCAAAAATTAGGAGTTAAATGTGGAAATTGAAAACTTAGATTATTATAATGTTAATCTTAATTAGTGGAGCACTAAGTGGACACTTAGTGTGTTAGTAGTATGCCCTAGAGCATATCATTTAGTATGTATCTTGTACATAATTTTATTAATAAAAGGCATTTCCACTTTTTCCGTTTACAGAATATATTTATGTGTAATAGAAAAGGTCCATTGATATTTTGTTAGAAATATTATTCTTAAGTTGTTAAGAATATGAGTGACAATATTTCTAGCACAAAGTATCATAAATAGGTTCACAATCGAGGATACTTCATAATAAGGACATGACTTATCCAGAAAGATTGTATTCATGTTTGTTCCCAAGTTATTTATATGAGATATAAATAAGATGGAATGGTGAGTCTCATGCCATATAACAAACTTGATAGGCACTTATAAATGATAAGTAGGCCGAACCAGTGACACTTATGACAAGCACATGGAGTTTACTCTTGTCAATGTTTTGTCATAAATCATATCAGTGCATATAATCTTTAGACACGAGATAGCAGTTATCTTGTATATAGGTAGTTTGAGTTTGATCTCGCTTTCATACTTGTACTATGTATGGGTATATGGGCATGTGTTGGCTCCTGCTAGTTATATATGGAGGTAGGTGTTGATCAAGAAGGAATCTGTTCCTCTAAGTAAATAGAGATAAAATCCTATGTTCATTTAATTGTTCTTGATGTTTCAAGTTCTGGCCAGACAGATAGATTTATTCGAGAAAAGAGTTTACGATGAGAAAAATCTTTTAATCAAGAACTGGAATTAAAAGAGAACATAATATTCATAGCAAATGGAGTTTGACATAAACCATGACTCGGCTTGAGTTGGGATTTTATGAGAGAGATTCTAGTGCATGGTAACATATGATTATAGGTTCATTTAAGGTAAATCTTATTACTAATTGGGTGGCCATGGCATGCTATGCTAGGTGTTAACCATGGTCTATGAGGTTCATAAAATGATTTAGAGAAATCATTTATGGTAAGAAAGAGTTCTGATGATATTAAGAGTTGATATCATGTCTCATTGCAAATTAGTGATGAGCCTAGTAAGTCACACACATACACAAGTTATCACCTATTTAAATATGATCTAATTAATTAATTAAAGAGTTTAATTGATTAATTAAATAGATTTGGTTTGCAATAAAATTGCAAAGTCCCTAGCATGACTTGAAACCAAATCTAGATTATTGGATGTGTAGTATAAATTAAATTTATATTTAAAGTGTTTAAATATGAATTTAATTGATGAGAAATTAATTAATAGAGATTAATTAATTAATTTATATTTGATATAAATTAAGTAGAAGAAGAAAATAATTATTTTGGGTTAAGAACTCAAAATTAAGACAAAGGGGCATTTTGGTCATTTTGCAGTGTGACACGTGGCACCATGAGATGGTGACACATGGCATAACACATAAGCTTGCCAAATATTTTTAATCATGTAAGATGATTAAAATCAAGATTAAATATAGGTTTGACACTTGGCACAATGTGATTGGGTCACTTAAACCTAGAGCTAATCAAAAGGTGACATGTGGCTAGGGTTTAATGTGTTAACCTAGCTATTTAAGTAGGGTTATGAAAAGAAAACACAACCAGCAGCCTCTCCTCTCATATGTCACGCCACTTTGAGCCTCTCCAGCTATTTCTCTTCATCTCTCATCAATTCAAAGAGATTAGCCATCAATCTCTTGAATTAAGAACACTAGAAATTGTTTCTAGTGTCCTGTTTACATCTCTAATCTCTTAAAAGGCAGAACTTGAATTTCTAATTAATAGAAAAGGCTTTAGAAGCTGTTCAAGGGCTGCCATAGGTGTTCTTGGTGTGGACAAGCTAGAGGGACAACACCTGGTGTCCTGAAGACGAATCTCAAAGGCGCAGACACGCTGCAGCACATCAAGAGGTTAGTGTAATCGTTCTTGATTTAATCTAGGGTTCTAAAATTAATCTGATTAATTTTAAAATCTTAAATGGCAAATACAGATCCAAAGGCATATTAAAAGAGTTTTAATATGTTGTTTATCATTGAAATCAAATAGATAAAAATAAATCTTGCATGGTGCTTGTGACCCTAGGTGAAAATTTTTGAATTCAATGGTATAATCTTGTGTTTTTCACGCCTGCCTTCAATTGGTATCGAGCCACTATATTTGCCATTTAGATTGTTGATTATATAATTTAATTGTGTGTTTGATCATGAGATCAAGTGATCCATTGCTGGTTGGATCAAGAGGTGTGGAAACACACATGGTGAAGCGACCATTGGTGGCGGCAACAATGGTTCCATGGGTGGTTCAAGGTTTGGCTTTTAATTCTGCAATTGTTGTATGATCTAAGGCCTATTCTTTGACTAATTAAAGTGTTTAATTAGTTGTTTTAATCACACAATTAAATTATGATTCAAATCAGAATTTTAAAAAATTGTTTGAATGTGATTCAAATCTGAATTTTAAAAGTTGTTTGAATGTGATTCAAATCTGAATTTTTAAAGTTGTTTGAATCATATTTAAATCTGATTTTTTAAAATTGATTCAATAAAATTCAGATCTGATTTTTATAAAAATATTTGAATGTGATTCAAATCTGATTTTTTAAAAAATGTTTGAATGAGATTCAAATCTGAATTTTTGAAGTTGTTTGAATGTGATTCAAATCTGAATTTTTAAATTTGTTTGAATGAGATTCAAATCTGAATTTTTAAATTTATTTGAATCATATTCAAATCTGAATTTTAAGTTGAATATGAGATATTCAATTTAATTTAAGTATGTATGTTTTATTTAATTGTTAAATAGTGATATGCATGATGGATGATCATGGACTATAAAAGACCAATGTGATTGGATTTATTTCTTTTATGTTTCTTTGGGATTGTAAATTAATTAATTAATTTTAATTTATTTTGGGCATGTATTATTAAGTTTGTAATAATTTTTGGGTTGTAATTTCATTTATTTAAGTTCTTGTACATTCGCTTGGTATGCCAAGGATTACTTTGTAATATTGGATTGCAAGAAGTTCAAGGAGGTCAAGAGCATTGGTGGGACCGGTGGGAGGACTTCAATATCACGGGTGGATTATGTACTCCTGCAGCAACTCGTGTAACTGGAATGAATGTAATGCACCTAGGAATGCCCCGATTCAATTCTTGGTGGCTCAATTGAATCCCTTAGAAAGTCCATGATCATACCATATTTATCGCTTATCCATGAATGCATGAGATGTATGGGAATGTATGCAATTATATGATATATGCATGCTAAATGGATAATGTGCAAAGTGAGACCTTAATAGTAATTAGGATGGCTATAAAATCTTCCAAACAAATGATTAAGTTGGAAATGCTATAATTAAAGTAATTATAACATAAGCCCGCCATTGGGGCAATTATTTTAAGAAATTTTAAATAGTTGCATGAGATGCAATTAATTTAAGAGATTTTCTTAAGAATAATTGTTAAGCATGAGATGTTGTAAATATGTAAATGGTTTGGTGGCCAATATTGGATGTACCTGAGGACATTAAAATTATTTGCATAATTATCGCTCAATGGGATCAACTTAACTAATGCAAGATAAGTCAATAATGGATGTACACGAGATTTTGAGCATTAGGGGCTAGGTAAAGGATTGAACCTCACATGAGATGTGATGGGCAAGGAGTTGCTCACTTATAGTTTATTGTAATTCCAATAATGGATGTACCGAGGATGATCAATAGAATTATAAGAATTCAATCACCCACTAGAAATCCATCCAACTAGGATTTCCGTTTTCTACTTTGGAAGTGTAGGATTCGCTAAGTTAGTGGGAGGACCAATTTGATTAAAAGACCATAATCATTTTGGTTAATTACATGATACGTTTACTAATTAACGTTATTTTCTCAGCTTAATTTTACGATAAAAATGAGCACAAAACAACCACCACCATCCAATATCCTTGCAAGCATACTTGATCACAACAGTTGACAGACCTAATCACCGATTGGCTAAGAAATTTGAAACTTGTCTTGAACCTTGAACATATAGGATATGTTCTAGATTCAAATGTTCTGGTCCCTTACCTCCGAGGCCACACAAGAGGAACATGAAACTTTGGACAAGTGGAAGGAGCATGATATGAGAGCTAAGTGTTACATGCTTGCTTCCATGAGTAATGAGTTACGTAAGCAACATGAGAACATGCAGAGTGCGAGTGAAATCCTCCTTCACCTACAAGAGTTGTATGGTGAGCACAAAGAGAATGCTAGGTATGAGATATCTAGACCTATTCCGTATGAGGATGTCCGAGGGACGTAATGTTGGGGATCATGTCCACAAGATGATTCGGTGATTGAGCGGTTGGAACATCTTGACTTCAACATGGATTTCCAACTACAGACGGATTTGATCCTTGATCCTTCACTGGTCTTTTGGGAAATTTTGTGACAAATTTCCATATGACTCAACAGAATGCACCTTAGCAGTTTACTCAACATGCTGGATATTGCCCAAAAGAATATGCCGTGCAATAAAGGAAAAGAGGTAGCTTTGGTTGCATCTTCTTCTCACTGGAAAGTCCAACAAAAGAAGAGCAATAAGAAAAAGAAACCTCGATTCTGGTCCTTCCAAGAAAATAGCTAAGCAGAAAAGGAAGACCAAAGCTGACAAAGGCAAAGGAAAGTGTTTCCACTGCCAACAGGAAAGTGTTTCCATTACCAGTAAGAAAGTGTTTCCACTGGCCAGAGTATAGCAATCTAAATGAAAGCAATGCCGTGGTGAAAAACAACTCAAGTTCAAAATATATTTGGCACTTCAGGTTATGTCATGTTGCGAAGATAGGATTACAAAATTGGAGAAAATGGGGATTCTATCCTCATTGGGCTCGAGCCTACTCCAACTTGTGAATCTTGCCTTCAAGGCAAATGACTAGATCACCCTTTGTTGGACAAGGGCTAAGAGTGAAAATATTTTGGAACTAATACATAGTGATGTATGTGGCTGTTTAAAGAAATGGCTAGAGGGGGTTTTCATTATTTTATTACCTTTATCGATGATAAATCAAGGTTTGGGTATTTGTATTTGATGAAATACAAACATGAATCTTTGAAAAGTTCAAAGAATTTAAATCAAGTAAAAATCAAACAGAAAGAGTATTAAAGCTCTTGATCGGATCGTAGAGGTGAATATTTGAAATCGAATTTGATGAATACTTGAGAGAGCATGGCATTGTTTCTCACCGACTCTCCAGAACGCCACATTTGAATGGTGTATCTGAAGGAGAAATCGTACCCTATTGGATATGGTACGTAGTATGATGAGCTATACCGATATGCCAATCTCCTTTGGGGATTTGCATTAGAATCACTTTGTATATTCTGAATAGGATTCCATCAAAATCAGTTTCTTCCACACCTTATGAGATATGGCATGGAAGAAAACCAAGTCTTAAGCATGTTAAGATTTGGGGTTGTCCAGCTTATATCAAAAAAAAAAAAAAAAAACTGAACACTGATAAATTGGAGACCAGATCAGAAAAAGGTCGATTTGTTGGATATCCAAAAGATAGTTTTGGA
The DNA here is from genome assembly GCF_030052815.1 of Hevea brasiliensis. Classification (NCBI taxonomy): domain Eukaryota; kingdom Viridiplantae; phylum Streptophyta; class Magnoliopsida; order Malpighiales; family Euphorbiaceae; genus Hevea; species Hevea brasiliensis. The sequence continues at coordinate 35,212,323 of NC_079497.1, read as the reverse complement.
TATTATTTTTATTTGCCTACTTCACAAAAGGTTGTGATAAGTAGAGATGCCACATTTCTTGAACAACAGTTTGTTCAAGAAGGAGGCAAAGGAAGGCAAATAGAGTTAGAATTGGAGAATTCGACCAACCAATGCATCGATGGATATAGATCCATCTAGTCAACCTATACCCATTGATGAAACATCTACACTGTTCCTCGTAGAACAACCGGTATCTCACCCACGGTGAGATATGGTTTTATTCATGAAGAAAAACAAGAGTTGTCTACTCATGAAGAAGTAGATCATGGAGTTTATCCACTTACCAATTAAGAAGATATATCAGATATACACTCTTCAAAATGGATTGATGATTTGAAATCCGAGATTGATTCCATGTATAAGAATCAAGTTTGGGATCTTGTTGACCCACAGAAGGTATTGTACCTATAGGAAACAAATGGGTTTTCAAGAAGAAAATTGGTTACGATGGAAAGGTAGAGACCTATAAGGCAAGGCTAGTAGCGAAAGGGTTTCGCCAAAGGCAAGGAATAGACTATGAGGAGACTTTCTACTTTGTTGCTATGCTTAAATCAATTAGGATTTTATTAGCAATAGCTGCATACTATGATTATGAGATTTGGCGGATGGATGTCAAAGCGCTTTTCTCAATGGATACATTGAAGAAAACATTTTCATGGAACAACCTAAGGGATTTGAATCCCAAGATGGTTCCAAGGTATGCAAGCTAAAGCGATCCATTTATGGGTTGAAACAAGCTTGAGGAGTTGGAACATCCGTTTTGATGAAGCCATTAAATCTTTTGGTTTTATCAAAAATGAGGATGAGCCATGTGTATATAAGAAGGTTAGTGACAGTGCTATCACTTTCCTTGTCTTATATGTGGATGACATCTGTTGATAGGTAATGATACGGGTATGTTGTGACTATAAAGGTATGGTTATTAAATACATTCTCCATGAAAGACTTAGGGGAGGCAATCTATATTCTTGGAATTCGTATCTATAGAGATAGAGCAAAAAGAATAATTGGTTTATCCCAAAGTCCATACTTGGAAAATGTGTTAAAGAGGTTTAACATGCTTGATTCCAAAAGAGGATTGTTACCGGTGAGACATGGTATCCACCTTTCTAAAGAGATGTATTCAAAGACATCTGAAGAAAGAGATAAAATGGCTAGGATTCCATATGCTTTGTCTATTGGAAGTTTTATGTATGCAATGATTTGTACTATGACGGATATCGCATATCCGTTAGTTTGACTAGCGGTATCAATCCAATCCAGTTTGGAACATGGATAGTGTCAAGAATATCCTTAAGTACTTGAGAAGAACTAAGGATTTATTCTTGATTTATGGAGGTCAGAACTTGCAATTGGATGGTTATCGATTCGATTTCCAATCGGATATCGATGATAGAAAGTCTACCTCTGGATATGTGTTCATTTGTAATGGAGGTGCGATCGGTTGGAAGAGTTCCAAGCGAGCACATCGCAGATTCCACTCGAGGTGAGTATATTGCTGCATCAGATGCTGCAAAAGAAGTTGTTTGGATAAAGAAGTTCGTGACAGAACTTACAGTAGTTCCTTCCATTGAGTCAGCAGTTCCATTACACTGTGACAACAATGGAGCAGTCATACAGGCTAAGGAACCAAGGTCTCACCAGAAATCCAAACACTTAGAAAGGCACTACCACATTATCAGAGATATAGTTGGGCAAGGCGATTTAGCCATGCAGAAAATAACATCAGCTGAAAATCCAGCTGATCCATTCACTAAGCCTATGTCACAGACTCAGTTAGACCGACATCTTGAGAAGATAGGTCTAAGATATTGTAATGAATGGCTCTAGTGCTAGTGGGAGATTGTTAGTAGTATGCCCTAGAGCATATCATTTAGTATGTATCTTGTACATAATTTTATTAATAAAAGGCATTTCCACTTTTTCCGTTTACATAATATATTTATGTGTAATAGAAAAGGTCCATTGATATTTTGTTAGAAATATTATTCTTAAGTTGTTAAGAATATGAGTGACAATATTTCTAGCACAAAGTATCATAAATAGGTTCACAATCGAGGATACTTCATAATAAGGACATGACTTATCCAGAAAGATTGAATTCATGTTTGTTCCCAAGTTATTTATATGAGATATAAATAAGATGGAATGGTGAGTCTCATGCCATATAACAAACTTGATAGGCACTTATAAATGATAAGTAGGCCGAACCAGTGACACTTATGACAAGCACATGGAGTTTACTCTTGTCAATGTTTTGTCATAAATCATATCGATGCATATAATCTTTAGACTGAGATAGCACAGTTATCTTGTATATAGGTAGTTTGAGTTTGATACTGCTTTCATACTTGTACTATGTATGGGTATATGGGCATGTGTTGGCTCCTGCTAGTTATATATGGAGGTAGGTGTTGATCAAGAAGGAATCTGTTCCTCTAAGTAAATAGAGATAAAATCCTATGTTCATTTAATTGTTCTTGATGTTTCAAGTTCTGGCCAGACAGATAGATTTATTCGAAAGAGTTTCGATGAGAAAAATCTTTTAATCAATAAGCGGAATTAAAAGAGAACATAATATTCATAGCAAATGGAGTTTGACATAAACCATGACTCGGCTTGAGTTGGGATTTTGTAATGAGAGAGATTCTAGTGCATGGTAACATATGATTATAGGTTCATTTAAGGTAAATCTTATTACTAATTGGGTGGCCATGGCATGCTATGCTAGGTGTTAACCATGGTCTATGAGGTTCATAAAATGATTTAGAGAAATCATTTATGGTAAGAAAGAGTTACGATGATATTAAGAGTTGATATCATGTCTCATTGCCAATTAGTGATGAGCCTAGTAAGTCACACACATACACAAGTTATCACCTATTTAAATATGATTTAATTAATTAATTAAAGAGTTTAATTGATTAATTAAATAGATTTGGTTTGCAATAAAATTGCAAAGTCCCTAGCATGACTTGAAACCAAATCTAGATTATTGGATGTGTAGTATAAATTAAATTTATATTTAAAGTGTTTAAATATGAATTTAATTGATGAAAAATTAATTAATAGAGATTAATTAATTAATTTATATTTGATATAAATTAATTAGAAGAAGAAAATAATTATTTTGGGTTAAGAACTCAAAATTAAGACACAGGGGCATTTTGGTCATTTTGCAGTGTGACACGTGGCACCATGAGATGGTGACACATGGCATAACACATAAGCTTGCCAAATATTTTTAATCATGTAAGATGATTAAAATCAAGATTAAATATAGGTTTGACACTTGGCACAATGTGATTGGGTCACTTAAACCTAGAGCTAATCAAAAGGTGACATGTGGCTAGGGTTTAATGTGTTAACCTAGCTATTTAAGTAGGGTTATGAAAAGAAAACACAACCAGCAGCCTCTCCTCTCATATGTCACGCCACTTTGAGCCTCTCCAGCTATTTCTCTTCATCTCTCATCAATTCAAAGAGATTAGCCATCAATCTCTTGAATTAAGAACACTAGAAATTGTTTCTAGTGTCCTGTTTACATCTCTAATCTCTTAAAAGGCAGAACTTGAATTTCTAATTAATAGAAAAGGCTTTAGAAGCTGTTCAAGGGCTGCCATAGGTGTTCTTGGTGTGGACAAGCTAGAGGGACAACATCTGGTGTCCTGAAGACGAATCTCAAAGGCGCAGACACGCTGCAGCACATCAAGAGGTTAGTGTAATCGTTCTTGATTTAATCTAGGGTTCTAAAATTAATCTGATTAATTTTAAAATCTTAAATGGCAAATACAGATCCAAAGGCATATTAAAAGAGTTTTAATATGTTGTTTATCATTGAAATCAAATAGATAAAAATAAATCTTGCATGGTGCTTGTGACCCTAGGTGAAAATTTTTGAATTCAATGGTATAATCTTGTGTTTTTCACGCTTCCGTTCCTTCAATTGGTATCAGAGCCACTATATTTGCCATTTAGATTGTTGATTATATAATTTAATTGTGTGTTTGATCATGAGATCAAGTGATCCATTGCTGGTTGGATCAAGAGGTGTGGAAACACACATGGTGAAGCGACCATTGGTGGCGGCAACAATGGTTCCATGGGTGGTTCAAGGTTTGGCTTTTAATTCTGCAATTGTTGTATGATCTAAGGCCTATTCTTTGACTAATTAAAGTGTTTAATTAGTTGTTTTAATCACACAATTAAATTATGATTCAAATCAGAATTTTAAAAAATTGTTTGAATGTGATTCAAATCTGAATTTTAAAAGTTGTTTGAATGTGATTCAAATCTGAATTTTAAAGTTGTTTGAATCATATTTAAATCTGATTTTTTAAAATTGATTCAATAAAATTCAGATCTGATTTTTTAAAAAATATTTGAATGTGATTCAAATCTGATTTTTTAAAAAATGTTTGAATGAGATTCAAATCTGAATTTTTGAAGTTGTTTGAATGTGATTCAAATCTGAATTTTTAAATTTGTTTGAATGAGATTCAAATCTGAATTTTTAAATTTATTTGAATCATATTCAAATCTGGATTTTTAAGTTGAATATGAGATATTCAATTTAATTTAAGTATGTATGTTTTATTTAATTGTTAAATAGTGATATGCATGATGGATGATCATGGACTATAAAAGACCAATGTGATTGGATTTATTTCTTTTATGTTTCTTTGGGATTGTAAATTAATTAATTAATTTTAATTTATTTTGGGCATGTATTATTAAGTTTGTAATAATTTTTGGGTTGTAATTTCATTTATTTAAGTTCTTGTAAATTCGCCTTGGTATGCCAAGGATTACTTTGTAATATTGGATTGCAAGAAGTTCAAGGAGGTCAAGAGCATTGGTGGGACCAGTGGGAGGAATTCAATATCAAGTGTTGATTATGTACTCCTTCAGCAACTCTTGTAAAATGAATGAATGAAATGCACCTAGGAATGCCCTGATTCAATTCTTGGTGGCTCAGAATTGAATCCCTTAGAAAGTCCATGATCATACCATATTTACTGCTTATCCATGAATGCATGAGATGTATGGGAATGTATGCAATTATATGATATATGCATGCTAAATGGATAATGTGCAAAGTGAGACCTTAATAGTAATTAGGATGGCTATAAAATCTTCCAAACAAATGATTAAGTTGGAAATGCTATAATTAAAGTAATTATAACATAAGCCCTCCATTGGGGCAATTATTTTAAGAAATTTTAAATAGTTGCATGAGATGCAATTAATTTAAGAGATTTTCTTAAGAATAATTGTTAAGCATGAGATGTTGTAAATATGTAAATGGTTTGGTGGCCAATATTGGATGTACCTGAGGACATTAAAATTATTTGCATAATTACTGGCTCAATGGGATCAACTTAACTAATGCAAGATAAGTCAATAATGGATGTACATGAGATTTTGAGCATTAGGGGCTAGGTAAAGGATTGAACCTCACATGAGATGTGATGGGCAAGGAGTTGCTCACTTATAGTTTATTGTAATTCCAATAATGGATGTACATGATGATGATCAATAGAATTATAAGAATTCAATCACCCACTAGAAATCCATCCAACTAGGATTTCCGTTTTCTACTTTGGAAGTGTAGGATTCGCTAAGTTAGTGGGAGGACCAATTTGATTAAAAGACCATAATCATTTTGGTTAATTACATGATACGTTTACTAATTAATCTGGTTATTTTCTGATTAATTTTACGATAAAAATGAGCACAAAACAACCACCACCATCCAATATCCTTGCAAGCATACTTGATCACAACAGTTGACAGGACCTAATCATGCGATTGGCTAAGAAATTTGAAACTTGTCTTGAACCTTGAACATATAGGATATGTTCTAGATTCAAATGTTCACAGTCCCTTACCTCCGGAGGCCACACAAGAGGAACATGAAACTTTGGACAAGTGGAAGGAGCATGATATGAGAGCTAAGTGTTACATGCTTGCTTCCATGAGTAATGAGTTCTGAAGCAACATGAGAACATGCAGTGCGAGTGAAATCCTCCTTCACCTACAAGAGTTGTATGGTGAGCACAGCAGAATGCTAGGTATGAGATATCTAGACGGCTATTCCGTATGAGGATGTCCGAGGGACAGAATGTTGGGGATCATGTCCACAAGATGATTGGTGATTGAGCGGTTGGAACATCTTGACTTCAACATGGATTTCCAACTACTGACGGATTTGATCCTTGATCCTTCACAGGTCTTTTGGGAAATTTTGTGACAAATTTCCATATGACTCAACAGGAATGCACCTTAGCTGGTTTACTCAACATGCTGGATATTGCCCAAAAGAATATGCCAGGCAATAAAGGAAAAGAGGTAGCTTTGGTTGCATCTTCTTCTGCTGGAAAGTCCAACAAAAAGAAGAGCAATAAGAAAAAGAAACCTCAGATTCCTGGTCCTTCCAAGAAAATAGCTAAACAGAAAAGGAAGACCAAAGCTGACAAAGGCAAAGGAAAGTGTTTCCACTGCCAACAGGAAAGTGTTTCCATTACCAGTAAGAAAGTGTTTCCACTGGCCAGAGTATAGCAATCTAAATGAAAGCAATGCCGTGGTGAAAAACAACTCAAGTTCAAAATATATTTGGCACTTAAGGTTATGTCATGTTGCAGAAGATAGGATTACAAAATTGGAGAAAATGGGGATTCTATCCTCATTGGGCTCTGAGCCTACTCCAACTTGTGAATCTTGCCTTCAAGGCAAAATGACTAGATCACCCTTTGTTGGACAAGGGCTAAGAGCTGAAAATATTTTGGAACTAATACATAGTGATGTATGTGGCCCGTTTAAAGAAATGGCTAGAGGGGGTTTTCATTATTTTATTACCTTTACTGATGATAAATCAAGGTTTGGGTATTTGTATTTGATGAAATACAAACATGAATCTTTTGAAAAGTTCAAAGAATTTAAATCTGAAGTAAAAAATCAAACAGGAAAGAGTATTAAAGCTCTTCGATCAGATCGTAGAGGTGAATATTTGAGTACTGAATTTGATGAATACTTGAGAGAGCATGGCATTGTTTCTCGGTGACTCCTCCAGAACGCCATACGGTGAATGGTGTATCTGAAGGAGAAATCGTACCTATTGGATATGGTACGTAGTATGATGAGCTATACTGATATGCCAATCTCCTTTTGGGGATTTGCATTAGAATCAGCTTTGTATATTCTGAATAGGATTCCATCAAAATCAGTTTCTTCCACACCTTATGAGATATGGCATGGAAGAAAACCAAGTCTTAAGCATGTTAAGATTTGGGGTTGTCCAGCTTATATCAAAAAAAAAAAAGCGAACAACGATAAATTGGAGACCGGATCGGAAAAGGTCGATTTGTTGGATATCCAAAAGATAGTTTTGGATATTATTTTTATTTGCCTACTTCACAAAAGGTTGTGATAAGTAGAGATGCCACATTTCTTGAACAACAGTTTGTTCAAGAAGGAGGCAAAGGAAGGCAAATAGAGTTAGAATTGGAGAATTGACCAACCAGCATCGGATGGATATAGATCCATCTAGTCAACCTATACCCATTGATGAAACATCTACACTGTTCCTCGTAGAACAACGAGGTATCTCACCCACGGTGAGATATGTTTTTATTCATGAAGAATAACAATATTTGTCTTATCATGAAGAATTAGATAATGGATATGATACACTTAAATATTAAGAATCTTTATCTGATATAGACTCTTCAAAATGGATTGATTCTATGAAATCCGAGATTGATTCCATGTATAAGAATCAAGTTTGGGATCTTGTTGACCCACGAAGGTATTGTACCTATAGGAAACAAATGGGTTTTCAAGAAGAAAATTGGTTACGATGGAAAGGTAGAGACCTATAAGGCAAGGCTAGTAGCGAAAGGGTTTCGCCAAAGGCAAGGAATAGACTATGAGGAGACTTTCTACTTTGTTGCTATGCTTAAATCAATTAGGATTTTATTAGCAATAGCTGCATACTATGATTATGAGATTTGGCGGATGGATGTCAAAGCGACTTTTCTCAATGGATACATTGAAGAAAACATTTTCATGGAACAACCTAAGGGATTTGAATCCCAAGATGGTTCCAAGGTATGCAAGCTAAAGCGATCCATTTATGGGTTGAAACAAGCTTGAGGAGTTGGAACATCCGTTTTGATGAAGCCATTAAATCTTTTGGTTTTATCAAAAATGAGGATGAGCCATGTGTATATAAGAAGGTTAGTGACAGTGCTATCACTTTCCTTGTCTTATATGTGGATGACATCTTGTTGATAGGTAATGATACGGTATGTTGTGACTATAAAGGTATGGTTGTCAAATACATTCTCCGTGAAAGACTTAGGGGAGGCAACCTATATTCTTGGGATTCGCATCTATAGAGATAGAGCGAAAAGAATAATTGGTTTATCCCAAAGTCTATACTTGGAAAATGTATTAAAGAGGTTTAACGTACTTAATTCCAAGAGATGATTGTTACCAGTGAGACATGGTATCCACCTTTCTAAAGAGATGTCTCCAAAGACACCTGAAGAAAGAGATAAAATGATTAGGATTCCATATGCTTCGGCTATTGGAAGTTTGATGTATGCAATGATGTGTACTAGGCGGATATCGCATATCTTTGTTAGTTTGACTAGCAGGTATCAATCCAATCCAGGTTTGGAACACTGGATAGCTGTCAAGAATATCCTTAAGTACTTGAGAAGAACTAAGGATTTATTCTTGATTTATGGAGGTGCAGACTTGCAATTGGATGGTTATCTCGATTATGATTTCCAATCAGATATCTATGATAGAAAGTCTACCGCTGGATATGTGTTCATTTGTAATGGTGGTGCGATCGGTTGGAAGAGTTCCAAGCGAGCACGCATTGCAGATTCCACTCTCGAGGTGAGTATATTCTTGCATCGGATCTTGCAAAGAAGTTGTTTGGATAAAGAAGTTCGTGTGAGAACTTATGAGTTCCTTCCATTGAGTCGTGGTTCCATTACCTTTGTGACAACAATGGAGCGATCATCTGAGCTAAGGAACCAAGGTCTCACGAGAAATCCAAACACTTAGAAAGGCACTACCACATTATCAGAGATATAGTTGGGCAAGGCGATTTAGCCATGCAGAAAATAGCATCAGCTGAAAATCCGGCTGATCCATTCACTAAGCCTATGTCACAGACTCAGTTAGACCGACATCTTGAGAAGATAGGTCTAAGATATTGTAATGAATGGCTCTAGTGCTAGTGGGAGATTGTTAGTAGTATGCCCTAGAGCATATCATTTAGTATGTATCTTGTACATAATTTTATTAATAAAAGGCATTTCCACTTTTTCCGTTTACATAATATATTTATGTGTAATAGAAAAGGTCCATTGATATTTTGTTAGAAATATTATTCTTAAGTTGTTAAGAATATGAGTGACAATATTTCTAGCACAAAGTATCATAAATAGGTTCACAATCGAGGATACTTCATAATAAGGACATGACTTATCCAGAAAGATTGTATTCATGTTTGTTCCCAAGTTATTTATATGAGATATAAATAAGATGGAATGGTGAGTCTCATGCCATATAACAAACTTGATAGGCACTTATAAATGATAAGTAGGCCGAACGGTGACACTTATGACAAGCACATGGAGTTTACTCTTGTCAATGTTTTGTCATAAATCATATCTGCATATAATCTTTAGACTGAGATATACAGTTATCTTGTATATAGGTAGTTTGAGTTTGATCTGCTTTCATACTTGTACTATGTATGGGTATATGGGCATGTGTTGGCTCCTAGTTATATATGGAGGTAGGTGTTGATCAAGAAGGAATCTGTCTCTAAGTAAATAGAGATAAAATCCTATGTTCATTTAATTGTTCTTGATGTTTCAAGTTCTGGCAGACAGATAGATTTATTCGTAAAAGAGTTTCGATGAGAAAATCTTTTAATCAAGAACTGGAATTAAAAGAGAACATAATATTCATAGCAAATGGAGTTTGACATAAACCATGACTTCAGCTTGAGTTGGGATTTTGTAACAGAGAGATTCTAGTGCATGGTAACATATGATTATAGGTTCATTTAAGGTAAATCTTATTACTAATTGGGTGGCCATGGCATGCTATGCTAGGTGTTAACCATGGTCTATGAGGTTCATAAAATGATTTAGAGAAATCATTTATGGTAAGAAAGAGTTCGATGATATTAAGAGTTGATATCATGTCTCATTGCCAATTAGTGATGAGCCTAGTAAGTCACACACATACACAAGTTATCACCTATTTAAATATGATTTAATTAATTAATTAAAGAGTTTAATTGATTAATTAAATAGATTTGGTTTGCAATAAAATTGCAAAGTCCCTAGCATGACTTGAAACCAAATCTAGATTATTGGATGTGTAGTATAAATTAAATTTATATTTAAAGTGTTTAAATATGAATTTAATTGATGAGAAATTAATTAATAGAGATTAATTAATTAATTTATATTTGATATAAATTAATTAGAAGAAGAAAATAATTATTTTGGGTTAAGAACTCAAAATTAAGACACAGGGGAATTTTGTTCATTTTGCAGTGTGAAACGTGGCACCATGAGATGGTGACACATGGCATAACACATAAGCTTGCCAAATATTTTTAATCATGTAAGATGATTAAAATCAAGATTAAATATAGGTTTGACACTTGGCACAATGTGATTGGGTCACTTAAACCTAGAGCTAATCAAAAGGTGACATGTGGCTAGAGTTTAATGTGTTAACCTAGCTATTTAAGTGGGGTTATGAAAAGAAAACACAACCAACAGCCTCTCCTCTCATATGTCACGCCACTTTGAGCCTCTCCAGCTATTTCTCTTCATCTCTCATCAATTCAAAGAGATTAGCCATCAATCTCTTGAATTAAGAACACTAGAAATTGTTTCTAGTGTCCTGTTTACATCTCTAATCTCTTAAAAGGCAGAACTTGAATTTCTAATTAATAGAAAAGGCTTTAGAAGCTGTTCAAGGGCTGCCATAGGTGTTCTTGGTGTGGACAAGCTAGAGGGACAACATCTGGTGTCCTGAAGACGAATCTCAAAGGCGCAGACACGCTGCAGCACATCAAGAGGTTAGTGTAATCGTTCTTGATTTAATCTAGGGTTCTAAAATTAATCTGATTAATTTTAAAATCTTAAATGGCAAATACAGATCCAAAAACATATTAAAAGAGTTTTAATATGTTGTTTATCATTGAAATCAAATAGATAAAAATAAATCTTGCATGGTGCTTGTGACCCTAGGTGAAAATTTTTGAATTCAATGGTATAATCTTGTGTTTTTCACGCTTCCGTTCCTTCATAGTGGACATATAAAAGACAAGAGATCAGCCATTTCTCATCATCTTCTTGCCATTTCCTTCACTTTGTCGAATTGAACTCCTCCCTAAAATCACCATGGCCGCCCACCATGCATGAACTCCAATCCACCATTCCTGGCCATAATTTCTTCCCTTGTTCTTCGTTAAAGTTGCCCTACATAGCTTGGGCAGTAGATAGGCAGCAAGAAGATCAAGTTTTGGTGATGTTTTGAAGAGTTTCTAAAGTGGTAAGTATGTGTTTTTGATTATTGCTTCATTAAAGTTTGTGAGGATGTTATGGGTACTTGAATTGTGGAAAGAATTATGGAGTTTAATGTTCTAAGGGAGATGTTTACTTTTGGCAGCCATGGAAACTCCTTAAGGGCAGTTTATCCTTGTATGTAAATGGTAGATTAAAGTGTTGATGAAGTGTTTGTATGTGTAGGAATAAATTTGGTGATGTATATTAGATGTATGTGAATGTACACTTAATTTTGGAAGCTTGGAAATTAATCCAAGGAGAGGTATGAATCGGCAGCCTGAATTGTGGACCAAAAATATGTTGCTTTATGGTTTGGTTTATGGAATATTATGGTTGAATTATGGTACTTGTTGTGGCATCTTGTACATGTGTATAAAGGTTTGAGTTTGGACATGTGAATGAGCTTGGTTATGTAGTTAAATTGTGTGTAAATTGCACTTGGTAAATTCTGTACTATAAGGTGCATATTGAGTGTAGTTATAAGCTGCCAAAGTGACCAAAAATGTGTTGTGAAATGTGTTTAGGTTATGGTACAAAACAGAAATGGCATGAATGTGTAACTTGGTAAGTGTTAAAAGTGTCCTTTGATGAGTAGTGAACAAAATGCAATAGGGCAGTTTATGTTTTGGCCTAGAACCTTAAGTGTGTAGCTCCTATTGGTATGAGACCAATTGGAGGTGAAACTAGGCACAAAATGTGCCAACTTTCATGAAGGAAGCTTACCAAAATTCTGCATGTAAGGTAACTTGAAAAATGACCAAATCCAGATTGGTGCATTTAAGGCCTGAAAATTGATAATTTGGGCAGCAGTTAGTGTTTTGGCCATAACTCACACGAAACAGGTCGAATTGACCTGAAATTTTTACCATGAATAGTTGAGACATATATCTACAAGTCTTATGAAGACACAAAAGCCCATAAATGACCAAAAGCAAGTCAAATAGCTTGCACAATTTCGGGTCCAAAAATTGGCAGAACCAAAAGTGACCTAAAATGACCTAAAGTGACCAATTTTGGTACAATCTGACTAGCAATAGTAAAATGACCATAACTTGGTCCACATAATTCAGAATGACCTGAAATTTTGCCTCGCATGCAATTAGACATAGATCTACAAGTTTGTAGTTTTGACCGAAGCCCGAAAACCGAGGGAACTAGGTCATCTGGTTAGGTCAAATTAGCATACCGGAATCCGACAAATTGCATTAAAGTGCACTATACATGGAAATGAATTGGGTAACATGTACCAAGACTAAAAGCCTATAAAATGTGACATATTCGTATCATTAACACCTAATTCACCTATATTGCATCGAGGGTCAACATCTTAGGTTGACTAAGGAAATAATAGTATTCAATAAATTATTTATTAAGCATTATCGTTAGAGACAGTTTAAATGAGTACTGAAACACTTCAAATTGTGTGTTTCAGTTAGCAAAGACTCAGGGAAGGGGAAGAAACCACTGAGTCAGAGCCAAGAGGCAAATATCAGAGGTTTGTGCACAATAGTTATTTCTTTTGAATTTTTCTATTGAAATAAATTATGATTATTTTTATGTTATTGCTTTAAATTGTGTTTGTGCATAATAATTTTGACTTCCTATTTTCTACTTAAAAATTTATTTAAATATTATAGTTTTAAATTGTGTCTGTGCACAATACTTTTATATTCACTACTTTTACTAGCAAATTTATTTGGAGAAATGATTTATGAATAATTTTTTATGGTTTTGGTTTTGGGAATATTATTTAGAAATTATTGTGTTGCCAACTTTGCAAATGGAAATTTTGAGATAAAATGTGATTTATGGTTTGTATGAAATATTGTGATTTTAAATTGTTTTGATGCACACTTGGCATGATATTGTTACTATGTTCCTCCTCCATTTATGGGGTGAGTGTGATATATTCCTCCCTCTTTGACTTATCAGTCTGCGGTGAGTGTGATTATGTTCCTCCCTCTTTGACTTATCATTCTGAGGTGAGTGTGGATGAGTACTCATTATTTAGCTAGCTTCCTCCCTCATTGATTTCGATTATTAGGGGTGAGTGTGTCTTGTCGTGGTGTAAAACACGTCATGTGTGGAAAAATTGTGTTATGGCCTAAATTGTGTTATCAACTGGCAACACTGTGTTACTCAGTTATTTGATCAAATTGTGTTATTGATTAGCAAAAACTGTATTATTCAGTTATTTGATCAAATTGTGTCATTGGTTGGTAAAACTGTATTGTTCAGTTATTTGATCCAATTGTGTTATTGGTTGGCAAAATTGTGTCACTCAGTTACTTGATCAAATTGTGTTATTGATTAGCAAAACTGTATTATTCAGTTACTTGAACAAATTGTGTTACTGGTTGGTAAAACTGTATTATTCAGTTATTTGATCAAATTGTGTTATTGGTTGGTAAAACTGTATTGTTCAGTTATTTGATCAAATTATGTTATTGGTTGGCAAAACTGTATTGTTCAGTTATTTGATCAAAATGTGTTATTGATTGGCAAAACTGTATTCTTCAGTTATTTGATCAAATTGTGCTATTGATTGGCAAAACTGTATTATTCAGTTATTTGATCAAATTGTGCTATTGATTGGCAAAACTGTATTATTCAGTTATTTGATCAAATTGTGTTATTGATTGGTAAAACTGTATTGTTCAGTTATTTGATCAAATTGTGTTATTGGTTGACAAAACTGGGTTACCCAGTTATTTGATCAAATTTGTGTTATATGAACTTTATAAATTGTGAAATGGAATTGTAAATAATTTGATTTGTGAATTGTCAATAAAAGATTTATATATCGCATTTCAAATTGTTATTGTGCACCACTGAGTAAATTTTACTCAGTGATAGCTTTTTGTTGCTGTCGTAGGTAGACAGACTGATAGGGCAGCAGACTAGGCTGCTAGTGTTTCAGTGAGAGATCATCAGGTATATTGAGCATACCATATTTTGCATTTTGTATTGTAATGTATGATCACTGTATGTATATAGTGTTCTTGGTTTTCAGCAGTTCTAAATTAAAATTGTACCTTGAAGTTGTAAAATAAATTGTGAGTTATTTTGGCTTGTGAAATTTGTACTACATTTCTTTTATCTCAGCTTTGAAAATACTGAAAAATTATTGTGGATTTGAGTAGAGAAATATATTGAGTTGATCAAATATTGGAGTTGAGATTGAGAAATATATTTGAAGTACTTTTTATAGGTTTTTAAAGAACTGTATTATTCAAAATACAGATGGCACTCCACTAAAATTTTTACAGAAATTACTAACAATTCAAATGTGTTAGCTGTTTCACTTCAGTTCAAAAAAGTTTTTAATACCTGTAAATAGTGCTCACCACTGTAAAAAGAAGTAAGAAAAGTTTTAAAATCCCTTATAGTGTATTTAATGGGTTATCAGTAGACGAAGTTGGTAATTCATTAAGTATACTACAGGATTATGTTATGCCTTACAGAGGGGTAGGGTGTGACATGTTTTAGTGGTATCAGAGCTAGTTTTTAAATTATGTTTCACCTATAATTTGAATATTCTTTCTTCATAGTACAACTGCTCAATGTCATTATTTGATATATACAGTACATTACATTATAAATATGCACTAACGGGAGGAAGTCTCCTTGTGCTATTTGTTCAGGAGGTCTAAGATCCTTGAATTGACTATGGAAGAGCATGATCGTTCAGTCGATCAATCGATAGAGGCTGAGGTACAAGTTGGGGCCCCAGCTCTACAAAGTGTCGAAGGCCCGACTGTACTAGTTTAATCGGTACAAATTACTTCCAAATGGCCCAGTAAATGGCCACTTTCTTTCAATAAATTGCTGATAATCGGTCAGCCGAAGCCCAAGTATAGACCTAACTTCCACAGGGGCAGCATGAAATAGAGAAGAGGGAGAAACCTATGGGTTAGAGCTCAAGCAGTAATTTGAGAAAGAGAAAAGAATTTGAGGAGCCTCGAGCTCAGGGATATAACAGAGGTGGATCATCAAGGCAGAGACCACCAAGGCCCAGTCGTCGAACAACTAGAAGTTCCTACCCTCCCTACCAATGTGAAACTTGTGGTAAAAATCATAGTGGGGTATGCTACAAGGCCATAGGAGCCTGTTATAACTGTGGAGGCATAGGACACTTTACCAAGGACTGCACCAGTGCCCGTAGAGTTGAACCACCTCTTACTACTGCTGAAGGGTTAGTTCAGAGCCCAGTCACCAGAGGTTCATAAACACCCAGACAAGGTAGAGATAGGGGTATAGGTAACCCAGTAGGCAGCCAAGGCACAGTGAAACAATCAAAGCAAGATAATGCTCTAGTTAGAGTCTATGCAATGAGACAGAGAGAAGAGGCCGAGACATCTGATGTTGTGGCTGGCACCTTCACAACTTTTAATCAAGATGTATTTGTGTTATTTGATCCGGGTTCTACGCATTGTTGTGTGAGTGCTAGCATCATTGATTCCATTGATGTTCCATATAGAAAAAAAAATGAACTTTGAGGTGCTAATAACTAGTCCGTTAGGACAAGCGGTCAGGGTTAATATAATGTATATGAATTATCCTTTAGTGATCCAAGGACACACTTTTCTGTCTGATCTCATTAAAATGCCCTTCAGAGGTTATGATATCATCTTGGGCATGGATTGGTTAGCCAGGCATCACGCCATGATTGACTATAAATTGAAGACAGTCACTTTTGGTCTCCCTCAGTATAGTGATGTGGTAATACATGGGGAGAGGCAGCTATTGTCATCAAACGTCATTTTGGCTGCACTAGCCAGAAAAATGATCAGAAAGGGGTGTGAAGCATACTTGGCACATGTGGTAGACACCCAAGTGGGGAGTCCAGCATTGAGGGACATCTCTACAGTATATGATTTTCCAGATGTGTTCCTTGATGAATTGCATGATTACCTCCAGAAAGAGAAGTGCAGTTTGAAATTAATGTTCTGCCTGGTATGGATCTAATCTCCATAACACCATACAGAATGGCACCAGCATAGTTGAAGGAGTTGAAGGTACAGTTGCAAGAACTACATAAAAAGGGCTTCATCTGCCCTAGTGTGTCACCATGGTGAGCGCCAGTATTATTTGTTAAGAAGAAGGATGGCACTCTTCGTTTATGTATTATTTGACCTGGAATCTGCATCCTTTTATGTTAGTGTTAGAACTATATATTCTGTTGTTATTCCTTTATAGGGGAATAAATTTTGATGCATTAGTGATTAGTCCTTTAAGATAAAGATTGTGATAATAAGTGAAACTAGTTTTGAAAGGGTTTGTCGGCGAAAAGTATGTTTTAACATACCATAAATTATAAAGTTAAACGACAAGCCTACTAAATGTAAGGCAAGAGGATGAAAAAGTAAGTTACAGTAATAGAATTGCTTTAGATGAGGGCAAAGATGTTACAGTTAGTGATTGTCAATGGATATTGTAATCAGAATAAGTTTTGGATATTAGTGAATTCGAAAAGGATAAAAGGATATGAATGTTTAATCTATTGGGATGTATCGTAGTAACTATGCAATGTTCTTGATGTTTATACTGTAAGCTGTAGATTACAGTACTGACTTGAGATTATTGTGTAGAGCTACGTACTACTCGATAGTACACCAAGATGAGGATAGTTGCCAACGGCATCTGTTTTGGTATAGTTATGCTAGGACAGAATTTAATTGTTAGAATTAAGTTTGAAAATCTTACTTAGGGATTTAAAACTCAAAATTTAAAAAATCGAAAGGTTATAGTTTAGTACAGAAGGAAGTAAGTTATTGAATATTAAAAGATAAAAAGAGTTATGGAAGTAGAAATTTGAACAGTTGATTCAGATATAACAAAGAAATGTTACGAATGTGAGGAAGACTATTGACTAGAATGGTCAGAGGACCAATGACTAGATAAATCATTCTAACATTACCTAAAGGGTCATTCAAGAACAAACATGAATCAAAATATTAGACAGCACAATAGTAAGAGAAGATTGGTGTTATAGAAACAAATTAAATGTTGTATTAGATTGTTAAAAGTCTTATACAAATTCGAGGGAAAGAAGATTATACGATCATATAGAAAGGAGAAAATAAACGTATGACTATTGTAAGATGGCTATTGGGTAAAATTTCAAGGACGAAATTTATTTTAAGGGGGGGAGAATTGTAACACCCTTATGTTCGGTAGTGTGTTATACTATTCCTGTGACTTATGTTGTCTGGACAGCTAGGATGCCTAGAACTACACTTAGATATGAGTGAGGAGACATAAAATAATGAAATACAAGAAAAGAAAATACAAGAAAAAGAAAGAAAAAATAATAGCAATGAAATGTAATCAAGTTAAACGAGCCGAGAACCCTAGCAATGGGTGACAACACTGGGAAGTTGCGGCGTACACCGTTGACTAGCCCTGGACCGTGGGAAACCCTGGAAAATATTTTTCAGACTTAAATAAAGACCTATTGAAGTATAAATATCAGTAGAAATATCAAAGAAAATTAATTAATTAGTACAAAGAAAAGTGAGAAATCGAAAAACGGACAAAACTTGGTGTTATCGAAAAATCTGGAATGCAACCCGAATAGGGGCATTGTGGTCATTTGACACCTTTATTTGTCTTTTGACTTAAATTTCCATTAAAAATACATGATATTACACTTGGAAAATGTCATGAAAAATTAAATTGGTGGTACATAAATTAAATAGCAAAAATTAGGAGTTAAATGTGGAAATTGAAAACTTGGATTATTATAATGTTAATGTTAATTAGTGGAGCACTAAGTGGACACTTAGTGGACATATAAAAGACAAGAGATCAGCCATTTCTCATCATCTTCTTCCCATTTCCTTCATTTTGCCGAATTGAGCTCCTCCTAAAATCACCATGGCTGCCCACCATGCATGAACTCCAATCCACCATTCCAAGCCATAATTTCTTCACTTGTTCTTCATTAGAGTTGCTCTACATAGCCTGGGCAGTAGATAGGCAGCAAGAAGATCAAGTTTTGGTGAAGTTTTAAAGAGTTTCTAAAGTGGTAACCATGTGTTTTTTATTATTGCTTCGTTAAAGTTTGTGAGGATGTTATGAATACTTGAATTGTGGAAAGAATTTTGGAGTTTGATGTTCTAAGGGAAATGTTTACTTTTGGCAGCTGTGGAAACTCCTTAAGGGCAGTTTATCCTTGTATGTAAATGGTAGATTAAAGTGTTGATGAAGTGTTTGTATGTGTAGGAATAAATTTGGTGATGTATATTAGATGTATGTGAATGTACACTTGATTTTGGAAGCTTGGAAATTAATCCAAGGAGAGGTATGAATCGGCAGCCTGAATTGTGGACCAAAAATATGTTGCTTTATGGTTTGGTTTATGGAATATTATGGTTGAATTATGGTACTTGTTGTGGCAGCTTGTACATGTGTATAAAGGTTTGAGTTTGGACATGTGAATGGGCTTGGTTATGTAGTTAAATTGTGTGTAAATTGGACTTGGTAAATTCTGTACTATAAGGTGCATATTCAGTGTGGTTATAAGCTGCCAAAGAAACCAAAAATGTGTTGTGAAATGTGTTTAGGTTATGGTACAAAACAGAAATGGCATGAATGTGTAACTTGGTAAGTGTTAAAAGTGTCCTTTGATGAGTAGTGAACAAAATTCAATAGGGCAGTTTATGTTTTGGCCTAGAACCTTAAGTGTGTGGCTCCAATTGGTATGAGACCAATTGGAGGTGAAGCTAGGCACAAAATGTGCCAACTTTCATGAAGGAAGCTTACCAAAATTCTGCTTGTAAGGTAACTTGAAAAATGACCAAATCCGGATTAGTGCATTTGAGGCCTGAAAATTGACCATTTGGGCAGCAGTTAGTGTTTTGGCCATAACTCACTCAAAACAGGTCCAATTGACCTGAAATTTTTACCATGAATAGCTGAGACATATATCTACAAGTCTTATGAAGACACAAAAGCCCATAAATGACCATAAGCAAGTCAAATAGCTTGCACAAGTTCGGGTCAAAAAACTAGCCGAACCAAATGTGACCTAAAATGACCTAAAGTGACCAATTTTGGTACATTCTGACCAGCAACAGTTAAATGACTATAACTTGGTCTACATAACTCAGAATGACCTAAAATTTTGCCCCGCGTGCAATAAGACGTAGATATACAAGTTTATAGTTTTGACCAAAACTCGAAAACCGAGGGAACTAGGTCATCTGGTTAGGTCAAATTAGTATATCGAAATCTGACAAATTGCACTAAAGTGCACTATACATGGAAATGAATTGGGTAACATTTACCAACACTAAAAGGCTATAAAATGTGACATATTGATAACATTAAAACCTAATTCACCTAGATTGCATCGAGGGTCAACATCTTAGGTTGACTAAGGAAATAATAGTATTCAATAAATTAATTGTTAAGCATTATCGTTAGAGACAGTTTAAATGAGTACTGAAACACTTCAAATTGTGTGTTTCAGTTAGCAAAGACTCAGGGAAGGGGAAGGAACCACTGAGTCAGAGCCAAGAGGCAAATATCAGAGGTTTGTGCATAATAGTTATTTCTTTTGAAGTTTTCAATTGAAATAAATTATGATTATTTGTATGTTATTGTTTTTTATTGTGTTTGTGCACAATAATTTTGACTTCTTATTTTCTACTCAAAAATTTATTTGAACATTATAGTTTTAAATTGTGTCCGTGCACAATACTTTTATATTCATTGCTTTTACTAGCAAATTTATTTGGAGAAATGTGTTATTAATAATTTTTTATGGGATTGGTTTTGGGAATATTATTTAGAAATTATTGTGTTGCCAAATTTGCAAATGGAAATTTGGAGATAAAATGTGATTTGTGGTTTGTATGAAATATTGTGATTTTAAATTGTTTTGATGCACACTTGGCATGACATTGTTACTATGATCCTCCTCCATTTATGGGGTGAGTATGATATATTCCTCCCTCTTTGACTTATCAGTCTGGGGTGAGTGTGATTATGTTCCTCCCTCTTTGACTTATTAGTCTGAGGTGAGTGTGGATGAGTACTCATTATTTAGCAAGCTTCCTCCCTCATTGATTTTGATTATTGGGGTGAGTGTGTCTTGTCGTGGTGTACAACACGGCATGTGTGGAAAAATTATGTCATGGCCTAAATTGTGTTATCAATTGGCAACACTGTGTTACTCAGTTATTTGATCAAATTATGTTATTGATTGGCAAAACTGTATTATTCAGTTATTTGATCAAATTGTGCTATTGATTGATAAAACTATATTGTTCAGTTATTTGATCAAATTGTGTTATTGGTTGGAAAAACTGTGTTACTCAGTTATTTGATCAAATTGCATTATTGATTGGCAAAACTGTATTATTCAGTTATTTGATCAAATTGTGTTATTTATTGGTAAAACTGTATTGTTTAGTTATTTGATCAAATTGTGTTATTGGTTGGCAAAACTGTATTACTCTGTTATTTGATCAAATTGTGTTATTGATTAGCAAAATTGTATTATTTAGTTTCATGATCAAATTGTGTTATTGATTAGTAGAACTGTACTATTCAGTTATTTGATCAAATTGTGTTATTAGTTGGTAAAACTGTGTTACTCAGTTATTTGATCAAATTTGTGTTATATGAACTTTGTAAATTGTGAAATGGAATTGTGAATCATTTGATTTGTGAATTGTCAATAAAAGATTTATATATAGCATTTCGAATTGTTATTGTGTACCACTGAGTAAATTTTACTCAGCGATAGCTTTTCATTGCTGTCGCAGGTAGGCAGACTGACAAGGCAGTAGACTAGGCTGCTAGTGCTTCAGTGAGAGATCATCGGGTATATTGAGTGTACCATATTTTGCATTTTGCATTATAATGTATGATCACTATATGTATAAGGTGTTCTTGATTTTGAGCAGTTGTAAATTAAAATTGTACCTTGAAGTTGTAAAATAAATTGTGAGTTATTTTGGCTTGTAAAATTTGTACTATATTTCTTTTATCTCAGCTTTGAAAATACTGAAAAATTACTGTGGATTTGAGTTGAGAAACATATTGAGTTGATCAAATATTGGAGTTGAGATTGAGAAATATATTTTAAGTGCTTTTTACAGGTTTTTAAAGAACTGTTTTATTCAAAATACAGATGACACTCCGCCGAAATTTTTACAGAAATTACTAATAATTCAAATGTGTTAGCTATTTCACTTTAGTTCAAAAAAGTTTTTTACTCCTGTAAATAGTGCTCACTACTGTAAAAAGAAGTAAGAAAAGTTTTAAAATCCCTTGTGGTGTATTTAATGGGTTACCAGTAGACGAAGTTGGTAATTCATTAGGTATACTACGGGATCATGTTATGCCTATAAAGGGGTATGGTGTGACATGTTTTGGTGGTATCAGAGCTAGTTTTTAAATTCTGTTTTCACCTATAATTTGAATATTCTTTCTTCATAGTACAACTGCTCAATGTCATTGTTTGATATATACAGTACATTACGTTATAAATATGCACTAACAGGAGGAAGTCTCCTTGTGCTATTTCTTCAGGAGGTCTAAGATCCTCGAATTGACTATGGAAGAGGGTGATCATTTAGTCGATCAATCGATAAAGGCTGAGGTACAAGTTGAGGCCCCAGGTCTACAAAGTGTCGAAGGCCCGATTGTACCAGTTTTACCGGTACAAATTACTGCACAAATGGCCCAGCAAATGGCCACTTTCTTTCAATAAATGGCTGATAATCTGTCAACCCAAACTCAAGTATAGACCTAACCCCCACAAGGGCAATATGAAATAGAGAAGAGGGAGAAACCTATGGATAAGAGCTCAAGCAGTAATTTGAGGAAGAGAAAAGAATTTGAGGAGCCCCGAGCTCAGGGATATAACAGAGATGGAATATCAAAGCAGAGACCACTAAGGTCCAGTCATCGAACAACTAGAAGTTCCTACCCTCCCTGTCAATGTGAAACTCGCGGTAAAAATCATGGTGGGGTATGCTACAAGGCCATAGGAGCCTGTTATAACTGTGGAGGCATAGGACACTTTGCCAAGGACTGCACCAGTACCCGTAGAGTTGAACCACCTCTTACTACTGCTGAAGGGTTAGTTCAGAGCCCTGTCACCAGAGGTTCACAACCACCCAGCAGAGGTGGAGGCAATGGTAGAGGTAACCCATTAGGCAGCCAAGGCACAGTGAAACAATCAGAGCAAGATAGTGCTCTAGTTAAAGTCTATGCAATGAGACAGAGAGAAGAGGCTGAGACATCTGATGTTGTTGCTGGTACCTTCTCAACTTTTAATCAAGATGTATTTGTGTTATTTGATCCGGGTTCTACCCATTCTTATGTGAGTGCTAGCATCATTGATTGCATTTCTGTTCCATATAAAAAAAAATGAACTTTGAGGTGCTAATAACCAGTCCGTTAGGACAAGAGGTCAGGGCTAATAGAATGTATAGGGATTGTCCTTTGGTGATCCAAGGACACACTTTTCTGTCTGATCTCATTGAAATGCCCTTCAGAGATTATGATATCATATTGGGCATGGATTGGTTAGCCAGGCATCACTCCATGATTGACTGTAGATTGAAAACAGTCACTTTCAGTCTCCCTCAGTATAGTGATGTGGTAACACATGGGGAGAGGCAGCTATTGTCATCAAACGTCATTTCAGCTGCACTAGCCAGAAAAATGATCAGAAAGGGGTGTGAAGCATACTTAGCACATGTGGTAGACACCAAAGTGGGGAGTCCAGCATTGAGGGACATCCCTACAGTATATGACTTTCCAGATGTGTTTCTTGATGAATTGCCAGGATTACCTCCAGAAAGAGAAGTGCAGTTTGAAATTAATGTTCTGCCTAGTGTGGATCCAATCTCCATAACACCATACAAAATGGCACCAGCAGAGTTGAAGGAGTTGAAGGTACAGTTGCAAGAATTACTTGAAAAGGGCTTCATCCGCCCTAGTGTCTCACCATGGGGAGCGCCAGTATTGTTTGTTAAAATGAAGGATGGCACTCTTCGTTTATGTATTGTTTGACCTAGAATCTGCATACTTTTATGTTAGTGTTAGAACTATATGTTCTGTTGTTATTCCTTTACAGGGGAATAAATTTTGATGCATTAGTGATTAGTCCTTTAAGATAAGGATTGTGATAATAAGTGAAATTAGTTTTGAAAGAGTTTATCGACGAAAAGTATATTCTAACACACCATAAATTATAAAGCTAAATGGCAAGCCTACTTAATGTAAGGCAAGAGGATGTAAAAGTAAGTTACAGTAATAGAATTACTTTAGATGAGGGCAAAGATGTTACAGTTAGTGATTGTCAATGGATATTGTAATCAGAATAAGTTTTGGATATTTGTGTATTCGAAAAGGATAAAAGGATAGGTGAGTTTAATCTATTAGAATGTATTGTAGTAACTATGCAATGTTCTTGATGTTTGTACTGTAAGCTGTAGATTACAGTACTGACTTGAGATTATTATGTTGAGCTACGTACTACTCGATAGTGCACCAAGATGAGGATAGTTGCCAACGGCATCTACTTTGGTATAGTTATGCTAGGACATAATTTAGTTGTTAGAAATAAGTCTGAAAATCCTACTTGGAGATTTAAAACTCAAAAGTTAAAAAATCGAAAGGTTAAAGTTTAGTACAAAAGGAAGTAAGTTATAGAATATTAAAAGATAAAAAGAGTTGTGGCAGTAGAAATTAGAACAGTTGATTCAGATATAACAAAGAAATGTTATGAATGTGAGGAAGACGATTGACTAGAATGGTCAGAGGACCAATCACTAGATAAATAATTGTAACATAACCTCAAGGGTCATTCAAGAAGGAACATGAATCGAAATATAGGCAGCACAATAGTAAGAGAAGATTGGTGTTATATAAATAAATTAAATATTGTATTAGATTGTTAAAAGTCTTATACAAATTCGAGGGAAAGAAGATTATACAATCATATAGAAAGAAGAAAATAAATGTATGACTATTGTAAGAAGGCTATTGGTTAAAATATCGCGGACGAAATTTATTTTAAGGGGGGGAGAATTGTAACACCCCTATGTTCGGTAGTGTGTTATACTGTTCCTGTGACCAGTGTTTTCCGAACAGCTAGGATGCCTAGAACTACACTTAGATATGAGTGAGGAGACATAAAATAATGAAATACAAGAAAAGAAAATACAAGAAAAACAAAGAAAAATAATAGTAATAAAATGTAACCAAGTTAAACGAGCCGAGAACCCTAGCGATGGGTGACAACACCGAGAAGTTGCGGCGTGGACTGTTAACTAGCCTTGGACCATGGGGAACCCTGGAAAATATTTTTAGGACTTAAATAAAGGCCTATTGAAGTATAAATATCATTAGAAATATCAAAGAAAAATTAATTAATTAGTACAAAGAAAAGTGAGAAATCGAAAAATGGACGAAACTCGGTGTTACCGAAAAATCGGGAATGCAACCCGAATAGGGGCATTATGGTCATTTGACACCTCAAGTTGTTTGTTGACTTAAATATCCATTAAAAATACATGATATTACACTTGGAAAATTTCATGAAAAATTAAGTTGGTGGTACATAAATTAAATAGCAAAAGTTAGGAGTTAAATGTGGAAATTGAAAACTCGGATTATTATAATGTTAATGTTAATTAGTGGAGCACTAAGTGGACACTTAGTGGACATATAAAAGACTAGAGATCAGCCATTTCTCATCATCTTTTTCCCATTTCCTTCACTTTGCCGAATTGAACTCCTCCCTGAAATCACCATGGCCACCCACCATGCATGAACTCCAATCCACCATTCCAAGCCATAATTTCTTCACTTATTCTTCATTAAAGTTGCTCTACATAGCTTGGGCAGTAGATAGGCAGCAAGAAGATCAAGTTTTGGTGAAGTTTTAAAGAGTTTCTAAAGTGGTAAGTATGTGTTTTTTATTATTGCTTCATTAAAGTTTGTGAGGATCTTATGGGTACTTGAATTGTGGAAAGAATTTTGGAGTTTGATGTTCTAAGGGAGATGTTTACTTTTGGCAGCCATGGAAACTCCTTAAAGGCGGTTTATCCTTGTATGTAAATGATAGATTAAAGTGTTGATGAAGTGTTTGTATGTGTAGAAATAAATTTGGTGATGTATATTAGATGTATGTGAATGTACACTTGATTTTGGAAGCTTGGAAATTAATCCAAGGAGAGGTATGAATCGGCAACCTGAATTGTGGACCAAAAATATGTTGCTTTATGGTTTGGTTTATGGAATATTATGGTTGAATTATGGTACTTGTTGTGGCATCTTGTACATGTGTATAAAGGTTTGAGTTTGGACATGTGAATGAGCTTGGTTATGTAGTTAAATTATGTGTAAATTGGACTTGGTAAATTCTGTACTATAAGGTGCATATTGAGTGTGGTTATATGCTGCCAAAGTGACCAAAAATGTGTTGTGAAATGTGTTTAGGTTATGGTAGAAAACAGAAATGGCATGAATGTGTAACTTGGTAAGTGTTAAAAGTGTCCTTTGATGAGTAGTGAACAAAATGCAATAGGGCAGTTTATGTTTTGGCCTAGAACCTTAAGTGTGTGGCTCCATTTGATATGAGACCAATTGGAGGTGAAGCAAGGCAAAAAATGTGCCAACTTTCATGAAGGAAGCTTACCAAAATTCTGCTCGTAAGGTAACTTGAAAAATGACCAAATCCGGATTAGTGCATTTAAGGCCTGAAAATTGATCATTTGGGCAGCAGTTAGTGTTTTGGCCATAACTCACTCAAAACAGGTCCAATTGACCTGAAAGTTTTACCATGAATAGCTAAGACATATATCTACAAGTCTTATGAATACACAAAAGCCCATAAATGACCATAAGCAAGTCAAATAGCTTGCACAAGTTCGGGTCCAAAAACTGGCCGAACCAAATGTGACCTAAAATGACCTAAAGTGACCAATTTTGGTACATTCTTATCAGCAATAGTAAAATGACCATAACTTGGTCTACATAACTCAACAAGACATAGATCTACAAGTTTGTAGTTTTGACCGAAACCCAAAAATAGAGGGAACTAGGTCATTCGGTTAGGTGAAATTAGTATACCGGAATCTGACAAATTGCACTAAGGTGCACTATACATGGAAATGAATTGGGTAACATGTACCAATACTAAAAGGCTATAAAATGTGACATATTGGTAACATTAAAACCTAATTCATCTAGATTGCATCGAGGGTCAACATCTTAGGTTGACTAAGGAAATAATAGTATTCAATAAATTAATTATTAAGCATTATCGTTAGAGACAGTTTGAATGAGTACTGAAACACTTCAAATTGTGTGTTTCAATTAGCAAAGACGTAGGGAAGGGGAAGGAACCACTGAGTCAGAGCTAAGAGGCAAATATCAGAGGTTTGTGCACAATAGTTATTTCTTTTGAACTTTTCAATTAAAATAAATTATGATTATTTGTATGTTATTGTTTTAAATTGTGTTTGTGCACAATAATTTTGACTTCTTATTTTCTACTTAAAAATTTATTTGAACATTATAGTTTTAAATTGTGTCCGTGCACAATACTTTTATATTCACTACTTTTACTAGCAAATTTATTTGGAGAAATGAGTTATGATAAATATTTGATGGTTTTGGTTTTGAGAATATTATTTAGAGCTTATTGTGTTGCCAACTTTGCAAATGGAAATTTTGAGATAAAATGTGATTTGTAGTTTGTATGAAATATTGTGATTTGAAATTGTTTTGATGCACACCTGGTATGACATTGTTACTGTGATCCTCCTCCATTTATGGGGTGAGTGTGATATATTCCTCCCTCTTTGACTTATCAGTCTGGGGTGAGTGTGATTATGTTCCTCCCTCTTTGACTTGTCAGTCTGTGGTGTGGATGAGTACTCATTATTTAGCTAGCTTCCTCCCTCATTGATTTCGATTATTGGGGTGAGTGTGTCTTGTTGTGGCATACAACACGGCATGTATGAAAAAATTTTGTCATGGCCTAAATTATGTTATCAATTGGCAACACTGTGTTACTCAGTTATTTGATCAAATTATGTTATTGATTGGCAAAATTGTATTATTCAGTTATTTGATCAAATTGTGCTATTGATTGATAAAACTATATTGTTCAGTTATTTGATCAAATTGTGTTATTGATTGGTAAAACTGTATTGTTCAGTTATTTGATCAAATTGTGTTATAGATTGGTAAAACTGTGTTACTCAGTTATTTGATCAAATTGTGTTATTGATTGGCAAAACTGTATTACTCAGTTATTTGACCAAATTGTGTTATTGGTTGGCAAAACTGTGTTACTCAGTTATTTGATCAAATTGTGTTATTGATTGGCAAAACTGTGTTACTCAGTTATTTGAACAAATTGTGTTATTGATTGGTAAAACTGTATTGTTCAGTTATTTGATCAAATTGTGTTATTGGTTGGCAAAACTGTGTTACTCAGTTATTTGATCAAATTTGTGTTATATGAACTTTGTAAATTGTGAAATGGAATTGTGAATCATTTGATTTGTGAATTATCAATAAAAGATTTATATATCATATTTCAAATTGTTATTGTGCACCACTGAGTAAATTTTACTCAGCGATAGCTTTTCATTGCTGTCGCAGGTAAACAGACAGACAAGGCAGCAGACTAGGCTGCTAGTGGTTCAGTGAGAGATCATCGGGTATATTGAGTATACCATATTTTGCATTTTGTATTATAATGTATGATCACTGTATGTATATAGTGTTCTTGATTTTGAGCAGTTGTAAATTAAAATTGTACCTTGAAGTTGTAATATAAATTGTGAGTTATTTTGGCTTGTCAAATTTGTACTATATTTCTTTTATCTCAGCTTTGAAAATACTGAAAAATTACTGTGGATTTGAGTTGAGAAACATATTGAGTTGATCAAATATTGGAGTTGAGATTGAGAAATATATTTGAAGTGCTTTTTACAGGTTTTTGAAGAACTGTTTTATTCAAAATACAGATGACACTCCTCCAAAATTTTTACAGAAACCACTAATAATTCAAATGTATTAGCTGTTTCACTTCAGTTCAAAAAAGTTTTTCACTTCAGTTCAAAAAAGTTTTTAACACCTGTAAATAGTGCTCACCACTCTAAAAAGAAGTAAGAAAAGTTTTAAAATCCCTTGTAGTGTATTTAATGGGTTACCGGTAGACGAAGTTGGTAATTTATTAGGTATACTACGAAATTATATTATGCCTTACAGAGGGGTAGGGTGTGATACACAAAATTTGGAGAAATTGGTAAATGATGTCTTTGACCTAGTTTGAGGTGAGAAATGGTTATTTGTGACCAAATGAAGTGTGTTGGAAGTGTTGGAGTTGAGGTTAAATTCGGATTCAATGTGGTTATGCTGCTGGTAGCAGGACCAAGGTCCCTTTGAGGGACCAAAACTGAAAATTTACAAGTCCAATTGGTATGAGACCAATTGGGAATGAAAATAGACACTAAATGACACAATTTTCATTTAGGAAGCATGCCTAAAAAAAGTGACCAAAACTTAGTGAACAAATTGACCAAATCTGAAAAATCTCAGTCTGTCCCTATACAAACTGTCCAAATGAACAGTGTTTGTTCATTTGGCCATAACTTGAGCTAGATAGGTCTAAATGATCTGAAATTTTACCAGTGGATAGTTTAGATATAGAACTAAAACTTTCATGAAGAACACAAATCCAAATTATGCCATTAACCAAGTCATTTGGCCACCCAAAACTTGGTGACCTAAAACTGCCAAAACCAAAAATTGCCCAGAAAATCTGCGTTAAGTCCAATCTGGCAACCATAGTTCAAATGGCTATGACTTGAGCTACAAAACTCTAATTAGAGTGATTCAAAAAGGAGAATAAACTTAAGACAATAGGGAACATTTTCCATGAAGAAAGTTTTGCCAAATTCCAACTGTAAAGTGACCAATGGAACAGTGCAACTTAGGACACCAAAACTAAAAATTAGCAAAATTGCCTAAAAGACTTAGAATTTGAGTAAACAACCAAAACCAACAAATTTAGTGACCAAAATGTGGTATGTGGGTGAAGTTGGAATTCCCATACCTATGAAGCCTTAGAAAGTCAACAAATTGACTTGAATAGTATCATGAATAGTAACTCCAAAATGAAAATTTCCAAGAATATTAGTTTAAGCATATTTGGGCTAGAATTAAGTATTTACGAATTAATTATTGGATTTATTGTGAAATAAGATACTGAAACACTAAATTTTGTGTTTCAGCTGAAAAAGACCCGAAAGGTATAAGGGACTGAGTCAAGGCCTAAAGGCGACTCACGTCAGGTTTGTGCACAAAAATTTTAAATTATAGTTTTCATAATGGAAATTGATTTGTTATAAATTGTGAATGTTTTTGTTCATTATGAATTTCGAGAATGTTGTGTTGCCTATTCTACAATGGAAATTTGGAATGAAAATTATTTATTGATTTGCATGAAATATTTGAATAATATGGTTTTGAATTTAGTTATGGCTTTGAAAATCTTATTTGAAAAATAGTGTGTTGCCTACTTTGCAAAAGAAAAGTTTAGAATGAAATATGATTTTTGAATTGTATAAAATATTTGAATAACTTGATTTAAATTGTTTTCAATTCACACTTGGCATGGCAGTACTAATATGTTCCTCCTCCACTTGTGAGGTGAGTATGATATTTGATCAGTTTCCTCCCTCTCTAGCTTCCCAGTCTGAGGGGTGAGTGTGGATAGTACTCATTAGCTAGCTAGCCACCTCCCTCATTGATTTCGATTAGTGGGGGTGTTTACCTTGTCGTGATGTACACACGACATGTTCGGAAATTTTGTGTCATGTCCTAAGTTGTGTTATTGTTTGGCAACACTATGTTTATTAAATTGTTTGATCAAGTTGTGCTATATTAAGCTTTGAAAATTATGATTTGTTATAAATGTGATTTGAGGAAAAATTGTGAAAATGCGATTATGAGATTTTTAAATGATGATTTATTCATAAATGTTTTATATTATGTATTTTATGCTTTATTGTGTACCACTGAGTATTTATATACTCAGCGATAGCTTTAACTTGCTGTCGCAGATAGAGAAAAGGACATAGCAGCAGAGCGAGCTGCTACAGTTAGAGAGGAGCAAAATTGAAGAATTTTTGTACGGGTATTTGTCTATACCCTGGTAGTTTAGTTTGATGTAAATATGATAGTATGCATATGTATCTCCGTAATTTGAGCAGTTGTACAAATAAAATTGTAATAATATTATTTTTGAGATTTTGCATCTGTAAATTAACTTATGATTGTAAATCAATGATTTAAAATGCAATGTGCATGAGTTATGAAATGTTTTGAGATATTAATTCTTGATTTGAAATTTGGATTTTGAATTGAAATGTTGCTATTGCTGTTGATTTGAAGTTTAGTGGTTGCAAATGGAGTTGTGATTGAGAAATATATTGGGAGTGTTTCTATTTTCAGGTTTTGAAGAACTGTTTTCTCAAAATATAGACGACACTCTACCGAAATTTTTGTAAAAATTGCAGAGATTTTAAATATCTAAGAATTTAATTTATGTTTATACTTTAAATAAAGGTTTTTAAAATTTGAAAAAAAAAAATTTACCCACCAATTCCAAAATGAACGAAAATTGTTTTAAAATCCCTTGTAGTATATTTAATGAGTTATTGATAGGTGAAGTACGGTAATTAATTAAGGGTACTACGGGAACATATTACATCTTACGAGGAGCAGGGTGTGACACACAATCCTTTTAGTGAGCATAAATCACAATACAATTCGATTCAAAGTCAATTCCAATATCCAATAATTTTTATGCTCATCACAATACAAATCATAAATTTGCATTTTTTCCATGCAAATTACCCATCACAATTCAAAACATCTTCTATCACAATTTTCCAAAACATAATTTATTCAATTCACAACAATGCTTAATACTTGTAGAAATACCATTTCACAAAGCTAAATTCATACATACTACAACAATTTCAATAATCATTAAATTTAATCCAATGCTTGTTAAACATAATAAATAAGAAAAATATGTCATTTAATAATATGAAATATTCAGAACAAAATCAGTTAAAAACTAGTTGTGCACAAACCTCTGATAACTGTCTCTTGGCTCTGACTCAGTGTTTCCTTCCCCTTCCCTGAGTCTTTGCTAACTGAAACACACAATTTGAAGTGTTTCAGTACTCATTTAAACTGTCTCTAACGATAATGCTTAATAATTAACTTATTGAATTCTATTATTTCCTTAGTCAACCTAAGATATTGACCCTCGATGCATTCTAGGTGAATTAGGTTTTAATGTTACCAATATGTTACATTTGTAGCCTTTTAGTGTTGGTACATGTTACCAAATTCACTTTCAAGTATATTGCATTTTATTGCAATTTGCCAGATTTCGGTGTACTATTTTGACCTAGCCGGACGATCTAGTTCCCTCGGTTTTCAGGTTTCAATAAAAACTAAAAACATGTAGCTCTATGTCTTATTGCACATGGGGCAAAATTTCAGGTCATTCTGAGTTATGTAGACCAAGTTATGGTCAATTTACCAATGCTAGTCAGAATGCATCAAAATGGTCACTTTAGGTCATTTTTAGGTCACTTTTGGTTCGGCCAGTTTTTGGACCCAAAATTGTGCAAGCTATTTGACTTGCTTATGGTCATTTTTGGGTGTTGGTGTCTTCATAAGAGTTGTAGATATATGTCTTAACTATTGATGGTAAAAATTTCAGGTCAATGGGACCTATTTTGAGTGAGTTATGGCCAAAACACTAACTGCTGCCCAAATGGTCAATTTTCAGGCTTTAAATGCAGTAATCCGGATTTGGTCATTTTTCAAGTTACCTTCCAAGCAAAATTTTGGTAAGCTTCCTTCATGAAAGTTGGCATTTTTTGTGCCTAGTTTCACCTCCAATTGGTCTCATACCAATTGGAGCCACACACTTTAGGTTCTAATCTAAAACATACACTGCCCTGCAACATACTTTTCATCACATACCAAAGGACACATTCAACACTTACCAAGTCACTTCCTTCATGCCATTTTTGTTTTGTACCATAACATAAACACATTTAGCTATTCATTTTTGGTCATTTTGGTAGCTTATAACCACACTCAATATGCACATTATAGTCCAAAATTTTCTAAGTCCAATTTACAAACAATTTAACCACATGACAAGCTCATTTGCATGTTCAAACTCACACCTTTATACATATGTACATGCTGCCATAACAAGCACCATAATTCAACAATATAATTCCATAAACCAAACCACAAAATAACATATCTTGATATACACTTCAAGTTTTCCAAATTGTACCTCTCTTTCAATTAACTTCCAAGCTTCCAATTTCAAGTGTACTTTCACATATACATTTAGTATACATTATCCAAATTTATTTCTACATATATAAATACTTAATCAACACTTTAATCTACCATTTACATGCAAGGATAAACTGCCCTTATTGAAGTTCCATGGCTGCCAAAAATGTGCCTCTCCCTTAACTCATCAAACTTCAAAAATCCTTCCATAATTCAACTACCCATAACATCCATACAAAGTTTAATGAAACAATAATAAAAAATATATACTTACCACTTTTGAAACTCTTCAAAACCTTGACTAAACTTGATTTTCTTGCTGCCTATCTACTGCCCAAGTGGTGTAGAACAATTTTAGTGAAGGGAAGTGTAAGGAAATTGGCTTGGAGATGAAGGATTGAAGCTTGCATGGAGCTTGTGAAGTGCGGCCGTGGAGGTTTCCTTTCAAGAGCAATTCGGCTGGCTGTCCAAGGTTCAAGAAGGTGAGTTATTTCTACCCAAAAGATGTGTACTGGTCCACTTAGGCGAGGTGAGTGGAGCACTAAGTGAGAATTAATGTTTGTTTATTCTTAATTTTCCAAATTCTCACATTAAGCTCCCATCTTTTGCTATTTGAATTAGGTACCACCAATTTAATTTTTCATAACATTTTCCAAGTGTAATATCATGTATTTTTAATGGACATTTAGGTCAAAAGACAACTTAGGGTGTCAAATGACCACAACCCCTGTTCGGGTTGCATTCCCGATTTTTCGGTAGCACCGAGTTTTGTCGCTTTCTCGATTTCTCACTTTTCTTTGTACTAATTAATTAATTAATTTTTCTTTGATATTTCTAATGGTATTTATACTTCACTAGACATTTATTTAAGTCCTAAAAATATTTTCTAGGGTTCCTCGAGGTCCAGGGCTAGTCAACGGTCCACGCCGCAACTTCCCAGTGCGGTCACCCATCGCTAGGGTTCTCGGCTCGTTTAACTTGGTTAAATTTCATTACTATTATTTTTTCTTTATTTTTCTTGTATTTTCTTTTCTTGTATTTCATTACTTTATGTCTCCTCACTCATATCTCAGTATAGTTCTAGGCATCCTAGCTGTCTAGACAGACACTATCACCGGAACAGTAGAACGCACTACTGAACATAGGGGTGTCACAAAAAGCTTTACACAAGGGTTTCTTGTGTCTTCGGTATTTCATTCCCATATAAAAGGGATCAATAAAGACCCTTTACCTGAATCCCCAGTACGAAGTTCTTATAAAATGTTGTTCTTATCAATATATTAAGAGACTGGGAGAGAGTTCTTACCCGAACTTAGCCTAATTTTTCAACACAATCTATTAAGAGATTGGGGGAGAGTTCTTACCTAAACTTAGCCTAATTTTTTTACGCAATTTATCAAGAGATCAGGGGAGAGTTCTTACCCAAACTTAGCCTAATTTTTCAACGCAATATATAAAGAGATCAGGAAAGAGTTCTCACCCGAACTCAGCCTAATTTTTTAACGCAATATATTAAGAGATCGGAGGAGAGTTCTTACCCAAACTCAGCCTAACTTTCTATTAGTAGTATGCCCTATAGTATATCATTTAGTATGTATCTTGTACCTATTTTATTAATAAAAGGCATTTTCACTTTTTCGTTTACATAATATATTTATGTGTAATAGAAAAGGTCCATTGATATTTTGTTAGAAATTCTATTTTAAAGTTGTTAAGAATATGAGTGATAGTATTTCTAGTGCAAAGTATCATAACTTGATTCACAATCGAGGATACTTCACAATAAGGACATGACTTATCCAGAAAGATTGTAATCATGTTTGTTCCCAAGTTATTTATATGAGATGTAAATAAGATGGAATAGCGAGTCTCATGCCATATAACAAACATGAAAGGCACTTATACATGATAAGTAGGCCGAACCAGTGACACTTATGACAAGCACATGGAGTTTACTCTTGTCAATGCATTGTCATGAATCATAACAGTGCATATAATCTTTAGACCTGAGATAGCACAGTTATCTTGTATATAGGTAGTTTAAGTTTGATATTGTTTTCATACTTGTATTATGTATGGGTATATGGGCATGTGTTGGCTCCTACTAGTTATATATGGAGGTAGGTGTTGATCAAGATGGAATCTGTTACCCTAAGAAAATAGGAATGCACCTTGGCTGGTTTACTCAACATGTTGGCTATTGCCCAAAAGAATATGCCAGGCAATAAAGAAAAAGAGGTAGCTTTGATTGCATCTTCTTCTGTTGGAAAGTCCAACAAGAACAAGGGCAATAAGACAACGAAACCTCAAATTCCTGGTTCTTCCAAGAAAATAGCTAACTAGAAAGTAAAGACTAAAGCTGATAGAGGCAAAGGAAAGTGTTTCCACTGCCAGCAGGATTGGCACTGGAAAATGAACTTCCCAGGGTATCTTGCTTCTCTGAAGGACAAGAAGGATGCACCTTCAGAAGGTATGTCCATATCTTGTTATTTAGATTCTGATGATACTCATAGTTCATCTACAGCTTGGGTTTTAGACACTGGTGCCAGTTCTCACATTTCTTATGATATGCAAGAACTAGCAAATAGTAGCATCTTGTGTTCTCGAGATGTTAGACTCCGGATTGGCAATGGCTTAACTATTGAAGCTTTAGCCATAGGATCTAAATCTTTTTACATGTCTGGACATGTTTTGGTTTAGATAATATTTTATATGCACCTGATGCTTTTAAGAACATCATTTTTATATCTAGTTTGACTAGAAATGGCTATGAATTTCAGTTCACAGATGATGTTTGCAATATTTATTTTGGAAATAAATATGTTGGTTCGGGTTATATGAATGATGGTCTTTATTATTTGGATAACAATAACAAACACAAAATGAATGCAAGTGATCTAAATGAATGCAATGCCATGGTGAAAATCAACTCAAGTTCAAAATATATTTGGCATTTAAGGTTAGGTCATGTTACAGAAGATTTGATTGCAAAATTGGAGAAAATGGGGATTCTATCCTCATTGGATTTTGAACCTACTCCAATCTATGAATCCTGCCTTCATGGCAAAATGACTAGATCACCCTTTGTAGGACAAGGGCTAATTTTCTGTCATTAATATGCCCTAGAGCATATCATTTAGTATGTATCTTGTACCTATTTTATTAATAAAAGGCATTTTCACTTTTCCGTTTATAAAATATATTTATGTGTAATAGAAAATGTCCATTGATATTTTGTTAGAAATTCTATTCTTAAGTTGTTAAAAATATGAGTGACAATATTTCTAGCACAAAGTATCATAAATTGGTTCACAATCAAGGATACTTCACAATAAAAACATGACTTATCCAGAAAGATTACAGTCATGTTTGTTCCCAAGGTATTTATATGAGATGTAAATAAGATGGAATAGCGAGTTTCATGCCATATAACAAACATGATAGGCATTTATACATGATAAGTAGGCCGAACCAGTGACACACATGATAAATACATGGAGTTTACTCTTGTCAATGCATTGTCATGAATCATATCAGTGCATATAATCTTTAGACTTGAGATAGAATAGTTATCTTGTATATAGGTAGTTTGAGTTTGATACTGCTTTCATACTTATACTGTGTATGGGTATATGGGCATGTGTTGGCTCCTACTAGTTATATATGAAGGTAGGTGTTGATCAAGATGGAATCTGTTACCCTATGTAAATAGCGATAAAATCCTATGTTCATTTAATTGTTATTGATGTTTCAAGTTCCTAGCCAGGACAGATAGATTTATTCAGAAAAGAGTTTCTGATGAGAAAAATCTTTTTAATCAAGTACTGGAATTAAAAGAGAACATAATATTCATAGCAAATAAGGTTTGACATAAACCATGACTCCAGCTCGAATTGGGATTTTGTAACAGAGAGATTCTAGTGCATGGTAACATATGATTATAGGTTCATTTAAGGTAAACCTTATTACTAATTAGGTGGCCATGGCATGCTATGCTAGGTGTTAACCATGTTCTATGAGGTGTATAAAATGATTTAGAGAAATCATTTATGGTAATAAAGAGTTCTGATGATATTAAAAGTTGATATCATGTCTCATTGCCAATTAGTGATGTGCCAAGTAAGTCACACACATACACAAGTAATCACCAAATTAAATATGATTTAATTAATTAATTAAAGAGTTTAATTGATTAATTAAATAGGTTTGGTTTGCAATTAGATTGCAAAGTCCCTAGCATGGCTTGAAACCAAATCTAGGTTAATGGATGTATAGTATAAGTTAAATTTATATTTAAAATGTTTAAATTTGAATTTAATTATGAGAAATTAATTAGTAGAGATTAATTAATTAATTTATATTTGATATAAATTGATTAGAAGAAGAGAAATAATTATTTTGGGTTGAGAACTCAAAATTAAGACTCAAGGGTATTTTGGTTATTTCACAAAGTGACACATGGCACCATGAGATGGTGACACATGGCACTACACATAAGCTTGCCATATGTCTTTTAATTATGTAAGATGATCAAAGCTAAGATTAAATATAGGTTTGACACGTGGCACAATGTGATTGGGTCAATTAAACCTAGAGTCAATCAAACGGTGACATGTGGCAAGAGTTTTAAAGTGGTGACCTCGCTATATAAGTTAAAGGATGAAAAGAAAAAAAACAATCTGCTATTTGTCTCGTTGGTGCCGCCACCCATAGCTCCTCTCCCTTCTCTTCTTCTTTATCTCTCATCAATTCAAAGAGATTTCCCAATAATCTCTTGAATTAAAAATACTAGAAATTATTTCTAGTGTCCTGTTTACATATGTAACCTCTCAAAAGGCAAAACCTGAATTTCTAATTGATTGGAAATGCTTGAGAAGCTATTCAAAGGGCCGCCATTGATGATCTTGGTGTGGACAAGCTAGAGGGACAAGATCTAGTGTATTAGGCACATCCCAAAGGTGCCAAACACACTGCAGTGCATCAAAAAGATTAGTGCACTTGTTCTTGATCTAATCTAGGGTTCTAATGAATTAGTTTGTTAATTCTAAAATCTTAAATGGCAAATGTAGATAAAAAAAAACATATTAAAAGAGTTTTAATATGCTTTTTATCATTGTAATCAAATAGATAAAAATGAATCTTGCATGATGTATGTGACCCTAGATGAAAAATTTTTTAATTTAATGATCTAAACTTATATTTTTCATGCTTCCGCTCCTTCAATTAGTATCAGAGCCACTATATTTGCCATTTAGATTATTGATTATATGATTTAATTATGTGATTTGATCATGAGATCAAAAGTTCATTGCTGGTTGCAAACCAAGGAAGCGGCATATTTGATGAACACCATGGTGCACAAAGGTAAATGGGTGGTGAATGTGCAATTATTGTATGATCTAAGGTCTATCTTATGTCTAATTAAATTGTTTAATTAGAAATATTGTAACACCCCTATGTTCGGTAGTGCGTTCTACTGTTCTGATGACTACTGTCTGTCCGGATAGCTAGGATGCCAGGAATTATATTTAAGTATTAGTGTGGGTATATAAGGTATTGAAATACAATAGTGGAAAATACAAGAAAAATAAAAGAGAGAAAATGGAACTAAGCTAAATGGACAAAACCGTACCGATGGGTGACCGTACCGGGAAGTTACGGTGTGGGCCGTTGACTAGCCTTGGACCGCGGGAAACCCTAGAAAATATTTTTGGGGCTTAAATAAACATTTATTGAAAAATAAATGGTATTAAAAATGTCAAAAAAAAATTAAATAATTAGTACAAAGAAAAACAAAATATCGAGAAACCGACAAAAATCGGTGTTATCGAAAAAGTCGAAAAGCAACCCGAATAGGGGCATTGTGGTCAATTGACGCCCCGAGCTGCCTTTTGACGTAAATGTACATTAAAAATAAATGATATTAAACTTTGAAAATACCATGAAAATTAAAATGGCGGTCTATAATTTAAATAGTGAAAAAAAGGGGTATAATGTTGAATAATTGAAAGTTGAATTAAATTAATGATATTCTTACATTAGTGGACTACTAAGCACTCTGAAAATCAATAAAAATCCTATCATCTTCCACTAACTTCTGCAAACCATCTTCTTCCTCAAACTCTCTCCATTACCGAATCAAGCTCTTTCCAAAACTTCCATGGCCGTTCACCATGCAAGGGTTAATCCACCATCATCAAGCCATTAGTTCTTCTAGGTTTCTTCACTAAAATTGTTCTATACAGATTAGGCAACATTTTGGGAGTAAGAAAGGAAAGTTTTGGTGCAGTTTTGAAGAAGTCCATAAGAGGTAAGTGTGTATTTTTCAATCTTGCTTCATTAAACTTTGAGTGAATGTTGTAGGGAGTTGTTTTGCGAAAGAAATTTTAAAGTTTGATGGAGTAATGGTGGTACACCATTTCGGTAGCCATGGAAACTCACTATTTGTTATTTTTTTTCACTTGTAAATGGTTGTTTAAGATGTTGGTGTAAGTGTTTATGTATATAAAAATGATTTAGACCATGTATACTAAGTGTGTGTGTAATGGTGATTTGGTTTTGGAAGCTTGAAAGCATTTTGAAGGAGATATTTTCCATAAGGTGAATCGGCAACTTTTAAAATGTGGTTAGAAATGTGTTGTTTCATGGTATGGGTTGTTGAATTATGTTGCCTATGGTGGCAGCATGTGTATGTGAATAATTGTTTGGATTTGGACATGTAAATGAGGTATGTTCATGTGGTTAAATTGTGTAAATGGACTTTGGAAAATTCTTAGCTATAATGTGTATGTTGAGAATGGTTACAAGCTGTCCAAAATGACCAAAATTTGTTGTTAAGTGTGTTAATGGTATAGTACAAACCAGAATTGGCATGAAAGAGTTAGCTTGGTAAGTATAGAATGTGTAATTGGTAAGTGATGAAGAATGTGTAATAGGGCAGTGTATGTTTTAGCTTAGAACCTTAAGTGTGTGACTCCAATTAGTGTGAGACCAATTAGAGGTGAAACTAGGCACAAAATGTGCCAACTTTCATGAAGGAAGCTTACCTAAATTCTGCCTAGAAGGTGACTTGAAAAATGACCAAATCCGGATTAGTGACTTGAAAGTCTGAAAATTGACCATTTGCGTAGCAGTTAGTGTTTTGACCATAACTTACTCAAACCAGGTCCAAATGACCTGAAATCTTTACTATGAATAGTTTAGACATAGATCTATAATTCTTATGAAGACACCAAAGCCCAGAATGGGTAAAACGAAGCCAAATAGCTTGCCAAATTTCAGGTACCAAAACTGGCCGAACCAAAAGTGACCTAAAAATGACTTAAGCCTACCATTTTAGTGCATTTTGTCCAGCATTGGTAAATTGACCATATCTTGGTCTACACAACTTAGAATGACCTAAAATTTTGCCCCACGTGCAATAAGACATAGACCTACAAGTTTGTAGTTTGGACCAGAACCCGAAAACCGAGGGAACTAGGTCATCTGGCTTGGTCAAAATAGTATACTGAAATTCGGTAAATTGCAATAAAATGCAATACACTTGAAAATGAATTTAGTAACATATACCAACACTAAAAGGCTATAAAATGTGACATATTGGTAACATTAAACCTAGTTCGCCTAGAGTGCTTCGAGGGTCAACATTATAGGTTGACTAATGAAAGGAGTAGTATCAATAAAATTTAATTATGGAACGTTATGATTAGAAATAATTTAACTGAGTACTGAACCACTTTAAATTGTGTGTTTCAGTTGAAAAGAATATTGAAGAGCATAAGGAACATTGAGTCAAGGCCAAGAGGCGACTCAAATCGGGTCAGTGCATAATACTTTTTATATTCACTGCTTTTACTAGAAAATTTATTTGGAGAATTGGGTTATGAATAATTTTTTATTGTTTTGACTTGAGAATTTTATTTGGAAATTATTGTGTTGCCTACTTTGCAAATGCAAATTTTGAGATAAAATATGATTTGTGGTTTGTATGAAATATTTAATTATTGTGATTTGGAATTATTTTGATTCACACTTGGCATGACAATATTATTATGTTCCTCCTCCATTTATGGGGTGAGTGTGATTATATTCCTCCCTCTTTGACTTGTCAGTCTGAGGTGAGTGTGGATGAGTTCTCATTATCTAGCTAGCTACCTCCCTCATTTATTTCGATTAGTGGGGTGAGTATGCCTTGTCGTGATGTACACACGGTATGTTCGGAAAAGTTTGTGTCATGACCTAAATTATGTTATTGATTGGCAACACTGTGTTATTCAATTATTTGATCAAATTCGCATTATATGAGCTTTGAAAAATTGTGAATTGTTTGGATTGTAAATTGTCAATAAAAGTTTTACATACCGCATTTTAAATTGTTATTGTGCACCACTGAGTAAATTTTACTCAGCGATAGCTTTTTCATTACTGTCGCAGGTAGACAGACGAACAGAGCAGCAGAGTACGCTGCTTATACCACATTTTGAGATTTCACTGGGTATATCGAGTATACCATATTGTGTAGTTTTTGTTGTAATATATGTGTACTGTATGTATATATTGTACTTGGTCTTGAGCAGTTGTAAACTAAAATTATAAATTATTTTGGCTTGTAAAAATATTGTGACATATTTCTTTTATCTCATCTTTTGGGAACACTGGAAAATTAATTATTGAACTGAGTTGATAATGTTGAGAAAATTACTGTGTTGAATTGTTATTGGAGTTTGGGATTGATAAATATATTGGAAGTGCTTTTTTTAAGGGTTTTTGAAGAACTGTTTTATTCAAAATATAAATGGCACTCTGCCAAAATTTTTATAGAAATTATTGATACTCAAATTTGTTATTTTGTTTCACTTTAGTTAAAAATTTTTAATACTTATCAAAAGTGCTCACCACTGTAAAAGGAAGTAAGAAAAGTTTTAAAATCCCTTATAGTGTATTTAATGGGTTATCAGTAGACGAAGTTTGGTAATTCATTAGGTATACTACGGGATCATGTTATTCCTTATAGAGAGGTAGGGTGTGACAAATATAGTCACAC
Organism: Hevea brasiliensis; assembly: GCF_030052815.1. Classification (NCBI taxonomy): domain Eukaryota; kingdom Viridiplantae; phylum Streptophyta; class Magnoliopsida; order Malpighiales; family Euphorbiaceae; genus Hevea; species Hevea brasiliensis. The sequence goes on along the minus strand of NC_079497.1, from coordinate 35,170,257 downwards.
AATTAAATTTGTTTGAATGTGATTCAAATATGAATTTTTTAATTTGTTTGAATGTGATTCAAATATGAATTTTTAAATTTGTTTGAATGTGATTCAAATATGAATTTTTAAATTTGTTTGAATATGATTCAAATCTGAATTTTTAAATTTATTTGAATATGATTCAAATATGAATTTTTAAATTTGTTTGAATGTGATTCAAATCTGAATTTTTAAATTTGTTTGAATCATATTCAAATATGAATTTTTAAGTTGAATATGAGATATTCAATTTAATTTAAGTATGTATGTTGTATTTAATTGTTAAATAGTGATATGCATGATGGATGATAATGAACTATAAAAGACCAATGTGATTGGATTTATTTCTTTTATGTTTCTTTGGGTTATAAATTAATTAATTTATTTTAATTTATTTTGGGCATGTATTATTAAGGTTGTAAAAATTTTGGATTGCAATTTCATTTATTTAGTTCTTGTAAATTTGCCTTGGTATGCCAAGGATTACTATGTAATTGGATTGCAAGAAGATCAAGAAGTTCAAGAGCATTGGTGGGACCAGTGGGAGGAATTTAAGATCAAGTGTTGATTATGTACTCCTTCAGCAACACTTGTAATATGAATGAATGAAATGCACTTAGGAATGCCCTGATTCAATTCTTGGTAGCTCATAATTGAATCCCTTAGAAAGTCCATGATCATACCATATTTAATGTTTATCCATGAATGCATGAGATGTATGGGAATGTATGCAAGTATATGACATATGCATGCTAAATGGATAATGTGCAAAGTGAGACCTTAATAGTAATTAGGACGACCACAAAATCTTCCAAACAAATGATTAAGTTGGAAATGCTATAATTAAAGTAATTATAACATGGGCCCTCCATTGAGGCAATTATTTTAAGAAATTTTAAATACTTGCATATTATGCAATTAATTTAAGAGATTTTCTTAAGAATAATTGTTAAGCATGAGATGTTGTAAATATGTAAATGATTTGGTAGCCAATAATGGATGTGCTTGAGGACATTAAAATTATTTGCATGTTTACTGGCTCAATGGGATCAACTTAACTAATGCAAGATAAGTCAATAATGGATGTGCTTGAGATTTTTTAGCATTAGGGGCTAGGTAAATGATTGAACCTCACATGAGATGCGATGGGCAAGGAGTTGCTCACTTATAGTTTATTGTAATTTGAATAATGGATGTGCCTTAGGATGATCAATAGAATTGTAAGAATTCAATCACCCACTACAAATCCATCCAACTAGAATTTTCGTTTTCTACTTTGGAAGTGTAGGATTCCCTAAGTTAGTGGGAGGACAAATTTGATTAAAAGACCATAATCATTTTGGTTAATTACATGATACATTTACTAATTAATCTAGTTATTTTCTGTAATTAATTTTCTAATAATAATGAGCACAAAACAACCACCACCATCCAATATTTTTGCAAGCATATTTCATCGCAATAGGTTAACAGGACCTAATCTATCTGATTGGCTAAGAAATCTGAAACTTATCCTGAACCTTGAACATATAGGATATGTTCTAAACTCAAATGTTCCTGGTCCCTTACTTCCAGAGGCCACACAAGAGGAACATGAAACTTTGGACAAGTGGAAGGAGCATGATATGAGAGCCAAGTGTTACATGCTTGCTTCTATGAGTAATGAGTTACAGAAGCAGCATGAGAACAAGTAGAGTGCGAGTGAGATCCTCCTTCACCTAAAAGAGTTGTATGGCGAGCACAGCAGGAATGCTAGGTATGAGATATCTAGACAGCTGTTTCGCATGAGGATGTCTGAGGGATAGAATGTTGGGGATCATGTCCACAAGATGATTCGGCTGATTGAGCAGCTGGAACATCTTGGCTTTAACATGGATTTGCAACTGCAGACGGATTTGATCCTTCAGTCCCTACCTGAGTCATTTGGGAATTTGTGACAAATTTTCATATGACTAAACAGGAATGCACCTTGGCTGATTTACTAAACATGCTGGTTATTGCCCAAAAGAATATGCAAGGCAATAAAGGAAAAGAGGTAGCTTTGATTGCATCTTCTTCTGCTGGAAAGTCCAACAAGAAGAAGGGCAATAAGAAAAAGAAACCTTAGTTTCCTGGTCCTTCCAAGAAAATAGCTAAACAGAAAGCAAAGACTAAAGCTGATGGAGGCAAAGGAAAGTGTTTCCACTGCCAGCAGGATGGGCACTGGAAGAGGAACTTCCCAGGGTATCTTACTTCTCTCAAGTACAAGAAGGATACACCTTCAGAAGGTATGTTCATATCTTGTTATTTCGTTTCTGATGATACTCATAATTCATCTACAGCTTGGGTTTTAGATACTGGTGCTAGTTCTCACATTTCTTATGATATGCATGAACTAGCAAATAGTAGCAGCTTGCGTTCTTGAGATGTTAGACTCCAGATTGGCGATGGCTCAACTATTAAAGCTTTAGCTAGAGGATCTAAATCTTTTTACATGTCTGGATATGTTTTTTGTTTGGATAATATTTTATATGTACCTGATGCTTTTAAGAACGTCATTTTCTATATCTAGTTTGACTAGAAATGGCTATGAATTTTAGTTCACAGATGATATTTGCAATATTTATTTTGAAAATAAATATGTTTGTTCGGGTTATATGAATGATGGTCTTTATTATTTGGATAATAATAACAAACACAAAATGAATGCAATGCCATGGTGAAAATTAACTCGAGTTCAAAATATATTTGGCATTTAAGGTTAGGTCATGTTGCAGAATATAGGATTACAAAATTAGAGAAAATGGGGATTCTATCCTCATTGTATTGTGAACTTACTCCAACCTATGAATCTTGTCTTCAGGGCAAAATGACTAGATCTCCCTTTGTAGGACAAGGGCTAATTTTCTGTTAGTAATATGCCCTAGAGCATATCATTTAATATGTATCTTGTACATGTTTTTATTAATAAAAGGCATTTTCGCTTTTCCATTTACGTAATATATTTATGTGTAATAGAAAATGTCCATTGATATTTTGTTAGAAATTCTATTTTTTAGTTCTTAAAAATATGAGTGACAGTATTTCTAGCAAAAAGTATCATAAATTGGTTCACAATCGAGGATACTTCACAATAAGAACATGACTTATCCAAAAAGATTATAATCATGTTTGTTCCCAAGTTATTTATATGAGATGTGAATAAGATGGAATGGTGAGTCATATGCCATATAACAAACATGATAGGCACTTCTACATGATAAGTAGGCCGAACTAGTGACACTTATGACAAGGACATGGAGTTTACTCTTGTCAATGCATTGTCATAAATCATACCAGTGCGTATAATCTTTAGACCTGAGATAGCACATTTATCTTGTATATAGGTAGTTTGAGTTTGATACTGCTTTCATACTTGTACTGTGTATGGTTATATTGGCATGTGTTGGGTCCTACTAGTTATATATGGAGGTAGGTGTTGATCAAGATGGAATCTGTTACCCTAAGTAAATAGCGATAAAATCCTATGTTTATTTAATTATTCTTGATGTTTCAAGTTCCTGGCCAGGATAGATAGATTTATTCAGAAACGAGTTTCTGATGAGAAAAATCTTTTTAATCAAGAACTGAAATTAAAAGAGAACATAATATTCATAGCAAATGGGGTTTGACATAAACCATGACTCCAACTCGAATTGGGATTTTGTAACAAAGAGATTCTAGTGCATGGTAACATATGATTATAAGTTCATTTAAGGTAAATCTTATTACTAATTGGGCGGCCATGGAATGCAATGTTAGGTGTTAACCATGGTCTATGAGGTGTATAAAATGATTTAGAGAAATCATTTATGGTAAGAAAGAGTTCTGATGATATTAAGAGTTGATATCATGTCTCATTGCCAATTAGTGATAAGCCTTGTAACACCCCTATTTGTATAGCCCGGTATATGTTATTGTTCCGATAACCGGTATCGGTCCGGACAATTAAGAGGATTAGAACTATGTTTAAGACACCTAGAAAAGCCCTGATTGAAAATAAATAGTGATTACCAGATAGAAAAGTAAAAATAGGAAAAACAAAATATAAAAGGTTAAATGAGCCAGGAGTCACAGCGATGGGTGAGCTTTCCATGAAGTGACTGCGAGGTCAGTCTAAACTCAAATTTTGAACCAGAAAATATGACGCTAAGGTCCTTAGGACTATTGCGAACACAGTGGAAAAGAGAAAATCACAGAAAAGAATTGTTAAGCAAGTCAAATAATTAGGTCAGGGATCCGGAAGAAATATTGAATTATCTGCAAACCGGGTCGAACCAGCGAGGGGCAATTTGGTCAATTCACCCCTAGAGCTGACTCCTGACCTAACTATCCAATAAAATCTGAGAAATGAAAATTTTGAAATATGGAATTAAATTAAAGAAGTATGGGAAAAACAAAAGGAAAAGAAAATTAAATTAAAAAGACTTATGACATCATCATGGTGATGCAAGCATGACCTCATTAATATTATAATTTTAAAATATGAAAAAGTGAGGATAAATATTACAAAAATAAGACAAAAAATTAAAAAGAAAAAGTGGTCTTCTTCTTCTAGTTTCTGCCACTCTCTCTTTCTCTCTAATTCTCTCACAATTCCACCATTTTTAACCCTTAAAAGCTTGATTTCTCCTCCCTTCCTCACCATAAAAACCCTAACCACCAACATTAAAGTTTGATTTTAGACCTTGTGAAGTGATTAGTAAAAAAGAGAAGAAGAAAAGAAGGAGACTTGGAGAATTAGAGAATCCATAAATCAAGGTATGTATAAATTGGTTTTAAATCTTGAAATACTACTTGAAATTTAATTGAGATGCATGGAAATTGTAAAGAAAATGAAAATAATCTTGCATGCATGATGAGTAGAAAATTCAGCAGCCATGATGTTAGGAGAGGTTGAAGTGTTTTAGTTCAATGAATTATGTATATAAGCCTAATTAAGTGTGTAGAGAATGTTTAGATACCTTAATTGCATAAATTGAAAAACTTAGAAAAGTTAGGGTTTTTGACCTTAGGGTTTTGGAAGAAAAAATTGGAGAAGTGGTCAAATTGTGTGTTTGACCTTGTTTGAGGTGAAAAATGGTCATTTGTGACCAATTGGTGTATGTTGGAAGTGTTAGAACTAAATGGAAATTGGGATTGAATGGGGGCAGTATGCAGGCAGTAGAACCAAGGTCCCTTTCAGAGACCAAAACTGAAAATTTACAAGTCCAATTGGTATGAGGTCAATTGAGAATGAAAATAGACACAGAATGGAACATTTTTTATTTAGGAATCATGCCTAAAAAGTGACCAAAACCTACTGAACAAATTGACAAAATCTGGAATTGGCAATCTGACCTGTATAAAAATGATCAAATGATCAGTGTTTGTTCATTTGGCTATAACTTGGGCTAGGCAGGTCTAAATGACCTGACATTTTACATGTGGGAAGATGAGATATAGACCTAAAACTTTCATGAAGAACAAAAACCCAAATTATGCCCTTAACCAAGTCATTTGGCCACCCAAATTTCGTGACCTAAAACTGCCAGAACTAGTTTGGTGCCCAGAAATCTGGGTTAAGTCCAATCCGACAGCCATGATTCAAATGGCTATAACTTGAGCTACAAAACTCCAAATGGAGTGATTCAAAAAGGAGAATAAATTTAAGACAACAGGAAACATTTTCTATGAAGAAAGTTTTGCCAAATTCTAACAAAAAGATGACCAATGAAATAGTGCAACATAAGGCATCAAAACTGAAAATTTGCAAATTTGCCTAAAAGACTTGATTTTGAGTAAACAACCAAAACCAACAAATTTAGTAACCAAAATGGGGTATGTGGGTGAAGTTGGAATTCCCATACCTATTAAGCCTTAGAAAGTCAACAAATTGACTTGAATAGTGTCATAAATAGTAACTCGGAAACACAAATTTTAAAGAACGTCAAGTTTAGCATATTAAAGCTAGGTATAAGTAGATTTGAGTTTATTTTTGGAGTTATGATAAATAGTGATACTGCAACACTGTGAAACTGTGTGTTTCAGTGGAAAAGAATATCGAGAAAGAACTCGAGACATTGAGTCAAGGCCAAGAGGTTATTCGTATAAGGTTTGTGCACAACTAACTATTTTATTACTTTTCACTTCTAAATTGATTTGAACAAGTTTATTTTATGATTTATAATTTTGTTTTGTTGACGATTTTAATTTGTTGAATGAAATTATATGAATTAAATGTAAATTTTCTTATGCATTTAAGGATTTATTGCTTGGTTTTGAGGATTGTAAATTTTAAGTTTGATGTGTTGCCAACCTTGAGCATGAATTTATGATGATTAAATATGTTGATGATTTGTAAACACATTGTAAATAGAAATTGTTTTGAATATGATTTGAAACCACGGTTGACATGGCAAAATATGTTGTGAATTCTCATTAACTTGTCTAGTGAGATATCTCCTCCACTAAATGGGGCGAGTTCCTTCCTCTCTGGCTTGCCAGTTGGGGAAGAGTTTGAATGAGTACTCATATATACTAGCTAGTCTTTGTTCCTCCCTTTTGGCCTTGATTATTGGGAGAGTGTGAAATGTCGTGGTGTACAACACGGCATCTATTTGAATTTTGGGTCATGGGTTCAACTATGTGAATTGTTGGCAACGCCCTTTAAATTATGCATAATTTGATAAATTGTGATTGAAATAAATAATTTGTCAGTGATTCAAAATATTTTCATATTGTTTCAGGATTTAAAAGAAATATAGATAAATAGTTACTATTTGATCAAAATGTTATTCAAATGAATAATTTGCATGAATGAAAATATTGATTTTTGAATGTTATGAATTTTGAAGAATTTAGAAATTTTAATTTTTTATTTGTTATGAATTGTCAAGCATAACTTGTATTAAGTTTTAAATTATTAGTTTGTGCACCACTGAGTTCACCACTCAAATGACTTTGTATCTTTGTCGCAGTGGAAAATAAATATAGCGGTGAGCAAGATTACTAAAAGGCATAGTGAGACTATCTTTGGGTATATCATAGGTATACTATTGTACTTTAGATTTTGATATAATTCTGTAATTATTTGTATGAAATTTACTTTGAGCAGTTGTACCAACTCTTTTATAACATATTTTTGGATTGTAATGAAATATAAATTATTATAAGGTTATCTTGAGATTTTATGTATTTATAAAGTTTGCACTACTAAATTTTTAATGCTCCCATAAATGTAAATATTCATTTTGTTATCTTAATGAGATATTTCAATGTTTGATTTAATTTAAACTGCGTATTGAGTTGCTTGTGTTGATTTGTGAAATGAGATTGAATAATGGAGTTGTGATTGAGAAAAAATATTGGGAGTGTCTTTATTTTCAGGTTTTGAAGAACTATTTTCTTAAAATACAAACGGCACTCTACTGAAATTTTTGTAAAAATTACGGAGATTTTAAATATCTAAAAATTTGATTTATGTTTGGACTTTAAATAAAGGTTTTTAATATCTGAAAAAAAAAATTACCCACCAATTTAAAAATGAATGAAAATTGTTTTAAAGTCCTTTGTAGTATATTTAATGGGTTATCAGTAGGCGAAGTACGATAATTCATTAGGTGTATTACAGGAGCATGTTACATCTTACGAGGAGTAGGGTGTGACAAGCCTAGCAAATCATACACATATACAAGTAATCACCAAATTAAATAGGATTTAATTAATTAATTAAAGAGTTTAATTAATTAATTAAATAGGTTTGGTTTGCAATTAGATTACAAAGTCCCTAGCATGGCTTGAAACTAAATCTAGGTTAATGGATGTATAGTATAACTTAAATTTATATTTAAAGTGTTTAAATATGAATTTAATTATGAGAAATTAATTAATAAAAATTAATTAATTAATTTATATTTGATATAAATTGATTAGAATAAGAGAAATAATTATTTTGGATTGAGAACTAAAAATTAAGACAGGGGTATTTTGGTCATTTCACAGAGTGACATGTGGCATCATGAGATGATGACACATGGTACTACACATAAGCTTGCTATATGTTTTTTAATCGTCTAAGATGATCAAAGTCAATATTAAACATAGGTTTGACACTTGGCACTGAAAGGAGAGGAAGCATGAAAAACACAGGTTTAGATCATTGAAATTCAAAATTTTTCATCTATGATCACATGCATCATGCAAAATTCATTTTTATCTATTTGATTTCAATGATAAACAGTATATTAAAACTCTTTTAATATATTTTTGGATCTATATTTGTCATTTAAGATTTTAGAATTAATAGATTAATTCTTTAGAATCCTAAATTAGATCAAGAATAAGTGCACTAACCTTTTGATGCACTGCAGTGTGTTTGGCACCTTTGGGATGCACCTAGGATACCAGATGTTGTCCCTCTAGCTTGTCCACACCAAGATCACCAATGGAAACCCTTTAACAGCTTCTAAAGCTTTCCCAATCAATTAGAAAATCAAGTTTTTCTTTTTCAGAGATTAGAGATGTAAACAGGACACTAAAAATGATTTTTAGTATTTTTAATTCAAGAGATTGTTGGCTAATCTCTTTGAATTGTTGAGAGATGAAGAAGAAGAGAGGGAGAGGCAGCCAAGGGTGGCAGCATCAAAGAAAGAATGAGCAGATTATCATTTTGTTCTTTCATCCTTACACTTATATAGCTAGGTCACCACTTAAAACCCTTGCCACATGTCACCTTCTGATTGGCTCTAGGTTTAATTGACCCAATCACATTGTGCCAAGTGTCAAACCTATATTTAATATTGATTTTAATCATCTTACATGATTAAAAGATATATGGCAAGCTTATGCGTAGTGCCACGTGTCACCACCTCATGGTGCCACATGTCACCCTGTGAAATGACCAAAATACCATTGTGTCTTAATTTTGAGTTCTTAACCCAAAATAATTATTTTTCTTCTTCTAATCAATTTATATCAAATATAAATTAATTAATTAATCTCTGTTAATTAAATTTTCATTAATTAAATTCACATTTAAACACTTTAAATATAAATTTAACTTATACTATACATCCAATAACCTAGATTTGGTTTCAAGCCATGCTAGGGACTTTGCAATTTAATTGCAAACCAAACTTATTTAATTAGTCAATTAAACTCTTTAATTAATTAATTAAATCATATTTAATTTGGTAATTACTTGTGTATGTGTGTGACTTACTAGGCTTGTCACTAATTGGCAATGAGACATGATATCAACTCTTAATATCATCAGAACTCTTTCTTACCATAAATGATTTCTCTATGTTATTTTATGCACCTCATAGACCATGGTTAACACCTAGCATAGCATGCTATGGCCACCCAATTAGTAATAAGGTTTACCTCAAATGAACCTATAATCATATGTTACCATGTACTTCAATCTCTCTGTTACAAAATCCCAATTTGAGCTGGAGTCATGGTTTATGTCAAACCCCATTTGCTATGAATATTATGTTCTCTTTTAATTCCATTTCTTGATTAAAAAGATTTTCTCATCAGATATGCTTTTCTGATTAAATCTATCTATCCTATCCAGGAACTTGAAACATCAAGAACAATTAAATAAACATAGGATTTTATCACTATTTACTTAGGGTAACAGATTCCATCTTGATCAATACCTACCTCCATATATAACTAATAGGAGCTAACACATGCCCATATACCCATACACAGTACAAGTATGAAAGCAGTATCAAACTCAAACCACCTATATACAAGATAACTGTGCTATCTTAGGTCTAAAGATTATATGCACTAATATGATTTATGACAATACATTGACAAGAGTAAACTCCATGTGCTTGTCATAAATGTCACTAGTTCGGCTTACTTATCATGTATAAGTGCCTATTATGTTTGTTATATGGCATAAGAGTCACCATTCCAACTTATTTACATCCTATATAAATAACATGAGAACAAACATGATTAGAATCTTTCTGGATAAGTCATGTCCTTATTATGAAGTATCCTCGATTGTGAACCTATTTATGATACTTTGTGCTAGAAATACTCACTCATATTCTTAATAACTTAAGAATAGAATTTCTAACAAAATATCAGTAGACCTTTTTTATTACACATAAATATATTATGTAAACAGAAAAGTGAAAATGCCTTTTATTAATAAAAATATGTACAAGATACATATTAAATGATATGCTCTAGGGCATACTACTAACAGGCACAATGTGATTGGGTTAATCAAACCTAGAGCCAATCAGAAGGTGACATGTGGCAAGGGTTTTTAAGTGGTGAACTAGCTATATAAGGGAAAGGATGAAAAGAAAAAATACAATCTGCTATTTGTCTCAATGGTGCAGCCAACCATAGCTCCTCTCCCTTCTCTTATTCTTCATCTCTCATCAATTCGAAGAGATTTTCCAACAATCTCTTCAATTAAAAATAGTAGAAATCGTTTCTAATGTCCTGTTTACATCTGTAACCTCTCAAAAGGTAAAACTGAATTTCTAATTGATTGGAAAGGCTTGAGAAGCTGTTCAACGGGCTACCATTGGTGATTTTGGCATGGACAAGCTAGAGGACAACATCTGGTGTCCTAAGCGCATCCCAAAGTTGCCAAACACACTACAGTGCATCAAAAAGGTTAGTGCACTTGTTCTTGATCTAATATAGGGTTCTAATGAATTAATCTGTTAATTATAAAATCTTAAATGCAAATGTAGATAAAAAAAAAAAACATTTTAAACGAGTTTTAATATGCTGTTTATCATTGAAATCAAATAGATAAAAATAAATCTTGCATGATGCATGTGACCCTAGATGAAAAATTTTTGAATTCAATAATCTAAACTTATCTTTTTCATGCTTTCGCTCTTTCATTTTTTACGCAATATATTAAGAGATTGGGAGAGAGTTCTTGCCCAAACTTAGCCTAATTTTTAATGCAATATATTAAGAGATCGGGGGAGAGTTCTTACCCGAATTCTCTACCAAAATCTTAATAAAATATATAGAGGTTGGGGGAGAGTTCTTACCCGAAATCCTTCGCTTAAATTTCAACAGAATAAATTAAGAGATTGGGAGAGAGTTCTTACCCGAGCTCTTAAATTAAATGCTTAATACACCAACAGATCGGTGGGAGAGTTTTTCCTAAAGTATCCCGAATATTAGGTTGAGGTTTGATGGAGAGTCCTCTTTAAGACACTCATGTTTATAGGGCAAAAATCCTCCCCCCCCCCCCCCCTAAATACCTACTGCACAACACCTATTCACTAAAGGGTTATCTCATGTACTCGTGTTCTTGGGTAACCTGAAATAGTGAAATATCAAACATTCCTGTTTTTTGTACAAAGGATTAACATCATCATTCTAACCCCCAAATTATCAATTTCAATTTATAAAGAGCACAACATTAAATCTGCTTACCCTCGTTGAGGGATGAGGTGGGGTGCCTAACCCCTTCCCCACCCTTATACAGACCCCGAACCTAGAATCTCTATTTTCAAAGTGGTTTTTTTTATTTTTATTTTTACATATGGTTTTCTTTAATTTCCCTTAAAATTAAAGTGGCGACTCCTCACTTTTTCCACTTCAGTGAGAATTGTCCGGCGGCCGCAAAACCCTTGCGACAACTTGGCGACTCCACTGGGGAATTTGTCCTTAACCCTAGTTTAGAGGTCCAAAAAGCACATTTAATTTTGTGCTTATATAAATTAAAACCATAATTAGGGGGCTCAACTTATAAAATTCGAAAGTCTTAATATACTGATCATTGTTATTCTCTCCAACTATTTTGCTTATTTTGATTATCTTACTTATTACAGCAATCTTCATCTAAGACTCCCTCCATACAGGGAAGAGGTAAATATGTCCCTTCACACACTGATTGTTTATATGATGTCCTCACACACTTTAGCCCTATTCCCGAGTTTTCTTACCCTTTTAGGAAATAGGAGGGGGTCATGTAGCGGTATCCGTGGGTTTTACCCCATTAGTATCCATGAAGGCTTCTGCTCAGATTGGAACTTGTTCCATGTACTGTGGTACCCGTGGAATTCTCCTGTTAGTATTATGGTGGTGGAATGAGGCCTTGCTGTATATAGTAGGGACAATTTAGGAACCTTTGAGCTTTTAGAACTCGAGCTAAACTATCACATTAGCTGAAAGCTATAGCAAACTACCTCGTAAGATAGAACTATCCAATTAGATAGTACTTACCCAATATTAGGACTTTCCTTATTCGTAGGACAAAAAGGACATAATTGCTCTTACTCCACTCTCATGTTTACTTTTTAATTTTCTTATGTAATTTAAAGATAATTTTGAATTATGTTGATAAGATAATCTATACACCTTCCTACCTTGATAGGTGTAAAGATATCATCACCTTAATTCAAAATTACCTAAATTTATTCTCCTGACCTACTTTCTATAGGTATTGTAAACTTGTGTCTATAAAGGGTAAACAAAAACTTTAAAATGGCATTCTCGAGTTAGTCAACTGAAGGAGTTTCAAGGAAAGAACAAAATGTTAAACAATGGCGCAGACTAATTCATTGTTCAAAGTCCCTACAGATTGATGACATAGGGGCAGACATTTGCTCATTACCTCCATTGGATCCAAGTAAGGTTGAGGTTAGAATGACTAGTCTTGAGGATTTATCCTGCAGTTGGAAATCACTTCCCGATCATGTCAAAGTAAAGCTTGAGAAAAAGTATAGGAGGATTGCAACTTTAATACGGGTTAGAGTACAAGTTCCTGCATTAAAGGCCATGCTATCAACTTGGAATGTCAGGTATAGGGTGTTCTGCTTTAGCAATATTGATACAATTCCCACTATAGAGGAATATCAAGTGCTACTAGAGATCCCTTATGTGGCACAAAATCAGATTTATCTACACCTAGAGTATAGACAGACCTGGAAACGGTTCGCGCATATACTTGGAATCTCTGCTGAGGAAGCAAAGGCAAAGGAAACTATCAAGGAAAGCACACATGGGTGGTATTGGACGTACATCGAAAAGCATTTGGATCTACATATTCAGGGCAAGTAATTGGAATAGGCTTCGTTGGCACTAGCTTTGGGAATTTATAGCCTGATCTTGTTTCTTGTGCCTTTGGGAGTTAAAACGTACAGCGTTACGGAGTTGTTTTGGGCGGCAGAGAAGGAAAATGCCAACCCAATACCTGCCATCCTCGCAGAGACCTTTTTGACTCTAACATATTTCTGACGATAGGGTAAGGGAACCATCAATTGTTGTTCCCAATTGCTACATCTTTAGATCCTCAACCATATCTGTCCTCTGGAAACTAAGGGATTAACCAAGTATCCCGACCAGCCTCTCATCGAAAAGATGGCTAAATTGGAAATAAGTCCAAAGAAAGAACTATAATGGCGAGAGCTGATTCTAAGCCTTAACAGTTACAAGTATTGCTGGAGGAAGTTGTGGACTATGGGCCAGGGGATAATCACTTGGTACTTTTGATAGGACTGACCGAATGCACAAGTTACATCCCAACTTTGTTAATGTGGCAATTCGGTTTAACCTAGTTCACACCCAATGTTGAAGGGTTTCATCAAGCTCATTTCTATCATGAACTCGGCAGAGAGGAAGTGTGACACCCCTTACCATCTACAGTGTAGTCGAGTAAGTAGGCCACACAATGTGCCGGAGCACCAATTCATATTTCCATTACAATTAACCCTTTTAAATTCATTGATTTATAATTTTTTATTAATCTGAATTTTTTCATAAATTTTTATAGAAAATCCGGCAAAGAGCCGGCTGTAATTTGAAAAACAGTTCTTCTAAACCTGTTTAAAAGACACTTCCAATATAGTTTTCAAATCCAAAACTTCGATATACACACATCTCAACTCAATCTCCAAATCTCAACACTATTTTCAATATTTTTTTTTTGTTCACATCACCATTCGAAGCACATTCACGTATATTTCTCAACATTTCATTTTTCTACATAATATACAGAAATTTTCAATAATATGAAATTTCATATATTTACATTATCACATAATTTCAAGAGTTTGTAGTTACAATTAAAACTAATACAAAATGCAAAATACAAAATACAACCCAAAGTCTTAATGTCCCACCAAATGCACTGCAGATGTGAGGTGACTCTGGACTCTATATGTAACTCTAAAAGTTCACCCGGTCTGAGGTCTGCTGGGTTCCCCAGCTATGTCTACAGTACCTACGCGTGGCAAAAGCGATGTGCTAAGCAATTCTGCTTAGTGGTGACAATATAAAATAATGTAACTAAAATAAAATAAATATGCAGAATGTGTGTTTATATTTAATTTCTAACATGGGTTGTAGTATTATTCGATTAAAGTTTAGTAAGATTTATTTTAATTGTCCGATTAACCCATACTAGTCGACTGGACTAGATAAATGGGTAAACTGGCACTGGGTACCAAGTACCACGGACCATCACACCATCGGTCACATTGTGTCTCTCGGTGTGCAACAGAACAGCTAATAAGCTGTAATAATTATTAGGGATAAAACCCAAGTATAACAACTCAATCAACATAGCCCAAAGGCTATTGTATCACAGAATGGCACGTGAGGCCATAAAACACAAAATGGCATGAAGCCATATGCAGTACTGCTAACAGAACCCTAATGGTATGCCAACCTATCAAAACCAATCTTGCTAGGTGTACTAGGGCATATTACACTCATAATTTATAAAATTCTTGAAATTTAAGTTTAGGTGTTACTATTTATTTCATTAGTTAACAAAAATATTGACTTTTGCATAGACAACAGGTACATTGGTTTTAATACTCCAACATACCACATTTTGCATTCTAAAATTGTTTGTATTGATTGCCAATACCATTTCTAAGCTTAATGTTAGTTGTTCAAAAATTTTAGATTTCAAGCATTGTATTTACTGTTCCATTAGTCATTTTTGTAGTGGGAATTTGGCAAAGTTGTCAACATGAAAGTTGTTCCTTATTGTGTCTAGTTACATTTCATGTTTTGAATCACTCCATTTGGAGTTTTGTAGCTCAAGTTATGGCCTAAATGCCATGACTGGCTGGATTGCCAACTTCCCAGATTTTCTGGACTGACCAAATCTACAGTATTTTGTACAGTGAATATAGGTCATCCTTTAAACATGTTATGGTCAAAATTTGGATTAGGTTTCCTCATGAAAATTGTAGGTCTATGTCTCAGCTATTTTCTGGTAAAATTTCAGGTTAATTGGACCTTTCTACACTGAGTTATGACCAAATAAATAAATATTATTCATTTAGTCATTTTGCCCAGGTAGAATGCAGGTCACCCGGATTAGAGCAATCTTTAGGCCAACTTGGTTTGGTTTTCTAGGCATGGTTTCTTCACCAAAGTTGTGCCATTTTGTGTCTTGTTTCATGTTCAATTTTCCTTACACCAATTGGAGCTCTACAACTCTAGTTATTGCTAGCCAAACCTGCTGGACTCATGGCCAGTCCTGCAGGTCACCAAGGGCAGCAAAACTAACTTCAATTCCCACCTAACAAATCACTTAATTTCTCATTCACACATAACCAAATGGTCACTAATTGACCATTAAAGTTTACTTTCACCATTGCATGATCAAAGTCTTAATTTCATGCCTAAACCCTAAACCTAATATCTCAAATCATGCATTTAGCTTGCATTTCATTATTCCACTCAAGAGACTAATATTAAGGGCAACAATGCTACCATTTTAGTGGCATGAAATCCTCAACCTTACTACATCCAAGGCTATCAAAAAGTTGGGATGGGCATACTCATGATATTTATTAAATTTCTTTGTAAATTTACACTCAATTCTACTCCTTCAACATAAAATGAAAGAAAAAAAGACAAGTTTAGTCACTAACCTCTAATGGAGTGAATTTTAATCTTGCAAGAGCTCTTCCTTTACACTTCTTTTTGCTCCCAAAAGATTCACCAATATGAAATAAAAAGGTTTTATGTTGCTAAGTTAGGGTTTTATTGAGAGAAAACTAAGAAATTTAAGCTTTAGTAAGCATAAAAATGGAGGAGGGAAGGAGGAGCATATGGGCCGACTTGAGGAAGAAGAATGGCTGCTGAAATTTTCTAGAATTCTGCCTCTTTTTCTCTATTTTTAATGTATTTTATTTATGGTTCTTTATTTTGATTGGCCATGCATTTTAATTACCTCATGCTTACATAAGCATGAATTAATAAATCCTATTTCTTTTTATTTTCTTTCTTTTCCTTGTCTACTTAATTTCAATTAAATTTTTAACAATATTTATTCATATTTTATGTCATATAAATTATTTAGTTAATGGGACAAGTTGGCCAAAAATCATCTCTGAAGACGAAATGACTAAAATGCCTTCCGTTCAGCTTATCGAGCAAAAATTGTGTGTACCGATTGATTAAATTTTTCTTGTGTTTTCTTAACCTTTTATCATCATTAGAACCTCAATAATCCTTCCCTGAGGTCCCAAAAATTATTTCATGAAGTTTTCCCCGGGTTTAGGGTTGTCAACCGCCTTCACCATCACTTCCCCTTCGGGTTACTCAACCCTGGGGTTTTGGCTCATTTAACCTTAGTGTATTCAACTCTTAAAAATTTTCCTTGATTTTTATGAGCATCATTTAGTTTCTTTACAAATCCCCACTTTAGTCTAATTATAATTTCAAATATTCTAGCTGCCCGATCAGACATTGGTCACCAGAATAGTAGACTGTACGGACTATCTAAAGTGATGATGTTACAGCTCTTCTGCTCTAATAAAAATTTCATCCTCGAACTGTTGCCTCATCGTCTCTTCACTTTCCCAAGTTGTCTCCTCAGTATTATGGTGCCTCCAAAGTACTTTCACCAGTGGAATTTGTTTATTTCTCAATTTTCCACTTCCCGAGCCAAGATCTGTATGGGTTCTTCAGCATATGTCAAGTCCGGTTGGATTTCAATCTCTTTCATGGAGATGACATGTGAAGGGTCTGAGCGGTATCTCCTTAGCATAGACACATGAAACACATTATGGATCTTATCCAGTTCTGGTGGTAAAGCTAGCCGATAGGCCACTAGTCCCATATGTTCAATGACTTCATATGGGCCAATGAACCTAGGGCTTAACTTATCTTTCTTCCAAACCTTAGTACTTTTCTTCCACGGTGAGACTTTGAGAAACACTTTATCGCCAACTGCATACTCTATCTCTTTTCTCTTCAAGTCGACATAAGATTTCTATCTATCTGAGGCAACCTTTAAATTTGCTTTGATTATCTTTACTTTCTAGTCTGTTTCACCAGGTCTGGTACTACAACTTATCTTCGCCCAATTCAGTCCAACATACTAGGGTTCTACACTTCCTCCTATACAGTGCTTCATACGAGGCTATTTGAATACTAGCTTGGTAGTTATTATTATATGCAAATTCTACCAGTGGGAGATATTTATCCCAACTCCCCTCAAACTCAATGACACAACTCCTCAGCATATCCTCCAGGATCTGGATTACTCATTCCGACTGTCCATCCGTCTGAGGATGAAAAAACGTGCTAAAGCGGAGTTGTGTGCCTAAGGCTTCTTGCAACTTTTTCTAGAATCTCGATGTAAACCTTGGGTCTCGATCAGATATGATGGAAAGTGAGATTCCATGCAGTCTAACTATCTCACTGGTATACAATTCTGCTAGCTTCTCCAGTGAATAGTCAGTCCTAATTGGTAGAAAATGTGATGACTTCATCAATCTATCCACTATCACCCATACTGCATCATGCTTCTTCTGGGTGAGAGGTAGACCACTAACAAAATCCATAGTGACCCGGTCCCATTTCCATTTAGGTATGCTTATAGGCTGTAGCAATCCTAATGGAACTTGATATTCTGCTTTAACTTGCTAATATGTCAAACACTTAGTAACATAGTCAGCTATATCCTTCTTCATACTAGGCCACCAATAATGAGGCTTCAAATCATTATACATTTTTGTGCTTCCCAAGTGCATAGCGTAAACACTAGTGTGTGCTTCTTTCAGAATACTAGCCTTCGGTTTCCCATCATCTTGTAGACACACTCTTCCTCTATAGTACAGACACCCATTCGCTTTCACCTCATAATCAGTTTCCTTTCCCTCTAGAATTTTACACACAATAGCCGTTAATTTTTCATCTGCCTTCTATCCATCTTGTATCTGCTGTAGCAGGTTTGGCCTCACTTGTAACTCAGCCAAAATAGCTCCATCTTGAGCTAAGGAGAGATGGGCATTTAGTGATCTTAAAGCTGTGATGGACTTCCTACTTAAAGCATCAGCAACTACATTTGCCTTCCCAAGATGGTAATCTATCACACAATCATAGTCCTTTAGGAATTCAATCCATTGCCTCTGTCTAAGATTGAGCTCCTTTTGGGTTGGCAGATATTTTAGACTTTTATGGCTGTATAGATGTAGCATTTTTCACCATACAAATAATGCCTCCATATCTTCAATGCGAAGATAATTGCTGCTAACTCCAAGTCATGAGTAGGGTAGTTCTGTTTATGTGGCCTTAACTGCCTGGAAGCATAGGTGACCACTTTCCCCTCTTGCATCAATACACACCCTAACCCATTATGCGAGGCATCACTATAGACCACAAAGTCCTTTCTCGACACTAGCTGTGTTAACACTGGTGCTTCTGTTAACATAGCCTTCAGCCTCTCAAAACTGGCTTGGCACTTATCATTCCAGCCAAATTTTACATTCTTGTGTAACAACTTGGTCATTGGAGCAGCTATAAGAGAAAACCCCTTCACAAATCTTCTATAATACTCAGCTAGCCCCAAGAAACTTCTGACCTCAGTTGTATTTCTGGGAGGCTTCCATTCCATCACTGCTTCTATCTTTTTGGGATCCACCCTAATCCCCTCAGCTAATACTGTGTCCAAGGAAAGAGATTTCACTCATCCAGAAGTCACACTTGGACAGCTTAGCATACAGCTTCTTTTCTTGCAGGGATTGTAGAATAATCCTCAAATGTTCATCATGTTCTTTTCTGGTCTTGGAATACACCAGAATATCATCAATAAAGGCCACTATAAACTGATCTAAATATAGATGGAAGATACGGTTCATAAGGTCCATAAATATTGTTGGTGTATTTGTTAACCCGAACGGCATCACCACGAATTCATAATGCCCATACCAAGTTCTGAATGTAGTTTTTAACACATCTGCATCCTTTGCCCTTAACTGATGATACCTGATCTGAGATCAATTTTTGAAAATACACCAGCTCCCTTTAACTGATCAAACAGATCATCAATTCTAGGCAACGGATATTTATTCTTCACAGTTACTTTGTTCAATTGCCGGTAATCAATACACAATCTCAAGGTTCCATCCTTCTTCTTCACAAACAGTAGTGGAGCTCCTCATGGTGACACACTGGGGCATATGAACCCCTTATCAAGCAACTCTTATAACTGAATTTTCAACTCTCTCAATTCAGTGGGTGCCATCCTATAAGGAGCAATAGAAATTGGTGCTGTACCCGACATTACTTCAATAGCAAATTCGACTTCCCTTTCTGGTGGTAAACCAGGCAATTTTTCAGGAAACACATCTGGGAAGTCTCTTCCTGTGGACATATCACACAGGTTTGGCTTAGCCTGCCTAGTATCAACCACGTGTGCTAGGCAAGCTTCACAGCCTTTTCTCATCAATCTTCTTACAACTGTGGCTAAGATAACATTGGACAGGAAATCTGTCCCTTCACCCACAACAGTAATCTCATTACCCTCAGAAGTTTTTAGAGAAATCCTCTTCAATTTGCAATCAACTATTTCCTGATGACGTGACAATCAGTCCATTCCCAAAATTATGTTAAACTCGTGGAAGGGCAATTTAATTAGGTCTGCTGAGAATTCATATCCCTGAATCCTTAACGGGCAACCTTTATGCACCTTATTCACTACCACACTGTGGCCTAGTGGATTTGTGACCAGAATGTCTTGATCATTCTCCTCTATTGAAACTCTCCTCTCTATGGGTATTTTGATGCAGATGTATGAATTAGTGGATCCTGGATCTACCAATGCATGCACAGATGCGTTGTAGAGGGAGAACGTACCCTTGATGACGTCCAGAGCATCTTGCTCCTCCTGAGCTCTAATGGCATAGGCTCTGGCAGGTACTCTGGCCTTTAGCCTCTCAGCTGACTCAGATACAGGCCTCAGTGATGGACCAGCTGCCTCAAATTTACAGGGCTTCCTACCCCTTTGAGGTGGAGGGGCAGGCCTATCAGCTTGTGTTAGGGCAACTGTAGTAGTCGTCTTCGGGTAATTTTTGATCTGATGTTCTATAGATCTACACCGTAAGCATGCACCAATCACTCGCCAACAGTCACCCTTGTGCCACTTCTGGAAGTATGGATAGGCAAAAGATGCTGAGGCTGGTCCCCTAAACACCGTCCCTGGAGAGCTGCCCACTGATGGTGTGGACTAGCCTCTCTTAGGTGTGAAGTGTGGTCTGGGCCCCTGAGACTGACCCTGACCTTGTGGTTGTCCTGAACCCTAAGTAGGAGGACCCGTTACTCTTCTTACTCGGAGCAGAGAATGAATTGGACTGACCTGGACCCCTCTTCTGCTGTCTTTCCCTTCTATTTTGCCCATTTATTCGGACTCTTTCTACTTTTGATGCAGCATCTACTAATTTGGCAAAATTCGTGATCTACAATGCTGTTATCATGACTTTGATATTGTCATTCAGCCCTTCTTCGAACCTTCTGCACCTCTCTGCCTCTGTAGGAACTATCTCCCTCCCATATTGGCTCAGTCTGATGAATTCTCGCTCATACTCTACCACTGATAGTTGCCTTTGCCTCAGACTGATAAATTCTCTTCTTCTCTCTTCTAAATATACTTTACTAACATACTTCTTCCTGAACTCTGTGAGGAAGAAATCCCAGGAAATCCGATTTGGTTGCACCTCACTGGTTACTGTGTCCCACCACTAGTATGCATCATCCTGAAGTAGGGACATAACACCCTCCATGTTCTGCTCAGGGGTGCAATAAAGCTGTTTCAACACTCTAATTGTTCTTTCCAACCAGTTTTCCTCTATCATAGGGTCATCCTCCTTCTTTCCAAAGAAATCCACAGCCCCATGTTTTCGCAGTTTCTTTAAATGGGACTTCTGTGGTGCTGGTGGAGGTTGTGGCTGTGGTTGTGGTGGTGGAATTGCCCTCATCATTTGCCGATAAAATTCGGTCATTTGCTGGAATAATGCAAACTGAGGTTGGGAAGGTGCCTCAGCTGCTAGTGGGAAAGATTCTCCCCTACCTTCAGATTTAACCCTTGGTGGAGCACGACTCTCCACCTCTTCATCAACTGCTCTTTGAAAGGTAGGATCCATATCCTAATCAAAATAAGAAATAAACAGATCTGCATCAGTGTCACCTCAACACTTATAAATGTAATGCAATGGTACACACTCTATCTAGGCCCAGAAATGCCTAAACCGATGCTCTGATACCACTAAATGTGACACCCTTTACCGTCTACAGTGTACCCGAGTAAGATAGGCCACACAGTGTGTCGGAGCACTAATTCATATTTCCATTACAATTAACCCGTTTTAATTCATTGATTTACAATTTTTGATTAATCTGAATTTTTTCATAAATTTTTATAGAAAATCCGACAGAGTGCCAGTTGAATTTCAAAAACAGTTCTTCTGAACCTGTTTAAAAAGCACTTCCAATATAGTTTTCAAATCCAAAACTTCGATATACACACTGTTAGTAGTATGCCCTAGAGCATATCATTTAGTATGTATCTTGTACATATTTTTATTAATAAAAGGCATTTTGACTTTTCTGTTTACATAATATATTTATGTGTAATAGAAAAGGTCCATTGATATTTTGTTAGAAATATTATTCTTAAGTTGTCAAGAATATGAGTGACAATATTTCTAGCACAAAGTATCATAAATAGGTTCACAATCAAGGATACTTCATAATAAGGACATGACTTATCCAGAAAGATTGTATTCATATTTGTTCCCAAGTTATTTATATGAGATATAAATAAGATGGAATGGTGAGTCTCATGCCATATAACAAACATGATAGGCACTTATACATGATAAGTAGGCCAAACCAGTGACACTTATGACAAGCACATGGAGTTTACTCTTGTCAATGTTTTGTCATAAATCATATCAGTGCATATAATCTGTAGACCTGAGATAGCACAGTTATCTTATATATTGGTAGTTTGAGTTTGATACTGCTTTCATACTTGTACTGTGTATGGGTATATGGGCATGTGTTGGCTCCTACTAGTTATATATGGAGGTAGGTGTTGATCAAGATGGAATCTGTTCCTCTAAGTAAATAGAAATAAAATCTTATGTTCATTTAATTGTTCTTGATGTTTCAAGTTCCTGGCCAGGACAGATAGATTTAAACAGAAAAGAGTTTATGATGAGAAAATCTTTTTAATCAAGAACTGGAATTAAAAGAGAACATAATATTCATAGCAAATGGAGTTTGACATAAACCATGACTCCAGCCTGAGTTGGGATTTTGTAATAGAGAGATTCTATTGCATGGTAACATATGATTATAGGTTCATTTAAGGTAGACCTTATTACTAATTGGGTGGCCATGGCATGCTATGCTAGGTGTTAACCATGGTCTATGAGGTGCATAAAATTATTTAGAGAAATCATTTATGGTAAGAAAGAATTCGTTCTTATGATATTAAGAGTTGATATCATGTCTCATTGCCAAATAGTGATGAGCCTAGTAAGTCACACACATACACAAGTTATCACCTATTTAAATATGATTTAATTAATTAATTAAAGAGTTTAATTGATTAATTAAATAGGTTTGGTTTGCAATTAAATTGCAAAGTCCCTAGCATGACTTGAAACCAAATCTAGATTATTAGATGTATAGTATAAGTTAAATTTATATTTAAAGTGTTTAAATATGAATTTAATTAGTGAGAAATTAATTAATAGAGATTAATTAATTAATTTATATTTGATATAAATTAGAAGAAGAAAAATAATTATTTTGGGTTAAGAACTCAAAATTAAGACACAGGGGCATTTTGGTCATTTCACAGTGTGACACGTGGCACCATGAGATGGTGATACATGGGATTACACATAAGCTTGCCAAATGTTTTTTTAATCATGTAAGATGATTAAAATCAAGATTAAATATAGGTTTGACACTTGGCACAATGTGATTGGGTTACTTAAACCTAGAGCTAATCAAAGGGTGACATGTGGCAAGGGTTTAATGTGTTAACCTAGCTATATAAGTGTTGTTATGAAAAAGAAAAACAACCAGCAGCCACTCCTCTCCTTTGTTATGCCATTTTGAGGCTCTCCATCTATTCTTCTTCATCTCTCATCAATTCAAAGAGATTAGCCATCAATCTTTTGAATTAAGAACACTATAAATTGTTTCGAGTGTCCTATTTACATCTCTAATATCTTAAAAGGCAGAACTTGAATTTCTAATTAATAGAAAAAGCTTTAGAAACTGTTCAAGAGCTTCCATAGGTGTTCTTTGTGTGGACAAGCTAGAGGGACAACATTTGGTGTCCTGAAGAGAAATCTCAAAGGCGCAGACACGCTGTAGTGCATCAAGAGGTTAGTGTAATCATTCTTGATTTAATCTAGGGTTCTAAAATTAATCTGATTAATTTTAAAATCTTAAATGGCAAATACAGATCCGAAAACATGTAAAAAGAGTTTTAATATGTTGCTTATCATTTAAATCAAATAGATAAAAATAAATATTGCATGATGCATGTGACCCTAGGTGAAAATTTTTGAATTCAATGGTATAAACTTGTGTTTTTCACGTCCTTCAATTGGTATCAGAGCCACTATGTTTTCCATTTAGATTGATGTTTATATGATTTAATTGTGTGTTTGATCATGAGATCAAAAGTTTATTGCTGGTTGCAAAGCCAAGGTGGCAGCACAAATGATGAACACCATGGTGCGCATGGTTGATGCACCACAATGGTGTGCAAAGGTAATTGGATGGTGAATGTGCAATTGTTGTATGATCTAAGATCCATTTTATGTCTAATTAAATTGCTTAATTAGAAAGTTTATCACACAATTAAATTATGATTCAAATTAAAATTTTAAAAATTGTTTGAATGTGATTCAAATCTGAATTTTAAAAGTTGTTTGAATGTGATTCAAATCTGAATTTTTAAAGTTGTTTGAATCATATTTAAATCTGATTTTTTAAAATTGATTGAATAAAATTCAGATCTGATTTTTTAAAAAATGTTTGAATGTGATTCAAATCTGATTTTTTAAAAAATGTTTGAATGTGATTCAAATATGAATTTTTAAAGTTGTTTGAATGTGATTCAAATCTGAATTTTTAAATTTGTTTGAATGAGATTCAAATCTGAATTTTTAAATTTATTTGAATCATATTCAAATCTGGATTTTTAAATTGAATATGAGATATTCAATTTAATTTAAGTATGTATGTTTTATGTAATTATTAAATAGTGATATGCATGATGGATGATCATGGACTATAAAAGACCAATGTGATTGGATTTATTTCTTTTATGTTTCTTTGGGATTGTAAATTAATTAATTTATTTTAATTTATTTTGGGCATGTATTATTAAGTTTGTAATAATTTTTGGATTGTAATTTCATTTATTTAAGTTCTTGTAAATTCGCCTTGGTATGCCAAGGATTACTATGTAATATTAGATTGCAAGAAGTTCAAGGAGGTTAAGAGCATTGGTGGGACCAGTGGGAGGATTTCAAGATCAAGTGTTGATTATGTACTCCTTCAGCAACTCTTGTAAACTGAATGAATGAAATGCACCTAGGAATGCCCTGATTCAATTCTTAGTGGCTCAGAATTGAATCCCTTAGAAAGTCCATGATCATACCATATTTATTGCTTATCCATGAATGCATGAGATGTATGGGAATGTATGCTATTATATGATATATGCATGCTAATTGGATAATGTGCAAAGTGAGACCTTAATAGTAATTAGAATGACTATAAAATCTTCCAAACAAATGATTAAGTTGGAAATGCTATAATTAAAGTAATTATAACTTAGGCCCTCCATTGGGGCAATTATTTTAAGAAATTTTAAATAGTTGCATAAGATGCAATTAATTTAAGAGATTTTCTTAACAATAATTGTTAAGCATGAGATGTTGTAAATATGTAAATAGTTTGGTGGCCAATATTGGATGTACCTGAGGACATTAAAATTATTTGCATAATTACTGGCTCAATGGGATCAACTTAACTAATGCAAGATAAGTCAATAATGGATGTACCTAAGATTTTGAGCATTAGGGGCTAGGTAAAGGATTAAACCTCACATGAGATGTGATGGGCAAGGAGTTGCTCACTTATAGTTTATTGTAATTCCAATAATGGATGTACCTGAGGATGATCAATAGAATTATAAGAATTCAAGCACCCACTAGAAATTCATCCAACTAGGATTTCCGTTTTCTACTTTGGAAGTGTAGGATTCGCTAAGTTAGTGGGAAGACCAATTTGATTAAAAGACCATAATCATTTTGGTTAATTACATGATACATTTACTAATTAATCTGGTTATTTTCTGCAGTTAATTTTCTGATAAAAATGAGCACAGAACAACCACCACCATCCAATATTCTTACAAGCATACTTGATCGCAATAGGTTGACAGGACCTAATCTCTCTGATTGGCTAAGAAATTTGAAACTTGTCCTAAACCTTGAACATATACGATATGTTCTTGATTCAAATGTTCCTGGTCCCTTACCTCCAGAGGCCATTTAAGAGGAGCATGAAACTTTGGACAAGTGGAAGGAGCATGATATGAGAGCTAAGTGTTACATGCTTGCTTCAATGAGTAATGAGTTACAGAAGCAGCATGAAAACATGCTGAGTGCGAGTGAGATCCTCCTTCACCTATAAGAGTTGTATGGTGAGCATAGCAGGAATGCTAAGTATGAGATATATAGACAGCTATTCCGTATGAGGATGTCTGAGGGACAGAATGTTGGGGATCATGTCCACAAGATGATTCGGCTGATTGAGCAGTTGGAACATCCTGACTTCAACATGGATTTCCATCTACATACGGATTTTATCCTTCAGTCCCTTCCTGAGTCTTTTGGGAATTTTGTGACAAATTTCCATATGACTCAACAGAAATGCACCTTAGCTGGATTACTCAACATGCTGGTTATTGCCCAAAAGAATATGCCGGACAATAAAGGAAAAGAGGTAGCTTTGATTGCATCTTCTTCTGCTGGAAAGTCCAACAAGAAGAAGGGCAATAAGAAAAAGAAATCTTAGATTCCTGGTCCTTCTAAGAAAATAGCTAAACAGAAAAGGAAGACCAAAGCTGACAAAGGCAAAGGAAAGTGTTTCCACTGCCAACAGAAAAGTGTTTCCATTGGCAACAGAAAAGTGTTTCCATTGCCAACAGGAAAGTGTTTCCATTGCCAGTAAGAAAGTGTTTCCACTGGCCAGAGTATAACAATCTAAATGAATGCAATGCCATGGTGAAAACTAACTCAAGTTCAAAATATATTTGGCACTTAAGGTTATGTCATGTTGCAGAAGATAGGATTACAAAATTGGAGAAAATGGGGATTCTATCCTCATTAGACTCTGAGCCTACTCCAACTTGTGAATCTTGCCTTCTGGGTAAAATGACTAGATCACCCTTTGTTGGACAAGGGCAAAGAGCTGAAAATATTTTGGAGCTAATACATAGTGATGTATGTGGTCCATTTAAGGAAATGGCTAGAGGTGCTTTTCATTATTTTATTACCTTTGCTTATGATAAATCAAGATTTGGGTATTTGTAATTGATAAAATACAAACATGAATCCTTTGAAAAGTTTAAAGAATTTAAATCTGAAGTAGAAAATCAAACAGGAAAGAGTATTAAAGCTCTTTGATCAGATCGTGGAGGCGAATATTTGAGTACTGAATTTGATGAATACTTGAGAGAGCATGGCATTGTTTCTCAGCTGACTCCTCCAGGAACGCCACAGCTGAATGGTGTATCTGAAAAGAGAAATCGTACCCTAGTGGATATGGTACGTAGTATGATGAGCTATACTGATATGCCAATATTCTTTTGGGGATTTGCATTAGAATAAGCTATGTATATTCTGAATAGGATTCCATCAAAATCAGTGTCTTCCACACCTTATGAGATATGGCATGGAAGAAAACCAAGTCTTAAGCATGTTAAGATTTGGGGTTGTCCAGCTTTTATCAAAAAGCTGAACACTGATAAATTGGAGACCAGATCAGAAAAAGGTCGATTTGTTGGATATCCAAAAGATAGTTTTGGATATTATTTTTATTTGCCTACTTCACAAAAGGTTGTGATAAGTAGAGATGCCACATTTCCTGAACAATAGTTTGTTCAAGAAGGAGGCAAAGGAAGGAAAATAGAGTTAGAATTGGAGAATTCTGACCAACCAACAGATCAGATGGATATAGATCCATCTAGTCAACCTATACCCGTTGATGAAACATCTACAACTGGTCCTCGTAGAACAACCAGGGTATCTCACCCACCAGTGAGATATGGTTTTCTTCATGAAGAAGAACAAGAGTTGTCTACTCATGAAGAAGTAGATCTTGGAGATGATCCACTTACCTATGAAGAAGCTATATCAGATATAGACTCTTCAAAATAGATTGATGCTATGAAATCCGAGATTGATTCCATGTATAAGAATCAAGTTTGGGATCTTGTTGACCCACCTGACGGTATTGTACATATAGGGAACAAATGGGTTTTCAAGAAGAAAATTAGTTCTGATGGAAAGGTAGAGACCTATTGAAGGAACGGAAGCGTGAAAAACACAAGTTTATACCATTGAATTCAAAAATTTTCACCTAGGGTCACATGCATCATGCAAGATTTATTTTTATCTATTTCATTTCAATGATAAACAACATATTAAAACTCTTTTAATATGTTTTTGGATCTGTATTTGCCATTTAAGATTTTAAAATTAATCAGATTAATTTTAGAACCCTAGATTAAATCAAGAACGATTACACTAACCTCTTGATGTGCTTTGTCCAATGCGCTTTGAGATTCGTCTTGAGGACACGGATGTTGTCCCTCTAGCTTGTCCACACCAAGAACACCTATGGCAGCCCTTGAACAGCTTCTAAAGCCTTTTTCTATTAATTAGAAATTCAAGTTCTGCCTTTTAAGAGATTAGAGATGTAAACAGGACACTAGAAACAATTTCTAGTGTTCTTAATTCAAGGGATTGATGGCTAATCTCTTTGAATTGATGAGAGATGAAGAAGAATAGCTGGAGAGGCTCAAAGTGGCGTGACAAATGAGAGGAGAGGCTGCTGGTTGTTTTTTCTTTTCATAACCACACTTAAATAGCTAGGTTAACACATTAAACCCTAGCCACATGTCACCTTTTGATTGGCTCTAGGTTTAAGTGACCCAATCACATTGTGCCAAGTGTCAAACCTATATTTGATCTTGATTTTAATCATCTTACATGATTAAAAAAACATTTGGCAAGCTTATGTGTAATCCCATGTGTCACCATCTCATGGTGCCACGTGTCACACTGTGAAATGACCAAAATGCTCCTGTGTCTTAATTTTGAGTTCTTAACCGAAAATAATTATTTTCTTCTTCTAATTAATTTATATCAAATATAAATTAATTAATTAATCTCTATTAATTAATTTCTCATCAATTAAATTCATATTTAAATACTTTAAATATAAATTTAATTTATACTACACATCCAATAATCTAGATTTGGTTTCAAGTCATGCTAGGGACTTTGCAATTTAATTGCAAACCAAACCTATTTAATTAATCAATTAAACTCTTTAATTAATTAATTAAACCATATTTAAATAGGTGATAACTTGTGTATGTGTGTGACTTACTAGGCTCATCACTAATTGGCAATGAGACATGATATCAACTCTTAATATCATCAGAACTCTTTCTTACCATAAATGATTTCTCTAAATCATTTTATGAACCTCATAGACCATGGTTAACACCTAGCATAGCATGCCATGGCCACCCAATTATTAATAAGATTTACCTTAAATGAACCTATAATCATATGTTACCATGCACTAGAATCTCTCTGTTACAAAATCCCAACTCAAGCTGGAGTCATAGTTTATGTCAAACTCCATTTGCTATGAATATTATGTTCTCTTTTAATTCCAGTTCTTGATTAAAAAGATTTTCTCATCAGAAACTCTTTCTGAATAAATCTATCTGTCCTGGCCAGGAACTTGAAACATCAAGAATAATTAAATGAACATAGGATTTTATCTCTATTTACTTAGAGGAACAGATTCCATCTTGATCAACACCTACCTCCATATATAACTAGAAGGAGCCAACACATGCCCATATACCCATACATAGTACAAGTATGAAAGCAGTATCAAACTCAAACTACCTATATACAAGATAACTGTACTATCTCAGGTCTAAAGATTATATGCACTGATATGATTTATGACAAAACATTGACAAGAGTAAACTCCATGTGCTTGTCATAAGCGTCACTGGTTCGGCCTACTTATCATTTATAAGTGCCTATCATGTTTGTTATATGGCATGAGACTCACCATTCCATCTTATTTATATCTCATATAAATAACTTGGGAACAAACATGAATACAATCTTTCTGGATAAGTCATGTCCTTATTATGAAGTATCCTCGATGGTGAACCTATTTATGATACTTTGTGCTAGAAATATTGTCACTCATATTCTTAACAACTTAAGAATAATATTTCTAACAAAATATCAATGGACCTTTTCTATTACACATAAATATATTATGTAAACGGAAAAGTGGAAATGCCTTTTATTAATAAAATATGTACAAGATACATACTAAATGATATGCTCTAGGGCATACTACTAACAATCTCCCATTAGCACTAGAGCCATTCATTACAATATCTTAGACCTATCTTCTCAAAATGTCGGTCTAACTGAGTCTGTGACATAGGCTTAGTGAATGGATCAGCTGGATTTTTCAGCTGATGTTATTTTTCTGCATGGCTATATCGCCTTGCCCAACTATATATCTGATAATGTGGTAATGCCTTTCTATTTGTTTGGATTTTGGGTGAGACCTTAGTTCCTTAGCCTGTATGATTGCTCCATTGTTGTCACAGTGTAGTGGAACTGTTGACTCAATGGAAGGAACTACTGTAGCTTCCTTTGCAGCATTTGATGCAGCCTCTGTAGTGGAATCTGCAGTCGTGCTCTGTTTGGAACTCTTCCAACTGACTGCACCTCCATTACAAATAAACACATATCCAGAGGTAGACTTTCTATCATCAATATCTGATTGGAAATCAGAATCAGTATAACCATCCAATTGCAAGTCTCCACCTCCATAAATCAAGAATAAATCCTTAGTTCTTCTCAAGTACTTAAGGATATTCTTGTGACTATCGATGTTCCAAACCTGGATTGGATTGATACCTGCTAGTCAAACTAACAGCATATGCGATATCTGGCCTAGTACACAACATTGCATACATTAAACTTCCAATAGCCGAAGCATATGGAATCCTGGCCATCTTATCTCTTTCTTCAGGTGTCTTTGGAGACATCTCTTTAGAAAGATGTATACCATGTCTCACTGGTAACAATCCTCTCTTAGAATCAAGCATGTTAAACCTCTTTAACACCTTTTCCAAGTATAGACTTTGGGATAAACCAATTATTCTTTTCGCTCTATCTCTATAGATGCGAATCCCAAGAATATAGGTTACCTCCCCTAAGTCTTTCATGGAGAATGTATTTGACAACCATACCTTTATAGTTGTCAACATACCTGTGTCATTACCTATCAACAGTATGTCATCCACATATAAGACAAGGAAAGTGATAGCTCAGTCACTAACCTTCTTATATACACATGGCTCATCCTCATTTTTGATAAAACCAAAGGATTTAATGGCTTCATCAAAACGGATGTTCCAACTCCTCGAAGCTTGTTTCAACCCATAAATGGATCGCTTTAGCTTGCATACATTGGAACCATCTTGGGATTCAAATCCCCTAGTTTGTTCCATGAAAATGTTTTCTTCTATGTATCCATTGAGAAAAGCTGTTTTGATATCCATCTGCCAAATCTCATAATCATAGTATGCAGCTATTGCTAATAAAATCCTAATTGATTTAAGCATGGCAATAGGCGAGAAAGTCTCCTCATAGTCTATTCCTTGCCTTTGGCGAAACCCTTTCGCTACTAGCCTTGCCTTATAGGTCTCTACCTTTCCATCAGAACCAATTTTCTTCTTGAAAACCCATTTGTTCCCTATAGGTATAATACCTTCAGGTGGGTTAACAAGATCCCAAACTTGATTCTTATACATGGAATCAATCTCGGATTTCATAGCATCAATCCATTTTGAAGAGTCTATATCTGATATAGCTTCTTCATAGTTAAGTGGATCATCTCCATGATCTACTTCTTCATGAGTAGACAACTCTTGTTCTTCTTCATGAAGAAAACCATATCTCACTGGTGGGTGAGATACCCTGGTTGTTCTACGAGGAACAGCTGTAGATGTTTCATCAATGGGTATTGGTTGACTAGATGGATTTATATCCATCTGATCTGTTGGTTGGTCAGAATTCTCCAATTCTAACTCTATTTACCTTCCTTTGCCTCCTTCTTGAACAAACTGTTGTTCAAGAAATGTGGCATCTCTAGTTATCACAACCTTTTGTGAAGTAGGCAAATAAAAATAATATCCAAAACTATCTTTTAGATATCCAACAAATCGACCTTTTTCTGATCTGGTCTCCAATTTATCAGTGTTCAGCTTTTTGATATAAGCTGGACAACCCCAAATCTTAACATGCTTTAGACTTGGTTTTCTTCCATGCCATATCTCATAAGGTGTGGAAGAAACTGATTTTTATGGAATCCTATTCAGAATATACAAAGCTGATTCTAATGCAAATCCCCAAAAGAAGATTGGCATATCAGTATAGCTCATCATACTACGTACCATATCCAATAGGGTACGATTTCTCCTTTTCAAATACACCATTCAGCTGTGGCGTTCCTGGAGGAGTCAGCTGAGAAACAATGCCATGCTCTCTCAAGTATTCATCAAATTCAGTACTCAAATATTCACCTCCACGATCTGATCGAAGAACTTTAATATTCTTTCCTGTTTGATTTTCTACTTCAGATTTAAATTCTTTGAACTTTTCAAAAGATTCATGTTTGTATTTCATCAAATACAAATACCCAAACCTTGATTTATCATCAGTAAAGGTAATAAAATAATGAAAACCCCCTCTGGCCATTTCTTTAAGTGGACCACATACATCACTATGTATTAGCTCCAAAATATTTTCAGCTCTTAGCCCTTGTCCAACAAAGGGTGATCTAGTCATTTTGCCCTGAAGGCAAGATTCACAAGTTGGAGTAGGCTCAGAGCCCAATGAGTATAGAATCCCCATTTTCTCTAATTTTGCAATCCTATCTTCTGCAACATAACATAACCTTAAGTGCCAAATATATTTTGAACTTGAGTTGGTTTTCACCATGGCATTGCATTCATTTAGATTGCTATACTCTGGCCAGTGGAAACACTTTCTTACTGACAATGGAAACACTTTCCTGTTGGCAATGGAAACACTTTCCTTTTGGCAGTGTCAGCTTTAGTCTTCCTTTTCTGTTTAGCTATTTTCTTGGAAGGACCAGGAATCTGAGGTTTCTTTTTCTTATTGCCCTTCTTCTTGTTGGACTTTCCAGTAGAAGAAGATGCAACCAAAGCTACCTCTTTTCCTTTATTGCCTGGCATATTCTTTTGGGCAATAACCAGCATGTTGAGTAATTCAGCTAAGGTGCATTCCTGTTTAGTCATATGGAAATTTGTCACAAAATTCCCAAAAGACTCAGGAAGGGACTGAAGGATCAAATCCGTTTGTAGTTGGAAATCCATGTTGAAGTCAAGATGTTCCAACTACTCAATCAGCCGAAGCATCTTGTGGACATGATCCCCAACATTCTGTCCCTCAGACATCCTCATACGGAATAGCTGTCTAGATATCTTATACCTAGCATTCCTGCTGTGCTCACCATACAACTCTTGTAGGTGAAGGAGGATCTCACTAGCACTCTGCATGTTCTCATGTTGCTTCTGTAACTCATTACTCATGGAAGCAAGCATGTAACACTTAGCTCTCATATCATGCTCCTTCCACATGTCCAAAGTTTCATGTTCCTCTTGTGTGGCCTCTGGAGGTAAGGGACTAGGAACATTTGAATCTAGAACATATCCTATATGTTCAAGGTTCAGGACAAGTTTCAAATTTCTTAGCCAATCGCATGATTAGGTCCTGTCAACCTGTTGTGATCAAGTATGCTTGCAAGGATATTGGATGGTGGTAGTTGTTTTGTGCTCATTTTTATCAGAAAATTAACTGCAGAAAATAACCAGATTAATTAGTAAATGTATCATGTAATTAACCAAAATGATTATGGTCTTTTAATCAAATTGGTCCTCCCACTAACTTAGCGAATCCTACACTTTCAGAGTAGAAAACGGAAATCCTAGTTGGATGGATTTCTAGTGGGTGATTGAATTCTTATAATTCTATTGATCATCCTCAGGTACATCCATTATTGGAATTACAATAAACTATAAGTGAGCAACTCCTTGCCCATCACATCTCATGTGAGGTTCAATCCTTTACCTGGCCCCTAATACTCAAAATCTCAGGTACATCCATTATTGACTTATCTTGCATTAGTTAAGTTGATCCAATTGAGTCAGTAATTATGCAAATAATTTTAATGTCCTCAGGTACATCCAATATTGGCCACCAAACCATTTACATATTTACAACATCTCATGCTTAACAATTATTCTTAAGAAAATCTCTTAAATTAATTGCATCTCATGCAACTATTTAAAATTTCTTAAAATAATTGCCCCAATGGAGGGTTTATGTTATAATTACTTTAATTATAGCATTTCCAACTTAATCATTTATTTGGAAGATTTTATAGCCATCCTTATTACTATTAAGGTCTCACTTTGCACATTATCCATTTAGCATGCATATATCATATAATTGCATACATTCCCATACATCTCATGCATTCATGGATAAGCAGTAAATATGGTATGATCATGGACTTTCTAAGGGATTCAATTCTGAGCCACTAAGAATTGAATCAGGGCATTCCTAGGTGCATTTCATTCATTCATTTTACAAGAGTTGCTGAAGGAGTACATAATCAACACTTGATATTGAATTCCTCCCACTGGTCCCACCAATGCTCTTGACCTCCTTGAACTTCTTGCAATCCAATATTACATAGTAATCCTTGGCATACCAAGGCGAATTTACAAGAACTTAAATAAATGAAATTACAATCCAAAAATATTACAAACTTAATAATACATGCCCAAAATAAATTAAAATAAATTAATTAATTTACAATCCCAAAGAAACATAAAAGAAATAAATCCAATCACATTGGTCTTTTATAGTCCATGATCATCCATCATGCATATCACTATTTAACAATTAAATAAAACATACATACTTAAATTAAATTGAATATCTCATATTCAATTTAAAAATCCAGATTTGAATATGATTCAAATAAATTTAAAAATTCAGATTTGAATCTCATTCAAACAAATTTAAAAATTCAGATTTGAATCACATTCAAACAACTTCAAAAATTCAGATTTGAATCACATTCAAACATTTTTAAAAAAATCAGATTTGAATCACATTCAAATATTTTTTAAAAAATCAGATCTGAATTTTATTGAATCAATTTTAAAAAATCAGATTTAAATATGATTCAAACAACTTTAAAAATTCAGATTTGAATCACATTCAAACAACTTTTAAAATTCAGATTTGAATCACATTCAAACAATTTTTAAAATTCTGATTTGAATCATAATTTAATTGTGTGATTAAAACTACTAATTAAACACTTTAATTAGTCAAAGAATAGGCCTTAGATCATACAACAATTGCAGAATTAAAAGCCAAACCTTGAACCACCCATGGAACCATTGTTGCCGCCACCAATGGTGGCTTCACCATGTGTGCCGCCACACCTCTTGATCCAACCAGCAATGAATCAATCATCTCATGATCAAATCACACAATTAAATCATATAATCAACAATCTAAATGGCAAATATAGTGGCTCTGATACCAATTGAAGGAACGGAAGCGTGAAAAACACAAGTTTATACCATTGAATTCAAAAATTTTCACCTAGGGTCACATGCATCATTCAAGATTTATTTTTATCTATTTGATTTCAATGATAAACAACATATTAAAACTCTTTTAATATGTTTTTGGATCTGTATTTTCCATTCAAGATTTTAAAATTAATCAGATTAATTTTAGAACCCTAGATTAAATCAAGAACGATTACACTAACCTCTTGATGTGCTGCAGATGGTTCGCGCCTTTGAGATTCGTCTTCAGGACACCAGATGTTGTCCCTCTAGCTTGTCCACACCAAGAACACCTATGGCAGCCCTTGAACAGCTTCTAAACCCTTTTTCTATTAATTAGAAATTCAAGTTCTGCCTTTTAAGAGATTAGAGATGTAAAAAGGACACTAGAAACAATTTCTAGTGTTCTTAATTCAAGAGATTGATGGCTAATCTCTTTGAATTGATGAGAGATGAAGAAGAATAGCTGGAGAGGCTCAAAGTGGCGTGACAAATGAGAGGAGAGGCTGCTGGTTATTTTTTCTTTTCATAACCACACTTAAATAGCTAGGTTAACACATTAAACCCTAGCCACATGTCACCTTTTGATTAGCTCTAGGTTTAAGTGACCCAATCACATTGTGCCAAGTGTCAAACCTATATTTCATCTTGATTTTAATCATCTTACATGATTTAAAAAACATTTGGCAAGCTTATGTGTAATCCCATGTGTCACCATCTCATGGTGCCACGTGTCACACTGTGAAATGACCAAAATGCCCCTGTGTCTTAATTTTGAGTTCTTAACCCAAAATAATTATTTTCTTCTTCTAATTAATTTATATCAAATATAAATTAATTAATTAATCTCTATTAATTAATTTCTCATCAATTAAATTCATATTTAAACACTTTAAATATAAATTTAATTTATACTACACATCCAATAATCTAGATTTAGTTTCAAGTCATGCTAGGGACTTTGCAATTTAATTGCAAACCAAACCTATTTAATTAATCAATTAAACTCTTTAATTAATTAATTAAATCATATTTAAATAGGTGATAACTTGTGTATGTGTGTGACTTACTAGGCTCATCACTAATTGGCAATGAGACATGATATCAACTCTTAATATCATCAGAACTCTTTCTTACCATAAATGATTTCTCTAAATCATTTTATGAACCTCATAGACCATGGTTAACACCTAGCATAGCATGCCATGGCCACCCAATTAGTAATAAGATTTACCTTAAATGAACCTATAATCATATGTTACCATGCACTAGAATCTCTCTGTTACAAAATCCCAACTCAAGCCGGAGTCATGGTTTATGTCAAACTCCATTTGCTATGAATATTATATTCTCTTTTAATTCCAGTTCTTGATTAAAAAGATTTTCTCTTCAGAAACTCTTTTCTGAATAAATCTATCTGTCCTGGCCAGGAACTTGAAAGATCAAGATCAATTAAATGAACATAGGATTTTATCTCTATTTACTTAGAGGAACAGATTCCATCTTGATCAACACCTACCTCCATATATAACTAGTAGGAGCCAACACATGCCCATATACCCATACATAATACAAGTATGAAAACAGTATCAAACTCAAACTATCTATATACAAGATAACTGTGCTATCTCAGGTCTAAAGATTATATGCACTGATATGATTTATGACAAAACATTGACAAGAGTAAACTCCATGTGCTTGTCATAAGCGTCACTGGTTCGGCCTACTTATCATTTATAAGTGCCTATCATGTTTGTTATATGGCATGAGACTCACCATTCCATCTTATTTATATCTCATATAAATAACTTGGGAACAAACATGAATACAATCTTTCTGGATAAGTCATGTCCTTATTATGAAGTATCCTCGATTGTGAACCTATTTATGATACTTTGTGCTAGAAATATTGTCACTCATATTCTTAACAACTTAAGAATAATATTTCTAACAAAATATCAATGGACCTTTTCTATTACACATAAATATATTATGTAAACGGAAAAGTGAAAATGCCTTTTATTAATAAAATATGTACAAGATACATACTAAATGATATGCTCTAGGGCATACTACTAACACCTATAAGGCAAGGTTAGTAGCGAAAGGGTTTCGCCAAAGGCAAGGAATCGACTATGAGGAGACTTTCTTGCCTGTTGCCATGCTTAAATCAATTAGGATTCTATTAGCAATAGCTGCATACTATGATTATGAGATTTGGCAAATGGATGTCAAAACAGCTTTTCTCAATGGATACATTGAAGAAAACATTTTCATGGAACAACCTAGGGTTTTTGAATCCCAAGATGGTTCCAAGGTATGCAAGCTAAAGCGATCCATTTATGGGTTGAAACAAGCTTCTAGGAGTTGGAACATCCGTTTTGGTAAAGCCATTAAATCCTTTGGTTTTATCAAAAATGAGGATGAGCCATGCGTATATAAGAAGGTTAGTGACAATGCTATCACTTTCCTTGTCTTATATGTGGATGACATACTGTTGATGGGTAATGACACAGGTATGTTGACAACTATAAAGGTATGGTTGTCAAATACATTCTCCATGAAAGACTTAGGGGAGGCAACCTATATTCTTGGAATTCACATATATAGAGATAGAGTGAAAAGAATAATTGGTTTATCCCAAAGTTTACACTTGGAAAAGGTGTTAAAGAGGTTTAACATGCTTGATTCCAAGAGAGGATTGTTACTAGTGAGACAAGGTATCCACCTTTCTAAAGAGATGTCTCCAAAGACACCTGAAAAAAGAGATAAGATGGTAAGGATTCCATATACTTCGGCTATTGGAAGTTTAATGTATGCAATGTTGTGTACTAGGCCGGATATCACATATGCTGTTAGTTTGACTAGCAGGTATCAATATAACCCAGGTTTGGAACACTGGATAGCTGTCAAGAATATCCTTAAGTACTTGAGAAGAACTAAGGATTTATTCTTAATTTACGGAGGTGGAGACTTGCAATTGGATGGTTATACTGACTCTGATTTCCAATCAGATATCGATGATAGAAGGTCTACCTCTAGATATGTGTTCATTTGTAATGGAGGCACAGTTAGTTGGAAGAGTTCCAAACAGAGCACTACTGCAGATTCCACTGCAGAGGCTGAGTATATTGCTACATCAAATGCTGCAAAGGAAGTTGTTTGGATAAAAAAGTTGGTAAATATTTGGATAAAAGGAAGAATATGAGTGACAATATTTCTAGCACAAAGTATCATAAATAGGTTCACAATCGAGGATACTTCATAATAAGGACATGACTTATCCAGAAAGATTGTATTCACATTTGTTCCCAAGTTATTTATATGAGATATAAATAAGATGGAATGGTGAGTCTCATGCCATATAACAAACATGATAGGCACCTATACATGATAAGTAGGCCGAACCAGTGACACTTATGACAAGCACATGGAGTTTACTCTTGTCAAAGTTTTGTCATAAATCATATCAGTGCGTATACTCTTTAGACCTGATATAGCACATTTATCTTGTATATAGGTAGTTTGAGTTTGATACTGCTTTCATACTTGTACTGTGTATGGGTATATGGGCATGTGTTGGCTCCTACTAGTTATATATGGAGGTAGGTGTTGATCAAGATGAAATCTGTTCCTCTAAGTAAATAGAGATAAAATTCTATGTTCATTTAATTGTTCTTGATGTTTCAAGTTCCTGGCCAGGACAGATAGATTTAATCAGAAAAGAGTTTCTGATGAGAAAATCCTTTTAATCAAGAACTGGAATTAAAAGAGAATATAATATTCATAGCAAATGGAGTTTGACATAAACCATGACTCCATCTTGAGTTGGGATTTTGTAACAGAGAGATTCTAGTGCATGGTAACATATGATTATAGGTTCATTTAAGGTAAACCTTATTACTAATTGGGTGGCCATGACATACTATGCTAGGTGTTAACCATGGTCTATGAGGTGCATAAAATGATTTAGAGAAATCATTTATGGTAAGAAAGAGTTCTGATGATAGTAAGAGTTGATATCATGTCTCATTGCAAATTAGTGATGAGCCTAGTAAGTCACACACATACACAAGTTATCACCTATTTAAATATGATTTAATTAATTAATTAAAGAGTTTAATTGATTAATTAAATAGGTTTGGTTTACAATTAAATTGCAAAGTCCCTAGCATGACTTGAAACCAAATCTTGATTATTAGATGTATAGTATAAGTTAAATTTATATTTAAAGTGTTTAAATATGAATTTAATTAATGAGAAATTAACTAATAGAGATTAATTAATTAATTTATATTTTATATAAATTATAAGAAGAAAAATAATTATTTTGGGTTAAGAACTCAAAATTAAGACACAAGGGCATTTTGGTCATTTCACAGTGTGACACGTGGCACTATGAGATGGTGACACGTGGGATTACACATAAGCTTGCCAAATGTTTTTTTAATCATGTAAGATGATTAAAATCAAGATTAAATATAGGTTTGACACTTGGCACAATGTGATTGGGTCACTTAAACCTAGAGCTAATGAAAGGGTGACATGTGGCAAGGGTTTAATGTGTTAACCTAGCTATATAAGTGTTGTTATGAAAAAGAAAAACAACCAGCAGTCACTCCTCTCCTTTGTCATGCATTTTGAGGCTCTCCATCTATTCTTCTTCATCTCTCATCAATTCAAAGAGATTAGCCATCAATCTTTTGAATTAAGAACACTAGAAATTGTTTCTAGTGTCCTGTTTACATCTCTAATATCTTAAAAGGCAGAACTTGAATGTCTAATTAATAGAAAAAGCTTTAGAAGCTATTCAAGAGCTGCCATAGGTGTTCTTGGTGTGGACAAGCTAGAGGGACAACATTTGGTGTCCTGAAGACAAATCTCAAAGGCGCAGACACGTTGCAGTGCATAAAGAGGTTAGTGTAATCGTTCTTGATTTAATCTAGGGTTCTAAAATTAATCTGATTACTTTTAAAATTTTAAATGGCAAATACAGATCCAAAAACATATTAAAAGAGTTTTAATATGTTGCTTACCATTGAAATCAAATAGATAAAAATAAATCTTGCATGATGCATGTGACCCTAGGTGAAAATTTTTGAATTCAATGGTATAAACTTGTGTTTTTCACACTTCCGTTCTTTCGCACACATCTCAACTCAATCTCCAAATCTCAACACTATTTTCAATATTTTCTTTTTTGTTCACATCACCATTCGAAGCACATTCATGTATATTTCTCAACATTTCATTTTTCAACATAATATACAGAAAATTTCAATAAAATGAAATTTCATATATTTACATTATCACATAATTTCAAGAGTTTGTAGTTATAATCAAAACTAATACAAAATGCAAAATACAAAATATAACCCAAAGTCTTAATGTCCTACCAAGTGCACTGCAGATGTGAGGTGACTTTGGACACTGTATGCAGCTTTGAAAGTTCACCCGATCTGAGGTCTGCTGGGCTCCCCAGCTACGTCCCCAGTACCTACACGTGGCAAAAGCGACGCGCTAAGCAATTCTGCTTAGTGGTGACAATATAAAATAATATAACTAAAATAAAATAAATATTCAGAATGTGTGTTTATATTTAATTTCTAACATGGGTTGTAGTATTATTCGATTAAATTTTAGTAAGATTTATTTTAATTGCCCGAGTAACCCATACTAGTCGATTGGATTGGATAAATGGGTAAACAGGCACTGGTACCAGATCATCACACCATCAGTCACATTGTGTCTCCCGGTGTGCAACAGAACAGCTAACAAGCTATAATAATTATCAAGGATAAAACTCAAGTATAACAACTCAATCAACATAGCCTAAAGGCTATTATATCACAGAATGGCATGTGAGGCCATAAAACACAGAATGGCATAAAGCCATATGCAGTACTGCTAATAGAACCCTATTGGCATACCAACCTATCCAAACTAATCTTGCTAGGTGTACTAGGGCATATTACACTCATAATTTAAACAATTCTTGAAATTTAAGTTTAAATGTTAGCATTCATTTCATTAGTCAACAAAAATGTTGACTTTTGCATAGACAATATGTACATTGGTTTTAATACTCCCAACATACCACATTTTGCATTCTAAAATTGTTGGTATTGGTTGCCAATATCATTTTTAAGCTTAATGTTAGTTGTTCAAAATTTTCAGATTTCAAGCCTTGTATTTACTGTTACATTAGTCATTTTTGTAGTGGGAATTTGGCAAAGTTGTCAACATGAAAGTTGTTCCTTATTGTGTCTAGTTACATTTCTTTTTTTGAATCACTCCATTTGGAGTTTTGTAGCTCAAGTTATGCCCTAAATTCAATGACTGGCCAGATTGCCAACTTCTTAGATTTTCTGGACTGACCAAATATATAGTGTTTTGTGCAGTGATTACAGGTCACATTTTAAATAAGTTATGATCCAAATTTGGGTTAGTTTCTTCATGAAAGTTGTAGGTCTATGTCTTAGCTATTTTCTGGTAAAATTTCAAGTCAATTGGACCTTTCTACACTGAGTTATGACCAAATGAATAA
Source organism: Hevea brasiliensis (assembly GCF_030052815.1). Taxonomy (NCBI): domain Eukaryota; kingdom Viridiplantae; phylum Streptophyta; class Magnoliopsida; order Malpighiales; family Euphorbiaceae; genus Hevea; species Hevea brasiliensis. The sequence goes on along the minus strand of NC_079497.1, from coordinate 35,128,384 downwards.
ACACTGTTCATTTGGTCATTTTGCCCAGGCAGAATACAAGTCACCCCGATTAGGGCAATCATTAAAATTTACTTTCACCATTGCATGATCAAAGTATTAATTTCATACGCAAACCCTAACCCTAATATCTCAAATCATGCATTTAGCTTGCATTTCATTATTCCACTCAAGAGACTAACACTAAGGGCAGCCATGCTACCATTTTAGTTGCATGAAATCCTCAAAACCTTACTACATCTAAGGCTGCTAAAAATTCGGGTTGGGCATACACATGATATTTATTAAATTTCTTTATAAATTTACACTCAATTCTACTCCTTCAACATAAAATGAAAGAAAAAAAGACAAGTTTAGTCACTAACCTCTAATGGAGTGAATTTTAATCTTGCAAGAGGTCTTCATTTACACTTCTTTTTGCTCCCAAAAGATTCACCAAGATGAAATATCAAGGTCTTATGTTGCCAAGTTAGGGTTTTGTTGAGAGAAAACTAAGAAATTTAAGCTTTAGTAAGCATAAAAATGGAGGAGGGAAGGAAGAGCATATGGGACGGCTTGAGGAAGAAGAATGGTGTTTGTAGTATGCCCTAGAGCATATCATATAGTATGTATCTTATACAAGTTTTTATTAATAAAAGGCATTTCCACTTTTCCATTTACATAATATATTTATGTGTAATAAAAATGGTACATTGATATTTTGTTAGAAATTATATTCTTAAGTTGTTAAGAATATGAGTGACAGTATTTCTAGTACAAAGTATCATAAATAGGTTCACAATCAAGGATACTTCATCATAAGGATATGGCTTATCCAGAAAGATTGTATTCATGTTTGTTCCCAAGTTATTTATATGAGATATAAATAAGATGGTATGGTGAGTCTCAAGCCATATAACAAACATGATAAGCACTTATACATGATAAGTAGGCCAAACCAGTGACACTTATGACAAGCACATGGAGTTTACTCTTGTCAATGCATTGTCATAATTCATATAAGTGCATATAATCTTTAGACCAGAGATAGCATAGTTATCTTGTATATAGGTGGTTTGAGTTTGATACTACTTTCATACTTGTACTGTGTATGGGTATATGGGCATGTGTTGGCTCCTACTAGTTATATATGGAGGTAGGTGTTGATCAAGATGGAATCTGTTCCTCTAAGTAAATAGAGATAAAATCCTATGTTCATTTAATTGTTCTTGATGTTTCAAGTTCCTAGCCAAGACAGATAGATTTATTCAGAAAGAGTTTTTGATGAGAAAATCTTTTAATCAAGAACTAGAATTAAAAGTTCATAGCAAATGGAGTTTAACATAAACCATGACTCCAGCTTGAGTTGGGATTTTGTAACAGAGAGATTCTAGTGTATGGTAACATATGATTATAGGTTCATTGAAGGTAAACCTTATTACTGATTGCGTGGCCATGGAATGCTTTGCTAGGTGTTAACCATGGTCTATGAGGTGCATAAAATGATTTAGAGAAATCATTTATGGTAAGAAAGAGTTCTGATGATATTAAGAGTTGATATCATATCTCATTACAAATTAGTGATGAGCCTAGTAAGTCACACACATACACAATTAATCACTAAATTAAATATGATTTAATTAGTTAATTAAAGAGTTTAATTGATTAATTAAATAGGTTTGGTTTGCAATTAGATTGCAAAGTCCCTAGCATGACTTGAAACCAAATCTAGATTATTGGATGTATAGTATAATTTAAATTTATATTTAAAGTGTTTAAATATGAATTTAATTAATGAGAAATTAATTAATAAAGATTAATTAATTGATTTATATTTGATATAAATTGATTAGAAGAAGAGAAATAATTATTTTGGGTTTTGAACTCAAAACTATCACACAGGGGCATTTTGGTCATTTGACAGGGTGACATGTGGCACCATGAGATGGTGACACATGGCACTACACATAAGCTTGCCAAATGTTTTTAATAATATAAGATGATTAAAATTAAGATTAAATATAGGTTTGACACTTGGCACAATGTGATTAGGTCAATTAAACCTAGAACCAATCAGAGGGTGACATGTGGTAAGGGTTTTATGTGTTGACCTACCTATATAAGTGTTGTTAAGAAAAGAAAAAAAAAATACAACCATCAGTTGCTCCTCTTTGTCCCGCCACCCACGAAGCTCTCCCTTCTCTTCATCTTCTTCTCTCATGCATTCCATGAGATTAGCAAACAATCTCTTGAATTAAAAATACTTTCTAGTGTCCTGTTTACATCTTTAATCTCTTAAAAGGCAAAACTTGATTTTCTAATTAATAGAAAAAGCTTTAGAAGCTATTCAAGGGCTGCCATAGGTTCCTTAGCCTGTATGACTGCTCCATTGTTGTCAAAGTGTAGTGGAACTGTTGACTCAATGGAAGGAACTGCTGCAAGTTCTGTCACGAACTTCTTTATCCAAACAGCTTCCTTTGCAGCATCTGATGTAGCAATATACTAAGCCTTAGTAGTGGAATCTGCAGTCATACTCTATTTGAAACTCTCCCAACTGACTGCACCTCCATTACAAATGAACACATACCCAGAGGTAGACTTTCTATCACCGATATCTAATTGGAAATCAGAATCAGTATAAGCATCCAATTGCAAGTCTCCACCTCCATAGACCAAGAATAAATCCTTTGTTCTTCTCAAGTACTTAAGGATATTCTTGACAGCTATCCAGTGTTCCAAACCTGGATTGGATTGATACCTGCTAGTCAAACTAACAGCATATGCGATATCCGGCCTAGTACACAACATTGCATATATTAAACTTCTAATAGCCAAAGCATATGGAATCCTGGCCATCTTATCTCTTTCATCAGGTGTCTTTGGAGACATCTCTTTAGAAAGGTGGATACCACATCTCACTGGTAACAATCCTCTCTTGGAATCAAGCATGTTAAACCTTTTTAACACCTTTTCACAGTATAGACTTTGGGACAAACCAATTATTCTTTTCGCTCTATCTCTATATATGCGAATCCCAAAAATATAGGTTGCATCCCCTATGTCTTTCATGGAGAATGTATTTGACAACTACACCTTTACAGTTGTCAACATACCTGTGTCATTACCCATCAATAGTATATCATCCATATATAAGATAAGGAAAGTGATAGCACTGTCACTAACCTTCTTATATACACATGGCTCATCCTCATTTTTGATAAAACCAAATGATTTAATGGCTTCATCAAAACGGATGTTCCAACTCCTCGAAGCTTGCTTTAACCTATAAATGGATCACTTTAGCTTGCATACCTTGGAACCATCTTGGGATTCAAAACCCCTAGGTTGTTCCATGTAAATGTTTTCTTCAATGTATCCATTGAGAAAAGCTGTTTTGACATCCATCTGCGAAATCTCATAATCATAGTATGTAGCTATTGCTAATAGAATCCTAATTGATTTAAGCATGGCAATAGGTGAGAAAGTCTCCTCATACTCGATTCCTTGCCTTTGGCAAAACCCTTTCGCTACTAGCCTTGCCTTATAGGTCTCTACCTTTACATCAGAACCAATTTTCTTCTTGAAATCTCATTTGTTCCCTATAAGTACAATACTTTCAGGTGGGTCAACAAGATCCCAAACTTGATTCTTATACATGGAATCAATTTTGGATTTCATAGCATCAATCCATTTTGAAGAGTCTATATCTGATATAGCTTCTGTAACACCCCTATTTGCATAGCCTGGTATATTTCACTATTCCGGTGATCGGTGTCAGTCCGGACAATTAAGAGGATTAGAACTATGTTTAAGACACCTAGAAAAGCCCTGATCAAAAATAAATAGTTATTACCAGATAGAAAAGTAAAAATAAGAAAAAAAGAATGTAAAAGTTTAAATGAGTCGGGAGTCACAGCGAAGGGTGACCTTCCTAGGAAATGACTGCGAGGTCAATTTAAACTCATATTTCAAACCGTAAAATGTGACGTCGTGGTCCTTAGGACTATTGCAAACATAGTGGAAAAGAGAAAATCACAGAAAAGAATTTTTAAGCAGGTCAAATAATTAAGTCAGAGATCCGGAAGAAATATCGAATAACTTGTAAACCGGATTGAACCGGCGATGGGCGATTTGGTCAATTCACTACTAGAGCTAACTCCTGACCTAACTATCTAATAAAATATGAGAAATGAAAATTTTGAAATATGGAATTAAATTAAAGAAGTATGGGAAAAACAAAAGGAAAAGAAAATTAAATTAAAAAGACTTATGACATCATCATGGTGATGCAAGCATGACCTCATTAATATTATAATTTTAAAATATGAAAAATTAAGGATAAATATTACAAAAATAAGACAAAAAAATAAAAAGAAAAAGTGGTCTTCTTCTTCTTATTTCTGTCACTCTTTCTTTCTCTCTAATTCTCTCACAATTCCACCATTTTTAACCCTTAAAAGCTTGATTTCTCCTCCCTTCCTTACCATAAAACCCCTAACCACCAACATTAAAATTTGATTTTAGACCTTGGTGGAGTGATTAGTAACAAAAAGAAGAAGAAAAGAAGGAGACTTGGAGAATTAGAGAATCCAAAAATCAAGGTATGTATAAATTGGTTTTAAATCTTTAAATACTACTTGAAATTTAGTTGAGATGTATGGAAATTATGAAGAAAATGAAAATAATCTTGCATGCATGATGAGTAGAAAATTTCAACAGCCATGGTACCCTAGAGTTTGATAGTGTTTAGTTAGGTTAAACATGAAATCTTGGTGAATTAATGTTGTATAGGTGATTTGTATGTTTAAATTATATGAATTGAGCTAAGCATGAAAATTAGGGTTTGGCACCTAGGGTTTTTGAAGACAAAATGTGAGAATGTGTTAAATGGTGTGTTTGACCTAGTTTGAGCTGAGAAATGGTCATTTGTGACCAATTGGAGTATGTTAGAAGTGTTGGAACCAAATGCAAATTCGGATTGCTTAGGGTCATGCTGCAGGCAGTAGGACCAAGGTCCCTTTCAGGGACCAAAACTAAAAATTTACAAGTCCAATTAGTGTTAGACCAATTGGGAATGAAAATAGACATAAAATGGAAAATTTTTCATTTAGGAATCATGCCCAAAAAGTGACCAAAACCTAGTGAACAAATTGACCAAATCTGGAATAGGCAACCTAACCTGTACAAAAATGACCAAATGAATAGTGTTTATTCATTTGGCCATAACTTAGGCTAGGCAGGTCTAAATGACCTGAAATTTTACCTTTGGAAAGCTGAGATATAGACCTAAAACTTTCATGAAGAACATAAACCCAAATTATACCCTTAACCAAGTCATTTGGCCACCCAAAATTGGTGACTCAAAACTGCCAGAACTAGTTTGGTGCCCAGAAATCTGGGTTAAGTCTAATCCGGCAGCCATGATTTAAATAGCTATAACTTGAGCTAAAAAACTCCAATTGGAGTGCTTCAAAAAGGAGAATAAATTTAATACAATAGGGAACATTTTCTATGAAGAAAGCTTAGCCAAATTATAACAGTAAAATGACCAATGGAACAGTGCAACATAAGACACCCAAAACTGAAATTTTGCAAATTTGCCTAAAAGACTTAGAATTTGAGTAAACAAGCAAAACCAATAAATTTAGAAACCAAAATGTGGCATGTGGGTGAAGTTGGAATTTCCACACCTATTAAGCCTTAGAAAGTCAACAAATTGACTTGAATATTGTCATGAATAGTAACCTCGAAATACAAAATTTAAAGAATGCCAAGTTTAGCATATTAAAGCTAGTTATAAGTGAATTTGAATTTATTTTTAGATTTATGATGAGTTATGATACTGAAACACTGTGAAACTGTGTGTTTCAGTTGAAATGAACACCGGGAAAGAACCCGAGGAATCGAGTCAAGGCCAAGAGGCGACTCGCTTAAGGTTTGTGCACAACTAACTGTTTTGTTACTTTTCACTTCTAAATTGATTTGAACAAGTTTATTTTATGATTTATAATTTTGTTGTGTTGAGGATTTTAATTTGTTGAATGAAATTTTGTAAATTAAATGTAAATTTTCTTATGCATTTAAGGATTTATTGCATGGTTTTGAGGATTGTAAATTTTAAGTTTGATGTGTTGCCAACCTTGAGTATGAATTTATGATGATTAAATATGTTGATGATTTGTAAACACTTTGTAAATAGAAATTGTTTTGAATATGATTTGAAACCACAGTTGACATGGCAAAATATGTTGTGAATTCCCATTAGCATGTCTAGTGAGATATCTCCTCCACTAGATGGAGCGAGTTCCTTCCTCTCTGGCTTGCCAGTTGGGGAAGAGTTTGAATGAGTACTCATATATACTAGCTAGTCTTTGTTCCTCCGTTTTAGCCTTGATTATTGGGAGAGTGTGAAATGTCGTGGTGTACAACAAGGCATCTATTTGAATTTTGGCTCATGGGTTCAACTGTGTGAATTGTTGGCAACGCCCTTTAAATTATGCATAGTTTGATAAATTGTGGTTGAAATAAATAATTTATCAGTGATTCAAAATATTTTTGTATTGTTTCAGGATTTAAAAGAAATGTAGATAAATAGTTACTATTTGATCAAAATGTTATTAAAATGAATAATTTGCATGAATGAAAATATTGATTTCTGAATGTTATGAATTTTGAAGAATTTAGAAATTTTTATTTGTTATGAATTATCAAGCCTAACTTGTATTAAGTTTTAAATTTTTAGTTTGTGCACCACTGAGTTCACCACTCAGCGATAGCTTTGTATGCTATCGCAGGTGAAAGAAAATATAAAGCAACTGAGCAAGATTACTAAAAGGCATAGTGAGACTATCTTCGGATATATCATAGGTATACCTTTGCACTTTAGATTTTGATGTAATTCTGTAATTGATGTATGAAATTTACTTTGAGCAGTTGTACCAACTCTTTTGTAATATATTTTTGGATTGCGATGAAATACAAATTATTATAAGGTTATCTTTAGATTTTATGTATTTATAAAGTTTTGCACTACTAAATTTTTTATGATCCCATGAATGTAAATATTAATTTTGTTACCTTAATGAGAGGTTTCAATGTTTGATTTAACTTAAACTGTGTATTGAGTTGCTTGTGTTGATTTGTGAAATGAGATTAAATAATGGAGTTGTGATTGAGAAAAATATTAGGAGTGTCTTTATTTTCAGGTTTTGAAGAACTGTAATATGGACGACACTCTGCCGAAATTTTTGTAAAAATTGCGGAGATTTTAAATATATAAAAATTTAATTTATGTTTGGACTTTAAATAAAGGTTTTTAAAATAAAAAAAAATTTACCCACCAATTTAGAAATGAACAAAAATTATTTTAAAATTCCTTGTAGTATATTTAATGGGTTACCAGTAGGCAAAGTACGGTAATTCATTAGGTGTACTACGGGAGCATGTTACATCTTACGAGAAGTAGGGTGTGACAGCTTCTTCATAGGTAAGTGGATCAAATCCATGATCTACTTCTTCATGAGTAGACAACTCTTGTTCTTCTTCATGAAGGAAACCATATCTCACTGGTGGGTGAGATACCCTGGTTGTTCTACGAGGAACAGTTGTAGATGTTTCATTAACGGGTGTAGGTTGACTAGATGGATCTATATCCATTTGATCTGTTGGTTGGTCATAATTCTCTAATTTTAACTCTATTCGCCTTCCTTTGCCTTCTTCTTGAACAAACTATTGTTCAAGAAATGTGGCATCTCTACTTACCACAACCTTTTGTGAAGTGGGCAAATAAAAATAATATCCAAAACTATCTTTTGGATATCCAACAAATCGACCCTTTTCTGATCTGGTTTCCAATTTATCAGTGTTCAGCTTTTTGATATAAGCTGGACAACCCCAAATCTTAACATGCTTAAGACTTGGATTTCTTCCATGCCATATGTCATAAGGTGTGGAAGAAACTGATTTTGATGGAATCCTACTCAGAATATAGAAAGTTGATTCTGATGCAAATCCCCAAAAGGAGATTGGTATATTTGTATAGCTCATCATACTACGTACCATATCGAATAGGGTACGATTTCTCCTTTCAGATACACCATTCAGCTGTGGCGTTCTGGAGGAGTCAGCTAGGAAACAATGCCATGCTCCCTCAAGTATTCATCAAATTCGGTACTCAAATATTCACCTCCATGATCTGATCGAAGAGCTTTAATACTCTTTCCTGTTTGATTTTCTACTTCAGATTTAAATTCTTTGAACTTTTTAAAGGATTCATGTTTGTATTTCATCAAATACAAATACCCAAACCTTGATTTATCATCAGTAATGGTAATAAAGTAATGAAAACCACCTCTAGGCATTTCCTTAAATGGACCATATACATCAGTATGTATTAGCTCCAAAATATTTTTAGCCCTTAGCCCTTGTCCAATAAAGGGTGATCTAGTCATTTTGTCCTAAAGGTAAGATTCACAAGTTGGAGTAGGCTCAGAGCCCAATGAGGATAGAATCCCCATTTTCTCCAGTTTTGCAATCCTATCTTCTACAACATGACATAACCTTAAGTGCCAAATATATTTTGAACTTGAGTTGGTTTTTACCATGGCATTGCATTCATTTAGATCACTTGCATTTATTTTGTGTTTGTCATTATCATCCAAATAATAAAGACCATCATTCATATAACATGAACCAACATATATATTTCTAAAATAAATATTGCAAATATCATCTGTGAACTAAAATTCATAGCCATTTCTAGTCAAACTAGATATAGAAATGATGTTCTTAAAAGCACCAGGTACATATAAAATATTATCCAAACATAAAACATGTCCAAATATGTAAAAAGATTTAGATCCTATGGCTAAAGCTTCAATAGTTGAGCTATTACCAATCCGGATTCTAACATCTTGAGAACGCAAGCTGCTACTATTTGCTAGTTCATGAGAAATGTGAGAACTGGCACTAGTATCTAAAATTTAACACCCTCACTGTAGCAATTACGTACATTCTACTGTTCCGATGACCAGTGTCGGTCCGGACAGCTAGAACGCCTGAAAAAATAATTAGACTAGAGTGAGGAGTAATAAATAACTCAAATATTAATAAGAAAAATTTAGAAAAAATTTTAGAAATAAAATACAACCAAGTTAAATGAGCCGGTGCCCTAGCGATGGGTAACCCAGTGAGAAGTTGTGGTTTTCGCAACTAGGAGCCCTAGACCCGGGAGAAAATTCATAAAATAATTTTTGGGACTCCAGAGAATAGTCATTGAGGTTTCTATGGCATTAGAATGCTAAGAAAAGGTTTAGAAAAATTTTTCAATAGGTACAGACAATTTTAGTCTGTTAAGCCAAACGGAGGGCATTTTGGTCATTTCGTCTTCGGAGATGATTTTTGACCAACTTGTCCAATTAAGTAAATAATTATTATGACATAAAATAGGAATAAATATTGATGAAAATTAAATAAAAAATGAGTAAAAGAAAGAAGAAAGAAAGATAAACCGACAACTCGGTAAGAGCAAAATTTGGTCAATTAAATTTGAGGGTCCAATATTGACCAAAAGTGATGATTATTAATTTAATGAAGCTAAATTAATTTAATTAATTGAAATTATAAAAATTAAAAATAATTATTGAAAAGTCAAATTATAATGATTATAAACTTCAAAATAATTTCAAATTTGCCATTCTTCTTATTTACCATATTGCCATTAAATATTTAATTATTATATAGGTTAATTATTGAACAAAAAAATCTGCATTTTCCATTCTTCTTCCCGTCCATTTGCCTTCTTCCCTTCTTCTCTAAAATTTTCCATTGAAACCTAAAATCCAAAGCTTAAAACCCTAAGTCACAACCAAATTTTTTCTTGGAAAAATTATAGCCCACCCTAAACTAAAGCTTAATTAGTAGAAAGCAGTCAAGAAAACAAAAAAAAAAAAAATGAGTTTGGGGCAAGAGGAATTTCAGCCAAGGACGACCAAGAAGGAGCTTCAAGTTTTTGATTGATTAGAAGGTTGAATTGAAGTTGAGTGAAGCTAAGGAATAAGGTTAGTGCTAGAAATTCTCTTGGAATTTAAAATTTATGCAAGTTGATTTAGGGTTTTCTCAATATGGAATTTTGTGTTGTGACTTGAATTTGATGATGTTGAGGTTGATTACTGACTATTAGAAGTGTTATAAATGTGAATTGAAGTTTGGAAGTTGGGTGAAATTGAAAATTGGGAGTGCTTCTCTTATGCAAGAAATTTGGACCTATGAGTCCAGGGTATTGTTTGACCTATAACTGAGGTTGTGTGACTCCAATTGGTATGAGGCCAATTGGAGATGAAACTAGACACATAATAGCACAACTTTGGTGAAGAAACCATGCCCAGAAAACCAAATCAACTTGACCAAAAGTTTGCCCTAATCTGGGTGACCTGCAATCTGCCTGGGCAAAATGACCAAATGAACAGTATTTGGTCATTTGGCCATAACTCAATGTAGCAAGGTCCAATTGACCTGAAATTTTACCAGCAACAAGTTGAGATATAGACCAATAATTTTTGTCTGAATTCCCTGAGAAAGTCACTCCAGGTTAGCACTGCAGGTTCTACCAGACTGTGGGGAATGGTTTTCCACCAGTCATAAGCATCCCCCTGTAGCAAAGATACTGAGTATTCAAATCTGATCTCCTCTGTGCAATGCAATTTCTTGAATACCCTATCCATCCTCTCTAACCATTGTTGAGCCTCTAGAGGATCTACTGTCCCCTTGAATTCTGTAGCCCCATATTTCATCAATTTGTCATACTGCCTTGCAGAAGACCGTGGTTATACCACTGGTGTCTGTATTGGGACTTGAGTAGGCATGTTACCAGCCATCTGTTTGAACATTGCCGCCATCTCGGCCGAATCGAGCAGAAATCGCATCGCAGGCTGGTGCTGCTGAACCACTGACATTGTGTAGGCCTGGGGCATCCCCTTGCACCTCAGCCTCAATAGATTGATCGACTGAACGATCACCCTCTTCCATAGTCAATTCGAGGATTTTAGATCTCCTGAACAAATAACACAAGGAGATTTCCTCCCGTTAGTGCATATTTATAATGTAATGTATTGTATGTATCAAACAATGATATTGAGCAGTTGTACTATGAAGAAAGAATATTCAAATAACAGGTGAAAACAGAATTTAAAAACTTTGCTCTGATACCACTAAAACATGTCACACCCTACCCCTCTGTAAGGCATAACATGATCCCGTAGTATATCTAATGAATTACCAACTCCGTCTACTGATAACCCATTAAATACACTACAAGGGATTTTAAAAACTTTTCTTACTTCTTTTACAGTGGTGAGCACTATTTACAGGTATTAAAAACCTTTTTGAACTGAAGTGATAGAACCAACACATTTGAATTATTTGGAATTTCTGTAAAAATTTTAGCAGAGTGCCATCTGTATTTTGGATAAAACAGTTCTTGTAAAACTCAGAAAAGCACTTCAATATTTTTCAAAATCTCAACTTCAACATATTTCTCAACACAACATATTTATCAACTCAAATCCACAGTGATTTTTCAAAGACTGAGATAAAAGAAATATAATACAATTTTTACAAGTCAAAATAACTCATAATTTACTTTACAACTTCAGTGTACAATTTTAGTTTACAACTGCTCAAAACCAAAAACAATATGTACATACAGTGGTCATACATTACAGTAAAAAATGCAAAATGTTGGTATACTTATTATACCCGGTAATTCTCTCGCTGGCGGTACTAGCAGCCTAGTCTGCTGCCCTGTCTGTCTGTCTACCTGCGACAGCAATAAAAAGCTATCGTTGAGACAATGTCTCAGTGGTGCACAACATTAACCAAATACAACTTTAAATCACAATTCATAAATCATATAAATAGTGGATACTTAAAACCATAGTTAATTTCAAGACAGTAATTGTCAACAAGAATTTAAACTCCATTTCTCAATATCACAATAAATTTCAATAAGTCAGATCATGGTTAAATTCAAAAGATAGTGTATGTCAATAAGAGTTTAAATTCATTTCACAATCTCACAATACATATCAATAAATCACACACAGCTTAATCATGTTCCAAAGTTCAATTCGTCCCAAAAGCCGATGGCTAATGAGGTATTCAATTCGTCCCAAAAGTCGATGACTAATGAGGAATAACATAGCTAGCCAGCAAAAATATGAGTACTCATCCAATTCGTCCTCAACAGGCACACACCTCAACACTTCAGCCAGAAAGGGAATTCAATTCGTCCCACTAGACAAGCTAGCGAGGAATACAATCAATATACATGATAGCTGTGGTTTCAAACCATTTCCAATACTTTTCAATCAATAAGTATCCATCAATATCATTCAAATAATTTCTCACAGTTTTCAAATCATTTACAATGCTTTTCAAGCAATAAATATCCATTCAAACACATTTCCACAATTTAAAATAATAATGTACAAATAGTCATAATTCATTTCAATTGAAAAATTCAAAAGAAATAGTTGTTGTGCACAAACCTCTGATAATTGTCTCTTGGTCTGGACTCAGTGTTTCCTTCGCTTTTCCTGAGTCTTTGGTAACTGAAAAACACAATTTGAAGTGTTTCAGTACTAAATTAAACTATCTCTGTCGATGATGCTTGATAAGTAATTCTCTGAAAGCTATTACCTGCTTAATCACCTAATATATCGACCCTCGATGCGTTCTAGGTAAATTAGGTTTTAGTGTCACTAATATGTCACATTCGATAGTGTTTTAGGGTTGGTACACGTTACCAATTTCATTTCCTTGTTTAGTGCATTTTATTGCAACTTGCTGGATTCCGGTATACTAGTTTGACCTAGCCGGACGACCTAGTTCCCTTAGTTTTCGAGTTTCGATCAAAACTACAAACTTGTAGATCTATGTCTTATGGAATGCGGGGAAAAATTTTAGGTCATTCTGAGTTATGTAGACCAAGTTATGGTCATTTTACTATTGCTGGTGAAATGGTATCAAATTAGGTCATTTTAGGTCAACTTTGGTCAACTTTGGTTCGGCTAGTTTTTGGACCCGAACTTGTGCAAGTTTTTTGACTTGCTTATGGTCATTTCTGGGCTTTGGTGTCTCCATAAGACTTGTAGGTATTGGTCTTAACTATTCATGGTTAAAATTTCAGGTCAATTGGACCTGTTTTGAGTGAGTTATGGCCTAAACACTAACTGCTGCCCAATTGGTCAATTTTCAGGTCTCAATTGTACTTAATCCGAATTGGTCATTTTTCATGCTACATTGCAAGCAGAATTTTGGTATGCTTTCTCAATGAAAGTTGGCACATTTTGTGCCTAGTTTTACCTCCAATTGGTCTCATACCAATGGGAGTTACATATTTAGAGTTATAGGCTAAAATGCACACTGCCCTTAAATACATTGCATAAACATGTATCAATTACACATTTGCCTTGCTACAAATCCACCTCTCAACCCCATTCTGTTTTGGTACATTACCAAAACCATATACCACTTCACTTTAAAGTCACTTTGGGCAGATTACAAACATCCTTAACACACCAAATAAAACTCTAATTCATAAAGTCCAAATACAACCACATATACACATAAACACTACTCATTATTTCATACAATTTCCACAACTAATTTATATACATATCCATCAATCCTCAATGTCATAATTCTGCCAATATCTTCATGAATTCATACATTCATCATGGAGTCTCAAGGCTGCCGAAATGCTCCACCTTGCCAAAGTTTCACATAATTTCCTCAACTTCAATTTCAAATGCACCATTACCATTACATATGGAAATAACTTACTAGGACATTAAATCACCCTACTCAACATGAATCCACATCAAATATATGTAAGAATACTTCATCAAATATAGAACTCCATGGCTCTCCAAAATTGGACATATCAAGAACTCCTCAAACTTGAAAATTTTCTTCACAAATCAAACACCCATAACATGTATATAAAGTTTAACAAAGCAATATTCAAAAATACAAACTTACCTATGGTTGGGACTTGCTAAACCTTCACTAAACTTCTTGATTTTGGTATCTAACTCTTCCTTATGATGTGAAGATAAAACTTAATGAAGCCACTTAGGTGATTAGAAGTGAAATGAGGGAGAGGATGAAGCTCCATGCAAAATGGCAATGGAGGATTTATCTTTCTTCATTTCGGCAAGGTTGAGGGAAATGGAGAAGATGATGTTTGAGTGGGAGTAATCTGCCCACTTATGATTATATTTAATCCATATTATAATTCTTACTGGTCCACTTACTCAAATTAATCATATAATAAGCTTAACTCCCATTTATTCCACATTAAACCCTTAACTTTTGTTATTTACTTTAGTTACCACCAATTTAATTTTTCATTATATTTTTCAAGTGTAATATTATTTATTTTTAATGGAAATTTAGGTCAAAAGACACTTCGGGATGTCAAATGACCATAATGCCCCTGTTCGGGTTACATTCCCGATTTTTCGGTAACACCGGGTTTTGTCCGTTTTTCGATTTCTCACTTTTCCTTGTACTACTTATTTAATTTTTCTTTGATATTTCTAATGATATTTATACTTCAATTGATGTCTCTTTAACTCCTAAATATATTTTTCAGGGTTCCCCGCGGTCCAGGGCTAGTTAACGGTCCACGCCGTGACTTCCCCATGCGGTCACCCATTGCTAGGGTTCTCGGCTCGCTTAACTTAGTTGCATTTCTTTACTATTATTTTTCCTTTATTTTTCTTGTATTTTCTTTTCTTGTATTTCATTATTTAATGTCTCCTCACTCATATCGAAGTGTAGTTCTAGGCATTCTAGCTGTCCGGACAACACTGGTCACCGAAACAGTAGAACGCACTACCGAACTTAGGGGTGTTACATGTTGAGTATAAATGGGATGAGGTTCACATTAGGATTTATGTTTCCATTACAAATAAGATAATAACACCTTGTATGAGTTATGAATTCATATAAATATTGTAATGAATAAATGAATCACATGAAAATATGAATAGAACATTAGTTTTCTTTATAGGAGAAAGGAAAAATGTTTTGAGTACAATGGTATATGAACACTATTGTTGTGAATTATGATCAATATTAATGATGTAAGGAATGTATGAATATTATGATGAATGTATAAATTATGAAATTTATCATGAAATAATAAAGTCATAAAACACAATATATTAATATTTAATGATATTATGTGCCCCTTGTATTGCCTAGACATGTGTGTCAGATTGGATAGTTTGGCATGCCAATAGGGTATTGTTTTAGCAGTACTGCGAAAGGCTTTATGCCTGTATTCATGGCTTTATGCCCGTATTCATGGCTTTTATGCCCGTATTCATGGCTTTTATGCTCGATTATATGATATCATGGCTTTTTAGCCATACTGACAGCATACATGGTTGACGTTCTGCGTCCCATGGTATGAAGGCCCGAGGCACCGCGGTGTCCAGTGCCAACGACCCATTATCTAGTTTAGTCAGCCTGTGATAGGTTACTTGGGCAGTGAAATTTATTGAAATAAGTTAAGAATATTAGTAATTAAAAATATTAGAAATTAAATAAATGAGTGAGATGACCTAAAATAAATTAGAATAGTTATTTATTAGAAAGAATCGAAATGAACTGGACTGATATCAAAATTTACTTCTTATGAAATAATCTGAGACAACCTAGCAAGTATAGAGAAAATGCTAAAAGATTAGCAAAGAAAATTATAACATAAACAAATATTGCAAATGTGACTTATATAATAATATAAGCATAAATTTATTATTTTCATATCATTTTTCTTTGTACATTATTACTGTACATTGGCGAAATAAACACTTTCAAAGAAGACTAAATTAGGATAAAACATATTAAATTTTAGAAACCGCATGTGAAGTATAAATAAATCTTAATTATTTGAATTATGTTTTATTTCTATCTTTATTTGTATATTATTTCCTTGTTATATTATTGCAACACTAAGCAGCAATGCTTAGCGCGATGGAATTGTTTCCTTCGCGCAGGTACTAAAGCTAGAACCCAATGGACGTTTGACTGGGAATTTTGAGAGTTTTGATCTGCAGAGTATCAAAGTTTGTCACCTCCTCAGCAATGCATGTAGATAGGGCCCATATAGATCTAATTTTGTATTTTGTATAAAATGCTAGATATTGTATTATAATGTAGATTATGAACAGGTAATTAATAGGAATGTGATGTAAATTAATTAATTAGCTTTTTCATATGTAATTAAATTATATATTATGTAAATTATGAAATTTTGTAATTATTTTGTAAATTATGTAAATTAAGAAAATTTGAAAATTTTGCTTATGTAATTTGAGAATGTTTACATATGAATTGAGTATGAATGGAAATGTATGGAAATGATTATGAAATTGAAATGTATGGATGAGATTTGAAATATGAGAAAATTGTGAGAATGATTGATGAGATAATTATGATTATCATGGATTAGATTTTATTTTAGAAATATTGTTGAATTTCAAACAGGTGAATATTAAAATATGCCAAATGATAATAAAATAGTGGAAACTCCGCTGGTTTCTCCGTCGAAAAATAATTGATATTAAATTAAATGAATTCAAAATTATTTTAAAAAAATAAAGATAAGTTAGGGTGCTCCGGCACCAATTGTAGCATGCCTTGCTCGGTTACACTATAGTCGGGTGAGGGGTGTTACATTTATTGGTATCAGAGCACGGTTTAGGCGTTCCTAGGCATGGATAGATAGAATGAGATAGTGTACATAACATACATTGCATTCATATGAGTTGAGGTGACACTAATGCAGATCTATTTTCTTGGTTATTTTAGGTTAAGGTATGGACTCAGAATCGCAGAGGGCAATAGAAGAAGAAGTAGTAAGCCGTATTCTGACTGGGAATGATATTGGAAATCGGGGAATTCCTGCTCCACCAGTGCAAGAGGTGCCTGTACAACCCCAACAGGCCTTGTTTGAGCAGATGACTGGATTCTTTCGACAGATGATTGGGGTTATTCCACCACTGTCTCAGCAGAAATCACCTATAGGAAAAATTAGGAAGTATGGAGCTGTAGATTTCAATGGTAGAAAGGAAGATGATTCTTCAGCGGCTGAGTATTGGTTAAAAAGGACTGAAAGAGTCCTGCAGCAGCTCCATTGCACGCCAGAACAGAGTTTCGAGTGTGCAGTTTCATTGTTACAAGAAGCTGCATATCGATGGTGTCACACCCTACCCCTCTGTAAGGCATAACATGATCCCGTAGTATACCTAATGAATTACCAACTCCGTCTACTGATAACCCATTAAATACACTACAAGGGATTTTAAAAACTTTTCTTACTTCTTTTATAGTGGTGAGCACTATTTACAGGTGTTAAAAACCTTTTTGAACTGAAGCGATAAAACTAACACATTTGAATTATTTGGAATTTTTGTAAAAATTTTGGCAGAGTGCCATTTGTATTTTGAATAAAATAGTTTTTCAGAAAACCTGTAAAAGCACTTCAATATAATTCTCAATCTCCACTTCAACAGTTAAACAACACAATATCTTTTTCAACTCAAATCCACAATAATTTTTCAAAGACTGAGATTAAAGAAATATAATACAATTTTTACAAGTCAAAATACTCATAATTTACTTTACAACTTCAATGTACAATTTTAATTTACAACTGCTCAAAACCAAGAATAATATATACATACAGTGAACATACATTACAGTACAAAATGCAATATGTGGTATACTCAATATACCCGATGATTCTCTCGCTGAATGTACTAGCAGCCTAGTCTGCTGCCCTATCCGTCTGTCTACTGCGGCAAAGAATGAAAGCTATCGCTGAGACAATGTCTCAGTGGTGCACAACATTAACCAAATACAACTTTAAATCACAATTCATAAATCATATAAATGATGGATACGTAAAACCATAGTTAAATTCAAGACAATGAATGTCATAAGGAATTTAACACAATATCACATTAAATCTCAGTAATCAAAACATAGTTAAATTCAAAAGAATGTGAATGTCAATAAGAATTTAAACTCCATTTCACAATATCACAATAAATCTCAATAGTCAAAACATGGTTAAATTCAAACGACAGTGAATGTCAATAAGAATTTAAACTCCATTTCACAAATTATCAAATCTCATAATAACACAATTTAGTCGAATAATTTAAGAATACAGTGTTGCCAATTCATACACAACTTAGGCCATGACACAATTTTCAGATCAATGCTAGCATTTAAGGGTACTTACCAAAGCACCTGCAGGCATTACGTATCGCCATCCCTGCAAGCCCTCGGGTGGTACCTATCAGAGCACTTGCAGGCGTTACATATCGCCATCCCTGCAAGCTCCTGAGTTCACTCGTGAGAGTTCCCAAGAATCGTAGGCATTACGTATCGCCGTCCCTACTTTGCTCTGATAACACTATGAAGGAACGGAAGCGTGAAAAACACAAGTTTATACCATTGAATTCGAAAATTTTCACCTAGGGTCACATGCATCATGCAAGATTTATTTTTATCTATTTGATTTCAATGATAAACAACATATTAAAACTCTTTTAATATGTTTTTGGATCTGTATTTGCCATTTAAGATTTTAAAATTAATCAGATTAATTTTAGAACCCTAGATTAAATCAAGAACGATTACACTAACCTCTTGATGCAATCGCAAATGTCTCGCGCTTTGAGATTCGTCTTCGGACACGGATGTTGTCCCTCTAGCTTGTCCACACCAAGAACACCTATGGCAGCCCTTGAATAGCTTCTAAAGCTTTTTCTAATAATTAGAAAATCAAGTTCTGCCTTTTAAGAGATTAAAGATGTAAACAGGACACTAGAAACAATTTCTAGTGTTCTTAATTCAAGAGATTGATGGCTAATCTCTTTGAATTGATAAGAGATGAAGAAGAAGAGATGAAAACCCTCAAAGTGGCGTGACAAAGGAGTGTGGCTGCTGGTTGTGTTTTATTTTCTCATAACAACACTTAAATAGCTAGGTTAACACATTAAACCCTTGCCACATGTCACCCTTTGATTAGCTCTAGGTTTAAGTGACCCAATCACATTGTGCCAAGTGTCAAACCTATATTTAATCTTGATTTTAATCATCTTACATGATTAAAAAACATTTGGCAAGCTTATGTGTAATCCCATGTGTCACCATCTCATAGTGCCACGTGTCACACTGTGAAATGACCAAAATGCCCCTGTGTCTTAATTTTGAGTTCTTAACCCAAAATAATTATTTTCTTCTTCTAATTAATTTATATCAAATATAAATTAATTAATTAATCTCTATTAATTAATTTCTCATTAATTAAATTCATATTTAAACACATTAAATATAAATTTAACTTATATTATACATCCAATAATCTAGATTTGGTTTCAAGTCATGCTAGGGACTTTGCAATCTAATTGCAAACCAAACCTATTTAATTAATCAATTAAACTCTTTAATTAATTACTTAAATCATATTTAATTAGGTGATAACTTGTGTATGTGTGTGACTTACTAGGCTCATCACTAATTGGCAATGAGACATGATATCAACTCTTAATATCATCAGAACTCTTTCTTACCATAAATGATTTCTCTAAATCATTTTATGAACCTCATAGACCATGGTTAACACCTAGCATAGCATGCCATGGCCACCCAATTAGTAATAAGGTTTACCTTAAATGAACCTATAATCATATGTTACCATGCACTAGAATCTCTCTGTTACAAAATCTCAACTCAAGCTGGAGTCATGGTTTATGTCAAACTCCATTTGCTATGAATATTATGTTCTCTTTTAATTCCAGTTCTTGATTAAAAGATTTTCTCATCGTAAACTCTTTCTCAATAAATCTATCTGTCTGCCAGAACTTGAAACATCAAGAACAATTAAATGAACATAGGATTTTATCTCTATTTACTTAGAGGAACAGATTCCATCTTGATCAACACCTACCTCCATATATAAGTAGTAGGAGCCAACACATGCCCATATACCCATACACAGTACAAGTATGAAAGCAGTATCAAACTCAAACTACCTATATACAAGATAACTGTGCTATCTCGTGTCTAAAGATTATATGCCTCGATATGATTTATGACAAAACATTGACAAGAGTAAACTCCATGTGCTTGTCATAAGTGTCACTGGTTCGGCCAACTTATCATTTATAAGTACCTATCATGTTTGTCATATGGCATGAGACTCACCATTCCGTCTTATTTATATCTCATATAAATAACTTGGGAACAAACATGAATACAATCTTTCTGGATAAGTCATGCCCTTATTATGAAGTATCCTCGATTGTGAACCTATTTATGATACTTTGTGCTAGAAATATTGTCACTCATATTCTTAACAACTTAAGAATAATATTTCTAGCAAAATATCAATGGACCTTTTCTATTACACATAAATATATTATGTAAATGGAAAAGTGGAAATGCCTTTTATTAATAAAAATATATACAAGATACATACTAAATGATATGCTCTAGGGCATACTACTAACATTCTCCCACTAGCACTAGAGCCATTCATTACAATACCTTAGACCCATCTTCTCAAGATGTCAGTCTAACTGAGCTTGTGACAAAGGCTTAGTGCATGGATCAGCTGAATTTTTTCAGCTGATGTTATTTTTCTGCATGGCTATATCGCCTTTGCCCAACTATTTGTCTGATAATGTGGTAGTGCCTTTCTATGTGTTTGGATTTTGGGTGAGACCTTAGTTCCTTAGCCTGTATGACTGCTCCATTGTTGTCATAGTGTAATGGTACTGCTGACTCAATGGAAGGAACTACTGTAAGTTCTGTTACGAACTTCTTTATCCAAACAGCTTCCTTTGCAAAGATCTCGATGCAAAGAATATACTCACCTCTGTAGTGGAATCTGCAATGCGTGCTCGCTTGGAACTCTTCTAATCGATCGCACCTCCATTACAAATGAACACATATCCAGAGGTAGACTTTCTATCATCGATATCCGATTGGAAATCGTAAGTGATAACCATCCAATTGCAAGTCTCCACCTCCATAAATCAAGAATAAATCCTTAGTTCTTCTCAAGTACTTAAGGATATTCTTGATGACTATCCATGTTCCAAACTCGATTGGATTGATACCGCTAGTCAAACTAATAAAGATATGCGATATCCGCCTAGTACACAACATTGCATACATTAAACTTCCAATAGCCAAGCATATGGAATCTCGCCATCTTATCTCTTTCTTCGTGTCTTTGGAGACATCTCTTTAGAAAGATGGATACCATCTCTCACTGGTAACAATCCTCTCTTGGAATCAAGCATGTTAAACCTCTTTAACACCTTTTCCAAGTATAGACTTTGGGATAAACCAATTATTCTTTTCGCTCTATCTCTATAGATGTGAATCCCAAGAATATAGGTTGCCTCCCCTAAGTCTTTCATGGAGAATGTATTTGACAACCATACCTTTATAGTCGTCAACATACCTGTGTCATTACCCATCAACAGTATGTCATCCACATATAAGACAAGGAAAGTGATAGCACTGTCACTAACCTTCTTATATACACATGGCTCATCCTCATTTTTGATAAAACCAAAGGATTTAATGGCTTCATCAAAACGAATGTTCCAACTCCTCGAAGCTTGTTTCAACCCATAAATGGATCGCTTTAGCTTGCATACCTTGGAACCATCTTGGGATTCAAATCCCTTAGGTTATTCCATGAAAATGTTTTCTTCAATGTATCCATTGAGAAAAGCTGTTTTGACATCCTTCTGCCAAATCTCATAATCATAGTACGCAGCTATTGCTAATAAAATCCTAATTGATTTAAGCATGGCAACAGGCGAGAAAGTTTCCTCATAGTCGATTCCTTGCCTTTGGCGAAACCCTTTCGCTATTAGCCTTGCCTTATAGGTCTCTACCTTTCCATCAGAACCAATTTTCTTCTTGAAAACCCATTTGTTCCCTATAGGTACAATACCTTCAGGTGGGTCAACAAGATCCCAAACTTGATTCTTATACATGGAATCAATTTTGGATTTCATAGCATCAATCCATTTTGAAGAGTCTATATCTGATATAGCTTTTTCATAGGTAAGTGGATCATCTCCATGATCTACTTCTTCATGAGTAGACAACTCTTGTTCTTCTTCATGAAGAAAACCATATCTCACTGGTGGGTGAAATACCCTGGTTGTTCTATGAGGAACAGCTGTAGATGTTTCATCAACGGGTATAGGTTGACTAGATGGATCTATATCCATCTGATCTGTTGGTTGGTCAGAATTCTCCAATTCTAACTCTATTTGCCTTCCTTTGCCTCCTTCTTAAACAAACTGTTGTTCAAGAAATGTGGCATCTCTACTTATCACAACCTTTTGTGAAGTAGGCAAATAAAAATAATATCCAAAACTATCTTTTGGATATCCAACAAATCGACCTTTTTCTGATCTGGTCTCCAAATTATCAGTGTTCAGCTTTTTGATATAAGCTGGACAATCCCAAATCTTAACATGCTTAAGACTTGGTTTTCTTCCATGCCATATCTCATAAGGTGTGGAAGAAACTGATTTTGATGGAATCCTATTCAGAATATACAAAGCTAATTCTAATGCAAATCCCCAAAAGAAGATTGGCATATCAGTATAGCTCATCATACTACGTACCATATCCAATAGGGTACGATTTCTTCTTTCAGATACACCATTCAACTGTGGCGTTCCTGGAGGAGTCAGCTGAGAAACAATGCCATGCTCTCTCAAGTGTTCATCAAATTCAGTACTCAAATATTCACCTCTACGATCTGATCGAAGAGCTTTAATACTCTTTCCTGTTTGATTTTCTACTTCAGATTTAAATTCTTTGAACTTTTCAAAAGATTCATGTTTGTATTTCATCAAATACAAATACCCAAACCTTGATTTATCATCAGTAAAGGTAATAAAATAATGAAAGCCCCCTCTAGCCATTTCTTTAAATGGACCACATACATCACTATGTATTAGCTCCAAAATATTTTCAGCTCTTAGCCCTTGTCCAACAAAGGGTGATCTAGTCATTTTGCCCTGAAGGCAAGATTCATAAGTTGGAGTAGGCTCAGAGCCCAATGAGGATAGAATCCCCATTTTCTCCAGTTTTGCAATCCTATCTTCTGCAACATGACATAACCTTGAGTGCCAAATATATTTTGAACTTGAGTTGGTTTTCACCATGGCATTGCATTCTTTTAGATTGCTATACTCTGGCCAGTGGAAACACTTTCTTACTGGCAATGGAAACACTTTCCTGTTGGTAGTGGAAACACTTTCCTTTGCCTTTGTCAGCTTTGGTTTTCCTTTTCTGTTTAGCTATTTTCTTGGAAGGACCAGGAATCTGAGGTTTCTTTTTCTTATTGCCCTTCTTCTTGTTGGACTTTCCAGCAGAAGAAGATGCAACCAAAGCTACCTCTTTTCCTTTATTGCCTGGCATATTCTTTTGGGCAATAACCAGCATGTTGAGTAAACCAGCTAAGGTGCATTCCTGTTGAGTCATATGGAAATTTGTCACAAAATTTCCCAAAAGGCCCAGGAAGGGACTGAAGGATCAAATCCGTCTGTAGTTGGAAATCTATGTTGAAGTCAAGATATTCCAACTGCTCAATCAGCCGAATCATCTTGTGGACATGATCCCCAACATTCTGTCCCTCAGACATCCTCATGCGGAACAACTGCCTAGATATCTCATACCTAGCATTCCTGCTGTGCTCACCATACAACTCTTGTAGGTGAAGGAGGATCTCACTCGCACTCTGCATGTTCTCATGTTGCTTCTGTAACTCATTACTCATGGAAGCAAGCATGTAACACTTAGCTCTCATATCATTCTCCTTCCACTTGTCCAAAGTTTCATGTTCCTCTTGTGTGGCCTCTGGAGGTAAGGGACCAGGAACATTTGAATCTAGAACATATCCTATATGTTCAAGGTTCAGGACAAGTTTCAAATTTCTTAGCCAATCGCATGATTAGGTCTGTCAACCTATTGTGATCAAGTATGCTTGCAAGGATATTGGATGGTGGTAGTTGTTTTGTGATCATTTTTATCGTAAAAATTAATCGCAGAAAATAACCAGATTAATTAGCAAATGTATCATGTAATTAACCAAAATGATTATGGTCTTTTAATCAAATTGGTCCTCCCACTAACTTAGCGAATCCTACACTTCCAAAGTAGAAAACGGAAATCCTAGTTGGATGGATTTCTAGTGGGTGATTGAATTCTTATAATTCTATTGATCATCCTCAGGTACATCCATTATTGGAATTACAATAAACTATAAGTGAGCAACTCTTTGCCCATCACATCTCATGTGAGGTTCAATCCTTTACCTAGCCCCTAATGCTCAAAATCTCAAGTACATCCATTATTGACTTATCTTGCATTAGTTAAGTTGATCCCATTGAGCCAGTAATTATGCAAATAATTTTAATGTCCTCAGGTACATCCAATATTGGCCACTAAACCATTTACATATTTACAACATCTCATGCTTAACAATTATTCTTAAGAAAATCTCTTAAATAAATTGCATCTTATGCAACTATTTAAAATTTCTTAAAATAATTGCCCCAATGGAGGGCCTATGTTATAATTACTTTAATTATAGCATTTCTAACTTAATCATTTGTTTGGAAGATTTTATGGTCATTCTATTTACTATTAAGGTCTCACTTTACACATTATCCATTTAGCATGCATATATCATATAATTGCATACATTCCCATACATCTCATGCATTCATGGATAAGCAGTAAATATGGTATGATCATAGACTTTCTAAGGGATTCAATTCTGAGCCACCAAGAATTGAATCAGGGCATTCCTAGGTGCATTTCATTCATTCATTTTACAAGAGTTGCTGAAGGAGTACATAATCAACACTTGATCTTGAATTCCTCCCACTGGTCCCACCAATGCTCTTGACCTCCTTGAACTTCTTGCAATCCAATATTACATAGTAATCCTTGGCATACCAAGGCGAATTTACAAGAACTTAAATAAATGAAATTACAACCCAAAAATTATTACAAACTTAATAATACATGCCCAAAATAAATTAAAATAAATTAATTAATTTATAATCCCAAAGAAACATAAAAGAAATAAATCTAATCACATTGGTCTTTTATAGTCCATGATCATCCATCATGCATATCACTATTTAACAATTAAATAAAACATACATACTTAAATTAAATTGAATATCTCATATTCAACTTAAAAATTCAGATTTGAATATGATTCAAATAAATTTAAAAATTCAGATTTGAATCTCATTCAAACAAATTTAAAAATTCAGATTTGAATCACATTCAAACAACTTTAAAAATTCAGATTTGAATCACATTCAAACATTTTTTAAAAAATCAGATTTGAATCACATTCAAATATTTTTTAAAAAATCAGATCTGAATTTTATTCAATCAATTTTAAAAAAATCAGATTTAAATATGATTCAAACAACTTTAAAAATTCAGATTTGAATCACATTCAAACAACTTTTAAAATTCAGATTTGAATCACATTCAAACAATTTTTAAAATTCTGATTTGAATCATAATTTAATTGTGTGATAAAAATTCTAATTAAACAATTTAATTAGACATAAAATGGATCTTAAATCATCCAACAATTGCACATTCACGATCCATTACCTTTGCACTTTTTTTGACCTTTTGTGATGCACATTTCATCATGATTCATCATTTCATGACACCACATAAAAATTTGCATAAACTTTGCATGACTTTAAAAAAAAAACACAATCATGATCAAAAACACAATCACAAACACATAAAAAAATCATCAAATTGGGCAATCAATTCAAATTGAAATTTATTGAAAAAAAAAAACAAAAAATTTTTTATTTATACCATTTAATTTTATTGCATTTTATTTCATTTCAGATTCATTATTTTTTATTTGAATTTATTTTTTTATAAATTTGAATATGATAATTTGATTCTTTATTTTTTTTTATTTGTTTTTTTGTTTTTAAGATTTAAAAAATAATTTTTTAAACAAGATAATTAATTTAAATTAAGAAGATTACATTAATTTGCGATTACACTATGTTCTTTGCTTTGATGTTTTCAGTACTCTTTGATCCTCTGAAAGAACACATATGAACCTTAAGTAGAACACTACAGAAAGCTCTTAATAAGTGGCAAAAATTACAGCTTTTTTAGAATCAAATTTAGAATGTTAAGTTTTAAGAATAAATTAAAGATAAAAGAAGCTAAGAAGAACAGTGGCTATTCAAGAGATTTTGAAGAAGATGAAGAAGCAAAGAATGAAAGTTGAAAAAGTTGAAGAAGAAGGAGTGTGAGCTACATTGGTGTGACAAAATTTCATAACAACATTTAATGTTTTTTTTTTTTTACACAAAACATTTTACATAGGTTTACACATTCACCCTTTGCACATGTTGACCTTCAACACATTTGATGTGCCATGTGTCACCATTTCATGTCTTCATGTGTTTACATTGTGATTTATATTTTAATTTGTGTTTAAATCTAAATTAATGTAAAAACCATTTCATTTTCACACCATATGTCATCATCTCATCAAACCAAAATGCATTTCTAATAAAAATAAATTATTTAATATAATTTAATTATTTTATTAATTAAATAAATTATTTAATTCTTCTTTTTAATAATTAATCTAAAAATATTAATTTATAATTTTAATAAATTTAATATAAATTTTAATTATAATATTTATAATTTTATTTATAAAATAAATTTATATAATAAATTAAATAATCTAATATTAATTTTCATATAATTAATTTAATAAATTTCAATCTAAAATTTTAAAATTAATTAAAATTAATTTAAAATTTTAATTTAATTAATTTAAATTAATTAATTTAAAGATAACTAACTTGTGTGTGTGTAACTTAATATATTCATAACTAATTAATAATTAAACTCTTTAATCAATCATATCATCAGAACTCATAAATTATTTATCTCATATCATTTTAATTCTATTTTTAATTATTCATATATAGCATGCATAACATTACCAATACATTAATTATACATAATTAGTAAAAATAATCATATGTAATGTCATGAATAAATCTATCAATCATTGCACTATAATCTCTAAATCTCTCAATCTCAACTCAACAGTCAATATTTTATCTCAATTTATTTCTTTTTTAATTTTAATTTCATATTTAAAATTATTTCTTGATAATTTCTTAAATTAAAAAGATTTTCTCTTATAATACTTAATCAACAAACATAACTACAAACCTTGAAATTTAAAAATATTGAATTATTTTATAAGATTTTTCATTTATCATTCCATCATGATCAACATATATATCATCATATATAAACCAATATATAATACACCATACCACACACACACAATAATAAAGTATATACTCAATCAAACATATACAATACAAATCAAAATATATCTATTATAAATTAATACTATATTATATATATAAGATAATATATAAAGATTATAATATAATATATTAAATAGCATAATAAGTAAATAAAATTTATACAATCATCTCATATAAGTTTGCATCATTATTGTCATATATTCATATGTATTATCATCACCTATCATAATATATATAACTCATATCATTTATATATATCACTTAATATACTTATCATTAATTAAATACAATATGTGTGATAAATCATATATATATTATTGTGTATCTTTATATTGTATATATCTATAAATATATATTTAACAATCTTAAATATTTAATATCTTTTTAAAAATAAAATAATAATAATTATATAATATAAATATATAAATATTAATTATAAACATAAATATATACTTTATTATATAAAAATAATAAAATAATATATATAAAAAAATATATATCTATAATATATATATATATATATAACACTAAAAATCTAAAAACAAAACAAATCATAATTTCAACAACAACATAATTTCAATATTTAAATAAAAATCAATTTTTCAATCATATACAAAAAAAACACAATTTTCACTTTTCAAATTTTTTTAAATTATTCAAAACAATTTTTTACATTTAAAAAAAATAAATACTAATAAAAAATCTAAAATATACAATTAATATCAATAAAAAAATTAAAAAAATTAAAATAATTAAAAAATAAATAAAAAAAAGAAAAACAAAAAAAAATAAATAAAAAAATACAATTGAAATGAAAAATCAAAAAAAATAAAACAAAACAAAAAAAATTGAAAAATAAAAAAAGCAAAAACTACAAAAAGTCCTTCCTTTCATAACTCTCTTCCTTATTGAAAACACATTTTTTGATAATTGCTTTATCTCTTCGATTATAACTTAGTTTATAAATCTGATTAAATCGATTTACTTTTAAATTCTACTATTAATAATGCTTGATAATATATAATAATCATTAATATATTATTCTTATTTATTAATATATTATATATTTATATTAATAGTTATTAATTTTTTTATTTTATTATATATATATCATTTGCATTATTATTTTTTTTTATTTACATTTTTTTTTAATTTTTTTTAGTTTTTTTTGTTTTTCTACTTCCTCTCGGGATTTTAGTTTTCCCTTTTGTCCAATTTTGCAAACTTGTAGATCTATGTCTTTAAAAATTTCTATCAAATGTCTTATTTTATTCTTAATATTTGGTCACAAAAAATCATCATTGGTCATCATTGGTCACTTTAGGTCATTTTAGGTCATTTTTTCATTTTAGGTCTTTTTTTTTTTAATTAGTTTTTTGTTTGTGTCTTTTTTTTCTTGTGTTTGCTTTTCTTGTTTTTTATTGCTTTTTATTTTCATTCATTAGTCTTGACTAGTTAATAGTTCTCATAATAGGTATTAATGTGATATATTTAAAGTGTAATTGCTGCAATTTTAAATTTTAAATTTCCTTATTTGCACTTAATCCGGATTTGGATATTTTTTTTTTTTTTGCCTGCCTTATTTTTTATTTATTTTTCTTTCATAATTTTGCAAGCTTTTAGTTTTTTTTTTTCCAATTTCATTCATCAGTGCAGTCCACAACCATTTTTAAGTTTTCCTTCCAAAATTAAACCTCATGCAATTCTCTTAAACACAAAATCAATCACATCACAACACAATTTTTACACACACAACACATCAATACTAACACACAACATCAACAACACAACACAAAATACAACATTCAAATATATTTATACATTACAATCATTACATACATTACTTACATACATTATATATTTTTTATACATTCAATACATTTATTTACATAACTAATTAACAACAATTTACTACACACAAAATTACACACACTAAACTCAAATACAACAAATACACACAAAATTACCATGTATCATCATTGTAACCCATCCAACCACAACCATCAACCATTATAACATTTAATATAAACAATTCAATTCACACACAACATATTTCAAATTTATCCAATTCAAACCAAAATACACATCACACACACAAATATCACCAATTATTACAATAAATACAACCCACATATTCCAACATAATCAACACTTAAATTTATTCACACAATATTTAATAACCAATCCTATAAAACATTAATTTAAATAAAACCATAAACACCCCTCCAAACAACTCCAAGCAAAAAATCCAAAATTCTTCAAACAGTAAACATACCTAACAAAACTTTAAACTTTAAAAAACCAAAAAACAAAACTACAAACTTAAAACTTCTCAAAAAAAAAAATCAAAACTTTCTTCTGCTGCACCAAATCTCTTACTTGCCTGACTAACTTTAACTTACTTGAACTTAGACAGAAGATGGACTCTTACTGACCATGGCATGGGATGCCATGAGAACATGCATTGATGGGAGTTGAGAGAAGAAAATGATTCAGCTGGTTCTGGTGAAGGAGGTTGAAGAAGGTGATTTGGAAAGGTGATTTTTGGTGGGTAGTCCACTTAGAGTATTTGTGTTTGGTGAAAGAATTTAATTTTTTTTTTTAAAATTTTTTTATTGATTTTAATTTATTTTAATTTTTATTTTTTTTTTTTAATTTTATTTTTTAATTTTTTTATTTTTTTTTTTTTTATTAATTTTAATATTATTTATTTTTAATTTTTATTTAAATTTCATTATATTTCAAATTCAAAATTTTCATCAATGCCCACATTTTTTCAATTTTCATTATTTTTTTGTTTTTTTTGTTTTTTTTTTTTTTTTTTTTTTTTTTTATTTTTTAATTAATTTTTTTTTTTTATTTATTATTTTTATTATTTTTTTTTTTTTAATTTTTAGTCTTCTTTTGCTAGTCATATGTCCATTTAAAAATGTTTAACAGTCACTACTATTCTCGTTTCATGTGTTAGTAACTACATTACATTCCATTTTTTCTTTTTTTTTCTTTCTTTCTTTTTATTTTTTTTTTTATTATTTTTTTTTTTTATTTTTTTTTTTTTTTCTTTTTTTTTTTCTTTTTTTTCTTTTTCTTATTTTACAATTTTACATCTATTAATTTAGAGCAGGAGAAAAACACCTAGAACAGACAGTGGCATACTTAGCTTGTTACTATTAAATTTCTCTTAAAATAAATTTCAAAAATAAATTATTTTCCTAAAAAATTTTATTTAATCCAAAATTTACATTATTATCTCTTTCTTTTCTTTTTTCTATTATCTTCTTTTAATTCCTTCAATCATTCTTTTTTTTTTTCTTTTTCTTTTTTTTTTTTTTTTTTAATTTGTGTCTTTTTTTTTTTTTCTTGTTCTTTTCTTTCTTTAATTCATGTGTTTGTCTAAAATTTTTCTCAGTCATTGGTCCTCAATGAGTCATGTCATCATCATTCCATCATTCATCAGTCTCATCTTCATTCTTATCACATTAGTCACATTTCTTTGTTATATTTTTTACAATTTTTTTTTTTTATTTTCATTCTTCTATTTTTATTTTTTTATTATCTACCTTTTTTTATTATCTTTAACTTTTTTTTTTTTAACCTTAATATTTTTTCTTTTTTTTATTTTATCTTTTATTTCTACCTATTATTTCTAATAATAAATCAAATTTATAATAATGTATGCATCATTCTCATCTAGATATACTCTTCATCATGATGTATCTCACTAATACTCTCAAGTAGTAGCTCTACTAGCACATTGTCAAATAAAAAATGCATCAAGAATAATAGTTACACTGATACATCCATCATTATCATCAATATACATCCCAATACGATATTTTTTTCAAATTTTATTATTTTTATTTATTATTTTATCGATAAACTTTATTTTATTAACATTATTATTTTATTAATTTAACATTTACAATTTACTTTTTATCACTTTTTTTTTACACTTTTTTTTTCCACTTGCCCTTTTTTTTTACTTTTTTTTTTTATTTTATAGGCTTAATTTTTTTTTTGTTTTTATAATTAAACTTAAAAATTTTTATTTAAAATAAACTTTTTTAAATTTTATTTTAAATATTATAAAATAAAAATACTATAAACTAATCAATAATAAATCAAAAAGAAATATAATAAAATATAACATATATATCTAATATAAAAATAAAGTCATAACAATATATATAATATATATACATATATATATATTAATTAATAAATATCAAATGTAAAAGTCTTCTCTTCAAAGTCTAACTCTCTTCTCTCATCTCTCATACCATATCTCCAATCAGGAGCTCCATCATCATCACTTTTTCACTCTGCCTATACTTACCTAGTCCCTACCTACTCTACTCTACTACCTCTAACTCTTTGGGCTACTCTTTGAATTTTGGGGTTTTGTGATGTATGGTGTGATCTGACATACAATGACATCAATAAAAACACATTTACACTAAAAAAAAAAAAAAAAAAAAACAATTAAACAACATACTGCTGCTATATTTTTTACCACAAGTTATATGGTTTAATCAAGTTTCCACAAATGCAATTCTTGGTTTCATTTGAGTTTTTCGGTGAGGAGTGGTTTCGGGATGGGTGGATTCTCTATCAAATCTCTTACTCTCTCTTACCACTTCCCACCACCCTTTCTCTTCTTTTCTTTCTTCTCTTAACTCTTCTCTCTTCTTTTTTTTCTTTCTCTTTCTTCTTCTTCTTCTTTTTTCTTTTCTTCTTTTTTCGAGTTTCTTTTTTCCATTTTTCTCTTCTGAGCAAGAGTTGAGAAAGTAGTAAGTATGTGAATCGTGACTTGTAATAACTTCTCTGGGCTTAAGCCATTTTTTCAAAAATCTCTTCTCTCTCTTCTCTCTCTGAACTAACTATCTAACAATAATGGGCTTGGGAAAAAAAATCTCTTTTTTACATCTCATACCTGCTCCTGTTTTTTTTGATTTTAGAAACTGAACTTTAGTCTCTACAACATCATGGACATATTTTTTTATAATTCCCTGAGATTTGTCATCCATGTTCATTGCTAGAGTTCTCAGTTCTACTATGGGAATGGTGGTTTTCACTAGTCATAAGCATCCCCAGCAAAAAGAATATTGATTATGAAAAAGGGCTCCCTGCTGCGGAGTCTGATTTCTTGAATACCCTATCCATCCTCTCTAACCAGCATTACGCCTCTTAGAGAGGATCTATTGTCCCCTTGAACTCTGTAGCCCCATATTTTATCAATTTGTCATACTGTCTAGCAGAAGACTGTGGTTGTACCACTGGTATCTATATTGGGACTTGAGTAAGCACATTACCAGCCATTTGTTGGAACATTGCAGCCATCTGCTGAGCAACCGAGTCTGGCGTGTGGGGGTCTTTGAACCACTGACATTGTGTAGGGCTGGGGCATCCCTTTGTACCTCAGCCTCTATTGATTGATTGACTGAACGATCACCCTCTTCCATAGTCAATTCGAGGATCTTAGACCTCCGGAACAAATAACACAAGGAGATTTTCTCCTGTTAGTGCATATTTATAATGTAATGTACTGTATGTATCAAACAATGACATTGAGCAGTTGTACTATGGAGAAAGAATATTCAAATTATAGGTGAAAACAGAATTTTAAAAACTTTGCTTTGATACCACTAAAACATGTCACACCCTACCCCTCTGTAAGGCATAATATGATCCCATAATATACCCAATGAATTACCAACACCGTCTACTGATAACCCATTAAATACACTACAAGAGATTTTAAAAACTTTTCTTACTTCTTTTATAGTGGTGAGCACTATTTATAGGTGTTAAAAACCTTTTTGAACTGAAGCGATAAAATAAACACATTTGAATTATTTGGAATTTCTGTAAAAATTTTGGCAGAGTGCCATTTGTATTTTGAATAAAATAGTTCTTCAGAAAACCTGTAAAAGCACTTCAATATAATTCTCAATCTCCACTTCAACAGTTAAACAACACAATATCTTTTTCAACTCAAATCCATAATAATTTTTCAAATACTGAGATAAAAGAAATATAATACAATTTTTACAAGTCAAAATACTCATAATTTACTTTACAACTTCAATGTACAATTTTAATTTACAACTGCTCAAAACCAAGAATAATATATACATACAGTGAACATACATTACAGTACAAAATGCAATATGTGGTATACTCAATATACCCGATGATTCTCTCGCTGAATGTACTAGCAGCCTAGTCTGCTGCCCTATCCGTCTATCTACCTGCGACAGCAATGAAAAGCTATCGCTGAGACAATGTCTCAGTGGTGCACAACATTAACCAAATACAACTTTAAATCACAATTCATAAATCATATAAATGATGGATACGTAAAACCATAGTTAAATTCAAGACAATGAATGTCATAAGGAATTTAACACAATATCACATTAAATCTCAGTAATCAAAACATAGTTAAATTCAAAAGACAGTGAATGTCAATAAGATTTTAAACTCCATTTCACAATATCACAATAAATCTCAATAGTCAAAACATGGTTAAATTCAAACGATAGTGAATGTCAATAAGAATTTAAACTCCATTTCACAAATTATCAAATCTCATAATAACACAATTTAGTCGAATAATTTAAGAATACAGTGTTGCCAATTCATACACAACTTAGGCCATGACACAATTTTCCGATCAATGCTAGCATTTAAGGGTACTTACCAAAGCACCTGCAGGCGTTATGTATCGCCATTCCTGTAAGCCCTTAGGTGGTACCTATTAGAGCACTTGCAGGTGTTACGTATCGCCATCCCTGCAAGCTCCTGAGTTCACTCGTGAGAGTTCCCAAGAATCGTAGGCGTTACGTATCGCCGTCCCTACTTTGCTCTGATAACACTAAACACATTTTATCTCAAAATTTCCAAAGTCATAATTTCATTCACAAGATGGCAACACAATTCATAATTAACTTCAACTTTCACAAATTACACTAAATCAATTTTTCCACAGTTTCAAACCATTTACAATGCTTTTCAAGCAATAAGTATCCATTCAAACACATTTCCATAATTGAAAATAATAATATACAAATAGTCATAATTTATTTCAATTGAAAAATTCAAAAGAAATAAATGTTGTGCACAAACACAATTTAAAACAATAACATACAATTAATCATATGAAATATTATTCAGAGCAAAATCAGTTGAAAACTAGTTGTGCACAAACCTCTGATAACTGTCTCCTGACCTTGACTCTGTGTTTCCTTCCCTTTTCCTGAGTCTTTCCTAACTGAGAAACACAATTTGAAGTGTTTCAGTACTCATTTAAACTTTCTCTAACGATAATGCTTGATAATTAATACACTGGATTCTATTACTTGCTTAGTCAGCATAATATGTTGACCCTCAATGCATTCCAGGTAAATTAGGTTTTAATGTTATTAATATGTCACATTCGATAGTATTTTAGGATTGGTACATGTTACCAAGTTCATTTCCGTGTATACTGCATTTTCTTGCAATTTGCTGGATTCCGGGATACTAGTTTGATCTAGCCGGACGACCTAGTTCCCTCGGTTTTCGGGTTTCGATCAAAACTACACACTTGTAGATCTATGTCTTGTGGAATGCAGGGAAAATTTTCAGATCATTCTGAGTTATGTAGACCAAGTTATGGTCATTTTACTATTGCTGGTCAAAGTGCATCAAAATTGGTCACTTTAGGTCATTTTAGGTTCGGCCAGTTTTTAGACCCGAACTTGTGTAAGCTGTTTGACTTGCTTATGGTCATTTCTGGGCTTTTGTGTCTTCATAAGACTTGTAGATATATGTCTTAGCTATTCATGGTAAAAAGTTTAGGTCAATTGGACCTGTTTTGACTGAGTTATGGCCTAAACACTAACTACTGCCCAAATAGTCAATTTTCAGGCCTTATTTGCACTTAATCCGGATTTGGTCATTTTTCAAGCTACCTTGCAAGCAGAATTTTGGCAAGCTTCCTTCATGAAAGTTGGCACATTTTGTGCCTAGTTTCACCTCCAATTAGTCTCATGCCAATTGGAGCAACACAATTAAAGTTCTAGGTCTAAAACTCAAACTGCCTTATATGTCTACCACATGTGCCAAGTATGCTTCACACCCCTTTCTAATCATTTTTCTGGCTAGTGCAGTCGAAATGATGTTGGATGGCAATAGCTGCCTCTCCCCATGTATTACCACGTCATTGTACTAAGGGAGTTCAAAAGTGACTGTCTTCAGCCTACAGTCAATCATGGCATGATGCCTAGCTAACCAATCCATGCTCAAGATGATATCATAATCTCTGAAGGGCATTTCAATGAAATCAGATAGAAAAGTGTGTCCTTGGATCACCAAAGGACAATCCCTATACATTTTATTAACCCTGACCTCCTATCTTAGCGGACTTGTTACTAGCACCTCAAGGTCCATTTTTGTACATGGAACAACAATGCAATCAATGATGCTAGCACACACATAAGAATGGGTAAAACCCGGATCAAATAACACAAACACTTCTTGATTAAAAGTTGAGAAGGTACCAGCCACAACATCAGATGTCTCGGCTTCTTCCCTCTATCTCATTGCATAGATTCTGACTGGAGCACTGTCTTGCTCTGATTGTTTCACAGTGCCTTGGCTGCCTGCTGGTTTAACTCTACCCCTTCCTCTACCTCTGCTAGGTGGTTGTGAACTTCTGGTGACAGGGCCCTGAACTAACCCTTCTGCAGTTGTAGGACGTGGTCCAACTCTGCGACTATTGGTGCAGTCCTTGGCAAAGTGTCCTGTGCCTCCACAGTTATAACAGGCTCCAATAGCCTTATAGCATATCCCACCATGATATCTTCCACAATTTTCACTTTGGCGGGAATGGTAGGAACCTCTGGTACTCTGCTAACCAGATAGAGGAGGTTTTTGTCCTGAATGTCTTCCCCTACCAGACTTCTTGCCACCTCTGCTGTGTCCTCCATAGTTCTTCCTCTTTCCAGTAGGACCACTGGAACTCTGTTCTACTGATTTTCCCTCTTTCTCTGTCTTTTCTGATTTCTTTTTTTCAGGAGCAGCTTCAGACTCAATTCTTTCCAACTCTAGGGCTTGAGAAATAAGTTCAGAGAAGT
Organism: Hevea brasiliensis; assembly: GCF_030052815.1. NCBI lineage: Eukaryota > Viridiplantae > Streptophyta > Magnoliopsida > Malpighiales > Euphorbiaceae > Hevea > Hevea brasiliensis. Next base: position 35,091,801 of record NC_079497.1, on the reverse strand, counting down.
TAGTGTGTTTGAATCCGACTACTTGTAATCTGATACTGGGCTTCAAGCCGGTTTCAAACCTCTTGCATCTCTCCCTGCTGGTAGCAAGAAAACTTACTGCATAATGGCTCAGGTGAGAAAATTCTCTTTCATACTCAGCCACTGATCTGCTTCCCTATTTCAGACTTAGGAACTCTTGTAGCTTCTAGTCTGCATAAGCATCAGGGACATATTTTTGTCTGAATTCCGTGAGAAAGTCATTCCATGTTAGCACTGCAGGTTCTACCAGACTATGGGGAATGGTTTTCCACCAGTCATATGCATCCCCTTGTAGCAGAGATACTGAGTATTCAAATCTGAGCTCCTATGTGGAATGCAGTTTCTTAAATACCCTATCCATCCTCTCTAACCACTATTCAGCCTCTAGAGGATCTACTATCCCCTTGAACTCTGTAGCCCCATATTTCATCAATTTGTCATACTGTCTAGCAGAAGACTGTGGTTGAATCACTGGTGTCTGTATTGGGACTTGAGTAGGCACATTACCAGCCATTTGTTGGAACCTTTCAGCCATCTGCTGAGCGAATTGAGCAGGAAACTGCAGTACTGCGGGGGCTGGTGCTACTGAACCACTGACATTGTGTAGGGCTGGGGCATCCCCTTGCACCTCAGCCTCAATAGATTGATCGACTGAACGATCACCCTCTTCCATGGTCAATGCGAGGATCTTAGATCTCCTGAACAAATAACACAAGGAGATTTCCTCCCGTTAATGCATTTTTATAATGTAATGTACTGTATATATCAAACAATGATACTGAGCAGTTGTACTATGAAGAAAGAATATTCGAATAACCTATGAAAACAGAATTTAAAAACTAGCTCTGATACCACTAAAACATGTCACACCCTACCCCTCTGTAAGGCATAACATGATCCCGCAGTATACCTAATGAATTATCAACTTCGTCTGCTGATAACCCATTAAATACACTACAAGGGATTTTAAAACTTTTCTTACTTCATTTTATAGTTGTGAGCATTATTTACAGGTGTTAAAAATCTTTTTGAACTTAAATGAAAGAGAAAACACATTTGAATTATTAGGAATTTCTGTAAAAATTTTGGCAAAGTGCCCTCTGTAATTTGGATAAAACAGTTCTTTAGAAAACCTGTAAAAAGTACTTCAATATATTTCCAAATCTCAACTCCAACATATTTCTCAACACAACATATTTCTCAACTCAAATCCACAGTGATTTTTCAAAGACTGAGATAAAAGAAATATAATATAATTTTTACAAGTCAAAATACTCATAATTTACTTTACAACTTCAATGTACAATTTTTATTTACAACTGCTCAAAATCAAGAACAATATATACATACAGTGAACATACATTACAATACAAAATGAAAAATGTGGTATACTCAATATACCCAATGATTTGTAGTTGAATGTACTAGCAGCCTAGTCTGCTACCCTGTCAATCTGTCTACCTGTGACAGTAATGAAAAGTTATCACTGAGACATTGTCTCAGTGGTGCACAACATTTACCAAATACAACTTTAAATCACAATTCATAAATCATATAAATGATGGATACATAAAACCATAGTTAAATTCAAGACAATGAATGTCATAAGGAATTTAACACAATATCACATTAAATCTCAGTAATCAAAACATAGTTAAATTCAAAAGACAGTGAATCTCAATAAGAATTTAAACTCCATTTCACAAATTATCAAATCTCATAATAACACAATTTAGTCAAATAATTTACAAACACAGTGTTGCGAATTCATACACAACTTAAGCCATGACACAAAATTTCCGATCAATGCCGCATTGTACACCACGACAAAGCAATCACAACCCCACTAATTGAAATCAATGAGGAAGGGAGCTAGCTATATAATGAGTACTCATCCGATCACCTCAACTGGTAAACCAGAGAGGGAGAAAAATAAACGATCACGACTCCATAAATAGAGAAGGAAAATAAACGATCACAACCCCATAAATGGTGAAGGAATGATATCATACTGTCATGCTAAGTGTGAACACAAAATCAATTCCAAACATTTTATTCAAATGATTTGTGAGAATCCAATAAATTTCCAAAGTCATAATTTCATTCACAAAATGGCAACACAATTCATAATTAACTTCAATTTTCACAAATCACACTAAATCAATTTTTTCCACAGTTTCAAACCATTTACAATGATTTTCAAGCAATAAGTATCCATTCAAACACATTTCCATAATTGAAAACAATAATTTACAAATAGTCATAATTTATTTCAATTGAGAAATTCAAAAGAAATAACTGTTGTGCACAAACCTCTGATAACTGTCTCCTGGCCTTGACTCAGTGTTTCCTTCCCTATCCCTGAGTCTTTGCTAACTGAGAAACACAATTTGAAGTGTTTCAGTACTTAATTAAACTGTCTCTAACGATAATGCTTGATAAGTAATTCACTAAATTCTATTATTTGCTTAGTCAACTTAATATGTCAACCCTCGATGAATTCTAGGTAAATTAGGTTTTAATGTTACTAATATATCACCTTCAATAGTCTTTTAGGGTTGGTACATGTTACCAAACTCATTTCCATGTATCTTGCATTTTCTTGTAATTTGCTGGATTCCGGGATACTAGTTTGACCTAGCCGGACGACCTAGTTTCCTTAGTTTTTGGGTTTTGGTCAAAACTACAAACTTGTAGATCTATGTCTTTTTGCACGCGAGGCAAAATTTCAGGTCATTCTGAGTTATGTAGACCAAGTTATGGTCATTTTACTATTGTTGGTCAAATTGCATCAAAATTGGTCACTTTAGGTCATTTTAGGTCATTTTAGGTTCAGCCAGTTTTTGGACCCGAATTGTGCAAGCTGTTTGACTTTCTTATGGTCATTTATGGGCTTTTGTGTCCTCATAAGACATGTAGATATGGGTCTTAACTATTCATGGTCAAAATTTCAGGTCAATTGGACCTGTTTTGAGTGAGTTATGGCCTAAACACTAACTACTGCCCAAATGGTCAATTTTCAGGCCTCAATTGCACTTAATCCGGATTTGGTCATTTTTCAAGCTACCTTGCAAGCAGAATTTTGGCAAGCTTCCTTCATGAAATTTGGCACATTTTGTGCCTAGTTTCACCTCCAATTGGTCTCATACCAATTGGAGCCACACACTCAAAGTTCTAGGCCTAAAACACAAACTGCCTTATTGCATTTCTTCCATACACATCAAGGATCACTCCTAACACTTGCCAAACTCAACATTCAGGCCCATTCTGGTTATATCATAACCTGAACATAATTCACAACATATTATAGGTCATTTTGGCAGCTTACAATTACATTCAATGTGCACCAATAAGTGCAGAATTTGTCCAACTCAATTTACAACAATTCAATCACCAATTCATGCTCATTTACATGTCCAACTTCACACCATCATACATGCACTCAAACTGCCATAACCACTATCACAATTCAACACCATTATTTCATAAACCAAGCATGAATTCCAGCATTTCCTCAAGAGTTAACAAACTGCCACAATGGTACATTTACATTCCATTAATTTCCAAGCTTTAAATTTCATTTCACATTTACATATACTAAGTATACATCACCCAAACAATTTTCTACACAATATACATTTAATCAAACATTTAATTCACCATTTACAAGCACAAATAAACTGCCTTCAAGGTGTTTCCATGGCTGCCAAAAGTACACTTCCTCATTCAACATCAAACATCAAAAATCTCTCCATAAATCAAACACCCATAACATTCTTACAAACTTTAACAAAACAATAATCAAAAACTCAAACTTACCACTTTGGAAATTCTTCAAAACCTCACCAAAACTTAGTCTTCTTGCTTCCTACATGCTGCCTATGATGTGTAGAACAAGTTTAATGAAGATACTTGCATGGAATCATGGCTTGATCATGGACCATTAAAGCTCTTGCATGGATGGCAATGGAGGAATTTGGAGAAATTGGAATTCGGCCATGGATGTGTGTTTTGAAGGAAATGGAAATGTGAGTGGATAAAATCTGTCCACTTATGCTTTATTTAACCCCATAGTGCTCCACTCACCATAAGTTAATTAATTAAATAATCAAGTTTTCATTTTCCCACATTAAGCTTCTCTTTTTTTGTTATTTATATTAGGTACCACTAATTTAATTTTTCATGACAATTTCTAAGTGTAATATTATTTATTTTTTATGGACATTTAGGTCAAAAGACAACTCGGGGTGTCAAATGACCACAATGCCCCTGTTCGGGTTGCGTTCCCAATTTTTCGGTAACATCGGGTTTTGTCCGTTTTTCGATTTCTCACTTTTCTTTGTACTAATTATTTAATTTTTCTTTGATATTTCTAATGATATTTATTTGAGTCCTAAAAATATTTTTCAGGGTTTCCCGCAGTCCAGGGCTAGTCAACGGTCCACGCTGTGACTTCCCGGTGCGGTCACCCATCGCTAGGGTTCTCGACTCGCTTAACTTGGTTATATTTTTTTGCTATTATTTTTCCTTTATTTTTCTTGTATTTTATTTCCTTGTATTTCATTATTTTATGTCTCCTCACTCATATCGAAGTGTAGTTCTAGGCATCCTAGCTGTCCGGACAACACTGGCCACCGAAACAGTAGAACGCACTACCGAACATAGGGGTGTTACAATTCTCCCCCCTTTAAATAAATTTTGTCCACGAAATTTTACCCAATAGCCATCTTACAATAGTCATACGCTTATTTTCTCCTTTTTATATGATCGTATAATCTTCTTTTCCTCAAATTTGTATAAGACTTTTAACGATCTAATACAACGTTTAATTTGTTTGTATAACACCAATCTCCTCTTACTATTGTGCTGTCTAATATTTCGGTTCATGTTCCTTCTTGAATGACCCTTGAGGTCATGTTAGAATCATTTATCTAGTCATTGGTCCTCTGACCATTCTAGTCCATAGTCTTCCTCACATTCATAACACTTCTTTGTTATATCTGAACCAACTGTTTGAATTTTTACTTCCATAACTCTTTTTATCTGTCAATATTCTATAACTTACTTCCTTGTGTACTAAACTATAACCTTTCGATATTCTAACTTTTGAGTTTTAGATCCCTAAGTAGGATTTTCAAACTTATTTCTAACAATTAAATTCTGTCCTGACATAACTATACCAAAACAGATGCCGTTGGCAACTATTCTCATCTAGGTGTACTATCGGGTAGTACATAGCTCTACACAATAATCTCAAGTTAGTACTGTAATTTGTTGTTAGTAGTATGCCCTAGAGCATATCAATTAGTATGTATCTTGTACATATTTTTATTAATAAAAGGCATTTCCACTTTTCCGTTTACATAATATATTTATGTGTAATAAAAAATGTCCATTGATATTTTGTTAGAAATATTATTCTTAAGTTGTTAAGAATATGAGTGACAATATTTCTAGCACAAAGTATCATAAATAGGTTCACAATCGAGGATACTTCATAATGAGGACATGACTTATCCAGAAAGATTGTATTCATGTTTGTTCCCAAGTTATTTATATGAGATATAAATAAGATGGAATGGTGAGTCTCATGCCATATAACAAACATGATAGGGACTTATAAATGATATGTAGGCCGAACCAGTGACACTTATGACAAGCACATGGAGTTTACTCTTGTCAATGTTTTGTCATAAATCATATCAGTGCATATAATCTTTAGACTTGAGATAGCACAGTTATCTTGTATATAGGTAGTTTGAGTTTGATACTGCTTTCATACTTGTACTGTGTATGGGTATATGGGCATGTGTTGGCTCCTACTAGTTATATATGGAGGTAGGTGTTGATCAAGATGGAATCTGTTCCTCTAAGTAAATAGAGATAAAATCCTATGTTCATTTAATTGTTCTTGATGTTTCAAGTTCCTGGCCAGGACAGATAGATTTATTCAGAAAAGAGTTTCTGATGAGAAAAATCTTTTTAATCAAGAACTGGAATTAAAAGAGAACATAATATTCATAGCAAATGGAGTTTGACATAAACCATGACTCCAGCTTGAGTTGGGATTTTATAACAGAGAGATTCTAGTGCGCGGTAACATATGATTATAGGTTCATTTATGGTAAACCTTATTACTAATTGGGTGGCCATGGCATGCTATGCTAGGTGTTAACCATGGTCTATGAGGTTCATAAAAAGATTTAGAGAAATCATTTATGGTAAGAAAGAGTTCTGATGATATTAAGAGTTGATATCATGTCTCATTGCCAATTAGTGATGAGCTTAGTAAGTCACACACATACACAAGTTATCACCTATTTAAATATGATTTAATTAATTAATTAAAGAGTTTAATTGATTAATTAAATAGATTTGGTTTGCAATTAAATTGCAAAGTCCCTAGCATGACTTGAAACCAAATCTAGATTATTGGATGTATAGTATAAATTAAATTTATATTTAAAGTGTTTAAATATGAATTTAATTAATGAGAAATTAATTAATAGAGATTAATTAATTAATTTATATTTGATATAAATTAATTAGAAGAAGAAAAATAATTATTTTGGGTTAAGAACTCAAAATTAAGACACAGGGGCATTTTGGTCATTTTACAGTGTGACACGTGGCATCATGAGATGGTGACACATGGCATAACACATAAGCTTGCCAAATGTTTTTTAATCATGTAAGATGATTAAAATCAAGATTAAATATAGGTTTGACACTTGGCACAATGTGATTGGGTCACTTAAACCTAGAGCTAATCAAAGGGTGACATGTGGCAAGGGTTTATTGTGTTAACCTAGCTATTTAAGTGTTGTTATGAGAAAACAAAATACAACCAGCAGCCACACTCCTTGGTCACGCCATTTTGAAGCCCTCCCTCTATTCTTCTTCATCTCTCATCAATTCAAAGAGATTAGCCATCAATCTCTTGAATTAAGAACGCTAGAAATTGTTTCTAGTGTCCTGTTTACATCTCTAATCTCTTGAAAGGCAGAACTTGAATTTCTAATTAATAGAAAAGGCTTTAGATGCTATTCAAGGGCTGCCATAGATATTCTTGGTGTGGACAAGCTAGAGGGACAACATTTGGTGTCCTAAAGACGAATCTCAAAGCGCGAGACACTGCGATTGCATCAAGAGGTTAGTGTAATCGTTCTTGATTTAATCTAGGGTTCTAAAATTAATCTGATTAATTTTAAAATCTTAAATGGCAAATACAGATCCAAAAACATATTAAAAGAGTTTTAATATGTTGTTTATCATTGAAATCAAATAGATAAAAATAAATCTTGCATGATGCATGTGACCCTAGGTGAAAATTTTTGAATTCAATGGTATAAACTTGTGTTTTTCACGCTTCCGTTCCTTCAATTGGTATCAGAGCCACTATATTTGCCATTTAGATTGTTGATTATATGATTTAATTGTTTGATTTGATCATGAGATGATTGATCCATTGCTGGTTGGATCATGGTGCGCATGGCTGTTATTAAATTCTGCAATTGTTGCATGATGAAAGGTTCATCATATGACTAATTAAAATGTTTAATTAGGATTTTTAATCACACAATTAAATTATGATTCAAATCAGAATTTTAAAAATTGTTTGAATGTGATTCAAATATGAATTTTAAAAGTTGTTTGAATGTGATTCAAATCTTAATTTTTAAAGTTGTTTGAATCATATTTAAATCTGATTTTTTAAAATTGATTGAATAAAATTCAGATCTGATTTTTTTAAAAATGTTTGAATGTGATTCAAATCTGATTTTTTAAAAAATGTTTGAATGTGATTCAAATCTGAATTTTTGAAGTTGTTTGAATGTGATTCAAATATGAATTTTTAAATTTGTTTGAATGAGATTCAAATATGAATTTTTAAATTTATTTGAATCATATTCAAATCTGGATTTTTAAGTTGAATATGAGATATTCAATTTAATTTAAGTATGTATGTTTTATTTAATTGTTAAATAGTGATATGCATGATGGATGATCATGGACTATAAAAGACCAATGTGATTGGATTTATTTCTTTTATGTTTCTTTGGGATTGTAAATTAATTAATTTATTTTAATTTATTTTGGGCATGTATTATTAAGTTTGTAATAATTTTTGGGTTGTAATTTTATTTATTTAAGTTCTTGTAAATTCGCCTTGGTATGCCAAGGATTACTATGTAATATTGGATTGCAAGAAGTTCAAGGAAGTCAAGAGCATTGGTGGGACCAGTGGGAGGAATTCAAGATCAAGTGTTGATTATGTACTCCTTCAGCAACTCTTGTAAAATGAATGAATGAAATGCACCTAGGAATGCCCTGATTCAATTCTTGGTGGCTCAGAATTGAATCCCTTAGAAAGTCCATGATCATACCATATTTACTGCTTATCCATGAATGCATGAGATGTATGGGAATGTATACAATTATATGATATATGCATGCTAAATGGATAATGTGCAAAGTAAGACCATAATAGTAATTAGAATGACCAAAAAATCTTCCAAACAAATGATTAAGTTGGAAATACTATAATTAAAGTAATTATAACATAGGCCCTCCATTGGGGCAATTATTTTAAGAAATTTTAAATAGTTGCATGAGATGCAATTAATTTAAGAGATTTTCTTAAGAATAATTGTTAAGCATGAGATGTTGTAAATATGTAAATGGTTTAGTGGCCAATATTGGATGTACCTGAGGACATTAAAATTATTCGCATAATTACTGGCTCAATGGGATCAACTTAACTAATGCAAGATAAGTCAATAATGGATGTACCTGAGATTTTGAGCATTAGGGGCTAGGTAAAGGATTGAACCTCACATGAGATGTGATGGGCAAGGAGTTGCTCACTTATAGTTTATTGTAATTCCAATAATGGATGTACCTAAGGATGATCAATAGAATTATAAGAATTCAATCACCCACTAGAAATCCATCCAACTAGGATTTCCGTTTCCTACTTTGGAAGTGTAGGATTCGCTAAGTTAGTGGGAGGACCAATTTGATTAAAAGACCATAATCATTTTGGTTAAATACATGATACATTTACTAATTAATCTGATTATTTTCTGCAGTTAATTTTTTGATAAAAATGAGCACAAAACAACCACCACCATCCAATATCCTTGCAAGCATACTTGATCACAATAGGTTGACAGGACCTAATATCTCTGATTGGCTAAGAAATTTGAAACTTGTCCTGAACCTTGAACATATAGGATATATTCTAGATTCAAATGTTCCTGGTCCCTTACCTCCAGAGGCCACACAAGAGGAACATGAAACTTTAGTCAAGTGGAAGGAGCATGATATGAGAGCTAAGTGTTACAAGCTTGCCTCCATGAGTAATGAGTTACAGAAGCAACATGAGAACATGCAGAGTGCGAGTGAGATCCTCCTTCACCTACAAGAGTTGTATGGTGAGCACAGCAGGAATGCTAGGTATGAGATATCTAGACAGCTATTCCGTATGAGGATGTCTGAGGGACAGAATGTTGGGGATCATGTCCACAAGATGATTCGGCTGATTGAGCAGTTGGAACATCTTGACTTCAACATGGATTTCCAACTACAGACGGATTTGATCCTTCAGTCCCTTCCTGAGTCTTTTGGGAATTTTGTGACAAATTTCCATATGACTAAACAGGAATGCACCTTAGCTGGTTTACTCAACATGCTGGTTATTGCCCAAAAGAATATGCCAGGCAATAAAAGAAAAGAGGTAGCTTTGGTTGCATCTTCTTCTGCTGGAAAGTCCAATAAGAAGAAGGGCAATAAGAAAAAGAAACCTCAGATTCCTGGTCCTTCCAGGAAAATAGCTAAACAGAAAAAGAAAACTAAAGCTGACAAAGGCAAAAGAAAGTGTTTTCACTACCAGCAGGAAAGTGTTTCCATTGCCAACAGGAAAGTGTTTCCATTGCCAGTAAGAAAGTGTTTCCACTGGCCAGAGTATAGCAATCTAAATGAATGCAATGCCATGGTGAAAACCAACTCAAGTTCAAAATATATTTGGCACTTAAGGTTATGTCATGTTGCAGAAGATAGGATTACAAAATTGGAGAAAATGGGGATTTTATCCTCATTGGGCTCTGAGCCTACTCCAACTTGTGAATCTTGCCTTCAGGGCAAAATGACTAGATCACCCTTTGTTGGACAAGGGCCAAGGGTTGAAAATATTTTGGAGCTAATACATAGTTATGTAAGTGGTCCATTCAAAGAAATGGCTAGAGGGAGTTTTCATTACTTTATTACCTTTACTGATGATAAATCAAGATTTGGGTATTTGTATTTGATGAAATACAAACATGAATCATTTGAAAAGTTCAAAGAATTTAAATCTGAAGTAGAAAATCAAACAGGAAAGAGTATTAAAGCTCTTCGATTAGATCGTGGAGGTGAATATTTGAGTACTAAATTTGATGAATACTTGAGAGAGCACGGCATTGTTTCCCAACTGACTCCTCCAGGAACGCCACAGTTGAATGGTGTATCTGAAAGGAGAAATCGTACCCTATTGGATATGGTACGTAGTATGATAAGCTATATTGATATGCCAATCTCCTTTTGGGGATTTGCATTAGAATCAGCTTTGTATATTCTGAATAGGATTCCATCAAAATCAGTTTCTTCCACACCTTATGAGATATGGAATGGAAGAAAACCAAGTCTTAAGCATGTTAAGATTTGGGTTGTCCAGCTTATATCAAAAGCTGAACACTGATAAATTGGAGACCAGATCAGAAAAGGGTCGATTTGTTGGATATCCAAAAGATAGTTTTGGATATTATTTTTATTTGCCTACTTCACAAAAGGTTGTCATAAGTAGAGATGCCACATTTCTTGAACAACAGTTTGTTCAAGAAGGAGTCAAAGGAAGGCAAATAGAGTTAGAATTGGAGAATTCTGATCAACCAACAGATCAGATGGATATAGATCCATCTAGTCAACCTATACACGTTGATGAAACATCTACAGCTGTTCCTCGTAGAACAACTAGGGTATCTCACCCACCAGTGAGATATGGTTTTCTTCATGAAGAAGAACAAGAGTTGTCTACTCATGAAGAAGTAGATCATGGAGATGATCCACTTACTTATGAAGAAGCTATATCAGATATAGACTCTTCAAAATGGATTGATGCTATGAAATCCAAGATTGATTCCATGTATAAGAATGAAGTTTGGGATCTTGTTGACCCACCTGAAGGTATTGTACCTATAGGGAACAAATGGGTTTTCAAGAAGAAAATTGGTTCTGATGGAAAGGTAGAGACCTATAAGGCAAGGCTAGTAGCGAAAGGGTTTCGCCAAAGGCAAGGAATCGACTATGAGGAGACTTTCTCGCCTGTTGCCATGCTTAAATCAATTAGGATTTTATTAGCAATAACTGCGTACTATGATTATGATATTTGGCAGATGGATGTCAAAACAGCTTTTCTCAATGGATACATTGAAGAAAACATTTTCATGGAATAACCTAGGGGTTTTGAATCCCAAGATGGTTCCAAGGTATGCAAGCTAAAGCGATCCATTTATGGGTTGAAACAAGCTTCGAGGACTTGGAACATCCGTTTTGATGAAGCCATTAAATCCTTTGGTTTTATCAAAAACGAGGATGAGCCATGTGTATATAAGAAGGTTAGTGACAGTGCTATCACTTTCCTTGTCTTATATGTGGATGACATACTATTGATGGGTAATGACACAGGTATGTTGACGACTATAAAGGTATGGTTATCAAATACATTCTCCATGAAAAGACTTAAGGGAGGCAACCTATATTATTGGGATTCGCATCTATAGAGATAGAGCGAAAAGAATAATTGGTTTATCCCAAAGTCTATACTTGGAAAAGGTGTTAAAGAGGTTTAACATGCTTGATTCCAAGAGAGGATTGTTACCAGTGAGACATGGTATCCACCTTTCTAAAGAGATGTCTCCAAAGACACCTGAAGAAAGAGATAAGATGGCCAGGATTCCACATGCTTCGGCTATTGGAAGTTTAATGTATGCATTATTGTGTACTAGGCCGGATATCGCATATGCTGTTAGTTTGACTAACAGGTATCAATCTAATCCAGGTTTGGAACACTGGATAGCTGTCAAGAATATTCTTAAGTACTTGAGAAGAACTAAGGATTTATTCTTGATTTATGGAGGTGGAGACTTGCAATTGGATGGTTATACTGATTCTCATTTCCAATCAGATATCGATGATAGAAAGTCTTCCTCTGGATATGTGTTCATTTGTAATGGAGGTGCAGTCAGTTGGAAGAGTTCCAAACAGAGCACAACTGCAGATTCCACTCTGAGGTGAGTATATTCTTTGCATCGAGATCTTTGCAAAGGAAGCTGTTTGGATAAAGAAGTTTGTGATAGAACTTATAGTAGTTCCTTCCATTGAGTCAGCAGTTCCACTACACTGTGACAATAATGGAACAGTCATACAGGCTAAGGAACTAAGGTCTCACCAAAAATCCAAACACATAGAAAGGCGCTACCACATTATCAGAGAAATAGTTGGGCGAGGCGATGTAGCCATGCAGAAAATAGCATCAGCTGAAAATCCAGTTGATCCATTCACTAAGCCTATGTCACAGACTTAGTTAGATCGACATCTTAAGAAGATAAGTCTAAGATATTGTAATGAATGGCTCTAGTGCTAGTGGGAGATTGTTAGCAGTATGCCCTAGAGCATATCAATTAGTATGTATCTTGTACATATTTTTATTAATAAAAGGCATTTCCACTTTTTCGTTTACATAATATATTTATGTGTAATAGAAAAGGTCCATTGATATTTTGTTATAAATATTATTCTTAAGTTGTTAAGAATATGAGTGACAATATTTCTAGCACAAAGTATCATAAATAGGTTCACAATCGAGGATACTTCATAATAAGGACATGACTTATCCAGAAAGATTGTTGTGACACCCCTTACCCGTGTACAGTATACCCGAGTAAGTAATGCCACACGGTGTACTGGCACTCTCTAATATACCTTACTTAATTTGTGTCATGCTTTTAAAGTTAATTTATGAAATATGATTTGTTTTAACCATTTATCAAAAGTATTATTCATTTGAGGTTCCGAAGATTTTAAGGGAAATCCGTGAATCTGGCTAAAAATGGAGAAAAGCAGTTCTTGAACTGTTAAAAACACTTCCAATATACAATTTCATTCATACTCAACTCCAATATTATCAACAAAACTCAATATCAATATCTCAATAATTTGTCAATTTCAGGTCTCAACAACCTTTTCATTTCTCAAAACATCCCTTTCTCAGGGTTCTCATATATAAACAACCATTAAATACTCAAATTAATACCATACATGACCATAAATCTTTATTATTTACATGAACCTCAAAATACATTACATAAATCCCAAATACATAAGAGAAATTAAAAAGTTAATTACAAAATGACAAAATGACATCTAGTGTCCTACCAATGCACTGCAGGTGACGAGGTGACACGGACAGCGAAGCTGCGGATGGACTCACCCGATCTGTGGTCTACTGGGCTCGCGATCGGGATCTCCAGTACCTACGCGTGGCAAAAGCAATGCGCTAAGCAATAATGCTTAGTGGTGCAATAATATAATAAAAGAAAATAGCAAGAAAATAAATGTGTATAGAATGTGTATGCTTTCTTTGTTTGGTATTGATATATTCATTGTTTCATTTATGTTGTTCACTTTTATTCATTTGGTTGCCCCAAGTAACCTACACTAGATGACTGGACTGGATAATGGGTAAACTGGCACTGGGTACCTAGTACCTCGGGCCATCACACCATCGGTCACATACGTATCTCCCGGTGTGCAACAGAACAGCTAACAAGCTGTAAATAATATCCGGCACAAGGCCAAGTCTCAATACAAAGTCAGAATGGCTAAAAGCCATGAAATCATAGAATGGCATTTTTGCCATGTGCAGTACTGCTAACTGAACCCTATTGGCATGCCAAACTATCCAAACCAATCTTGTTAGGTATACTAGGGCATTTGAAACTCTTAAATTTGTCAATTTGTGAATTTCAACTTTTTTGGTGTCACTATTCATCATTGGTCAACAAAAATGTTGACTTTTAGAATAAAAATGTGTACATCAACTTTGGCACTCCCAACATACCACATTTGGTGTTTAAAACTTGTTGGCATTAAGTGTTTTTGCCATTCCAAAGTGTAACTCAACACAAACAGATTTTTCAATTTTGGTGAGTCAACTTCACTGTTCCATTGGACACTGTTACTGTTGGAATTTGAGGAAATGTAAAACATGAAAGTTGTTCCTTATTTTGTCTAGTTGAATTTCCTTTTTTGAATCACTCCATTTGGAGTTTTGTAGCTCCAGATATGGCTCAAAAACCCAAGCTGTCCGGATATGCATTCAGCAGAAATTTACCATATCTATAGTGCATGAACAGTAACTTGAGTCACTTGGTTGAATGGGTTCTGGCCATAATTTGGGGTAGGTTCCTTCATGAAAGTTGTTTTTCTATGTCTTAACTTGTTGCTGTAAAAATTTCAGGCCAATTGACCAAATCTACAGTGAGTTATGGCCAAATGAACAGTTACTGTTCATTTGGCAAATTCTGCAGAATTCAGTGCAGGGCATCCGGATTGTGGCTGAGTTTTGACCCTTTTGCTTTGGTCTTTTGGGCATGGTTTCTTCAGCAAAAATGTTCCATTATAAGCCTAGTTTCATGTCCAATTGGCCAAACTTCAATTGGACTACCACTGCCCAAGTTATGGCAGTGCAAAGGGACTGAAATTTCAGTCCCTATGCTGCTGTCCATAGGGCAGCCTGCAACCTCACCTTGCCATAGTGTTTTTCAGTCCCATTTATGGTCAACACATCTAAAATGGTAACTAATTGACCATTACAATGTGCCCTAACAATTTCCTAAGCCAAGTCACACTTTCACCTTTCCAAACCCTAATTTCCATATGAATTTTTACAACATGCTTTAATTAACTATCTCATTCCATAATCACATGCATACATGGTTTAATCTTGATCTCTAGTCCACTTTAAGTCCATCAAAACACTCATTTCCTTTTTATTCAATAGGGCTGCCGAAACCTAGGGCATGGATAGACATAGATTTCATTCATTTTAGTCACAAATTCCTACTTATTCCAAGTCTCTAACATAGAATTTAAAAAGCTTTAGATGTATATATGCACTAACCTTGTTTGGGCAGAATTTTCCCAAGCAATTCCTTCACTTTCTTGGCTTTTCTTGGCTGCCAAAGGCTTTAGCAAGGTGCTAGGGCAAGTTTTAGTGAAGCTAGGTTAGGATTTTATGGTGAGACAAGGTAGGAAATCAAGCTTGCTTGGTTGAGCTCCAATGGAGGGTGGAAGGGAAGGGTTCACGTTTTGGTGGAGAAGAAGGAGAAGAAGAGCAGCTGGTTTTTAATTCCTTTAGCCCATTTTTAGTCTCTTTTATTGGTTAACTAATTGGTTATTTTATTGTGATTGGAGGAAATTTTTAAATGACATCATAATTTGTCATAATTTGCTTTTTATTTCATTTTTCTTTTCTTTTCTTTTCTACCACATTTCAATTTAATTTTTAGCAATATTTATTCATATTTTGAGTCATAATAATTATTTACTTAACTGGACAAGTCGGCCAAAATTCACCTCTGAAGGCGAAATGACCAAAATGCCCTCCGTTTGGCTTAACGGGTCAAAATTGGCTGTACCGATTGAAAAATTTTTCTAGGTATTTTCTTGGCATTCTAATGCCATGGGAACCTCAATTACCCTTCTCTGGAGTCCCAAAAATTATTTTATAATTTTTCCCCCGGGTCTAGGGCTCCTCGTTGCGAAACGCAACTTCCCTCGATTACCATCGTTAGGGCACCGACTCGTTTAACTTGATTGTATTTTATTTCTAAAATTTTTACTAAATTTTTCTTGTTAATATTTGAGTTAATTATGGTTCCTGACTTTAGTTTGAATATTTTTCCGGACATTCTAGCTGTCCGGACCGACACCGGTCACCGGAACAGTAGGATGTACGGAGTGGTTATCGGGAGGGTGTTATAATTGTATTCATGTTTGTTCCCAAGTTATTTATATGAGATATAAATAAGATGGAATGGTGAGTCTCATGCCATATAACAAACATGATAGGCACTTATAAATGATAAGTAGGCCGAACCAGTGACACTTATGACAAGCACATGGAGTTTACTCTTGTCAATGTTTTGTCATAAATCATATCAGTGCATATAATCTTTAGACCTGAGATAGCACAGTTATCTTGTATATAGGTAGTTTGAGTTTGATACTGCTTTCGTACTTATACTGTGTATGGGTATATGGGCATGTGTTGGCTCCTACTAGTTATATATGGAGGTAGGTGTTGATCAAGATGGAATCTATTCCTCTAAGTAAATAGAGATAAAATCCTATGTTCATTTAATTGTTCTTGATGTTTCAAGTTCCTGGCCAGGATAGATAGATTTATTCAGAAAAGAGTTTTTGATGAGAAAAATCTTTTTAATCAAGAACTGGAACTAAAAGAGAGCATAATATTCATAGCAAATGGAGTTTGACATAAACCATGACTCCAGCTTGAGTTGGGATTTTATAACAGAGAGATTCTAGTGCATGGTAACATATGATTATAGGTTCATTTAAGGTAAACCTTATTACTAATTGGGTGGCCATGGCATGCTATGCTAGGTGTTAACCATGGTCAATGAGGGTCATAAAATGATTTAGAGAAATCATTTATGGTAAGAAAGAGTTTTGATGATATTAAGAGTTGATATCATGTCTCATTGCCAATTAGTGATGAGCCTAGTAAGTCACACACATACACAAGTTATCACCTATTTAAATATGATTTAATTAATTAATTAAAGAGTTTAATTGATTAATTAAATAGGTTTGGTTTGCAATTAAATTGCAAAGTCCCTAGCATGACTTGAAACCAAATCTAGATTATTGGATGTATAGTATAAGTTAAATTTATATTTAAAGTATTTAAATATGAATTTAATTAATGAGAAATTAATTAATAGAGATTAATTAATTAATTTATATTTGATATAAATTAATTAGAAGAAGAAAAATAATTATTTTGGGTTAAGAACTCAAAATTAAGACACAGGGGCATTTTGGTCATTTTGCAGTGTGACACGTGGCATCATGAGATGGTGACACATGGAATAACACATAAGCTTGCCAAATGTTTTTTAATCATGTATGATGATTAAAATCAAGATTAAATATAGGTTTGACACTTGGCACAATGTGATTGGGTCACTTAAACCTAGAGCTAATCAAAGGGTGACATGTGGCAAGGGTTTAATGTGTTAACCTAGCTATTTAAGTGTTGTTATGAGAAAACAAAATACAACCAGCAGCCACACTCCTTGGTCATGCCATTTTGCAGCCCTCCCTCTATTCTTCTTCATCTCTCATCAATTCAAAGAGATTAGCCATCAATCTCTTGAATTAAGAACGCTAGAAATTGTTTCTAGTGTCCTGTTTACATCTCTAATCTCTTAAAAGGCAGAACTTGAATTTATAATTGATAGAAAAGGCTTTAGAAGCTGTTCAAGGGCTGCCATAGGTGTTCTTGGTGTGGACAAGCTAGAGGGACAACATCTGGTGTCCTGAAGACGAATCTCAAAGGCGCAGACATTTGCGATTGCATCAAGAGGTTAGTGTAATCGTTCTTGATTTAATGTAGGGTTCTAAAATTAATCTGATTAATTTTAAAATCTTAAATGGCAAATACAGATCCAAAAACATATTAAAAGAGTTTTAATATGATGTTTATCACTAAAATCAAATAGATAAAAATAAATCTTTCATGGTGCATGTGACCCTAGGTGAAAATTTTTGAATTCAATGGTATAAACTTGTGTTTTTCACGCTTCCGTTCCTTCATCTGTAGCTTATAGTATAAACATCAAGAACATTGCATAGTTACTACGATACATTCCAATAGATTAGACTTTCCTATCTTTTATCTTTTTCGAATTCACTGATATCCAAACTTATTCTGATTACAATATCCATTAGCAATTAATAACAGTAACATCCTTGTCCTCATCTAGAGCAATTCCATTACTGCATCTTACTTTTATGTCCTCTTGCCTTACATTAACTAGGCTCACCAATTAGCTTTATAATTTATGGTGTGTCAGAAAATACTTTTCGCCGATAAACTCTTTCAAAACTAATTTCACTTATTATCATAATCCTTATCTTAAAGGACTAATCACTAATGCATCAAAATTTATTCCCCTGTAAAGGAATAACAACAGAACATATAGTTCTAGCACTAACATAAAAGTATTCAAACTCCAGGTCAAACAATACATAAACAAAGAGTGCCATTCTATATGGTGTTATGGAGATTGGATCCACACCAGGCATAACATTAATTTCAAACTACACCTCTCTTTCCGGAGGTAATCCTGGCAATTCATTAGGAAACACGTTTGGAAAGTCATATATTATAGGGATGTCCCTCAATGCTGGACTCCCCACTTGGGTGTCTACCACATGTGCCAAGTATGCTTCACACCCCTTTCTGATCATTTTTCTGGCTAGTGCAGCCGAAATAATGTTGGATGGCAATAGCTGCCTCTCCCCATGTATTACCACATCATTGTACTAAGGGAGTCCAAAAGTGACTATCTTCAGCCTACAGTCAATCATGGCATGATGCCTAGCTAACCAATCCATGCTCAAGATGATATCATAATCTCTGAAGGCATTTCAATGAAATCAGATAGAAAAGTGTGTCCATGGATCACCAAAGGACAATCCCTATACATTTTCTTAACCCTGACCTCCTGTCTTAGCGGACTTGTTACTAGCACCTCAAGGTCCATTTTTGTACATGGAACAACAATGCAATCAATGATGCTAGCACACACATAAGAATGGGTAAAACCCGGATCAAATAACACAAACACATCTTGATTAAAAGTTGAGAAGGTACCATCCACAACATCAGATGTCTCGGCTTCTTCCCTCTGTCTCATTGCATAGATTCTGACTAGAGCACTGTATTGCTCTGATTGTTTCATAGTGCCCTGGCTGCCTGCTGGTTTAACTCTACCTCTGCTAGGTGGTTGTGAACTTCTGGTGACAGGGCCCTGAACTGACCCTTCTGCAGTTGTAGGAGGTGGTCCAACTCTGCGACTACTGGTGCAGTCCTTGGCAAAGTGTCCTGTGCCTTCACAGTTATAACAGGCTCCAATAGCCTTATAGCATATCCCACCATGATATCTTCCATAATTTTCACATTGGCGGGAATGGTAGGAACCTCTGGTCCTCTGCAGACCAGATAGAGGAGGTTTCTGTCCTGAATGTCTTCCCTTACCAGACTTCTTGCCACCTCGGCTGTGTCCTCCATAGTTCTTCCTCTTTCTAGTAGGACCATTGGAACTCTGTTCTACTGATTTTCCCTCTTTCTTTATCTTCTCTGATTTCTTTTTTTCAGGAACAGCTTCAGACTCAATTCTTTCCAACTCTAAGGCTTGAGAAATAAGTTCAGAGAAGTTAGTGTGTTTGAATCCGACTACTTGTAATCTGATACTGGGCTTCAAGCCGGTTTCAAACCTCTTGCATCTCTCCCTGCTGGTAGCAAGTAAACTTACTGCATAATGGCTCAGGTGAGAAAATTCTCTTTCATACTCAGCCACTGATCTGCTTCCCTATTTCAGACTTAGGAACTCTTGTAGCTTCAGGTTTACATAAGCATCAGGGACATATTTTTGTCTGAATTCTGTGAGAAAGTCATTCCATGTTAGCACTGCAGGTTCTACCAGACTGTGGGGAATGGTTTTCCACCAGTCATATGCATCCCCTTGTAGCAGAGATACTGAGTATTCAAATCTGAGCTCCTCTGTGCAATGCAATTTCTTAAATACCCTATCCATCATCTCTAACCACTGTTCAGCCTCTAGAGGATCTACTATCCCCTTGAACTCTGTAGCCCCATATTTCATCAATTTGTCATACTATCTAGCAGAAGACTGGGGTTGTACCACTGGTGTCTGTATTGGGACTTGAGTAGGCACATTACCAGCCATTTGTTGGAACCTTTCAGCCATCTGCTTAGTGAATTGAGCAGGAAACTGCGGTACTGCAGGGGCTGGTGCTGCTGAACCACTGACATTGTGTAGAGCTGGGGCATCCCCTTGCACCTCAGCCTCAATAGATTGATCGACTGAACGATCACCCTCTTCCATGGTCAATGCGAGGATCTTAGATCTCCTAAACAAATAACACAAGGAGATTTCCTCCCGTTAATGCATTTTTATAATGTAATGTACTGTATGTATCAAACAATGATATTGAGCAGTTATACTATGAAGAAAGAATATTCGAATAACCTGTGAAAACAGAATTTAAAAACTAGCTCTGATACTACTAAAACATGTCACACCCTACCCCTCTGTAAGGCATAACATGATCCCGTAGTATACCTAATGAATTAGCAACTTCGTCTACTAATAACCCATTAAATACACTACAAGGGATTTTAAAACTTTTCTTACTTTATTTTATAGTGGTGAGCATTATTTACAGGTGTTAAAAAATTTTTTGAACTTAAATGAAAGAGAAAACACATTTGAATTATTAGGAATTTCTGTAAAAATTTTGGCAAAGTGCCCTCCGTAATTTGGATAAAACAGTTCTTCAGAAAACCTGTAAAAAGCACTTCAATATATTTCCAAATCTCAACTCCAACATATTTCTCAGCACAACATATTTTTCAACTCAAATCTACAGTGATTTTTTAAAGACTGAGATAAAAGAAATATAATACAATTTTTACAAGTCAAAATACTCATAATTTACTTTACAACTTCAATGTACAATTTTAATTTACAACTGCTCAAAATCAAGAACAATATATACATACAGTGAACATACATTACAGTACAAAATGCGAAATGTGGTATACTCAATATACCCGATGATTTCTCGTTGAATGTACTAGCGACCTAATCTCACTGCAATCAATCTGTCTACCTGCGACAGCAATGAAAAGTTATCGCTGAGACAATGTCTCAGTGGTGCACAACATTTACCAAATACAACTTTAAATCACAATTCATAAATCATATAAATGATGGATACATAAAACCATAGTTAAATTCAAGACAATGAATGTCATAAGGAATTTAACACAATATCACATTAAATCTCAGTAATCAAAACATAGTTAAATTCAAAAGACAGTGAATCTCAATAAGAATTTAAACTCCATTTCACAAATTATCAAATCTCATAATAACACAATTTAGTCAAATAATTTACAAACACAGTGTTGCGAATTCATACACAACTTAAGCCATGACACAAAATTTCCGATCAATGCCGCATTGTACACCACGACAAAGCAATCACAACCCCACTAATCGAAATCAATGAGGAAGGGAGCTAGTTATAAAATGAGTACTCATCCGATCACCTCAACTGGTAAAACAGAGAGGGAGAAAAATAAACGATCACGAATCCATAAATAGAGAAGGAAAATAAACGATCACAACCCCATAAATGGAGAAGGAATGATATGATACTGTCATGCTAAGTGTGAATACAAAATCAATTCCACACATTTTATTCAAATGATTCGTGAGAATCCAATTAATTTCCAAAGTCATAATTTCATTCACAAAATGGCAACACAATTCATAATTAACTTCAATTTTCACAAATCACACTAAATCAATTTTTTCCACAGTTTCAAACCATTTACAATGCTTTTCAAGCAATAAGTATCCATTCAAACACATTTCCATAATTGAAAATAATAATTTACAAATAGTCATAATTTATTTCAATTGAGAAATTCAAAAGAAATAACTGTTGTGCACAAACCTCTGATAACTGTCTCCTGGCCTTGAATCAGTGTTTCCTTCCCTTTCCCTGAGTCTTCGCTAACTGAGAAACATAATTTGAAGTGTTTCAGTACTTAATTAAACTGTCTCTAACGATAATGCTTGATAAGTAATTCACTGAATTCTATTATTTGCTTAGTCAACTTAATATGTCGACCCTCGATGCATTCTAGGTAAATTAGGTTTTAATGTTACTAATATATCACCTTCAATAGTCTTTTAGGGTTGGTACATGTTACCAAACTCATTTCCATGTATCTTGCATTTTCTTGTAATTTGCTGGATTCCGGGATATTAGTTTGACCTAGCCAGACGACCTAGTTTCCTCAGTTTTCAGGTTTTTGTCAAAACTACAAACTTGTAGATCTATGTCTTTTTGCACGCGAGGCGAAATTTCAGGTCATTCTGAGTTATGTAGACCAAGTTATGGTCATTTTACTATTGCTGGTCAAATTGCATCAAAATTGGTCACTTTAGGTCATTTTAGGTCATTTTAGGTTCGGCCAGTTTTTGGACCCGAACTTGTGCAAGCTGTTTGACTTGCTTATGGTCATTTCTGGGATTTGGTGTCTTCATAAGACTTGTAGATATGGGTCTTAAATATTCATGGTCAAAATTTCAGGTCAATTGGACCTGTTTTGAGTGAGTTATCGCCTAAATACTAACTGCTGCCCAAATGGTCAATTTTCAGGCCTCAATTGCACTTAATCCGGATTTGGTCATTTTTCAAGCTACCTTGCAAGCAGAATTTTGGCAAGCTTCCTTCATGAAAGTTGGCACATTTTGTGCCTATTTTCACCTCCAATTGGTCTCATACCAATTGGAGCCACACACTCAAAGTTCTAGGCCTAAAACACAAACTGCCTTATTGCATTTCTTCCATACACATCAAGGATCACTCCTAACACTTGCCAAACTCAACATTCAAGCCCATTCTGGTTATACCATAACCTAAACATAATTCATAACATATTATAGGTCATTTTGGCAGCTTACAATTACATTCAATGTGCACCAATAAGTGCAGAATTTGTCCAACTCAATTTAAAACAATTCAATCACCAATTCATGCTCATTTACATGTCCAACTTCACACCATCATACATGCACTCAAACTGCCATAACCACTATCACAATTCAACACCATTATTTCATAAACCAAGCATGAATTCCAGCATTCCCTCAAGAGTTAACAAACTGCCACAATGGTACATTTACATTCCATTAATTTCCAAGCTTTAAATTTCATTTCACATTTACATATACTAAGTATACATCACCCAAACAATTTCCTACACAATATACATTTAATCAATCATTTAATTCACCACTTACAAGCACAAATAAACTGCCTTCAAGGTGATTCCATGGCTTCCAAAAGTACACTTCCTTATTCAACATCAAACCTCAAAAATCTCTCCATAAATCAAACACCCATAACATTCTTACAAACTTTAACAAAACAATAATAAAAAACTCAAACTTACCACTTTGGAAATTCTTCAAAACCTCACCAAAACTTAGTCTTCTTGCTTCCTACATGCTGCCCATGATGTGTAGAACAAGTTTAATGAAGATACTTGCATGGAATCATGGCTTGATCATGGACCATTAAAGCTCTTGCATGGATGGCAATGGAGGATTTTGGAGAAATCGGAATTCGGCCATGGATGTGTGTTTTGAAGGAAATGGAAATGTTAGTGGATAAAATCTGTCCACTTATACTTTATTTAACCCCATAGTGCTCCACTCACCATAAGTTAATTAATTAAATAATCAAGTTTTCATTTTCCCACATTAAGCTTCTCTTTTTTTGTTATTTACATTAGGTACCACTAATTTAATTTTTCATGACATTTTCTAAGTGTAATATTATTTATTTTTGATGGAAATTTAGGTCAAAAGACAACTCGGGGTGTCAAATGACCACAATGCCCCTGTTCGGGTTGCATTCCCAATTTTTCGATAACACCGGGTTTTATCCATTTTTTGATTTCTCACTTTTCTTTGTACTAATTATTTAATTTTTCTTTGATATTTATAATGATATTTATACTTCAATAAATATTTATTTGAGTTCTAAAAATATTTTCCAGGGTTTCCCGGAGTCCAGGGCTAGTCAACGGTCCACACCGTGACTTCCCGGTGCGGTCACCCATCGCTAGGGTTCTCAGCTCGCTTAACTTTGTTATATTTCTTTGCTATTATTTCTCCTTTATTTTTCTTGTATTTTCTTTCCTTTTATTTCATTATTTTATGTCTCCTCACTCATATCGAAGTGTAGTTATAGGCATCCACTTGGTCATAAATGAGACACAACCTCTTACGAGAATTTTCTTAAAAGTAGAATAGAGGAGCAATTCTTCACAAAATAAACTTCGCAACTAGGGTCACCACTGTGACTTTAATCAACTGTATAGAAAATTTAATGAAGAAATCAATAGTGATTAAGTGTAAATTGAGTATCTTACTAATTAATAAATTAGAAATACAGACTTCTAAACTAGCCAAGAATCATTACCCTTTAGTCCCTTAGTCCCATATCTTCACTCATAATGAGAACATTTCTTAACAAAATTACAATTTTTATATTGGCACTAACTAATGGAATCTGGTAATAGTGAATCTCTATTCTTGAAGAGACATTTATAAAAGACCTAGAGGGATATAAATTGATCTTATTTAGGACTTCAAAGTTTTTAAAATTAAGATTTTAACTGATTTTCGATGCAAAATTGATTTGGAAAATTTAAGAATGTTATCAATTGATAACACAATAAGTCAAAGGAAAACATGAGATTCACATCTGAAGTGCTTGCTGAATTTGACAAGATCATTGTATGTAGCATCTTTCTTTGCATTATTTCATTTTGTATCGATACAATTTATTTTTGATCATAGAGTGACATTTGACATCTTAGGAGGACCTGTTGGAAGATGATAGGTATAAAGCGCGTGTGAACTTTTTAGATAAACTCTTTCAAAAGCTGAATTTAGTGATAGTCCTCATATCTTGGGATCTTGACTCCAATGCTATAATTTCATGAAGGAAGCATGAACATAGTGTTACCTTTAAAAATGTTTAGCAATTTACCATAACCAAAGGAATTTTTATACAATCCTTCTTATGGAAGGATTTAAGGTCTAGTTCTTCAGGAGGTAGTAAATCTTGAAAAGTATCGGAGCAATAATATGGAGTATGCCAATCTTCATTGTTAGATGAAGCATTGAAGAGAGACCAAAGCTCTAGAAGATGGGAATAGCAATAAACTCGTGATTCACTCTTTAGAAAAAGGATATGACCTTAAATCTATCTTACGATTGTGTCCTTTTTTGAAGGAAATTTTATAAATACTTTTATCATTAGATCAAATGATGCGCGGATGATTACTATGTAATAACTTGATTATATTTGTACTGAATAAAGTCCACTTGTTTGTTTAATATTTATTTAATGATAGCATATTCATCTGAATATTTGTATTCTCTTTGTGATTATTTGTTAAAGACTAGGATAAACAAGTGATATAGATCTATACACATCTAAAGAAGCAAGACCATACCTATGAAGAATCGTCAACAAATATGAATTTAGTATTGATTGGTTAACATAAAATAGAAGCTCGAGTCCTTAGCAAGTAGTCAATCTTATTTTGGATTCTTATGTTTAGACATAGCATGAACTTGATTTTCATGTTAGCATAGGATTCTAAACATTGAATATTCAGTTCATGCTGATGAACTGGTAATCCACCATAGTCGGAGACTGGTCATAATGATTTTCTCAATTTGCTGACTTTTGATTATCATCTTTTGAATATTTGTTGTGAATGCTATCATGCTTTGAATGAAAATGACCATTAAATCTTAAATTTTTCTTGCATGAAAATTTATCAAGCGTAAAGCAAGATTTAAATATAATGGAGAAATGTCACTTCATAGATTGATCATTTGACATACTTTCCTATAGTCAATTAAGCATCATAAATCTTGAGAATAACCTTCTGAAAATTTCATATTTATAATGTATATGCGTATTATTAGCATTATGTACATGCATATTGATTATGAGTAACCCATTTAGCTAATCATGTATTTTCCCTATGCGGCATGATCATTGGCATACTAATGTTACTTTGACATTAAATACACTGATTTTAAAACCACTTCTTTTTTTTGTGAGATTTATTTAATACTTAAATAGTTATATCAATTTCTTTAATAAATTTATGATGATCGTAGAATACAAAGATTCTTAGCATCTACTTCTGTACAATTAAACTAGATTCTTTATTACCAATTTTTTAGATCCCAATTTAGTATTTCAAAGATGAGATTATTTTTATAGCTGCTCTTAAATTTCTTATATTTAAATTATAATTTCATGTATCACGCATACATTGAAATGTAAGCAATTTATCTTATATCGATATAAATGTTAGCATTGAAACATCGAATATTATCGATTAAATAAACTTGATAATTCCTTGCATCAAGTGGTAAGCAATTTTGGAGAGATACCATTTACTCATATGAATATGGATACATAAAATCATAGTTGCGACAATGAAGCTTTATTTAAAATATAAATGAAATCAAGTAATCCTTAAATTCAATGGCTAGATCTTTGTCTTGAATTATCAAACCTTATAGACTTAGTCGAATAATTAAATGTATAAGATTGGTACATGCATAACATTAGTTTAAGTTCTGTAATAAAGGGACTGAAACCTGAAGCCACTTAGTGCCTTCCTTTGTAGTGTAATACAAGAAGCTGTTTACTATTTTTATTGCGAAAATAATATTTAAAGATTATTCATCATTTGCAACATAGTTTCCTCAGACTAGGTTTTAACTAAAACATGTCACAATGATACTGATTAGGTTTCTAAATCATCAGAAGAAAATTATGAGAAGGCAATAAGGGGAAGTTATCTATATTCTTAGTGTATATGTTTGAATCATTGGGAGGACCTTTTGAAGATGAATTGTGTGACATATTTTTTCTATGATGTTGTAGATCAATATGTCTTGTTCTTATGAGGCATGAGGGTTCTAAAGTTTGTTATAATTTTAAATATGCAGATTTCTTAATAGATAATGGCGGATAATTAAAAATTGCATGAGTTAGGTTGTATATAGATTTCAAATAGTTATCTATTTGATTTCAATGATAAACAACATATTAAAACTCTTTTAATATGTTTTTGGATCTATGTTTGCCATTTAAGATTTTAAATTAATCAGTTAATTTTAGAACCCTAGATTAAATCAAGAACGATTACACTAACCTCTTGATACCTTTGCTGATATCTATGCCTTTGAAGTCGTCTTGAGGACACGGATGTTGTCCCTCTAAACTGTCACACCAAGAACACCTGGCAGCCCTTGAAACATCTAAAGCTTTCTATTAATTATAAATTCAAGTTCTGCCTTTTAAGAGATTAGAGATGTAAACGAGGACACTGAAACAATTTCTAGTGTTCTTAATTCAAAGAGATTGATGGCTAATCTCTTTGAATTGATGAGAGATGAAGAAGAGAGATAAAGAGCTCAAGTGGCGTGACAAGGAAGTGTGGCTGCTGGTTGTATTTTGTTTTCTCATAACAACACTTAAATAGCTAGGTTAACACATTAAACCCTTACCACATGTCACCTTTGATTAGCTCTGAGGTTTAAGTGACCCAATCACATTGTGCCAAATGTCAAAACCTATATTTAATCTTGATTTTAATCATCTTACATGATTAAAAACATTTGTAAGCTTATGTGTTATTCCATGTGTCACCATCTCCTTGATGCCACGTGTCTGCTTTATAAAATGACCAAAGAATGCCCACATGTCTTAATTTTGAGTTCTTAACCCAAAATAATTATTTTCTTCTTCTAATTTAATTTATATCAAATATAAATTAATTAATTAATCTCTATTAATTAATTTCTCATTAATTAAAATTCATATTTAAATACTTTAAATATAAATTTAACTTATACTATACATCCAATAATCTAGATTTTGGTTTCCAAGTCATACTAGGGACTTTGCAATTTAATTACCAAACCAAACCTATTTAATTAATCAATTAAACTCTTTAATTAATTAATTAAATCATATTTAAATAGGTGATAACTTGTGTATGTGTGTGACTTACTAGGCTCATCACTAATTGGCAATGAGACATGATATCAACTCTTAATATCATGAAACTCTTTCTTACCATAAATGAATTTCTCCTAAATCATTTTATAGACCCTCATTGACCATGGTTAACACCCTAGCATAGCATGCCACCATGGCCACCCAATTCAGTAATAAGGTTTACCTTAAATGAACCCTATAATCATATGTTTACCATGCACTAGAATCTCTCTGTTATAAAATCCCAACTCAAAATTTGAGTCATGGTTTATGTCAAACTCCATTTGCTTTATGAATATTATGCTCTCTTTTAGTTCCAGTTCTTGATTAAAAAGATTTTTTCTCATCAAAACTCTTTTTTACGAATAAATCTATCTATCACGGCGGGGAACTTGGAAACATCAAGAACAATTAAATGAACATAGGATTTTTATCTCTTTTATTATTTACTTAGAGGAATAGATTCCATCTTGATCAACACCTACCTCCATATATAACTAGTGAGAGCCAATACCTGTGCCCATATACCCATACCGCAGTACAATTATAAGTCTGAAAGCGATTATCAAACTCAAACTACCTATATACAAGATAAATTTGTGCTATCTCGGGTCTAAAGATTATATGCAGTGATACTGATTTATGACAAAACATTGACAAGAGTAAACTCCATGTGCTTGTCATAAATTATCCTTTAGTTACGACCTACTTATCATTTATAAGTGCCTATCTGTGTTTGTTATGTAGCATGAGACTCACCATTCCATCTTATTTTATATCTATTATAAATAACAAGACAAACATGAATACAATTATAACACCCTCCCGTCATAACCTCAGAAGTACATCCCTCTGTTAAAATTCAGGTGGCCAGAGGTGCTTCGGTCCGACGACCCCACTTCGAAGTAATCGGAAAATATTCAAACCAAAGTCGGGAACCATAATTAACTCAAATATTAACAAGAAAATTTAGTAAAAATTTTAGAAATAAAAATACAATCAAGTTAAGCAGTCGGTTTGCTGCCCTAACTTTGATGGGTAGTGCTTAGGAGGGAAGTTCGCAGGTTCTATGAGAGCCTAGACCCGGGGAAAAATTATAAAATAATTTTTGGGACTCGAGAAGAGAAAGGTTAATTGAGGTTTCCATAGCATGGTAGAATGCCAAGAAAATACCTAGAAAAATTTTTCAATTGGTACGACCAATTTTGACCCGTTAAGCCATGTGTGCGGAGGGCATTTTGGTCATTTAAGCCTTGAGGTGAATTTTGGCACGAACTTGTCGATTAAGTAAATAATTATTATGACTCAAAATATGAATAAATATTGCTAAAAATTAAATTGAAATGTGGTAGAAAAGAAAAGAAAAGAAAAATGAAATAAAAAGCAAATTATGACAAATTATGATGTCATTTAAAAATTTCCTCCAATCACAATAAAATAACCAATTAGTTAACCAATAAAAGAGACTAAAAAATGGGCTAAAGGAATTAAAAAACCAGCTGCTCTTCTTCTCACTTCTTCTCCACCAAAGCGTGAACCCTTCCTTCCACCCTCCATTGGAGCTCAACCAAGCAAACTTGATTTCCTACCTTGTCTCACCATAAAATCCTAACACTAAAGCTTCACTAAAACTTGCCTAGCACCTTGCTAAAGCCTTTGGCAGCCAGAGAAAAGCCAAGAAAGTGAAGGAATTGCTTGGGAAAATTCTGCCCAAACAAGGTTAGTGCATATATACATCTAAAGCACTAAATTCTATGTTAGAGACTTGGAATAAGTAGGAATTTGTGACTAAAATGAATGAAATCTATGTCTACTTATGTCCATGCCCTAGGTTTGGCAGCCCTATTGAATAAAAGGAAATGAGTGTTTTGATGGACTTAAAGTGGACTAGAGATCAAGATTAAACCATGTATGCATGTGATTATGGAATGAGATAGTTAATTAAAGCATGTTGTAAAAATTCATATGGAAATTAGGGTTTGGAAAGGTGAAAGTGTGACTTGGCCAGGAAATTGTTGGGGCACGTGTAATGGTCAGTGGTTACCATTTTAGATGTGTTGACCATAAATGGGACTGAAAAACACTATGGCAAGGTGAGGTTGCAGGCTGCCCTATGGACAGCGGCATAGGGACTGAAATTTCAGTCCCTTTGCACTCTCATAACTTGGGCAGTGGTAGTCCAATTGAAGTTTGGCCAATTGGACATGAAACTAAGCTTATAATGGAACATTTTGCTGAAGAAACCATGCCCAAAGACCAAAGCAAAGGGTCAAAACTCAGCCACAATCCGGATGCCCTGCACTTTGAATTCTCAGAATTTGCCAAATGAACAGTAACTGTTCATTTGGCCATAACTCACTGTAGATTTGGTCAATTGGCCTGAAATTTTTACAGCAACAAGTTAAGACATAGAAAAACAACTTTCATGAAGGAGACCTACCCCCAAATTATGGCCAGAACCCATTCAACAAGTGACTCAAGTTACTGTTCATGCACTATAGATATAGTAAATTTCTGCTGAATGCATATCCGGACAGCTTGGGTTTTGAGCCATATCTGGAGCTAAAACTCCAAATGGAGTGATTCAAAAGGAAATTCAACTAGACAAAATAAAGACAACTTTCATGTTTTACATTTCCTCAAATTCCAACAGTAACAGTGTCAATGGAACAGTGAAGTTGACTCACCAAAATTGAAAAATCTGTTTGTGTTGAGTTACACTTTGGAATGGCAAAAACACTTAATGCCAACAAGTTTTAAACACC
The DNA here is from genome assembly GCF_030052815.1 of Hevea brasiliensis. Lineage (NCBI taxonomy): Eukaryota > Viridiplantae > Streptophyta > Magnoliopsida > Malpighiales > Euphorbiaceae > Hevea > Hevea brasiliensis. Next base: position 35,060,962 of record NC_079497.1, on the reverse strand, counting down.
AAATGTGGTATGTTGGGAGTGCCAAAGTTGATGTACACATTTTATTCTAAAAATCAACATTTTTGTTGACCAATGATGAATAGTGACACCAAAAAGTTGAAATTCACAAATTGACAAATTTAAGAGTTTCAAATGCCTAGTATACCTAACAAGATTGGTTTGGATAGTTTGGCATGCCAATAGGAGTTGATTGCGATCTTGCACATGGCAAAAATGCCATTCTATGATTTCATGGCTTTTTAGCCATTCGACTTTATATTGAGACTTGGCCTTGTGCGGATATTATTCTGACTTGTTAGGCATACATTGCCTGGGAATCGTATGTGATGGATGGTGTGATGGCGAGTACTAGGTACGGTGCGGTTACCCATTATCGATCCAGTCATCTAGTGTAGGTTACTTGGGGCAGCAAATGAATAAAAGTGAACAACGTAAATGAAACAATGAATATATCAATACCAAACAAAGAAAGCATACACATTACATACACATTTATTTTCTTGCTATTTTCTTTTATTATATTATTGCACCACTAAGCATTATTGCTTAGCGCATTGCTTTGCCGCAGCGTAGTACTGGAGATCGATCGCGAGCCAGTAGACCACGGTGGGTGAGTCCATCAGCGATTACGCTTTCGGTGTCAGTGTCACCTCGTCACTGCGATTGCATTGGTAGGACACTAGATGTCATTTTGTCATTTTGTAATTAACTTTTTAATTTCTCTTATGTATTTGGGATTTATGTAATGTATTTTGAGGTTCATGTAAATAATAAAGATTTATGGTCATGTATGGTATTAATTTGAGTATTTAATGGTTGTTTATATATGAGAACCACAGAAAGGGATGTTTGAGAAATGAAAAGGTTGTTGAGACACAGAAATTGACAAATTATTGAGATATTGATATTGAGTTTTGTTGATAATATTGGAGTTAATTATGAATGAAATTGTATATTGGAAGTGTTTTTAACTTGAGTTAGAAGAACTGTTTTCTCCATTTTTAGCCGGTACTCCGCCGGATTTCCCTTAAAATCTTCGGAACCTCAAATGAATAATACTTTTGATAAATGGTTAAAACAAATCATATTTCATAAATTAACTTTAAAAGCATGACACAAATTAAGTAAGGTATATTAGAGAGTGCGATTGCAGTGTGGCATTTACTTACTCGGGTATCTTTGTACGGGTAAAGGGTGTCACAACAATCTTTTCTGGATAAGTCATTTCATTATTATGAAGTATCATCTATTGTGAACCTATTTATGATACTTTGTGCTAGAAATATTGTCACTCATATTCTTAACAACTTAAGAATAATATTTATAACAAAATATCAATGGACCTTTTCTATTACACATAAATATATTATGTAAACGAAAAAGTGGAAATGCCTTTTATTAATAAAAATATGTACAAGATACATACTAATTGATATGCTCTAGGGCATACTGCTAACAATCTCCCACTAGCACTAGAGCCATTCATTACAATATCTTAGACTTATCTTCTTAAGATGTCGATCTAACTAAGTCTGTGACATGAAGCAGTGAATAGATCAGCTAGATTTTCAGCTGATGCTATTTTCTGCATGGCTACATCGCCTCGCCCAACTATTTCTCTGATAATGTGGTAGTGCCTTTCTATGTGTTTAGATTTTTGGTGAGACCTTGGTTCCTTAGCTTGTATGGTGTTCCATTATTGTCACGTGTAGTGGGCTGCGACTCAATGGAAGGAACTACTATAAGTTCTATCACAAACTTCTTTATCAAAGCGACTTCCTTTGCGACATCGATCACGACAATATACTCGACCTCTGTAGTGGAATCTGCTGATTGTGCTCTGTTGGAACTCTTCCAATATTTGCACCTCCATTACAAATGAACACATATCGGAGGAAGACTTTTATCATCGATATCTGATTGGAAATGAGAATCGGTATAACCATCCAATTGCAAGTCTCACCTCATAAATCAAGAATAAATCCTTAGTTCTTCTCAAGTACTTAAGAATATTCTTGTGACTATCGATGTTCCAAACACGGATTAGATTGATACATTAGTCAAACTAACGACATATGCGATCTCCGGCCTAGTACACAATAATGCATACATTAAACTTCCAATAAGGAAGCATGTGGAATCTGGCCATCTTATCTCTTTCTTGGTGTCTTTGGAGACATCTCTTTAGAAAGGTGGATACCATGTCTCATGGTAACAATCACTCTCTTGGAATCAAGCATGTTAAACCTCTTTTAACACCTTTTCCAAGTATATACTTTTGGAAAAACCAATTATTCTTTTAGCACTATCTCTATACATCAGAATCCCAATAAAATAGCATGCCTCTCCTAAGTCTTACATCGAGAATGTATTTGATAACCATACCTTTATAGTCGTCAACATACACATTGTCATTACCCATCAATAGTATGTCATCCACATATAAGACAAGGAAAGTGATAGCCTGTGTCACTAACCTTCTTATATACACATGGCTCATCCTCGTTTTTGATAAAACCAAAGGATTTAATGGCTTCATCAAAACGGATGTTCCAAGTCCTCGAAGCTTGTTTCAACCCATAAATGGATCGCTTTAGCTTGCATACCTTGGAACCATCTTGGGATTCAAAACCCCTAGGTTATTCCATGAAAATGTTTTCTTCAATGTATCCATTGAGAAAAATTTTGACATCCATCTGCCAAATCTCATAATCATAGTCTGTGATTATTGCTAATAAAATCTAATTGATTTAAGCATGTAGCCTTGGCGAGAAAGTCTCCTCATAGTCGATTCCTTGCCTTTGGCGAAACCCTTTCGCTACTAGCCTTGCCTTATAGGTCTCTACCTTTCCATCAGAACCAATTTTCTTCTTGAAAACCCATTTGTTCCCTATAGGTACAATACCTTCAGGTGGGTCAACAAGATCCCAAACTTCATTCTTATACATGGAATCAATCTTGGATTTCATAGCATCAATCCATTTTGAAGAGTTATATCGATATGGCTTCTTCATAAGTAAGTGGATCATCTCCATGATCTACTTCTTCATGAGTAGACAACTCTTGTTCTTCTTCATGAAGAAAACCATATCTCAGGTGGGTGAGATACCTAGTTGTTCTGAGGAGCAGTGTAGATGTTTCATCAACGTGTATAGGTTGACTAGATGGATCTATATCCATCGATCATGGTTGTGAAATTCTCCAATTCTAACTCTATTTGCCTTCCTTTGACTCCTTCTTGAACAAGCATTTGTTCAAGAAATGTAGCATCTCTACTTATGACAACCTTTTGTGAAGTAGGCAAATAAAATAATATCAAAACTATCTTTTGGATATCCAACAAATCGACCCTTTTACGATCTGGTCTCAATTTATCGGTGTTCAGCTTTTGATATAATTTGGACAGCCCAAATCTTAACATGCTTAAGACTTGGTTTTCTTCCATTCCATATCTCATAAGGTGTGGAAGAAGCGATTTTGATGGAATCTATTCGAGAATATACAAAGTGATTCTAATGCAAATCCCCAAAGGAGATTGGCATATCAATATAACTTATCATACTCGTACCATATCCAATAAGTGCGATTTCTCACTTCGAATACACCATTCAGCGTGGCGTTCTGGAGAGTCGGTTGGAAACAATGCGTGCTCTCTCAAGTATTCATCAAATTTAGTACTCAAATATTCACCTCCACGATCTAATCGAAGAGCTTTAATACTCTTTCTGTTTGATTTTCTCACTTGATTTAAATTCTTTGAACTTTCAAATGATTCATGTTTGTATTTCATCAAATACAAATACCCAAATCTTGATTTATCATCGATAAAGGTAATAAAGTAATGAAAACTCCTCTAGCCATTTCTTTGAATGGACCACTTACATAACTATGTATGGCTCCAAAATATTTTCAACCCTTGGCCCTTGTCCAACAAAGGGTGATCTAGTCATTTGCCACGAAGGCAAGATTCACAAGTTGGAGTAGGCTCGAGCCAATGAGGATAAAATCCCCATTTTCTCCAATTTGTAATCCTATCTTACGCAACATGACATAACCTTAAGTGCAAATATATTTTGAACTTGAGTTGGTTTTCACCATGGCATTGCATTCATTTAGATGCTATACTGCGGCGGTGGAAACACTTTCTTCTTGGCAATGAAACACTTTCTGTTGGCAATGGAAACACTTTCTTTAGCAGTGGAAACACTTTCCTTTACCTCCATTAGCTTTAGTCTTTCCTTTCTGTTTAGCTATTTTCTTGGAAGGACCAGGAATCTGAGGTTTCTTTTTCTTATTGCCCTTCTTCTTATTGGACTTTCCAGTAAAAGAAGATTTAATCAAAGCTACCTCTTTTCCTTTATTGCCCGGCATATTCTTTCGGGCAATAACCAGCATGTTGAGTAAACCAGCTAAGGTGCATTCCTATTTAGTCATATAGAAATTGGTCACAAAATTCCCAAAAGACTCAGGAAGGGACTGAAGGATCAAATCCCTTTGTAGTTGGAAATTCATGTTGAAGTTAAGATGTTCCAGCTGCTCAATTAGCCAAATCATCTTATGGACTTGATCCCTAACATTCTGTCCCTCAGACATCCTCATGCGGAATAACTGTTTAGATATCTCATACCTAGCATTCCTACTGTGCTCACCATATAACTCTTATAGGTGAAGGAGGATCTCACTCGCACTTTGCATGTTCTCATGCTGCTTCTGTAACTCATTACTCATGGAAGCAAGCATGTAACACTTAGCTCTCATATCATGCTCCTTCCACTTGTCCAAATATTCATGCTCCTCTTGGGTGGCCTCTAGAGGTAAGAGACCAGGAACATTTGAGTCTAGAACATATCCTATATGTTTAAGGTTTAGGACAAGTTTCAAATTTCTTAGCCAATCAGAGAGATTAGGTCTTGTCAACCTATTGCGATCAAGTATGGTTGCAAGTATATTGATAGTGGTGGTTGTTCTATGCTCATTATTATTAGAAAATTAAATGCAAAAAATAACAAGATTAATTAGTAAATGTATCATGTAATTAACCAAAATGATTATGGTCTTTTAATTAAATTGGTCCTCCCACTAACTTAGCGAATCCTACACTTCCAAAGTAGAAAACGGAAATCCTAGTTGGATGGATTTCTAGTGGGTGATTGAATTCTTATAATTTTATTGATCATCCTTAGGTACATCCATTATTGGAATTGTAATAAACAATAAGTGAGCAACTCCTTGCCTATCACATCTCATGTGAGGTTCAATCCTTTACCTAGCCCCTAATGCTCAAAATCTCAGGTACATCCATTATTGACTTATCTTGCATTAGTTAAGTTGATCCCATTGAGCCAGTAATTATACAAATAATTTTAATGTCCTCAGGTACATCCAATATTAGCGACCAAGCCATTTACATATTTACAACATCTCATGCTTAACAATTATTCTTAAGAAAATCTCTTAAATTAATTGCATCTTATGCAACTATTTAAAATTTCTTAAAATAATTGTCTCAATGGAGGGCCTATGTTATAATTACTTTAATTATAGCATTTCCAACTTAATCATTTGTTTGGAAGATTTTATGGTCATCCTAATTACTATTAAGATCTCACTTTGCACATTATCCATTTAGCATGCATATATCATATAATTGCATACATTGCCACACATCTCATGCATTCATGGACAATAAATAAATATGGTACGATCATGGACTTTCTAAGGGATTCAATTCTGAGCCACCAAGAGTTGAATCAGGGCATTCCTAGGTGCATTTCATTCATTCAATTTACAAGAGTTGCTAAAGGAGTACATAATCAACACTTGATCTTGAATTCCTCCCATTGGTCCCACCAATGCTCTTGACCTCCTTGAACTTCTTGTAATCCAATTACATAGTAATCCTAGGCATACCAAGGCAAATTTACAAGAAATTAAATAAATGAAATTACAATCCAAAATTATTACAACCTTAATAAAACAAGCCCAAAAATAAATTAAAATAAATTAATTAATTTACAATCCTAAAGAAACATAAAAGAATAAATCCAATCACATTGGTCTTTTATAGTCCATGATCATCCATCATGCATATCACTATTTAACAATTAAATAAAATATACATACTTAAATTAAATTGAATATCTCATATTCAACTTAGAAATCTAGATTTGAATATGATTCAAACAAATTTAAAAATTCAGATTTGAATCTCATTCAAACAAATTTAAAATTCAGATTTGAATCACATTCAAGCAACCTTAAAAATTCATATTTGAATCACATTCAAACAATTTTTAAAAAATCATATTTGAATTACATTCAAACAATTTTAAAAAAATCAGATTTAAATATGATTCAATCAACTTTTAAAATTCAGATTTGAATCACATTTAAACAACTTTTAAAATTTAGATTTGAATCACATTCAAACAATTTTTAAAATTCTGATTTAAATCAAAATTTAATTGTGTGATTAAAACTACTAATTAAATACTTTAATTAGTCATAGGATAGGCCTTAGATCATACAACAATTACAGAATTAAAAAGCCAAACCTTGCACCACCCATAAAGCCCAAACCATGCGCACTATGTTGGAGTTCATCAAGCATGCTGCCATACATCCATTGCAACCAGCAATCGATAAATCATCTCATGAACAAAACACAATTAAATCATATAATCAACAATCTAAATGGCAAATATAGTGGCTCTGATACCAATTGAAGGAGCAAAAGCATGAAAAACATAAGTTTATACCATTGTATTCAAAAATTTTCACCTAGGGCCACATGCATCATGCAAGATTTATTTTTATCTATTTGATTTCAATGATAAACAACATATTAAAACACTTTTAATATGTTTTTGGATCTGTTAATTCTAAAATTTTAAATGGCAAATGTAGATCTAAAAATATATTAAAAGAGTTTTAATATGCCGTTTGTCATTGAAATTAAATAGATAAAAATAAATCTTGCATGATGCATGCGACCTTAGAAGAAAAATTTTAAATTTCAATGATCTAAACTTGTGTTTTTCATCCTTTCGCTCCTTTAGCTGTGCCAATGGTTGCAAAGGTGATGTTGAAGAGTGGCTATGAAAAGGGTAAGGGATTGGGCATCGCATTATAGGGGATTGTTGAACCTGTACCAGCTATTCAGAAGATCGATCGCTTTGGCTTGGGATATGAAGAAGATGCTCTAGTGGATGGAAGATTTTGAAAGAGGAATATGCTCAGGGATTAAAGGTTTGACAGAACATTAAACAAAGTGAAAGTTGTTCTAAAAATCACAGATGTTTTCACCGAACCAATCATTGAGAATCCTTTAGAACTATCCATCGATGTCATACAGCTAGACTCCATGTCCAAGGCACTAATTTCACCAATCGCTAAAGGGAAAGAGCTTAATAATTGGGAAGCAGAAGATATCCCTATGCTTAATCTTGAGCAAAGTACATTTTGTTATCAACACTTGATTATTCTATCCATGGTGACAAGTGTGATGCTGTAATAGCGCATTTTGTGTCCAATTCTCTTTTCCTTTCGCCCTTAAAATTCATTTTTTTTAATATAATCCACTTTCATTTCTTCAGGGTCATTGACTAATCCAGACCTAGAAATTCAATTGACTTTGAAATTCCTTATGTTAACTTTGAAAGTCCCATAACTGCCACTGGTTCGAGTGATTTTGAAGAAGAGTCTGTAGAAGAACAGGGCAAAAGATGTGAACCTTCCCTGGTGCCTTGTGGGGATGAAATGCACACCATAAATTTAGGGACTAAGGAAATAAAGAGGAAACTTAAGGTCATGAATAACGGAGAATTAGAGAGTATGATCAGTTTGCTCAAGGAATTCATTGATGTATTCTCATGGAGCTATGATGACATGTCAGGATTGGATCCTCAGATAGTAACGCATAAGATCCCTCTGATTCCTGGGATGATTCCAGTGAAACAGAAATTGAGAAGAATGAACCCCAACACACTGCTCAAAGTTAGGGATAAAGTCAAAAATTAGTATGATGCTAGATTCCTAGAAGTGGTCAAATACCCCTAGTGGATAGCTAATGTTGTCCCTGTAATGAAGAAGGATGGAAGAGTAAGGGTATGTATTGATTACGGGGATCTCAATAAGGCAAGCTTGAAGGATGATTTTCCTATCCCACACATAGATGTGCTAATTGACAATGCTGCAGGGCTGGGAAGATGTTCAAGTATCGACGGGGCATCGGGGTATAACCAAATTCCCATGGATGAGGGGGACAAAGACAAAACAGCTTTTTTCACCCAATGGGGGGGGTATTTTGCTATCGGGTGATGCCCTTTGGATTAAAGAACGCTGGAGCTACCTACCAACGTGCCATGGTCACATTATTCCATGACATAATGCACAAGGAAGTAGAAGTATATGTGAATGATATGATCATCAAATCCAAAGGGGCAGAAAGCCACATACAAGTATTGAGAAAGGTGTTCGAAAGGCTCAAGAAGTATTAACTGAAGCTGAACCCAGCAAAGTTTGTGTTTGGGGTCAAGTCTGATAAGCTATTAGGATTCATAGTAAGTGAGAAGGGAATCGAAGTGGATCCAGACAAAGTTCGAGCCATTTAAGAAATGCCATCCCTAAAGACAGAAAGGGAGGTGTGCAGTTTCCTAGGAAAATTGAACTACATTTCGAGATTCATCTCCAACCTCACTGCTAAGGCTAAGCCCATTTTTAAACTACTCAAGAAGAATAACACCGCCCAGTGGGATCAAGTTTGTAAAGAGGCTTTTGAAAAGATTAAACAGTACCTGTCAAATCTGCTAATATTGGTTCCTCCAGTGATGGGAAGGCCATTGATTTTGTACATGGTAGTTCATTAAAATTTGATGGGATGTGTTCTCGGACAACACGATGACACGGGGGGAAAGGAAAAAGCCATTTACTATCTAAGCAAAAAAATCAATGAATGCGAGTCGAGATACTCATTCCTAGAGAAAACTTGTTGCGCATTGGCATGGATAGCAAGTCGACTCAAGCACTACATGTTGAATCATAAAACATGGCTCATCTCCAGAATAGACCTAATCAAGTATGTATTTGAAATCTCGTTCGTGCCAGGGAGGATAGAAAAATGGTTGGTCATACTTTCTCAATAAGACATTGTCTACATGGCCAGAAAGGCAGTGAAAGGAAGCGTGATTGCTGATCTCCTAGTAGAAAACCCGATCTAGGATTATGAAGCCCTGGATTTTGAATTCCCCAATGAGTATGTTAATAAAGTCAACAGCAATGATAAAGAACTAAATGACATATGGGAAATGTATTTCGACGGAGTAGTTAATTTGTCCGGTAATGGGATTAGGGCAGTTTTGATATCCCTAGACGGAAAACACTTCCCAATAGCTATCTAGCTAGGGTTCGACTGCACCAACAATGTGAAGGAGCGAAAGCGTGAAAAACAAAAGTTTATACCATTGAATTCAAAAATTTTTCACCTAAGGTCACATGCATCATGCAAGATTTATTTTTATCTATTTGATTTCAATGATAAACAATATATTAAAACTCTTTTAATATGTTTTTGGATATGTATTTTCGATTTAAGATTTTAGAATTAATCAGATTAATTTTAGAACCCTAGATTAAATCAAGAACGATTACACTAACCTCTTGATGCACTGCAGTGTGTCTACGCCTTTGAGATTCATCTTCAGGACACTAGATGTTGTCCCTCTAGCTTGTCCACACCAAGAACACCTATGGCAGCCCTTGAACAGCTTCTAAAGCTTTTTCTATTATTTAGAAAATCAAGTTCGGCCTTTTAAGATATTAAAGATGCAAACAGAACACTAGAAACGATTTTTAGTATTTTTAATTCAAGAGTTTGTTTGCTAATCTCTTGGAATAGATAAGAGATCAAGAGGAAGAGAGAATGTGAGTCTCAAGGGTGGCGGCACACAATGGGAGGTAGCAGCTTGTATTTTTATTTTTTCATAACAACACTTATATAGCTAGGTCACCACTTAAACCCTTGCCACATGTCACCCTTTGATTGGTTCTAGGTTTAATTAACCCAATCACATTGTGCGAAGTATCAAACCTATATTTAATCTTAATTATAATCATCTTACATGATTAAAAGATATTTGGCAAGCTTATGTGTAATTTCATTTGTCACCATCTCATGGTGTGCCATGTTACCCTGTGAAATGACCAAAATGCCCCTGTGACTTAATTTTGAGTTATTAACCCAAAATAATTATTTCTCTTCTTCTAATCAATTTATATCAAATATAAATTAATTAATTAATCTCTATTAATTAATTTCTCATTAATTAAATTCATATTTAAACACTTTAAATATAAATTTAACTTATACTATACATCCAATAATCTAGATTTGGTTTCAAGTCATGCTAGGGACTTTGCAATCTAATTGCAAACCAAACCTATTTAATTAATCAATTGAACTCTTTAATTAATTAATTAATTAATATTTAATTAGGTTATAACTTGTGTATCTGTGTGACTTACTAGGCTCATCACTAATTGGCAATGAGATATGATATCAACTCTTAATATCATCAGAACTCTTTCTTGCCATAAATGATTTCTCTAAATCATTTTATGCACCTCATAGACCATGGTTAAAACCTAGCATAACATGCCATGGCCACCCAATTAGTAATAAGGTTTATCTTAAATGAACCTATAATCATATGTTACCATGCACTAGAATCTCTCTGTTACAAAATCCAAACTCAAGCTGGAGTCATGGTTTATGTCAAACTCCATTTGCTATGAATATTATGTTCTCTTTTAATTCAAGTTCTTGATTAAAAAGATTGTCTCATCAGAAACTCTTTTCTTATTATATATATCTGTCTTGGCCAGGAACTTGAAACATCAAGAACAATTAAATGAACATAGGATTTTATCTCTATTTACTTAGAGGAACAGATTCCATCTTGATCAACACCTACCTCCATATATAACTAGTAGGAGCCAACACATGCCCATATGCCCATACACAGTACAAGTATGAAAGCAGTATCAAACTCAAACTACCTATATACAAGATAACTATCCTATATCAAGTCTAAAGATTATATGCACTGATATAATTTATGATAAAACATTGACAAGAGTAAACTCCATGTGCTTGTCATAAGTGTCACTGGTTCGGCCTACTTATCATTTATAAGTGCCTATCATGTTTGTCATATGGTATGAGACTCACCATTCCATCTTATTTATTTCTCACATAAAGAACTTGGAAACAAACATGAATACAATATTTCTGGATAAGTTATGTCCTTATTATGAAGTATCCTCGATTGTGAACCTATTTATGATACTTTATACTAGAAATACTGTCACTCATATTCTTAACAACTTAAGAATAGAATTTCTAACAAAAAATCAATGGACCTTTTCTATTACACATAAATATCTTATGTAAACGAAAAAGTGAAAATGCCTTTTATTAATAAAAACATGTATAAGATACATACTAAATGATATGCTTTTGGGCATACTACTAACAATCTCCCACTAGCACTAGAGCCATTCATTACAATATCTTAGACCCATCTTCTCAAGATGTCGGTCTAGCTGAGTCTGTGACATAGGCTTAGTGAATGGATCAGCTGGATTTTCAACTAATGCTATTTTCTGTATGGCAATATCGCCTTGCCCAACTATTTCTCGGATAATGTGGTAGCGCCTTTCTATGTGTTTGGATTTCTAGTGAGACCTTACTTCCTTAGCCTGTATGACTGCTCCATTATTGTCACAGTGTAGTGCAACTGCTGACTCAATGAAAGGAACTACTGTAAGTTTTTTTCACAAACTTCTTTATCTAAACAGCTTCCTTTGCAGCATCTGATGCAGCAATATACTCAACCTCAGTAGTGGAATCTGCAGTCGTACTCTATTTGGAACTCTTCCAACTGACTACACCTCCATTACAAATGAGCACATATCCATAGGTAAACTTTCTATCATCGATATCTGATTGGAAATCAGAATCAGTGTAACCATCCAATTGCAAATCTCCACCTCCATAGATCAAGAATAAATCCTTAGTTCTTCTCAAGTACTTAAGAATATTCTTGACAGCTATCCAGTGTTCCAAACCTGGATCGGATTGATACCTGCTAGTCAAACTAACAGCATATGCGATATCCGGCCTAGTACACAACATTGCATACATTAAACTTCCAATAGCCGAAGCATATGGAATCCTGGCCATCTTATCTCTTTCTTCATGTGTCTTTGGAGACATCTCTTTAAAAAGATGGATACCATGTCTCACTGGTAACAATCCTCTCTTGGAATTAGGCATATTAAACCTCTTTAACACCTTTTCAAAGTATAGACTTTGGGATAAACCAATTATTCTTTTCGCTCTATCTCTATAGATGCGAATCCCAAGAATATAGGTTGCCTCCCCTATGTCTTTCATGGAGAATGTATTTGACAATCATACCTTTACAGTTGTCAACATACCTGTGTCATTACCCATCAACAGTATGTCATCCACATATAAGACAAGGAAAGTAATAGCACTATCACTAACCTTCTTATATACACATGGCTCATCCTCATTTTTGATAAAACCAAAGGATTTAATGGCTTCATCAAAATGGATGTTCCAACTCCTCGAAGCTTGCTTCAACCCATAAATGGATTGCTTTAGCTTGCATACCTTGGAACCATCTTGGGATTCAAAACCCCCAGGTTGTTCCATGAAAATTTTTTCTTCAATGTATCCATTGAGAAAAACTGTTTTGACATCCATCTGCCAAATCTCATAATCATAGTATGCAGCTATTGCTAATAGAATCCTAATTGATTTAAGCATGGCAACAGGCGAGAAAGTCTCCTCATAGTCGATTCCTTGCCTTTGGCGAAACCCTTTCGCTACTAGCCTTGCCTTATAGGTCTCCACCTTTCCATCAAAACCAATTTTCTTCTTGAAAACCCATTTGTTCCCTATAGGTACAATACCTTCAGGTGGGTCAACAAGATCCCAAACTTGATTCTTATACATGAAGGAACGGAAGCGTGAAAAACACAAGTTTATACCATTGAATTCAAAAATTTTCACCTACGGTCACATGCATCATGCAAGATTTATTTTTATCTATTTGATTGCAATGATAAATAACATATTAAAACTCTTTTAATATGTTTTTGGATCTGTATTTGCCATTTAAGATTTTAAAATTAATCAGATTAATTTTAGAACCCTAGATTAAATCAAGAACGATTACACTAACCTCTTGATGAACTACAGCGTGTCTGCGCCTTTGAGATTCATCTTCAGGACACCAGATGTTGTCCCTCTAGCTTGTCCACACCAAGAACACCTATGACAGCCCTTGAACAGCTTCTAAAGCCTTTTCTATTAATTAGAAATTCAAGTTCTGCCTTTTAAGAGATTAGAGATGTAAACAGGACACTAGAAACAATTTCTAGTGTTCTTAATTCAAGAGATTGATGGCTAATCTCTTTGAATTGATGAAAGATGAAGAAGAATAGATAAAAAGCCTCAAAGTGGTATGACAAAGGAGAGAAGTGGCTGCTGGTTATTTTTTCTTTTCATAACCACACTTAAATAGCTAGGTTAACACATTAACCCTTACCACATGTCACCCTTTGATTAGCTCTAGGTTTAAGTGACCCAATCACATTGTGCCAAGTGTCAAACCTATATTTAATCTTGATTTTAATAATCTTACATGATTAAAAGACATTTGGCAAGCTTATGTGTACGTGTCACACCGTGAAATGACCAAAATGCCCCTGTGTCTTAATTTTGGGTTCTTAACCCAAAATAATTATTTTTCTTCTTCTAATTAATTTATATCAAATATAAATTAATTAATTAATCTCTATTAATTAATTTCTCATTAATTAAATTCATATTTAAACACTTTAAATATAAATTTAATTTATACTACACATCCAATAATCTAGATTTGGTTTCAAGTCATGCTAGGGACTTTGCAATTTAATTGCAAACCAAACCTATTTAATTAATCAATTAAACTCTTTAATTAATTAATTAAATCATATTTAAATAGGTGATAACTTGTGTATGTGCGTGACTTACTAGGCTCATCACTAATTTGCAATGAGACATGATATCAACTCTTAATATCATCAGAACTCTTTCTTACCATAAATGATTTCTCTAAATCATTTTATGAACCTCATAGACCATGGTTAATACCTAGCATAGCATGCCATGGCCACCCGATTAATAATAAGGTTTACCTTAAATGAACCTATAATCATATGTTACCATGCACTAGAATCTCTCTGTTATAAAATCCCAACTCAAGTTGGAGTCATGGTTTATGTCAAACTCCATTTGCTATGAGTATTATGTTCTCTTTTAATTCCAGTTTTTGATTAAAAGATTTTCTCATCAGAAACTCTTTTCTAAATAAATCTATCTGTCCTGGCCAGGAACTTGAAACATCAAGAACAATTAAATGAACATAGGATTTTATCTCTATTTACTTAGAGGAGCAGATTCCATCTTGATCAACACCTACCCCCATATATAACTAGTAGGAGCCAACACATGCCCATATACCCATACATAGTACAAGTATGAAAGCAGTATCAAACTCAAACTACCTATATACAAGATAACTGTGCTATCTCAGGTCTAAAGATTATATGCACTTATATGATTTATGACAAAACATTGACAAGAGTAAACTCCATGTGCTTGTCATAAGTTTCACTGGTTCGGCCTACTTATCATTTATAAGTGCCTATCATGTTTGTTATATGGCATGAGACTCACCATTCCATCTTATTTATATCTCATATAAATAACTTAGGAACAAACATGAATACAATCTTTCTGGATAAGTCATGTCCTTATTATGAAGTATCCTCGATTGTGAACCTATTTATGATACTTTGTGCTAGAAATATTGTCACTCATATTCTTAACAACTTAAGAATAATATTTCTAACAAAATATCAATGGACCTTTTCTATTACACATAAATATATTATGTAAACGGAAAAGTGGAAAAGCCTTTTATTAATAAAAATATGTGCAAGATACATACTAAATGATATGCTCTAGGACATACTACTAACAATACATGGAATCAATTTCATATTTCATAGCATCAATCCATTTTGAAGAGTCTATATCTGATATAGCTTCTTCATAGGTAAGTGGATCATCTCCATGATCTACTTCTTCATGAGTAGACAACTCTTATTCTTCTTCATGAAGAAAACCATATCTCACTATTGGGTGAGATACCCTGGTTGTTCTATGAGGAACAGCTGTAGATGTTTCATCAATAGGTGTAGGTTGACTAGATGGATCTATATCCATCTAATCTATTGGTTGGTCAGAATTATCCAATTCCAACTTTATTTGCCTTTCTTTGCCTCCTTATTGAACAAACTATTGTTTAAGAAATGTGGCATCTCTACTCACCACAACCTTTTGCGATGTAGGCAAATAAAAATAATATCCAAAACTATCTTTTGGATATCCAACAAATCGACCCTTTTCTGATCTGGTTTCCAATTTATAGGTGTTCAGCTTTTTGATATAAGCTGGACAACCCCAAATCTTAACATGCTTAAGAGTTGGTTTTCTTCCATGCCATATCTCATAAGGTGTGGAAGAAACTGATTTTGTTGGAATCCTATTCAGAATATACGAAGCTGATTCTAATGCAAATCTCCAAAAGGAGATTGGCATATCTGTATAGCTCATCATACTACGTACCATATCCAATAGGGTACGATTTCTCCTTTCAGATATACCATTTAGCTGTGGTGTTCCTAGAGGAGTCAGCTGGGAAACAATGCCATGCTCTCTTAAGTATTCATCAAATTCAGTACTCAAATATTCACCTCCACGATCTGATCGAAGAGCTTTAATACACTTTCTTGTTTGATTTTCTACTTCAGATTTAAATTCTTTGAACTTTTCAAAAGATTCATGTTTGTATTTCATCAAATACAAATACCCAAACCTTGATTTATCATCAGTAAAGGTAATAAAGTAATGAAAACCGCCTCTAGCCATTTCCTTAAATAGACCACATACATTACTATGTATTAGCTCCAAAATATTTTCAGCCCTTAGCCCTTGTCCAACAAAAGGTGATCTAGTCATTTTGCCCTGAAAGCAAGATTCATAAGTTGGAGTAGGCTCAGAGCCCAATGAGGATAGAATCTCCATTTTCTCCAATTTTGCAATCATATTTTCTACAACATGACATAACCTTAAGTGCCAAATATATTTTAAACCTGAGTTGGTTTTCACCATGGCATTGCATTCATTTAGATCACTATACTCTGGGCAGTTCCTTTTCAGTGCCCATCCTTCTGGCAGTGGAAACACTTTCCTTTGCCTTCATCAGCTTTAGTCTTCCCTTTCTGTTTAGCTATTTTCTTAGAAGGACTAGGAATTTGAGGTTTCTTTTTCTTATTGCCCTTCTTCTTGTTGGACTTTCCAGCAGAAGAAGATGCAATCAAAGCTACTTCTTTTCCTTTATTGCCCGACATTTTCTTTTGAGCAATAATTAGCATATTGAGTAAACCAGCTAAGGTGCATTCCTGTTTAGTCATATGGAAATTTGTCACAAAATTCCCAAAAGACTCAGAAAGGGACTGAAGGATTAAATCCGTCTGTAGTTAGAAATCCATGTTGAAGTCAAGATGTTCCAACTGCTCAATCAGCTAAATCATCTTGTGGACATGATCCCCAACATTCTGTCTCTCAGACATTCTCATGCGGAACAGCTGCCTAGATATCTCATACCTAGCATTCCTGCTGTGCTCACCATACAACTCTTGTAGATGAAGGAGGATCTCACTCGCACTCTGCATGTTCTCATGCTGCTTCTATAACTCATTACTCATGGAAGCAAGCATGTAACACTCAGCTCTCATATCATGCTCCTTCCACTTATCCAAAGTTTCATGTTCCTCTTGAGTGGCCTCTGGAGGTAAGGGATCAAGAACATTTGAATCAAGAACATATCCTATCTGTTTAAGGTTCAGGACAAGTTTCAAATTTCTTAGCCAATAAGAGAGATTAGGTCCTGTCAACCTATTGCGATCAAGTATGCTTGCAAGGATATTGGATGGTGGTGGTTGTTCTGTGCTCATTATTGTCAGAAAATTAACTACAGAAAAAAACCAGATTAATTAGTAAATGTATCATGTAATTAAACAAAATGATTATGGTCTTTTTGTCACACCCTACCCCTCTGTAAGGCATAACATGATCCCGTAGTATACCTAATGAATTACCAACTTCGTCTACTGATAACCCATTAAATACACTACAAGGGATTTTAAAACTTTTCTTACTTCATTTTATAGTGGTAAGCACTATTTACAGGAGTTAAAAAAATTTTTTGAACTAAAGTGAAACAGCTAACACATTTGAATTATTAGTAATTTCTGTAAAAATTTTGGCGGAGTGCCATCTGTATTTTAGAATAAAATAGTTCTTCAAAAAACCTGTAAAAAGCACTTCAAATATATTTCTCAATCTCAAACTCCAACATTTAATCAACACAATATTTTTCTCAATTCAAATCCACAATAATTTTTTTTTCAATATTTCCAAAGGCTGAGATAAAAGAAATATAGTACAAATTTCATAAGCCAAAATAACTCATAATTTATTTTACAACTTCAATGTACAATTTTAATACACAACTGCTTAAAACCAAGAACATTATATACATACAGTGAACAAACATTACAATACAAAATGCAGAATATGGTATACTCAATATACCCGATGATCTCTCACTGAAGCACTAGTAGCCTAGTCTGCTACCCTGTCAATATGTCTACCTGCGATAGTAATGAAAAGCTATTGCTGAGCCATTATCTCAGTGGTGCACAACATTAATCAAATACAACTTTAAATCACAAATCATAAGTCATATAAATAGTGGATACTTAAAGCCATAGTTAAATTCAAAGACAATGAATGTCATAAAGAATTTAAACTCCATTTCACAATATCACAATGAATCTTAATAATCAAAACATGGTTAAATTCAAAAGACAGTGAATGTCAATAAGAATTTAAACTCCATTTCACAATCTCCATTTCAAAGTTCAATTCGTCCCAAAAGCCGATGGCTAATGAGGAATTCAATTGGTCCCAAAAGTCGATGGCTAATGAGGAATAACATAGATAGCTAGCAAAAACATGAGTACTCATTCTATTCATCCTCAACAGGCACACACCTCAACACTTCATCCAGAGAGGGAATTCAATTCGTCCCACTAGACAAGCTAGTGAGGAATTCAATCAATACACATGATAGCTGTGGTTTCAAACTATTTATAATGCTTTTCAATCAATAAGTATCCATCAAATATCATTCAAACAATTTTTCACAGTTTCAAACCATTTACAATGCTTTTCAAGTAATAAGTATCCATTCAAACACATTTACACAATTTAAAACAATAATATACAATTTGTCATAATTCATTTCAATTGAAAATTCAAAAGAAGTAACTGTTGTGCACAAACCTCTGATAACTGTCTCTTGGCTCTGACTCAGTGTTTCCTTCCCTTTCCCTGAGTCTTTGCTAACTGAACACACAATTCGAAGTGTTTCAGTACTCATTTAAACTGTCTCTAAGAATAAAGCTTAATAATTAACTTATTGCATTCTATTATTTCCTTAGTCAACCTAAGATGTTGACCCTCGATGTAGTCTAGGTGAATTAGGTTTTAATGTTATCAATATGTCACATTTGTAGCCTTTTAGGGTTGGTACAAGTTACCCAATTCATTTCCATGTATATTGTGTTTTATTGCAATTTGCCGAATTTCGGTATACTAATTTGACCTATCAGGATGACCTAGTTCCCTCAGTTATCGGCTTTCAGTCAAAACTACAAACTTGTAGATCTATGTCTTATTGCACGCGGGGCAAAAGTTCAGGTCATTCTGAGTTATGTAGACCAACTTATGGTCATTTTACTATTACTGATCAGAATGTACCAAAATTGGTCACTTTAGGTCATTTTAGGTTCGGCCAGTTTTTGGACCCGAACTTGTGCAAGCTATTTTACTTGCTTATGGTCATTTATGGGCTTTTGTGTCTTCATAAGACTTGTAGATATATATCTCAGCTATTCATGATAAAAATTTCAGGTCAATTGGACCTGTTTTGAGTGAGTTATGGACAAAACACTAACTGCTGCCCAAATGGTAAATTTTCAGGCCTTAAATGCACTAATCTGGATTTGGTTATTTTTCAAGTTACTTTCCAAGCAGAATTTTGGTAAGCTTCCTTCATGAACGTTGGCACTTTTTATGTCTAGTTTCACCTCCAATTGGTCTCATACCAATTGGAGCCACACACTTAAGGTTCTAGGCCAAAATACACACTGCCCTATTGCAACACTCTTCATCACATACCAAATACACTTTTAACACTTACCAAGTTTACACATTCATGCCATTTCTGTTTTGTACCATAACATAAACACATTTCACAACACATTTTTGGTCATTTTGGCAGCTTGTAATCACACTCAATATGCACCTTATAGTAAAGAATTTACCAAGTCCAAATTACACACAATTCAATCACATAACCTAGCTCATTTACATGTCCAAACTCAAACCCTTATACACATACACAAGCTGCCATAACAAGTACCATAATTCAATAATAATATTCTATAAACCAAACCATGAAACAACATTTTTTTGGTTCACAATTCAAGCTGCCGATTCATATATCTCTCTCCATTAAATTCCAAGCTTCCAAATTCAAGTATACATTCCCATATACTTAGTATACATCACCCAATTTATTCCTATACACATAAACACTTCATCAACACTTTAATCTACTATTTACATACAAGGATAAACTGCCCTTAAGGAGTTTCCATGGCTACCACAAATATACATCTCCCTTGAAACATCAAACTCCAAAAATCTTCCCACAATTCAAGTACCCATAACATCCACACAAACTTTAATGAAGCAAGCATCAAAAATACCTACTTACCACTTTGGAAACTCTTCAAAACCTCTCCAAAACTTGATCTTCTTGTTGCCTATCTACTGCCCAAGGTGTATGGACAACTTTTAGTGAAGGGAGCTTGAGGTTTCCATGGTTGGATCAAGCTTGCATGGAGCTTTCAAGTTGGACAGCAATGGAGGTTTTCCTCAAGACAACTTTTAGCTGGTTCTTTGGGAGTTTGAGGAAGATGCAATCTGTCCACAATGGACGTGTAGTGGTCCACTTAAGTGAGTTAGTGGAGTACTATATGATGTTTAATTGTTTATTTATTTTCACTCCCAATTTTTGCTATTTACATTAGGTACCACTAATTTAATTTATCATGATATTTTCCAAGTGTAATATGATTTATTTTTAATGGACATTTAGGTCAAAAGACAACTTGGGGTGTCAAATGACCACAATGCCCCTGTTCAGGTTATATTCCCGATTTTTCAGTAACACTGAGTTTTGTCGTTTTCTCGATTTCTCACTTTTCTGTGTACTAATTAATTAATTTTTTTTTTGATATTTCTAATGGTATTTATACTTCAATAGACATTTATTTAAGTCCTAAAAATATTTTCCAGCGTTCCCCTAGGTCCAGGGCTAGTCAACGGTCCACGCCACGACTTCCCAGTGCGGTCACCCATCGCTAGGGTTCTCGACTCGTTTAACTTGGTTACATTTCATTGCTATTATTTTTCCTTTTTTTCTTGTATTTTCTTTTCTTTTATTTCATTATTTTATATCTCCTCATCCATATCTAAGTGTAGTTCTGGGCATCCTAGTTGTCCGGACAACACTGGTCACCGGAACAGTAGAACACCATACCGAACATAGGGGTGTTACAATTATCCCTTCCTTAAAATAAATTTCATCTCAAAATTTTACCTAGCATTAGTCTCTGAATAGCTGTGGGTGCTGTCTCCTCATGTCCTCTTCACGTTCCCAAGTAGCTTCCTAGCCTGAATGATGGTTCAACAGCACTTTAACCAGGTGTATCTGTTTGTTCCTCAGCTTCTTCACCTCATAAGCCAGAATTTATATGGGTTCTTCCTCATATGATAGGTCTGGATTTGCCTCAATCTCTTCAACTGATAATACATGAGATGTGTCCCTACCCCTCTGTAAGGCATAACATGATCCCGTAGTATACCTAATGAATTACCAACTTTGTCTACTGATAACCCATTAAATACACTACAAGGGATTTTAAAACTTTCCTTACTTCTTTTTTTACAGTGGTGAGCACTATTTACAGGTGTTAAAACTTTTTTAACTGAAGTGATAGAACTAACACAATTGAATTATTAGGAATTTCTGTAAAATTTTTGGCAGCGTGCCATCGGTATTTTGGATACAACAGTTCTTCAAGAAACATGTAAAAAGCACTTCAATATATTTCTCAATCTCAACTCCAACAGTTAAACAACACAATATTTTCCTCAACTCAATTCCACAATAATTTTTCAAAGACTGAGATTAAAGAGATACAGTACAAATTTTAAAAATCAAAATAACTTATAATTTATTTTACAACTTCAAGGTACAATTTTATGTTACAATTGCTCAAACCAAGAACAAAATATACAAATAGTGAACATACATTACAGTACAAAATACAAAATGGAGTATACTCAATATATCCGATGCTCTCTCGCTTAATGCTCTAGTAGCCTAGTCTGCTGCTCTGTCCGTCTGTCTACCTGCGACAGCAATGAAAAGCTATCGTTGAGACAATGTCTCAGTGGTGCACAACATTAACCAAATACAACTTTAAATCACAATTCATAAATCATATAAATAGTGGATACGTAAAACCATAGTTAGATTCAAGACAATAAATGTCATAAGGGATTTAAACTCTATTTTACAATATCACAATAAATCTCAGAAATCAAAACATAGTTAAATTCCAAAGACAGTGAATGTCAATAAAAATTTAAACTCCATTTCACAATCTTACAATACATATCAATAAATCACACACAGCTTAATCATGTTCCAAAGTTCAATTCGTCCCAAAAGTCGATGGCTAATGAGGTATTCAATTCGTCCCAGAAGCCGATGGCTAATGAGGAATAACATAGCTAGCTAGCAAAAATATGAGTACTCATTCTATTCGTCCTCAATAGGCACACACCTCAACACTTCAGCCAGAGAGGGAATTCAATTCATCCCACTAGACAAGCTAGCGAGGAATACAATCAATATACATGATAGCTGTGGTTTCAAATCATTTCCAATGCTTTTCAATCAATAAGTATCCATCAATATCATTCAAACAATTTTTCACAGTTTCAAACCAATTACAATGCTTTTTAAGCAATAAATATTCATTCAAACACATTTCCATAATTTAAAACAATAATGTACAAATAGTCATATTCATTTCAATTGAAAAAATTCAAAAGAATTAGCTATTATGCACAAACCTCTGATAACTGTCTCCGGGTCTTGACTCAGTGTTTCCATCCCTTTTCCTGAGTCTTTGCTAACTAAGAAACACAATTTGAAGTGTTTCAGTACTCATTTAAACTGTCTCTAACGATAATGCTCGATAATTAATTCACTGAATTCTATTATTTGCTTAGTCAACCTAATATGTTGACCCTAAATGCATTCTAGGTAAACTAGATTCTAATGTTACTAATTTGTCACATTCAATAGTCTTTTAGGGTTGGTACATGTTACCAAATTCATTTCCTTGTATATTGCATTTTCTTGCAATTTGCTGGATTCCAGGATGCTAGTTTGACCTAGCCGGACGACCTAGTTCCCTCACTTTTCGGATTTCGGTCAAAACTACAAACTTGTAGATCTATGTCTTATTGCACGCGGGGCAAAATTTTCAGGTCATTATGAGTTATGTAGACCAAGTTATGGTCTTTTTACTATTGCTGGTCAAAATGCATCAAAATTGGTCACTTTAGGTCATTTTAGGTCAATTTTGGTTCGGCCAGTTTTTGGACCCGAACTTGTGCAAGCTGTTTGACTTGCTTATGGTCATTTATGGGTTTTGATGTCCTCATAAGACTTGTAGATATTGGTCTTAACTATTCATTGTCAAAATCTCAGGTCAATTGGACCTGTTTTGAGTGATTGATGGCCTAAAAACTAACTGCTGCCCAAATGGTCAATTTTCAGGCCTTATTTGCACTTAATCCGGATTTGGTCATTTTTCAAGCTACCTTGCAAGCAGAATTTTGGCAAGCTTCCTTCATGAAAGTTGGCACATTTTGTGCCTAGTTTCACCTTCAATTGGTCTCATACCAATTGGAGCCACACACTTAAAGTTCTAGGCCCAAAACACAAACTGCTTTATTGCATTTCCTTCATACACATTAAGGATCACTTTTAACACTTACCAAACTCAACATTCAAGCCAATTCTGGTTGTACCATAACCTAAACATAATTCACAACAGATTATAGGTCATTTTGGCAGCTTACAATTACATTCAATGTGTACCATTTAGTACAGAAGTTTTTAAACCCAATTTACAATAATTCAATCACCTAACCATAACACTTTTACATGTCCAACCTCACACCATCATACATACACTCAAACTGCCATAACCACTTTCACAGTTCAACATTAATATTCCATAATCCAAATATGAAATAACATCCTTATGGTTCACCCAACCAGGCTGCCGATTCATGCATTACATTCCCATAATTTCCAAGCATTTAAATTTCAATACACATTCACATATACGAAGCATACATCACCCAAATAATTTCTTACACACATAAACATTTAATCAATCCTTTAATCCACCATTTACAAGCAAAAATAAACTGTCTTCAAGGTGTTTCCATGGCTGCCAAAAGTACACTTCCCCCTTTAAACATCAAACCTCAAAAATCTCTCCATAATTCAAACACCCATAACATCCTTACAAACTTTAATTAAACAATAATCAAAAACACCAACTTACCTCTTGATGAGGCTTGTTAAATCTGCACCAAACTCCCTTAAATTTAGTATCTACTTCTTCCTTGTGAGGTGGGGATCAAGATTAGTGAAGAAACTTTGGTGGTTGGAGGTGAGAATGGAGGAGATTAGGAAGCTTCATTAATTTCGGCCATGGAAGACTCTCAAGCTTTTCATTTTGCCATGGTGTTTGAATGAAGAAGATGAAGGTGTTAGTGGGTTTACACCTGCCCATATAAGGTTAATTTAATCCCCAAAGTGCTCCACTCATCAATATTTAATGATTTAATAAGTTAAAAGTGTTAATTACCTAATTTGAACCCATTTTTGCTATTTACATTAGGTACCACTAAATTAATTTTTCATTATATTTTTCATATGTAGTATTATTTATTTTTAATGGACATTTAGGTCAAAAGACAACTCGGGGTGTCAACTGACCACAATGCCCCTGTTCGGGTTGCATTCTCGATTTTTCGGTAACACCGGGTTTTGTCCGTTTTTCGATTTCTCACTTTTCTTTGTACTAATTATTTAATTTTTATTTAATATTTCTTATGGTATTTATACCTCAATAGGGGTCTATTTAAGTCCTAAAAATATTTTCCAGGGTTCCCCGAAGTCTAGGGCTAGTCAATGGTCCACGCCGTGACTTCCCGGTGCGGTCACCCATCGCTAGGGTTCTCGGCTCGCTTAGCTTGGTTACACTTCTTTGCTATTATTTTTCCTTTGTTTTTCTTGTACTTTCTTTTCTTGTATTTCATTATTTTATGTCTCCTTATTCATATTTAAGTGTAGTTCTAGGCATCCTAGCTGTCTGGACAACACTGGTCGTCAGAACAGTAGAACGCACTACTGAACTTAGGGGTGTTACAATTCTCCCCCCCTTAAATAAATTTCGTCTCGAAATTTTAGATGGCATTAGTCTCTGAATAGCTGTGGGTGCTGTTTCCTCATATCCTCTTCACGTTCCCAAGTAGCTTCCTGGCCTGAATGATGGTTCCACAGCTCTTTAATCAGGTGTATCTGTTTGTTCCTCAGCTGCTTCACCTCATAAGCCAGAATTTCTATGGGTTCTTCCTCATATGAGAGGTCTGGATTTACTTCAATCTCTTCAACTGATAGTACATGAGATGGGTCAGATCTGTACCTCCTTAACATGGACACATGGAAGACATTGTGTATCCTTGCTAACTCTGGAGGTAATGCCAATCGATATGCCAAAGGACCCACTCTTTCCAGAACCTCATATGGTCCGATGAAACGAGGACTTAGTTTCCCCTTTCTGCCAAATCTCACAATTCTCTTCCAAGGAGAAACTTTGAGGAATACTTTATCACCCACTGCATATTCAATATCTCTTCTCTTTAGATCAACATAGGACTTCTAACGGTCTGATGCAGCCTTAAGTCTATCCTGATCAATCTGATCTTTTACTCTGTCTGCTGAACAATCTCTGGCCCAATCATCTTCCTTTCACCTACTTCATCCCAACATAAGGGAGTTCTACACTTTCTGCTATACAAAGCTTCATATGGAGGCATTTCAATGCTTGATTGGTAGCTGTTGTTATAAGCAAACTCAATCAAAGGCAAGTGTGTATCCCAACTACCTTCAAACTCGATCACACAAGCCCGTAGCATATCCTCCAACATCTGAATAATCCTTTCAGACTGGCCATCTGTCTGTGTGTGGAATGCTGTGCTGAAGTTTAATCTAGTTCCTAGGGCTCTCTGAAGACTACCTTAGAATCTAGAAGTGAACCTAGGATCTCTGTCAGACACAATTGATACTGGCACTCCATGCAGTTTTACAATCTCATATATGAATAATCTGGCCAATCTTTCTAGACTATAGTCCATCCGCACTGGTAAAAAGTGAGCAGACTTGGTCAGTTTGTCAACTATAACCCATACTGCATCATGACTATTCTGTGTCCTTGGGAGTCCTGTAACAAAA
This sequence comes from Hevea brasiliensis, assembly GCF_030052815.1. Lineage (NCBI taxonomy): Eukaryota > Viridiplantae > Streptophyta > Magnoliopsida > Malpighiales > Euphorbiaceae > Hevea > Hevea brasiliensis. The sequence goes on along the minus strand of NC_079497.1, from coordinate 35,035,016 downwards.
TCTATAGTTATTCGTTCCCATTTCCACTCTAGTACTGACAAAGGATGTAACAAACCAGCTGGAACTTGATGTTCTGCCTTTACTTGCTGGCAAGTTAGGCATTTGGAAACAAATTCAGCTATATCACTCTTCATACCCATCCACCAGTAATGCTCTTTCAGCCCTCTGTACATTTTAGTTCCACCAGGGTGCATAGCAAAAGGAGACTCATGTGCTTCCTTCATAATGATCTGTCTCAATTCAGCATCATTAGGAATGCACATTCTGCCCTGATGTGGCAATAAACCATCACCTTTCACAGAAAATTCAGGTTTCTTGCCCTGCTGGACTTCTTTTAGTAGCTTCTGATATTTATCATCACTCTGAGCAGCTATTCTGATCTGATCAATCAACACTGGCTATACATGCCATGCAACTACTGTCCGTCCCTCATCATCAATCTCTAAACTGGCATGCTGTGCTTTCAATTCATATACCATGGACAAAGGAGAAACTCTGAGACTTGCCATAGTCTCGCGACTTAAGGCGTCAGCCACCATATTTGCTTTCCCTGGCTGATAGTCTATTAAACAATCATAGTCTTTAATGAGTTCTAACCATCTCCTCTGCCTCAAATTCAATTCCTTCTTGGTGCCTAAGTACTTCAAGCGCTTGTGATCTGTGTAAATGTAGCATTTCTCCCCATACAAATAGTGTCTCCAGATCTTCAGAGCAAAAACAATAGCTGCTAGCTCCACATCATGTGTTGGGTAGTTCCTCTCATGCGGTTTCAGCTGGCGTGATGCATAAGCAATAACATTCCAATCTTGCATCAGTACACAGCCTAACCCATTGTGAGAAGCATCACTATAAACTGTGTGTTCTTTACCCAGAGTAGGTAAAGTGAGAACTGGAGCTTCAGTCAAACACGTCTTCAACTCATCAAAACTTTGCTGACATTTATCTGTCTACTGAAATTTTACATCTTTCCGAAGTAGCTTGGTCAGTGGAGAAGATAACATAGAAAATCCTTTCACAAACAGACGGTAATATCCAGCTAAACCCAGAAAACTGTGAATTTCTGTGATGTTCCTGGGCAACTTCCAAGTAAAGATAGCTTCTACCTTGCTGGAATCTACCTTGATCCCTTCAGCTGACACATGTCCCAAAAAGGAGATTTCTTTCAGCCAAAATTTACATTTCGATAATTTGGCGTATAGCTATTTCTCCCTTAAAGTCTGCAGTACAATCCGCAGATGTCTACCATGCTCCTCTGCATTCCTCGAGTATATCAAAATGTCATCAATAAATACCACCACAAATTGGTCGAGATATGGTCTGAAGATAGTGTTCATCAAATCCATAAAAGCAGCTGGAGCATTTGTTAACCCGAATGGCATTACTAGAAACTCATAGTGGCCATCTTGAGTTCAAAGCGCTTTTGGAATACTCTGCTCTTGCACCTTCAACTGATAATAACCAGATCGCAAATCAATTTTGGAGAATACCGCTGCACCCTTCAACTGATCAAACAGATCATCAATGCGTGGCAATGGATATCTGTTCTTTATTGTCACCTTATTCAACTGCCGGTAATCTATACATAAGCAGAGAGTACCATCTTTCTTCTCAACAAACAACACTGGTGCTCCCCAAGGTGACACACTAGGGCGGATGAAGCCCTTTTCAAGTAATTCTTGTAATTGTATCTTCAACTCTTTCAACTCTGCTGGTGCCATTCTATATGGCATTATGGAGATTGGGTCCACACCAGGCATAACAGTAATTTCAAACTGCACTTCTCTTTCCGGAGGTAATCCTGGCAATTCATCAGGAAACACATCTGGAAAGTTACATATTGTAGGGATGTCTTTCAATGCTGGACTCCCCACTTGGGTGTCTACCACATGTGCCAAGTATGCTTCACACCCCTTTCTGATAATTTTTCTGGCTAGTGCAGTCGAGATGATGTTTGATGGCAATAACTGCCTCTCCCCATGTATTACCACATCACTATACTGAGGGAGACCAAAAGTGACTGTCTTCAGCCTACAGTCAATCACGGCATGATGCCTAGCTAACCAATCCATGCCCAATATGATATCATAATATCTGAAGGGCATTTTAATGAAATCAGACAGAAAAGTGTGTCCTTGGATCACCAAAGGACAATCTCTATACATTCTATTAACCCTGACCTCCTGTCCTAGCGGACTTGTTACTAGCACCTCAAAGTCCATTTTTGTACATGGAACAACAATGCAATCAATGATGCTAGCACTCACATAAGAATGGGTAGAACCCAGATCAAATAACATAAACACATCTTGAATAAAAGTTGAGAAGGTACCAGCCACAACATCGGATGTCTCGGCCTCTTCTCTCTATCTCATTGCATAGACTCTGACTGAAGCATTGTCTTGCTCTGATTGTTTCACTGTGCCTTGGCTACCTGCTGGGCTACTTCTACCTCTGCCTCTACCTCTACTAGGTGGTTGTGAACTTCTGATGACAGGGCTCTGAACTGACCCTTTTGCAGTAGTAGGAGGTGGTCCAACTCTGCGACTACTGGTGCAGTCCTTGGCAAAGTGTCCTGTGCCTCCACAGTTATAACAGGCTCCAATAGCCTTGTAGCATATCCCACCATGATTTCTTCCACAAGTTTCACATTGGCGAGGAGGGTAGGAACCTCTGGTACTCTGCTGACCAGATAGGGAGGCTTACATCACGAATATCTTCCCCTACGGACTTCTTGCCACCTCTGCTGTGTCCCCATGATTCTTCCTCTTTCGGTAGGACCACTGGAACTACATTCTCTTGATTTTCCCTCTTTCTCTATCTTCTCGATTTCTTTTTCTCGTGTTTGCTTGGACTCAATTCTTTCCAACTCTACGGCTTGAGAAACAAGTTCAGAGAAGTTAGTGTGTTTGAATCCGACCACTTGTAATCTGATACTGGGCTTTAAGCTAGTTTCAAACCTCTTGCATCTCTCCCTACTGGTAGCAAGTAAACTTACGGCATAATGGCTCAGGTGGTAAAATTCTCTTTCATACTCAGCCACTGATCTGCTCCCCTATTTCAGACTTAGGAACTCTTGTAGCTTCTGGTCTACATAAGCATCGGGGACATATTTTTGTCTGAATTCCCTGAGAAAGTCATTCCATGTCAAGACCTGCAGTTCTACGATTGTGGAGAATGGTTTTCCACCAGTCATAAGCATCCCCCTGTAGCAAAGATACAGAGTATTCAAATCTGAGCTCCTCTGTGCAATGCAGTTTCTTGAATACCCTATCCATCCTCTCTAACCACTGTTCAGCTTCTAAAGGATTTACTGTCCCCTTGAACTTTGTAGCCCCATACTTTGTCAATTTGTCATACTGCCTAGCAGGAGACTGTGGTTGTACCACTGGTGTCTGTATTGGGACTTGAGCAGGCACATTACCAGCCATTTATTGGAACATTGCAGCCATCTGTGGCCCGAGCGAAAGCTGCAGATGCTGCAGTGGTCTTCTTTGAACCACTGACATTGTGTAGGGCTGGGGCATCCCCTTGCACCTCAGCCTCTATAGATTGATCGACTGAACGATCACCCTCTTCCATAGTCAATGCGAGGATCTTAGACCTCCTGAACAAATAACACAAGGAGATTTACTACCATTAGTGCATATTTATAATGTAATGTACTGTATGTATCAAACAATGATATTGAGCAGTTGTACTATGAAGAAAGAATATTCAAATAACCTGTGAAAATAGAATTTAAAAACTAGCTCTGATACCACTAAAACATGTCACACCCTCTCCCTCTGTAAGGCATAACATGATCCCGTAGTATACCTAATGAATTACCAACTTCGTCTACTGATAACCCATTAAATACACTACAAGGGATTCTAAAACTTTCCTTCTTTTTTTTACAGTGGTGAGCACTATTTACAGGTGTTAAAAACTTTTTGAACTGAAGTGATAGAACTAACACATTTGAATTATTAGAAATTTTTGTAAAAACTTTGGCAGAGTGCCATCTGTATTTTGGACAAAACAGTTCTTCAGGAAACCTGTAAAAAGCACTTCAATATATTTCTCAATCTCAACTCCAACAGTTAAATAACACAATATTTTCCTCAACTCAATTCCATAATAATTTTTTAAAGACTGAGATTAAAGAGATATAGTACAAATTTTAAAATTCAAAATAACTTATAATTTATTTTACAACTTCAAGGTACAATTTTATTTTACAACTGCTCAAACCAAGAACAAAATATACATACAGTGAATATACATTACAGTAAAAAATGCAAAATGGAGTATACTCAATATACCCGATGCTATCTCGCTGAATGCTCTAGTAGCCTAGTCTGCTACTCTGTCCGTTTGTCTACCTGCGACAGTAATGAAAAGCTATCGTTGAGACAATGCCTCAGTGGTGAATGACATTAACCAAATACAACTTTAAATCACAATTCATAAATCATATAAATAGTGGATACGTAAAACCATTGTTAGATTCAAGACAATAAATTTCATAAGGAATTTAAACTCTATTTTACAATATCACAATAAATCTCAAAAATCAAAACATAGTTAAATTCCAAAGACAGTGAATGTCAATAAAAAATTAAACTCCATTTCACAATCTTACAATACATATCAATAAATCACACACAACTTAATCATATTCCAAAGTTCAATTCGTCCCAAAAGCCGATGGCTAATGAGGTATTCAATTCATCCCAGAAGCCGATGGCTAATGAGGAATAACATAGCTAGCTAGTAAAAATATGAGTACTCATTCTATTCGTCCTCAATAGGCACACACCTCAACACTTCAGCCAGAGAGGGAATTCAATTCGTCCCACTAAACAAGCTAGCGAGGAATATAATCAATATACATGATATCTGTGGTTTCAAATCATTTCCAATGCTTTTCAATCAATAAGTATCCATCAACATCATTCAAACAATTTTTCACAGTTTCGAACCATTTACAATGCTTTTCAAGCAATAAATATTCATTCAAACACATTTCCACAATTTAAAACAATAATGTACAAATAGTCATATTCATTTCAATTGAAAAAATTCAAAAGAATTAGCTATTATGCACAAACCTCTGATAACTATCTCCTGGTCTTGACTCAGTGTTTCCTTCCCTTTTCCTGAGTCTTTGCTAACTGAGAAACACAATTTGAAGTGTTTCAGTATTCATTTAAACTCTCTCTAACGATAATTCTCGATAATTAATTCACTGAATTCTATTATTTGCTTAGTCAACCTAATATGTTGACCCTAAATGCGTTCTAGGTAAATTAGGTTTTAATGTTACTAATTTGTCACATTCAATAGTCTTTTAGGGTTGGTACATGTTACTAAATTCATTTCCTTGTATATTGCATTTTCTTGCAATTTGCTGGATTTCGGGATGCTAGTTTGACCTAGTCGGACGACCTAGTTTCCTCAGTTTTCGGGTTTCGATCAAAACTATAAACTTGTAGATCTATGTCTTATTGCACGCGGGGCAAAATTTCAAGTCATTATGAGTTATGTAGACCAAGTTATGGTCATTTTACTATTGCTGATCAAAATGCATCAAAATTGGTCACTTTAGGTCATTTTAGGTCAATTTTGGTTCGGCCAATTTTTTGACCCGAACTTGTGCAAGCTGTTTGACTTGCTTATGGTCATTTCTGGGTTTTGGTGTCTTCATAAGACTTGTAGATATGGGTCTTAACTATTCATTTTCAAAATTTCAGGTCAATTGGACCTGTTTTGAGTGATTTATGGCCTAAACACTAACTGCTGCCCAAATGGTCAATTTTTAGGCCTTATTTGCACTTAATCCGGATTGGTCATTTTTCAAGCTACCTTGCAAGCAGAATTTTGGCAAGCTTCCTTCATGAAAGTTGGAACATTTTGTGCCTAGTTTCACCTTCAATTGGTCTCATACCAATTGGAGCCACACACTTAAAGTTCTAGGCCCAAAACACAAACTGCCTTATTGCATGTCCTTCATACACATTAAGGATCACTTTTAACACTTACCAAACTCAACATTCAAGCCAATTCTGGTTGTACCATAACCTAAACATAATTCACAACATATTATAGGTCATTTTGGCAGCTTACAATTACATTCAATGTGCACCATTTAGTACATAATTTTTCAAACCCAATTTACAGCAATTCAATCACCTAACCATAATACTTTTACATGTCCAACCTCACACCAACATGCATACACTCAAACTGCCATAACCACTATCACAATTCAATATTAATATTTCATAATCCAAACATGAAATAACATCCTTATGGTTCACCCAACCAGGCTGCCGATTCATGCATTACATTCCCATAATTTCCAAGCATTCAAATTTCAATACACATTCACATATACTAAGCATACATCACCCAAATAATTTCTTACACACATAAACATTTAATCAATCCTTTAATCCACCATTTACAAGCAAAAATAAATTGTCTTCAAGGTGTTTCCATGGCTGCCAAAAGTACACTTCCCCCTTTAAACATCAAACCTCAAAAATCTCTCCATAATTCAAACACCCATAACATCCTTACAAACTTTAATTAAACAATAATCAAAAACACCAACTTACCTCTTGATGAGGCTTGTTAAATCTACACCAAACTCCCTTAAATTTAGTATCTACTTCTTCCTTGTGAGGTGGGGATCAAGATTAGTGAAGAAACTTTGGTGGTTGGAGGTGAGAATGGAGGAGATTAGGAAGCTTCATCAATTTCGGCCATGGAAGACTCTCAAGCTTTTCATTTCGGCCATGGTGTTTGAATGAAGAAGATGAAGGTTTTAGTGGGTTTTCACCTGCCCACATAAGGTTAATTTAATCTCCAAAGTGCTCCACTCATCAATATTTAATGATTTAATAAGTTAAAAGTGTTAATTACCTAATTTGAACCCCATTTTTGCTATTTACATTAGGTACTACTAAATTAATTTTTTATTATATTTTTCAGATGTAATATTATTTATTTTTAATGGAAATTTAGGTCAAAAGATAACTCGGGGTGTAAAATGACCACAACGCCCCTGTTCGGGTTGCATTCCCGATTTTTCGGTAACACCGGGTTTTGTCCGTTTTTCGATTTCTCACTTTTCTTTGTACTAATTATTTAATTTTTATTTAATATTTCTAATGGTATTTATGCCTCAATAGGAGTCTATTTAAGTCCTAAAAATATTTTTCAGGGTTTCCCACAGTCCAGGGCTAGTCAACGGTCCACGCCGTGATTTTCCGGTGCGGTCACCCATCGCTAGGGTTCTCGGCTCGCTTAACTTGGTTACACTTCCTTGCTATTGTTTTTCCTTTGTTTTTCTTGTATTTGCTTTTCTTGTATTTCATTATTTTATGTCTCCTTATTCGTATCTAAGTGTAGTTCTAGGCATCCTAGCTGTCTGGAAAACACTGGTCGTCAGAACAGTAGAACGCACTACTGAACTTAGGGGTGTTACAAGATGGGTCATATCTGTACCTCCTTAACATGGACACATGAAAGACATTATGTATCCTTTCTAGCTCTGGAGGTAATGCCAACTGATATGCCAAAGGACTCACTCTTTCCAGAACCTCATATGGTCCGATAAAGCGAGGACTCAGTTTCCCCTTTCTGCCAAATCTCATAATTCTCTTCCAAGGATAAACTTTGAGGAATACCTTATCACCCATTGTGTAACACCCCTAAGTTCGGTAGTGGATTCTGCTATTCCGGTGACCAGTGCTGTCCGGACAGCTAGGATGCCTAGAACCACACTTCAATATGAATGAGGAGACATAAATAATGAAATACAAGAAAAGAAAATACAAGAAAAACAAAGGAAAAATCATAGCAAAGAAATGTAACCAAGTTAAGCGAGCCGAAAACCCTAGCGATGGGTGATCAGGAAGCCAGCGTGGACTGACTAGATCCTGGGGAACCCTGGAAAACATTTTTTGGGACTTAATTAGACCCTTGTTGAAGAATAAATATCATTAGAAATATCAAAGAAAAATTAAATAATTAGTACAAAGAAAAGTGAGAAATCGAAAAACAGACATAATCCGGTATTACCGAAAAATCGGGAATGCAACCCGAACAGGGGCATTATGGTCATTTGACATCCCGAAGTGTCTTTTGACCTAAATTTACATTAAAAATAAATAACATTACACTTAGAAAATAAAATGAAAAATTAGTTTAGTGGTACCTAATGTAAATAGCCAAAAGTGGAGTGAAAATTGTGTAATTAGCACTTAAATCTTATTAAATCATTTTTCTTAAGTAAGTGGGGCACTATGGGATTAAAATATATGCTAAGTGGGCAGATTGCTTCATCAAACTTCATCTTCTCCAAGGTTCCTCAACATTGCCGAATTGAAGAAGTGAAGAAACCACCATGGCCATTTTCATTCAAGCTTGATCCACCCCTCCATTCCACCTCCAATCACTTAGATTTCTTCATCAAAAATTTTCTACACATCATAAGGAAGAACTTGATACCAATTTTAAGAAGTTTAATCAAGGTTTGGCAAGTTTCAACCATAAGGTAAGTTAGTATTTTTGAAGATAGCTTTGTTAAGTTTTGTGTGCATGTTATGGGTGTTGGATTTGTGAAGAAAATTTTTGAGTTTGAAGAGTTATTGTTGTTTTCATTTTGGACAGCCATGGAGTCACGTTTTTGATGAGATATTTGTGCATATAATTGATGAGAAATGGTGTTGATCATGATGATTTAATAACCTAGTGAATTACTTCATGTTTATATGGTGATTTTGGCACTTGGATGAGAATTGATGAATTGTAGGGCAATGTGGTGTTGAAGAAGGTTTTCGGCAGCTTGGGAACCCTTGAATAATTGTATTTATTGATGGAAGTGTTGGCAGAATGTTGACATAGAAGAATTGATGAATGTATATGTAAATTAGTAGTGGAGATTATATGTAATGATTAAGTGTATTTATGTACATATATTGCTAAATTTGGACTTTGTGGTTTAGGGTTGTATTTGATGTATTGAGAATGTTTGTATTCTGTCCAAATTGACCATAGTAAGAAGTGATAAATGAATATGGAATGGTATAAAATTAGAATTAGGTATGGGGATTTAAAGTAGAGCAAGTTAAATGTGTGTTTGAATTGGGGTTTGAAAGACATATAGAGGGCAGTGTGCAAATAGACCTATAACTTTAAATGTGTAACCTCAATTGGTATGAGACCAATTGGAGGTGAAACTAGGCACAAAATGTGCCAACTTTCATTGAGAAAACATACCAAAATTCTGCTTGCAAGGTGACCTAAGAAAATGACCAATTCGGATTAGGTGCAATTAGGACCTGAAAAATGACCAATTGGGCAGCAGTGAGTATTTAGGCCATAACTTACTCAAAACAGGTCCAATTGACCTGAAATTTTAACCATGAATAGTTAAGACCCATACCTACAAGTCTTATGAAGACACCAAAACCCAGAAAGGACCAGAAGCAAGTCAAAAAGCTTGCACAAGTTCGGGTCCAAAAACTGGCCGAACCAAAGTTGACCAAATTGAACTAAAAATGACCTAATTTGATACCATTTGACCAGCAATAGTATAATGACCATAACTTGGTCTACTTAACTCGGATTGACCTAAAATTTTGCACCGCGGTCCATAAGACATAGATCTACAAGTTTGTAGTTTTGATCGAAACTCGAAAACCGAGGGAACTAGGTCGTCCGACTAAGTCAAACTAGTATTCCGAAATCCAGTAAGTTGCATTAAAATGCACTAAAAAAGGAAACGAGTTTGGCAAAACGTACCAAACCTAAAATCCTATCGAGTGTGACATATTAATGACACTAAAACCTAATTTACCTAGAAAACATCGAGGGTCGGTATATTAGGTGATTAAGAAAATAAAGGTATTCAGTGAATTATTTATCGAACACTATCGTTAGAGGCAAATTAATTTAGCACTGAAACACTTCAAATTGTGTTTCTCAGTTAACAAGGACTCAACAAAAGGGAAAGAAATACTGAGTCAAGACCAGGAGACAAATATCAGAGGTTTGTGCACAACAACTATTTCTCTTGAATTTTTCAATTGAAATAAATATTGACTATTTGTATATTATTGTTTTAAATTGTGGAAATGTGTTTGATGAACACTTATTGATTGAAAAACATGGTGAATGGTTTGAAACTGTGAAAAATTGTTTGAATGATATTGATGGATACTTATTGATTGAAAAGCACTGTAAATGGTTTTTGTGGAAATTGAAGTGAATTACGAATTGTGTTGCCATTTTGTGAATGAAATTATAACTTTGGAAATTTATTGGATTCTTACGGATCATTTGAATAAAATGTTTGGAATTGTTTTGACTCACAATTGGCATGACACTGATACTATGTTCCTCCTCCATTAATGGGGTGAGTGTGATTATTCCTCCCTCTTTGACTTATCAGTCTAGGGTGAGTGTGATTATGTTCCTCCCTCCTTGACTTACCAGTCTGAGGTGAGTGTGGATGAGTTCTCATTATATAGCTAGCTTCCTCCCTCATTGATTTCTATTATTGGGGTGAGTATGTCTTGTCGTGGTGTACAACACGGCATGTACGGAAAAATTGTGTCATGGCTTAAATTGTGATATTAATTGGCAACACTGTATTCTTCAATTATTTGATCGAATTGTGATATTAATTGGCAACACTTTGTATTATTCGATTATTTGATCGAATTGTATTATTGATTTGCAAAACGATATTATTCATTATTTGATCGAATTGTGTTATTGATTTGAAAAACGATATTATTCGATTATTTGATCGAATTGTGTTATTGATTTGCAAACGATATTATTCGATTATTTGATCAAATTGTGATATTGATCAACAACATCGTTATATTCAAAGAATTTGATCAAATTGTGTATGAATTGGCAATACGGTATTCTTAAACTATTTGACTAAATTGTGTTATTATGAATTTTGATAATTTGTGAATGGGAGTTTAAATTCCTTATGACATTCATTGTCTTGAATTTAACTATGGTTTTACGTATCCACTATTTATATGGTTTATGAGTTGTGATTTAAAGTTGTATTTGGTTAATGTTGTGCACCACTGAGACATTGTCTCAGCGATAGCTTTTTATTGCTGTCGCAGGTAGACAGACAGACAGGGCAGCAAACTAGGCTGCTAGTACCTCCAGCGAGAGATTTTTCGGGTATAACGAGTATACCGCTTTTTGCATTTTGTACTGTAATGTATGACCACTGTATGTACATATTGTTTTGGTTTGAGCAGTTGTAAATTCAAATTGTACCTTGAAGTTGTAAATTAATTATGAGTTATTTGACTTGTGAAAATTGTATTATATTTCCTTATCTCAGACTTTGAAAAATTTCTATGGAATTGAGTTGATAAATGGTTGTGTCGAGAAATGTATTGGAGTTGAGATTTGGAAAATTATTGAAGTGCTTTTTACAGGTTTTCTGAAGAACTGTTTTGTCCAAAATACAGATGGCACTCTGCCAAAATTTTTACAGAAATTCCAAATAAACCAAATGAGTTAATTGTTTCACTTCAGTTCACCAAAGTCTTTAACACCTGTAAATAGTGCTCACCACTGTAAAATAAGTAAGAAAAGTTTTTAAAATCCCTTGTAGTGTATTTAATGGGTTATCAGTAGACGAAGTTGGTAATTCATTAGGTATACTACGGGATCATGTTATGCCTTACAGAGGGGTAGGGTGTGACACATTGCATATTCAATGTCTCTTCTCTTCAGATCAACATAGGACTTCTGACGGTCTGATGCAGCCTTGAGTCTATCTTTGATCAATCTGATCTTTTCCTCTGTCTGCTTAACAATTTCTGGCCCAATCATCTTTCTTTCACCTCCTTCATCCCAACATAGGGGAGTTCTGCACTTTCTGCCATACAAAGCTTCATATGGAGGCATCTCAATGCTTGATTGGTAGCTGTTGTTATAAGAAAACTCAATCAAAGGCAAGTGTGTATCCCAACTACCTTCAAACTCAATCACACAAGCCCGTAGCATATCCTCCAATTTCTGAATTACCCTCTCAGATTGGCCATCTATCTGTGGGTGGAATGCTGTGCTAAAGTTCAATCTAGTTCTTAGGGCTCCATGAAGACTACCCCAGAATCTAGAAGTGAACCTAAGATCTCTATCAGATACTCGATACTGGCACTCCATGCAGTTTTACAATCTCATATATGTACAGTCTGGCCAATCTCTCTAGGTTATAGTCCATCCGAACTGGCAAAAAGTGAGCAGACTTACTTAGTCTATCAACTATAACCCATACTGCATCATGACTATTCTGTGTCCTTGGAAGTCCCGTAACAAAATCCATAGTTTTCTATTCCCATTTCCACTCTGGTACTGGCAATGGATGTAATAAACCAGTTGAAACTTGATGTTCTGCCTTTACTTGCTGACAAGTTAGGCATTTGGAAACAAATTCAGCTATATGCTTCTTCATACCCATCCACCAGTAATGCTCTTTCAGCCCTCTATATATTTTAGTTCGACCAGGGTGCATAGCAAAAGGACACTCATGTGCTTCCTTCGTAATGATCTGTCTCAATTCCTGTAACACCCTCCCGGTAGCAACTCTGTACATTCTACTGTTCCGGTGACCGGTGTAGGTCCGGACAGCTAGAACGTCCGGAAAAATATTTAAACTAAAGTGAGGGACCATAATTAACTCAAATATTAATAAGAAAAATTTAGGAAAAAATTTAGAAATAAAATACAACCAAGTTAAATGAGCCGGTGCCCAAGCGATGGGTAACCTAGAGGGAAGTTGCGGTTCTCGCAACTAGGAGCCCTAGACCCGGGGGAAAAATTATAAAATAATTTTTGGAACTCCAGAGAAGGGCCATTGAGGTTCCTATAGCATTAGAATGCCAAGAAAATATTTATAAAAATTTTTCAATCGGTACAGACAATTTTGACCCGTTAAGCCAAACGGAGGGCATTTTGGTCATTTCGCCTTCAGAGGTGATTTTTGGCCGACTTGTCCAGTTAAGTAAATAATTATTATGACATAAAATATGAATAAACATTACTAAAAATTAAATTGAAAATTAGTAGCGATGAAAAGAAAAGAAAAATAAAAAAAAAAGCTCATTTATGACATATGATGATGTCATTTAAAGGCTACCATCAATCAAATTTAAACAACCAATTAAGTAACTAATAAAAGAGATAAATAAAGACCAAAGAATTAAAAAAAATTTCAGCCATCTTCGTCCTCATTCAGCCGCACCACCATAACCAAGAACCCTCCATTTTTCTTCTTAAATCAAGCTTAAAAATCTCTTAAACCTCTCCCCAAAACCTAAGTCATCTTCACAAAAATTAATCCACACACCCTAAGGAAGCTCTAGGCAGCCACAAAGAGGAGAAATTTTAGAGTTTTCACAAGTTCAATAAGTTGAGCCAAGAGGTTAGTGCTTACTTATGTTAATATTCCTTCATTTCCATGTTAAGGACTTGAATTTAGTATGAAATTGTAAGTTAAATGAACTAAAACTCAAGTGTATGTGTACCATAAATTTTGGCAGCCCCAAGGAAGGAATGAGTCTGATTGTTTTAATGGACTTAGAATGAATTAGAGATTATGTTTAAGGTGTATATACATATATATGATGAATGAAAGTGTTTAACTAGGTGTATGGGTGAATTGAAATGGGAAATTAGAGTTTTGAGAGTGAAAAATTGGACTTGGCTTATGAAATGATTAATGGACATTCTAATGGTCAATTAGTGACCATTTTAGGCAAGTTAATCATAATTTGAAGTGAACTAAAGTGTTACAAACCCAATTGGTAGGCTGCCTAGTGACAGCAATAATGAGGCTGTGAGTCCAGCCTGTTTGGACTACCATATCTTTGGCTGTGTAGGTCCAATTGGTGTTTGGCCAATTGTACATGAAACTAGACTTATAATGGCACAATTTTGCTGAAGAAACCATGTCCAAAAGACCAAAGCAAGTGGACCAAAAATTGGCCCCAATCCGGATACCCTGCAAACAGGTTCTGCAGAATGACCAAATGAACAGTAGCCATAACTCACTGTAGATATGGTCAATTGACCTGAAATTTTTACAGCAACAAGTTAAGACATAGACAAACAACTTTCATGAAGAAACCTACCCCAAATTATGACTAGAACCTATCCAACAAGGCAGTGGCATTCACTATTCATTGTACTGTAGATTTGGTAAATTCTGCAGTTTTGCAATCCGGCCAGCTGTGGTTTTTGGACCATATCTGGAGCTACAAAACTCCAAATGGAGTGATTCAAAAAAATAAATTCAACTAGACAAAATAAGGAACAACTTTCATGTTTACCATTTCCTCAAATTTTCACTGTAATAGTCACCAATGGAACAGTAAATTTGAGTTACAAAAACTGAAAATTCTGCTTCCCTTGGTTTAAACTTAGAAATGGTATTAATGCTTAATGCCAATAAGTTTTGAATGCAAAATGTGGTATGTTGGGAGTGTCAAAACCAATGTACCTATTTTCTATCAAAAAGTCAACATTTTTGTTGACCAATGAGGTGAATAGTGACACCAAAACTTGAAATTAAAAATTTGAAGAATTCAAAAGTATCAAATGCCCTAGTATACCTAACAAGATTGGGTTGGATAGTTTGGCATGCCAATAGGGTTCGGTTAGCAGTACTGCACATGGCATTATGCCATTCTGTGATTTTATGGCTTTTAGCCATTATGATATTGTTTTGAGACTTGGCCTCGTGCCTAATATTATTTACAGCTTGTTAGTTGTTCTGTTGCACACCGGGAGATACATATGTGACCGATGGTGTGACGGCCCGAGGTACTTGATACCCAGTGCCAGTTTACCCGTTTATCCAGTCCAGTCGTCCAGTATAGGTTACTTGGGCAACCAAATGAATGAAAATGGACAAAGTTAAAGAAATAAATGAATATAACAAATACAAAACAAATAAGACATATACATTCAATACATATTTATTTTCTGCTATTTTCTTTTATTTTATTATTGCACCACTAACCATCATTGCTTAGCGCGTTGCTTTTGCCACGCGTAGGTTCTGGAGATACTGATCGTGAGCCCAGTAGACCGCAGACTGGGTGAGTCCATCCTGCAGCTCTGCACAGTGTTCGTGTCACCTCACCATCCGCAGTGCATTGGTAGGACACTAGGTTTCATTATGGTATTTTGTACCTAACTTTTATTTTTTTCATGAGTAAATGAACTTATGGATGTATTTTGATGTTCATGTAAATAATGAGAATTGTGTTTGTGAATGTTTATCTGTGTTTTATACACGATTACCACATGAGCTGAATGATTGAGAAACGAAATTGAAAAATATTAAGATTTTGATATTGGAGTTTGAGAGTGATGAGATATGAATATTGGAAGTGTTTTTAACAGGTTCCGAAGAACTGTTTTCTCCATTTTTAGCCGACACTCTGCCGGATTTTCTTTAAAATTTTCAGAACCTCAAATAAATAATAATTTTGATAAATGGCTTAAATAAATTATATTTCATAAACTATATTCAAAACTATGACAAAAATTGATTAAGTTAAAATAGAAGGTGCCGATACACCGTGTGACATTGCTTACTCGGGTATACTGTACACGGGTAAGGGGTGTCACAATTCCACATCACTAGGAACGCACATTCTGCCCTAATGTAGCAATAAACCATCATCTCTCATAGAAAATTCAGGTTTCTTGCCCTGCTGGACTTCTTTCAATAGCTTCTGATATTTATCATCACTATTCTGATCTTATCAATCAACACTGGCTGTACATGCCATGCAACTACTGTCTGTCCCTCATCATCAATCTCTAAACTGGCATGTTGTGCTTTCAATTCATGTACCATGGACAAAGGAGAAACTCTGAGACTTACCATAGTCTTGTGACTTAAGGCGTCAGCCACCACATTTGCTTTCCCTGGCTGATAGTCTATTAAACAATCATAATCTTTAATTAGTTCTAACCATCTCCTCTGCCTCAAGTTCAATTCCTTCTGGGTCCCCAAATACTTCAAGCTTTTGTGATCTATGTAAATGTAACATTTCTCCCCATACAAATAGTGTCTCCAGATCTTTAGAGCAAAAACAATAGCTGCTAGCTCCAAATCATGTGTTGGGTAGTTCCTCTCATGCGATTTTAGCTGGCGTGATGCATAAGCAATGACATTCCGATCTTGCATTAGTACACAGCCTAACCCATTCTGAGAAGCATCACTATAAACTGTGTATTCTTTACCCGAAGTAGGTAAAGCAAGGACTGGAGCTTCAGTCAAACACCTCTTCAACTCATCAAAACTCTGCTGACATTTATCTGTCCACTGAAATTTTACATCTTTCCGAAGCAACTTGGTCAGTGGAGAAGATAACATAGAAAACCCTTTCACAAACCGGCGGTAATATCCGGCTAAACCTAGAAAACTGTGAATTTCTATGATTTACCTAAGTGGCTTCCAATTAAGGATAGCTTCTACTTTGCTGGAATCTACCTTAATCCCTTCAGCTGACACAACATTTCCCAAAAAAGAGATTTCTTTCAGCCAAAATTCACATTTCAACAATTTGGAGTATAGCTGTTTCTCCCTTAAGGTCTACAGTACAATCTGCAGATGTCTGTCATGCTCCTCTGCGTTCCTCGAGTATATCAAAATATCATCAATAAACACCACCACAAATTGGTCGAGATATGGTCTGAAGATAGTGTTCATCAGATCCATAAAAGCAGCTGGAGCATTTGTTAACCCGAATGGCATTACTAGAAACTCATAGTGGCCATATTGAGTTCTGAAAGCAGTCTTTGGAATACTCTGCTCTTGCACCTTCAACTAATAATAACCAGATTGCAAATCAATTTTGAAGAATACAGCTGCACCCTTCAACTGATCAAACAGATCATCAATGTGAGGCAATGGATATCTATTCTTTATTGTCACCTTATTCAATTGTCGGTAGTCAATACATAAGTGAAGAGTGCCATCTTTCTTCTTAACAAACAATACTGGCACTCTCCAAGGTGACACACTAGGGCGGATGAAGCCCTTTTCAAGTAGTTCTTGCAACTGTGCCTTCAACTCCTTCAACTCTGCTAGTGCCATTGTAATGGCCCGGCCCACTAGTGATATTGTCCGCTCTAAGTTAAAGCCCTCACGGTTTTAAAACGCGTCAATAGGGGTTAGGAACCTCCATCTTATGAACCTAGCATTTCTCCCGTGTTTTGTCGATATCGGATTTGCCTAGGGTGTTACAATCCACCCCCTTATGGGACTCAGCGTCCTCGTTGAGGTTTGCCCCACCATCGTTCAAGGTTGCACGCAGAGCAGCTCTGATACCACATATGTAATGGCCCGGCCCACTAGTGATATTGTCCGCTCTGGGCTGAAGCCCTCACGGTTTTAAAATGCGTCAATAGGGGTTACGAACCAATAACTTATAAACCCAGCATCTCTCTCGTGTTTTGTCGATGTGGGATTTGCCAAGGGTGTTACAATCCACCCCCCTTATGGGACTCAGCGTCCTCGCTAAGGTTTGCCCCACCATCGTTCAAGGTTGCACACGGAGCTGCTCTGATACCACAAATGTAACGGCCCGGCCCACTAGTGATATTGTCTGCTCTAAGCTAGGGTGTTACAGCCATTCTGTATAGTGTTATGGAGATTGGATCCACACCAGACATAACATTAATTTCAAACTGCACCTCTCTTTCTGGAGATAATCCTAGCAATTCATCAGGAAACACATCTGGAAAGTCATATACTGTAGGGATGTCCCTCAATGCTAGACTCCCCACTTAGGTGTCTACCACATGTACCAAGTATGCTTCACACCCCTTTCTGATCATTTTTCTGGCTAGTGCAGCCGAAATGATGTTTGATGGTAATAGCTGCCTCTCCCCATGTATTACCACATCACTGTACTGAGGGAGACCAAAAATTACTGTTTTCAGTCTACAGTCAATCATGGTGTGATGCCTAGCTAACCAATCCATGCCCAATATGATATCATAATCTCTGAAGGGCATTTCAATGGGATCAGACAGAAAATTATGTCCTTGGATCACCAAAGGACAATCCCTATAAATTCTATTAACCCTGACCTTTTGTCCTAACGGACTTGTTACTAGCACCTCAAAGTCCATTTTTGTACGTGGAACAGCAATGCAATCAATGATGCTAGCACTCACATAAGAATGGTAGAACTCGGATCAAATAACAAAAACACATCTTAAATAAATGTTGAGAAGGTACCAGCCACAACATCAGATGTCTCAGCCTCTTCTCTCTGTCTCATTGCATTGATTCTGACTGGAGCACTGTCTTGCTCTGATTGTTTCACTGTGCCTTGGCTGCCTGCTAGGCTACCTCTACCCCTGCCTCTACCTCTGCTGGGTGGTTGTGAACCTCTGGTGACAAGGCTTTGAACTGACCCTTCTGCAGTAGTAAGAGGTGGTCCAACTCTGCAAGTACTGGTGCAGTCCTTGGCAAAGTGTCCTGTGCCTCCACAGTTATAACAGGCTTCAATAGCCTTGTAGCATATCCCACCATGATTTCTTCCACAAGTTTCACTTTGGCAGGGAGGGTAGGAACCTCTAGTACTCTACTGACCAGATAGAGGAGGTTTTTGTCCTGAATATCTTCTCCTACCGGACTTCTTACCACCTCTGCTGTGTCCCCCATGGTTCTTCCTCTTTCCAGCAGGACCACTGGAACTCTGTTCTACTGATTTTCCCTCTTTCTCTATCTTCTCTGATTTCTTTTTCTCTGGGGTTGCTTCAGATTCAATTCTTTCTAACTCTAGTGCTTGAGAAATAAGTTCAGAGAAGTAGTATGTTTGAATCCAACCACTTGTAATCTGATACTCGGCTTCAAGCCGGTTTCAAACCTTTTGCATCTCTCCCTGCTAGTAGAAAGTAGACTTACTGCATAATGGCTTAGGCAGGAAAATTCCCTTTCATATTCAGCCACTGATCTACTCCGCTGTTTTAAACTTAGGAACTCTTGCAACTTCTGGTCCACATAAGCATCAGGGACATATTTTTGTCTGAACTCCCTGAGAAAGTCATTCCATATTAGCACTGTAGGTTCTACCAGACTGTGGGGAATGGTTTTCCACCAGTCATATGCATCCCCCTGTAGCAGAGATACTGAATATTCAAATCTGAGCTCCTCTATACAATGTAGCTTCTTGAATACCCTATCCATTCTCTCTAACCACTATTCTGCCTCTAGAGGATCTACTGTCCCCTTGAACTCAGTAGCCCCATATTTCATCAATTTGTCATGCTGCCTAGCAGAAGACTGTGGTTGTACCACTGGTGTCTGTAGTGGGACTTGACTAGGCACATTACCAGCCATCTGTTGAAACATTGCAGCCATCTTCTGAGTGAACTGAGTAGGAAACTGAGGTACTGAGGGAGCTAGTGCTGCTGATCCACTGACATTATGTAAGGCTGGGGCATCCCCTTGCACCTTAGCCTATATAGATTGATCGACTGAACGATCACCCTCTTCCATAGTCAATGCGAGGATCTTAGACCTCCTAAACAAATAACACAAGGAGATTTTCTCCCGTTAGTGCATATATATAATGTAATGTACTGTATGTATCAAACAATGACATTGAGCAGTTATACTATGAAAAAAGAATATTCAATTTACAGGTGAAAATAGAATTTAAAAACTTGCTCTGGTACCACTAAAACTTGTTACACCCTACCCCTCTGTAAGGCATAACATGATCCCATAGTATACCTAATGAATTACCAACTTCGTCTACTGATAACCCATTAAATACACTATATTTCTCAATCTCAAACTCCAACATTTAATTAACACAGTATTTTTCTCAACTCAAATCCACAATAATTTTTTTCAATATTTCCAAAGGCTGAGATAAAAGAAATATAGTATGAATTTCACAAGCCAAAATAACTCATAATTTATTTTACAACTTCAATGTACAATTTTAATATACAACTGCTCAAAACCAAGAACACTATATACATACAGTGAACATACATTACAATACAAAATGCATAATATGGTATACTCAGTATACCCGATGATCTCTCACTGAAGCACTAGCAGCCTAGTCTGCTGCCCTGTCAATTTGTCTACCTGCGACAGCAATGAAAAGCTATTGCTGAGCCATTGTCTCAGTGGTGCACAACATTAATCAAATACAACTTTAAATCACAAATCATAAGTCATATAAATAGTGGACACTTAAAGCCATAGTTAAATTCAAAGACAATGAATGTCATAAAGAATTTAAACTCCATTTCCCAATATCACAATGAATCTCAATGATCAAAACATGGTTAAATTCAAAAGACAGTGAATGTCAATAAGAATTTAAACTCCATTTCACAATCTCACAATACATATCAATAAATCACACAGCTTAATCATGTTCCAAAATTCAATTCATCCCAAAAGATGATGCCTAATGAGGAATTCAATTCATCCCAAAAGCCGATGGCTAATAAGGAATAACATAGCTAGCTAGCAAAAGTATGAGTACTCATTCTATTCATCCTCAACAGGCACACACCTCAACATTTCAGCCAGAGAGGGAATTCAATTCGTCCCACTAGACAAGCTAGCGAGGAATTCAATCAATACACATAGCTGTGGTTTCAAACCATTTACAATGCTTTTTAATCAATAAGCATCCATCAAATATCATTCAAATAATTTTTCACATCTTCAAACCATTTACAATGCTTTTCAAGCAATAAGTATCCATTCAAACACATTTCCACAATTTAAAACAATAATATACAATTTGTCATAATTCATTTCAATAGAAAATTCAAAAGAAGTAACTGTTGTGCACAAACCTCTGATAACTGTCTCTTGGCTCTGACTAAGTGTTTCCTTCCCTTTCCCGGAGTCTTTGCTAACTGAACACACAACTTGAAGTGTTTCAGTACTCATTTAAACTGTCTCTAAGAATAAAGCTTAATAATTAACTTACTGCATTCTATTATTTCCTTAGTCAACCTAAGATGTTGACCCTCGATGTAGTCTAGGTGAATTAGGCTTTAATGTTATCAATATGTCACATTTGTATCCTTTTAGGGTTGGTATATGTTACCCAATTCATTTCCATGTATATTGTGTTTTATTGCAATTTGCTGGATTTCAGTATACTAATTTGACCTAGCCGGATGACCTAGTTCCCTCAGTTATCGGGTTTTGGTCAAAACTACAAACATGTAGATCTATGTCTTATTGCACGCGGGGAAAAATTTCAGGTCATTCTGAGTTATGTAGACCAACTTATGGTCATTTTACTATTGCTGGTCAGAATATACCAAAATTGGTCACTTTAGGTCATTTTATGTCATTTTAGGTTCGGCTAGTTTTTGGACCCAAATTTGTGCAAGCTATTTGACTTGCTTATGGTCATTTCTGGGCTTTGGTGTGTTCATAAGACTTGTAGATATATGTCTCAACTATACATGGTAAAAATTTCAGGTCAATTGGACCTGTTTTGAGTGAGTTATGGCCAAAACACTAACTACTGCCCAAATGGTAAATTTTCAGGCCTTAAATGCACTAATCCGGATTTGGTCATTTTTCAAGTTACCTTCCAAGCAGAATTTTGGTAAGCTTCCTTCATGAAAGTTGGCACTTTTTGTGCCTAGTTTCACCTTCAATTAGTCGCATACCAATTGGAGCTACACACTTAAGGTTCTAGGCCAAAATACACACTACCCTATTGCAACACTCTTCATCACATATACACTTTTAACACTTACCAAGTTTACACATTCATGCCATTTCTGTTTTATACCATAACATAAACACATTTCACAAAACATTTTTGGTCATTTTGGTAGCTTGTAATCACACTCAATATGCACCTTATAGTACAGAATTTACCAAGTCCAAATTACACACAATTCAATCACATAACCTAGCTCATTTACATGTCCAAACTCAAACCCTTATACACATACACAAGCTGCCATAACAAGTACCATAATTCAACAATAATATTCCATAAACCAAACCATGAAACAACATTTTTTTGGTTCACAATTCAAGCTGCTGATTCATACATCTCTCTACATTAAATTCCAAGCTTCCAACTTCAAGTATACATTCACTTATATTTAGTATACATCACCCAATTTATTCCTACACACATAAACACTTCATCAACACTTTAATCTACCATTTACATACAAGAATAAACTGCCCTTAAGGAGTTTCCATGGCTGCCAAAAATATACATCTCCCTTCAAACATCAAACTCCAAAAATCTTCCCACAATTCAAGTACCCATAACATCTACACAAACTTTAATGAAGCAAGCATCAAAAATACCTACTTATCACTTTGGAAACTCTTCAAAACCTCTCCAAAACTTGATCTTCTTGTTGCCTATCTACTGCCCAAGGTGTATGGACAACTTTTAGTGAAGGGAGTTTGAGGTTTCCATGGTTGGATCAAGCTTGCATGGAGCTTTCAAGTTGGACAGCAATGGAGGTTTTCCTCAAGACAACTTTCAGCTGGTTCTTTGGGAGTTTGAGGAAGATGACAATCTGTCCACAATGGAGGTGTAGTGGTCCACTTAGGTGAGTTAGTGGAGCACTATGTGATGTTTAATTGTTTATTTATTCAAAAGTTTCATTTTCCCACATTTAACTCCCCATTTTTGCTATTTACATTAGGTACAACTAATTTAATTTTTCATGACATTTTCCAAGTGTAATATCATTTATTTTTAATGGAAATTTAGGTCAAAAGATAACTCGGGGTGTCAAATGACCACAATGCCCCTGTTCGGGTTACATTCACGATTTTTCAGTAACACCGAGTTTTGTCATTTTCTCAATTTCTCACTTTTATTTGTACTAATTAATTAATTTTTCTTTGATATTTCTAATGGTATTTATACTTGAATAGACATTTATTTAAGTCCTAAAAATATTTTCCAGGGTTCCCCGTGGTCCAGGGCTAGTCAACAATCCATGCCATGACTTCTCGGTGCGGTCACCCATCGCTAGGGTTCTCAGCTCATTTAACTTGGTTACATTTCATTGCTATTATTTTTCCTTTATTTTTCTTGTATTTTCTTTTCTTGTATTACATTATTTTATGTCTCCTCATCCATATCTAAGTGTAGTTCTAGGCATCCTAGCTTTCCGGACAACACTGGTCACTAGAACAGTAGAACGCCCTGCCGAACATAGGGGTGTTACACTTTTAATCAAATTAGTCCTCCCACTAACTTAGCGAATCTTACACTTCCAAAATAGAAAAAGGAAATCCTAGTTGGATGGATTTCTAGTGGGTGATTGAATTCTTATAATTCTATTGATCATCCTCAGGTACATCCGTTATTGGAATTGCAATAAACTATAAGTGAGCAACTCCTTGCCCATCACATCTCATGTGAGGTTCAATCCTTTACCTAGCCCCTAATGCTCAAAATCTCAGGTACATCCATTATTGACTTATCTTGCATTAGTTAAGTTGATCTCATTGAGCCAGTAATTATGCAAATAATTTTAATGTCCTCAGGTAAATCCAATATTGGCCACTGTTAGTAGTATGCCCTAGAGCATATCATTTAGTATGTATCTTGTATATATTTTTATTAATAAAAGGCATTTCCACTTTTCCATTTACATAATATATTTATGTGTAATAGAAAAGGTCCATTGATATTTTGTTAGAAATATTATTCTTAACTTGTTAAGAATATGAGTGACAATATTTCTAGCACGAAGTATCATAAATAGGTTCACAATCGAGGACACTTCATAATAAGGACATGATTTATCCAGAAAGATTATATTCATGTTTGTTCCCAAGTTATTTATATGAGATATAAATAAGATGGAATGGTGAGTCTCATGCCATATAACAAACATGATAGGCACTTATAAATGATAAGTAGGCCGAACCAGTGACACTTATAACAAGCACATGGAGTTTACTCTTGTCAATGTTTTGTCATAAATCATATCAGTGCATATAATCTTTAGACCTGAGATAGCACAGTTATCTTGTATATAGGTAGTTTGAGTTTGATACTGCTTTCATACTTGTACTGTGTATGGGTATATGGGCATGTGTTGGCTCCTACTAGTTATATATGGAGGTAGGTGTTGATCAAGATGGAATCTGTTCCTTTAAGTAAATAGAGATAAAATCCTATGTTCATTTAATTGTTCTTGATGTTTCAAGTTCCTGGCCAGGACAGATAGATTTATTCAGAAAAGAGTTTCTGATGAGAAAGTCTTTTTAATCAAGAACTGGAATTAAAAGAGAACATAATATTCATAGCAAATGGAGTTTGACATAAACCATGACTCCAGCTTGAGTTGGGATTTTGTAACAGAGAGATTCTAGTGCATGGTAACATATGATTATAGGTTCATTTAAGGTAAACCTTATTACTAATTGGGTGGCCATGGTATGCTATGCTAGGTGTTAACCATGGTCTATTAGGTTCATAAAATGATTTAGAGAAATCATTTATGGTAAGAAAGAGTTCTGATGATATTAAGAGTTGATATCATGTCTCATTGCCAATTAGTGATGAGCCTAGTAAGTCACACACATACACAAGTTATCACCTAATTAAATATGATTTAATTAATTAATTAAAGAGTTTAGTTGATTAATTAAATAGGTTTGGTTTGCAATTAGTTTGCAAAGTCCCTAGCATGACTTGAAACCAAATCTAGATTATTGGATGTATAATATAAGTTAAATTTATATTTAAAGTGTTTAAATATGAATTTAATTAATGAGAAATTAATTAATAGAGATTAATTTATTAATTTATATTTGATATAAATTAATTAGAAGAAGAAAAATAATTATTTTGGGTTAAGAACTCAAAATTAAGACACAGGGGCATTTTGGTCATTTTTGCAGTGTGACACGTGGCATAACACATAAGCTTGCCAAATGTTTTTTAATCATGTAAGATGATTAAAATCAAGATTACATATAGGTTTGACACTTGCCACAATGTGATTGGGTCACTTAAACTTAGAGCTAATCAAAGGGTGACATGTGGCAAGGGTTTAATGTGTTAACCTAGCTATTTAAGTGTTGTTATGAGAAAATAAAATACAACCAACAGCCACACTCCTTGGTCACGCCATTTTGCAGCCCTCCCTCTATTCTTCTTAATCTCTCATCAATTCAAAGAGATTAGCCATCAATCTCTTGAATTAAGAACACTAGAAATTGTTTCTAGTGTCCTGTTTACATCTCTAATCTCTTAAAAGGCAGAACTTGAATTTCTAATTAATAGAAAAGGCTTTAGAAGCTGTTCAAGGGCTGCCATAGGTGTTCTTGGTATGGACAAGCTAGAGGGACAACATTAGGTGTCCTGAAGACGAATCTCAAAGGCGCAGACACGCTGCAGTGCATCAAGAGGTTAGTGTAATCATTGTTGATTTAATCTAGGGTTCTAAAATTAATCTGATTAATTTTAAAATCTTAAATGGCAAATACAGATCCAAAAAAATATTAAAAGAGTTTTAATATGTTGTTTATCATTGAAATCAAATACATAAAAACAAATCTTGCATGATGTATGTGACCCTAGGTGAAAAATTTTTGAATTCAATGGTATAAACTTGTGTTTTTCACGCTTCCGTTCCTTCAATTGGTATCAGAGCCACTATATTTGCCATTTAGATTGTTGATTATATGATTTAATTGTGTGATTTGATCATGAGATGATTGATCCATTGCTAGTTGGATCAAGAGGTGTGGCGGCATGCTTGATGAACTCCAACATGGTGCGCATGGCTTTAGAAGATCATGGTGCGCATGGTTGTTATTAAATTCTGCAATTGTTGCATGATGAAAGGTTCATCATATGACTAATTAAAATGTTTAATTAGGATTTTTAATCACACAATTTAATTATGATTCAAATCAGAATTTTAAAAATTGTTTGAATGTGATTCAAATCTGAATTTTAAAAGTTGTTTGAATGTGATTCAAATCTGAATTTTTAAAGTTGTTTGAATCATATTTAAATCTGATTTTTTAAAATTGATTGAATAAAATTCAGATCTGATTTTTTAAAAAATGTTTGAATGTGATTCAAATCTGATTTTTTAAAAAAATGTTTGAATGTGATTCAAATCTGAATTTTTGAAGTTGTTTGAATGTGATTCAAATATGAATTTTTAAATTTGTTTGAATGAGATTCAAATCTGAATTTTTAACTTTATTTGAATCATATTCAAATCTGGATTTTTAAGTTGAATATGAGATATTCAATTTAATTTAAGTATGTATGTTTTATTTAATTGTTAAATAGTGATATGCATGATGGATGATCATGGACTATAAAAGACCAATGTGATTGGATTTATTTCTTTTATGTTTCTTTGGGATTGTAAATTAATTAATTTATTTTAATTTATTTTGGGCATGTATTATTAAGTTTGTAATAATTTTTGGGTTGTAATTTCATTTATTTAAGTTCTTGTAAATTCGCCTTGGTATGCCATGGATTACTATGTAATATTGGATTGCAAGAAGTTCAAGGAGGTCAAGAGCATTGGTGGGACCAGTGGGAGGAATTCAAGATCAAGTGTTGATTATGTACTCCTTCAGCAACTCTTGTAAAATGAATGAATGAAATGCACCTAGGAATGCCCTGATTCAATTCTTGGTGGCTTAGAATTGAATCCCTTAGAAAGTCCATGATCATACCAT
This sequence comes from Hevea brasiliensis, assembly GCF_030052815.1. Lineage (NCBI taxonomy): Eukaryota > Viridiplantae > Streptophyta > Magnoliopsida > Malpighiales > Euphorbiaceae > Hevea > Hevea brasiliensis. The sequence continues at coordinate 35,008,255 of NC_079497.1, read as the reverse complement.
ATTTACTGCTTATCCATAAATGCATGAGATGTATGGAAATGTATGCAATTATATGATATATGCATGCTAAATGGATAATGTGCAAAGTGAGACCTTAATAGTAATTAGAATGACCATAAAATCTTCCAAACAAATGATTAAGTTGGATATGCTATAATTAAAGTAATTATAACATAGGCCCTCTATTGAGGCAATTATTTTAAGAAATTTTAAATAGTTGCATGAGATGCAATTAATTTAAGAGATTTTCTTAAGAATAATTGTTAAGCATGAGATGTTGTAAATATGTAAATGGTTTGGTGGCCAATATTGAATGTACCTGAGGACATTAAAATTATTTACATAATTACTGGCTCAATGGGATCAACTTAACTAATGCAAGATAAGTCAATAATGGATGTACCTGAGATTTTGAGCATTAGGGGCTAGGTAAAGGATTGAACCTCACATGAGATGTGATGGGCAAGGAGTTGCTCACTTATAGTTTATTGTAATTCCAATAATGGATGTACCTGAGGATGATCAATAGAATTATAAGAATTCAATCACCCACTAGAAATCCATCCAACTAGGATTTTCGTTTTCTACTTTGGAAGTGTAGGATTCGCTAAGTTAGTGGGAGGACCAATTTGATTAAAAGACCATAATCATTTTGGTTAATTACATGATACATTTACTAATTAATCTGGTTATTTCTGCAATTAATTTTCTGATAATAATGAGCATAGAACAACCACCACCATCCAATATCCTCGCAAGCATACTTGATCGCAATAGGTTGACAGGACCTAATCTCTCTGATTGGCTAAGAAATTTGAAACTTGTCTTGAACCTTGAACATATAGGATATGTTCTAGATTCAAATGTTCCTGGTCCCTTACCTCCAGAGGCCACACAAGAGGAACATGAAACTTTGGACAAGTGGAAGGAGCATGATATGAGAGCTAAGTGTTACATGCTTGCTTCCATGAGTAATGAGTTACAAAAGCAGTATGAAAACATGCAGAGTGTGAGTGAGATCCTCCTTCACCTACAAGAGTTGTATGGTGAGCATAGCAGGAATGCTAGATATGCGATATCTAGACAGCTATTCCGCATGAGGGATAGAATATTGGGGATCATGTCCACAAGATGATTCGGCTGATTAAGTAGTTGGAACATCTTGACTTCAACATGGATTTCCAACTACAGACGGATTTGATCCTTTAGTCCCTTCCTGAGTCTTTTGGGAATTTTGTGACAAATTTCCATATGACTAAACAGGAATGCACCTTAGCTGGTTTACTCAACATGCTGGTTATTGCCCAAAAGAATATGCCAGGCAATAAAGGAAAAGAGGTAGCTTTGATTGCATCTTCTTCTGCTGGAAAGTCCAACAAGAAAAAGGGCAATAAGAAAAAGAAACTTCAGATTCCTGGTCCTTCCAAGAAAATAGCTAAACAGAAAGGGAAGACCAAAGCTGACAAAGGCAAAGGAAAGTGTTTCCACTGCAAACAGGAAAGTGTTTCCATTGCCAGTAAGAAAGTGTTTCCATTAGCCAGAGTATAGCAATCTAAATGAATGCAATGCCATGGTGAAAACCAACTTAAGTTCAAAATATATTTGGCACTTAAGGTTATGTCATGTTGCAGAAGATAGGATTACAAAACTGGAGAAAATGGGTATTCTCTCCTCATTGGGCTCTGAGCCTACTCCAACTTGTGAATCTTGCCTTCAGGGCAAAATGACTAGATCACCCTTTGTTGGACAAGGGCAAAGAGCTGAAAATATTTTGGAGCTAATACATAGTGATGTATGTGGTCCATTTAAAGAAATGGCTAGAGGGGGTTTTCATTATTTTATTACCTTTACTGATGATAAATCAAGGTTTGGGTATTTGTATTTGATGAAATACAAACATGAATCTTTTGAAAAGTTCAAAGAATTTAAATCTGAAGTAGAAAATCAAACAGGAAAGAATATTAAAGCTCTTCGATCAGATCGTAGAGGTGAATATTTGAGTACTGAATTTGATGAATACTTGAGAGAGCATGGCATTGTTTCTTAGCTGACTCCTCCAGGAACGCCACAACTGAATGGTGTGTCTGAAAGGAGAAATCGTATCCTATTGGATATGGTACGTAGTATGATGAGCTATACTGATATGCCAATCATCTTTTGGGGATTTGCATTAGAATCAGCTTTGTATATTCTGAATAGGATTCCATCAAAATCAGTTTCTTCCACACCTTATGAGATATGGCATGGAAGAAAACCAAGTCTTAAGCATGTTAAGATTTGGGGTTGTCCAGCTTATATCAAAAAGCTGAACACTGATAAATTGGAGACCAGATTAAAAAAAGGTCGATTTGTTGGATATCCAAAAGATAGTTTTGGATATTATTTTTATTTGCCTACTTCACAAAAGGTTGTGATAAGTAGAGATGCCACATTTCTTGAATAACAGTTTGTTCAAGAAGGAGGGAAAGGAAGGCAAATAGAGTTAGAATTGGAGAATTCTGACCAACCAACAGATCAGATGGATATAGATCCATCTAGTCAACCAATACCCGTTGATGAAACATCTACAGCTGTTCCTCGTAGAACAACTAGGGTATCTCACCCACCAGTGAGATATGGTTTTCTTCATGAAGAAGAACAAGAGTTGTTTACTCATGAAGAAGTAGATCATGGAGATGATCCACTTACCTATGAAGAAGCTATATCAGATATAAACTCTTCAAAATGGATTGATGCTATGAAATCCGAGATTGATTCCATGTATAAGAATCAAGTTTGGGATCTTGTTGACCCACCTGAAGGTATTATACCTATAGGGAACAAATGGGTTTTCAAGAAGAAAATTGGTTCTGATGGAAAGGTAGAGACCTATAAGGCAAGGCTAGTAGCGAAAGGGTTTCGCCAAAGGCAAGGAATCGACTATGAGGAGACTTTCTCGCCTGTTGCGATGCTTAAATCAATTAGGATTTTATTAGCAATAGCTGCATACTATGATTATGAGATTTGGCAGATGGATGTCAAAACATCTTTTCTCAATGGATACATTGAAGAAAACATTTTCATGGAACAACCTAGGGGATTTGAATCCCAAGATGGTTCCAAGGTATGCAAGCTAAAGCGATCCATTTATGGGTTGAAACAAGCTTCGAGGAGTTGGAACATCCGTTTTGATGAAGCCATTAAATCCTTTGGTTTTATCAAAAATGAGGATAAGCCATGTGTATATAAGAAGGTTAGTAACAGTGCTATCACTTTCCTTGTCTTATATGTGGATGACATACTGTTGATGGGTAATGACACAGGTATGTTGACGACTATAAAGGTATGGTTGTCAAATACATTCTCCATGAAAGACTTAGGGGAGGCAACCTATATTCTTGGAATTCGGATCTATAGAGATAGAGCGAAAGGAATAATTGGTTTATCCCAAAGTCTATACTTGGAAAAGGTGTTAAAGAGGTTTAACATGCTTGATTCCAAGAGAGGATTGTTACCAGTGAGACATGGTATCCATCTTTCTAAAGAGATGTCTCCATAGATACCTGAAGAAAAAGATAAGATGGCCAGGATTCCATATGCTTCGGCTATTGGAAGTTTAATGTATGCAATGTTGTGTATTAGGCCGAATATCACATATGCTGTTAGTTTGACTAGCAGGTATCAATCCAGTCCAGGTTTGGAACACTGGATAGCTGTCAAGAATATTCTTAAGTACTTGAGAAGAACTAAGGATTTATTCTTGATTTATGGAGGTGGGGACTTGCAATTGGATGGTTATACTGATTCTGATTTCCAATAAGATATCGATGATAGAAAGTCTACCTCTGGATATGTGTTCATTTGTAATGGAGGTGCAGTCAGTTGGAAGAGTTTCAAATAGAGCACGACTGCAGATTCCACTACAGAGGCTGAGTATATTGCTGCATCAGATGTTGCAAAGGAAATTGTTTGGATAAAGAAGTTCGTGACAGAACTTACAGTAGTTCCTTCCATTGAGTCAGCAGTTCCACTACACTGTGACAATAATGGAGCAGTCATACAGGCTAAGGAACCAAGGTCTCACCAGAAATCCAAACACATAGAAAGGCGCTACCACATTATCAAAGAAATAGTTGGGCGAGGCGATGTAGCCATGCAGAAAATAGCATCAGCTGAAAATCCAGCTGATCCATTCACTAAGCCTATGTCACAGACTCAGTTAGACCGACATCTTGAGAAGATAGGTCTAAGATATTGTAATGAATGGCTCTAGTGCTAGTGGGAGATTGTTAGTAGTATGCCCTAGAGCATATCATTTAGTATGTATCTTGTACATATTTTTATTAATAAAAGGCATTTCCAATTTTCCATTTACATAATATATTTATGTGTAATAGAAAAGGTCCATTGATATTTTGTTAGAAATATTATTCTTAAGTTGTTAAGAATATGAGTGACAATATTTCTAGCACGAAGTATCATTAATAGGTTCACAATCGAGGATACTTCATAATAAGGACATGATTTATCTAGAAAGATTGTATTCATGTTTGTTCCCAAGTTATTTATATGAGATATAAATAAGATGGAATGGTGAGTCTCATGCCATATAACAAACATGATAGGAACTTATAAATGATAAGTAGGCCGAACCAGTGACACTTATGACAAGCACATGGAGTTTACTCTTGTCAATGTTTTGTCATAAATCATATCAGTGCATATAATCTTTAAACCTGAGATAGCATAGTTATCTTGTATATAGTTAGTTTGAGTTTGATATTGCTTTCATACTTGTACTGTGTATGGGTATATGGGCATGTGTTGGCTCCTACTAGTTATATATGGAGGTAGGTGTTGATCAAGATGGAATCTGTTCCTCTAAGTAAATAGAGATAAAATCCTATGTTCATTTAATTGTTCTTGATGTTTCAAGTTCCTGGCCAGGAAAGATAGATTTATTCAGAAAAGAGTTTCTGATGAGAAAATCTTTTTAATCAAGAACTGGAATTAAAAGATAACATAATATTCATAGCAAATGGAGTTTGACATAAACCATGACTCCAGCTTGAGTTGGGATTTTGTAACAGAGAGATTCTAATGCATGGTAACATATGATTATAGGTTCACTTAAGGTAAACCTTATTACTAATTGGGTGGCCATGGCATGCTATGCTAGGTGTTAACCATGGTCTATGAGGTTCATAAAATGATTTAGAGAAATCATTTATGGTAAGAAAGAGTTCTGATGATATTAAGAGTTGATATCATGTCTCATTGCCAATTAGTGATGAGCCTAGTAAGTCACACACATACACAAGTTATCACCTAATTAAATATGATTTAATTAATTAATTAAAGAGTTTAATTGATTAATTAAATAGGTTTGGTTTGCAATTAATTTGCAAAGTCCCTAGCATGACTTGAAACCAAATCTAGATTATTGGATGCATGATGTAAGTTAAATTTATATTTAAAGTGTTTAAATATGAATTTAATTAATGAGAAATTAATTAATAGAGATTAATTAATTAATTTATATTTGATATAAATTAATTAGAAGAAGAAAAATAATTATTTTGGATTGAGAACTCAAAATTAAGACACAGGGGCATTTTGGTCATTTTTGCAGTGTGACACGTGGCACCATGAGATGGTGACACATGGCATAACACATAAGCTTGCCAAATGTTTTTTAATCTTGTAAGATGATTAAAATCAAGATTACATATGGGTTTGACACTTGGCACAATGTGATTGGGTCACTTAAACCTATAGCTAATCAAAGGGTGACATGTGGCAAGGGTTTAATGTGTTAACCTAGCTATTTAAGTGTTGTTATGAGAAAATAAAATACAACCAGCAGCCACACTCCTTGGTCACGCCATTTTGTAGCCCTCCCTCTATTCTTCTTAATCTCTCATCAATTCAAAGAGATTAGCCATCAATCTCTTAAATTAAGAACACTAGAAATTGTTTCTAGTGTCCTATTTACATCTCTAATCTCTTAAAAGGCAGAACTTGAATTTCTAATTAATAGAAAAGGCTTTAGAAGTTGTTCAAGGGCTGCCATAGGTGTTCTTGGTGTGGACAAGCTAGAGGGACAACATCTGGTGTCCTGGAGACGAATCTCAAAGGCGCAGACACGCTGCAGTGCATCAAGAGGTTAGTGTAATCGTTCTTGATTTAATCTAGGGTTCTAAAATTAATCTGATTAATTTTAAAATCTTAAATGGCAAATACAGATCCAAAAACATATTAAAAGAGTTTTAATATATTGTTTATCATTGAAATCAAATAGATAAAAATAAATCTTGTATGATGCATGTGACCCTAGGTGAAAATTTTTTAATTCAATGGTATAAACTTGTGTTTTTCACGCTTCCGTTCCTTCAGCCACCAAACCATTTGCATATTTGCAACATCTCATGCTTAACAATTATTCTTAAGAAAATCTCTTAAATTAATTGCATCTTATGCAACTATTTAAAATTTCTTAAAATAATTGCCCCAATGGAGGGCTTATGTTATAATTACTTTAATTATAACATTTCCAACTTAATCATTTGTTTAGAAGATTTTATGGTCATCCTAATTACTATTAAGGTCTCACTTTGTACATTATCCATTTAGCATGCATATATCATATAATTGCATACATTGCCATACATCTCATGCATTCATGGATAAGCGATAAATATGGTATGATCATGGACTTTCTAAGGGATTTAATTCTAAGCCACTAAGAATTGAATCAGGGAATTTAATTAGACATAGGATGAGCTTTTAGATCATACAACAATTGCAAATTAAAAAGCCAAACCTTGCACCACCCATGAAGCCACATACGCTGCGCACCATGAAGGCGTTCTCTTGCATGCCGCCACACATCCATTGCAACCAGTAATTGATAAATCATCTCATGATCAAAACATACAATTAAATCATATAATCAACAATCTAAATGGCAAATATAGTGGCTCTGATACCAATTGAAGGAGCGGAAGTGTGAGAAACAAAAGTTTGTACCATTGAATTCAAAAATTTTTCACCTAGGGTCACATGCATCATGCAAGATTTATTTTTATCTATTTGATTTCAATGATAAATAACATATTAAAACTATTTTAATATGTTTTTGGATCTATATTTGCCATTTAAGATTTTAGAATTAATCAAATTAATTTTAGAACCCTAGATTAAATCAAGAATAAACACACTAACCTTTTGATGCACTGTAGTGTATTTGCGCCTTTGAGATTCGTCTTCAGGACACCAGATGTTGTCCCTCTAGCTTGTCCACACCAAGAACACCTATGGCAGCCTTTGAACAGCTTCTAAAGCTTTTTCTATTATTTAGAAAATCAAGTTCTGGCTTTTAAGAGATTAAAGATGTAAACAGGACACTAGAAACGATTTCTAGTATTTTCAATTGAAGAGATTGTTTGCTAATCTCTTAGAATAGATGAGAGATGAAGAGGAAGAGAGAATGTGAGTCTCAAGGGTGGCGGCACACAATGGGAGGCAGCAGCTTGTATTTTTATTTTTTCATAACAACACTTATATAGCTAGGTCACCACTTAAACCTTTGCCACATGTCACCCTTTGATTGGTTCTAGGTTTAATTGACCCAATCACATTGTGCCAAGTGTCAAACCTATATTTAATCTTAATTTTAATCATCTTACATGATTAAAAGATATTTGGCAAGCTCATGTGTAATTCCATGTGTCACCATCTCATGGTGCCACATGTCACCCTGTGAAATGACCAAAATGCCCCTGTGACTTAATTTTGTGTTCTTAACCCAAAATAAATATTTCTCTTCTTTTAACCAATTCATATCAAATATAAATTAATTAATTAATCTCGATTAATTAATTTCTCATTAATTAAATTCATATTTAAACACTTTAAATATCAATTTAACTTATACTATACATCCAATAATCTAGATTTGGTTTGAAGTCATGCTAGGGACTTTGCAATCTAATTGCAAACCAAACCTATTTAATTAATTAATTAAACTCTTTAATTAATTAATTAAATCATATTTAATTAGGTGATAACTTGTATATGTGTGTGACGTACTAGGCTCATCACTAATTGGCAATGAGATATGATATCAACTCTTAATATCATCAGAACTCTTTTTTACCATAAATGATTTCTCTAAATCATTTTATGCAGCTCATAGACCATGGTTAATACCTAGCATAGCATGCCATGGCCACCCAATTAGTATTAAGGTTTATCTTAAATAAACCTATAATCATATGTTACCATGCACTGGATTCTCTCTGTTACAAAATGCCAACTCAAGTTGGAGTCATGGTTTATGTCAAACTCCATTTGCTATGAATATTATGTTCTCTTTCAATTCCAGTTCTTGATTAAAAATATTTTCTCATTAGAAACTCTTTTCTAATTAAATCTATCTGTCCTAGCCAGGAACTTGAAACATCAAGAACAATTAAATGAACATAGGATTTTATCTCTATTTACTTAGAGGAACAGATTCCATCTTGATCAACACCTACCTCCATATATAACTAGTAGGAGCCAACACATGCCCATATACCCATACACAGTACAAGTATGAAAGCAGTATCAAACTCAAACTACTTATATACAAGACAATTGTGCTATCTCAGGTCTAAAGATTATATGCACTGATATGATTTATGACAAAACATTGACAAGAGTAAACTCCATGTGCTTGTGATAAGTGTCACTGGTTCGGCCTACTTATCATTTATAAGTGCCTATCATGTTTGTCATATGGCATGAGACTCACCATTCCATCTTATTTATATCTCATATAAATAACTTTGGAACAAACATGAGTACAATCTTTCTGGATAAGTCATGTCTTTATTATGAAGTATCCTCGATTGTGAACCTATTTATGATACTTTGTACTAGAAATACTGTCACTCATATTCTTAACAACTTAAGAATAGAATTTCCAACAAAATATCAATGGACCTTTTCTATTACACATAAATATCTTACGTAAACGGAAAAGTGGAAATGCCTTTTATTAATAAAAACATATAAAAGATACATACTAAATGATATGCTCTAGGGCATACTACTAACACAACGTTGCAGAGTATAAAGCTTGTGTGATGGGTTTACAGGCTGCCATCGAAATGAAGATCAAGAAATTAGAAGTGTGCGAAGATTCGGCCTTAATCATTTACCAAGTCAAAGGGGAATGGCAAACTAAAGACCCGAAACTGATGCCGTATCAAAAGTATCTCTTAGAATTAATCAAGAAATTCAAAGAGATTTCCTTCACTCACCTTAACCGTGATAAGAACTAATTCGCCAATGCCTTAGCCACTCTAGCTTTTATGACTCAGATGGAAGGGGGACAGTCAATACAGGTGTTACAAATTAAAGCAATGAGTGAGCCCGCGTACTACTTCATGATCAAAGAAGAAACAAATGGTAAACCCTGGTATCATGACATCCAAGTCTATATCAAAATAATAAAATACCCTCGCGGGGCAAGCAGAAATGAAAGAGGAATGATCAGGAGAGTAGCATTAGGATACTTCCCCAGTGGTGAAATTTTGTACAAAAAGAGCTCCAATGGCGAGTTGTTGAGGTGCGTGGATGCAAAAAAAGCAAGGAGGATCCTTTTTGAAACTCATGAGGGGAATTGTGCTACTCACGCCAATGGGTATACTTCTGGATTACCCTAGAAAAAGACTGCACTGATCTGATAAATGTCATAAATGTCAAATTTATGCTGATCCGATAAATGTCCCACCTCATCAGCTTTTTAATCTTGTCTCACCTTGGCCTTTTGCAATGTGGGGTATTAACGTAATCGGTCCTATTAATCCCAAAGCATCCAATGGGCACAGGTTCATCTTGGTGGCTATTGACTACTTTTTCAAATGGGTTGAGGCAACGTCATATGCTCATATCACACAAAATACATTCCTCAAATTTTTCAAGAATAATGTTATCTGTCGATATGGCCTTCCTAGCGAGATTGTCACCTATAATGCTAAGAATTTGAATGGCCCAAAGATCTAAAATTTATGTGACTAGTACAAAATCCAGCATCTTAATTCATCACCATACCGTCCCTAAATGAACGGAGCTGTGGAAGCCACTAATAAAAATCTCAAGAGAATAATCAGGAAAATGATCGTCACTTATAAAGATTGGCATGATATGCTTCCCTTCGCCCTTCATGCTTATCGGAGCTCTATAAGGACATCGACTGGGGCAACTCTATATTCATTGGTCTACGAAATGGAGGCTATCCTACCTATAGAGGTAGAAATTCCCTCCCTAAGAATTCTAAATGAGGCAGAAATCGACGAGTCAGAATGGATTCGATCAAGGTTAGATTAGCTAAATTTAATAGATGAGAGAAGACTAACAGCGGTGTGTCATGGGCAATTATACCAAAGGAGAATGGCTAAAGCATTTAATAAAGACGTTCGCCCATGTGAACTCCAATCAAGAGATTTGATTTTAAAAAAAGATCCTCCCAAATCAAAATGATCCTCAGGGCAAATGGTCACCAATTTACAAGGGACCCTATGTGGTTAAAAGGGCATTTTCTGGCGGTGCACTGATTTTGACTCATATGGACAGGTAAGAATTCCCAAAACCCGTGAATACAGATGCTGTAAAAAGATATTATGCCTAAAAAAAAAAACATGTAGGAGTGAAAACCTAAAAGGGTGCTCCTAGCAAAATGTGTGAAAGAGGGCGAAAACCCGCAAGGGCTATTTATGCAAAATGAGTAAGGGGTGAAAACTCGAAAGGGCATCCTAAAAAAAGTGAGCAAAAAAAAAAATCACCACGGGTGAAAACCCGAAAGGGCGCTCCTACGACCAAAAAATAGAGAAATAAGGAAGGGGGCCTGAGACCAGAAGAGGTAATAAGTCACCACGACACGAACGTTCGTCGGAAGATTACTTGAAATGGTGGCAGTTAAGGGAGTTCAAAGTTAGCTGAAAGGAATTTGTGAGATCTATTCTTATACCCTTTTCCTTTCAAATTGTGCCTTTGTTTTTTAAGCCATAACAAAATTATTCCTTTAGTCTAATTTTTTTTCTTATATACCTTGATTTATACGCTATTAATTCGTTAAAACTTTATTATAAGATCAGGATTTGAATATTGGTAACCTCATATACTTTGCTATGAGATTTGTAGGGGATAAACGATGGCGGGGCGATTGGTGTTAAAAAAAAAGTGTAGGAGTGAAAACCCAAAAGGGCGCTCCTGGCAAAATGTGTGAAAGAGGGCGAAAACCTGCAAGGGCACTTTCTGCAAAATGACTAAGGGGTGAAAACCTAAAAGGGCATCCTGAAAAAGTGAGTAAAGGGAGGGAATTATAGGCTAAGCCTTAGGACTCGTTCTGACCCTCTCCATTAATCATCTATCTAAGGGACCTTGTTAAGTGCACTTTGATTGGAGGAACATCTTGTGTCAGGTTTGCTTTGTAATCATTAAAGTTACAAATATAACATTTCATACCCTCAACCTCTAAGTTGATTTTAATTTTTAGCATTTACTTTCCTGTTATCAACCTCTGGATTCAAAATCCAAGTTGATTTTAATTTTTAGCATTTATTTTCCTGCTATCAATCTCTGGATTCAAGATCCAAGTTGATTTTAATTTTCAGCATTTTAATTTCTATATTCAAGATCCAAGTTGATTTTAATTTTCAGCATTCATTTTCCTGTCATCAACCTCTGGATTCAAGATCCAAGTTTATTTTAATTTTCAGCATTTTAATTTCCTGTTATCATTGATTTTAATTTTCAGCATTTTAATTTCCTGTTATCAACCTCTGAGTTCAAGATCCAAGTTGATTTTAATTTTCAGCATTTATTTTCCTGTCATTAACCTTTGGATTCAAGATCCTAGTTGATTTTAATTTTCAACATTTTAATTTCCTGTTATCAACTTCTAGATTCAAGAGCCAAGTTGATTTTAATTTTCAGCATTTTAATTTCCTGTTATCAACTTTTGGGTTCAAGATCCAAGTTGATTTTAATTTTTAGCATTTATTTTCTTGCCATCAACCTCTAGGTTCAAGATCCAAGTTGATTTTAATTTTCTGTTATCAATCTCTATATTCAAGATCCAAGTTGATTTTAATTCTCAGCATTTTAATTTCCTTTTATCAACCTCTGGATTCAAGATCTAAGTTGATTTCAATTTTCAGCATTTATTTTTCTATTATCAACCTCTGGATTCAAGATCTAAGTTGATTTTAATTTTCAACATTTAATTTCCTATTATCAACCTCTGGATTTAAGATCCAAGTTGATTTTAATTTTCAGCATTTATTTTCCTGTTATCAACTTCGGGATTCAAGATCCAAGTTGATTTTAATTTTCAGCAATTATTTTCCTATTATCCACCTCTGGGTTCAAGACCCAAGTTGATTTCAATTTTCATCATCGACCTTTGGTTCTAATATCCCAGCTACCCAAAATATGGTTCTGAATATTTACATGATTCCTATACAAGAGAATTTCATTCTCTTTAATAGAAATTATGTAAAGAGGGGCAGCTGTAGACACCATTTTTTGGCCAACCTTCGAAGGTAAGGTTCATTTAAAATTGAAACTTTATTATCCATTCTCGACCGATGTCTCTATCACAGATAGCGTTTCTAAACTTACTGATGGCTCGTTCCTAAAACAAATCGATCTCATGCTTAAGTTAGATCGCTTTCCGATCCCTTGGACTTTATCAAATGAGTTCGAGTCAATATTGGATCTCCGGACCATCCAATCTTGCTTGCTTTTGTTCTCTAATCTCTCTATGTACAAATATCGCAAAATTCCATTTGACTAATGTTGTGATCGGGCTTCTCGCTTGAATTGCTCAGATATTCCTCAAAATGAAGTTAAGGTTTTTATTCGGTCTAATAATGGTTCTGACCTTAAAAGTTCAAGTTAGTGTCAAATCTTTGCGATTTTAATATTCTAAAGTTCCATTCGGTATTTGGTCATGGCACCATCCGATCTCATGTTCACGTGTAATGTTTTTCCAATCTCTTGGAGTAATTTGACAGCTTTTGATTAATAGTCGCTCTCAGGTTTAATGTTCAACTGCATTCCATCAATTAAGTACTCAGACAAATTGGTTTGGATGCTTTCCAATCTTATCAAGAAATTGAACATAAAAGGCTTCAATTCATTTCAAGACAAAAATGTACAAGTCATTCGGTAGGAGGGTCTCCCCTAACCTGCTCTCCGGGTACAGTATCAGTTCTATCATCTTCTCTCTCTCTCTCAGGCTCCTCCTCACTCTCATCTTCACCTCTAGGGACAAGATCCACCATCTAGGAGAAGTCTTCCTTAGGATAGCGCCTGACAACCCCAGCCAGAAGATTGCCATGAGCATTCACATAAGCATCAGCTTCCCTCGCCACGGCCTCTTTGTTAGTAGTATGCCCTAGAGCATATCATTTAATATGTATCTTCTACATGTTTTATTAATAAAAGGCGTTTCCACTTTTCCGTTTACATAATATATTCATGTGTAATAGAAAAGGTCCATTGATATTTTGTTATAAATTATATTCTTAAGTTATTAAGAATATGAGTGACAGCATTTATAGTACAAAGTATCATAAATAGGTTCACAATCGAGGTTACTTCAAAATAAGGACATGAATTATCTAGAAAGGTTGTATTCATGTTTGTTCCCAAGTTATTTATATGAGATATAAATACGATGGAATGGTGAGTCTCATGCCATATAACAAACATGATAGGCACTTATACATGATAAGTAGGTCGAACTAGTGACACTTATGACGAGCACATGGAGTTTACTCTTGTCAATGTTTTGTCATAAATCATATCAGTGCATATAATTTTTAGACCTGATATAGCACAGTTATCTTGTATATAGGTAGTTTGAGTTTGATACTGCTTTCATACTTGTACTATGTATGGGTATATGAGCATGTATTGGCTCCTACTAGTTATATATGGAGGTAGGCGTTGATCAAGATGGAATCTGTTCCTCTAAGTAAATAGAGATAAAATCCTATGTTCATTTAATTGTTTTTGATATTTCAAGTTCCTGGCCAGGTCAAATAGATTTAATCAGAAAAGAGTTTCTGATGAGAAAATCTTTTTAATCAAGAACTGGAATTAAAAGAGAACATAATATTCATAGCAAATGGAGTTTGACATAAACCATGACTCCAGCTTGAGTTGGGATTTTGTAATAGAGAGATTTTAGTGCATGGTAATATATGATTATAGGTTCATTTAAGGTAAACCTTATTACTAATTGGGTGGCCATAGCATGCTATGCTAGGTGTTAACCATGGTCTATGAGGTGCATAAAATGATTTAGAGAAATCATTTATGGTAAGAAAGAGTTCTGATGATATTAAGAGTTGATATCATACCTCATTGCCAATTAGTGATGAGCCTAGTAAGTCACACACATACACAAGTTATCATATAATAAAAAATGATTTAATTAATTGATTAAAGAGTTTAATTGATTAATTAAATAGGTTTGATTTGCAATTAGATTGCAAAGTCCCTAGCATGACCTTAAACCAAATCTAAATTATTGGATGTATAGTATAAGTTAAATTTATATTTAAAGTATTTACATATGAATTTAATTAATGAGAAATTAATTAATAAAGATTAATTAATTACTTTATATTTGATATAAATAGATTATAAGAAGAGAAATAATTATTTTGGATTGAGAACTCAAAATTAAGACACAGGGGCATTTTGGTCTTTTCATAGGGTGACATGTGGCACCATGAGATGGTGACATATGGCATTACACATAAGCTTGCCAAATGTCTTTTAATCATGTAAGATGATTAAAATTAAAATTAAATATAGGTTTGACACTTGGCACAATGTGATTTGGTCAATTAAACCTAGAACCAATCAGAGGGTGACATGTGGCAAGAGTTTAATGTGTTGACCTAGCTATATAAGTGTTGTTATGAATTAAAAATAACATAACCAGCAGCTTCTCATCCTTGGTGCCACCACCCAAGAGTCTTCGTTCTCTTTCTCTTCATCTCTCATCTATTCCAGGAGATTAGCAAGCAATCTCTTGAATTAAAAATACTAGAAATTGTTTCTAGTGTCATGTTTACATCTTTAATCTCTTGAAAGGCAGAACTTGATTTTCTAATTAATAGAAAAAGCTTTTGAAGCTGTTCAAGGGCTGCTATAGGTGTTTTTGGTGTGGACAAGCTAGAGGGACAACGTCTGGTGTCCTGAAGACGCATCTCAAAGGCGTAAATACACTACAGTGCATCAAGAGGTTAGTGTATTTGTTCTTGATTTAATCTAGGGTTCTAAAATTAATCTGATTAATTTTAAAATCTTAAATGACAAATACAGATCTAAAAATATATTAAAAGAGTTTTAATATGTTGTTTATCATTGAAATCAAATAGATAAAAATAAATCTTGCATGATGCATGTGACCCTAGGTGAAAATTTTTGAATTCAATGGTATAAATTTGTGTTTTTCACGCTTCCGTTCCTTCAATTGGTATCAGAACCACTTTATTTGCCATTTAGATTTTTGATTATATGGTTTAATTAAGTATTTTGATCATGAGATGATTTATCCATTGTTGGTTGCAATGGATGTGTGGCGGCATGCAAGAGAACGCCTTCATGGTGCACAAGGTTTGTGGCTTCCATGGGTGCCTCAAGGTTTGGCTTTTTAATTTGCAATTGTTGTATGATCTAAAAGCTCATCCTATGTCTAATTAAATTGTTTAATTAGAATTTCAATCACACAATTAAATTTTGATTCAAATCAGAATTTTAAAAATTGTTTGAATGTGATTCAAATATGAATTTTAAAAGTTGTTTGAATGTGATTCAAATCTGAATTTTTAAAGTTGTTTGAATCATATTTAAATCTGATTTTTTAAAGTTGTTTGAATAATATTCAGATCTAAATTTTTAAAAATTATTTGAATGTGATTCAAATATGATTTTTTTGAAAATTGATTGAATGTGATTCAAATATGAATTATTAAGGTTGGTTGAATGTGATTCAAATCTGAATTTTTAAATTTATTTGAATGAGATTCAAATTTGAATTTTTAAATTTATTTGAATCATAATCAAATCTGGATTTTTAAGTTGAATATGAGATATTCAATTTAATTTAAGTATGCATGTTTTATTTAATTGTTAAATAGTGATATACATGATGGATGATCATAGACTGTAAAAGACCAATGTGATTGGATTTATTTCTTTTATGTTTCTTTGGGATTGTAAATTAATTTATTTATTTTAATTTATTTTGGGCATGTATTATTAAGTTTGTAATAATTTTTGAGTTGTAATTTCATTTATTTAAGTTCTTGTAAATTTGCCTTGGTATGCCAAGGATTACTATGTAATATTGGATTGCAAAAAGTTCAAGGAGGTCAAGAGCATTGGTGGGACCAGTGGGAGGAATTCAAGATCAAGTGTTGATTATGTACTCCTTCTACAACTCTTGTAAAATGAATGAATGAAATGCACCTAGGAATGCCCTGATTCAATTCTTGGTGGCTCAGAATTGAATCCCTTAGAAAGTCCATGATCATACCATATTTACTGCTTATCCATGAATGCATGAGATGTATGGCAATGTATACAATTATATGATATATGCATGCTAAATGGATAATGTGCAAAGTGAGACCTTAATAGTAATTAGGATGATAATAAAATCTTCCAAACAAATGATTAAGTTGGAAATGCTATAATTAAAGTAATTATAACATGGGCCCTCCATTGGGGCAATTATTTAAAGAAATTTTAAATAGTTGCATAAGATGCAATTAATTTAAGAGATTTTCTTAAGAATAATTGTTAAGAATGAGATGTTGTAAATATGTAAATGGTTTGGTGGCCAATATTAGATGTACATGAGGACACTAAAATTATTTGCATAATTACTGGCTCAATGGGATTAACTAACTAATGCAAGATAAGTCAATAATGGATGTACCTGAGATTTTGAGCATTAGGGGCTAGGTAAAGGATTGAACCTCACATGAGATGTGATGGGCAAGGAGTTGCTCACTTATAGTTTATTGTAATTCCAATAACGAATGTACCTGAGGATGATCAATAGAATTATAAGAATTCAATCACCCACTAGAAATCCATCCAACTAGGATTTCCGTTTTCTACTTTGGAAGTGTAGGATTCACTAATATAGTGGGAGGACCAATTTGATTAAAAGACCATAATCATTTTGGTTAATTACTTGATACATTTACTAATTAATCTGGTTATTTTCTGCAGTTAATTTTCTAATAATAATGAGCACAGAACAACCACCACCATCTAATATCCTTACAAGCATACTTGATCGCAATAGGTTGATAGGACCTAATCTTTCTGATTGGCTAAGAAACTTGAAACTTGTCCTGAACCTTGAACATACAGGATATGTTCTAGACTTAAATGTTCCTGGTCCCTTACCTCTAGAGGCCACTCCAGAGGAACATGAAACTTTGGACAAGTGGAAGGAGCATGATATGAGAGCTAAGTGTTACATGCTTACTTCCATGAGTAATGAGTTACAGAAGCAATATGAGAACATGCAGAGTGCGAGTGAGATCCTCCTTTACCTATAAGAGTTGTATGGTGAGCACAGTAGGAATGCTAGGTATGAGATATCTAGGCAGCTGTTCCACATGAGGATGTTTGAGGGACAGAATGTTGGGGATCATGTCCACAAGATGATTCGGCTGATTGAGCAGTTGGAACATCTTGACTTCAACATGGATTTCCAACTATAGACAGATTTGATCCTTCAGTCCATTCCTGAGTCTTTTGGGAATTTTGTGATAAATTTCCATATGACTAAACAAGAATGCACCTTAGCTACTTTACTCAACATGCTAGTTATTGCCCAAAAGAATATGCCGGGCAATAAAGGAAAAGAGGTAGCTTTGATTACATCTTCTTCTACCGGAAAGTCCAACAAGAAGAAGGGCAATAAGAAAAAGAAATCTCAGATTCCTAGTCCTTCTAAGAAAATAGATAAGCAGAAAGGGAAGACTAAAGCTAATAAAGGCAAAGGAAAGTGTTTCCACTGCCAGAAGGATGGGCACTGGAAAAGGAACTGCCCAGAGTATAGCAATCTAAAAGAATGCAATGCCATGATGAAAACCAACTCAAGTTCAAAATATATTTGGCACATAAGGTTATGTCATGTTGCAGAAGATAGGATTGCAAAATTGGACAAAATGGGGATTCTATCCTCATTGGGCTCTGAGCCTACTCCAACTTGTGAATCTTGCCTTCAGGGCAAAATGATTAGATCACTCTTTGTTGGACAAGGGCTAAGAGCTGAAAATATTTTGGAGCTAATACATAGTGATGTATGTAGTCCATTTAAAGAAATGGCTAGAGGTGGCTTTCATTATTTTATTACCTTTACTAATGATAAATTAAGGTTTGGGTATTTGTATTTGATGAAATACAAAGATGAATCCTTTGAAAAGTTTAAAGAATTTAAATATGAAGTAGAAAATCAAACAGGAAAGAGTATTAAAGCTCTTCGATCAGATCGTGGAGGTGAATATTTAAGTACTGAATTTGATGAATACTTGAGAAAGCACAGTATTGTTTCCTAGCTGACTCCTCCTGTGACACCCCTTACCCGACTACAGTGTAGCCGAGCAAGTTATGCCACTCAGTGTGCCGGAGCACTCTATTTTATCTTAATTCATTTTTATCGTAGTTTTGAATATAACTTGTGAAATATAATTCATTTATTGAAATTGTAATTTATTTGAGGTTCCGAAAATTTTAAAGAAAATCCGGCAGAGTACCGGCTAAAAATGGAGAAAACCGTTCTTCGGAACCTGTGAAAAACACTTCCTATGATCATATTCAATCATATCATCACTCTCAAACTTCAATATCAAAATCTCAACATTTTTCACCATTCATTTCTCAATCATTCATCTCATGTGATAATCATGTACAAGTCACAGTTATGTATTCACTTTTCCTTTCATAAACACAATTTTCTTAACAATTTCTCTATTTGTCATTCATTCATTTCACATCATCATTAGACTCAAATCATAAATAAATTCTCACATGTGATTTATAATCACAATTTACAAGTACTTACATTAATACAAAATTATATTACATTTGTTTCAAATACACAAGATAAAATAAGAGTTTAATTACAAAATTTAAAAAAACCTCAAAATACAAAATGGGACCTAGTGTCCTACTAATGCACTGTGGATGGTGAGGTGACACGGACACTATGCAGAACTGTGAACTGCCTTACCGAATCTGTGGTCTACTGGGCCCTCTGTCCAAATCTTCAGTACCTATGCGTTGCAAAAGCGACGCGCTAAGCATAAAGCTTAGTGGTGCCAATAATACAAGAAAATATAATATGCAAATAAAAATAATAATTTCCTTGCTATTGTGTTCACAAGAGATGAATAATTACTAACTTATTGTTTAGTCGAGGGCTAATCATGTTTTATGATATTAACTTCTTCATGCATTTCGTTAATTATTTTCTTCATGATCTTGAGCTTCTTTGTATTTTTGTAATCGTTCCTGATACTTAATTTTCGTATTTTCTTTAATAATCAGTTCAATTATAGTTATACTTTTCCATTCATTTGGTTGCCCAAGTAACCTATACTGGACGACTGGACTGGATAACGGGTCGATGGCACTGGACACCGCGGTGCCTCGGGCCGTCATACCATGGGTGTAACACCCTCCCGGTAACCACTCCGTACATCCCTCATTCCGGTGACGGTGTCGGTCGAACGGCTAGAATGTCGGAAAAATATTTAAACTAAAGACAGGAACCATAATTAACTCAAATATTAATAAGAAAAATTTAGTAAAAATTTTAGAAATAAAATACAACCAAGTGAAGCAATGGTGCCCAAGCGATGGGTAGCAGGAGGAAGTTCTTGATTCGCGAGGAGCCCTAGACCAGGGGGAAAAATTATAAAATAATTTTTGGCACTCCAGAGAAGGGTAATTGAGGTTCCCATGGCATTAGAATGCCAAGAAAATACCTAGAAAAATTTTTCTATCGGTACAGACAATTTTGACCCGTTAAGCCAAACGGAGGGCATTTTGGTCATTTCGCCTTCAGAGGTGATTTTTGGCCGACTTGCCCAGTTGAGTAAATAAATATTGTGACATAAAATATGAATAAATATTGTTGAAAATTGAATTGAAAATGATTAGAAAAGAAAAGGAAAGAAAAATCCATAAAAACCAATTTATGACATCTTTATCATGTCACTAATAAGTCCCCACCAATTGCATTCAAACAATAATCTTTAAAACACTTAAAATTTACAAAATAAATACTAAAGTAAATTCAAAACGTGATCAGCTCCTTCTTCCCAAATTACGCACACCATAGCCAAGAGAAACCCTCCATTTTCTTCATCAATCAAGCTTGCAAATCTCTCAAACCTCACCTCAAAACCCTAAGTCACTTTCATTAAAATTTATCCTAGCACCTTGCATGACCTTTTGGCAGCCAAGAAAAGGAAAGGAAGTGAAGATTTAGCTTGGAAAAATTTGCCTACAAGAGGTTAAAGTGAGGTTAGTGCTACAAATTTCATTCTTCTTCTTTTAAACTTAGTTAGAACATCATTTGAGCTAAGAAATTGCAAGGAATTGAAGTAAATTACATGTGTTATGGTACTTTAAATTTTCAGCAGCCCTATGAGAGTATGAGGTTGATTGTTTAACAAACTTAGAGTGGTTGGAAATCATGGTTAAGGTATTCAAATGCATGAAGATTGAACTAAGTATGTTAGACAAGGTTTATGAGTAAACTTAGTTGAACATTAGGGTTTGGGAAGGTGAAATGGTGACATAGCTTTGGAAATGGTTAGAGGACTTTTTAATGGTCAATTAGTGACCATTTTAGGTAGGTTGACCCTAATTAGAACTGAAAAATGGGATGGTAAAGTGAAAGTATAAACTGCCCTATGGACAGCAGCATAGGGACTGAAATTTCAGTCCCTTTGCACTGCCATAACTTGGGCAGTGGTAGTCCAATTGAAGTTTGGCCAATTGGACATGAAACTAGGCTTATAATGGCACATTTTTGCTGAAGAAACCATGCCCAAAAGACCAAAGCAAAAGGGTCAAAACTCAGCCACAATCCGGATGCCCTGCACTGAATGCTGCAGAATTTGCCAAATGAACAGTAACTGTTCATTTGGCCATAACTCACTGTAGATTTGGTCAATTGGTCTGAAATTTTTACAGCAACAAGTTAAGGCATAGACAAACAACTTTCATGAAGGAACCTACCCCAAATTATGGCCAGAACCCATTCAACCAAGTGACTCAAGTCACTGTTCATGCACTGTAGATATGGTAAATTTCTGCAGACTGCATATCCGGACAGCCTGGGTTTTTGAGCCATATCTGGAGCTACAAAACTCCAAATGGAGTGATTCAAAAAAGGAAATTCAACTAGACAAAATAAGGAACAACTTTCATGTTTTGCATTTCTTCAAATTCCAACAGTAACAGTGTCCAATGGAACAGTGAAGTTGACTCACCAAAACTGAAATTTTCTGCTTGTGTGGGTTACAATTTGAAATTGCATTAACACTTAATGCCAACAAGTTTTAAACACCAAATGTGGTATGTTGGGAGTGCCAAAGGCAATGTACATATTTTTATTCCAAAAGTCAACATTTTTGTTGACCAATGATGAATAGTAACACCAAAAAAGTTGAAATTCACAAATTGACGAATTTAAGAGTTTCAAATGCCCTAGTATACCTAACAAGATTGGTTTGGATAGTTTGGCATGCCAATAGGGTTCAGTTAGCAGTACTGTACATGGCAAAAATGCCATTCTGTGATTTCATGGCTTTTAGCCATTCTGACTTTGCATTGAGACTTGGCCTTGTGCCTGATATTATTTAAAGCTTGTTAGTCATTACATTTGCACGGGAGATGCATATGTGACCGATGGTGTGACGGCTCGAGGTACTAGGCACCCGGTGCGGTTACCCGTTATCGATCCGATGCGTCTAGTGTAGGTTACTTGGGCAACCAAATGAATGAAAATGAGCAATGTAGAAGAAATAAAGGAATGAATATACAAATACATGACAAACAAAACATGCACATGCAATACATATTTATATATGCTATTTTCTTTTATTTTATTATTGCACCACTAAGCATTATTGCTTAGCGCGTTGCTTTTGCCACGCGTAGGTACTGGAGATCCCGATCGTGAGCCCGTAGACCTCGATCGGGTGAGTCCATCCGCGATTCGCACCGTGTCCGTGTCACCTCACTACCTGCAGTGCATTGGTAGGGCACTAGGTGTCATTTTGTCATTTTGATATTTTGTAGCAGATTTTTCTTCATATGTAATTAAACTTGTGTAATGTATATTGATGTATATGTAAATTATGAAAATTGTATTTGTTAATGGAATAGTAAATGTTTACTTGTGATTTATATGCGAACATCACATGTGAATGATGAATGAAAATGGAAATTGAAATGTGGAAATCTTGATATTGAGTTTGGTGTTGATAATGGATGTTTGAGAAATATTGTTGAGATTTTGGATATTGGAGTTTGAGATGATGAAATAAAAATATTGGAAGTGTTTTTAATGAGTTTCGAAGAATGGTTTTCTCCATTTTTAGCCGGTACTCCGCCGGATTTTCTTTAAAAATTTTCGGAACCTTAAATAAATGATACTTTTGATAAAGGGTTTAAATAAATTGTATTTCGTAAATTATATGCAAAAGCATTGTATAAATTAATTGAGGAATATTAGAGTGTGCGGTACACCGTGGCATACTTACTCGTATATCTTGTACACGTAATGGTTGTCACTTTTAGTGGTATCAGAGCACGGTTTAGGCGTTTCTGGGCCTAGATTGAGTCCATACCATGCATTGCATTTGTAAGAGTCGAGGTGACACTAACGCAGATCTGTCTATCTTTCTTATTTTGAATAGGATATGGACCCTTCATCTCAGAGAGCCGTTGAGGAGGAAGTGGAGAGTCATGCTCCACCTGCAGCAGCTGAGACTGGGGGCATGAGAGAATCTACTCCGCCAGCTCAAGCGAGCACGCTCGGCCTCCACGAGCCATGTTTCAACAAATGGCCGACTTCTTTAGACAGATGATGGTCGGGTAATGCGACCAAAGACCAAAGACCACCACCAGCTCCACAGCAGAAATCACACTTGGAGAGACTAAGAAATTTTGGGGCAATGGATTTCTATGGCAAGAGAGAAGATGACTCTGTTGCAGTCGATAATTGTTTGAACAGAACGGGCAGAGTCTTAAAACAACTCCATTGCACCCAGCAGCGTAACTTAGAAGTCGCTATATCCTTGTTACAAGACGATGCCTACGGATGGTGGGACATCGTGTCAGAAAGTGCAGCCAAGTCAGTAACTTGGGACTTCTTCCTCTCGAGTTCAAGAAGAAATATGTGGGTACTGTATACCGGAAGAGAGAAGAAGGGAATTCATTAACTCGAGGCAGACAGCTTGTCGATGAGTCGAGTATGAGAAGGAGTTTGTTCGGTTAAGCCGCTATGGAAGGGAAATAGTCCTTAACGAAGCTGAAAGGTGTAAGAGATTTGAAGAGGGACTGAATGACAATATCAAGATACAGCTCACTGCCTTGGGAATCACAGAATTAGCAAGCTAGTGGAAGTCGCAATAAGGGTTGACAAAGTGAGAATCAATGAGCAGACCAGAAGGGAGAGATCGCAGAAGAGGGGACCAGGTCAGTCTCGTTCCACCCCTGGATGTGGGAATAAGTTTCAGGGTCCGCCTGCACAGAGTTCGGGTCATCCAAAGGGTCAGTGTCAGTCTCAGGGGCCCAGGCCACAGTTCACCCCTAGGAGAGGTCACCCACACCATCGGGGCAGCTCTGTGGATGGGGTTCAGGGACTAGCCCCAAAGATCTTCTGCGTGTCCACACCGCCGAAATGGCACAAGAGGGAATGTTGGAGAGTGATCGGTGCTTGCTTGAGATGTGGGTCGTGAACATCAACTTAGGAACCGCCCACGCAGAACTACTACACCTGCCCGACACAAGTAGATGCACTGCTCCCGCACCACCAAGGGGTAGAAGGTCGGTAAATCCAAGCCGTGGGACCATCTCGAGGCCTACATCCGAGCCGCAGAGAGGCCGATAATGGACCACCCGCGAAATTATGCCCCGAGAGCTCGGGAGGAGCAAGATGCCCTGACGTCATCGTGGGTACGTTCTCCTCTACACTACTCCTGTGCATGCATTGGTGGATCCAGGATCCAGTCATTCCTACATTTGCATCAATCTACCCGTAGAAAGGGGGATACTGGTAGGGGAAAGTGACCAAGACATTCTGGTCACTAATCCATTGGGTCACAGTGTGGTAGTGAACAAGGTATACAAAGGTTGCCCGTGGAGGATTCAGGGGTATGAATTCTGGCGCACTGATTGAGTTGCCTTTCCATGAGTTTGACGTGATTTTGGGAATGGACTGTTGTCACGTCATCAAGCAATAGTTGATTGCAAATTGAAGAGAATTTCTAAAAACTTGAGGGTAATGAGATCACAGTTGTGGGGAAAGGATGATTTCTTGTCCAATGTCATCTCAGCCACAGTTGCAAGAAGAATGATGAGAAAAGGCTGTGAAGCCTACCTAGAACATGTGGTGGATACTAGGCAGGCTAAGCCAAACTTGAGTGACATACCCACAGTGAGAGACTTCCCAGAAGTATTTCCTGAAGAGTTGCCTGGTTTGCCACCAGAAAGGGAAGTCGAGTTTGCTATTGAGACACTGCCGGGTACAGCACCCATTTCTATTGCTCCTTATAGGATGGCACCCACAGAATTGAGGGAGTTGAAAACTCAATTGCAAGAGTTGCTGGATAAGGTGTTCATACGCCCCAGTGTGTCACCATGGGGAGCTCCAGTGCTGTTTGTGAAAAAGAAGGATGGGACTTTGAGGCTATGCATTGATTACCGGCAGTTGAATAAAGTGACTGTGAAGAACAAATATCCGTTGCCTAGAATTGATGATCTGTTTGATCAGCTGAAGGGAGTAGGAGTATTTTCTAAGATTGATCTCAGATCAGGGTATCATCAGCTGAGGGTGAAAGATGTAGATGTGCCCAAGACTGCATTCAGGACCCGGTATGGGCATTATGAGTTTCTGGTGATGCCCTTTGGCCTAACAAATGCACCAGCGGCGTTCATGGACCTTATGAACCGTATCTTCCATCCATACCTAGATCGGTTCGTAGTGGTTTTTATTGATGACATTCTGGTGTACTCCAAGACCAGGGAAGAACATGATGAACATTTGAGGATTGTTACGCAAACCTCGGGAAAAGAAGTCAGATGCTAAGTTGTCCAAGTGTGACTTTTGGTGAATGAGATTGCATTCCTTGGACACATAGTGTCGGTGATGGGATTAGGTGGATCCCAAGAAAATAGAAGCGATGATGGAATGGAAGCCTCCGTAAATACAACTGAGGTCAGAAGTTTCTTGGGGCTAGCTGGGTATTATAGAAGATTTGTGAAGGGATTTTCCCTAATAGCTGCTCCAATGACCAAGTTGTTACACAAGAATGTCAGATTTGACTGGAATGACAAGTGCCAGACCAGTTTTGAGAGGTTGAAGGCTATGTTGACAGAGGCACCAGTGTTAACACACGGTGTCGGAAGGACTTTGTGGTCTATAGTGATGCCTCACATAATGGGTTAGGTGTGTATTGATGCAAGAGGGGAAAGTGATCGCCTATGCTTCCGCATACCTAAGGCCACATGAACAGAACTACCCTACCCATGATCTAGAGCTTGCAGCAATTATCTTCGCACTGAAGATATGGAGGCATTACTTGTATGGTGAAAAGTGCTACATTTACACAGACCACAAGAGCCTAAAATATTTGCCAACCCAGAAGGAGCTCAACCTTAGACAGAGGCGATGGATTGAGTTCCTGAAGGACTATGACTGTGTAATTGATTACCATCCTGGGAAGGCAAATGTAGTTGCTGATGCTTTGAGCAGAAAATCCATGACAGCCTTGAGATCATTGAATGCCCGTCTATCTTTAGTTTGTGATGGAGCTATCTTGGCTGAGTTGCAAGTGAGGCCAAACTCGCACACAGATTTTAGATGGGCGTAAGGTAGATGAGAAGCTAATGGCTATTATGAGCAAAATCCTGTGGGGAAAAGCAGCGACTATGGGGTGAAAGGCGATGGGTGTCTCAGATACAAAGGAAGACTGTGTGTACCAGATAATGGGGAATTGAAGACCAGTATTCTAAAAGAGGCACACACCAGTGTATATGCTATGCACCCAGGAAGCACCAAGATGTACCATGATCTGAAGCTTCAGTATTGGTGGCCTGGTATGAAGAAAGACATAGCTGACTATGTGACTAAATGCTTGACATGTCAGCAAGTCAAGGCAGAACATCAAGTTCCATCAGGTTTGCTACAGCCTATACGCATACCTGAATGGAAATGGGATCGGGTCACCATGGATTTTGTAAGTGGTCTACCTCTCACCCGGAAGAAACATGATGCAGCATGGGTGATAGTTGATAGGTTGACAAAGTCAGCACACTTTCTGCCAGTTAGGACTGACTACTCACTAGAGAGGTTAGCAGAATTGTATATTAGTGAGATAGTTAGACTGCATGGAATCCCACTTTCCATCATATCTGATCGAGACCCAAGGTTTACATCGAGATTTTGGAAGAAGTTGCATGAATCCTTGGGTACACAACTCCATTTCAAAGATGACTTTCCATCCTCGACGGATGGGCAATCAAAAGAGTAATCCAGTCCTTGAGGATATCCGAGGAGATGTGTCATTGAGTTTGAGGGAAGCTCGGATAGATACCTCCCACTGGCAGAATTTGCCTACAACAATAGCTACCAAGCTAGCAATCAAATGGCCCCAGATGAAGCACTGTATGGAAGAAAATGTAGAACTCAGCAGTCTTTGGACTGAATTGGGCGAAGACAAATCGGTAGGGCTGCACAGTGAAACAGCCGAGGAGAAGGTGAAATCAATCAAAGCCAACTTAAAGATTGCCTCGCATGCATGTAAATCTTATGCCGACCTGAAGAGAAAAGAAATAGAATATGTGGTTGGCGACAAAGTGTTCCTCAAGGTGTCACCATGGAAGAAAGTGTTGAGGTTTGGAAGAAAAGGTAAGTTGAGCCCTAGGTTCATTGGCCCCTATGAAGTCATTGAACGTGTGGGTCCAGTGGCCTATAGGCTAGCTTTACCACGAGTGGACAAGATCCATAATGTGTTCCACGTGTCCATGCTCGTAAGATACACAGATCCTTCACATGTCATCTCCAGAGAAGAAATTGAAATACAGCCGGATTTGACATATGAAGAAGAACCTCTACGGATCTTGGCTCGGGAAGTGAAAGAGTTGAGAAACAAGCAGATTCCATTGGTGAAAGTGCTTTGGAGGCACCACAACACCGAGGAGGCAACTTGGGAAAGTGAAGAGACGATGAGGCAACAGTTCCCTCAACTGTTTGCATCAGGTAAATTTCGAGGACAAAATTTAAATTAGAGGGGAAAAGTTGTAACACCCTCCCGGTAACCACTCCGTACATCCTACTGTTCCGGTGACCGGTGTCGGTCCGGACAGCTAGAATGTCCGAAAAAATATTTAAACTAAAGACAGGAACCATAATTAACTCAAATATTAATAAGAAAAATTTAGCAAAAATTTTAGAAATAAAATACAACCAAGTGAAACAAGCCGGTGCCCAAGCGATGGGTAACCGGAGGGAAGTTGCGGTTCTCGCAACGAGGAGCCCTAGACCAGGGGGAAAAATTATAAAATAATTTTTGGCACTCCAGAGAAGGGTAATTGAGGTTCCCATGGCATTAGAATGCCAAGAAAATACCTAGAAAAATTTTTCTATCGGTACAGACAATTTTGACCCGTTAAGCCAAACGGAGGGCATTTTGGTCATTTCGCCTTCAGAGGTGATTTTTGGCCGACTTCCCAGTTGAGTAAATAAATATTGTGACATAAAATATGAATAAATATTGTTGAAAATTGAATTGAAAATGATTAGAAAAGAAAAGGAAGAAAAATCCATAAAAAACAATTTATGACATCTTTATGATGTCACTTATAAGTCCCCACCAATTGCATTCAAACAAGCATCTTTAAAACACTTAAAAGGGACAAAATAAAGACTAAAGGAAATTCAAAACGTGATCAGCTCCTTCTTCCCAAATTCTGCCACACCATAGCCAAGAGAAACCCTCCATTTTCTTCATCAATCAAGCTTGCAAATCTCTCAAACCTCACCTCAAAACCCTAAGTCACTTTCATTAAAATTTATCCTAGCACCTTGCATGACCTTTTGGCAGCCAAGAAAAGGAAAGGAAGTGAAGATTTAGCTTGGAAAAATTTGCCTACAAGAGGTTAAAGTGAGGTTAGTGCTACAAATTTCATTCTTCTTCTTTTAAACTTAGTTAGAACATCATTTGAGCTAAGAAATTGCAAGGAATTGAAGTAAATTACATGTGTTATGGTACTTTAAATTTTCAGCAGCCCTATGAGAGTATGAGGTTGATTGTTTAACAAACTTAGAGTGGTTGGAAATCATGGTTAAGGTATTCAAATGCATGAAGATTGAACTAAGTATGTTAGACAAGGTTTATGAGTAAACTTAGTTGAACATTAGGGTTTGGGAAGGTGAAATGGTGACTTAGCTTTGGAAATGGTTAGAGGACTTTTTAATGGTCAATTAGTGACCATTTTAGGTAGGTTGACCCTAATTAGAACTGAAAAATGGGATGGTAAAGTGAAAGTATAAACTGCCCTATGGACAGCAGCATAGGGACTGAAATTTCAGTCCATTTGCACTGCCATAACTTGGGCAGTGGTAGTCCAATTGAAGTTTGGCCAATTGGACATGAAACTAGGCTTATAATGGCACATTTTTGCTGAAGAAACCATTCCCAAAAGACCAAAGCAAAAGGGTCAAAACTCAGCCACAATCCGGATGCCCTGCACTGAATGCTGCAGAATTTGCCAAATGAACAGTAACTGTTCATTTGGCCATAACTCACTGTAGATTTGGTCAATTGGTCTGAAATTTTTACAGCAACAAGTTAAGACATAGACAAACAACTTTCATGAAGGAACCTACCCCAAATTATGGCCAGAACCCATTCAACCAAGTGACTCAAGTCACTGTTCATGCACTGTAGATATGGTAAATTTCTGCAGACTGCATATCCGGACAGCCTGGGTTTTTGAGCCATATCTGGAGCTACAAAACTCCAAATGGAGTGATTCAAAAAAGAAAATTCAACTAGACAAAATAAGGAACAACTTTCATGTTTTGCATTTCTTCAAATTCCAACAGTAACAGTGTCCAATGGAACAGTGAAGTTGACTCACCAAAACTGAAATTTTCTGCTTGTGTGGGTTACACTTTGAAATTGCATTAACACTTAATGCCAACAAGTTTTAAACACCAAATGTGGTATGTTGGGAGTGCCAAAGGCAATGTACATATTTTTATTCCAAAAGTCAACATTTTTGTTGACCAATGATGAATAGTAACACCAAAAAAGTTGAAATTCACAAATTGACGAATTTAAGAGTTTCAAATGCCCTAGTATACCTAACAAGATTGGTTTGGATAGTTTGGCATGCCAATAGGGTTCAGTTAGCAGTACTGTACATGGCAAAAATGCCATTCTGTGATTTCATGGCTTTTAGCCATTCTGACTTTGCATTGAGACTTGGCCTTGTGCTCGATATTATTCTGACTTGTTAGTCGTACATTTGCACACCGAGATGCATATGTGACCGATGATGGTGTGACGGCCCGAGGTACTAGGTACCCAGTGCCAGTTTACCCGTTATCCAGTCCAGTCGTCTAGTGTAGGTTACTTGGGCAACCAAATGAATGAAAATGAGCAATGTAGAAGAAATAAAGGAATGAATATACAAATACATGACAAACAAAACATGCACATGCAATACATATTTATATATGCTATTTTCTTTTATTTTATTATTGCACCACTAAGCATTATTGCTTAGCGCGTTGCTTTTTCCACGCGTAGAGGTACCGGAGATCTGATCGTGAGCCCGTAGACCTCGATCGGGTGAGTCCATCCAGCAGTTCTGCACCGTGTCCGTGTCACCTCACTACCTGCAGTGCATTGGTAGGGCACTAGGTGTCATTTTGTCATTTTGATATTTTGTAGCAGATTTTTCTTCATATGTAATTAAACTTGTGTAATGTATATTGATGTATATGGAAATTATGAAAATTGTATTTGTTAATGGAATAGTAAATGTTTACTTGTGATTTATATGCGAACATCACATGTGAATGATGAATGAAAATGGAAATTGAAATGTGGAAATCTTGATATTGAGTTTGGTGTTGATAATGGATGTTTGAGAAATATTGTTGAGATTTTGGATATTGGAGTTTGAGATGATGAAATAAAAATATTGGAAGTGTTTTTAACAGGTTTCGAAGAATGGTTTTCTCCATTTTTAGCCGGTACTCCGCCGGATTTTCTTTAAAAATTTTCGGAACCTTAAATAAATGATACTTTTGATAAAGGGTTTAAATAAATTGTATTTCGTAAATTATATGCAAAAGCATTGTATAAATTAATTGAGGAATATTAGAGTGTGCCGGTACACCGTGTGGCATACTTACTCGGGTATACTGTACACGGGTAAGGGGTGTCACGATGGGACGCAGAACGTCAACCATGTATGCAGTCAGTATAGCTAAAAAGCCATGATATCACATAATCGGGCATAAAAGCCATGTGACACCCCTTACCCGTGTACAGTATACCCGAGTAAGTAATGCCACACGGTGTACTGGCACACTCTAATGTACCTTACTTAATTTGTGTCATGCTTTTGAAGCTAATTTATGAAATATGATTTATTTAAGCCATTTATCAAAATTATTATTTATTTAAGGTTCTGAAAATTTTAAAGAAAATCCGGCGGAGTACCGGCTAAAAATGGAGAAAATAGTTCTTCGGAACCTGTTAAAAACACTTCCAAATAATTTCCAAACAATCCCAACTTCAATTTATCAACAAAATCTCAATATTAAGATCTCAACATCATTTCAATTCCAGTTCTCAATCATCCATTACATCTGATGATCACATATAAATCACAAGTAAACATTTGCATTTCCATTCACAAGTACAATTTTCATAATTTACATAAACATCAATATACATTACACAAGTTTAATTACATATGAGAAAAACAAAGTTAAGTTACAAAATGTCAAAATGACACCTAATGTCCTACCAATGCACTGCAGAAGTTGAGGTGACAAGGACACTATGCAGGACTGCAGGATGGACTCACCCAGTCTGCGGTCTGCTGGGCTCATGATCTGTATCTCCAGTACCTACGCGTGGCAAAAGCAACGCGCTAAGCAATAATGCTTAGTGGTGCAATAATATAATAAAAGAAAATAGCAAGAAATTAAATGTGTAGTGAATGTATATGTTTTATTTGTTTGGTATTTGTATATTATTTACTTTGTCCACTTTTATTCATTTGGTTGCCCCAAGTAACCTACACTAGACGACTGGGCTGGATAACGGGTAAACTGGCACTGGGTATCTAGTACCTCGGGCCGTCATACCATCGGTCACATATGCATCTCCCGGTGCAATGTACGGCTACCAAGTCAGAATAATCTCGTGCACAAGGCCAAATCTCAATGCAAAGTCGAATGGCTAAAAGCCATGAAATCACTGAATGGCATATTGCCATGTGCGATCGCTGATCGAACCCTATTGGCATGCCAAACTATCCAAACCAATCTTGTTAGGTATACTAGGGCATTTGAAACTTTTAAATTCTTCAATTTGTGAATTTCAAATTTTTAGTGTCACTATTCATCTTATTGGTCAACAAAAATGTTGACTTTTAGAATAAAAATATGTACATTGACTTTGGCACTCCCAACATACCACATTTGGCATTCCAAACTTGTTGGCATTAGGCATTTATACCATTTCAAAGTTTAAATCAACACAAGCAGAATTTTCAGTTTTTGTGAGTCAATTTCACTGTTTCATTGGACACTGTTGCTGTGGGAATTTGAAGAAATGTAAAACATGAAAGTTGTTCCTTATTTTGTCTAGTTGAATTTCCTTTTTTGAATCACTCCATTTGGATTTTTTTAGTTCTAGATATGGTCCAAAAACCACAGCTGGCCGGATTTGCATTCTGCAAAAATTACCATATCTACAGTAACATGAACAGTAACTGCCACTGCCATTTGGGTTAGGTTCTGGCCATAATTTGGGGTAGGTTCCTTCATGAAAGTTGTTTGTCTATGTCTTAACTTGTTGCTGTAAAACTTTCAGGTCAATTGACCAAATCTACAGTGAGTTATGGCCAAATGAACAGTTGGTCAATTCTGCAGAATCAGTTGCAGGGTATCCAGATTGGGGCCAAGTTTTGGTCCTCTTGCTTTGGTCTTTTGGGCATGGTTTCTTCAGCAAAAATGTGCCATTATAAGCCTAGTTTCATGTCCAATTGGCCAAACACCAATTGGACCAACACAGCCAAAGTTATGGTTGTGTAATTGGACTGAAATCTCAGTCCATTGCTGCTGTCCTAGGGCAGCTTACTCCTTCTCTTTGCAATCCTATTTTTCAGTCCAAATTGTGCTCAACTTACCTAAAATAGTCACTAATTGACCATTAAAAAGTTCTCTAACAATTTCCTAAGCCAAGTCACATTTTCACCTTCCTAAACCCTAATTCAATTTCATGATTTATGCTATTTACCTTGGTTAGCTACTAATGCATTACTCATATGTTTATAACTTCAAACATGGTTTCTATTTCACTTCAAGCTCATCAAAAACACTCCTACATATTCCTTTTCTAGGGCATCCGAAATTCAAGAGCTCATACACATAGGTTTTTGTTCATTTAAATTACAAGTCTTACTAAATTTCAAGTGCAAAATCATGAAATTCAAGAGTTTTATGTTTATAGTTGCACTAACCTTGAATGGGCAGAATTTCCAAAGCCCCAAACTTCACTTTTCTTCCTTTTCTTGGCTGCGAAAAGCTTGTTTAAGGTGTGGGGTAAAATTTTAATGAAGAGAGGTTAGAGAAATATGGTGGAAATGATGGAAATCTAAAGCTTGAAAAAGCTTTAATGGAGGGTGGCTATGGAATGGGTTTCGGCTGGCTTTTGGGGGAAGGATGGCTGCTGCAATTTTTTCTTATTTTGGTCTTCTTTTATCTCTTTTAATAGTTAGTCAAATGATAGCTCAATTGTGATTGGTCATAATTTATAAATGACATCATCAAGATGTCATAAATGAGCTTTTCTTTGATTTTTCTTTTCTTTTCATCACTACTCAATTTCAATTTAATTTCTAGTAATGTTTATTCACATTTTATGTCATATTAATTATTTACTCAACTGGACAAGTCGGCCAAAAATCACCTCTGAAGGCGAAATGACCAAAATGCCCTTCGTTTGGCTGAATGGGTTAAATTTGTCTGTACCGATTGAAAAATTTTTCTAGGTATTTTCTTGGCATTCTAATGCCATGGGAACCTCAATAACCCTTCTCTGGAGTCCCAAAATTTATTTTATAATTTTTCCCCCGGGTCTAGGGCTCCTCGTTGCGAGAACCGCAACTTCCCTCTGGTTACCCATCGCTAGGGCACCGGCTCGTTTAACTTGTTTGTATTTTATTTCTAAAATTTTTACTAAATTTTTCTTATCAATATTTGAGTTAATTATGGTTCCGCACTTTAGTTTAAATATTTTTCCGGACGTTCTAGCTGTCCGGACCGACACCGGTCACCGAAACAGTAGAATGTACAGAGTTGGTACAGGGAGGGTGTTACAACTCTTTCCCTCTAATTTAAATTTTGTCCTCGAAATTTACCTGATGCAAACAGTTGAGGGAACTGTTGCCTCATCGTCTCTTCACTTTCCCAAGTTGCCTCCTCGGTGTTGTGGTGCCTCCAAAGCACTTTCACCAATGGAATTTGCTTGTTTCTCAACTCTTTCACTTCCCGAGCCAAGATCCGTAGAGGTTCTTCTTCGTATGTCAAATCTGGCTGTATTTCAATTTCTTCTCTAGAGATGACATGTGAAGGATCTGAGCGGTATCTTCTGAGCATAGACACGTGGAACACATTGTGGATCTTGTCCAGCTCTGGTGGTAAAGCTAGCCTATAGGCTACTGGACCCACACGTTCAATGACTTCATATGGGCCAATGAACCTAGGGCTTAACTTACCTTTCCTTCCAAACCTCAATACTTTCTTCCATGGTGACACCTTGAGGAACACTTTGTCACCAACCCCATATTCTATTTCTTTCCTCTTCAGGTCAGCATAAGATTTCTGTCTGTCTGAGGCAACCTTTAAGTTGGCTTTGATTTATTTCACCTTCTCCTCAGCCTATTTCACCAGGTCTGGCCCTACCAGTTTGTCTTCGCCCAATTCAGTCCAGCACACTGGAGTTCTACATTTTCTCCCATACAGCGCTTCATACGGGGCCATTTGGATACTAGCTTGGTAGCTATTGTTGTATGCAAATTACGCGATGGGAGGTATCTATCCCAACTTCCCTCAAACTCAATGACACAACTCCTCAGCATATCCTCAAGGACCTGACATATATTTCATGTTATTGTTATCATTTTAGTTCAATATTTGTACTAATTCAATTGGTTCAATTGTTTACCTGGATTACTCTTTCGGATTGCCCATCCGTCTGAGGATGGAAAGCTGTGCTGAAATGGAGTTGTGTACCCAAGGATTCATGCAACTTCTTCCAAAATCTTGATGTAAACCTTGGGTCTCGATCAGATATGATGGAAAGTGGGATTCCATGCAGTCTAACTATCTCAGCGATATACAATCGCTAACTTCTCCGGTGAGTAGTCACCCTAATCGGGCAGAAAGTGTGCTGACTTTGTCAATCTATCAACTATCACCCATGCTGCATCATGTTTCTTCCGGGTGAGAGGTAGACCACTTACAAAATCCATGGTGACCCGATCCCATTTCCATTCAGGTATGCGTATAGGCTGTAGCAAACCCGATGGAACTTGATGTTCTGCCTTGACTTGCTGACATGTGAAGCATTTAGTCACATAGTCAGCTATGTCCTTCTTCATACCAGGCCACCAATACTGGAGTTTCAGATCATGATACATCTTTGTACTTCATGGGTGCATAGCATATACACTAGTGTGTGCCTCTTTTAGAATACTGGCTTTCAATTCCCCGTTATTTGGTACACACAGTCTTCCTTTGTAGTGCAGGCACCCGTCTGCTTTCACCTCATAGTCAGCTGCTTTTCCCTCTGGGATTTTGCTCATAATAGCCATTAGCTTCTCATCTACCTTCTGCCCATCTAGTATCTGCTGTAGCAGGTTTGGCCTCACTTGCAACTCAGCCAAAATAGCTCCATCTCGAATCAAAGTTAGACGGGCATTCAATGATCTCAAAGTTGTCATGGATTTTCTGCTCAAAGCATCAGCAACTACATTTGCCTTCCCAGGATGGTAGTCAATTACACAGTCATAATCCTTCAGGAACTCAATCCATTGCCTCTGTCTAAGGTTGAGCTCCTTCTGGGTTGGCAAGTATTTCAGGCTTTTGTGGTCTGTGTAAATGTAGCACTTTTCACCATACAAGTAATGCCTCCATATCTTCAGTGCGAAGATAATTGCTGCAAGCTCTAGATCATGGGTAGGGTAGTTCTGTTCATGTGGCCTTAACTGCCTGGAAGCATAGGCGACCACCTTCCCCTCTTGCATCAATACACACCCTAACCCATTATGAGAGGCATCACTGTAGACCACGAAGTCCTTTCCTGACACTGGCTGTGTCAACACTGGTGCCTCTATCAACATAGCCTTCAACTTCTCAAAACTGGTATGACACTTGTCATTCCAGTCAAATCTGACATTCTTGTGTAACAACTTGGTCATTGGAGCTGCTATTAGGGAAAATCCCTTCACAAATCTTCTGTAATACCCAGCTAGCCCCAAGAAGCTTCGGACCTCGGTTGTATTTACGGGAGGCTTCCATTCCATCATCGCTTCTATTTTCTTGGGATCCACCTAATCCCATCACCGACACTATGTGTCCAAGGAATGCAACTGATTCACCAAAAGTCACACTTGGACAACTTAGCATACGACTTCTTTTCCGCAGGTTTGCGAACAATCCTCATATGTTCATCATGTTCTTCACTGGTCTTGGAGTACACAAGTATATCATCAATAACAACCTCTACGAACCGTTGCAGGTATGGATGGAATATACGGTTCATAAGGTCCATGAATGCCTCTGGTGCATTTGTTAGGCCAAAGGGCATCACCAGAACTCATAATTCCCATACCGGTCCTGAATGCGATCTTGGGCACATCTACATCCTTTACCCTCAATCGATGATACCTCGATGCGAGATCAATCTTAGAAAATACTCCTGCTCCCTTCAATTGATCAAACAGATCATCAATTCTAGGCAACGGATATTTGTTCTTCACTGTCACTTTATTCAACCGCCGGTAATCAATGCATAGCCTCAAAGTCCCATCCTTCTTCTTCACAAATAGCACTGGAGCTCCCCATGGTGACACACTGGGGCGTATGAACCCCTTATCCAGCAACTCTTGCAACTGAGTTTTCAACTCCCTCAATTCAGTGGGTGCCATCCTATAAGGAGCAATGGAATTGGGTGTCAGATCTTGCAGTTGTCTCAATAGCAAACTCGACTTCCCTTTCTGGTGGCAAACCAGGCAACTCTTCAGGAAATACCTCCGGGAAGTCTCTCACTGTGGGTATATCACTCAAGTTTGGCTTAGCCTGCCTAGTATCCACCACATGTGCTAGGTAGGCTTCACAGCCTTTTCTCATCATTCTTCTTGCAACTGTGGCTGAGATGACATTGGACAGGAAATCTGTCCTTTCACCCACAACTATAATCTCATTACCCTCTGGAGTTTTCAGAGAAATTCTCTTCAATTTGCAATCAACTATTACCTGATGACGTGACAACCAGTCCATTCCCAAAATCACGTCAAACTCGTGGAAGGGCAACTCAATTAGGTCTGCCGAGAATTCATACCCTTGAATCCTTAACGGGCAACCCTTGTATACTTTATTCACCACTACACTGTGGCCCAATGGATTAGTGACCATAATGTCTTGGTCACTCTCCCCTACTAGTATCCCCCTTTCTACGGGTAGGTTGATGCAAATGTAGGAATGAGTGGATCCTGGATCCACCAATGCATGCACAGGAGTATTGTAGAGGGAG
Organism: Hevea brasiliensis; assembly: GCF_030052815.1. Classification (NCBI taxonomy): domain Eukaryota; kingdom Viridiplantae; phylum Streptophyta; class Magnoliopsida; order Malpighiales; family Euphorbiaceae; genus Hevea; species Hevea brasiliensis. Next base: position 34,970,876 of record NC_079497.1, on the reverse strand, counting down.
AACGCACTCGATGACGCCCGGGCATCTTGCTCCTCCCGAGCTCGTGGCATAATTTCTGGCGGTGGTCCGTTATCCGCCTCTCTGCCGCTCGATGCGAGCCTCTGTGATGGTCCCATCGCGTCGATTTGCGATTTTCTACCTCTCGTGGTGCAGGAGCGTGTGCATCGCTTGTATTGGAGCGATTGTAGTGGTTCTACGTGGACAATTTCTCGGTGATGTTCTATCGACCCACATCTCAGCAGGCACCATTACTCCAACACCGCCTTGTGCCATTTAAGGCGGTGTGGACATGCGTAAGATGTTGGGGCTGGTCCTCGAACCCATCCTCGGAGAGCTGCCCACCGATGGTGTGGACCGACCTCTCCTAGGGGTGAATCGTGGCTGGGCCTCGAGACCGACCACGACTCGTGGTTGACCCAACTCGTGCGGGAGGACCCTTGAACTTCTTCCCAAATGCAGGGGCTGAACTAGATCGACCAGTCCCTCTTCTGCTCTCTCTCTTCTATTCTGCTCACATATTCTTAATTATTCCACCTTTATTGCAGCTTCCACTAACTTGGTAAATTCTGTGATTCACAAAGCAGAGACCTGGATCTTGATGTTTTCATTTAGTCCCACTTCAAATCTCTTGCACCTTTCACCTTCATTAGGACTATCTCCTTCCATAACGGCTTAATCGAACAAACTCCTTCTCATATTCGGCCACGATAACCGCCTCGCCTCATTAATGAACTCTCTTCTTCTCTCTTCCGTATACAAGACCCACATATTTCTTCTTGAATTCGAGAGGAAGAAGTCCCAAGTTCTGACTTCTGGCTGCACTTCACTGGACACAGTGTCCCACCATTCGTAGGCATCGTCTTGTAACAAGGATACAGCAGCTTCTAAGTTCTGCTCTGGGGTGCAGTGGAGTTGTTTTAAGACTCTACCCGTTCTGTTCAACCAATTTTCGGCTGCAACAGAGTCATCTTCCCTCTTGCCGAAGAAATCCACCGCCCCAAACTTTCTTAGCCTTTCCAGGTGTGATTTCTACTGTGGAGCTGGTGGTGGTGGTGGTGCTGGCATTACTCCGGCCATTTGTCTAAAGAAGTCGGCCATTTGCTGGAACATGGCCTGTGGAGGCCGAAAGGTGCTCGCTTGAGTGGCGGAGCAGATTCTCTCATGCCTCCGGTCCTCACTGCCGCAGTGGAGCATGACTCTCCACTTCCTCCTCAACGGCTCTCTGAGATGAAGGATTCATATCCTATTCAAAATAAGAAAGATAAACAGATCTGCGTTAGTGTCACCTCGACTCTTACAAATGCAATGCATGGTATGGACTCAATCTAAGTGCAGAAACGCCTAAACCGTGCTTTGATACCACTAAATGTGACACCCCTTACCCGTGTACAGTATACCCGAGTAAGTAATGCCACACGGTGTACTGGCACACTCTAATATACCTTACTTAATTTGTGTCATGCTTTTGAAGCTAATTTATGAAATATGATTTATTTAAGCCATTTATCAAAATTATTATTTATTTGAGGTTCCGAAAATTTTAAAGAAAATCCGGCGGAGTACCGGCTAAGAATGGAGAAAACAGTTCTTCGGAACCTGTTAAAAATACTTCCAAATAATTTCCAAACAATCCCAACTTCAATTTATCAACAAAATCTCAATATTAAGATCTCAACATCATTTCAATTCCAGTTCTCAATCATCCATTACATGTGATGATCACATATAAATCACAAGTAAACATTTGCATTTCCATTCACAAGTACAATTTTCATAATTTACATAAACATCAATATACATTACACAAGTTTAATTACATATGAGAAAAACAAAGTTAAGTTACAAAATGTCAAAATGACACCTAATGTCCTACCAATGCACTGCAGAAGTTGAGGTGACACGGACACTGTGCAGGACTGCAGGATGGACTCACCCAGTCTGCGGTCTGCTGGGCTCACGATCTGTATCTCCAGTACCTACGCGTGGCAAAAGCAACGCGCTAAGCAATAATGCTTAGTGGTGCAATAATAGAATGAAAGAAAATAGCAAGAAATTAAATGTGTAGTGAATGTATATGTTTTATTTGTTTGGTATTTGTATATTATTTACTTTGTCCACTTTTATTCATTTGGTTGCCCCAAGTAACCTACACTAGACGACTGGGCTGGATAACGAGTAAACTGGCACTGGGTATCTAGTACCTCGGGCCGTCACACCATCGGTCACATATGCATCTCCCGGTGCAATGTAACAGCTACCAAGTCAGAATAATCTCAGGCACAAGGCCAAATCTCAATGCAAAGTCAGAATGGCTAAAAGCCATGAAATCACAGAATGGCATATTGCCATGTGCAGTACTACTAACTGAACCCTATTGGCATGCCAAACTATCCAAACCAATCTTGTTAGGTATACTAGGGCATTTGAAACTTTTAAATTCTTCAATTTGTGAATTTCAAATTTTTAGTGTCACTATTCATCTTATTGGTCAACAAAAATGTTGACTTTTAGAATAAAAATATGTACATTGACTTTGGCACTCCCAACATACCACATTTGGCATTCCAAACTTGTTGGCATTAAGCATTTATACCATTTCAAAGTTTAAATCAACACAAGCAGAATTTTCAGTTTTTGTGAGTCAACTTCACTGTTCCATTGGACACTGTTCCTGTGGGAATTTGAAGAAATGTAAAACATGAAAGTTGTTTCTTATTTTGTCTATTTGAATTTCCTTTTTTGAATCACTCCATTTGGAGTTTTGTAGCTCTAGATATGGTCCAAAAACCACAGCTGGCCGGATTTGCATTCTGCAGAAATTACCATATCTACAGTAACATGAACAGTGACTGCCACTGCCATTTGGGTTAGGTTCTGGCCATAATTTGGGGTAGGTTCCTTCATGAAAGTTGTTTATCTATGTCTTAACTTGTTGCTGTAAAATGTTCAGGTCAATTGACCAAATCTACAGTGAGTTATGGCCAAATGAACAGTTACTGTTCATTTGGTCAATTCTACAGAATCAGTTGCAGGGTATCCGGATTGGGGCCAAGTTTTGGTCCTCTTGCTTTGGTCTTTTGGGCATGGTTTCTTCAGCAAAAATGTGCCATTATAAGCCTAGTTTCATGTACAATTAGCCAAACACCAATTGGACCAACACAGCCAAAGTTATGGCTGTGTAATTGGACTGAAATCTCATCCATTCTTCGCATCCTAGGGCAGCTTACTCCTTCTCTTTGCAATCCTATTTTTCAGTCCAAATTGTGCTCAACTTACCTAAAATAGTCACTAATTGACCATTAAAAAGTTCTCTAACAATTTCCTAAGCCAACTCACATCTTCACCTTCCTAAACCCTAATTCAATTTCATGATTTATGCCATTTACCTTGGTTAGCTACTAATGCATTACTCATATGTTTATAACATCAAACATGGTTTCTATTTCACTTCAAGCTCATAAAAAACACTCCTACATATTCCTTTTCTAGGGCAGCCGAAATTCAAGAGCTCATACACATGGGTTTTTTTTCATTTAAATTACAAGTCTTACAAAATTTCAAGTCCAAAATCATGAAATTCAAGAGTTTTATGTTTATAGTTGCACTAACCTTGAATGGGCAGAATTTCCAAAGCCCCAAACTTCACTTTTCTTCCTTTTCTTGGCTGCCAAAAGCTTGTTTAAGGTGTGGGGTAAAATTTTAATGAAGAGAGGTTAGAGAAATATGGTGGAAATGATGGAAATCTAAAGCTTGAAAAAGCTTTAATGGAGGGTGGCTATGGAATGGGTTTCGGCTGGCTTTTGGGGGAAGGATGGCTGCTGCAATTTTTTCTTATTTTGGTCTTCTTTTATCTCTTTTAATAGTTAGTCAAATGATAGCTCAATTGTGATTGGTCATAATTTATAAATGACATCATCAAGATGTCATAAATGAGCTTTTCTTTGATTTTTCTTTTCTTTTCATCACTACTCAATTTCAATTTAATTTCTAGTAATGTTTATTCACATTTTATGTCATATTAATTATTTACTCAACTGGACAAGTCGGCCAAAAATCACCTCTGAAGGCGAAATGACCAAAATACCCTCCGTTTGGCTGAACGGGTCAAATTTGTCTGTACCGATTGAAAAATTTTTCTAGGTATTTTCTTGGCATTCTAATGCCATGGGAACCTCAATAACCCTTCTCTGGAGTCCCAAAATTTATTTTATAATTTTTTCCCCGGGTCTAGGGCTCCTCGTTGCGAGAACCGCAACTTTCCTCTGGTTACCCATCGCTAGGGCACCGGCTCGTTTAACTTGTTTGTATTTTATTTCTAAAATTTTTACTAAATTTTTCTTATCAATATTTGAGTTAATTATGGTTCCTGACTTTAGTTTAAATATTTTTCCGGACGTTCTAGCTGTCCGGACCGACACCGGTCACCGGAATAGTAGAATGTACGGAGTTGGTACAGGGAGGGTGTTACAAGCCATCAATACGGGCATAAAAGCCATGAATACGAGCATAAAGCCATGAACACAGGCATAAAGCCTTTCGCAGCACTGCTAAAACAATACCCTATTGGCATGCCAAACTATCCAAACCAATCACATTAGGCCTACTAGGGCATTTTGCATTTTTAAGTTTCACATTTTTGAATTTCAAGTTTTGGTGTCACTATTCACTTCATTAGTCAAACAAAAAGTTGACTTTTGCATAGAAAGTAGGTACATTGGCTTTGGCACTTCAAACATACCACATTTTTCATTTAAAACTTGTTGGAAGTGATCACCATTACCATTTCTAGGCTTAAACCAAGGGAAACAATATTTTCAGTTTTTGAAGCTTAACTTTACTATTCCATTAAGCACTGTTATAGTGGGAATTTGAGGAAATGGTAAACATGAAAGTTGTTCCTTATTTTGTCTAGTTGAATTTCCTTTTTTGAATCACTCCATTTGGAGTTTTTTAGCTCAAGTTATGGCCAAAATAAGTTTACTGTTCACGTGTACTGTTCATGCTGCAATTTTGGGTTTTGGCAGATTTTGGTCCAACTTTGGTCAGTAGTTTGATCAAGTTAAGTTCATAATTTGGTCTAACTTTCTTCATATGAAATGTTCTACCATGCCTTAGGTTTCCATCGGTTCAAGAATTGCCTAAATCCAAGTTTTCTAGAGAGAGTTATAGTCCTCCAAACATTACTACTCAAATGAAAATCTGCAGAGTTGCAGGTTGATAACTCAACTTTGCCCAATAATTTGAATTGGTTAATGGCATAATTTGGGGTGATGTTCTTCATGAAAGTTGTTTGTCTATATCCTATCTTGTTGCTGTAAAAATTTCAGGTCAATTGACCATATCTACAGTGAGTTATGGCCAAATGAACAGTTACTGTTCATTTGGTCATTTCTGCAAGTGCTGGTTGCAGGGTATCCGGAATGGGGCTAAGTTTTGGTCCTCTTGCTTTGGTCTTTTGGGCATGGTTTCTTCAGCAACAATGTGCCATTACAAGCCTAGTTTCATGTCCAATTGGCCAAACACCAATTGGACCAACACAGCTCAAGATATGGCAGTCCAAGTGGACTGAAATTTCAGTCACCCTGCTGCACTCATGGGGCAGCCTTCCCATTCCACTTTGCCATGCAATAATTCACTCCTAATTATGGTCAACTTACCTCAAATGGTCACTAATTGACTATTAGAATGTTCTTTAACAATTTCATAAGCAAATTCAAATTTTCACTCCTAAACCCTAGCTCAAAGTCATGGTTTTCACAATTTCTTTAGTTAACTCTTTCATTCTTGTATATATATATATGTATACACTTTAAACATAATCTCCAATTCACTCTAAGTCCATTAATACAATCAAACTCATTCCTTCCTAGGGCTGCCGAAAATTCATAGGGTCCATACACATAGATTCCATTCATTTAATTCACAAAACCTTACTCACTTTAAGTCTTTAACATGAATTAAAAGAGATTTAAGTGTAAATAGGCACTAACCTTGAATAGGGCAGAATTTCAAACTACCCAAACTCCTTTTTTCTTCTTCTTTTGGCTGCCTAGAGGTTACTCAAGTTGCTAGGTTAATTTTTTGAAGATAGGTTATGATTTTGTTGGGTAGAAATGGGTGAATCAAGCTTTGAACAGCTTGAATATACTTAGCTATGGAAGAAGAGGTTCACGTCCAAATGAAGAAGAAGAACCAGAAAATTTGTTTCTTCATTTGTCATTTTTCTGTTTTTAATTTGGCTTGTTGGGTTGTGATTGGTGAAAGCCTTCCAAATGACATCATGTAATGTCATATTTAGGTTTTTCTTTCATTTTCTTTTCTTCTTTTCTCTACTCATTTTCACTTTAATTGTTAGTAATATTTATTCATATTTTATGTCATATTAATTATTTACTTAACTGGACAAGACGGCCAAAAATCACCTCTGAAGGCAAAATGACCAAAATGCCCTCCGTTTGGCTTAACGGGTCAAAACTGGCTGTACCGATTGAAAAATTTTTCTAAATATTTTCTTGGCATTCTAATGCCATGGGAACCTCAATAACCCTTCTCTAGAGTCCCAAAAATTATTTTATGAATTTTTTTTCCTGGGTCTAGGGCTCCTCGTTGCGAGAACCGCAACTTCCCTCTGGGTTACCCATCGCTTGGGCACCAGCTCATTTGACTTGGTTGTATTTTATTTCTAAAATATTTCCTAAATTTTTCTTATTAATATTTGAGTTAATTTTGGTTCTTGACTTTAGTTTAAATATTTTTCCGGACGTTCTAGCTGTCCGGACCGACACCGGTCACCAGAACAGTATAATGTACGGAGTTGCTACCGGGAGGGTGTTACACCTCCAGGAACGCCATAGCTGAATAGTGTATCTGAAAGGAAAAATCGTACCCTATTGGATATGGTACATAGTATGATGAGCTATAATGATATGCCAATCTCCTTTTGGGGATTTGTATTAGAATCAGCTTTATATATTCTGAATAGGATTCCATCAAAATCAGTTTCTTCCACACCTTATGAGGTATGGCATGGAAGAAAACAAAGTCTTAAGCATGTTAAGATTTAGGGTTGTCCAACTTATATCAAAAAGCAGAACACTGATAAATTGCAAACCAGATTATAAAAAGGTCGATTTGTTGGATATCCAAAAGATAGTTTTGGATATTATTTTTATTTTCCTACATCACAAAAGGTTGTGGTGTGTAGAGATGCCACATTTCTTGAACAACAGTTTGTTCAAGAAGGAGGCAAAGGAAGGTAAATAGAGTTGGAATTGGATAATTCTGACCAATCAACATATCAGATGGATATAGATCCATCTAGTCAACCTACACCCATTGATGAAACATTTACCACTGTTCCTCGTAGAACAACTAGGGTATCTCACCCACCAGTGAGATATGGTTTCCTTCATGAAGAAGAACAAGAGTTGTCTACTCCTGAAGAAGTAGATCATAGAGATGATCCACTTACCTATGAAGAAGCTATATCAGATATAAACTCTTCAAAATGGATTGATGCTATGAAATCTGAAATTGATTGTAACACCCTCATTGTAGCAATTACGTACATTCTACTGTTCCGATGATCGGTGTCGGTCTGGACAGCTAGAACGTCCGGAAAAATATTTAAACTAAAGTCAGGAACCATAATTAACTCAAATATTAATAAGAAAAATTTAGTAAAAATTTTAGAAATAAAATACAACCAAGTCAAGTGAGCCGGTGCCCAAGCGATGGGTAACCTAGAGGGAAGTTGGTTCTCGCAACGAGGAGCCCTAGACCTGGGGAAAAATTCATAAAATAATTTTTGGGACTCCAGAGAAGGGTCATTGAGGTTCCTATGGCATTAGAATGCCAAGAAAATATTTAGAAAAATTTTTCAATCGGTACAGACAATTTTGACCCGTTAAGCCAAACGGAGGGCATTTTGGTCATTTCGCCTTCAGAGGTGATTTTTGGCCGACTTGTCCAGTTAAGTAAATAATTATTATGACTCAAAATAGGAATAAATATTGCTAAAAATTAAATTGAAATGTGGTAGAAAAGAAAAGAAAAGAAAAATAGTGGAAATTAAGGATAATGACATCACATGATGTCATTTACTTTCTCCCAACCAATCAAATTTCAACAAGCACTCTTAAACCAATTAAAAAAGGTCAAAAAGGATTTCAAATTTGATAAAATTTTCTGCTCATCTTCTTCCATTTCCGGCAGCCCCTATTTCCCTCACAATCTCCATTAAAACTTTCTCTTTTTCTTGCTAAAACCTCACCCTTTACACCATAAAACCTCATCCTCACTTCACAAAAATTTATCCTCACACCCTAAATCATATTTAGACAACCATTAGAGGGAGAAATTTTAAATATTGACAAGCTGAAGTGGGAGCTTTAATAAGGTTAGTGCCCTAAACTTTAAATCTCACTTCAATTTCATGATTAAGAGCTATATAGGTGATTAAATGACAAAGAAATTTTGATAAAAGACATTGGTATGCTAACCCTAAATTTTGGGCAGCCAAGGTTAAGGTGATATGGTGATAATTTTTGGGAATCTAATATGCAAGTATGGCTGCCCTTAAAGTGTAACTTATAAGTGAATTCATAAATGAAATGATTATACATGGTTTTGAATTGTTGAATTAGGGTTTTGAGGAGTGAAATTTGGTTTTGGCTTATGAAATGATTAATGGACATTCTAATGGTCAATTAGTGACCATTTGAGGCAAGTTAATCATAATCTGAAGTGAACTAAAGTGTTACAAACCCAATTGGTAGGCTGCCTAATGACAGCAGCAATGAGGCTGTGATTCCAACCCACTTGGACACCATAACTTTGGCTGTGTAGGTTCAATTGGTGTTTGGCCAATTGGACATGAAACTAGACTTATAATGGCACATTTTTTCTGAAGAAACCATGCCCAAAAGACCAAAGCAAGTGGACCAAAAGTTGGCCCCAATCCGGGTACCCTGCAAGCCAATTCTACAGAATGACCAAATGAACAGTAAGGCCATAACTCACTGTAGAAATGGTCAATTGACCTGATAATTTTTCAGCAACAAGATAAGACATAGACAAACAACTTTCATGAAGAAACCTACCCCAAATTATGACCAGAACCTAACCCAAATGGCAGTCACAGTTACTGTTCATGTTATTGTAGATTTGGTAATTCTGCAGTTTTTCCAATCCGGCCAGCTGTGGTTTTTGGACCATATCTGGAGCTACAAAACTCCAAATGGAGTGATTCAAAAAAGGAAATTCAACTATACAAAATAAGGAACAACTTTCATGTTTACCATTTCCTCAAATTCCCACTGCAACAGGGCCCAATGGAACAGTAAAGTTGGGTCACAAAAACTGAAAATTCTACTCTTTAGGTTTTAGGTTTGGAAATGGATTTAGGAGTTAATTCCAACAAATTTTAAATGCAAAATGTGGTATGTTGGGAGTGTCAAAACTAATATACCTATTTTCTATCCAAAAGTCAACATTTTTGTTGACCAATGAGGTGAATAGTGACACCAAAACTTGAAATTCAAAATTTGAAATTAGAAATGCATCTAGGGGACTTTAAATTGCAATTGGCAATTAATACTAGCAAATGTAAAACTCAAAATGCGGGCTCTTGGTGTAATTAGAATTAACATATTCCTTAAGTATGAAAAAGTCAACATTACTAGTAAGGTGAATAGTAATCAAAATGATTAGCAAACTAAGATGAAGACCTAGAACCAATTCTAAGCTTAAATGCTTAGAATTGTATGACAAATGTGGACTATGTATCTTAGTCAAAATTGTTAAAAGGAAATTAAGACCATAAGTTGAAATCCATGAAATATTCATGGATTACTCGAAACATGAAAAATAAGTCACCTAATTGATGTGAATAGATAGTTAGGGCTTATATGCCCATCACAAATGGAATTCATAAAATATTAGTAACTCAACTTGAAATATAAAATTTGTAATTACATAAGTAGATTTTTGAATGTATAAATGAGAAAGGAATGTATGAAATGAAATTTAACTAAATGGATTGTTGAGTATAAATAGGATGAGGTTTAGATTAGGGTTTATGTTTCCATTACAAAAAAGGTAATAACACCTTGTATGAGTTATGAATTCATATAAATATTGTAATGAATAAATGAATCCCATAAAAATATAAATGAAACATTAGTTCTAGTTATAAGAGAAAGGAAGAATGTTTTGAATACAATGGTACATGTGAACCATTGTTTAGAATTGTGATCAATATGAATCACATAATGAATGAATAAATGAACCATATTAATTTATGAATGAGACATTAGTTCTCATTATTGTAGAGAGGAGAAGTATTTTGAGTACAATGGTATAAAAGGATAATTGATGTGAATTGTGATCATATAAATGATCAAATGAATGTATGAATTATAATTGAAATTTATCATGAAATAATAAACTCTTAATGGTACTATGTGCCCATGTATTGCCTAGACACGTGTGTCAGATTGGATAGATTGGCATGCCAATAGGGTATTGTTTTAGCAGTACTGCGAAAGGCTTTATGCCTGTATTCATGGCTTTATGCCCGTATTCATGGCTTTATGCCCGCATTCATGGCTTTATGCCTGTATTCATGGCTTTTATGCCCGATTGTGTGTTATCATGGCTTTTTAGCCATACTGACTGCATACGTGGTTGACGTTCCGCGTCCCATGGTATGACGGCCCGAGGCACCGCGGTGTCCAGTGCCAACGACCCGTTATCCAGTTTAGTCAGCCTGCCGTAGGTTACTTGGGCAGTGTAATTTATTGAAATAAATTAAGACTTTTAGTAATTGAAATATTAAAAATTAAATAAATGAGTTAATAAGACTCCAAAAGAATTAGTTACAATTATGAAATGATCTAAACCACATAAAAATTGTTAAGTCAAAATGATAAAAGAGTTGCAAAAATAGGTATAACTTAACTAAATATTTTAAATGTACCTTCTATTGCCATATGAATATAAATTGAGTATTTTCATTAATTCTGTATATTGTACATTATCACTGTGAATTTCGGAATTAAACGCTTCCAAAGCGAAACAAAAGAGAACAAAAGATAATTAATATTAGACACATTGTATTAAATTAAATTGATTCTGAAATATTCAAATTATGTTTCTTTCTTCCTTTATTTGTATATTTTATTTTCTTGTTATATTATTGCACCACTAAGCAGCAATGCTTACCGTGATGAATTTGTTTTCTCGCGCAGGTATTTTGACTAAGATTTTTGGAGTCCAGATCTGCAGAAGTGTCTGAAGTATTCAAGGTTGTCACCTCCTCAGCAATGCATGTAGATAGGGCCCATATAGATCATATTTTGTATTTAAGTATAAAATGCTAGATATTGTATTGTAATGTAGATTATGAGCAGGTAATTAATAGAAATGTAATGTAATTTAATAAATTAGCTTTTTCATATGTACTTAATTTATATATCATGTAAATTATGAAATTATGTAAATTAAAGAAATTTGAAAATTTTACTTATGTGATTTGAACATGAATGAGATTGTATGGATTCGAAGACAGATTTGAAATATATAGATAATGCATGGAAATGAATATGAAATTGAGATATATGAATGAGATGTGAACTATGAGATAGTTATGAAAATAATTGATGAGATTTTATTTGTAAAATATTATTGAAACTTTCAAACAGGTAAATAGTAAAACACGTCAACTGGTAATAAAATAGGAGAAACTCCGCTGGTTTCTCCGTCGAAAAATAATTAATATTAAAATATAACGAGATCAAAATATGAAAGGAATAAAGTAAGATAAGATAGGGTGCTCCGGCACCGATTGTAGCACACCTTGCTCGGTTACACTGTAGTCGGGTGAGGGGTGTTACATTGATTCCATGTATAAGAATCAAGTTTGGGATCTTGTTGACCCACCCAAAGGTATTGTACCTATAGGGAACAAATGGGTTTTTAAGAAGAAAATTGGTTCTGATAGAAAGGTAGAGACCTATAAGGCAAGGCTAGTAGCGAAAGGGTTTTACCAAAGGCAAGGAATCGACTATGAGGAGACTTTCTCTCCCGTTGCTATGCTTAAATCAATTAGGATTCTATTAGCAATAGCTACATACTATGATTATGAGATTTGGCAGATGGATGTCAAAACAGCTTTTCTCAATGGATACATTGAAGAGAACATTTTCATGGAATAACCTAGGAGTTTTGAATCCCAAGATGGTTCCAAAGTATGCAAGCTAAAGTGATCCATTTATAAGTTGAAGTAAGCTTTGGGGAGTTGGAACATCCATTTTGATGAAGTCTTTAAATCCTTTGGTTTTATAAAAATGAGGATGAGCCATGTGTATATAAGAAGGTTAGTGACAGTGCTATCACTTTCCTTGTCTTATATGTGGATGACATACTGTTGATGGGTAATGACACAGGTATGTTGACAACTGTAAAGGTATGGTTGTCAAATAAATTTTCCTTGAAAGGCTTAGGGGAGGCAACCTATATTCTTGAGATTCACATCTATAGAGATAGAGCAAAAAGAATAATTGGTTCATCCCAAAGTCTATACTTGGAAAAGGTGTTAAAGAGGTTTAACATGCTTGATTCAAAAAGAGGATTGTTACCAGTGAGACATGGTATCCATATTTCTAAAGAGATATCTCCAAAGACACCTGAAGAAAGAGATAAGATAGCCAAGATTTCATATGCTTCGGCTATTGGACGTTTAATGTATGCAATGTTGTGTACTAGGCCGGATATCGCATATGCTGTTAGTTTGACTAGCAGGTATCAATCCAATCCAGGTTTGGAACACTGGATAGCTGTCAAGAATATCCTTAAGTACTTGAGAAGAACTAAGGATTTATTCTTGATCTATGAAGGTGGAGACTTGCAATTGGATGGTTATACTAATTCTGATTTCCAATCAGATATCGATGATAGAAAGTCTACCTCTAGGTATGTGTTCATTTGTAATGGAGGTGCAGTCAGTTGGAAGAGTTCCAAATAGAGCACGACTGTAGATTCCACTACAAAGGCTGAGTATATTGCTGCATCAGATGCTGCAAAAGAAGCTGTTTGGATAAAGAAGTTAGTGACAAAACTTGCAGTAGTTCATTCAATTGAGTCAGCAGTTCCACTACACTGTGACAATAATGGAGCAGTCATACAGGCTAAGGAACCTTGGTCTCACCAAAAATCCAAACACATAGAAAGGCGCTATCACATTATCAGAGAAATAGTTAGACGAGGCGATGTAGCCATGTAGAAAATAGCATCAGCTGAAAATCCAGATGATCCATTCACTAAGCCTATGTCACAAACTCAGCTAGACTGACATCTTAAGAAGATGGGTCTAAGATAATGTAATGAATGGCTCTAGTGCAAGTGGGAGATTGTTAGTAGTATGCCCTAGAGTATATAATTTAGTATGTATCTTGTACATGTTTTATTAATAAAAGGCATTTCCACTTTTACATTTATATAATATATTTATGTGTAATAGAAAAGGTCCATTGATATTTTGTTAGAAATTCTATTCTTAAGTTATTAAGAATATGAGTGACAGTATTTATAGTACAAAGTATCATAAATAGGTTCACAATCGAGGACACTTCATCATAAAGACATGACATATCCAGAAAGATTGTATTCATGTTTGTTCCCAAGTTATTTATATAAGATACAAATAAGATGGAATGGTCAGTCTTATGCCATATAACAAACATGATAGGCACTTATACATGATAAGTAGGTCGAACCAGTGACACTTATGACGAGCACATGGAGTTTACTCTTGTCAATGTTTTGTCATAAATCATATCAGTGCATATAATCTTTAGACCTGAGATAGCACAGTTATCTTCTATATAGGTAGTTTGAGTTTGATACTGCTTTGATACTTGTACTGTGTATGGGTATATGGGTATGTGTTGGCTCCTACTAGTTATATATGGAGGTAGGTGTTGATCAAGATCGAATATGTTCCTCTAAGTAAATAGAGATAAAATCCTATGTTCATTTAATTGTTCTTGATATTTCAAGTTCCTGGCCAGGACAGATAGATTTAATCAGAAAATAGTTTCTGATGAGAAAATCTTTTTAATTAAGAACAGGAATTAAAAGAGAACATAATATTCATAGCAAATGAAGTTTGACATAAACCATGACTCCAGCTTGAGTTGGGATTTTGTAACAGAGAGATTCTAGTGCATGATAACATATGATTATAGGATCATTTAAGGTAAACCTTATTACTAATTGGGTGACCATAGCATGCTATGCTAGGTGTTAACCATGGCCTATGAGGTGCATAAAATGATTTGGAGAAATCATTTATGGTGAGAAAGAGTTCTCATGATATTAAGAGTTGATATCATATCTCATTGCCAATTAGTGATGAGCCTAGTAAGTCACACACATACACAAGTTATCACCTAATTAAATATGATTTAATTAATTAATTAAAGTGTTTGATTGATTAATTAAATAGGTTCGGTTTGCAATTAGATTGCAAAGTCCCTAGCATGACTTGAAACCAAATCTAGATTATTGGATGTATAGTATAAGTTAAATTTATATTTAAAGTGTTTAAATATGAATTTAATTAATGAGAAATTAATTAATAAAGATTAATTAATTAATTTATATTTGATATAAATTGATTAGAAGAAGAGAAATATTTATTTTGGGTTGAGAACTCAAAATTAAGATACAGGGTCATTTTGGTCTTTTCACAGGGTGACATGTGATACCATGAGATGGTGACACATGGCATTACACATAAGCTTGCCAAATGTCTTTTAATCATGTAAGATGATTAAAATTAAGATTAAATATAGGTTTGACACTTAGCACATTGTGATTGGGTCAATTAAACCTAGAACCAATCAGAGGGTGACATATGGCAAGGGTTTAATGTGTTGACCTAGCTATATAAGTGTTGTTATGAATTAAAAATAACATAACCAGCAGATCCTCATCCTTGGTGCCGCCACCCAAGAGTCTCCCTTCTCTTCCTCTTCATCTCTCATCTATTCCAGGAGATTAACAAGCAATCTCTTGAATTAAAAATACTAGAAATTATTTCAAGTATCCTGTTTGCATCTTTAATCTCTTAAAAGGCAGAACTTGATTTTCTAATTAATAGAAAAAGCTTTTGAAGCTGTTCAAGGGTTGCCATAGGTGTTCTTGGTGTGGACAAGCTAGAGGGACAACGTCTGGTGTCCTGAAGACGCTTCTCGAAGGCGCAAATACATTGCAGTGCATCAAGAGGTTAGTGTATTTATTCTTGATTTAATCTAGGGTTCTAAAATTAATCTAATTAATTTTAAAATCTTAAATGGCAAATACAGATCCAAAAATATATTAAATGAGTTTTAATATGTTGTTTATCATTGAAATCAAATAGATAAAAATAAATGTTGCATGATGCATGTGACCCTAGGTGAATATTTTTGAATTCAATGGTATAAATTTGTGTTTTTCACGCTTCCATTCCTTCACTCTTCTTCTTTCACTTTGATCTCCTCGGTAAGGCAAGTGACATCGACAATTCAGCAGGCCTAAGCTTCTTCGAGTTCTCGCTCCTGTTCAGCTATCCTATCCTCATAAGATTTCATCTGACCCTCAATCTCGACGTAGTCTTGAGCAGACGAAAGTTGGGTTTTGGCAAAAGCAGCATCCTGGACCGCTTTTAGAATTTCTTGTCTCAAGAGATGAGCCTTTTCTCTGATTATATGTTAGTTCAAAAGGCACTCTATGCTCAAGCTCATTGTTTGAGCCAAGAGGTCATCAATGCTATCTGGAGTCAGCCTATTCCGTTTGTTCTGAAAGTAGATGGTGGCACCGAAAACCTTGGCTAGGCCAGGATTCCCCCGAACTGAGCGATTCTTCTCTAGCGAGTGCATAAGGACCTGGGCACCACGAAAGAGGGTCCTCAAAGCAGGTTGGGAAGACCCTCATTCTGCACTTGAAGAAATCGGCGGAGGTGGCGATTCATCTTGTCGAAGAAGGGAAGAGCGATCTCTATCTCTAGAGTCAGCTGTCCCGAAGGTCGGGATGAAAAGCCTAGCACTTCTACCGAGTCTCGCCCTGGCATTTGGGATACAGCAGCTTTCTTCATTTCTCGCACTTTCCAGGTGACCTCCCTTTTTTGCTTACGGCTCTCCTTCATGCCCTCGCCTCTAGCCATACTTGCACAGAAAACAAGTTAGTGAGATCACCTAAGTCAAAAAGCTAAAGATTTAGGTTATACCGATTCCGGGTCTAAGGTCAGAGAGCTGTAGCTCATAATCCTCATGGTCGATCATCTGTATTAACCACCACTTCAGTTCAGCCATAACTGCATCTAAACATGAATACTTGTGAGTAGCCGCCTGACCCTTCATTCCTTTACCATTACGTCCTTGTCTCTATTTAGGGTGATCTTCTTTGGAGCTAAAGGGACCAGGTACTACCAATTGTGCGAGATACCCTCAAAGCCATTTGGGATCTTACTCCTCAATATGAAGAACCAATTCTTCCAATTCTTCAACAAAGAAGGGAGATCGGTAAAAATCCCACAGTGCGGCTTGGCTTAGAAAAACCAATACTCGTCATCTTTTCGCCATGCGAGCCTATGCAACTGTGCAAAAACCTTTGCTGTAGGCTCAAGCTTCTTAGCTCGGCATAAGCCTCTGAAAGCCACCAGAGTCTGCTAAGAGTTCAGGTGCACTTAGGCTACACAGACATGATGAAACTTCAGAACGGCCTTCAATTGTTCTTCATATACCATGATCATATTGTTTTCTTTAAAGAAATGGTTAGCTCAGAGATTGCCATGACTTCTTATGAGCTCGAAGGAGTCAGGCCAAAGGTTGTATTCTTGACTAATGGGCTGCATATCGGTTTCCTTGAGGACTGATGGCAACTCATCCACGGGTAAGTTTTTTTTCCCTGAAGAAGATACTTGTTTTGACTTAGCCACCCGACCATGGGCTGAGACAGAGGTTATTGAAGGTTCAGATCGCCCACTCGACCTGACCACCTTAACTTCGTCCGATGTCCATGAGATATGAATGGAGGGAGGACTAGCAGCTCTCTGACCATCGGTACCACTCATTTTCAAAAAACAAAAGTGAGAACCAACTAAGAAAAGATCAAAACCCTTATCGGTGTATGAATCAGTGCCTGAAAACTTTAGAAAGCAAGAGGGAGTGTTGAAATCGCTAGGGGAAGGTCTGAAAATGACATAAGGAAACATATGACTAACCTTTCCCCTATTTATAATCGTCTAAGCATTAAATGCTCACGAATTCCCAAATGAAGCATCGGTTAGCGGGACCGGGCCACCTCCATGATACGTCACAAGAAGGTTCCAGAAACATAGTAAAAAGGTCGGATAAATAAGATCAGTCAACTAAGGTCATTGGATTAAACAAATTTCCAAACCCACGGATCAGCTAATGGCAATTCATCTAGGGATCAAATCGAGTACACTTATCAGAGATTGGAAAAATAACCAATGCAATAACAAAACAAAAACATTCAAGTAAAAATTTCATTTCATTTCTAAAAGATCAAATTACATCATTTGGGCTATCTCAAAAGATTTGATTACATCATTTGGGAGATCTCAAAAGATTAGATTGCATCATTTGGGTAATCCCAAAAGATCAGATTACATCATTTGGGCGATCTCTCAAAATCAGCACTACATTCTACCTAACTTAAGACTACTTCGAAGCCCAGAATGCTGGCCTATATCAAAGCCTAGTCTTGTGGCTGAATCAAAAGATGTGTTTGATCACAAAGCTAACCACAAATATTGGACAGATGTGCAGCTCAGATAGGGTAACTATGACTCTCATGATATTGAGCTGAGTCATCACCGATGTAATTGACCAAAACTGAGCTGCAATCGGGACGCCCGATATGGTTGGGAGCCAAATGAACTTCAAGAGACGGTCACCAACATCAAGATTGAAATTAGCAATCTTCTTGTCCGAGATCGGTCTATCGATTGTACCGGTGGACCGATTCGAGATCGGCACGGTTGTCACTTTCGACCTTGATCGGTAAATTAGTCCAGTTCTCTCACTGTCATTGAATGACATTCTCATAGCTCTCCGATCACTAGGGTGATAAATTTTCAGGTGAGGGGCAAAGGAAACAGTCGAAAAAAGATCAAAATGGCCATCATAATTAGAATTATCACCAAAAAAGCTAGAATGGGGGAAGTGGTGCATCGAAAATAAACTGTAAAAGGAAAAAGTGAAGTGTGAAGGTGATTTCCTATTACTGCATATATATATAGGGCCCTGGCATTTATTGCGGAACTCGAAGTAGGCTTATCGGTAACTGAAGAATTTATTGCTTTGACCGATACAGGTCAGATTGAGTAGAAGGTTGGAAAATAGTAAGATCGGGAAATAAAAAGACCGGATAGAGATCGAAATAACAATCTTAAGATGGGTCAGTCACAACAAGATTGGAAGAAATAGAGGACGAACTATAGAGATCAGAGAACGCAAAGGGGTCAAATAACTTCCGGTCAGAGCTTTCAATTAACTCCCTTCACCATCAGATCAGAGTTAGTTAAAGCATTGCAGGCATGATCAGATCCTCACCACACATCTCATTTGCAAGGATGCCCTCCTAGCTGCCAGACACCAAATGGTTAAAGAAGCCCTGTACATCTCGATCTACACCATTGATTATAATTGTAAGGATGGATTTGGAGCCCTGAAATCAAAAGCAGATGATAGATTTGGTGCCTTTTATTCCCAGTCTTTGGATCTATTTCATAAGGCGAGACCCTTGACCGTTGGATTAAGGGAAGAAAGGACAGATATTCTAAACGAAATCCCAACCCTCCATTTTGATTCTCTTTAATTCTAAGACATCGGATTATGTCATTTTCAATCCAAGCCTTCCGTTTCCCCCTGATAAGATCCTGACCCTTCATTTTGAACACACATTCCCTATAAATACCTGCACGCAATACTATAGAAGGAAAAGGTGATGATTATCATGGAAAAACTCTAGACTTTGATTCAGTCTTGCTGCTTGTCATTCGAAGCTTTCAAAGTGTTGAGAAACTTTAGAAACCAGTTTTCTGAAGTATTTCATTTCAAAGAGCTCCAAATCCTGTGATTTTCATTTTCAATACCTGTGCACTACCCTATGAACCCATCTTCACTCTGCCTCATTCCCATCACTTTAGTATCTGTGCATTGCCTTCTAAGCTCAACCTCATTCCACTTTATTCCTATTACCTCGGGTAAGCTCAAGCTCTTCGGCAGTCTGCTCTCAGCTCTCCAAGATTTATGGATACCAAAATTGGCTCGCCTACCTCCCCCAACTTTCCATAGGTAAGCATCTAAACTATCATTTTATTGAATATCCTTGGTTTGCTTTCTCAAGTTTTCTTTTAAAGTTTTTTATCTAGTCACACAAAATCTCAGAATAGGTTATCTTAGCCCATAGTTATTTCCTTTGTCTTCTTTTTATTCATTCGTAAATTCCATTTATCGTCACCTTGTTTTCATTCCTTTCAAGAGTAGATGTTGGAGTCATTGGCGATTCATAAATACTCTAAATGAATATAGGCAAGAGTACTTTAACATGAGAGTTTTTGGTCTGAGTAAATGAAAAATGATAAAAGAAAATAGGAGTAGCAAAGGTCAAATGAGTCTGAAACATGATTAGGTCAAACAAATAAGTTGTGAGATTGGGCCTTGGAATGAGCCCAGACGATAAAACAACAACTCGGGAATCAAAACGAGTTCGAATCTCGAATGAGCAACTAAAAAGAGATCAGATGTTGTAAACTAAAGAGTTCTAACAAAGCGATCATGCGGAAGATCGGCAAGAAGTTTAACCTATTGTCCGCCATCTAGTTATAAAGTCCCGTAGGCTAGGAAAAGCTTTACACAGGGGTTTCCTATGTCTTTGGTATTTCAATCCCATATAAAAGGGATCAAGAAAGACCCTTTGCCTGAATCCCCAGTTCGAAGTTCTTACAAAATGTCGTTCTTATCAATATATTAAGAGATTGGGGGAGATTTCTTACCCAAACTTAGCCTAATTTTTCAACGCAATATATTAAGAGATCGGGGGAGAGTTCTTACTCGAACTTAGCCTAATTTTCTTACGCAATATATTAAGAGATCGAGAGAGACTTCTTATCCAAACTTAGCCCAATTTTTCAATGCAATATATTAAGAGATCGGGAGAGAGTTCTTACTCAAACGTAGCCTAATTTTTTAATGCAATATATTAAGAGATCGGGGAGAGTTCTTACCCAAACTCAGCTTAATTTTCAATGCAATATGTTAAGAGATCAGGGGAGAGTTCTTACCCGAACTCAGCCTAATTTTTAATGCAATATATTAAGAGATCGGGAGAGAGTTCTTACCCGAATTCTCAACCAAAATCTTAATAAAATATATAGAGGTCGAGGGAGAGTTCTTACTCGAAATCCTCCACTTAAATTTTAAAAGAATACATTAAGAGATTGGGGGAGAGTTCTTACCCGAGCTCTCAAATTAAATGCTTAATACACCAAGGGATCGACAGGAGAGTTCTTCCCAAAGTATCTAGAATATTAGGTTGAGGTCCGATGGAAAGTCCTCCTCAAGGCACTCATGTTTATAGGACAAAAATCCCCCCCGAGAATATCACGACTTCAGTATTCATATTAACCCCCCCTAAATACCTACTACACAACACCTATTCACTAAAGGGTCATCTCATGTACTCGTGTTCTTGGGCAACCCAAAAAAAGTGAAATATAAATCATTCCTTTTTTTTTTGTACAAAGGATTAACATCACCATTCTAACCCCCAAATTATCAATTTCAATTTATAAAGAGCATAATATTAAATCTGCTTACCCTCGTTGAGGGACAAGGTGGGGTGCCTAACACCTTTCCCACCCGTATACGGACCCTGAACCTAGAATCTCTGTTTTCAAAGTGGTTTTTTTTTTAACTTTTACAAATGGTTTTCTTTAATTTCCCTCAAAATTAAAGTGGCGACTCCTCACTTTTTCGACTTTGCTAAGAATCGTCCAGCGACCGCAAAACCCTTGTGACACTATGTGCTTCCTAAAGGTGCTAATTGCATCCATAGTGCATCAAAGAGGTTAGTGCTCAAACTCCTCTTTTAAACTAATGTTTAAATGAATTAATTTGTTAATTCACAATCCTGAATGGCAAACATAGATCCTAATACATATTAAAAGTGTTTTAATATGCAATTGAGCATTAAAATTAATTAGGCACATAAGAGATGTGACATGATGTATGAAACCCTAGAAGAAAATTTTTTAAAATTCAATGCTCCTATGAACCAATCACCATGCTTCCGCTCCTTCAATTGGTATCAGAGCCACTATATTTGCCATTAGGATTGTTTATGAGATTTAATTATGTGATTTTATCAAATTATGATTGATCTAATGCTGGTTGGATGCATCAAAGAGAGGTAGTGGCATCAAGAGAATGAAGCTAACCTCAATGGTGCGCATGGTTTCTTGGGTTCAATATACAATTGTTGTATATCTTTAGGCCCATATCTAATTAAATTATTTAATTAGGAATTTTAATCACATAATTAATTTATTGAAAATTATTTTCAAGGTATTAAATTTGGAAAGAGTTTCTAAATTTAAATTTATTTGAATGAGATGCAAATCTGAATTTTTAAATTTGTTTGAATGAGATGCAAATATGAATTTTTTAATTAAATATGAGATATTCAATTTAATTTTAGTATGTATGTTTTATTTAATTATTAAATAGTAATATGCATAATAGATGATCATGGACAATAAAAGACCAATGTGATTGGATTTATTTATTTTATTTTTCTTTAGGTTGTAAAATAATTAATTTTATTTTAGTGGCATGTATTATAAGTGTTGTAATAATTTGGGTCGTAATTTCATTTATTTGAGGACTTTAAAGTCCATGATCTTGTAAATTCGCCTTGGTATGCCAATGATTACAATGTAATTGGATTGCAAGAAGATCAAGGAGGTCAAGAGCATTGGTGGGACCAGTGAGAGGAAATCAAGATCAAGTGTTGATTATGTACTCGTTCAGCAACTCTTGTAATATGAATGAAATAAATGCACCTAGGAATGCCCTGATTCCATTCTTAGTGGCTCAGAATTAAATCCCTTAGAAAGTCCATGATCATACCATATTATTTGTTTATCCATGTATGCATGAGATGTATGGGAATGTATGCAAGTATATGATATATGCATGCTAATTGGATAATGTGCAAAGAGAGACCATAATAGTAATTAAGCCAACCACTAAATCTTCCAAATAAATGATTAAGTTGAAAATTGTATAATTAAAGTAATTATATCATGGACCGTCCATTAAGGCAATTATTTTAAGAAATTTTAAATACTTGCATGTGATGCATTTAATTTAAGAGATTTTCTTAAGAATAATTGTTAAGCATGAGATGTTGTAAATATATAAATAAGTTGATGGCCAATAATGGATGTGCCTGAGGACATTAAAATTATTTGCATGTTTCCTAGCTTAATGGGATCAACTTAACTAATGCAAGATAAATCAATAATGGATGTGCCTGAGATTTTGAGCATTAGGGGCTAGATAAATGATTGAACCTCACATGAGATGTGATGGGCAAGGAGTTGCTCTCTTATAGTTTATTGTAATTCCAATAATGGATGTGCCTGAGGATGATCAATAAGACTATGAGAATTTAATCACCCACTAGAAATCTATCCAACTAGGATTTCTGTTTCCTACTTTGGAAGTGTAGGATTCGCTAAGTTAGTGGGAGGACCAATTTGATTAAAAGACCATAATCATTTTGGTTAATTACTTGATACATTTACTAATTAATCTAGTTATTTTCTGCAGTTAATTTTTTGATAAAAATGAGCACACAATGACCACCACCATATATCCTTGCAAGCATACTTGATCACAATAGGTTGACAGGACCTAATCTTTCTGATTGGCTTAGAAATTTAAAACTTGTCCTGAACCTAAAACGTATTGGATATGTTCTAGACTCAAATGTTCCTGGTCCTTTACCTCCAGACGCCACCCAAGAGGAATGTGACACTTTGGACAAGTGGAAGGACCATGATATGAAAGCCAAGTGTTACACGCTTGCTTCTATGAGTAATGAGTTACAGAAACAGCATGAAAATATGCAAAGTGCAAGTGAGATCCTCCTTCACCTGCAAGAGTTGTATAGTGAGCATAGCAAGAATGTTAAATATGAGATATCTAGGCAGCTATTTCTAATGAGGATGTCTAAGGGACAGAATATTGGGGATCATGTCCATAAGATGATTCGGCTTATAGAGCAACTGAAACATCTCGACTTTAACATGGATTTCCAACTGCAAATGGATTTGATCCTTCAGTCCCTACCTGAGTCATTTAGGAATTTTATGACAAATTTCCATATGACTAAGTAGGAATACACCTTGGCTGGTTTACCTAACATGCTGGTTATTACCAAAAGAATATACCGGGCAATAAAGGAAAAGTGGTAGCTTTGATTGCATCTTCTTCTTATGTTGGAAAGTCCAAAAAGAAGAAGGGCAATAAGAATAAGAAACCTTAAGTTCCAGGACCTTCCAATAAGATAGCCAAACAGAAAGGAAAGACCAAAGCTGATGGAGGCAAAAGAAAGTGTTTCCACTGCTAGAAGGATGGGCGCTAGAAAAGGAACTGCCCAGAGTATCTTGTTTCTCTGAAGGACAAGAAGGATACACCTTTAGAAGGTTTGTCTATATCTTGCTATTTAGATGCTGATGATGCTCATAGTTCATCTATAGCTTGGGTTTTAGATACCCAGTTTT
Source organism: Hevea brasiliensis (assembly GCF_030052815.1). Classification (NCBI taxonomy): domain Eukaryota; kingdom Viridiplantae; phylum Streptophyta; class Magnoliopsida; order Malpighiales; family Euphorbiaceae; genus Hevea; species Hevea brasiliensis. Next base: position 34,947,013 of record NC_079497.1, on the reverse strand, counting down.
CACATTTCTTATGATATGTAGGAACTAGCAAATAGTAGCAGCTTGCATGCTAGAGATGTTAAACTCTAGATTGGCGATGGCTCAACTATTGATGCTTTAGCCATAGGATCTAAATCTCTTTACATGTGTGGACATGTTTTGTGTTTGAATAATATTTTGTATGTACCTGATGCTTTTAAGAACATCATTTCCATATCTAGTTTGACTAGAAATGGTTATGAATTTCAATTCACAAATGATGTTTGTAATATTTATTTTGGAAATAAATATGTTGGCTTGGGTTATAAGCATAATGGTCTTTACTATTTGGATAATAATGATAAACACAAATTGAATGCAAGCAATTTAAATGAATATAATGCCATGATGAAAATCAACTCAAGTTCAAAATATATTTGGCACTTAAGATTAGGTCATGTTACAGAAGATAGGATTGAAAAACTGGAGAAAATGGAGATTTTATCCTCATTGGGTTCTGAATCTACTCTAGCTTATGAATCCTGCCTTCAAGGCAAAATGACTAGATCACCCTTTATTGGACAAGGACTAAGAGCTGAAAATATTTTAGAGCTAATACATAGTGATGTATGTGGTCCATTTAAGGAAATGGTTAGAGGCGATTTTCATTAGTTTATTACTTTTACTAATGATAAATCAAGGTTTGGGTATTTGTATTTGATGAAATACAAACATGAATTGTGACACCCCTTACCCGTCTACAGTATATCTGAGTAAGATATGTCACACGGTATACCGGAACACTCTACTTTATCTTAATCATTTTTATTCTTCCTTAATTTATTTTTATCATAGTTTTGAATATAATTTATGAAATATAATTCATTTAAGTCATTTATTGAAATTATAATTTATTTGAGGTTCCGAAAATTTTATAGAAAATCCGACAGAGTACCGGCTAAAAATGGAGAAAACAGTTCTTTGGAACCTGTGAAAAACACTTCCAATAATCATATTCAATCATTCTCAAACTCCAATATCAAAATCTCAATATGTTTTTCAACAACATTTCCATTTCTTAATCATTCATCTCATGTAATAATCATGTAAAAGTCATAAATAAATATTCACTTTTCCATTCACAAACACAATTTCCATTATTTACATGAACATCAAAATACATTACATAAGTTTCAATTACACAAAAGAAAATAAAAGTTAGTTACAAAATACCAAAATGAAACCTAGTGTTCTACCAATGCACTGAAGATGGTGAGGTGACACGGACACTATGCAGAACTGCAGGAGGTCTCACCCAGCCTGTGGTCTACTGGGCTCTCAGTCAGTATCACCAGAACCTACGCGTGGCAAAAACAACGCGCTAAGCAATAATGCTTAGTGGTGCCAATAATAAAATAAAAAGAAATAACAAGAAGTAAATATGCAGTGAATGTATCGGTGTCTTATTGCAAATAAATTTTCGATGAGTATTTGTAGTCTTACTTATTTTGTACTTGTTATATTCATTATTTCATTAAATTTATCCACTTTCATTTTTGGTTGCCCAAGTAACCTATACTGGATGACTGGATTGGATAAACGGGTAAACTGGCACTGGGTATCTAGTACCTCGGGCCGTCACACCATCGGTCACATATGCATCTCCCGGTGTGCAACAGAACAGCTAATAAGCTGTAATAACAATAGGCACAAGGCCAAATATCAACACAATGTCAGAATGGCTAAAAGCCATGAAATCACAGAATGGCATAATGCCATGTGCAGTACTGCTAACTGAACCCTATTGGCATGCCAAACCATCAAAACCAATCTTGTTAGGTATACTAGGGCATTTGATACTTTTAAATTTTACAATTTTTGAATTTCAAGTTTTGGTGTTACTATTCCCTTCATTAGTCAATAAAAATGTTGACTTTTGCATAGAAAATAGGTACATTGATTTTAACACTCCCAACATACCACATTTTACATTCAAAATTTGTTGGTATTGGTTAACAATACCATTTATAAGCTTAAAATTAATGGAGCAGAATTTTTAGTTTTCATACCCTACTTTTACTGTTCCATTAGTTGCTGTTGTAGTGGGAATTTGGAAAAATAATAAACATGAAAGTTGTTCCTTATTTTGTCTAGTTGAATTTGTTTTTTTGAATCACTCCATTTGGAGTTTTTTAGCTCAAGTTATGATCCAAAAACCACAACTGGCCGGATTGAAAATTTTCAGGGCTGACCATATCTACAGTGCAGTGAATAGTGACTACAACTGAATTGTTGGATAGGTTTTGGTCATAATTTGGGGTAGGTTTCTTCATGAAAGTTGTTGGTCTATATCTTAGCTTGTTGCTGGAAACATTTCAGGTCAATTGGGCCATTCTAAAATGAGTTATGGCCAAATGAACAATCACTGTTCATTTGGTCATTCTGCAGAAACTGGTTGCAGGACACCCGGATTGGGGCAAGTTTTTGGTCCACTTGGTTTGGTCTTATGGGCATGGTTTCTTCACCAAAGTTGTGCAATTATGTGTCTAGTTTCATTTCCAATTGGCCAAACACCAATTGAACTTACACAGCCCAAGTTATGGCTGTCCAAACAGGCTGGACTCACAGCCACCCTGCAAGTCTAACTAGGCGGCATACCAAATCAGTTTTATAATGCTACAATTCACTCCAAGTTATGGTCAAATTACCTCAAATGGTCACTAATTGATCATTAAAACTTTAGTTTGTGTCCATTTTCATCCACCACCAAAATTAAATTTCAAAACCCTAACCGTAATTGTCCAAGCCTCCAATTCATGCATCTTACTCCTAATTTGCTATACTAATCATATAATTTATAAGAGGGCCAGCTAATACGTCACTTTAACCAAAGAATTCTCCTAACTATAACTCATGTCAAGGCTTCAAAAATTTCATGAAATATAACCATGCTTCATTAATTCAATTTTCATCAAATTTTCAACTTAACTTAGCTCAAATTCATAATTAGAAAGGTATAAAAGCAAAGTATATGGCACTAAACTTAGTAGGGCAGAATTTTCTCTTGTTAATTCTTCACTTTCTTTGGCTTTCTTGGCAGCCAAACACTTGCTTAAGATGTAGAGACAAATTTTATTGAAGTGGACTTAGGGTTTTAAGTGAGATTTGGGTGGGTTATAAAGCTTTGGTAAGCTTTCAATGGTGGAATGGTTATGGAGTTTGAGGGATACGGGAAGGTGATGGGCTGCTAGATTTTTATGAGTTTTTTGCTGTATTCTATCCAAATTTTATTAGTTAATTTAAGTGTTGATTAAATATGATTGGTGGGTAAGTGTTTAATGACATCATATGATGTCATAATTGGTATTTTCTTCCATTTTTTTTCTTCTCTTCTCTACTCATTTTCAATTTAATTTTTAGCATTATTTATTCACATTTTATATTATAATAATTATTTACTTAACTGGACAAGTCGGCCAAAAATCACCTCTGAAGGCGAAATGACCAAAATGCCCTCCGTTTGGCTCAACGGGCCAAAATTGTCTGTACCGATTGAAAAATTTTTCTAAATATTTTCTTGGAATTCTAATGCCATAGGAACCGCAACTTCCCACTGGGTTACCCATCGCATGGGCATCGGCTCATTTTACTTGGTTGTATTTTATTTCTAAAATTTTTTCTAAATTTTTGTTATTAATATTTGAGTTAATTATGGTTCCTCACTTTAGTTTAAATATGTTTTTCGGACGTTCTAGCTGTCCGGACTGACACTAGTCACCAAAACAGTAGAATGTACGGAGTTGCTACAGGGAGGGTGTTACATGAATCCTTTGAAAAGTTCAAAAATTTAAATATGAAGTAAAAAATCAAATAGGAAAAAAGTATTAAAACTCTTCGATCAGATCATGGAGGTGTATACTTAAGTACTGAATTTGATGAATACTTGAAAGAGCATGGCATTGTTTCCTAGTTGACTCCTCTAGGAATGCCACAGCTGAATGGTGTATTTGAAAGGAGAAATTGTACCCTATTAGATATGGTACGTAGTATGATGAGCTATACTGATATGCCAATCTCCTTTTGGGTATTTGCATTAGAATCAGATTTGCATATTCTGAATAGGATTCCATCAAAATCAGTTTCTTCCACACCTTATGAGATATGACATAGAAGAAAATCGAGTCTTAAGCATGTTAAGATTTGGGGTTGCCCAGCTTATATCAAAAAACTAAACACTAATAAATTGAAAACTAGATTAGAAAAAGGTCGATTTGTTAGATATTCAAAAGAAATTTTTAGATATTATTTTTATTTTCTTATATCACAAAAGGTTGTGGTAAGTTGTAATACCCCTATATTCGGAACTACGTTTTACTATTCCGGTGACCGGTGTTTGTCCAGACAGCTAGAATGCCTAGAACTACACTTAAATGTTAGTGAGGAGACATAAAATGATGAAATATATGATAACAAAAACAAAGGAAAAATAAGAGCAATGAAATGTAATTAGGTTGAACGAGCCAAAAACCGTAACGATGGGTGACCATACTGGGAAATTGTGGCGAGGACCATTGAGTAGCTCTGGACAGCGAGGAACCCTGGGAAATTTTTTTCAGACTGAAATAAACATCTATTGAGGTATAATTGACTTAGAAAATGTCAAAAAAAATTAATTAATTAGTATAAAGAAAAACAAAAAATCGAGAAACCGATAAAAATCAGTGTTATCAAAAAATCAGAAATGCAACCGAAAAAGGGGCATTTTGGTCAATTAACATCTAGAGTTGGCTTTTGACCTAAATATCCATGAAAAATAAGTGACATTAAAATTTGAAAACCCCATGAAAAATGAAATTGAAAATGAAATGTATAAATAAGAAAAATTATGAGGTAAGATTTTGAATAATTAAAAGTTTAATTAAACTAATTTTAAATTGAGTTAGTGTAGGTGTATGTGTCATATAAAAGCTTAAATAAGCATATTTCCCTTCCATTATCTTTTGCCATCTTCTTCTTCCTTAAAGTTTATCTTGGCCGAACCAAAGCTTGAAAGAAATCCTCCCATGGCCGTCCATGACCAAGCTCACTTCTCTCCATGATCAAGCTCTAACTTGCAAGTGTTTTCACAAATTCTTGTCTATACATCTTGAGCAGCATATTAGGAGCAAAAAGAAGGAGTTTTAGTGAAGATTTAACAAGCTTCAAAAATAGGTAAGTGTCCAAACTCCTTCATTTCTTAAGTAAAGTTTGTGTGAAGGTTGAGATGAGTTGATTTATGGAAGAAATTGAAGGATTTGATGAGTATTTACAAGTCCCCAATTTCGGCAGCCATGGATATTGAAGAAGTTTGAGTTGTTATCACATGAATTTGATGGGTAGTGAAGTTAATTAGGCCAATTACATGTATTAGTAATTTAATTTTATGTGTATGCTTAAATTGAGTAAGGTTGTGAATTGTCTATGGAAGATTGAAGTAAATGTATAAGTGGGCAAGTTTGATGTACTTAGGAGAGTATAAATTTTATTTATATTAATGTTGAGTAATTAGTTAATGGAATGTACATTATTGGTTTGATAAATTAGATTAGGGTTTGGAGACTTGAATAAATTGTTGAACATTTGATTGAATGGAATTGAATTGCTACTGGATGTTGAAGTGATTTGAGTATTATTGGACATTTGGTTTCATTAAAATGAATTGTTGCTGGAAAACTTACCAAATTGAGTTGTGGTTGGTCATTTGACTAAATTGAAATGTGAATGGTAAACATTAGAAGTGCCAATCTTCAATGCAGGTTTAGGTTGTTTAAGGGAAGTATACATTTTAAGCCATAAGTGGAAAATAGTGAACCCAATTCATATGAGGCCAATTGGAGGCAAAACTAGAGATAAAATAGGCCAAGTTTTGTGTTGGAAACTTACCAAAATTCTGTCCAGAAACTGCCCGTAAAATTGACCTAACTCGTAATTGCAAACTTAGTAACCCTAAAATCTGACCATAAGAACAGTAGTCAGTCTTTTAGCCATAACTCACTCAAAACAGGTCTAAATGACCTAAAGTCTATATCGTTGGAAAGCTTAGACATAGGGATACATCTTTTGTGAAGATCGTAGAACCCAAAAATGCCATTTACCAAGTCAAATTACTTGCACAAGTTCAGTCACAAAATATGCCAGAATTGACTTGACCTAAAATTTACCTAAAAATTGCAATAAGAAGGCAACATATTTAGCATTAGTAAAATGAACATAACTTGGTCTAGAAAACTCCAAATGACATGAAATTAGTGCTAAAATGTCACTAAGACATAGACTTACAATATTGCTCTTTTGACCAGGACCCAGAAATAAAGGGAAATAAGTCAATTAGCTAGGTCAAAGTAGTGCACCAAATCTGAAAAATTGCAATAAAATGCAAGAAGCTTAAAAATGAAATTGGTAACATATACTAACACTTGAGGACTACAAAATGTGATATATTGATAACATTAAAATTAATTCACCTAGTGTGCATTAAAGGTCAACATTATAGGTTAACTAATGAAAGGAATAGTATCAATAAAATTTAATTATTGAACCTTATTATTAGAAATAATTTAAATGAGTACTGAAACACTTTAAATTGTGTGTTTCAGTTAGCAAAGACACTGCAAAGGGAAAAGAACCACTGAGTTAAGGCTAAGAGGCTACTCATTAGAGGTTTGTGCACAACAGTTATTTTCTTTTGATTTTCAATTGAAATAAAGTATGACAATTTGTATGTTATTATTTTAAATCTTGTGAATTTGTTTGAATGCAATTTGATGGATACTTAATGCTTGGAAAAAATTGCAAAATGGTTTGAAGCCATTGCTATCATGAATATTTGATTGAATTCCTCACTAACTTGTCTAGTGGGATGAATTAGCATTGAATTTGTTTGAATGCAATTTGATGGATACTTAATGCTTGGAAAAAATTGCAAAATGGTTTGAAGCCACAGCTATCATGAATATTTGATTGAATTCCTCACTAAATTGTCTAGTGGGATGAATTAGCTTTGAATCCCTCTCTGGCTGAAGTGTTGAGGTGTGTGCCAGTTGAGGACGAATAGGATGAGTACTCATATAATTACTAGCTAGCTATATTATTCTTCATTAGCCATTGGCTTTTGGGATGAATTAGACTTTGGTATCATGATTAAGCTGTGTGTGTGATTTATTAGTATTTATTGAGACATTGTGAAATGGAAATTATTTTCTTTATAAAATTTTCTATCTTTTGAAATTAAGCATGATTTTAAGTATCCACTAATTATGTGATTTATGGTTTTATGGTTTTAAATTGCATTTTCTTAACATTGTGCAACACTGATACATTGGCTCAGTGATAGCTTTTTCATTGCTGTTGCAAGTAGACAGGTAGATAAAGCAGTAGAGTAAGCTACTTGTACTTCATTTTGGGATTTTACTTGGTATTTTGAGTATACCACCTCCTTGTAATTTTTATTGTAATGTATGTGAATTATATGTATATATTGTACTTGGTCTTGAGCAGTTGTAAACTAAAATTGTAAATTATTTTGGCCTGTAAAAATATTGTATTATACTTCTCTTATCTCAGCTTTTTGAACTACTCAATCATTTTCCATTCTATTTTTTTTTTGAAACCACTGAAAATGATGTTCAATTGAGTTTGACTTATGTTAAGAAAATTGATTTGTGTTGAGCCACATTGGATTTTGGGACTGAAACAAATATGTTGGAAGTGTCTTTCTACAGGTTTTTGAAGAACTGTTTTGCTCAAAATACAGACGGCACTCTACTGAAATTTTTATAAAATTTATGGCCATTTTAGATTTAATTTGTGATCTAACTTCGATTAAAAAAATTTTAATACCTGTCAAAAGTACTCACCACTTTAAAAAGAAATAAGAAATTGTTTAAAATCCCTTGTAGTGTATTTAATGTTTTATCAATAGGCAAAGTTTAGTAATTCATTATGTAAACTATAGGATCATGTTATATCTTACGGAGGGGTAAGGTGTGATATAAGCAGAGAGGCCATATTTCTTGAACAACAGTTCATTGAAGAAGGTGGCAAAGGAAGGCAAATAGAGTTAGAATTGGAGAATTCTGACCAACCAACAGATCAAATGGATATAGATCCATCTAGTCAACCTACACCTATTGATGAAACATCTACAGTAATTTCTCGCAGATCAACCAGGATATCTCACCCACCAGTGAGATATGGTTTTCTTCATGAAGATGAACAAGAGTTGTTTACTCATGAAGAAGTAGATCATGGAGATGATCCACTTACCTATGAAGAAGCTATATCAGATATAGACTCTTCAAAATGGATTAAAGCTATGAAATCTGAAATTGATTCCATGTATAAGAACCAAGTTTGGGACCTTGTTGACCCACTTGAAGGTATTGTACCTATAAGGAATAAATGGGTTTTCAAGAAGAAAATTGGTTCTGATGGAAAGGTAGAGACCTATAAAGCAAGGCTAGTAGCGAAAGGGTTTCACTAAAGGCAAGGAATTGACTATGAGGAGACTTTCTCGCCTGTTGCCATGCTTAAATCAATTAGGATTCCATTAGCAATAGCTGCATACTATGATTATGAGATTTGGCAGATGGATGTCAAAATAGTTTTTCTCAATGGATACATTGAAGAAAACATTTTCATGGAACAACCTAGGGGTTTTGAATCCCAAGATGGTTCTAAGGTATGCAAGCCAAAGCGATCTATTTATGGGTGAAAACCAGCTTTAAGAAGTTGGAACATCCATATTGATGAAGCCACTAAGTCATTTGGTTTTATAAAAAATGTGGATGAACCATGTGTATATAAGAAGGTTAGTGATAGTGCTATCACTTTCCTTGTCTTATATATGGATGACATTCTGTTGATAGGTAATGACATAGGTATGTTGACAACTGTCAAGGTATGGTTGTCAAATACATTCTCCATGAAAGACTTAGGGGAAGCAACCTATATTCTTGGAATTCGTATCTATAAAGATAAAGCGAAAAGAATAGTTAGTTTATCCCAAAGTCTATATTTGGAAAAGGTGTTAAAGAGGTTTAACATGCTTGATTCCAAGAGAGGATTATTACTAGTAAGACATGATATCCACCTTTCTAAAGAGATATATCCAAAGACACCTGAAGAAAGAGATAAAATGGCCAGGATTCCATATGCTTTAGCTATTGGAAGTTTGATGTGTGCAATGATGTGTACTAGGCCGGATATCGCACATGCTGTTAGTTTTACTAGCAAGTTTCAATCCAACCCAGGTTTAGAATACTGGATACTTGTCAAGAATATCCTTAAGTACTTGAGAAGAACTAAGGATTTATTGTAACACCCCTATTTACATGGCCTGGTATATGTTACTGCTCCGGTGACTAGTATCAGTTCGGACAAGTAAGAGAAGTAGAACCATGTCTAAGACACCTAGATAAGCCTTGAACACAAATAATTAGTGATTGCCAAATAGTTAAGTATAAAGAAGAAAAATAAAGCATAAATAGTCAAATGAGCCGGGAGTCACAGTAATAGGTGACCTTGCCGGGAAGTGACTGCGAGGTCAGTCTTAACTCAAATTTTGAACTGTAAAATGAGACGCTGCGGTCCTTAGGATTATTGCGAACACAGTGGAAAAGAGAAAATCACAAAAAAGAGTTATTAAGCAGGTCAAATAATTAGGTCAGAGATCCATAAGAAATATCGAATAACTTACAAACCGGATTAAACTAGCGAGGGGTAATTTGGTCAATTCACCCCTAGAGTTGACTCTTGACCTAACTGTCCAATAAAATCAGAGAAAAGAAAATTTTTGGATCAAGAATTAGATTATAGAACTAATAGAAAAATAAATGCAAAAGAAAAAGAAAATTGAAAAAGTTTATTTACATCACTTGGATGACATCATCATGATGTCAAAACTAATTTTAATTTTCCCATCAATATTGACCAAGTCAAAAGCAATTTTAAAGACTTAAAAATACCTAAAACAAAAAAGAAAAACTATTTTAGTCTTCTTCTTCTTCTTTATTGCCCCACCTCTTTCACTAGCCACCATTGTTGCACCATGAAGCTTGAATCCAAGCTTTAAAACAATCACCTAACCCTAGTTTGACCCCAAACTAGTCCACAAAAACTTGTTAGTTCAACTTGAGAAAGCTTTAGAGGAAGGAAAGAAAAGAAGAAAAGGAAGAAATTAAAGAGTTGAACTTCAAAGTTAAGGTTAGTGGTTTAAATTGAAAATTTATTGTTTAATACTTATGTTTTTAGTGTAAGCAACTTAGAAATTAACTTAAAATTAAAAGAAAATAATTGTTGAGGGACCAAATAGAAATTTCGTCCAACTAGGGTTAGGGTTTGAAATAAATGAGTTTGAGGTGTTTGAATGGTTATTTGAGGTGAACGAGGTGCATAGATCATGAATATACACTTTAAGTTGCATTAGAGTTGAAATTTAGGTAATTAGGGTTTGAGCATTTTGAAGAAATTGGAGAAAAAGTGGAGAATTGGTCAAATGATGTAATTGACCTTATTTGAGTTGAGAAATGGTCAATTGTGACCATTTGTGGTGTGTATGAATTGTTGGAACCAAGTTCCAATTCAGATAGGTGAGGGTTAACTTGCAGGCAGCTTGACCTAGGTCCCTTTTAGGGACCAAAACTTAAAGTTTACTAACCCAATTGGTATGAGGCCAATTGGAATTAAAACTAGACATAAAATGGACCATTTTTCATTCAGGAATCACACCCATAAAGTGACCATAACTTAGTGAACAATTAGGCCAAATCTGGAATTGGGCACACTAACCTGTACAAAAATGACCAAATGAACAGTAATTACTTAAATGACCATAACTTGGTCTAGGAAAGTCCAAATGACCTGAATTTCATACCGATAAAAAGCTGAGACATAGACCTACAATTTTCATGGAGAAAACAAACCCAAATTTTGACCATAAGTGTTTGAAAAACCACCTACAGTCAACATGCAAAAATTGCTAATAACCAGGAATTGCCCAGAATTCTAGGTAACACCAAATCCGGCCAGCCATGTTCAAATGGCCATAACTAGGGCTACAAAACTCCAAATGTAGTGATTAAAAAAGGGAAATAAAGTTAAGACAATAAGAAAAAACTTCTATGGAGAAAACTTAGCCAAATTACCGCAGCAACTTGACCAATGGAACAGTGTAAAACAGGACGCCAAATCTGAAATTTTGGAATTTCACCTAAGAAACTTAAAGTTTGAGGAAAATAACCAAAACCAACAATTTAGATAACCAAAATGTGGTATGTGGGTGAATTTAGAATTTTCATACCTATTAAGCATTAGAAAGTCAATAAATTGACTTGAATAGTGTTGTGAATAGTGAAGAAGCGAAAGCATTAAAAACACAAGTTTATATCATTGAATTCAAAAATTTTTACCTAGGGTCCTATGCGTCATGCAAGATTTATTTTTATCTATTTGATTTCAATGATAAACAGCATATTAAAAATCTTTTAATATGTTTTTGGATCTGTATTTGCCATTTAAGATTTTAGAATTAATCAGATTAATTTTAGAACCCTAGATTAGATCAAGAATAAGTGCACTAACCTTTTGATGCACTGCAGTGTATTTGACACCTTTGGGATGCGTCTTTAGGACACCAGATGTTGTCCCTCTAGCTTGTCCACACCAAGATCACCTATGGTAGCCCTTGAACATCTTCTAAAGCTTTTTCTATGAATTAGAAAATCAATTTTTGCCTTGTGAGAGATTACAGATGTAAACATGACTTATATAGCTAGGTCATCACTTAAAACCCTTGTCACATGTCACCTTCTGATTGGCTCTAGATTTAATTGACCCAATCACATTATGCCAAGTGTCAAACCTATATTTAATTTTGATTTAAATCATCTTCCATGATCAAAAGACATATGGCAAGCTTATGTGTAGTGCTATGTGTCACCATCTCATGGTGCTACATGTCACCCTGTGAAATAACCAAAATACCCCTGTGTCTTAATTTTGAGTTCTCAACCCAAAAATAATTATTTCTCTTCTTCTAATAAATTTATATCAAATATAATTTAATTAATAAATTAATTAATTAATATCTATTAATTAATTTCTCATTAATTAAATTTATATTTAAACACTTTAAATATAAATTTAACTTATATTATACATCCAATAACTTAGATTTGGTTTCAAGCTATGCAAGGGACTTTGCAATCTAATTGCAAACCAAACCTATTTAATTAACCAATTAAACTTTTTAATTAATTAAGTAAATCATATTTAATTTAGTGATTACTTATGTATGTGTGTGACTTATTAGGCTCATCACTAATTGGCAATGAGACGTGATATCAACTCTTAATATCATCAGAACTCTTTCTTATCATAAATGATTTCTCTAAATCATTTTATGCACCTCATAGACCATGGTTAACGCCTAGTATAGCATGCCATGGCCACCTGTCGACACCATATTTTGGCCGATCCCCGAAATCAATAGACTTTGAGATCGATCCCCAACACCAAGTCTCCATGTCGTTCAATTCATTACCGATCTCTCAAACCAATTATCAAGTCTTCGTGCCAGTCAATCACATTTCCGATCTCTCGCTAAATGAAATCAAACCAACATTAGGTCTTCGTGCCATCCAGTCTCATTTTCGATTTCCCTTTTATAAATATTGTGGATAATCGTTTAATAAAGTTAAGGTTTCAATCCGGCTTAATGGTGCTTCCGATCTTAAGTGTTCATATCAGGTTTCCAATTTTTAATAATCTTAAGTTCCACTCGATGTTTGTTCTCGGCTTAGGCCGATCTCATGCTTACAATGTTTTTTCGACCTCTCATACATAGATTAATAATCACTTTTAAGTTTGATGTTCTAACATGTTCAAACAATCAGGCGCTTGTACAACTTAGATACTTTCCGGTCTCATCAAAGTCATTGAACAAAAGAGAGAATTTCATTTCATTTCAAAGTAAAAAATACAAGTCATTCGGCTGGAGGATCACCCCCAGCCTGTTCTACATTTCGCTTACCCTCTCTATCTCCCTCAACTTCCTCCTCCCTCTCCTCTTCATCTTGGGGAGCCAGGTCCACCATCCAAGAAAAGTCCTCCTCAGGATAACGCCTCCTGAGCTTGGCCAAAAGGTCCCTGTGGGCGTTCACGTAAGCACCGGCCTCCCTCATCACTGCCTCTTCTTCTTTCACTCGTTCTTCAGTGAGGCGAGCGACATCAGCAGCTCGGAGCGCCTGAGCTTCTTCAAGATCGTGAGCTTGCTCGGCCAATTTATCCACATAGAATTTCATCCGCACCTCAATTTTAGCTATATAGTCCTGGGCGGATGAAAGTTAGGCTCGGGCGGAAGCTGCATCCTGGCCTGCCTTCTGGATCTCCTGCCTTAAATGATGAGCCTTTTCCCTGATGATATACCGGTTCACCAAGCTCTCCACACTCAAGCTCATCGTCTGGGCCAGGAGATCATCGATGTTGCCCTGGGTCAGCCTGTGCTGATCCTCCTAGAGGCATATGGAAGCTCCCAGAACCTTTGCCAAGCCCGGATTCTCCCGTACAGATCAGTTCTTCTCCAAGGAATGAATGAGGACCTGGGTGCCGCGGGAAAGGGTCCTTGTAGTAGGTTGGGAAAGACCACCTTCTGCACTCAAAGGAGCAGGTGGAGGCGGTGGTTCTTCTTGTCGAGGAGGAGACCGGACTACTTCTATTTCAGGGATCGGTGGTCCCAAGGGTCGGGACGAGCCTCCCCGCACCTCTCCTAAATCATGCCTTGGCGTCTGTGAGGCCTCGGTGCGCTTCATCTCCCGCACTTTCTTGGAGACCTCCCTCTTACGCTTTCGACTCTCTTTGGAAGGCTTGCTGCACGCCATACCTTCACAAAGAAAAGTCAAGGCCCAGAGATTAGAGATGTAGAATGTACCAGGGCCGAGGTCAGAAAGCTAAAGCTCGCGTTCTTCGCTAGTAACCAGCCGCATCATCCAATGATACAGTTTGGCCATCACCGCATTTAAATAGGAGAACTTCTGAGTGGCTGCCTAATCCTTTAGCTCCATTACCATTGCGCCCTCATCCCTACTCAGGGTGACATGCTTCAGAAGTGGCGGGACCAGATATTGCCAGCTTCGGGGGAAACCTTTGAAATCGTTCGGAATCTTGCTCCTCAACATGAAGAAGCGATTTTTCCAGTTCTTCAGTGAGGAGGGCAGATCGGTAAAGAGCCTGCAATGTGGTTTTGCTTGAAAGAACCAGTACTCATCGTCCTTTCGATGAGTGAGCCTATACAGCTCAGTGAACACCTTCGCTATAGGATTGAGTCCCTTAGCTCGGCAGATGCCTCTGAAGGCTACCAGGATCCGCCATGAGTTCGGGTGTACTTGAGCCACTGAGACATGGTGAAATTTCAGGACGTCCTTGAAGAAGTCATCAAGGGGAAACCAAAGCTGGCTTTTAATTGCTCCTCGTACACCATGATCGCATCATTTTCCTCGAAAGAGTAATCGGCTCTGAGATCGCAATGGCATCTGATAAGCTCGAAGGAATCGGTTTGAAGGTTGTATTCTTGACTAATGGATTGCAGATCGGTCTCCTGGAGGACCGATGGCAACTCATCCACCTGGAGATTTTCTCTACCCGAGGAAGATGTCTGCCTTGATTGAGTTGCTCGACCACGAACTAAAGCGGAAGTCGTGGGAGGTTTGGATCACCCACTTGGTCCAACCACTTCAACTTCATCTGATGACCACGAGACATGGACGGAAGGGGGGCTCGCCACTCTCTGACCCTCGGCGCCACTCATTTTCAAAGAAATGAGAGAAATTTAACCAAGAGAAAGATCAAAACCCTTACCAGAATGTGATCAGCGTCAGAAGAACTTAAAGAAAAGAGAGAATTTTAGAATCGCTCGCGAGGTGTTGAAAATGATATAAAGGAGCAACTGACTGACCCTTCCCCTATTTATATTCGTCTGAGCATTCAATGCTCATAGTGTCCCAAGCGGCGTATTGGTTAGCGAAATTCGCTCGCTTTTCTGACACGTCGCAAGAACATTCCAGAAACTCTATAAATAAATAAGGGGAGATCGGCTAGTTAAAGATCGACGGATTAAGGCAGATGTTCAGAATTACAGATCGGCTAAGGGCTATTCAGTTAGGAATCAGATCGGATATACACATTAGAGATCAGAAAATAACCAATGCAATAATAAAATGATAACTATCAAAATAAAATTTCATTTCATTACCAATAGGTCAGATTACATCATTTGGGTGATCTCAAGAGATCAGATTACATCATTAAGAACTCTTAAAGGTCAGATTACATCATTTGGGTGATCTCTAAAGATTAGCAGTACATCCTACCTAGTAAAGACCTATGTCAAAGCCTAGTCTCGTGGCTGAATCAAAAGATGTGTCTGATTAGAAAGCTAGCCATAGGCATTGGATAGATGTACAGCTCAGATGGAGTGACTATGACTCTCATGATAATAAGAGGAGTCATCGTCGATGTCATCGACCAGAACCGAGCCGTAGTCGGGACGCCTAATGTGGTGAGGAGCCAAATGAACTTCAAAGGGCGGTCACCAATGTTGAGAGGGGAAGTAGCAGTCTTCTCGCCCGAAATCGGTTCACCGATTATACAGGTAGACTGACACGAGATCGACACGATCGATATTTTCGATCTTGAGCGGTAAATTAGTCTAGTTTTCTCACTGTCATCATATGTGGTTATCATCATTTTCTGATCACCGGGGTCATAAATTTTCAATCGTTGAACAAAGTAAACAATCGAAAAAAGATTAAGAGCAGTCGCCATGGCTGGGATTGTTGCCGGAGCAGCTAGAACAGGAGAAGTGAGAAGTGAAAAGAGGAGAAATGAAATGCAGAAAGATGCCCCGTTGAAGGCATATGTATAGAGAGGGTCAGAGCATTTATTACTAGCAAAAATTGAAGCGGATGCCTCGGTAACAGAAGGAATAAATGCTTTGACTGAATCAGCTCAGATAGAGGAGAAGGTTCTAGAATGGGAGAGATCGGGAGAGGGGCCTAGCATGAGAGATAGGAAAAGGTCATGATGGAAAGGTCGGAAGGGATGGGAGATCGGAAAGCAAGGAGAGGGTGAGACAACTTCCAACAACTATCGTCATAATCAGAGCCGAGGTAGTTAAAGCGTTGCAGACGAGATCAAATCTCCACCGTACGCCTCATTTGCAGAATCGCCCACATTGCTGACAGGTGCCAGGACATGTCATGACAGTCCTGTACATCTTGATCTCTACCGTTGATCTTACTTGTAAGGATAATCCCAGAGCCCTTGGATCAAAGAGAAGACGACAAGAGCGGTGCCTTTTATTCCCAGCCCTCGGATCTTCCTTGGCAAGAAGATTTTGAGCCAATGGATTAGAAAAGAGAAAGGACAAATATTCTGAATAGGATCTCATCCATTCATTGTGATTCTCTTCAATTCTCAGGCATCAGATCATGTCCTTTAATATCCAAACCTTCCATCTCCCTCAGGGGAAATCCGTACCCTTCATTGGGAGCACCCATTCCCTATAAATACCTGCATGAAAAAAACTAAAAGAAAAAAAAAGGACGAAAAAAAGGGTGGTGATTATAATGGAAAGGCTCTGAAACTTGATTCAGTCTTGCTACTCTGCTATTTTTAAGCTTTCAAAATAGAAAAACTTCAGAAACCAGTTTTCTAAAGTATTTCCATTGAAAGAGTGTTGGACACTGAAACTCTTCATTTTTAGTTTGTTCATTACTCTGCGATACCATCTCTCAGTTTCAGTTTTGTCTTCATCATCTTTATATCCTCTTTTTATTCTCCAAACTCAATCTCATTCCAACCCGGTTACTGTTACTTCAGCTCGACTGTGTTCTGACTTGGTATTCTTTATTTCAAGGCAAGCATTAGTCCCCAGACTATTAGCACATAGCTCTACAATATTTGTGACTCCATAGTTAGTTCAATAGATTCAACCCCCTACAGGTAAGCTTCTAGAACATTGCTTTATCAAGTGCTCATTTTTATTTTTTTGTTTTCATGCTCGTAATTTTCGTCAAGTTTATGTTATGTCAAAGAGCCCCACAAAGGTGGTTATTCTCTTATGTTTACCTTTTTGTTTATCAGCTCATGTTATTTATTTGTTCTTAGCCTTTATTACCTTTAAATGTAGGTGTTCTGGTTGCGGATAATGTCTAGGTAGTTTGATAAAATGTTGGTAGCTATATCTTAATACAAGAGTTTTTTTAAAATAATAAAAGTTTGGATAATAAATCAGAGGAGAAGTTATAAAGTCAAACCACTAAACAAGCTCAGGAGATAGCCTGGTATAGTGGGGGATCGAGGTAAGATCGGATCCCTGACTAGTAAATGAAAGAGATCGAACATTGTCTATCAAAAGATGCTGGTAAGGCGATCACAAAGGAGATCGGTAAAATTCAGTCTGGTATCCCTTACCTAGTTATAAGGTGTCAATGGGTTAAGAGAAGCCTTATTCAGGTTCCCAGCGTTTTCGAATGCCAAAACCCTTAGTTTAAGGTTCTTATGATATACGATCGTAATTAAATTTTAAGAGGTCAGGGGAGAGTTCATAGCGATCCTCATTCAGACAAAAATAGGAGATCGGAGGAGAGTTCTTATCCGAGATCCTTCATTAAAACTCTAAAATTACAAACTTAAAGAGATTGGAGGAGAGTTCTTATTCGATTCTCAACCAAAATTTTAAAGAGATCGGAGGAGAGTTCTTATCTGATTCTCAATCAAAATTTTAATAAATATGTGGAGATCGGAGGAGAGTTCTTATCCGAGATCCTTAATTAAAACTCTAAATTAAAAACTTAAAGAGATCGAAGGAGAGTTCTTATCCGATCCTCAATCAAAATTTTAATAAATACTTAAAGAGATCGGAGGAGAGTTCTTATCCGATTCTCAACCAAAATTTTTAATAAATATGTGGAGATCGGAGGAGAGTTCTTATTCGAGATTCCTCACTCAAACTTTAAACAGATGACCTTAAGAGATCGGGAGAAATTTTTACCCGGATTCTCTCAAATCCAAATTAAAATATCACAACACACAAAGTAACCCTCTAAACAAAAAAAACTGCTACACAACATCGATTCACTAAGGGTCGTCTCATGTACTTATGTATCTGGGTAACCCGAAACAGTGGGAAATCAAATATTCCCATTTATCTAAGGGATTAACATCATCATTCTAACCCCCCTTAACTTTTGATTTTAATTTGTAAGGAGCATAATATTAAATATGTTTACCCTCATAGAGGGACGAGGCGGTGTGCCTAACACCTTCCCCGCTCATATATGGACCCCAAACCTAGAATCTCTATTTTCGAAGTGGTTTCTTTTAATTTATCTCTTTTCTTTTTTTTGTGTACAAATGGTTTCCTTTAATTTCCCTCAAAATTAAAGTGGCGACTCCTCACTTTTTCCCACTTTGGTGAGTGTTCATCCAGGCGACCTCAAGATACCTTGCGACACCACCCAATCAGTAATAAGGTGTACCTTAAATGAACCTATAATCATATGTTACTATGCACTAGAATCTCTCTGTTACAAAATCCCTATTCGAGCTGGAGTCATGGTTTATGTCAAACCCCATTTGCTATGAATATTATGTTCTCTTTTAATTTCAGTTCTTGATTAAAAAGATTTTCTCATCAGAAACTCTTTTCTGATTAAATCCATCTGTCTTGGCCAGGAACTTGAAACATCAAGAACAATTAAATGAACATAGGATTTTATCCCTATTTACTTAGAGGAATAGATTCCATCTTGATCAACACCTACCTCCATATATAACTAGTAGGAGCCAACACATGCCCATATACTCATACACAGTACAAGTATGAAAGCAGTATCAAACTCAAACCACCTATATATAAGATAACTATGCTATCTCTGGTCTAAAGATTATATGCACTGATATGATTTATGATAATATATTGACAAGAGTAAACTCCATGTGCTTGTCATAAATGTCATTGGTTCGACCTACTTATCATGTATAAGTGCCTATCATGTTTGTTATATGGCATGAGACTCACCATTCCATCTTATTTACATCTCATATAAATAACTTGGGAACAAACATGATTATAATCTTTTTGGATAAGTCATGTCCTTATTGTGAAGTATCCTCGATTGTGAACCTATTTATGATACTTTGTGCTAGAAATAGTGTCACTCATATTCTTAACAACTTAAGAATAGAATTTCTAACAAAATATCAATGGACCTTTTCTATTACACATAAATATATTTTGTAAACAGAAAAGTGAAAATTCCTTTTATTAATAAAACATGTACAAGATACATACTAAATGATATGCTCTAGGGCATACTACTAATGTGACACCCCTTACCTGTCTATAGTGTAGCCGAGTAAAATATGCCACATAGTGTGCCAGAGCATCAAATCATATTTCCATTACAAGTTATCCTTTTTAAACTCATTTATCTACAATTTTGATTAATCTGAATTTTTTTTCCTCAAATTTTAAAGAAAATTCGACAGAGTGCCGGCTATAAATTGGAAAAACAGTTCTTCTGAACCTGTTTAAAAGACACTTCCAATAAAATTTTCAAATTCAGAACTCTATTATACACACATCTCAACTCAATCTCAAAATCTCAACACTATTTTTAGAATTTTTTTTTTGTTCACATCATCATTTGAAGCACATTCATGAATATTTCTCAACATTTCATTTTTTCAACATAATATACAGAATATTTCGATAATATGAAATTTCATATATTTACATTATCAAATAATGTCAAGAGTTTATAGTTACAATCCAAAACTAATACAAAATGCAAAATACAAAATGCCTCCCAAAGTCCTAATGTCATACCAAGTGCACTGCAGATGAGAGGTGACTCTGAACTCAGTATGCAGCTCTGAAAGTTCACCCAGTTTGATGTCTGCTGAGCTCCCCAGCTATGTCTCCAGTACCTGCACATGGAAAAAGCGATGCGCTAAGCAATTCTACTTAGTGGTGACAATATAAAATAAAATAACTAAAATAAAGTAAATATGCAGAATGTATGTTTACATCTTGGGTAGACTTAATTTCTGATATTTATTACAGTATTAGTCAATTAAAATTTGGTAAGATTTATTATCATTGCCCGAGTAACCCATACTAGTCGACTGGACTGGAAAAACGGGTAAACTAGCACTAGGTACTAAGTACCTCGGACCATCACACCATCGGTTACATTGTATTTCCCGGTGTGCAATAGAACAGCTAATAAGATGTAATAATTATCAGGGGTAAAACCCGAGTATAACAACTCAATCAACACAGCCAAAAGCTATTATGTCACAGAATGGCACGTGAGGCCATAAAGCACAGAATGGCATAAAGCCATATGTAGTACTGCTAACAGAACCCTATTGGCATGCCAACCTATCCAAACCAATCTTGCTAGGTGTACTAGGGCATGTTGCACTCTTAAATTATACAATTCTCGAAATTTAAGTTTAGGTGTTACTATTTAATTCATTAGTCAAAAAAGATGTTGACTTTTACATGGACAATAGGTACATTGGTTTTAATACTCCCAACGTACCACAATTTGCATTCTAAAATTATTGGTATTGGTTGCCAATACCATTTCTAAGCTTAATGTTAGTTGTTCAAAATTTTTCAGATTTCAAGCTTTGTGTTTACTATTCTATTAGTCATTTTTGTAGTGGGAATTTGGTAAAGTGGTCAACATGAAAGTTGTTCCTTATTTTGTCTAGTTACATTTGTTTTTCTGAATCACTCCATTTGGAGTTTTTTACCTTAAGTTATGGCCCAAAAACCACAACTAGCCGGATTACAAATTTTCCAAATTTTATGGACTGACCAAATCTATAGTATTTTGAGCAGTGACTACAGGTCACTTTTTGAATATGTTATGGTCATAATTTGGGTTAGATTTCTTCATGAAAGTTTTAGGTCTATATCTCATCTTATTTCTCGTAAAATTTCAGGTCAATTAGACCTTTCTACACTGAGTTATGGCCAAATGACTAAACACTATTCATTTGGTCATTTTGCCAAGGCAGAATGCAGGTCACCTGGATTAGGGCAATCGTTAGGTTAACTTTTTTTGGTTTTATGGACATGGTTTCTTCACCAAAGTTGTGCCATTATGTGTCTAGTTTCATTTCGAATTGGCCTTATACCAATTGAACCTCTACAACTCTAGTTATTGCTGCCCAAACCTACTGGACTCATGCCCTGTCCTGCAGGTCACCAAGGGCAGCCACACTAACCTTAATGCCCACTACACAAACCACTTCATTTCTTGTTTACACATAACCAAATGGTCACTAATTGACCATTAAAACTTATTTTAACCATTACATGATCAAAGTCTCCATTTCATACCCAAAGCCTAACCCTAACATCTCAAATCATGCATTTAACTTGCATTTCACCATTTCACTTAAGGGACTAATGTTAAGGCAGCCATACTACCATTTCTAGTTCCATGAAATCCTCAAAACCTTACCACATGCAAGGCTGCCAAAAATGTGGGATGAGCATACACATGTTATTTGTTAAATTTCTTTGTAATTTTGCACTCAATCATACTCCTTCAACATGAATTTGAAGAGAAAAACAAGTTTAAGTCACTAACCTTTACTGGAGCTAATCTCAAACTTATAAGAACTCTTCTTTAACACTTATTTTTGCTCCCAAAAGATTCAACAAGATGAAAGAGCAAGCTTTTGTGTTAACACCTTTTGTTGGAAGAAAACTAGGAAAAGTAAGCTTTTGGTGAGCTTGGCTATGGAGAAGTGAGGGAGAGCTTTGGGACATTTTTTTAAGAAGGGAGAGGCTGCTGATTTATTCTAGATTTCTGCCCTCTTTTTTCTATTTTTAATGTATTATAATTGTCTTGCTTTAATTTGATTGGCCATAGCATTTTTAATTACCTTATGCTTACATAAGCATGAAGTAATAAATCCCATAATTTTTATTTTCTTTTCTTTCATTGCCTATTCATTTTTAAATAATTTTTCATCAATATTTTTTCATATTTTATGTCATATAATTCACTTACATAAATGGAAAAGTTGGTAAAAAATCATCTCTGAAGACAAAATGACCAAAATGCCCTCCGTTTGGCTGAACGAGCCAAAATTGTCTGTACCGATAAAAAAAATTTTCGAAGCATTTTCTTGGCATTCTAATGCTATAGGAACCTCAATGACCCACCCTTCTCTGGAGTCCCAAAAATTATTTTATAAATTTTCCCCCAGGTTTAGGGTTGTTAATGGCCTTCATCGTCACTTCCCCTTCGAGTTACTCATCACTGGGGTTTCGGCTCGTTTAACTTTAGTGTATTTCTTTCCTATAAATTTTCATTGATTTTTATAAACATTATTTACTTTCTTTATAACTCCCCACTTTAGTCTAATTACAATCTCAAACATTCTAGCTGCCCGGACCGACATTGGTCACCAGAATAGTAGACTGTATGAACTAGCTAAAGTGAGGATGTTACAACTAATAATCTCCCACTAGCACTAGACCCATTCATTACAATGCCTTAGACCCATCTTCTCAAGATGTTGGTCTAACTGAGCTTGTGACAAAGGCTTAGTGAATGAATCAGCTAGATATTTCAGCTGATGCTATTTTCTGCATGGCTATATCGCCTTGCCCAACTATCTCTCTGATAATATGGTAGGGCCTTTCTATGTGTTTGGGTTTCTAGTGAGACTGGGGTTCCTTACATCCAAACAACTTCTTTTGCAGCATCTGATGCAGCAATATACTCGGCGTCAGTAGTGGAATCTATAGTCATACTCTGTTTAGAACTCTTCTAACTGACTGCACCTCTATTACAAATGAACACAAACCTAGAGGTAGACTTTCTATCATCAATATCTGATTGGAAATCAGAATCAATATAACCATCCAATTGTAAGTCTCCACCACTATATATCAAGAATAAATCCTTAGTTCTTCTCAAGTATTTAAGGATATTCTTGACAGTTATCCAGTGTTCCAAACCTGGATTGGATTGATACCAGCTAGTCAAACTAACAGCATATGCGATATCCGGCCTAATACACAACATTGCATACATCAAACTTCCAATAGCCGAAACATATGGAATCCTAGCCATTTTATCTCTTTTTTCAGGTGTCTTTGGAGACATCTCTTTAGAAAGGTGGATACCATGTTCCATTGGTAACAATCCTCTCTTGGAATCAAGCATGTTAAACCTCTTTAACACCTTTTCCAAGTATAGACTTTGGGATAGACCAATTATTCTTTTCGCTCTATCTCTATAGATGCGAATCCCAAGAATATAGGTTGCCTCCCCTAAGTCTTTCATGGAGAATGTATTTGATAACTATACCTTTACAGTTGTCAACATACCTATGTCATTACCCATTAACAGAATATAATCCACATATAAGACAAGGAAAGTGATAGCACTGTCACTAACCTTCTTATATACACATGGCTCATCCTCTTTTTTTATAAAACCAAATGACTTAATGGCTTCATCAAAACAGATGTTCCAACTCCTCGAAGTTTGTTTCAACCCATAAATGGATAGCTTTAGCTTGCGCACTTTGGAACCATCTTGGGATTCAAAATCTCTAGGTTGTTCCATGAAAATGTTTTCTTCAATGTATCCATTAAGAAAAACTATTTTAATATTCATATGCCAAATCTCATAATCATAGTATGCAGCTATTGCTAATAGAATCCTAATTGATTTAAGCATGGCAACAGGCGAGAAAGTCTCCTCATAGTCGATTCCTTGCCTTTGGCAAAACCCTTTCGCTACTAGCCTTGCCTTACAGGTCTCTACCTTTCCATCAAAACCAATTTTCTTCTTGAAAATCCATTTGTTCCCTATAGGTACAATACCTTCAGGTGGGTCAATAAGATCCCAAACTTGATTCTTATGCGTGGAATCAATCTCGGATTTCATAGCATCAATCCATTTGGAAGAGTCTATATCTGATATAGCTTCTTCATAGGTAAGTGGATCATCTCCATGATCAGCTTCTTCATGAGTAGACAACTCTTGTTCTTCTTCATGAAGGAAATCATATCTCACTGGTGGGAGAGATACCCTAGTTGTTCTAAGAGGAACAGCTGTAGATATTTCATTAATAGGTTTAGGTTGACTATATGGATCTATATCCATCTGATCTATTGGTTGGTCAAAATTCTCCAATTCTAACTGTAACACCCCTACATTCGGTAGTGCGTTCTACTGTTCCGATGACTAGTGTCTATCCGGACAGCTAGAATACCTGGAATTATACTTAAATATTAGTGAGGAGATATGAAATAAAAAAACACAATAGAGGAAAATACAAGAAAAATAAAGGAAAAATAAGAGCAATGAAATGTGATTAAGTTAAACGAGCCAAAAACCGTAGCGATGGGTGACTGCACTGGGAAGTTACAGCAAGGATCGTTGACTAGCCCTGGACTGCGGGGAACCCTGGAAAATATTTTTGGCACCTAATTAAACATCTATTGAGGTATAAATGAAAGTAGAAATTTCAAACAAAAATTAATAAATTAGTACAAAGAAAAACGAAAAATCAAGAAACAAATAAAAATCAGTGTTACCGAAAAATCGGGAATACAAACTGAATAGCGGCATTTTGGTCAATTGACACCTAGAGTTGCCTTTTTACCTCAATGTCCATTAAAAATGTGTGATAGCACATTTTGAAAATGTCATAAAAATTAAAAATATGGTACATAAAATAAATGATGGAAGTTTGGCGCATAATTACAATTAAGGGAAAATAGGATTAGTAAACATTTAATCCACCTTAGTGGAGCACTATGGATTTGTATATTGATTAAGTGGACATCATATACTACTTCAGCCACTTCTTCTTCTTCATTTCATCTTCAAGCAAAATCCAATCCTCTCAAAAACTCCATGGATGGCCAAAGCTTCAAGCTCTCATCCACCAAGATCAACCTATGAAATCTTCAAGGTTCTTTCATTAAACTTTATTCTCATACCTTGAGCAGCATATTAGGAGCAAAAAGAAGGAATTTTGTTAAGTTTTGACCAAGCTCCAAAAAGAGGTAAGGGTCAAATTCACTTCCTTTCTTAAGTAAAGTTTTATGTTTAGCTTGAGTTGAGTTGATTAGTGATGAAAATTGATGGAATTGTTGAGTTATTGGACTGCCCAATTTTAAGTAGCCATGGGAGCCTATATTATTTGAGTATTCTACCCAATTTACTTTGCTAGAATTTTGTTGAATAAATATAGAAGTGCCAAGAATAAAGATTGAAGTATTGGTAGGAGGAGGATTGCCAAGTTGGGAGTGTAAATTCTCTTATGCAGGTTGTGATTGTTGGCAGTGCATAAATTAGGTTATAAGTGTAAAGTTGTGACTCCAATTGGTATGAGGCCAATTGGAGGTGAAACTAGACATAAAATAGGCCAAATTTCGTGTATAAGTGTTGTCCAAATTCTGCCTAGAAGTGACCTAAAAGAATGACCAAATCCGGAATTGCATGACATGAAAATCCAGAATTTTGATTATATAAACAGTAGTCAGTATTTTGGCCATAACTCACACAAAACAGGTCCAACTGACATGAACTTTATACAATGGAAAGCTTATACATAAAGCTACAACTCTTATGAAGACACCAAAGCCTAGAAATGACCAGAACCAAGTCAAAATGCTTGCACAAGTTGGGTTACAAAAACTGGCTGAATTGACTTTGACCTAAAAATGACCTAAACTTTGCAATATAAGTGCAACTTGACCAGTAATAGTAAAATGACCATAACTTGGTCCATATAACCCCAAATGCCCTGAAACCAGTGCCAAATTTTCACTAAGACATAGGCCTACAATAACGGTATTTTGACCAAAACCTAGAAACTTAGGAAACTAGGTCAATTAACTTGATTAAATTGGCATACCAAATCTGGAAATGGTTCAAATGACCATTAACTCCAGCAAACTTTTTTAAGTATAACTCTCACTAGAAGTCTTCAAACAAAATGATCCATACCATTCTGGAAAGCTAAGAAATAGACCTTCAACTTTGTTTTAGACCTCTCCCTCACCTTATGAATGTAAGAAGCTCAAATGTTGGGTCAAAATGACTGCCCTAGTTGAACATCCGATCACTATAAGACCATTGAGTCCAGTCCAATAACTTGACCATAAGTGACTCTACAAGACTTGAAAAATTACAATAAAAAATTCTTAGTGACCATAAGACATAGTGTAACATATCCTATGAAGAGTAATAGACATAAATATGCCAGCAACCTACTCAAATAAAATTGGAAAAGTGTAATACTAAAACTGCCTAGTAAGGGAACTAAAATTCAGAATTGACCTAGTTATGGTCAATTGACCATAACTTGAGTTATACAAATCCAAATAACATGATTCAAAAAGAAAATTAAAGAAGACACAATGAGAAATAATTTAATAAAGAGGAATCTGTTAAATTTACACTGTAGCTTGCTCTAATAGACAGTAAACATTGGCCATGAAATCTGAGTAATTATAATAAAATGTAATAAGCTTTAAAATGAAATTGGCAGCATATACCAACACTTAGAGACTATAAAATGTGAGAAATTGGGAACATTAAAATTGACTTACTTAGAGTGCATCAAAGGTCAACATTATAGGTTGACTAATGAAATGAATTGAAGGGAATAGTACCAAGAAAATTTAGATATTCGATTTTATTATCAGAAACGATTCAACTGAGTACTGAAACACTTTAAATTGTGTGTTTCAGTTGAAAAGGACATTGAAAAGCATAAGGAACATTGAGTCAAGACCAAGAGGAGACTCATCAAAGGTTTGTGCATGACTAGTTTTTAATTGATTTTGTTCTAAATATTTCATATGATTAAATGAAGTTATTTTCCTTATGTATTATGTTTATCAAGTATTGGATTTAATTCAATAATTATTGAAATTGTTATAGTATGTATGAATTTAGCTTTGTGAAATGGTATTTCAATAAGTATTAAGCATTGTTGTGGATTGAATAAATTATGTTTTGAAAAATTATGATAGAATATGTTTTGAATTGGATGGGCACTTTGCATGGAAAAATACAAATTTATGTTTTGAATTGTGATGAGCATAAAAAATTATTGGATATTGGAATTGACTTTGAATCAAATTGTGTTGTGATTTATGCTCACAAAAAGGACAAAGTGATTGATGATATTGTTCTATATCTCACTATAGATGCTTGACTAGGTTATTACCCGTCTCTGTCATTTGTTGAGGAGACAATGGAGTTAGCTTTGTTTTGATTACCATGGTACGTGCACAGGCTTAGATTCTCCTCTTATTAGAGGTTAAATGTAAGTTTATATGTTATGGCCCTTTCAAAAGTTTCATTATTGTGATGTGTACTATGCACAATGATTCGACCTCCCTGACCATAGGGAGTTAGAATCCGATTCGACCTCCCCGACCATAGGGAGTTAGAATCACCCCGAAGATGGCCTTTGCGGATTAGTCTTGCATAGTTAGTGAGATAAAGAATGGTTTTTGAATAGTAAAGAATTTCGATTTCAAATGGGATTTATGCATAATTGATTTTGTTGGAATTAATATTTATTTCCATGATTGCTGGAATTACTTTATATGTCCAGTTGTGATTTGATAAATTGAATTTCTTGCTCAAAGTCATTTTAACTAATGATTTATATTATTGGCAATGAAGATTTTGACTTTTGGAATTTTGTTGAATTTCGAGACTTTCAAATTAATTGTTATAATTTTGTCAATGTATATTGTACTATATTTTAAATTATAGTTGTGCACCACTGAGTTTACCACTCAGCGATAGCTTTGTTTGCTGTCGCAAGTGAAAAGAGCATAGAGTAGTTGAGTAAGCTTCTTTGAAGACACATTCAGATCAGCTCCAGGTATATCATAGGTATACCCATGTACATAGATTTTGATGTATGCATGTAATAATATGTATGTAAATTATTTGAGCAGTTATATAAAAACTCTTGTTGTTACACCTTACCCCTCTGTTAGGCATAACATGATCCCGTAGAATACGTAATGAACTACCGAACTTCACCTACCGATAACTCATTAAGTACCCTACAAGGGATTTTAAAATAATTTTCTTACTTTTTATAAGTAGTGAGCATTTTCTAATAGGTATCAAAACATTTAATTAGACTTTGAAAACTAGTTAAGATTTTTTTGTTCCATTTTATTTTTCTGTAAATTTTATAAAAATTTCGATAGAGTGTCGTCTATATTTTGAGAAAACAGTTCTTCAAATACCTGTAAAAAGTACTTCCAAAGATTTATTTCAACAACTTCATCAATTCCACAACCATCCCAACCAATTTCAACATCATTTCTCAATTTCCAAAATTCAACAATCGTCAAAATATCATTAATCAATTTCATTCAATTTAAAACAAAATACTTCCATTCATGTTTCATTAAAGATGAAACAATTTATATACATCATTACAAAAATTTACATTAAGAGAAATCCAAACCAAAATTTATCACAAGCTTTATACAACTTTATACAACTTTATACAACTTCTCATAACCAATTTTACATGTCCATATAGTTATATACATTTACATATATCAAAATAGTTTTACAATAAGGGTACAAAATATACCCGATAGACTTCAAAGCAGGTAGCTCTTCAATCTTCAGCAGCTTACTCTGCTGCTCCTCTAGTCTCTATATCTGCGACAACAATAATAGCCATCGCTGAGTATTAGGACTCGGTGGTGCACAACATACTAAAACAATCTTTATGCGGAATTTAAATCATATTTATTCAAAATTTAAATTGAACATGAGCAATACATTCAAAACATGACTTATAAAATTTTAATCCAAACAATTTCCTTTCAAAAGTCTCAAAACAAATTTCATAAAAATACACAGTTATATCATGCTATTTGAAACAAAAATCATCTCAATAGCCAGAGGCTAAGGAGAAGTCACATCACAAGGCTAGCTAGCTCAAATATATGGGAACCCATTCTTTTTCTTCTTCTACTGGCACACACCTCAACACTTCAACTAGAGAAGGAATCAAAATTCGAAACTGATTTCCCCCACTAGTCATGTTAGTGAGGTATTCAAACATATGATCATGACACTGTAGTTTCAAAACTATCTTAACAATTTATTAAACATTTGATGCCATTTCAAATATATACAATTAAACTTTCAACAATTTAAATTAAAAGCATAAAAAAATTTCAAGACAATGATATCACAATTCAAAATTTCAATTCATTCAAAATGATGTGCAGAAGATTCTATGTTGTACACAAACCTTATACGAGTCGCCTCTTGGCCTTGACTCAACACCTCGGGTTCTTTTCCAGTATTCTTTTTCACTGAAACACACAGTTTCATGGTGTTTCAGTATCATAACTTATCATAGATCTAAAAATAAATTCAAATTTACTTATACCTAGGTTTAATATGCTAAACTTGGCGTTCTTTAAAATTTGTGTTTTGGGGTTACTATTCACTACACTGTTCAAGTCAATTTGTTGACTTTCTAATGCTTAATAGGTATGAAAATTATAATTTCACTCACATACCATATTTTGGTTACCTAATTTGTTTGTTTTGTTTGTTTACTCAAATTTTAAGTCTTTTAGGCAAATTTACAAATTTTCAATTTTGGTATCTTATGTTGCACTATTCCATTGGTCATTTTGCTGTTAGAATTTGGCTAAGTTTTCTTCATAGAAATTGTTCCTTATTGTCTTAACTTTATTCTCCTTTTTGAATCACTCCATTTGGAGTTTTCAGCTCAAGTTATAGCCATTTGAATCATGGCTGCCGGATTGGACTTACCCAGATTTCTAGAAAAATTTTTGGGTTCTAGCAGTTTTAGATCACTAAATTTGGATAGCTAAATGACTTGGTTAAGGGTATAGTTTGGGTTTGTGTTCTTCATGAAAGTTTTAGGTATATATCTCAGCTCTCTACTGGTAAAATTTCAGGTCATTTAGACCTACCTAGCCCAAGTTATGGCCAAATGAACAAATATTGTTCATTTGGTCATTTTTGTACAAGGCAGAACACTCACATCCGGATTTGGCCAATTTTTTCACTATGCTATGGTCACTTTTTGGGCATGATTCCTGAATGAAAAATGTGTCATTTTGTGTCCAGTTTCATTCTCAATTGGCCTCACACCAATTGGGTTTGTAGATTTTTAGTTTTGGCCCCTGAAAGGGACCTTTGTCATGCTGCCTGCATACTGCCCACATCCAATCCAAATCTAAACCTAATTCTAAACTTCCAACACACATCAATTGGTCACAAATGACCATTTTTTATCTCCAACAAGGTCAAACACATCATTTAACAAATTTTCACATTCCAAACCCTAGGTGCCAAAACCCTAACTACACTAATTGTTATATTTAATTAATTCTAAGCATACTAACATCACTCCATCACTCAATTAAGCTTCCTAACATAATTAATTCAATCAAAACACAAGCATTTCCATCACAAACCCTAGCTGGCTGAATTTACTTCTAGTCCTCCAAGGTTATTTTCATTTCATTTTAAGCATATTTATAAGTTCTTTATGCTATAAATACATTGATTAAACTAAAAAATGTCAAGTTTGCTTACTAACCTTATGCAGAATTTTCTTTCTCTTCCAATCTCTTCCTTTCTTTTTTCTTTCTTCTTCAAGCTCCTCTTCTAGTTGCCAAAATAAGTTTTAACTATGGTGAGTAATTTTTCTATGGTGGAATTTTGTAATATTGAAGCACAAAAATGAGCTTCAATGGCGGTTCTTTTAGTGAGGAAGAGATGAGAGAGGGACGGCAACTTGAAGATGAAGACCTCTTTTTTTTTCTTTTCTTTTCTTTTCTTTTATGTTTTTCTATCTTTATGGAAGACAACTAATTCTCCAAATTTTATTTTATTTTTTAAATTAGTGTTTATTACATCATGCATGATGTCACCAATTTCCACTTTTCCTTTTTCTTTTTTTTTCTATTTATTTTTCTATTAGTTCTTTAATTTAATTCTCCATTTTGAAATTTTCTTTTCTCTGATTTTATTTGACAGTTAGGTCATGAGTCAGCTCTCGGGGTCAATTGACCAAATTACCCCTCGCCGGTTCGATCCGGTTTGCAAATAATTCAATATTTCTTCCGGATCTCTGACCTAATTATTTGACTGGCTTAACAATTCTTCTTCGTGATTTTCTCTTTTCCACTATGTTCGTAATAGTCCTAAGGATCGCAGCGTCACATTTTACGGTTCGAAATTTGAGTTTAAATCAACTTCACAATCCTTCCCGAGAAGGTCACCCATCGCTGTGACTCTCGGCTCATTTAACCTCTTATGTTCTGTTTTTCTTATTTATACTTAACTAATTGACAATTACTAATTATTTGTGTTCAAGGCTTATCTAGTTGTCTTAGATGTGGTTCTAATCCCCTTAATTATCCGGACCGACATCGGTCACTAGAATAGTGAAATATACTAGGCTATAGAAATAGGGGTGTTACACTTGTAAAATATTTTGGTATGTAATTAAATGTAAATTATTGTAAAAGTAAATTTGAGATTTCATTTACCTGAATAGTTCTGTAATGTTAATTTTTGAGTCTTATAATCAATGAAATGTTTCTTTTATGATGAGGTTGGTTTGAAAATGAAATGATTTAATTATTGAGATTGAATTGTGAGATGAAATGAAGTTTATTGGAGTTGTATTTAAGAAAACATATTGGGAGTGTTTTCTTTTTCAAGTTTGAAGAACTGTTTTCTCAAAATACAACCGGCACTCTGCTGAAATTTTGAAAAATTTTTATAACACCAGATTTTAATTGATGATTTAAATTTCACGAAAATTGATTTAAAATTCCTTGTAGTATATTTAATGGGTTACCGGTAGGCGAAGTACGGTAATTCGTTAGGTGTACTACGGGATCATGTTACAGCAGTAGAGTGTGACATGTTTAGTGGTATCAGAGCAATGGTTTTAAAGTAAATTTTGAACTGTGAATTTGAAATCTTTTTATTGATAAATACAACTGCTCAAATGTTTAATACATATAGTACATTTACATCATAAATGTGAACTAATGGAGAGAAATCTCCTTGTGTTGGTTGTATAGGGAATAGAAAATCCTATGAAAAGATATGGAAGAGAAGGATGAGACAATAGAACAGTCTGTGATAGCAGAAGTACAAGGTGAGGCCCCAGCCCCTCAGAGAGTCGGAAGCTTGACTTTACCAGCCCCACCTATACAAATTACTGCACAAATGGCCCAACAAATGGCCACTTTCTTTTAACAAATGACTGATAATGTAACACCCTCCCCGTAGCAACTCCGTACATTCTACTGTTCCGATGACTGGTGTCGGTCCGGACAGCTAGAACGTTCGAAAAAATATTTAAATTAAAGCGAGGAACCAAAATTAACTCAAATATTAATAAGAAAAATTTAGTAAAAATTTTAGAAATAAAATACAACCAAGTTAAATGAGCCGGTGCCCAAGCAATGGGTAACCAGAGGGAAGTTGCGGTTCTCGCAACGAGGAGCCCTAGACCCGGGGGAAAAATTATAAAATAATTTTTGGGACTCCAGAGAAGGGTCATTGAGGTTCCTATGGCATTAGAATGCCAAGAAAATATTTAGAAAAATTTTTCAATCGGTACAGACAATTTTGACCCGTTAAGCCAAACGGAGGGCATTTTGGTCATTTCGCCTTCAGAGACGATTTTTGACCGACTTGTCCAGTTGAGTAAATAATTATTATGATCTAAAATATGAATAAATATTGTTAAAAATTAAATTGAAAATGAGTAGAAAAGAAAAGAAAAGAAAATGAAATAAAAGTCATATTTATGACATGAGCATGATGCAATTAAAATATTTTCACCCAACCAAATTTTGACACATCATTATAAATTACTTAAATATGAATAAAAGGAGATAAAAATTGGAAAAAGTGGACAGCCATCTTCATCTTTGGGCTGCAGAAATGTTGAGAGAGAGAGAGAGAAGAAAAAAACTCCATGAAAGCTCTTGTTCAAAGCTTGATTTTCCCTAAGCTCTCCACCCCAAAACCCTCAACTTCCTTCACAAAAAATTATCCCTAAACCTTGAGGAAGCATAAGGCAGCAGAAATTTGAGGAAAATTTGAAGTTGGGCAAGTCCAAGTTAGGTCACAAGTGAGGTTAGTGCCTATTATGCATACATCTTTCTCTTTCCATGATTAGAGACCTAAAATAAGCAAGAAATTGTGAATAAAATGAATGGAATTTATGTGTATGTATGCAAAGAATTTTGGCAGCCCTAAGGAAGGAACAAGATTGAGTGTTTTGATGGACTTGGAGTGCACTAGAGATTATGTTTAAAGTGTATGAACATAAGGATAATGAAGTAGTTGGTTAATTAAGGTAAATTGTGTAAATTTTGAATTTAAGCTAGGGTTTTGGGAGTGAAAATTTGATTTGGCTTATGGAATGATTAGTACACATTCTAATGGTCAATTAGTGACCATTTAAGGCAAGTAAATCATAATTTGAAGTGAGCTAATGCATGGTAAACTGAAATGGGAAGGCTGCCAAGAGACAGCAGAAATGAGGCTGTGAGTCCAGCATGTTTGGACTGCCATATCTTTGGCTGTGTAGGTCCAATTGGTGTTTGGCCAATTGGACATGAAACTAGGCTTATAATGACACATTGTTTCTGTAGAAACTATGCCCAAAAGACCAAAGCAAGAGGACCAAAACTTGGCCCCAATCCGGACACCCTGCAACAGCCCCTGCAGAAATGACCAAATGAACAGTAACTGTTCATTTGGCCATAACTCACTGTAGATTTGGTCAATTGACCTGAAATTTGTACAGAAACAAGTTAAGACATAGACAAACAACTTTCATGAAGAAACCTACCCAAAATTATGACCAGAACCTAACCCAAATGGCAGTCATAGTTACTGTTCAAACCTGCAACTCTGCAGATTTTCATTTGAGCAGTAATGTTTGGATGGCTATAACTCTCTCTAGAAAACTCGGATTTAGGCGATTCTTGAACCGATGGAAACCTAAGGCATAGTAGAAAATTTCATATGAAGAAAGTTAGACCAAATTATGAACTTAACTTGATCAAATTACTGACC
The DNA here is from genome assembly GCF_030052815.1 of Hevea brasiliensis. NCBI lineage: Eukaryota > Viridiplantae > Streptophyta > Magnoliopsida > Malpighiales > Euphorbiaceae > Hevea > Hevea brasiliensis. Next base: position 34,912,811 of record NC_079497.1, on the reverse strand, counting down.
AAAGTTGGACCAAAAATCTGCCAGACCCAAAATCTCAGCATGAACAGTGCACGTGAACAGTAAACTTATTTTGGCCATAACTTGAGCTACAAAACTCCAAATGGAGTGATTCAAAAAAAGAAATTCAACTAGACAAAATAAGGAACAACTTTCATGTTTACCATTTCCTCAAATTTCCACTGTAACAGTCCCTAATGGAACAGTAAACTTATGGTACAAAAACTGAAAATTCTGCCCTTTAGTGCTAAGTTTGGAAATGGATTTGGTGATCAATTCTAACAAGTTTTAAATGCAAAATGTGGCATATTGGGAATGCCAAAACCCATGTACCTATTTTCTATCCAAAAGTCAACATTTTTGTTGACCAATGAGGTGAATAGTGACACCAAAACTTGAAGAATTCAAAAATATCCAATAAGCTTGGAAATGGTATTGGCAACCAATACCAACAAATTTGAAATGCAAAATGTGGTATCTTTGAGAACTTAGATTCAATAAATTTATTATGTATTAAAAAGTCAACAATTTGAGTGAATAGTAATATGAATAGTAATACAAAGACACAAAGTATAATAACTAGATTGGTAGAACAAATTAAGGTATGAAAATTTAGAAATGCATCTAGGGAACTTTAAATTGCAATTGACAATTAGTACTAGCGAAGGTAAAACTTAAAATGTGGGATCTTGGTGTAATTAGAATTAATATATCCATTAAGTATGAAAAAGTCAACATTTTGGTTGGCTAGTAAGGGAATAGTAATCAAAATGATTAGTAAATTAAGATGAAGACCTAGAACCAATTCTAAGCTTAAATGCTTAGAATTGTATGACAAATGTAGACTATGCATCCTAGTCAAAATTGTTAAAAAGAAATTAAGGCCATAAATTTGAAATCCATGAAATGTTTATGGATTACTTGAAACTTAAAAAAAATAGTCACCTAACTGATGTGAATAGATAGTTAGGGCTTATATGCCCATCACAAATGGAATTCATAAAATATTAGTAACTCAACTTGAAATATAAAATTTGTAATTACATAAGTAGATTCTTGAATGTATAAATGAGAAAGGAAAAATGTTTTGAGTACAATGGTACATGTGAACCATTGTTTAAAATTGTGATTAATATGAATAACATAATGAATGAATAAGTGAACTATATCAAAGTATGAATGAGACATTAGTTCTCATTATTGTAGAGAGGAGAAGCATTTTGAGTACAATGGTATAAAAGGATAACTGATATGAATTGTGATTATATAAATGATTAAATGAATGTATGAATTATGATTGAAATTTATCATGAAATAATGAAGTCATAAAGCACAATATATTAATATTTTAAAGTATCAAATGCCCTAGTATACCTAACAAGATTGGTTTGGATAGTTTGGCATGCCAATAGGGTATTGTTTTAGCAGTACTGCGAAAGGCTTTATGCCTGTATTCATGGCTTTATGCCCGTATTCATGGCTTTTATGCCCGTATTCATGGCTTTTATGCCCGATTATGTGATATCATGGCTTTTTAGCCATACTGACTGCATACATGGTTGACGTTCTGCGTCCCATGGTATGACGGCCCGAGGCACCGCGGTGTCCAGTGCCAACGACCCGTTATCGATCCGATCATCTAGTATAGGTTACTTGGGCGATCAATTAAAGTATTATTCAATTCAGCAGCTAAGTTAAGTTAAGTATAATGAAAATCCAGTACAATTAAATTAAGTATTGAATGAATAAGCAAAGAGATTAGCAAAAGAAACATAACAAAAATATAAATTGCGAGCAAATGCAGACTTGAAATACAATGCAGATAGAATAAATTATATACCTGCTAGTATTACTGAAAAGTTATAAACTAAGCACTTCCCAAGAGGAACAAACTAGTATATAAGATCGTTGATACTAGAAATACCATACCAAATTAAATTGATTCTTCAGTATCTGAATTATCATTTATTTCTTTCTTTACTTGTATATATTATTTCGGTTATATTATTGCACCACTAAGCGAAATGCTTAGCGTGATGGAATTGCTTCCTCGCGCAGTAATCAAGGTAAAACCAGTGGTATCGATCGAGATTTTTGGAGTCGGATCTGCGAAGTGTCGAAGAGTTCAAGATTGTCACCTCCTCGAATGCATGTAGATAGGGCTCATTTTATACATGTTATGTATATTGTTCATTCCTAGCACATTGTAAATTATTTGTATATCTTGTACAAAATAAACTCATGTAATTAACCTATGAATTATGGAAGCTATTCAAAGTAAGTATTTTAGTATGTGAATTGAATTTGAGTTATAATGAGATTATACTTGTGAATATTGAGATATTGAAAATCTAATGAGATTTACGAGAAATCTGGAATCGCATTGAGATACATTATGTTTGAAAATTTTTGAGACTATTAAGTTTGAGAAATTGAGTATATATTGAAATTGTCTTTGGCAGGTTCAGAAGAACTGTTAGTCCAAATTACAGCCGACACTTTGTCGGATTATCGTTAAAATTTTTAAAATTTCCAACTTAGTTAGATTTTGATAAAAGTAAAAATAGAGTTAGATTTTGATAAAAGTAAAAATAGCCTAAATCTTCAATAAAGTTTTTGAATAAATAAATCAAGGACTGTAATGAAATAAGATAAAATAGAGTGCTCCGGCACACTGAGTGGCATAACTTGCTCGGCTACACTGTAGTCGGGTAAGGGGTGTCACATTTAGTGGTATCAGAGCGCGGTTTAGGCGTTTCTGGACCTAGATAGATTGCACATCATGCATTGCATTCATAAGAGTCGAGGTGACACTATTGCATATCTGTATTTCCTGTTTATTTTAGGTTAAGGTATGGAATAAGAGAGTAAAGAGACAATGAGGTAGTGAATGGAGATGAGAAGGAGACTGTATTTAAGATGAAAAAGGATTAGTACATAACTGTTTAATGATAGGATTGAGACTAAGGAGAAAGTGAAGTAGGATAACACGGAAATGTGAAGAAATAAAGAGGTATTAGCTCCTTGGCTATTTATAGTGGGTAAATTTCGAGGACGAAATTTAAATTAGAGGGGAAGAGTTGTAACACCCTCCCCGTAGCAACACCGTACATTCTACTGTTCCGGTGACCGGTGTCGGTCCGGACAGCTAGAACGTTCGGAAAAATATTTAAATTAAAGCGAGGAACCAAAATTAACTCAAATATTAATAAGAAAAATTTAGCAAAAATTTTAGAAATAAAATACAACCAAGTTAAATGAGCCGGTGCCCAAGCGATGGGTAACCAGAGGGAAGTTGCGGTTCTCGCAATGAGGAGCCCTAGACCCGGGGGAAAAATTATAAAATAATTTTTGGGACTCCAGAGAAGGGTCATTGAGGTTCCTATGGCATTAGAATGCCAAGAAAATATTTAGAAAAATTTTTCAATCGGTACAGACAATTTTGACCCGTTAAGCCAAACGGAGGGCATTTTGGTCATTTCGCCTTCAGAGACGATTTTTGACCGACTTGTCCAGTTGAGTAAATAATTATTATGATCTAAAATATGAATAAATATTGTTAAAAATTAAATTGAAAATGAGTAGAAAAGAAAAGAAAAGAAAATGAAATAAAAGTCATATTTATGACATGAGCATGATGCAATTAAAATATTTTCACCCAACCAAATTTTGACACATCATTATAAATTACTTAAATATGAATAAAAGGAGATAAAAATTGGAAAAAGTGGACAGCCATCTTCATCTTTGGGCTGCAGAAATGTTGAGAGAGAGAGAGAGAAGAAAAAAACTCCATGAAAGCTCTTGTTCAAAGCTTGATTTTCCCTAAGCTCTCCACCCCAAAACCCTCAACTTCCTTCACAAAAAATTATCCCTAAACCTTGAGGAAGCATAAGGCAGCAGAAATTTGAGGAAAATTTGAAGTTGGGCAAGTCCAAGTTAGGTCACAAGTGAGGTTAGTGCCTATTATGCATACATCTTTCTCTTTCCATGATTAGAGACCTAAAATAAGCAAGAAATTGTGAATAAAATGAATGGAATTTATGTGTATGTATACAAAGAATTTTGGCAGCCCTAAGGAAGGAACAAGATTGAGTGTTTTGATGGACTTGGAGTGCACTAGAGATTATGTTTAAAGTGTATGAACATAAGGATAATGAAGTAGTTGGTTAATTAAGGTAAATTGTGTAAATTTTGAATTTAAGCTAGGGTTTTGGGAGTGAAAATTTGATTTGGCTTATGGAATGATTAGTACACATTCTAATGGTCAATTAGTGACCATTTAAGGCAAGTAAATCATAATTTGAAGTGAGCTAATGCATGGTAAACTGAAATGGGAAGGCTGCCAAGAGACAGCAGAAATGAGGCTGTGAGTCCAGCATGTTTGGACTGCCATATCTTTGGCTGTGTAGGTCCAATTGGTGTTTGGCCAATTGGACATGAAACTAGGCTTATAATGGCACATTTTTTCTGTAGAAACTATGCCCAAAAGACCAAAGCAAGAGGACCAAAACTTGGCCCCAATCCGGACACCCTGCAACAGCCCCTGCAGAAATGACCAAATGAACAGTAACTGTTCATTTGGCCATAACTCACTGTAGATTTGGTCAATTGACCTGAAATTTTTACAGCAACAAGTTAAGACATAGAAAAACAACTTTCATGAAGAAAACTACCCCAAATTATGACCAGAACCTAACCCAAATGGCAGTCACAGTTACTGTTCAAACCTGCAACTCTGCAGATTTTCATTTGAGCAGTAATGTTTGGATGGCTATAACTCTCTCTAGAAAACTCGGATTTAGGCGATTCTTGAACCGATGGAAACCTAAGGCATAGTAGAAAATTTCATATGAAGAAAGTTAGACCAAATTATGAACTTAACTTGATCAAATTACTGACCAAAGTTGGACCAAAAATCTGCCAGACCCAAAATCTCAGCATGAACAGTGCACCTGAACAGTAAACTTATTTTGGCCATAACTTGAGCTACAAAACTCCAAATGGAGTGATTCAAAAAACGAAATTCAACTAGACAAAATAAGGAACAACTTTCATGTTTACCATTTCCTCAAATTTCCACTGTAACAGTCCCTAATGGAACAGTAAACTTATGGTACAAAAACTGAAAATTCTGCCCTTTAGTGCTAAGTTTGGAAATGGATTTGGTGATCAATTCTAACAAGTTTTAAATGCAAAATGTGGCATATTGGGAATGCCAAAACCCATGTACCTATTTTCTATCCAAAAGTCAACATTTTTGTTGACCAATGAGGTGAATAGTGACACCAAAACTTGAAGAATTCAAAAGTATCCAATAAGCTTGGAAATGGTATTGGCAACCAATACCAACAAATTTGAAATGCAAAATGTGGTATCTTTGAGAACTTAGATTCAATAAATTTATTATGTATTAAAAAGTCAACAATTTGAGTGAATAGTAATATGAATAGTAATACAAAGACACAAAGTACAATAACTAGATTGGTAGAACAAATTAAGGTATGAAAATTTAGAAATGCATCTAGGGAACTTTAAATTGCAATTGACAATTAGTACTAGCGAAGGTAAAACTTAAAATGTGGGATCTTGGTGTAATTAGAATTAATATATCCATTAAGTATGAAAAAGTCAACATTTTGGTTGACTAGTAAGGGAATAGTAATCAAAATGATTAGTAAATTAAGATGAAGACCTAGAACCAATTCTAAGCTTAAATGCTTAGAATTGTATGACAAATGTAGACTATGCATCCTAGTCAAAATTGTTAAAAAGAAATTAAGGCCATAAATTTGAAATCCATGAAATGTTTATGGATTACTTGAAACATAAAAAAAATAGTCACCTAACTGATGTGAATAGATAGTTAGGGCTTATATGCCCATCACAAATGGAATTCATAAAATATTAGTAACTCAACTTGACATTTAAAATTTGTAATTACATAAGTAGATTCTTGAATGTATAAATGAGAAAGGAAAAATGTTTTGAGTACAATGGTACATGTGAACCATTGTTTAAAATTGTGATTAATATGAATAACATAATGAATGAATAAGTGAACTATATCAAAGTATGAATGAGACATTAGTTCTCATTATTGTAGAGGGGAGAAGCATTTTGTGTACAATGGTATAAAAGGATAACTGATATGAATTGTGATTATATAAATGATTAAATGAATGTATGAATTATGATTGAAATTTATCATGAAATAATGAAGTCATAAAGCACAATATATTAATATTTTAAAGTATCAAATGCCCTAGTATACCTAACAAGATTGGTTTGGATAGTTTGGCATGCCAATAGGGTATTGTTTTAGCAGTACTGCGAAAGGCTTTATGCCTGTATTCATGGCTTTATGCCCATATTCATGGCTTTTATGCCCGTATTCATGGCTTTTATGCCCGATTATGTGATATCATGGCTTTTTAGCCATACTGACTGCATACATGGTTGACGTTCTGCGTCCCATGGTATGACGGCCCGAGGCACCGCGGTGTCCAGTGCCAACGACCCGTTATCCAGTCTAGTCGTCTAGTATAGGTTACTTGGGCAGTCAATTAAAGTATTATTCAATTCAGCACTAAGTTAAGTTAAGTATAATGAAAATCCAGATACAATTAAATTAAGTATTGAATGAATAAGCAAAAGAGATTAGCAAAAGAAACATAACAAAAATATAAATTGCAGAACAAATGCAGACTTAAAATACAATACGGATAGAATAAATTATATACCGCTAGTATTCTTGAAAAGTTATAAACTAAGCACTTCCAAAGAGGAACAAACTAGTATATAAGATCGTTGATACTAGAAATACCATACCAAATTAAATTGATTCTTCAAGATTCGAATTATCATTTATTTCTTTCTTTACTTGTATATATTATTTACGGTTATATTATTGCACCACTAAGCAGAAATGCTTACCGCGATGGAATTTTTTCCTCGCGCAGTCTTGAAGGTAAAACCAGATCGTTGATCGATCGAGATTTTTGGAGTCGGATATGCAGAAGTGTCAGAAGAGTTCAAGATTGTCACCTCCTCAGTAATGCATGTAGATAGGGCTCATTTATACAGGTTATGTATATTGTTCATTCCTAGCACATTGTAAATTATTTGTATATCTTGTACAAAATAAACTCATGTAATTAACCTATGAATTATGGAAGCTATTCAAAGTAAGTATTTTAGTATGTGAATTGAATTTGAGTTATAATGAGATTATACTTGTGAATATTGAGATATTGAAAATCTAATGAGATTTCTGAGAAATCTGGATACTGCATTGAGATACATTATGTTTGAAAATTTTTGAGACTATTAAGTTTGAGAAATTGAGTATATATTGAAATTGTCTTTGGCAGGTTCAGAAGAACTGTTAGTCCAAATTACAGCCGACACTTTGTCGGATTATCGTTAAAATTTTTGAAATTTCCAACTTAGTTAGATTTTGATAAAAGTAAAAATAGAGTTAGATTTTGATAAAAGTAAAAATAGCCTAAATCTTCAATAAAGTTTTTGAATAAATAAATCAAGGACTGTAATGAAATAAGATAAAATAGAGTGCTCCGGCACACTGAGTGGCATAACTTGCTCGGCTACACTGTAGTCGGGTAAGGGGTGTCACAGATAATCTGTCAACCCAAGCCCAAGTACAAACCCAATACCCATAAGGGCAATATGAAATAGAGAAGAATGAAAGAGCCGGTGATCAAAGTTTAAATAGTAAATTGGGAAAAAGGAAGAACACTGGAGAGCCTAGTGGTTATGGATCTGATAAAGGTGGATCTTCAGGGCAGAGGCCACCAAGGTCCAGTCATCGAACAACTAGAAGTTCCTATGCTGCTCATATCTGCCATGTTTGTGGCAAACTACATGGGGGTATTTGTCGTAAGGCCACTGGAGCCTGCTACAATTGTTTAAAGCTTGGACACTATGTTAGAAATTGTACTAGAGCACCTCGATCTACTCTCCGGAGTTCACAGACAATCGGTCAGAATCAAAATAAAAATAGAGTTGGTACTCCTCACAACCATAACACAGTGAATTAACCCGAACATAGTAACGCACCAGTCAGAGCGTCCATTATACGCCAAGGAGAAAGAACAGAAACTTTGGATGTAGCTGCTGGTAAGTTCTTAATTTTTGAAAGAAACAATTAGTTATTATTTGATCCCAGCACTACTTATTTTTATGTTAGTGTTGGAATTATATGTTCTGTTGCTATTCCTTTACATGGGAATAAATTTTGATGCATTAGTGATTATTCCTTTAAGATAAGGATTGTGATAATGAGTGAAATTGGTTTTGGAAGTGATTGTCAGCGAAAAGTATTTTCTAACACACCATAAATTATAAAGCTAATTGGCAAGCCTACTTAAAGTAAGGCAAGAGGACCTAAAAGTAAGTTGCAGTAATATACTTGCTCTAGACGAGGGTAAAGATATTACAGTTAGTAATTATTAATGGATATTGTAATCAGAATAAGTTTAGGATATATGTAACATCCTCACCTTAGCTAGTTCGTACAATCTACTGTTCTAGTGACCAATATAGGTTCGGGCAGCTAGAATGTTTGAAATTATAATTAGACTAAAGTGGGGAGTTATAAAGAAACTAAATAATGCTCATAAAAATCAAGGAAAAATTTTTAGAAACGAAATACACTAAGGTTAAATGAGTCGAAACCCCAGTGATGAGTAACCTGAAGTGGAAGTGACGGTGAAGGCCGTTAGCAACCCTAAACCAGGGGAAAAAATTATAAAATAATTTTTGGGACTCCAGAGAAGGGTCATTGAGCTTCTTATGGCATTAGAATGCCAATAAAATGCTAAGAAAAATTTTTCTATCGATACATAAAATTTTGGCTCGTTAAGCCAAACGAAAGGCATTTTGGTCATTTCGTCTTTAGAGATAATTTTTGGCCAACTTGTCCAGTTAAATAAATAATTTATATAACATAAAATGTGAATAAATATTGTTAAAAATTTAATTGAAATTAAATAGACAAGAAAGGGATAGAAAATGAGAGAAATGAGGATTATGACATCATTATGATGTCATTAGTATTCTCCCACCCAATCACATGTTGACACATGGCACTAATTTGTTTAAAAAGACTTAATGGGCAAAAAACAAAAGAAAAAAAAATCAAAAGCTTCTTATCCCTTCTTCTTGCTGTCTCACTCCTCTTCCATGGCCACCATTGTCAAGCTTTCCAAAGCTTGATTTCCATAGTTTTTCACCCACTAAACCCTAAGTTGTCAATACAAAAACTTGTTCTTTCATCTTGGTTAATCTTTTGGGAGCAAAAAGAAGATAAAAAGAAGAACCCTAGCAAGTTGGAATTTCACTCCATTAGAGGTTAGTGACTTAAACTTGTTTTTCCCTTTAAATTCATGTTGAAGGAGTGGTAATTGATGCAAATTTGCAAGAAAATTTAGTAAACATTATGTGTATTTCTTGCTCTAAATTCTAGCAGCCTTGAACTTGGTAGTTTTTTGAAGAATTCTTAGAATTAAAGTGGTATAGTGTGTAACACCCTAGGCAAATCCCACATCGACAAAACACGGGAGAGATGCTGGGTTCATAAGTTGATAGTTCGTAACCCCTATTGACGCGTTTTAAAACCGTGGGGGCTTCAGCCCAGAGCGGACAATATCACTAGTGGGCCGGGCCATTACATTTGTGGTATCAGAGCCGCTCCGCGTGCAACCTTGAACGATGGTGGGGCAAACCTCAGCGAGGACGCTGAGTCCCATAAGGGGGGTGGATTGTAACACCCTAGGCAAATCCCACATCGACAAAACACGGGAGAGATGCTGGGTTCATAAGTTGATAGTTCGTAACCCCTATTGACGCGTTTTAAAACCGTGAGGGCTTCAGCCCAGAGCGGACAATATCACTAGTGGGCCGGGCCATTACATTTGAATTGTAACAGCCTGATCCTTCTCCAGTTAGTATTGTCCGCTTTGACCCATGGGCCTCACGGATTTGTCCCTTGGGAGGTTTCATTCCCAAAAGCGCGCTTTTGGGAATGAAACCTCCCAAGGGACAAATCCGTGAGGCCCATGGGCCAAAGCGGACAATACTAATCGGAGAAGGATCGTCTGTTACAATTTGGTATCGAGCCGGACTCCTCTAGTACGGTGTGTGGTGCGAGGACGCACCAGCGGAAGTCGTGGGCTTGTCACGACCAGGGGATGGGGTTGGGACGTGCTTGTTCAACCAGCTACGACCGGGTCGAAACTTCGTCCCACATCTAAACGGGAAGGAAAGATTTGGGCCATATATGTGGGAGCCTTCCTCACCTGGTCAGCGCGCTTTTGGGAATGAAACCTCCCAAGGGACAAATCCGTGAGGCCCATGGGCCAAAGCGGACAATACTAACTGGAGAAGGATCGTGCTGTTACATAGTGGCCACCCTTAACATTAATTTATTAGTTAGGATAGTGAAAGGTAAGTGAATGCAAGTTTTGAGATGGTTGAGCTAGGGTTTGAGCTTGAAATTGAGACTTGTTTATGTATTTGGTGAAAGAGAGTTTTAATGGTCAATTATTGACCATTTGGCTGTGTGTGAATAAAAGATGAAGTGGTTTGTGTAGTGGGATTTGAGTTTGGTGTGGCTGCCCTTAGGTAACCTGCAGGACTCGGCATGAGTCTAGTAGATTTGGGCAGCAATAACTGGAATTGTAGAGGTTAAATTGGTGTAAGGACAATTAGACATGCAACTAGACACATAATAGCACAACTTTGGTGAAGAAACCATACCCAGAAAATCAAATGAAGTTGACCTAAAGATTGCCCTAATCCGGGTGACCTGCATTCTGCCTAGGCAAAATAACTAAATGAACAGTGTTTAGTCATTTGGTCATAACTCAGTGTAGAAATGTCCAATTGACCTGAACTTTTACCAACAACAAGCTGCGATATATACCTACAACTTTCTTGAAGAAACCTAACCCAAACTATGACCATAACATATTCAAAAAGTGACCTGCAGTCACTGCTCAAAATACTGTAGATTTGGTTAGTCCAGAAATTCTAGAAAAATTATAATCTGACTAGTTGTGGATTTTGGGCCATAACTTGAGCTGCAAAACTGCAAATGGAGTGATTCAAAAAAGTAAATGTAATTAGACAAAATAAGTAACAACTTTCATGTTGACCATTTTGCCAAATTCCCACTGCAAAAATGACTAATGGAACAGAAAATACAAAGCTTGAAATCTGAAATTTTTGAACAATTAACATTAAACTTAGAAATGGTATTGGCAACCAATACCAACAATTTTAGAATGCAAAATGTGGTATGTTGGGAGTATTAAAACCAATGTACCTATTGTCCATATAAAAGTCAACATTTTGTTGACTAATGAATTGAATAGTAACACCAAAACTTGAATTTCAAGAATTGTGAAACTTAAAAGTGTAATATGCCCTAGTATACCTAGCAAGATTGGTTTGGATAGGTTGGCAAGCCAATAGGGTTCTATTAGCAGTACTCCATATGGCTTTATGCCATTCTGTGTTTCATGGCCTCCCATGCCATTCTGTGATAAAATAGCCTTTGGCTATGGTAATTGAGTTATTATACTTGAATTATATCCTTGATGATTATTACAGCTTATTAGCTATTCTATTACACACCGGGAGACACAATGTGACCGATGGTGTGATGATCCGAGGTACTTAGTACCCAGTTCCAGTTTACAAATTTATCCAGTCCAGTTGACTAGTATGGGTTACTCGAGCAATGATAATAAATCTTACCAAATTTTAATCGAATAATACTACAACAAATATCAGAAATTAAGTCTACCAAAAATGTAAACACACATTCTGCATATTTACTTCCTTTTAGTTATTTTATTTTATATTATCACCACTAAGCAGAATTGCTTAGCGCGTCGCTTTTGCCACGCAAAGGTACTGGAGACCTAGCTGGGGAGTCCAACAGACCTCATACTGGGTGAGCTTTCAGATTTGCACACAGAGTTCAGAGTCACCTCACATTGCAGTGCATTTGGTAGGACATAGGCCACTTTTGATATTTTGATATTTTGTATTTTGTAAACTTCTGTAATGCATATTATAAATTCATGTAATTATGCTTTTGATGTAATTATCTATGAACTATGTTCAGTAATAAATGTGAGCATTTCTCATTGAGTTGACTGTGATATGAATTGAATTTCATTTTGAGATACTAAAGTCAATCGAGAAATTGCTGAGAATATATTGGTGGTTGATTGAGAATGATGAGATGATTTTATTGGAAGTGCTTTTAACAGATTCAGAAGAACTATTTTTCCAATTTACAACCGGCACTCTGCCAGATTTTCTATAAAATTTGCAGAAAAATTTAGATTAATAAAAAATTATAAATAAATAAGTAAAAAGGGCAAATTGAATTGAAATATGATTTGGTGCTTCAGCACACTGTGTGGCATATCTTGCTCAGCTACACTATAGACGGGTAAGGGGTGTCACATTTAGTGGTATCAAAACATCGGTTTAGGCGTTTCTGGGCCTAGATAGAATGCATACAATTGCATTGGATTTGTAAGTGTTGAGGTGATACTGATGCAGATCTGTTTGTTTTCTTATTTTGAATAAGATATGGATCCTGCTTCGCAAAGAGCAGTTGATGAAGTGGTGGAGAGTCGTGCTCCACCAAGGGCTGAATCTAGGGGTAGGGGAGAATCTACTCCACCAGCAGCTGAGGCACCTGCCCAACCTCAGTTTGCACTATTCCAGCAAATGACCAAATTCTACCGGCAAATGATGGGGGCAATTCCACCACCACAACCACAGCCACAACCTCCACCAGCACCACAGAAGTCCCATCTAGAGAAACAGCAAAAACATGGGGCTGTGGATTTCTTTGGGAAGAAGCAAGATGATCCCATGACAGCAAAAAACTGGTTAGATAGAACAATCAAAATGCTGAAAAAGCTTAATTGCACCGCCGAGCAAAACCTGGAGGGTGCTGTGTCCCTACTTCAGGATGATGTATATCAGTGGTGGGATACAGTAACCAGTGAGGTGCAACCGGAACGGATCACCTGGGAATTCTTCTTCACAGAGTTCAAGAAGAAATATGTCAGTAAAGTATATTTAGAAGAGAGAAGAAGAGAATTTATCAGTCTGAGATAGAGGCAACTATCAGTAGTAGAGTATGAGCGAGAATTTGTCAGACTGAGCCGGTACGGGAGGGAGATAGTCCCGACAGAGGCAAAGAGGTGCAGAAGGTTCAACGAAGGGCTCAATGACAATATCAAAGTCATGATAACAACATTGGAGATTATGGATTTTGCTAAGCTAGTTGATGCTGCAATGAAAGTAGAAAGAGTCCAAAAGAATGAATAAAATAGAAGGGAAACACAGCAGAAGAGGGGTCCAGGTCAGTCCAGTACATTTTCTGCTCCCAGTAAAAAGAGTAAAGGTCCTCCTGCTTAGGGTTCAGGATAACCACAAGGTCAGGGTCAGTCTCAGGGGCCCAGACCACAGTTCACACCTAGAAGAGGCCAGTCCACACCATCAGTGGGCAGCTCTCCAGGGACGGTGTTTAAGGGACCAGCCCCAGCATCTTCTGCCTGTCCGTACTGCCAGAAGTGGCATAAGGGGGACTATTGGCGAGTAACCGGTACATGCTTACGGTGTGGATCTACAGAACATCAGATCAAGAATTGTCCGAAGAGGACTACTACAGTTGCTCCAACACAAGCTAACAGACCTGCTCCTGCACCACAAAGGGGTAGGAAGCCCGGTAAATCTGAGGCAGCTAGTCCATCATTGAGGCCTGCATCCGAGTTAGCTGAGAGGCCAGAGACTAGAGTACTTGCCAGGGCTTATGCCATCAAAGCTCAGGAGGAGCAAGATGCCCCGGATGTCATCAGGGAACGTTCTCCCTCTATAATACTTTTGTGCATGCATTGGTGGATCCAGGATCCACTCATTCATACATCTACATCAAACTACCCGTAGAGAGGGGAGTTCTAGTAGAGGAGAGTGATCAAGACATTCTGGTCACAAATCCATTAGGCCATAGTGTGGTAGTGAATAAGGTGTATAAAGGTTTCCCGTTGAGGATTCAGAGGTATGAATTCTCGGCAAACCTAATTGAATTGCCCTTCCACGAGTTTGATGTAATTTTGAGAATGGTCTAGTTATCACATCATCAGGCAATAGTTGATTTCAAATTGAAGAGGATTTCTCTGAAAACTTCTGAGGCTAATGAGATTTCTATTGTGGGTGAAAGGATAAATTTTCTGTCCAATGTTATCTCAGCCACAGTTGCAAGAAGATTGATGAGAAAAAGCTGTGAAGCTTGCCTAGCACACGTGGTTGATACTAGGCAGGCTAGGCCGAATTTGTGTGATATACCTACAGTAAGAGACTTCCCAGATGTGTTTCCTAAAGAATTATCTAGTTTACCACCAGAAAGGGAAGTCGAGTTCGCTATTGAGGTAATGCCGGGTACAACACCAATTTCTATTGCTCCTTATAGGATGGCACCCACTAAATTGATGGAGTTGAAAATTCAGTTGCAGGAGTTACTCGATAAGGGGTTCATACGCCCCAGTGTGTCACCATGGGGAGCTCCGGTGCTGTTTGTGAAGAAGAAGGATGGAACTTTGAGATTGTGTATTGATTACCGGCAGTTGAACAAGGTAACTGTGAAGAATAAATATTCATTGCCCAGAATTAACGATCTGTTTGATCAGTTGAAGGGAGCTAGTGTATTTTCAAAAATTGATCTCAGATCAGGGTATCATCAGTTGAGGGTAAAGGATGCAGATGTGTCAAAAACTACATTCATAACCCGATATGGGCATTATGAATTTTTAGTGATGCCGTTTGGGTTAACAAATGCACCAGCAGCGTTTATGGACCTTATGAACCGTATCTTCCATCCATACTTAGATCGATTTGTAGTGGTCTTTATTGATGATATTCTGGTGTATTCCAAGGCCAAGGAAGAACATGATGAACATTTGAGGATTGTTCTGCAAACCCTGCGAGAAAAGAAGCTGTATGCTAAGTTGTCCAAGTGTGACTTCTGGATGAGTGAAATCTCTTTCCTTGGACACATAGTATTAGCAGAGGGGATTAGAGTGGATCCCAAAAAGATAGAAGCAGTGATGGAATGGAAGCCTCCCAAAAATACAACTGAGGTCAGAAGTTTCTTAGGGCTAGCTGGGTATTACAGAAGATTTGTGAAGGGGTTCTCTCTTATAGCTACTCCAATGACCAAGTTGTTGCACAAGAATGTGAAATTTGGCTGGAACGACAAGTGCCAAGCCAGTTTTGAGAGGCTGAAGGCTATGTTGACAGAAGCACCAGTGTTAACATAGCAAGTGTCGAGAAAAGACTTTGTGGTCTACAGTGATGCCTCATATAATGGACTAGGGTGTGTATTGATGCAAGAGGGGAAAGTAGTCGCCTATGCTTCCAAGCAGTTAAAGCCACATGTGTCACACCTTACCCCTCTATAAGGCATAACATGATCCCATAGTATACCTAATGAATTACTAACTTTTTCTACTGATAACCCATTAAATACAATACAAGGGATTTTAAAACTTTTCTTACTTCTTTTTACAGTGGTGAGCACTATTTACAGGTGTTAAAAAAAAAATTTGAACTGAAGTGAAACAGCTAACACATTTGAATTATTAGTAATTTCTATAAAAATTTTGGTGGAGTGCCATTTGTATTTTGAATAAAACAATTCTTCAAAAACCTGTAAAAAGCACTTCAAATATATTTCTCAATCTCAACTCCAACATTTAATCAACACAATATTTTTCTCAATTCAAATCCACAATATTTTTTTTTTCAGTATTTTCAAAGGCTGAGATAAAAGAAATATATCACAATATTTACAAACCAAAATAATTTACAATTTATTTTACAACTTCAATGTACAATTTTAATTTACAACTGCTCAAAACCAAAAACACTATATACATACAGTGAACATACATTACAATACAAAATGTAAAATATGTTGTACTCAATATACCCGATGATCTCTCACTAAAGCACTAGCAGCCTAGTCTGCTGCCCTGTCAGTCTGTCTACCTGCAACAGCAATGAAAAGCTATCGCTGAGCCAATGTCTCAGTGGTGCACAACATTAATCAAATACAACTTTAAATCACAAATCATAAGTCATATAAATAGTGGATACTTAAAACCATAGTTAAATTCAAAAGACAATAATTGTCAATAAGAATTTAAACTCCATTTCACAATATCACAATGAATCTCAATAAATCAAAACATGGTTAAATTCAAAAGACAGTGAATATCAATAAGAATTTAAACTCCATTTCACAATATCACAATGAATCTCAATAAATCAAAACATGGTTAAATTCAAAAGACAGTGAATGTCAATAAGAATTTAAACTCTATTTCACAATCTCACAATACATATCAATAAATCACACACAGCTTAATCATGTTCCAAAGTTTAATTCGTCCCAAAAGCCGATGACTAATGAGGAATTCAATTCGTCCCAAAAGCCGATGGCTAATGAGGAATAACATAGCTAGTTAGCAATAATATGAGTACTCATTCTATTCGTCCTCAATAGGCACACATCTCAAAACTTCAGCCAGAGAGGGAATTCAATTTGTCCCACTAGACAAGCTAGCGAGGAATTCAATCAATATACATGATAGTTGTAGTTTCAAACCATTTACAATGCTTTTCAATCAATAAGTATCCATCAATTATCATTCAAACAATTTTTCATAGTTTTAAACCATTTACAATGCTTTTCAAGCAATAAGTATCTATTCAAACACATTTCCACAATTAAAAATAATAATATACAAATAGTCATAATTTATTTCAATTGAAAATTCAAAAGAAATAACTGTTATGCACAAACCTTTGATAACTGTCTCTTGGCCCTGACTCAGTGTTTCCTTCCCCTTTCTTGAGTCTTTGCTAACCGAAACACACAATTTGAAGTGTCTCAGTACTCATTTAAACTGTCTCTAACAATAAGACTTAATACTTAATTTATTGAATTCTATTATTTCCTCAGTCAACCTAAAATGTTGACTCTCAATGTAGTCTAGGTGAATTAGGTTTTAATGTTACCAATGTGTCACATTTTATGGCTTTTTAGTGTTTGTACATGTTACCCAATTCATTTTCATGTATAGTGCATTTTATTGCAATTTGTTAGATTTTGGTATACCAATTTGACCTAATCGGATGACCTAGTTCCCTCAGTTTTCGGGTTTTGGTCAAAACTAAAAACTTGTAGATCTATGTCTTATTGCATGTGGGGAAAAATTTCAGGTCATTCTGAGTTATGTAGACCAAGTTATGGTCATTTTACTATTGCTGGTCAGAATGTATCAAAATGGTCATTTTAGGTCATTTTTAGGTCACTTTTGGTTCGGCCAGTTTTTGGACCTGAAATTGTGCAAGCTATTTGGCTTAGTTCTGGCCATTTCTGGGATTTGGCGTCTTCATAAGACTTGTAGGTATATGTCTCAACTATTCATGGTAAAAATTTCAGGTCAATTGGACCTGTTTGAAGTGAGTTATGGCCAAAACACTAACTGCTGCCCAAATGGTCAATTTTCAGGCCTTAAATGCACTAATCCGGATTTGGTCATTTTTCAAGTTACCTTCCAAGCAGAATTTTGGTAAGCTTCCTTCATGAAAGTTGGCACATTTTGTGCCTAGTTTCACCTCCAATTGGTCTCATACTAATTGGAGTCACACACTTAAGGTTCTAAGCCAAAATACACACTGCCCTACAACATACTCTTCATCACATATCAAGGACACATTCAACACTTACCAAGTCATTTCTTTCATGCCATTTCTGTTTTGTACCATAACATAAACACATTTCACAATACATTTTTGGTCATTTTTGCAGCTTATAACCACACTCAATATGCACATTATAGTCTAGAATTTTTCAAGTTCAAATTACAAACAATTTAACCACAACCTAGCTCATTTACATGTCCAAACTCAAACCTTTATACACATATACAAGCTGCCATAACAAGCACCATAATACAACCATATAATTCCATAAACCAAACCATGAAATATCATATTTTGGTTCACACTTCAAGTTTGCTAAATTGTACCTCTCTTTCAATTAACTTCCAAGCTTCCAAAATCAATTGTACTTTCACATATACATTTAGTATACATTACCCAATTTATTCCTACACTGTCACACCCTACCCCTCTGTAAGGCATAACATGATCCTATAGTATACCTAATGAATTACCAACTCCGTCTACTGATAACCCATTAAATATACTATAAGGGATTTTAAAAAACTTTTCTTACTTCTTTTACAATGGTGAGCACTATTTACAGGTGTTGAAAACTTTTTTGAACTGAAGTGATAGAATTAACTCATTTGAATTATTTGGAATTTCTGTAAAAATTTTGGCAGAATGCCATCTGTATTTTGGATAAAACTGTTCTTCAGAAAACCTGTAAAAAGCACTTCAATAATTTTCCAAATCTCAACTCCAATATTTTTCTCAATACAACATATTTCTCAACTCAAATCCACAGTGATTTTTCAAAAGCTGAGATATAGGAAATATAATACAATTTTTACAAGTCAAAATAACTCATAATTATTTTACAACCTCAAGTTACAATTTGAATTTACAACTGCTCAAACCAAAACAATATGTACATACAGTGGTCATACATTACAGTACAAAATGCAAAAAGCGGTATACTCGTTATACCCAAAAAATCTCTCGCTGGAGGTACTAGCAGCCTAGTCTCACGCTCTGTCTGTCTGCTCACTGCGACAAGAATAAAGCTATCGCTGAGACAATGTCTCAGTGGTGCACAACATTAACCAAATACAACTTTAAATCACAATTCATAAACCACATAAATAGTGGATACATAAAACCATAGTTAAATTCAAGACAATGAATGTCATAAGGAATTTAAACTCCAATTCACAATTTATCAAAATTCATAATAACACAATTTAGTCAAATAATTTAAGAATACCGTATTGCCAATTCATACACAATTTGATCAAAATACTTAATAACACAGAGTTGCCGACCAATATCACAATTTGATCAAATAACTGAATAATATCGTTTTGCAAATCAATAACACAATTCGATCAAATAACTGAATAATATCGTTTTGCAAATCAATAACACAATTCGATCAAATAACTGAATAATACAATGTTGCCAATCAATAACACAATTTAGGCCATGACATAATTTTTTTCCACACATGCCGTGTTGTACACCACGACAAGACATACTCACCCCAATAATCGAAACCAATGAGGGAGGAAGTTAGCTATATAATGAGTACTCATCCACACTCACCTCAGACTGGCAAGTCAAAGAGGGAGGAACATAATCACACTCACCCTAGACTGATAAGTCAAAGAGGGAGGAATAATCACACTCACCCCATTAATGGAGGAGGAACATAGTAACAGTGTCATGCCAATTGTGAATCAAAACAATTCCAAACATTTTATTCAAATGATCCGAAGAATCCAATAAATTTCCAAAGTTATAATTTCATTCACAAAATAGCAACACAATTCGTAATTCACTTCAATTTCCACAAAAACCATTTACAGTGCTTTTCAATCAATAAGTATCCATCAAATACCATTCAAACAGTTTCTCACAGCTTCAAACCATTTATAATGCTCTTCAAGCAATAAATATCCATTCAAGTACATTTCCACAATTTAAAACAATAACATACAAGTAGTCATAATTTATTTCAATTGAAAATAATTCAAAAGAAATAAATATTGTGCATAAACAAAATTTAAAACAATAATGTACAATAGTCATAATTCATTTCAATTGAAAAATTCAAAAGAAATAGCCGTTGTACACAAACCTCTAATATTTGTCTCCTGGTCTAGACTCAGTGTTTCCTTCCCTTTTCCTGAGTCTTTGGTAACTGAGAAACAAAATTTGAAGTGTTTCAGTGCTAAATAAATTTGTCTCTAACGATAATGTTCGATAAGTAATTCACTGAAAGTTATTATTTGCTTAATCACCTAATATACCGACCCTCGATGCGTTCTAGGTAAATTAGGTTTTAGTGTCATTAATATGTCAGATTCGATAGGGTTTTAGGTTGGTACGTTTTACCAAACTCATTTCCTCATTTAGTGCATTTTAATGCAACTTGCTGGATTCCGGGATACTAGTTTGACCTAGCCGGACGACCTAGTTCCCTCGGTTTTCGGGTTTCGGTCAAAACTACAAACTTGTAGATCTATGTCTTATGGACCGCGGTGCAAAATTTCAGGTCATTCCCAGTTATGTAGACCAAGTTATGGTCATTATACTATTGCTGGTCCAATGGTATCAAATTAGGTCAATTTTAGGTCAATTTGGTCAACTCTGGTTCGGCCAGTTTTTTGACCCGAAATTGTTCAAGCTGTTTGACTTTCTTATGGTCATTTCTGGGCTTTGGTGTCTTCATAAGACTTGTAGGTATGGGTCTTAAATATTCATGGTTAAAATTTCAGGTCAATTGGACCTGTTTTGAGTGAGTTATGGCCTAAACACTCATTGCTGCCCAATTGGTCATTTTTCAGGTCCTAATTGTACCTAATCCGAATTGGTCATTTTCTTAGGTCACCTTGCAAGCAGAATTTTGGTATGCTTTCTCAATGAAAGTTGGCACATTTTGTGCCTAGTTCCACCTCCAATTGGTCTCATACCAATTGAGGTTACACATTTAAAGTTATAGGCTAAAATGTACACTGCCCTTAGTTACCTTGCTTAACACACATCAATTACACACTTACATTACTACATGTCCACTTCCCCTTACCATTTCTGTTTTGGTTCATTACCAAAAACATATTCCACTTTACATTAACATCACTTTGGGCAGATTGCAATTATCCTCAACACACCAAATATAACTCTAATTTCCAAAGTCCAAATATAATTACACATACACATAAACATTACTAGTTTTTACATACACTTTACACAACAATTTCATATACATATCCATCTATCCTTAATGCCACAATTCTGCCCATATCTTCATGAACACATACACTTATCCAAGAGTTCCAAGGCTGCCGAAAATGTCCCTCAACACCAAAGTGTCCTACAATTCATCAATTTCCATTCTAAATGCAAAATCACCATATACATATGAAGTAATTCACTAAGTTATTAAATCACCATAACCAACATCATTTCCCATCAAATATATGCACAATTATCTCATCAAATACATGACTACATGGCTGCCCAAAAATGGATATCTCAATAACTCTTCAACTTAAAAATTTCCTTCACAAATTCAACACCCATAACATGCACACAAAGTTTAACATAGCTATCTTCAAAAATGCTAACTTATCTTATGGTTGGAACTTGCTAAACCTTCACCAAACTTCTTGATTTTAGTATCAAACCCTTCCTTATGATGTGTAGACAATTTTTCATGAAGGAACCTAAGTGTTTGGAGTTAAAATGGAGGGGTGGATCAAGCTTGCATGAAAACATCAATGGTGGTTTCCCAAATCTTCCATTTCGGCATGGATGGTTTTCAAGTGAGGAAGATGATGCTTGAGTGGGAGAAATCTGCCCACTTATGATCATTTTTAATCCATATTAAAATTCTTAGTGGTCCACTAAGTGTTAGGATAGTATTTGTTTAATGATACTTTTACTTATTCCACATTTAACCTTTAATTTTCACTATTTACTTTAAGTACCACCAAATTAATTTTTCATTTTATTTTCTAAGTGTAATATTATTTATTTTTAATGGACATTTAGTTCAAAAGACAATTCGGGATGTCAAATGACCATAATGCCCCTGTTCATGTTGCATTCCCGATTTTTCGGTAACACCAAGTTTTGTCTGTTTTTCGATTTCTCACTTTTCTTTGTACTAATTATTTAATTTTTCTTTGTTATTTTTAATGAGATTTATTCTTCAATAAGGGTCTATTTAATTCCTAAAAATTTTTTCCAGGGTTCCCCGTAGTCCAGGGCTAGTCAACGGTCCACGCCGTGGCTTCTCGGTGCGGTCACCCATCGCTAGGGTTTTCGGCTCGCTTAACTTGGTTACATTTCTTTGCTATGATTTTCCTTTGTTTTTCTTGTATTTTCTTTTCTTGTATTTCATTATTTTATGTCTCCTCACTCATATTAAAGTGTGGTTCTAGGCATCCTAGCTGTCCGGACAGCACTGGTCACTGGGACAGCAGAACGCACTACCGAACATAGGGGTGTTGCAATTCTCCCCCCCTTAAATAAATTTCGTCCACGAAATTTTACCCAATAGCTATCTTACAATAGTCATACGTTTATTTTCTCCTTTCTATATGATCGTATAATCTTCTTTTCCTCAAATTTGTATAAGACTTTTAACAATCTAATACAACGTTTAATTTGTTTGTATAATACTAATCTCCTCTTACTATTGCGTTGTTTAATATTTCGGTTCACGTTCCTTCTTGAATGACCCTTGAGGTCATGTTAGAATCATTCATCAGTCATTGGTCCTCTGACCATTCTAGTCCATAGTCTTCCTCACATTTGTAATATTTCTTTGTTATATATGAATCAACTGTTCAAATCTCTACTTCCATAACTCTTTTTATCTGTCAATATTCTATAACTTACTTCCTTTTGTACTGAACTATAACCTTTCGATATTCTAACTTTTGAGTTTTAGATCCCTAAGTAGGATTTTCAAACTTATTTCTAACAATTAAATTCTGTCCTGGCATAACTATACCAAAACAGATACCGTTGGTAACTATTCTTATCTAGGTATACTATCGGGTAGTACGTAGCTCTACACAATAATCTCAAGTCGATCAGTAATCTGCACTACAAAGATAAACATCAAGAACATTGCATAGTTACTACGATACATCCCAATAGATCAAATTTTCCTATCTTTTATCCTTTTTGAATTCACTGATATTCGAATCTTATTTTGATTACAATATCCATTAGCAATTCCTAACCGTAACCTCCTTGCCCTTATCAAGAGCAATTCCATTGCTGCATCTTACTTTTACGTCCTCTTGCCTTACATTAAGTAGGCTCACTAATTAGCTTTATAATTTATGGTGTGTTAGAAAATACTTTTCGCCGATAAACTCTTTCAAAACTAATTTCACTTATTATCATAATCCTTATCTTAAGGACTAATCACTAATGCATCAAAATTTATTCCCCTGTAAAGGAATAACAACAGAACATGTAGTTCTAACACTAACATAAAAGTATGCAAACTCTAGGTCAAACAATACATATATATATCTTAGTTGCTAATTGAGAAAGTACCAGCAATAATGTCAAAAGTCTCAGCCTCTTCTCTCTGCCGTATAGCGTATACTCTAGCTGAAGCATCACCTTCTTCTGGCTGATTCACAGTACTTTGACTTCTAGGTGTACTACCCCTACTGCTACCTCTGCCTCTACTAACTGATGGTGAACTATTTGGGGTAGAAACTTGGGTTGATCCCTTTGGTGTAGTAAATGATCCAGAACGACCTAGATTTACACAATCCCTAGCAAATTGGCCAGTCTCTCCACAGTTAAAACATGCTCCTACGGTTCTATAACATACCCCACTATGTGGTTTACCACAAGTTTCACAAAGTCGATCTGACAGTGCATTCCTAGGTTTCTGTTGAGTTTGCTGATCCGATCGAGGTGGTTTCTGTCCAAAAGATCTATCTCTACCGGACTTCTTACTATCTCTGTCGTATCCCCCAAAGTTTTTCCTCTTTCCAGTAGGACCACTAGAACTCGCTCACGACTTTCCCTCTTTTTCTGTCTTCTCTGATTTCTTTTTCTCAAGAGCCGCTTCAGATTCAATTCTTTCTAATTCTAGTGCTTGAGAAATAAGTTCAGAGAAGTTGTTATGTTTGAATCCGACCACTTGTAATCTGATACTAGGCTTCAAGCCGGTTTCAAACCTCTTACATCTCTCCCTACTGGTAGAAAGTAGACTTACTGCATAATGGCTTAGGCGGAAAAATTCCCTTTCATATTCAGCCACCGACCGCTCTCCCTGTTTGGACTTAGGAACTCTTGCAGCTTCTGGTCTACATAAGCATCAGGGACATATTTCTGCCTGAATTCCCTGAGAAAGTCATTCCATGTTAGCACTGCAGGTTCTACCAGACTGTGAGGAATAGTTTTCCACCAGTCATAAGCATCCCCCTATAGCAAAGATACTGAGTATTCAAATCTGAGCTCCTCTGTGCAGTGTAGTTTCTTGAATACCCTTTCCATCCTTTCTAACCACTATTTTGCCTCTAGAGGATCTACTGTCCCCTTGAACTCTGTAGCCCCATACTTCATCAATTTGTCATATCGCTTTGCGTAAGATCGTGGTTGTACCACCGTGTCTCAGATTGGGACTTGAGTAGGCACATTATCACCATTTGTTGGAACATTGCACCGCTTCTCGAGCAACCGAGCAGAAACTACTGATCAGAGGGGCTGGTGCTGCTAAACCACTAACATTATGTACGGCTGGGGCATCCCTTTGTACCTCAGCCTCTATAGATTGATCGACTGAACGATCACCCTCTTCCATAGTCAATGTGAGGATCTTAGACCTCCTGAACAATTAATACAAGGAGATTTCCTCCCGTTAGTGCATATTTATACTGTAATGTACTGTATGTATCAAACAATGATATTGAGCAGTTGTACTATGAAGAAAGAATATTCAAATAACATGTGAAAACAGAATTTAAAAACTTTGCTCTGATACCACTAAAACATGTCACACCCTACCCCTCTGTAAGGCATAACATGATCCCGTAGTATACCTAATGAATTACCAACTCCGTCTATTGATAACCCATTAAATATACTACAAGGGATTTTAAAAAACTTTTCTTACTTCTTTTACAGTGGTGAGCACTATTTACAGGAGTTGAAAACCTTTTTGAACTGAAGTGATAGAATTAACTCATTTGAATTATTTGGAATTTCTGTAAAAATTTTGGCAGAATGCCATCTGTATTTTGGATAAAACCGTTCTTCATAAAACCTGTAAAAAGCACTTTAATAATTTTCCAAATCTCAACTCCAACATTTTTCTCAATACAACATATTTCTCAACTCAAATCCACAGTGATTTTTCAAAAGCTGAGATATAGGAAATATAATACAATTTTTACAAGTCAAAATAACTCATAATTATTTTACAACCTCAAGTTACAATTTGAATTTACAACTGCTCAAACCAAAATAATATGTACATACAGTGGTCATACATTACAGTACAAAATGCAAAAACTGGTATACTCGTTATACCGGAAAAATCTCTCGCTGGAGGTACTAGCACCTAGTTCACGCCGCCTGCTCTGTCTGTCTACTCGCGACAAAGAATAAAGCTATCATTTGAGACAATGTCTCAGTGGTGCACAACATTAACCAAATACAACTTTAAATCACAATTCATAAACCATATAAATAGTGGATACATAAAACCATAGTTAAATTCAAGACAATGAATGTCATAAGGAATTTAAACTCCAATTCACAATTTATCAAAATTCATAATAACACAATTTAGTCAAATAATTTAAGAATACCATATTGCCAATTCATACACAATTTGATCAAAATACTTAATAACACAGAGTTGCCGACCAATATCACAATTTGATCAAATAACTGAATAATATCGTTTTGCAAATCAATAACACAATTCGATCAAATAACTGAATAATATCGTTTTGCAAATCAATAACACAATTCGATCAAATAACTGAATAATATCGTTTTGCAAATCAATAACACAATTCGATCAAATAACTGAATAATACAATGTTGCCAATCAATAACACAATTTAGGCCATGACATAATTTTTTTCCACACATGCCGTGTTGTACATCACGACAAGACATACTCACCCCAATAATCGAAACCAATGAGGGAGGAACTTAGCTATATAATGAGTACTCATCCACACTCACCTCAGACTGGCAAGTCAAAGAGGGAGGAACATAATCACACTCACCCCAGACTGATAAGTCAAAGAGGGAGGAATAATCACACTCACCCCATTAATGGAGGAGGAACATAGTAACAGTGTCATGCCAATTGTGAATCAAAACAATTCCAAACATTTTATTCAAATGATCCGAAGAATCCAATAAATTTCCAAAGTTATAATTTCATTCACGAAATGGCAACACAATTCGTAATTCACTTCAATTTCCACAAAAACCATTTACAGTGCTTTTCAATCAATAAGTATCCATCAAATACCATTCAAACATTTTCTCACAGTTTCAAACCATTTATAATGCTCTTCAAGCAATAAATATCCATTGAAGTACATTTCCACAATTTAAAACAATAACATACAAGTAGTCATAATTTATTTCAATTGAAAATAATTCAAAAGAAATAAATATTGTGCACAAACACAATTTAAAACAATAATGTACAATAGTCATAATTCATTTCAATTGAAAAATTCAAAAGAAATAGCCGTTGTGCACAAACCTCTAATATTTGTCTCCTGGTCTGGACTCAGTGTTTCCTTCCCTTTTCCTGAGTCTTTGGCAACTGAGAAACACAATTTGAAGTGTTTCAGTGCTAAATAAATTTGTCTCTAACTATAATGTTCGATAAGTAATTCACTGAAAGCTATTATTTGCTTAATCACCTAATATACCGACCCTCGATGCGTTTTAGGTAAATTAGGTTATAGTGTCATTAATATGTCACATTCGATAGGGTTTTAGGTTGGTACGTTTTACAAAACTCATTTCCTCGTTTAGTGCATTTTAATGCAACTTGCTTGATTCCGGGATACTAGTTTGACCTAGCCGGACGACCTAGTTCCCTCGGTTTTCGGGTTTCAGTCAAAACTACAAACTTGTAGATCTATGTCTTATGGACCGCGGTGCAAAATTTCAGGTCATTCTGAGTTATGTAGACCAAGTTATGGTCATTATACTATTGCTGGTCCAATGGTATCACCTCCAATTGGTCTCATACCAATTGAGGTTACACATTTAAAGTTATAGGCTAAAATGTACACTGCCCTTAGTTACCTTGCTTAACACACATCAATTACACACTTACATTACTACATGTCCACTTCCCCTTACCATTTCTGTTTTGGTTCATTACCAAAAACATATTCCACTTTACATTAACATCACTTTGGGCAGATTGTAATTATCCTCAACACACCAAATATAACTCTAATTTTCAAAGTCCAAATATAATTACACATACACATAAACATTACTAGTTTTTACATACACTTTACACAACAATTTCATATACATATCCATCTATCCTTAATGCCACAATTCTGCCCATATCTTCATGAACACATACACTTATCCAAGAGTTCCAAGGCTGCCGAAAATGTCCCTCAACACCAGAGTGTCCTACAATTCATCAATTTCCATTCTAAATGCAAAATCACCATATACATATGAAGTAATTCACTAAGTTATTAAATCACCATAACCAACATCATTTCCCATCAAATATATGCACAATTATCTCATCAAATACATGACTACATGGCTGTCCAAAAATGGATATCTCAATAACTCTTCAACTTAAAAATTTCCTTCCCAAATTCAACACCCATAACATGCACACAAAGTTTAACAAAGCTATCTTCAAAAATGCTAACTTACCTTATGGTTGGAACTTGCTAAACCTTCACCAAACTTCTTGATTTTAGTATCAAACCCTTCCTTGTGATGTGTAGACAATTTTTCATGAAGGAACCTAAGTGTTTGGAGTTGAAATGGAGGGGTGGATCAAGCTTGCATGAAAACGTCAATGGTGGTTTCCCAAATCTTCCATTTCGGCATGGATGGTTTCAAGTGAGGAAGATGATGCTTGAGTGGGAGAAATCTGCCCACTTATGATCATTTTTAATCCATATTAAAATTCTTAGTGGTCCACTAAGTGTTAGGATAGTGTTTGTTTAATGATACTTTTACTTATTCCACATTTAACCTTTAATTTTCACTATTTACTTTAGGTACCACCAAATTAATTTTTCATTTTATTTTCTAAGTGTAATATTGTTTATTTTTAATGGAATTTTAGGTCAAAAGACAATTCGGGATGTCAAATGACCATAATGCCCCTGTTCGGGTTGCATTCCCGATTTTTCGGTAACGCCGAGTTTTGTCTGTTTTTCGATTTCTCACTTTTCTTTGTACTAATTATTTAATTTTTCTTTGTTATTTTTAATGAGATTTATTCTTCAATAAGGGTCTATTTAAGTCCTAAAAATGTTTTCCGTGGTTCCCGCAAATTGTAGCTAGTCAACGGTCCACGCCGTGGCTTCCTGGCATGATCACCCATCGCTAGGGTTTTCGGCTCGCTTAACTTGGTTACATTTCTTTGCTATGATTTTTCCTTTGTTTTTCTTGTATTTTATTTTCTTGTATTTCATTATTTTATGTCTCCTCACTCATATTAAAGTGTGGTTCTAGGCATCCTAGCTGTCCGGACAGCACTGGTCACCGGGACAGCAGAACGCACTACCGAACATAGGGGTGTTACATACACACATAAACACTTCATCAACACTTTAATCTACTATTTCCATGCAAGGATAAACTACCCTTATTGAAGTTCCATTGCTGCCAAAAATATACCTCTCCCTTAAATCATCAAACTTCAAAAATCCTTCCAAAATTCAACTACCCATAACATCCATACAAAGTTTAATGAAACAATAATAAAAAATACATACTTACCACTTTGAAAACTCTTTAAAACCTCACCAAAACTTGATCTTCTTGCTACCTATCTACTGCCCAAGTGGTGTAGAACAATTTTAGTGAAGGAAGCAAGTGGAAAAATGGCTTGGATCATGGGAAATGGGAGCTTGCATGAATTTGGCCATTGAGGTTTCTTTCTCCTTGGTTTTGGCTGGTTTATGCAATGTTGAAGAAGATGAGCAATCTGTCCAAATGAAGGTTTAGTGGTCCACTTAAGTGAGGTGAGTGGAGCACTAAGTGAGATTTAATATTTGTTTATTCTAATAGTTTTCACATTCCCACATTAAGCTCCTAGCTTTTGCTATTTGAATTAGGTACCACCAATTTAATTTTTCATGACATTTTCCAAGTGTAATATCATGTATTTTTAATGGACATTTAGGTCAAAAGACAACTCGGGGTGTCAAATGACCACAATACCCCTGTTCGGATTGCATTCCTGATTTTTCTGTAACACCAAGTTTTGTCATTTTCTCGATTTCTCACTTTTCTTTGTAGCAATTAATTAATTTTTCTTTGATATTTCTAATGGTATTTATACTTCAATAGACATTTATTTAAGTCCTAAAAATATTTTCCAGGGTTCCCCGCGGTCTAGGGCTAGTCAACGGTCCACGTCGTAACTTCTCGATGCGGTCACCCTTCGCTAAGGTTCTCGGCTCGTTTAACTTGGTTACATTTCATTGCTATTATTTTTCATTTGTTTTTCTTGTATATTATTTTCTTGTATTTCATTATTTTATGTCTCCTCATCCATATCTAAGTGTAGTTCTAGGCATCCTTGCTATTCAGACAACACTGATCACAGGAACAGGAGAACGCACTACCGAACATAGGGGGTGTTACAATATGAACAGAACTACCCTACTCATGACTTAGAGTTAGCAGCAATTATCTTCACACTGAAGATATGGAGGCATTATTTATATGGTGAAAAATGCTGCATCTATATAGACCACAAGATTCTAAAATATTTGCCAACCCAAAAGGAGCTCAATCTTAAACAGAGGCGATGGATTGAGTTCCTAAAGGACTATGATTGTGTGATAGATTATCATCCTGGGAAGGCAAATGTAGTTGCTAATGCTTTAAGTAGGAAGTCCATCACAACTTTAAGATCACTAAATGCCCGTCTGTCCTTAGCTCAAAATGGAGCTATTTTGGCTGAGTTACAAGTAAGGCCATACCTGCTATAGCAGATACAAGATGGGCAGAAGGCCGATGACAAATTGATGGCCATTGTGGGTAAAATTCCAGAGGGAATGGAAAATGATTATGAGGTGAAAGCAGATGGGTGTCTGTACTACAGAGGAAGAGTGTTTGTACCAGATGATGGGGAACTGAAGACTAGTATTCTAAAAGAAGCACACACTAGTGTTTATGCTATGCACCCGGGAAGCACGAAAATGTATAATGATTTGAAGCCTCATTATTGGTGGCCTGGTATGAAGAGGGATATAGCTGATGTAATGGCCCCGCGCACTAGTGATATTGTCCGCTCTGGGCCGAAGCCCTCACGGTTTTAAAAAGCATCACTAGGGTTTACGAACCACCAACTTATAAACTCAGCATCTCTCCCGTGTTTTGGTGATGAGGGATTTGCCTATGGTGTTACAATCCAACCCCCCTTATGGGACTCAGCGTCTTCACTATGGTTTGCCCCACCATTACTCAAGGTTGCACGCGGAGCGACTCTAATACCACAAATATAATGGCCTGGCCCACTAGTGATATTGTCCATTCTGGGCCGAAGCCCTCACGGTTTTAAAATGCGTCACTAGGGGTTACGAACCACCAACTTATAAACCCAGCATCTCTCTCATGTTTTGCCGATGTGGGATTTGCCTAGGTTGTTACAGCTGACTATGTGACTAAGTGTTTGACATATCATGAAGTTAAAGTAGAACATCAAGTTCCATCAGGATTGTTACAGCCTATAAGCATACCTGAATGGAAATGGGACCGGCTCACTATGGATTTTGTTAGTGGTTTACCTCTCACCCAGAAGAAGCATGACGCAATATGGGTGATAGTGGATAGATTGACGAAGTCAGCACATTTTCTGCCAGTTAGGACTGACTACTCACTAGAGAAGTTAGCAGAATTGTATATCAGTGAGATAGTTAGACTGCATGGAATCCCACTTTCCATCATATATGATCGAGACCTAAGGTTTACATCAAGATTCTGGAAAAAGTTAAAAGAAGCCTTGGGCACACAACTCTTTTTTTGCACAACTTTTCATCCTCAGACGGATGGACAGTCAGAACGAGTATTCCAGGTAAACCTAAGAACTAATTGAATTTTCACAAATAATAAATTGAAATGATAGTAACAATGTGAATTATGTAATAGATCCTGGAGGACATGCTGAGGAGTTGTGTCATTGAGTTTGAGGGGAGTTGGGATAGATATCTCCCACTGGCAGAATTTGCATATAACAATAGCTACCAAGCTAGCATTCAAATGGCTTTGTATGAAGCACTGTATGGGAGAAAATGTAGAACCCCAGTGTGTTGGACTGAATTGGGCAAAGATAAGCTGGTAGGACCAGACCTGGTGAAACAAACTGAGGAGAAAGTGAAGATAATCAAAGCTAACTTGAAGGTTGCCTCAGATAAACAGAAATCTTATGCCAACTTGAAGAGTAAAGAGATAGAGTATGCAGTTGGCGATAAAGTGTTTCTCAAAGTCTCACCGTGGAAGAAAGTACTGAGGTTTGGAAGAAAGGGTAAGTTAAGCCCTAGGTTCATTGGCCCATATAAAGTCATTGAATGTGTGGGACTAGTGGCCTATCGGCTAGCTTTACCACCAGAACTAGATAAAATCCATAATGTGTTCCATGTTTCTATGCTGAGAAGATATCGCTCAGACCCTTCACATGTCATCTCCATGGAAGAGATTGAAATCCAACCGGACTTGACATATACAGAAGAACCTATACAGATCCTAGCTTGGGAAGTGAAGGAACTGGGAAATAAACAAATTCCACTGGTGAAAGTGCTTTGGAGGCACCACAACACTGAAGAGGCAACTTGGGAAAGTGAAGAGACAATGAGGCAACAGTTCTCTCAACTGTTTGCATCAGGTAAATTTCGAGGACGAAATTTTTATTTGAGGGGAAGAGTTGTAACATCCTCACCTTAGTTAATCCGTACAGTCTACTGTTCTAGTGACCAATGTCTGTCTGGGCAGCTAGAATGTTTGAAATTATAATTAAACTAAAGTGGGGAGTTATAAAGAAACTAAATAATGCTCATAAAAATCAAGGGAAAAATTTTAGAAACGAAATACACTAAGGTTAAACGAGCCGAAACCCCAGTGATGAGTAACCCAAAGGGGAAGTGATGGTGAA
Source organism: Hevea brasiliensis (assembly GCF_030052815.1). NCBI lineage: Eukaryota > Viridiplantae > Streptophyta > Magnoliopsida > Malpighiales > Euphorbiaceae > Hevea > Hevea brasiliensis. Next base: position 34,880,644 of record NC_079497.1, on the reverse strand, counting down.
GGCCGTTAGCAATCCTAAACCCGGGGGAAAAATTTTAAAATAATTTTTGGGACTCCAGAGAAGGGTCATTGAGCTTCTTATGGCATTAGAATGCCAAGAAAGTGCTTAAAAATTTTTTTCTATCGGTACACACAATTTTGGCTTCTTAAGCCAAACGGAGGGCATTTTGGTCATTTCATCTTTAGAGATGATTTTTGGCCAACTTGTCTAATTAAATAAATAATTTATATAACATAAAATGTGAAGAAATATTGTTAAAAAATTTAATTGAAATTAAATAGACAAGAAAAGGATAGAAAATGAGAGAAATGAGGATTATGACATCATTATGATGTCATTAGTATTCTCCCACCCAATCACATGTTCATACATGGCACTAATTTGTTTAAAAAGACTTAATGGGAAGAAAAAAAAAAGAAAAAAAAATCAAAAGCTTCTTATCTCTTCTTTTTGCCGTCTCACTTGTCGTCCATGGCCACCATTGTCAAGCTTTCCCAAGCTTGATTTCCATAGTTTTTCACCCACTAAACCCTAAGTTGTAAATAAAAAACTTGTTCTTTCATCTTGGTAAATCTTTTGGGAGCAAAAATAAGAGAAAAAGAAGAACCCTAGCAAGTTGGAACTTCACTCCATTAGAGGTTAGTGACTTAAACTTGTTTTTCTCTTTAAATTCATGTTGAAGGAGTGGTAATTGATGCAAATTTGCAAGAAATTTTGGTAAACATTTTGTGTATGTCTTGCTCTAAATTCCAGCAGCCTTGAACTTGGTAGTGTTTTGAAGAATTCTTAGAATTAAAGTGGTATAGTGGCCGCCCTTAACATTAATTTATTGTTTAGGATAGTGAAAGGTAAGTGAATGCAAGTTTTGAGATGGTTGAGCTAGGGTTTGAGCTTAAAATTGAGACTTGTTCATGTATTTGGTGAAAGAGAGTTTTAATAGTCAATTATTGACCATTTGGCTGAGTGTGAATAAAAAATGAAGTGGTTTGTGTAGTGGGAATTGAGTTTGGTGTGGCTGCCCTTGGGAACCTACAGGACTGGGCATGAGTCCATCAGGTTTGGGCAGCAATAAATGGAATTGTAGAGGTTAAATTGGTGCAAAGCCGATTGGACATGAAAATAGACACATAATGGCACTACTTTTGTGAAGAAACCATGCCCAGAAAATCAAACCAAGTTGACCTAAAGATTGCCCTAATCTGGGTGACCTGCATTCAGCCTGGGCAAAATGATCAAATAAATAATGTTTAGTCATTTGGTCATAACTCAGTGTAGAAAGGTCTAATTGACCTGAAATTTTTTTAGAAACAATTTGAGATATAGTCCTACAACTTTCATGAAGAAACCTAACCCAAATCATGACCATAACATATTCAAAAAGTGACCTGTAATCACTGCTCAAAATACTGTAGATTTGGTCAGTCCAGATATTCTGGAAAAATTATAATCCTACCAGTTGTGGTTTTTGGGCCATAACTTGAGCTACAAAACTCCAAATGGAGTGATTCAAAAAAATAAATGTAACTAGACAAAATAAGAAACAACTTTCATGTTGACCATTTTGCCAAATTCCCATTGCAAAAATGACTAATGGAACAGTAAATACACAGCTTGAAATCTGAAAATTTTGAACAATTAACATTAAACTTAGAAATGGTATTGGCAACCAATACCAACAATTTTAGAATGCAAAATGTGGTATGTTGGGAGTATTAAAACCAATGTACCTATTGTCTATGTAAAAGTCAACATTTTGTTGACTAATAAATTGAATAGTAACACCAAAACTTGAATTTCAAGATTTGTGAAAATTAAAAGTGTAATATGCCCTAGTATACCTAGCAAGATTGGTTTGGATAGGTTGGCATGCCAATAGGGTTCTGTTAGCAGTACTCCATATGGCTTCATGCCATTCTGTGTTTCATGGCCTCCCATGCCATTCTGTGATAAAATAGCCTTTCGGCTATGGTAATTGAGTTATTATACTTGAATTATATCCTTGATGATTATTACAGCTTATTAGCTGTTCTGTTGCACACCGGGAGACACAATGTGACCGATGGTATGATGATCCGAGGTACTTAGTACCCAGTGCCAGTTTAGCCATTTATCCAGTCCAGTCGACTAGTATGGGTTACTCGGGCAATGATAATAAATCTTACCAAATTTTAATCGAATAATACTGCAACAAATATCAAAAATTGAGTTTACAAAAAATGTAAACATATATTCTGCATATTTACTTCCTTTTAGTTATTTTATTTTATATTGTCACCACTAAGCAGAATTGCTTAGCGCATTGCTTTTGCCACGCAAAGGTACTGGAGACCTAGCTGGGGAGTCCAACAGACCTCATACTGGGTGAGCTTTCAGATCTGCACACAGAGTTCAGAGTCACCTCACATTGCAGTGCATTTGGTAGGACATTGGGCCACTTTTGATATTTTGATATTTTATATTTTGTAAACTTCTGTAATGTATATTATAAATTCATGTAATTATGCTTTTGATGTAATTATCTATGAACTATGTTCAGTAATAAATGTGAGCATTTCTCATTGAGTTGACAATGATATGAATTGAATTTAATTTTGAGATACTGAAGTCAATTGAGAAATTACTGAGAATATATTAGTGGTTGACTGATAATGATGTGATGATTTTATTGGAAGTGCTTTTAACAGATTTAGAAGAACTGTTTTTCAAATTTACAGCCGGCACTCTACTGGATTTTCTATAAAATTTGCTGAAAAATTTAGATTAATCAAAAATTGTAAATAAATAAGTAAAAAGGGTAAATTGAATTGAAATATGATTTGGTGCTCTGGCACACTGTGTGACATATCTTGCTCGGTTACACTGTAGATAGGTAAGGGGTGTCACAATATAAGTGAACTCAAGAAGGATAAGATATAAGAAAATTTGATCTATTGGAATGTATCGTTGTAACTATGCAATGTTATTGATGTTTGCACTGTAAGATGCAGATTACAGAACTAACTTGAGATATTGTGTAGAGCTACATATTACTCGATAGTACACCAAGATGAGAATAGTTTCCAACGGCATCTGTTTTGGTATAGCTATGCCAGGATAGATTTTTATTGTTGGAAATGAGTTTGGAAATCCTACTTAGGGATTGAAAACTCAAAAGTTAGAATATCGAAAGGTTATAATTCAGTACAAAAGGAAATAAATTATAGAATATTGGTAGATAAACGAGTTGTGGAAGTGAAAATTTGAATAGTTGATTTAAATGAAACAAGAAATGTTACGAATATGAGTAAGATTGTTGACTAAAATGGTCAGGGGACCAATGATTAAATAAATAATTCTAACATGACCACAATGGTCATTCGATAAGGGAACATGAATTGAAATATTAGACAGAACGATAGTAAGAAAATATTAGTGCTATATAAACAAATTAAATGTTATATTAGATTATTAAAAGTCTTACACAAATTCAAAGAAAAGAAGATTATACGATCATATAGATAGGAGAAAAACTAAGTTCTCACTCCATAGAACCATACAAGGTCCTAGAAAGAGTGGATTCGTTAGCACAGAAATTTGCTTACCTCTAAAAAGGTGAAATGAATTTAAATTCAACGTATGATGGGGAAACTCATAAAGATCTTTGTACATGAGGTGAAGCAGCTAAGAAATAAATGTATACATTTGGTTAAGGTGTTATGGACCATCATTCAGGCCATAAAGTTACTTAGGAACGAGAGGAGGATATGAGGAGGCAGCACCCATAGTTGTTCAAAGACTAAAATTAGGTAAAATTTCGAGACGAAATTTATTTTAAGGGGGGGAGAATTATAACACCCCTACATTCGGTAGTGCGTTCTACTATTCCGGTGACCAGTGTCTGTCCGGACATCTAGAATGCCTGGAATTATACTTAAATATTAGTGAGGATATATGAAATAATGAAATACAATAGAGGAAAATACAAGAAAAATAAAGGAAAAATAAGAGCAATGAAATCTGATTAAGTTAAACGAGCCAAAAATCGTAGTGATGGGTGACCGCACCGAGAAGTTGCGGCGAGGACCGTTGACTAGCCCTGGACCGCGGGGAACCCTGAAAAATATTTTTGGGACCTAATTAAACATCTATTGAGGTATAAATGACAATAGAAATGAAAAATAAAAATTAATAAATAAGTACAAAGAAAAATGAAAAATCAAGAAACAAACAAAAATCGGTGTTATCGAAAATCGGGAATACAAACTGAATAGGGGCATTTTGGTCAATTGACACCTAGAGTTGCCTTTTGACCTCAATGTCCATTAAAAATGAGTGATAGCACACTTTGAAAATGTCATGAAAATTTAAAATGTGGTACATAAAATAAATGATGAAAGTTTAGGGCATAATTACAATTAAGGGATAATTTGGATTATTAAACATTTAATCCACCTTAGTGGAGCACTATGGATTTGTATATTGATTAAGTGAACAGCATATCCCACTTCAGCCACTTCTTCTTCTTCATTTCATCTTCAAGCATAATCCAATCGTCCCAAAAACTCCATGGATGGCCAAAGCTTCAAGCTCTCATCCACCAAGATCAAGCCATGAAATCTTCAAGGATCTTTCATTAAACTTTATCCTCATACCTTGGGTAGCATATTGGGAGCAAAACGAAGGAGTTTTGTTAAGGTTTACCAAGCTCTAAAAAGAGATAAGGGTCCAATTCACTTCCTTTCTTAAGTAAAGTTTATGTTTAGCTTGAGATGAGTTGATTGGTGATGAAAATTGATGGAATTGTTGAGTTATTGGACTGCCCAATTTTAGGCAGCCATAGGAGCTTATATTATTTGAGTATTCTGCCTAATTTACTTTGCTGGAATTGTGTTGAATAAATATAGAAGTGCCAAGTATGAATATTGAAGTATTGGTAGGAGGAGGATTGCCAAATTGGGAGTTTAAATTCTCTTATGCAGGTTGTGATTGTTGGTAGTGTATAAATTAGGTTATAAGTGTAAAGTTGTGACTCCAATTGGTATGGGGCTAGTTGTAGGTGAAACTACACATAAAATAGGTCAACTTTCATGTAGAAGTGTTGTCCAAATTCCGCCTAGAAGTGACCTAAAAGAATTACCAAATCCGGAATTGCATGACATGAAAACCCAGAATTTTGACCATATGAACAGTAGTCAGTATTTTGGCCATAACTCACTCAAAACAGGTCCAAATGACCTGAAATTTATACCATGGAAATCCTAGACATAGACTACAACTCTTATGAAGACACCAAAGCCCAAAAATGACCAAAACCAAGTCAAAATGCTTGCACAAATTGGGTTTCAAAAACTGGCCGAATTGACTTTGACCTAAAAATGACCTAAACTTTGCAATATAAGTGCAACTTGACCAGCAATAGTAAAATGACAATAACTTGGTCCATATAACTCTAAATACCCTGAAACTAGTGCCAAATTTTCAGTAAGACATAGGCCTACAATAATGGTATTTTGACCAAAGCCTAGAAACTTAGGGAACTAGGTCAATTAACTTAATTAAGTTGGCATACCAAATCTGGAAATGGTTCAAATGACCATTAACTCCAGCAAAGTGTTTTAAGTATAACTCCCACTAGAAGTCTTCAAACAAAATGAGCCATACCATACTAGAAAGCTAAGAAATAGACCTTCAACTTTGTTTTAGACCCCTCCCTCACCTTATGAATGTAAGAAGCTTAAATGTTGGGTCAAAGCTACTGCCTTAGTTGAAGATCCTGTCACTACAAGACCATTGAGTCCAATCCAATAACTTGACCATAAGTAACTCTGAAAGACTTGAAAAATTACAATAAAAAATTCTTAGTGACCATAAGATATAGGGTGACATATCCTATGCAGAGTAATAGACCTAAATATGGCAGCAACCTACTCAAATAAAATTGGCAAAGTGTAATACTAAAACTGCCTCATAAGGGAACCAAAATTTAGAATTGACCTAGTTATGGTCAATTGACCATAACTTGAGTTATACAAATCCAAATGACATGATTCAAAAATAAAATTAAAGAAGACACAATGAGAAACAATTTAATGAAGAGAAATATGTTAAATTTACACTGTAGCTTGGTCCAATAGACAATAAACGTTGGCCATGAAATCTAAATAATTACAATAAAATGCAATAAGCTTTAAAATGAAATTGATAACCTATACCAACACTTAGAGACTATAAAATGTGAGAAATTGGGAACATTAAAATTGACTTACTTAGAGTGTATCAAAGGTCAATATTATAGGTTGACTAATAAAATGAATTGAAGGGAATAGTACCAAGAAAATTTAGATATTGGATTTTATTGTCAGAAATGATTCAACTGAGTACTGAAACACTTTAAATTGTGTGTTTCAGTTGAAAATGATATTGAAAAGCATAAGGAAGATTGAGTCAAGGCTAAGAGGTGACTCATCAGAGGTTTGTGCACAACTAGTTTTTAATTGATTTTGTTCAAGATATTTCATATGATTAAATGAAGTTATTTTCCTTATGTATTATGTTTATCAAGTATTGGATTTAATTCAATGATTATTGAAATTGTTATAGTATGTATGAATTTAGCTTTGTGAAATGGTATTTCAACAAGTATTAAGCATTGTTGTGGATTGAATAAATTATGTTTTGAAAAATTATGATAGAATATGTTTTGAATTGTGATGGGCACTTTGCATGGAAAAATACAAATTTATGTTTTGAATTGTGATGAGCTTAAAAAATTATTGGATATTGGAATTGACTTCGAATCGAATTGTGTTATGATTTATGCTCACAAAAAGGACAAAGAGATTGATGATATTGTTTTATATCTTACTATAGATGGTTGACTGGGTTATTACCTGTCTCTCTCATTTGTTAAGGACACAATGAAGTTAGCTTTGTTTTGATTATCATGGTACGTGCACAGGCTTAGGTTCTCCTCTTATTAGAGGTTAGATCTAAGTTTATATATTATGGCCCTTTCGAAAGTTTGATTATTGTAATGTGTACTGTGCACGATGATTTGACCTCCTGACCATAGGGAGTTAGAATCACCTCGAAGATGGCCCTTGCGAATTAGTCTTGCATAGTTAGTGAGATAAATAATGGTTTTTGAATAGTAAAGAATTTCAATTTCAAATGGGATTTATGCATAATTGATTTTGTTGGAATTAATCTTTATTTCCATGTTTGCCAGAATTACTTTAAATGTCCAGTTGTGATTTGATAAATTGAATTTCTTGCTCAAAGTCATTTTAACTAATGATTTATATTATTGGCAATGAAGATTTTGACTTTTGGAATTTTGTTGAATTTCGAGACTTTCAAATTAATTATTATAATTTTATCAATGTATATTATACTATGTTTTAAATTATAGTATGCACCATTGAGTTCACCACTCAGCAATAGCTTTGTATGCTATCGTAGGTGAAAAGAGCATAGAGCAGTTGAGTAAGCTTCTTTGAAGATATATTCAGATCAGCTTTAGGTATATCATAGGTGTACCCATGTATATGGGTTTTGATGTATGCATGTAATAATATGTATGTAAATTATTTGAGCAGTTGTATAAAAACTCTTGTAAAATATTTTGATATGTAATTAAATGTAAATTTGAGATTTCATTTACTTGAATAGTTTTGTAATATTAATTTTTGAGTTTTGTAATCAATGAAATGCTTCTTTTATACTGAGGTTGGTTTGAAAATGAAATGATTTGATTATTGAGATTGAATTGTGAGATGAAATGAAATTTATTGGAGTTGTATTTAAGAAAATATATTGGGAGTGTTTTCTTTTTCAGGTTTGAAGAACTGTTTTCTCAAAATACAGCCAGCACTCTGCCGAAATTTTGAAAAATTTTTATAACACCAGATTTTAATCGATGATTTAAATTTCATGAAAATTGATTTAAAATCTCTTGTAGTATATTTAATGGGTTACCAGTAAGCGAAGTACGGTAATTCATTAGGTGTACTACGGGATCATGTTATTTCTTACGGAGGAGTAGAGTGTGACACTAACTCTATTTGCCTTCCTTTGCCTCTTTCTTGAACAAACTGTTGTTCAAGAAATGTGGCATTTCTACTTACCACAACCTTTTGTGATGTAGGCAAATAAAAATAATATCCAAAACTATCTTTCGGATATCCAACAAATCGACCCTTTTCTGATCTGGTTTCCAATTTATTAATGTTTAACTTTTTAATATAAGCTAGACAAACCCAAATCTTAATATGCTTAAGACTTGGTTTTCTTCCATGCCATATCGTATAAATTGTGGAAGAAACTGATTTTGATGGAATCCTATTCAAAATATACAAAGCTTATTCTAATGCAAATCCCCAAAAAGAGATTGACATATCAGTATAGCTCATCATACTAAATAACATATCCAATAGGGTACGATTTCTCCTTTCAGATACACCATTCATCTGTGGTGTTTTAGGAGAAGTCAGCTGGGAAACAATGTCGTGCTCTCTCAAGTATTCATCAAATTCAGTACTCAAATATTCACCTCCACGATCTGATCGAAGAGCTTTAATACTATTTCCTGTTTGATTTTCTACTTCAGATTTAAATTCTTTGAATTTTTCAATAGATTCATGTTTGTATTTCATCAAATACAAATACCCAAACCTTGATTTATTGTCAGTAAAGGTAATAAAGTAATGAAAACCACCTCTAGCCATTTCCTTAAATGGACCACATACATCACTATGTATGAGCTCCAAAATATTTTTAGCTCATAGCCCTTGTCCAACAAAGGGTGATCTAGTCATTTTGCCCCGAAGACAAGATTCACAAGTTGGAGAAGGCTCAAAACCCAATGAGGATAAAATCTTCATTTTCCCCAGCTTTGCAATCCTATCTTCTGCAACATGACCTAACCTTAAATGCCAAATATATTTTGAACTTGAGTTGATTTTCATCATGGCATTGCATTCTTTTAGATTGCTTGCATTAGATTTGTATTTAACATTATTATCTAGATAATAAAGTCCATCATACATATAACCCAAACCAGCATATTTATTTCAATATTGCAAACATCATTTATGAACTGAAGTTCATAACAATCTCTAGTCAAACTAAATATAGAAATGATGTTCTTAAAAGGCATTAGGTACATGCATAACCTTATTTAAATGCAAAACATGTCCACACATGTATAAAGATTTAGATCCTATGGCTAAGGCTTCAATAGTAGAGCCATTGCCAATCCGGAATCTAACATCTCGTTACTGCAAGCTTCTATTATTGGCTATACTCTAGGCAGTTCCTATTCCAATGCCCATCATTATGGCAGTGAAAACACTTTCCTTTTGCATTTGTCAGCTTTGTTCTTCCCTATCTGTTTAGCTATCTACTTGGAAGGACCAGGAATCTGAGGTTTCTTTTTCTTATTGCCCTTCTTCTTGTTGGACTTTCGAGCAGAAGAATATGCAGTCAAAGTTACTTCCTTTTCTTTATTGCCTTGCATATTCTTTTGGGCAATAACCAGCATGTTGAGTAAACCAGCCAAGGTGAATTCCTATTTAGTCATATGGAAATTTGTCACAAAATTCCCAAATGACTCAGGAAGGGACTGAAGGATCAAATCCGTTTGCAGTTAGAAATCAATGTTAAAGTCAAGATATTCCAGCTGCTCAATCAGCCGAATCATCTTGTGGACATGATCCCCAATATTCTGTTCCTTAAACATCCTCATGCGGAACAGCTGCCTAGATATCTCATACCTAGCATTCCTGTTGTGCTCACCATACAACTCTTGTAGATGAAGGAAGATCTCACTTGCACTCTGCATGTTCTCATGCTACTTCTGTAACTCATTACTCATAAAAGCAAGCATGTAACACTTAGCTCTCATATTATGCTCCTTCCACTTATCCAAAGTTTCATGTCCTCTTGAGTGGCCTCTGGAGGTAAGGGACCAGGAACAATTGTGTCTAGAACATATCCTATATGTTCGAGGTTCAGGATAAGTTTCAAATTTCTTAGCCAATCAGACAGATTAGGTCTTGTCAACCTATTGCGATCAAGTATGCTTGTAAGGATATTGGATGGTGGTCTTTTAATCAAATTGGTCCTCCCACTAACTTAGCGAATCCTACACTTCCAAAGTAGAAAACGAAAATCCTAGTTGGATGGATTTCTAATGGGTGATTGAATTCTTATAATTCTATTGATCATCCTTAGGTACATCCATTATTGGAATTACAATAAACTATAAGTGAGAAACTCCTTGCCCATCATATCTCATGTTAGGTTCAATCCTTTACCTAGCCCCTAATGCTCAAAATCTCAGGTACATCCATTATTGACTTATCTTGCATTACTTAAGTTGATCCCATTGAGCTAGTAATTATGCAAATAATTTTAATGTCCTCAAGTACATCCAATATTGGCCATCAAACCATTTACATATTCACAACATCTCATGCTTAACAATTATTCTTAATAATATCTCTTAAATTAATTACATCATATGCAACTATTTAAAATTTCTTAAAATAATTACCCCAATGGAGGGCCCCTGTTATAATTACTTTAATTATAGCATTTCCAACTTAATCATTTGTTTAGAAGATTTATGGTCATCCTAATCACTATTAAGGTCTCACTTTGCACATTATCCATTTAGCATGCATATATCATATACTTGCATACATTCCCATACATCTCATGCATTCATGGATAAACAGTAAATATGGTATGATCATGGACTTTCTAAGAGATTCAATTCTGAGCCACCAAGAATTGAATCAGGGCATTCTTGGGTGCATTTCATTCATTCATTTTACAAGAGTTGCTGAAGGAGTACATAATCAACACTTGATCTTGAATTCCTCCCACTGGTCCCACCAATGCTCTTGACCTCCTTGATCTTCTTGCAATCCAATTATATAGTAATCCTTAGCATACTAAGGCGAATTTACAAGAACTTAAATAAATGAAATTACAACCCAAAATTATTACAACGCTAATAATATATGCCCAAAATAAATTAAAATTAATTAATTAATTTACAATCCCAAAGAAACATAAAAGAAATAAATCTAATCACATTTGTCTTTTATAGTCCATGATCATCCATCATGCATATCACTATTTAACAATTAAATAAAACATACATACTTAAATTAAATTGAATATCTCATATTCAACATAAAAATCCAGATTTGAATATGATTCAAATAAATTTAAAAATTCAGATTTGAATCATATTCAAACAAATTTAAAAATTTAGATTTGAATCACATTCAAACAACCTTAAAAATTCAGATTTGAATCACATTCAAACAATTTTTAAAAATCATATTTGAATCACATTCAAATAATTTTTAAAAATTCTGATTTAAATCATAATTTAATTATGTGATTAAAACTCTAATTAAATAATTTAATTAGACATAGGATGAGCTTTTAAATCATACAACAATTGCAAATTAAAAAGTCAAACCAAGCACACCCCATGGGAGGAGCCAAACCATGTGCACCCATGGTCCACTCCAACTTGCCACCACCTTATTCATTCCAACTAGCAATGAATTGATCAACTTTTGATCAAATCACACAATCAAATCTCATATTGAATAATCCAAATGGCAAATATAGTGGCTCTGATACCAATTGAAGGAGCAGAAGCATGAAAAACACAAGTTTATATCATTGAATTCAAAAATTTTCACCTAGGGTCACATGCATCATGCAAGATTTATTTTTATCTATTTGATTTCAATGGTAAACAACATATTAAAACTCTTTTAATATGTTTTTGGATATGTATTTGCCATTTATGATTTTAGAATTAATCAGATTAATTTTAGAACCCTAGATTAGATCTAGAACAAGTGCACTAACCTTTTGATGCACAGCAGTGTGTTTGGCACCTTTGGGATACATCTTTAGGACACCAGATGTTATCCCTCTAGCTTGTCCACACCAAAATCACCTATGGTAGCCCTTGAACAGCTTCTAAATCTTTTCCTTTTGAGAGATTATAGATGTAAACAGGACACTAGAAACAATTTCTAGTATTTTTAATTCAAGAGATTGTTTTCTAATATCTTTGAATTGATGAGAGATGAAGAAGAAAAGGGGAGAGGGCAGCCAAGGGTGGTGGCACAAAGAGAGAATAGCAGACCACACATTTTACTCTTTCATAACAACACTTATATAGCTAGGTCATCACTTAAAACCCTTGCCATATGTCACCTTCTGATTGGCTCTAGGTTTAATTGACCCAATCACATTGTGCCAAGTGTCAAACCTATATTTAATCTTGATTTTAATCATCTTACATGATTAAAAGACATATGGCAAGCTTATGTGTAGTGCCATATGTCACCATCTCATGGTGCCACATGTCACCATCTCATGGTGCCACATGTCACCCTGTGAAATGACCAAAATACCCCTATGTCTTAATTTTGAGTTCTCAACCCAAAATAATTATTTCTCTTATTCTAATCAATTTATATCAAATATAAATTAATTAATTAATCTCTATTAATTAATTTCTCATTAATTAAACTCATATTTAAACACTTTAAATATAAATTTAACTTATACTATACATCCAATAACTTAGATTTGGTTTCAAGCCATGCTAGGGACTTTCCAATCTAATTGCAAACCAAACCTATTTAATTAATCAATTAAACTCTTTAATTAATTAATTAATTAAATCATATTTAATTTGGTGATTACTTGTGTATGTGTGTGACTTATTAGGCTCATAACTAATTTGCAATGAGACATGATATCAACTTTAAATATCATCAGAACTATTTTTTACCATAAATGATTTTTCTAAATCATTTTATGCACCTCATAGACGATGGTTAACACTTAGCATAGCATGCCATAACCACCCAATCAGTAATAAGGTTTACCTTAAATGAACTTATAATCATATATTACCATGCACTAGAATCTCTCTGTTACAAAATCCCAATTCGAGCTGGAGTCATGGTTTATGTCAAACCCCATTTGCTATGAATATTATGTTCTCTTTTAATTCCAGTACTTGATTAAAAGGATTTTCTCATCAGAAACTCTTTTCTGATTAAATCTATCTGTCCTGGCCAGGAATTTGAAACATCAAGAACAATTAAATGAATATAGGATTTTATCCCTATTTACTTAGAGGAACAGATTCCATCTTGATCAACACCTACCTCCATATATAACTAGTAGGAGCCAAAACATGCCCATATACCCATACACAGTACAAGTATGAAAGCAGTATCAAACTCAAACCACCTATATACAAGATAACTATGCTATCTCAGGTTTAAAGATTATATACATTGACAAGAGTAAACTCCATGTGCTTGCCATAAATATCACTGGTTCGACCTACTTATCATGTATAAGTGCCTATCATATTTGTTATATGGCATGAGACTCACCATTCCATCTTATTTACATCTCATATAAATAACATGAGAACAAACATGATTACAATCTTTCTAGATAAGTCATGTCCTTATTGTGAAGTATCCTTGATTGTGAACCTATTTATGATACTTTGTGCTAGAAATACTGTCACTCATATTCTTAACAGCTTAAGAATAGAATTTCTAACAAAATATCAATGGACCTTTTCTATTACACATAAATATATTATGTAAATGAAAAAAGTGAAAATGCCTTTTATTAATAAAACATGTACAATATACATACTAAATGATATGCTATAGGGCATACTACTAACAAATAGTAAGTCCGAAATGAAAATTTCCAAAAACGTTAGTTTAAGCATATTGGGGCTAGAATTAAGTATTTATGAATTAATTATTGGATTTATTGTGAGATAAGATACTGAAACACTATAAATTGCGTGTTTCAGCTGAAAAAGACCTGGCAAAGGATAGGTCAAGCTGAGTCCAGGCCTAGAGGTGACTTACTTCAGGTTTGTGCACAACAAACTTAAAATTGTTTGTTTCTACTTGACAATTCTTGAAATAAATGTTGTGAATAATTTTGATTATTATGGCTTTGAAAATCTTATTTGAAAAATAGTGTGTTGCCTATTTTGTAAATGAAAAGTTTGGAATGAAATATGATTTGTGAATTGTATGAAATGTTTGAATAACTTGATTTAAATTATTTTTTATTCACACTTGGCATGGCAATATCACTATGTTCCTCCTTCATTTATGGGGTGAGTTTGACTATATTCCTCCCTCTCTGGCTTGCCAGTCTGAGGTGAGTTTAGATGAGCACTCATTCACTAGCTAGCCACCTCCCTCATTGATTTCGATTAGTGAGGTGAGTTTGCCTTGTCGTAGTGTACAACACAACATGTTTGGAAATTTTGTATAATGACCTAAGTTGTGTTATTGATTGGCAACACTATGATTATTAAATTGTTTGATTAAATTGTGTTATATTAAGCTTTGAAAATTGGGAAATATTTAAATTGTTATTTGTTATAAATGTGATTTAAAAATTTGTGAAATGTGATTGTGAAATATTTGAACTATGAATTAATGACAAATGTTTTATATTTTATTGTGCACCACTGAGTATTTTTATACTCAGTGATAGCTTTCTTTGCTGTCACAGATAGAGACAAGGAAAAAGCAGTAGAGTGAACTACTGATTATTGGGACTATACGGAGGCTGTTGTGCGGGTATTTAGTTATACCCTTGTAGTTTATTTTGATGTAAATAATCTAGTGTTATATGTGTTAATGTAAAATTGAGCAGTTGTACGTTAAGTTGTAATAATGTTATTTTTTATTTTTCTTTTATAAATTAAGATTTGTGTATATAAATTTAATTTAATGCAATGTTTATGAGTTATCGAATTGTTTTGAACAATTTTTAAGTTATGAAATTTGAGTTGAAATTTGGTTAAATTGTACTGATTTGAGGATATATTAGCGGTTGGGGTTGAGAAATGAAATGAATTATTTGGAAGTGTTTTCACAGGTTTTGAAGTACTGTTTTTCCCAAAATAGACGGAACTCTGCCGAAAATTTTTTTAAAATTTACGTAAAATAAAAATGTACAAAAATTTTAAAAAGTATTTAAACTTTAAGTAAAAGTTTTAATACCTGTTGTAAAAGCTCACTATTTTCAAAAAGTAAGAAAATTATTTTAAAATCCGTTATAGTATATTTAATGGGTTATTGGTAGGCGAAGTATAGTAAATCATTAGATAAACTATGGGATCATGTTACATCTTACTGAGGGGTAGGGTGTGACATTTATTCTTGATTTATGGAGGTGGTGACTTGCAATTGGATGGTTATACTGATTCTGATTTCCAATCAGAAATTGATGATAGAAAGTCTACCTCTAGGTTTGTGTTCATTTGTAATGGAGGTGCAGTCAATTGGAAGAGTTCCAAATAGAGTACGACTGTTGATTCCACTACAGAGGCTGAGTATATTGCTGCATCAGATGCTGCAAAAGTAGCTGTTTGGATAAAGAAGTTCATGATAGAACTTGCAGTAGTTCCTTCCATTGAGTCGGCAGTTCCACTTTACTGTGACAACAATAGGGCGGTCATAAAGGTTAAGGAACCCCGGTCTCACCAGAAATCCAAACACATAGAAAAATGCTACCACATTATCAGAGAGATAGTTAGCCAAGGCAATGTAGCCATGCAAAAAATAGCATCAGCTGAAAATCTAGTTGATCCATTAAGCCTATGTCACAAACTCAGTTAGACTGACATCTTAAGAAGATGGGTCTAAGATACTGTAATGAATGGCTCTAGTGCTAGTGGGAGATTATTAGTAGTATGCCCTACAGCATATCATTTTGTATGTATCTTGTACATATTTTATTAATAAAAGGCAATTTCACTTTTTCGTTTACATAATGTATTTATGTGTAATAGAAAAGGTCCATTGATATTTTGTTAGAAATTCTATTCTTAAGTTGTTAAAAATATAAGTGACAGTATTTTTAGCACAAAGTACCATAAATTGGTTCACAGTCAAGGATACTTCACACAGGACATGACTTATTCAGAAAGATTGTAATCATGTTTGTTCCCAAGGTATTTATATGAGATATAAATAAGATGGAATGGTGAGTCTCATGCCATATAACAAACATGATAGGCACTTATACATGATAAGTAGGTCGAACTAGTGATGCATATGACAAGCATATGGAGATTACTCTTGTCAATATATTGTCATATATTATATCAGTGCATATAATCTTTAGACCTGAGATAACACATTTATCTTGTATATAGGTAGTTTGAGTTTGATACTGCTTTCATACTTGTACTGTATATGGGTATATGGGCATGTGTTGGCTCCTACTAGTTATATATGGAGATAGGTGTTGATCAAGATGGAATCTGTTACCCTAAGTAAATAGGTATAAAATCCTATGTTCATTTAATTGTTCTTGATGTTTTAAGTTCCTAGCCAGGACAGAAAAATTTAGTCAGAAAAGAGTTTCTGACAGGAAAATCTAATTAATTAAGAACAGGAATTAAAAGAAAACATTATGTTCATAGCAAATGGGGTTTGACATAAACCATGACTCCAACTCGAATTGGGATTTTGTAACAGATAGATTCTAGTGCATGGTAACATATGATTAAAGGTTCATTTAAGGTATTCCTTATTACTGATTGGGTGGCCATGGCATGCTATGCTAGGTGTCAACCATGGTCTATGAGATGCCTAAGATAATTTAGAGAAATCATTTGCAGTAAGAAAGAGTTCTGATGATACTAAGAGTTAATATCATATCTCATTGCCGATTAGTGATTAGCCTAGTGAGTCACACACATAGACAAGATAATCACCAAGTAAAATGAGATTTAATTGATTAATTATGATTAATCAAAGAGTTTAATTAATTAATGAAATAGGTTTGGTTTGCAATGAGATTGCAAAGTTCCTAGCATAGCTTGAAACCAAATCTAGGTTATTAAATGTATAGTACAAGTTAAATCTATATTTAAAGTATTTAAATATGGATTTAATTGTGAGAAATTAATTAAAAAAGATTAATTAATTAATTAATTAATATTTGATATAAATTGATTTGAAGAAAAATAATGATTTTGGGTTGAGAACTCAAAATTATTACATAAGGTTAATTTGGTCATTTCACGTGGTGACATGTGGCACCATGAGATGGTGACACATGGCATCATATAAGTTTGCCATTTATCTTCCTATCATGCCAGGTGATCAAAGTCAAGATTAAGTCTAGCTTTGACACTTGGCTTAATGTGATTAGGTCAATTAAAATAAGATGCAATGTGGTGGTGACATGTGGCATAGGGTTTAAGTAACTTAATGACCTAAGTATAAAAGGAAAAGAAAGAAGAAACATAACATTCCTTCTTCTTCTCTAAAAGTGGATGGTACAAAGGGTTCACCATCTTCTCTCTTCTTTTCTCACTCAATTTAATGAGAATAACCCAAATTCCTTTGAATTAAAATTGCTAGAAATTATTTCTAGTGTCCTATACACACATACAACCTCTCTAAAGGCAAAAACCCAAATTATAATTGGGTGGCAAAGGCTTGAGAAGCTGATTTGGGGGCTGCCCATTGGTGATTTGGTGTGGAGAAGCTAGAGGGACAATACTTAGAGTCCTAGGTGTTTCCTAAATGTGCCAATTGCATCCATAGTGCATCAAAGTGGTTAGTGATCAAACTCCTCTTTTAAACTAGGGTTTAAATGAATTAATTTGTTAATTCATAAGCTTGAATGGCAAACATAAATCCTAATACATATTAAAAGTGTTTTAATGTGCAATTGAGCATTGAAATTAATTAAGCACATAAGAGATGTGACATGATGCATGAAACCCTAGAAGAAAATTTTTTGAAATTCAATGCTCCTATGAACATTGCTTCCGCTCCTTCAGGATCAAAACAAATTAAAATAGAAATTAAAAGAAAACTAAAAACATTTGAAAATAAGCATGAAAGTAACAAAATGCAATGAATATGCTTCGTAATGCCTACATGATGTGACTACATCAGGTATTAAAGTTTTTATAGACGTGATTGAGTTAAAAAGGAAATTTTGACCTAGTTACAGATATAAACTAAGTATTTTGCAACATTGAGATCATGTTGCTTATGCTCACAAACCTTACCACAAGTTTAGAAAATTAGTTCTAAGGGAAAAGAAGTGTATTTTTATAAGGTAGCCTAAAAAATCAAAAGGATATGTGATCATTGGTGAGTAAAAGGGTGGCAATGTAATTGAATTTAAATCACAAAATGTGACATTCTTAGTGAATGATTTTTTTAAATATATGGAGATAGGTCAAGATTTATTTTTATATGAAACTTAAGACCATATCACTTTCATAATACAACTTAACTAGATTTACTTTTGAATGGAAGTAACATAACCATTGAGAGTTAATGTCCCAATCTTAGTTAGCATGAACTAGTCATAAAAGCATTTGATATCATTGTTTTAAGATGCATTTATAATTACAACAAATGAAAAAAGGCTAAGGATGCAAATAAGGCTATCACTTACTTTATTAAGGAAAAATGTATTAAGGTAATGGAAGAAGAGATGGTGTGTGTATGAAACTTAACTAAGTTTGGTATTAGTTGATTTACCTATAGGATGTATAGCCATTGAGAATAAATGGGTTCTCAAAATCAAACACAAGGCTGACATTAGTATTGAAAGGTATGAAGCTCACTTAGTGGTTAAAGGATATACATAATAAAAAGGAATTGATTATGAGTGTAGACACCATCTTTTGGCTGACCTCCGAGGACAAGGAACTTTTAAACTTTTGACTCTATTATCCGCTCTCAACCGATGTCCCTTAACCACAAATGGCTTTTTCTGAACTCACCCCCCTGGAATAGACCGATCTCATGCTCAAGTTAATTGTTTTTCTGATATCTTATCAGATGGTTTCCAATCAATATTGGGTCTCTAGATCATCCAATCTTGCCTACTGATATTCTCCGATCTCTTTGTATAAATATTGCAAAACTTCATTTCACTAATAATGTGATCGGGCTTCTCACATGAAGGCCCCAGATATTCCTTAAAGTGGAGTTAAGATTTCTATCTGGTCTAATAATGGTTCCGATTATAAAAGTTCAAGTCAATGTTAAATTTCTGCAATTTTAATATTCTAAGGTTTCATCTGGTGTTTGGTCATAACTTAGTCCGATCTGATGTTCACGTGTAATGTTTTTTTTTTTTGATCTCTTATATTCTGATTAATGGTTGCTTTCAAGTTTGATGTTCAACTACATTCAATCAATTAAGTACTCAGACAATTTGGACGCTTTCTGATCTCATCAAGAAATTGAACAAAAAAGAGCTTCAATTCATTTCGAAGTAAAAATTTACAAGTCATTCAGCAGGAGGATCTCCCCCAGCCTGCTCCTTAGATGTACTATAAGTTCTCTCATCCCTTCCCTCTCTCTCAGGCTCCTCATCGCTCTCCTCTTCAGCCTCTGGGATGAGCTGATTCATCCAGGAGAAGTCCTCCTCAAGATAATGCTTCTTCAGCTCGGCCAGGAGGTCGTTATGGGTGTTCACATATGCCCAGCCTCTTTTGTTGTGCTTTCCTCCTCCTTGGCCTGGAGCTCCTCCTCCTTCGTCCGAAGTTCCTCAGCAAAATGAGCGAGATGAAGGAACGGAAGCGTGAAAAACATAAGATTATACCATTGAATTCAAAAAAAATTTCGCCTAGGGTCACATGCACCATGCAAGATTTATTTTTATCTATTTGATTTCAATGATAAACAACATATTAAAACTCTTTTAATATGTTTTTGGATCTGTATTTGCCATTTAAGATTTTAAAATTAATTAGATTAATTTTAGAACCCTAGATTAAATCAAGAACGATTACACTAACCTCTTGATGCCTCGCAAATGTCTGCGCCTTTGAGATTCGTCTTCAGGACACCAGATGTTGTCCCTCTAGCTTGTCCACACCAAGAACACCTATGGCAGCCCTTGAACAGCCTCTAAAGCTTTTTCTATTAATTAGAAATTCAAGTTTTTCCTTTTAAGAAATTAGAGATGTAAACAGGACACTAGAAACAATTTCTAGTGTTCTTAATTCAAGAGATTGATGGCTAATCTCTTTGAATTGATGAGAGATGAAGAGAAATAGCTGGAGTCAAAGTGGCGTGACAAATGAGAGGAGAGGCTGCTGGTTATTTTTTCTTTTCATAACCACACTTAAATAGCTAGGTTAACACATTAAACCCTAGCCACATGTCACCTTTTGATTAGCTCTAGGTGTAAGTGACCCAATCACATTGTGCCAAGTGTCAAACCTATATTTAATATTGATTTTAATCATCTTACATGATTAAAAAAAAACATTTGGCAAGCTTATGTGTAATCCCATGTGTCACCATCTCATGGTGCCACGTGTCACACTGTGAAATGACCAAAATGCCCCTGTGTCTTAATTTTGAGTTCTTAACCCAAAATAATTATTTTCTTCTTCTAATTAATTTATATCAAATATAAATTAATTAATTAATCTCTATTAATTAATTTCTCATCAATTAAATTCATATTTAAACACTTTAAATATAAATTTAATTTATACTACACATCCAATAATCTAGATTTGGTTTCAAGTCATGCTAGGGACTTTGCAATTTAATTGCAAACCAAACCTATTTAATTAATCAATTAAACTCTTTAATTAATTAATTAAATCATATTTAAATAGGTGATAACTTGTGTATGTGTGTGACTTACTAGGCTCATCACTAATTGGCAATGAGAGATGATATCAACTCTTAATATCATCAGAACTCTTTCTTACCGTAAATGATTTCTCTAAATCATTTTATGAACCTCATAGACCATAGTTAACACCTAGCATAGCATGCCATGGCCACCCAATTAGTAATAAGATTTACCTTAAATGAACCTATAATCATATGTTACCATGCACTAGAATCTCTCTGCATAAAATCCCAACTCAAGTTTGAGTCATGGTTTATGTCAAACTCCATTTGCTATGAATATTATGTTCTCTTTTAATTCCACTCTTGATTAAAAGATTTTCTCATCGAAACTCTTTCTGAATAAATCTATCTATCCTGGCCAGGAACTTGAAACATCAAGAACAATTAAATGAACATAGGATTTTATCTCTATTTACTTAGAGGAACAGATTCCATCTTGATCAACACCTACCTCCACATATAACTAGTAGGAGCCAACACATGCCCATATACTCATACACGCATACAAGTATGAAAGCGATATCAAACTCAAACTACCTATATACAAGATAAGCTGCTATCTCAGTCTAAAGATTATATGCACTGATATGATTTATGACAAAACATTGACAAGAGTAAACTCCATGTGCTTGTCATAAGTGTCACTGGTTCGGCCTACTTATCATTTATAAGTGCCTATCATGTTTGTTATATGGCATGACACTCACCATTCCATCTTATTTATATCTCATATAAATAACTTGGGAACAAACAAGAATACAATCTTTCTGGATAAGTCATGTCCTTATTATGAAGTATCCTCGATTGTGAACCTATTTATGATACTTTGTGCTAGAAATATTGTCACTCATATTCTTAACAACTTAAGAATAATATTTCTAACAAAATATCAATGGACCTTTTCTATTACACATAAATATATTATGTAAACGGAAAAGTGGAAATGCCTTTTATTAATAAAATTATGAACAGATACATACTAAATGATATGCTCTAGGGCATACTACTAACAATCTCCCACTAGCACTAGAGCCATTCATTACAATATCTTAGACCTATCTTCTCAAGATGTCGGTCTAACTGAGTCTGTGACATAGGCTTAGTGAATGGATCAGCTGGATTTTCAGCTGATGCTATTTTCTGCATGGCTACATCGCCTCGCCCAACTATTTCTCTGGTAATGTGGTAATGCCTTTCTATGTGTTTGGATTTCTGGTGAGACCTTGGTTCCTTAGCCTGTATGACTGCTCCATTATTGTCACAGTGTAGTGGAACTGCTGACTTAATGGAAGGAACTACTGTAAGTTCTGTCACGAACTTCTTTATCCAAACAGCTTCCTTTGCAGCATCTGATGCAGCAATATACTTAGCCTCTGTAGTGGAATCTGTTAGTAGTATGCCCTAGAGCATATCATTTAGTATGTATCTTGTACATATTTTTAATAATAAAAGGCATTTCCACTTTTCCGTTTACATAATATATTTATGTGTAATAGAAAAGGTCCATTGATATTTTGTTAGAAATATTATTCTTAAGTTGTTAAGAATATGAGTGACAATATTTCTAGCACAAAGTATCATAAATAGGTTCACAATCGAGGATACTTCATAATAAGGACATGACTTATCCAGAAAGATTGTATTCATGTTTGTTCCCAAGTTATTTATATGAGATATAAATAAGATGGAATGGTGAGTCTCATGCCATATAACAAACATGATAGGCACTTATAAATGATAAGTAGGTCAACTGTTGACACTTATGACAAGCACATGGAGTTTACTCTTGTCAATGTTTTGTCATAAATCATATCGTGCATATAATCTTTAGACCTGAGATAGCACGCTTATCTTGTATATAGGTAGTTTGAGTTTGATATCGCTTTCATACTTGTACTATGTATGGGTATATGGGCATGTGTTGGCTCTGCTAGTTATATATGGAGGTAGGTGTTGATCAAGAAGGAATCTTCCTCTAAGTAAATAGAGATAAAATCCTATGTTCATTTAATTGTTCTTGATGTTTCAAGTTCTGGCCAGACAGAGATAGATTTATTCGTAAAAGAGTTTCGATGAGAAAATCTTTTAATCAAGAACTGGAATTAAAAGAGAACATAATATTCATAGCAAATGGAGTTTGACATAAACCATGACTCAAATTTGAGTTGGGATTTTGTAATGAGAGATTCTAGTGCATGGTAACATATGATTATAGGTTCATTTAAGGTAAACCTTATTACTAATTGGGTGGCCATGGCATGCTATGCTAGGTGTTAACCATGGTCTATGAGGTTCATAAAATGATTTAAAGAAATCATTTATGGTAAGAAAGAGTTCTGATGATATTAAGAGTTGATATCATGTCTCATTGCCAATTAGTGATGAGCCTAGTAAGTCACACACATACACAAGTTATCACCTATTTAAATATGATTTAATTAATTAATTAAAGAGTTTAATTGATTAATTAAATAGATTTGGTTTGCAATAAAATTGCAAAGTCCCTAGCATGACTTGAAACCAAATCTAGATTATTGGATGTGTAGTATAAATTAAATTTATATTTAAGTGTTTAAATATGAATTTAATTAATGAGAATTAATTAATAGAGATTAATTAATTAATTTATATTTGATATAAATTAATTAGAAGAAGAAAATAATTATTTTGGGTTAAAAACTCAAAATTAAGACACAGTGGGCATTTTGGTCATTGTGCATGTGACACGTGGCACCATGAGATGGTGACACATGGGATTACACATAAGCTTGCCAAATGTTTTTTAATCATGTAAGATGATTAAAATCAAGATTAAATATAGGTTTGACACTTGGCACAATGTGATTGGGTCACTTAAACCTAGAGCTAATCAAAAGGTGACATGTGGCTAGGGTTTAATGTGTTAACCTAGCTATTTAAGTGTGGTTATGAAAAGAAAACATAACCAGCAGCCTCTCCTCTCAATTGTCACGCCACTTTGAGCCTCTCAGCTATTTCTCTTCATCTCTCATCAATTCAAAGAGATTAGCCATCAATCTCTTGAATTAAGAACACTAGAAATTGTTTCTAGTGTCCTGTTTGCATCTCTAATCTCTTAAAAGGCAGAACTTGAATTTCTAATTAATAGAAAAGGCTTTAGAAGCTGTTCAAGGGCTGCCATAGGTGTTCTTGGTGTGGACAAGCTAGAGGGACAACATCCGTGTCCTCAAGATGAATCTCAAAGGCGCAGACACTGCAAAGACATCAAGAGGTTAGTGTAATCGTTCTTTATTTAATCTAGGTTACTAAAATTAATCTGATTAATTTTAAAATCTTAAATGGCAAATACAGATCCAAAAACATATTAAAAGAGTTTTAATATGTTGTTTATCATTGAAATCAAATAGATAAAAATTAATCTTGCATGGTGCATGTGACCCTAGGTGAAAATTTTTGAATTCAATGGTATAATCTTGTGTTTTTCACGCCTGCCTTCAATTGGTATCAGAGCCACTATATTTGCCATTTAGATTGTTGATTATATAATTTAATTGTGTGTTTGATCATGAGATCAAGAGATTCATTGCTGGTTGGATCATGAGATGTGGCGTCACACATGGAGAAGCCACCATTGGTGGCGGCAACAATGGTTCCATGGGTGGTTCAAGGTTTGGCTTTTAATTCTGCAATTGTTGTATGATCTAAGGCCTATTCTTTGACTAATTAAAGTGTTTAATTAGTTGTTTTAATCACACAATTAAATTATGATTCAAATCAGAATTTTAAAAATTGTTTGAATGTGATTCAAATCTGAATTTTAAAAGTTGTTTGAATGTGATTCAAATCTGAATTTTTAAAGTTGTTTGAATCATATTTAAATCTAATTTTTTAAAATTGATTCAATAAAATTCAGATCTGATTTTTTAAAAAATATTTGAATGTGATTCAAATCTGATTTTTTAAAAAATGTTTGAATGTGATTCAAATCTGAATTTTTGATGTTGTTTGAATGTGATTCAAATCTGAATTTTTAAATTTGTTTGAATGAGATTCAAATCTGAATTTTTAAATTTATTTGAATCATATTCAAATCTGGATTTTTAAGTTGAATATGAGATATTCAATTTAATTTATGTATGTTTTATTTAATTGTTAAATAGTGATATGCATGATGGATGATCATGGACTATAAAAGACCAATGTGATTGGATTTATTTCTTTTATGTTTCTTTGGGATTGTAAATTAATTAATTTATTTTAATTTATTTTGGGCATGTATTATTAAGTTTGTAATATTTTGGGTTGTAATTTCATTTATTTAATTTCTTGTAAATTCGCTTGGTATGCCAAGGATTACTATGTAATATTGGATTGCAAGAAGTTCAAGGAGGTCAAGAGCATTGGTGGGACCAGTGGGAGGAATTCAATATCAAGTGTTGATTATGTACTCCTTCAGCAACTCTTGTAAAATGAATGAATGAAATGCACCTAGGAATGCCCTGATTCAATTCTTGGTGGCTCAGTATTGAATCCCTTAGAAAGTCCATGATCATACCATATTTACTGCTTATCCATGAATGCATGAGATGTATGGGAATGTATGCAATTATATGATATATGCATGCTAAATGGATAATGTGCAAAGTGAGACCTTAATAGTAAATAGAATGACCATAAAATCTTCCAAACAAATGATTAAGTTGGAAATGCTATAATTAAAGTAATTATAACATAGGCCCTCCATTGGGGCAATTATTTTAAGAAATTTTAAATAGTTGCATAAGATGCAATTTATTTAAGAGATTTTCTTAAGAATAATTGTTAAGCATGAGATGTTGTAAATATGTAAATGGTTTAGTGGCCAATATTGGATGTACCTGAGGACATTAAAATTATTTGCATAATTATCGCTCAATGGGATCAACTTAACTAATGCAAGATAAGTCAATATTGGATGTACCTGAGATTTTGAGCATTAGGGGCTAGTTAAAGGATTGAACCTCACATGAGATGTGATGGGCAAGGAGTTGCTCACTTATAGTTTATTGTAATTCCAATAATGGATGTACCTGAGGATGATCAATAGAATTATAAGAATTCAATCACCCACTAGAAATCCATCCAACTAGGATTTCCGTTTTCTACTTTGGAAGTGTAGGATTCGCTAAGTTAGTGGGAGGACCAATTTGATTAAAAGACCATAATCATATTTGGTTAATTACATGATACATTTACTAATTAATCTGTTATTTCGCAATTAATTTTACGATAATAATGAACACAGAACAACCACCACCATCCAATATCCTTGCAAGCATACTTGATCACAACAGTTGACAGACCTAATCTGCGATTGGCTAAGAAATTTGAAACTTGTCTTGAACCTTGAACATATAGGATATGTTCTAGATTCAAATGTTCCTGGTCCCTTACCTCCAGAGGCCACACAAGAGGAACATGATACTTTGGACAAGTGGAAGGAGCATGATATGAGAGCTAAGTGTTACATGCTTGCTTCCATGAGTAATGAGTTCTGACGTATGCATGAAAACATGAAAAGTGCGAGAGAGATCCTCCTTCACCTACAAGAGTTGTATGGTGAGCACAGCAGGAATGCTAGGTATGAGATATCTAGACAGCTATTCCGTATGAGGATGTTTGAGGGACAGAATGTTGGAGATCATGTCCACAAGATGATTCAGCTGATTGAGCAGTTGGAACATCTTGACTTCAACATGGATTTCCAACTACAGATGGATTTGATCCTTCAGTCCCTTCCTGAGTCTTTTGGGAATTTTGTGACAAATTTCCATATGACTAAACAGGAATGCACCTTAGCTGAATTACTCAACATGCTGGTTATTGCCCAAAAGAATATGCCAGGCAATAAAGGAAAGAGGTAGCTTTGGTTGCATCTTCTTCTACTGGAAAGTCCAACAAGAAGAAGGGCAATAAGAAAAAGAAACCTCAGATTCCTGGTCCTTCCAAGAAAATAGCTAAACAGAAAAGGAAGACTAAAGCTGATGGAGGCAAAGGAAAGTGTTTCCACTGCCAAAAGGATGGGCACTGCAAAAGGAACTGCCCAGAGTATCTTGCTTCTCTGAAGGACAAGAAGGATACACCTTCGGAAGGTATGTCCATATCTTGTTATTTAGATTCTGATGATACTTATAGTTCATCTACAGCTTGGGTTTTAGATACTGGTGCCAGTTCTCACATTTCTAATGATATGCAGGAACTAGCAAACGATGGCGACTTGCGTTCTCAAGATATTAGAGTCGGATTGGCAATGGCTCAACTTGAAGCTTTAGCCATAGGATCTAAATCTTTTTACATGTTTGTAGATGTTTTTTGTTTGGATTATATTTTATATGTACTGATGCTTTTAAGAACATCATTTCTATATCTAGTTTGACTATAAATGGCTATGAATTTGTTCCAGTTCAGATGATGTTTGCAATATTTATTTTGGAAATAAATATGTTGGTTCGGGTTATATGAATGATGGTCTTTATTATTTGGATAATAATGACAAACACAAATTGAATGCAAGTGATCTAAAAGAATACAATGCCATGGTGAAAACCAACTCAAGTTCAAAATATATTTGGCACTTAAGTTTATGTCATGTTGCAGAAGATAGGATTGCAAAATTGGAGAAAATGGGGATTCTATCCTCATTGGGCTCTGAGCCTACTCCAACTTGTGAATCTTGCCTTCAAGGCAAAATGACTAGATCACCCTTTGTTGGACAAGGGTTAAGAGCTGAAAATATTTTGGAACTAATACATAATGATGTATGTGGTCCGTTTAAAGAAATGGCTAGAGGGGGCTTTCATTATTTTATTACCTTTACTGATGATAAATCAAGGTTTGGGTATTTGTATTTGATGAAATACAAACATGAATCTTTTGAAAAGTTCAAAGAATTTAAATCTGAAGTAGAAAATCAAACAGGAAAGAATATTAAAGCTCTTCGATCAGATCGTGGAGGTGAATATTTGAGTACTGAATTTGATGAATACTTGAGAGAGCATGGCATTGTTTCTCAGCTGACTCCTCCAGGAACGCCACAGCTGAATGGTGTATCTGAAAGGAGAAATCGTACCTTATTAGATATGGTACGTAGTATGATGAGCTACACTGATATGCCAATCTCCTTTTGGGGATTTGCATTAGAATCAGCTTTATATATTCTGAATAGGACTCCATCAAAATCAGTTTCTTCCACACCTTATGAGATATGGCATGGAAGAAAACCAAGTCTTAGGCATGTTAAGATTTGGGGTTGTCCAGCTTATATCAAAAAGCTGAACACTGATAAATTGGAGACCAGATCAGAAAAAGGTCGATTTGTTGGATATCCAAAAGATAGTTTTGGATATTATTTTTATTTGCCTACTTCACAAAAGGTTGTGATAAGTAGAGATGCCACATTTCTTGAACAACAGTTTATTCAAGAAGGAGGCAAAGGAAGGCAAATAGAGTTAGAATTGGAGAATTCTGACCAACCAACAGATCAGATGGATATAGATCCATCTAGTCAACCTATACCCATTGATGAAACATCTACAGCTGTTCCTCATAGAACAACCAGGGTATCTCACCCACCAGTGAGATATGGTTTTCTTCATGAAGAAGAACATGAGTTGTCTACTCATGAAGAAGTAGATCATGGGGATGATCCACTTACCTATGAAGAAGCTATATCAGATATAGACTCTTCAAAATGGATTGATGCTATGAAATCCGAGATTGATTCCATGTATAAGAATCAAGTTTGGGATCTTGTTGACCCACCTGAAGGTATTGTACCTATAGGAAACAAATGGGTTTTCAAGAAGAAAATTGGTTCTGATGGAAAGGTAGAGACCTATAAGGCAAGGGTAGTAGCGAAAGGGTTTCGCCAAAGGCAAGGAATAGATTATGAGGAGACTTTCTCGCCTGTTGCCATGCTTAAATCAATTAGGATTTTATTAGCAATAGCTGCATACTATGATTATGAGATTTGGCAGATGGATGTCAAAACAGCTTTTCTCAATGGATACATTGAAGAAAACATTTTCATGGAACAACCTAGGGGATTTGAATCCCAAGATGGTTCCAAGGTATGCAAGCTAAAGCGATCCATTTATGGGTTGAACCAAGCTTCGAGGAGTTGGAACATCCGTTTTGATGAAGCCATTAAATCTTTTGATTTTATCAAAAATGAGGATGAGCCATGTGTATATAAGAAGGTTAGTGACAGTGCTATCACTTTCCTTGTCTTATATGTGGATGACATATTGTTGATGGGTAATGATACAGGTATGTTCACGACTATAAAGGTATGGTTGTCAAATACATTCTCCATGAAAGACTTAGGGGAGGCAACCTATATTCTTGGGATTCGCATCTATAGAGATAGAGCGAAAAGAATAATTGGTTTATTCCAAAGTCTATACTTGGAAAAGGTGTTAAAGAGGTTTAACATGCTTGATTCCAAGAGAGGATTGTTACCAGTGAGACATGGTATCCACCTTTCTAAAGAGATGTCTCCAAAGACACCTGAAGAAAGAGATAAGATGGCCAAGATTCCATATGCTTCGGCTATTGGAAGTTTAATGTATGCAATGTTGTGTACTAGGCCGGATATCGCATATGCTGTTAGTTTGACTAGCGGGTATCAATCCAATCCAGTTTGGAACATCTGGATAGTATCAAGAATATCCTTAAGTACTTGAGAAGAACTAAGGATTTATTCTTGATTTATGGAGTGGAGACTTGCAATTGGATGGTTTCTTGATTACGATTTCCAATCGGATATCGATGATAGAAAGTCTACCTCTGGATATGTGTTCATTTGTAATGGAGGTGCGATCGGTTGGAAGAGTTCCAAGCGAGCACGCATTGCAGATTCCACTCATCGAGGTGAGTATATTCTGCATCGAATCTTGCAAAGGAAGTTGTTTGGATAAAGAAGTTCGTGATGAGAACTTACGATAGTTCCTTCCATTGAGTCGCGGTTCCATTACCTTTGTGACAACAATGGAGCGATCATCTGAGCTAAGGAACCAAGGTCTCACCGTAAATCCAAACACATAGAAAGCGCTACCACATTATCGGAGAAATAGTTGGGCGGCGATGTAGCCATGCAGAAAATAGCATCGGTGAAAATCGGTGATCCATTCACTAAGCCTATGTCACGACTTCGATTAGACCGACATCTTGAGAAGATAGGTCTAAGATATTGTAATGAATGGCTCTAGTGCTAGTGGGAGATTGTTAGTAGTATGCCCTAGAGCATATCATTTAGTATGTATCTTGTACATATTTTTAATAATAAAAGGCATTTCCACTTTTCCGTTTACATAATATATTTATGTGTAATAGAAAAGGTCCATTGATATTTTGTTAGAAATATTATTCTTAAGTTGTTAAGAATATGAGTGACAATATTTCTAGCACAAAGTATCATAAATAGGTTCACAATCGAGGATACTTCATAATAAGGACATGACTTATCCGTAAAGATTGTATTCATGTTTGTTCCCAAGTTATTTATATGAGATATAAATAAGATGGAATGGTGAGTCTCATGCCATATAACAAACTTGATAGGCACTTATAAATGATAAGTAGGCCGAACCGTGACAATTATGACAAGCACATGGAGTTTACTCTTGTCAATGTTTTGTCATAAATCATATCTGCATATAATCTTTAGACACGAGATAGCATGATTATCTTGTATATAGGTAGTTTGAGTTTGATCGCTTTCATACTTGTACTATGTATGGGTATATGGGCATGTGTTGGCTCCTGCTAGTTATATATGGAGGTAGGTGTTGATCAAGAAGGAATCTGCCTCTAAGTAAATAGAGATAAAATCCTATGTTCATTTAATTGTTCTTGATGTTTCAAGTTCTGGCCAGACAGATAGATTTATTCGTAAAAGAGTTTCGATGAGAAAATCTTTTAATCAAGAACTGGAATTAAAAGAGAACATAATATTCATAGCAAATGGAGTTTGACATAAACCATGACTCCAGCTTGAGTTGGGATTTTGTAACAGAGAGATTCTAGTGCATGGTAACATATGATTATAGGTTCATTTAAGGTAAACCTTATTACTAATTGGGTGGCCATGGCATGCTATGCTAGGTGTTAACCATGGTCTATGAGGTTCATAAAATGATTTAAAGAAATCATTTATGGTAAGAAAGAGTTCTGATGATATTAAGAGTTGATATCATGTCTCATTGCCAATTAGTGATGAGCCTAGTAAGTCACACACATACACAAGTTATCACCTATTTAAATATGATTTAATTAATTAATTAAAGAGTTTAATTGATTAATTAAATAGATTTGGTTTGCAATAAAATTGCAAAGTCCCTAGCATGACTTGAAACCAAATCTAGATTATTGGATGTGTAGTATAAATTAAATTTATATTTAAGTGTTTAAATATGAATTTAATTAATGAGAATTAATTAATAGAGATTAATTAATTAATTTATATTTGATATAAATTAATTAGAAGAAGAAAATAATTATTTTGGGTTAAAAACTCAAAATTAAGACACAGGGGCATTTTGGTCATTTTGCAGTGTGACACGTGGCACCATGAGATGGTGACACATGGGATTACACATAAGCTTGCCAAATGTTTTTTAATCATGTAAGATGATTAAAATCAAGATTAAATATAGGTTTGACACTTGGCACAATGTGATTGGGTCACTTAAACCTAGAGCTAATCAAAAGGTGACATGTGGCTAGGGTTTAATGTGTTAACCTAGCTATTTAAGTGTGGTTATGAAAAGAAAACATAACCAGCAGCCTCTCCTCTCAATTGTCACGCCACTTTGAGCCTCTCCAGCTATTTCTCTTCATCTCTCATCAATTCAAAGAGATTAGCCATCAATCTCTTGAATTAAGAACACTAGAAATTGTTTCTAGTGTCCTGTTTGCATCTCTAATCTCTTAAAAGGCAGAACTTGAATTTCTAATTAATAGAAAAGGCTTTAGAAGCTGTTCAAGGGCTGCCATAGGTGTTCTTGGTGTGGACAAGCTAGAGGGACAACATCTGGTATCCTGAAGATGAATCTCAAAGGCGCAGACACGCTGCAGCACATCAAGAGGTTAGTGTAATCGTTCTTGATTTAATCTAGGGTTCTAAAATTAATCTGATTAATTTTAAAATCTTAAATGGCAAATACAGATCCAAAAACATATTAAAAGAGTTTTAATATGTTGTTTATCATTGAAATCAAATAGATAAAAATTAATCTTGCATGGTGCATGTGACCCTAGGTGAAAATTTTTGAATTCAATGGTATAAACTTGTGTTTTTCACGCTTCCGTTCCTTCAGAATCTGCAGTCGTGCTCTGTTTGGAACTCTTCCAACTGACTGCACCTCCATTACAAATGAACACATATCCAGAGGTAGACTTTCTATCATCGATATCTGATTGGAAATCAGAATCAGTATAACCATCCTATTGCAAGTCTCCACCTCCATAAATCAAGAATAAATCCTTAGTTCTTCTCAAGTACTTAAGAATATTCTTGACAGCTATCCAGTGTTCCAAACCTGGATTGGATTGATACCTGCTAGTCAAACTAATAGCATATGCGATATCCGGCCTAGTACACAACATTGCATACTAACTTCCAATAGCCGAAGCATATGGAATCCTGGCCATCTTATCTCTTTCTTCAGGTGTCTTTGGAGACATCTCTTTAGAAAGATGGATACCATGTCTCACTGGTAACAATCCTCTCTTGGAATCAAACATGTTAAACCTCTTTAACACCTTTTCCAAGTATAGACTTTGGGATAAACCAATTATTCTTTTCACTCTATCTCTATAGATGCGAATCCCAAGAATATAGGTTGCCTCCCCTAAATCTTTCATGGATAATGTATTTGACAACCATACCTTTATAGTCGTCAACATACCTGTGTCATTACCCATCAACAGTATGTCATCCACATATAAGACAAGGAAAGTGATAGCACTGTCACTAACCTTCTTGTATACACATGGCTCATCCTCATTTTTGATAAAACCAAAGGATTTAATGGCTTCATCTAAACGGATGTTCCAACTCCTCAAAGCTTGTTTCAACCCATAAATGGATCGCTTTAGCTTGCATACCTTGGAACCATCTTGGGATTCAAATCCCCTAGGTTGTTCCATGAAAATGTTTTCTTTAATGTATCCATTGAGAAAAGCTGTTTTGACATCCATCTGTCAAATCTCATAATCATAGTATGCAACTATTGCTAGTAAAATCCTAATTGATTTAAGCATGGCAACAGGCGAGAAAGTCTCCTCATAGTCGATTCCTTGCCTTTGGCGAAACCCTTTCGTTACTAGCCTTGCCTTATAGGTCTCTACCTTTCCATCAGAACCAATTTTCTTCTTGAAAGCCCATTTGTTCCCTATAGGTACAATACCTTTAGGTGGGTCAACAAGATCCCAAACTTGATTCTTATACATGGAATCAATCTCGGATTTCATAGCATCAATCCATTTTGAAGAGTCTATATCTGATATAACTTCTTCATAGGTAAGTGGATCATCTCCATGATCTACTTCTTCATGAGTAGACAACTCTTGTTCTTCTTGATGAAGAAAACCATATCTCACTAGTGGGTGAGATACCCTAGTTGTTCTATGAGGAACAGCTATAGATGTTTCATCAACGGGTATTGGTTGACTAGATGGATCTATATCCATCTGATCTATTGGTTGGTCAGAATTCTCCAATTCTAATTCTAACTCTATTTGCCTTCCTTTGCCTCCTTCTTGAACAAACTGTTGTTCAAGAAATGTGGCATCTCTACTTATCACAACCTTTTGTGAAGTAGGCAAATAAAAATAATATCCAAAACTATATTTTGAATATCCAACAAATCGACCTTTTCTGATCTGGTCTCCAATTTATCAGTGTTCAGCTTTTTGATATAAGCTGGACAACCCCAAATCTTAACATGCTTAAGACTTGGTTTTCTTCCATGCCATATCTCATAAGGTGAGGAAGAAACTGATTTTGATGGAATCCTATTCAGAATATACAAAAGCTGATTCTAATGCAAATCCCTAAAAGAAGATTGGCATATCAGTATAGCTCATCATACTACGTACCATATCCAATAGGGTACGATTTCTCCTTTCAGATACACCATTCAGCTGTGGCGTTCCTGGAGGAGTCAGCTGAGAAACAATGCCATGCTCTCTCAAGTATTCATCAAATTCAGTACTCAAATATTCACCTCCACGATCCGATCGAAGAACTTTAATATTCATTCCTGTTTGATTTTCTACTTCAGATTTAAATTCTTTGAACTTTTCAAAAGATTCATGTTTGTATTTCATCAAATACAAATACCCAAACCTTGATTTATCATCAGTAAAGGTAATAAAATAATGAAAATCCCTTCTAGCCATTTCTTTAAATGGACCACATACATCACTATGTATTAGCTCCAAAATATTTTCAGCTCTTAGCCCTTGTCCAACAAAGGGTGATCTAGTCATTTTACCCTGAAGGCAAGATTCACAAGTTGGAGTAGGCTCAGAGCCCAATGAGGATAGAATCCCCATTTTCTCCAGTTTTGCAATCCTATCTTCTGCAACATGACATAACCTTAAGTGCCAAAAATATTTTGAACTTGAGTTGGTTTTCACCATGGCATTGCATTCATTTAGATTGCTATACTCTGGCCAGTGGAAACACTTTCTTACTGGCAATGGAAACACTTTCCTGTTGGCAATGGAAACACTTTCCTTTGCCTCCATCAGCTTTAGTCTTCCTTTTCTGTTTAGCTATTTTCTTGGAAGGACCAGGAATCTGAGGTTTCTTTTTCTTATTGCCCTTCTTCTTGTTGGACTTTCCAGCAGAAGAAGATGCAACCAAAGCTACCTCTTTTCCTTTATTGCCCAGCATATTCTTTTGGGCAATAACCAGCATGTTGAGTAAACCAGCTAAGGTGCATTCCTGTTTAGTCATATGGAAATTTGTCACAAAATTCCCAAAAGACTCAGGAAGGGACTGAAGGATCAAATCCGTCTGTAGTTGGAAATCCATGTTGAAGTCAAGATGTTCCAACTGCTCAATTAGCCAAATCATCTTGTGGACATGATCCCCAACATTCTGTCCCTCAGACATCCTCATACGGAATAGCTGTCTAGATATCTCATACCTAGCATTCATGCTGTGCTCACCATACAACTCTTGTAGGTGAAGGAGGATCTCACTCACACTCTGCATGTTCTCATGTTGCTTCTGTAACTCATTACTCATAGAAGCAAGCATGTAACACTTAGCTCTCATATCATGCTCCTTCCACTTGTCCAAAGTATCATGTTCCTCTTATGTGGCCTCTGGAGGTAAGGGACCAGGAACATTTGAATCTAGAACATATCCTATATGTTCAAGGTTCAGGACAAGCTTCAAATTTCTTAGCCAATCAGACAGATTTGGTCCTGTCAACCTATTGTGATCAAGTATGCTTGCAAGGATATTGGATGGTGGTGGTTGTTTTGTGCTCATTTTTATCAGAAAATTAGCTGCAGAAAATAACTAGATTAATTAGTAAGTGTATCATGTAATTAACCAAAATGATTATGGTCTTTTAATCAAATTGGTCCTCTCACTAACTTAGCGAATCCTACACTTCCAAAGTAGGAAACGGAAATCCTAGTTGGATGGATTTCTAGTGGGTGATTGAATTCTTATAATTCTATTGATCATCCTCAGGTACATCCATTATTGGAATTACAATAAACTATAAGTGAGCAACTCCTTGCCCATCACATCTCATGTGAGGTTTAATCCTTTACCTAGCCCCTAATGCTCAAAATCTCAGGTACATCCATTATTGACTTATCTTGCATTAGTTTAGTTGATCCCATTGAGCCAGTAATTATGTAAATAATATTAATGTCCTCAAGTACATCCAATATTGGCCACCAAACCATTTACATATTTACAACATCTCATGCTTAACAATTATTCTTAAGAAAATCTCTTAAATTAATTGCATCTCATGCAACTATTTAAAATTTCTTAAAATAATTGCCCCAATGGAGGGCCTATGTTATAATTACTTTAATTATAGCATATCCAACTTAATCTTTTGTTTGGAAGATTTTATGGTCATTCTAATTACTATTAAGGTCTCACTTTGCACATTATCCATTTAGCATGTATATATCATATAATTGCATTCATTCCCATACATCTCATGCATTCATGGATAAGCAGTAAATATGGTATGATCATGGACTTTCTAAGGGATTCAATTTTGAGCCACCAAGAATTGAATCAGGGCATTCCTAGGTGCATTTCATTCATTCATTTTACAAGAGTTGCTGAAGGAGTACATAATCAACACTTGATCTTGAATTCCTCCCACTGGTCCCACCAATGCTCTTGACCTCCTTGAACTTCTTGCAATCCAATATTACATAGTAATCCTTGGCATACCAAGGCGAATTTACAAGAACTTAAATAAATGAAATTACAACCCAAAAATTATTACAAACTTAATAATACATGCCCAAAATAAATTAAAATAAATTAATTAATTTACAATCCCAAAGAAACATAAAAGAAATAAATCCAATCACATTGGTCTTTTATAGTCCATGATCATCCATCATGCATATCACTATTTAACAATTAAATAAAACATACATACTTAAATTAAATTGAATATATCATATTCAACTTAAAAATCCAGATTTGAATATGATTCAAATAAATTTAAAAATTCAGATTTGAATCTCATTCAAACAAATTTAAAAATTCAGATTTGAATCACATTCAAACAACTTTAAAAATTCAGATTTGAATCACATTCAAATATTTTTAAAAAAATCAGATTTGAATCACATTCAAACATTTTTTAAAAAATCAGATCTAAATTTTAGTCAATCAATTTTAAAAAATCAGATTTAAACATGATTCAAACAACTTTAAAAATTCAGATTTGAATCACATTCAAACAACTTTTTAAAATTTAGATTTGAATCACATTCAAACAATTTTTAAAATTCTGATTTGAATCATAATTTAATTGTGTGAATAAAACTACTAATTAAACACTTTAATTAGTCAAAGAATAGGCCTTAGATCATACAACAATTGCATAATTAAAAGCGAAACCTTGAACCACCCATGGAAGCCAAACCATACGCACCATTGATGGTGATTTTCAATCATGTCGCCACACCTCCATTCCAACCAGCAATGGATCAATCATCTCATGATCAAATCACACAATTAAATCATATAGTCAACAATCTAAATGGCAAATATAGTGGCTCTGATAGCAATTGAAGGAACGGAAGCGCGAAAAACACAAGATTATACCATTGAATTCAAAAAAAATTTTGCCTAGGGTCACATGCACCATGCAAGATTTATTTTTATCTATTTGATTTCAATGATAAACAACATATTAAGACTTTTTTAATATGTTTTTGGATCTGTATTTGCCATTTAAAATTTTAAAATTAATCAGATTAATTTTAGAACCCTAGATTAAATCAAGAACGATTACACTAACCTCTTGATGCACTGCAGCGTGTCTGCGCCTTTGAGATTCGTCTTTAGGACACCATATGTTGTCCCTCTAGCTTGTCCACACCAAGAACACCTATGGCAGCCCTTGAACAGCCTCTAAAGCTTTTTCTATTAATTAGAAATTTAAGTTCTGCCTTTTAAGAGATTAGAGATGTAAACAGGACACTAGAAACAATTTCTAGTGTTCTTAATTCAAGAGATTGATGGCTAATCTCTTTGAATTGATGAGAGATGAAGAGAAATAGCTGGAGTCAAAGTGGTGTGACAAATGAGAGGAGAGGATGATGGTTATTTTTTCTTTTCATAACCACACTTAAATAGCTAGGTTAACACATTAAACCCTAGCCACATGTCACCTTTTGATTAGCTCTAGGTTTAAGTGACCCAATCACATTGTGCCAAGTGTCAAACCTATATTTAATCTTGATTTTAATCATCTTACATGATTAAAAAAAAACATTTGGCAAGCTTATGTGTAATCCCATGTGTCACCATCTCATGGTGCCACGTGTCCTGTATGAAATGACCAAAATGCCCATGTGTCTTAATTTTGAGTTCTTAACCCAAAATAATTATTTTCTTCTTCTAATTAATTTATATCAAATATAAATTAATTAATTAATCTCTATTAATTAATTTCTCATCAATTAAATTCATATTTAAACACTTTAAATATAAATTTAATTTATACTACACATCCAATAATCTAGATTTGGTTTCAAGTCATGCTAGGGACTTTGCAATTTAATTGCAAACCAAACCTATTTAATTAATCAATTAAACTCTTTAATTAATTAATTAAATCATATTTAAATAGGTGATAACTTGTGTATGTGTGTGACTTACTAGGCTCATCACTAATTGGCAATGAGACATGATATCAACTCTTAATATCATCAGAACTCTTTCTTGCCATAAATGATTTCTCTAAATCATTTTATGAACCTCATAGACCATAGTTAACACCTAGCATAGCATGCCATGGCCACCCAATTAGTAATAAGATTTACCTTAAATGAACCTATAATCATATGTTACCATGCACTAGAATCTCTCTGTTACAAAATCCCAACTCAATCTGGAGTCATGGTTTATGTCAAACTCCATTTGCTATGAATATTATGTTCTCTTTTAATTCCAGTTCTTGGTTTAAAAAATTTTCTCATCAGAAACTCTTTTATGATTAAATCTATCTGTCCTAGCCAGGAACTTGAAACATCAAGAACAATTAAATGAACATAGGATTTTATCTCTATTTACTTAGAGGAACAGATTCCATCTTGATCAACACCTACCTCCATATATAACTAGTAGGAGCCAACACATGCCCATATACTCATACACAGTACAAGTATGAAAGCAGTATCAAACTCAAACTATCTATATACAAGATAACTGTATATCTCAGTCTAAAGATTATATGCACTGATATGATTTATGACAAAACATTGACAAGAGTAAACTCCATGTGCTTGTCATAAGTGTCACTGGTTCGGCCTACTTATCATTTATAAGTGCCTATCATGTTTGTTATATGGCATGAGACTCACCATTCCATCTTATTTATATCTCATATAAATAACTTGGGAACAAACATGAATACAATCTTTCTGGATAAGTCATGTCCTTATTATGAAGTATCCTCGATTGTGAACCTATTTATGATACTTTGTGCTAGAAATATTGTCACTCATATTCTTAACAACTTAAGAATAATATTTCTAACAAAATATCAATGGACCTTTTCTATTACACATAAAAATATTATGTAAACGGAAAAGTGGAAATGCCTTTTATTAATAAAATTATGTACAAGATACATACTAAATGATATGCTCTAGGGCATACTACTAACACGAGATCGGCAGATCGACCAGCTTGGGAGACTTCGAGTTCTTGCTCCACCTCGGCTATCATCTCATCATACTGCTTCATCCGATCTTCCAGTTTGGCGATGTAATCATTGGCAGAGGAGAGCTGAGCCTGTGCAGCTGAGGCATCCTGGACCGCCTTAAGAATCTCCTTCCTTAAGGTGTGGGCTTTCTCTCTGATCACATGCTGATTTGCAATAGCCTCCAAGCCCAAACTTATTGTTTGAGTTAAAATATCATCAATACTCTCCTCTGCCAATCTGTTCCGATCTTCTTGGAAGTAGATGGAGGCGCTCATGACCTTGGCTAGGCCAGGATTCCCTCGGGTGGAACAGTTCCTTTCTAGTGATTGGATGAGAAGTTGAGCCCCCCGAGAAAGCGTCCTAACAGTGGGACCAAAAGACTCCCCTTCCAAATTGGAAGAGATCGAAGGAGGCGGAAGAAACGGACATTCAATTTGTCGAGTTGGAGGAATGGCAACCTCTACTTCAGAGACCGGCTGCTCTTGAGGTCAAGGAGGGGAGCTTGGTATTTCTACTAATTCTTGCTGAGGAGTCAGAGCAGCAGTAACAGTGGCCTCCTTTATCGCCCGTACCTTTTGGGAGACCTCCCTCTTTTGCTTACAGCTCTCTTTAGAAGTGTAGCTACCCGCCATACCTGTACAGAGAAGAAGTCAGTGAGTTCGCTAAGATTCAGAGGCTAGAGATATGGATTGTACGAGGACTGAGGTCAGAGAGCTGAAGCTCGTAGTCTTCGTAGGTGATAAATCACATCATCCACCACTTCAGCTCGGTCATAACCGCATCTAAGCACGAGAATTTGTAGGTGGACGCTTGAGTCTTTAACTCTTTCACCATGGCATTTTTGTCTTTATTTAAGGTGAGCTTCTTAGGGAGTTGGGGGACCAAATAATTCTAATTTCATGGGATCCCTTCAAAGCCATTTCGATCCTTAGTCGTAAGGATGAAAAATCGATCCTTCCAGTTCTTCAGCGAAGAAGGGAGATCGATAAAAAGCATGCAGTTTGGCTTTGCCTGGAAGAACTAGAATTCGTCATCCTTCCTTCGAGCAAGCCTATGCAGCTTGGCAAAAACTTTAGCCGTTGTCACACCCCGGCTTAGTGGGCCCCAGCTCAAGCCCCTCTATGGGTGGCCATCTTGCCGGCGTACCCCTCTAGAGGCCGGCGATGCAACTCAAATCGGTACTGTCCGCTTTGGTGGAGTTCAATCCCTTCGCCCTGCAGAGCTAGGATTCGAACCCATATCACCTCACGGGTTTGCTTCGCCTCTTACCAATTGAGCTGCACACCCCTAAGTTCGGTAGTGCGTTCTGCTGTTCCAGTGACCAGTGCTGTCCGGACAGCTAGGATGCCTAGAACTACATTTCAATATGAGTGAGGAGACATAAAATAATGAAATACAAGAAAAGAAAATACAAGAAAAATAAAGGAAAAATAATAGCAAAGAAATGTGATCAAGTTAAGCGAGCCGGGAAACCTAGCGATGGGTGACCGCACCGGGAAGTCACGGCGTGAACCGTTGACTAGCCCTGGACTGCGGGGAACCCTGGAAAACATTTTTAGGACTTAAATAGACCCTTGTTGAAGAATAAATATCATTAGAAATATCAAAGAAAAATTAAATAAATAGTACAAAGAAAAGTGAGAAATCGAAAAACAGACAAAACCCGGTAATACCGAAAAATCGGGAACGTAACCCGAACAGGGGCATTATGGTCATTTGACATCCCGAATTGTCTTTTGACCTAAATGTCCATTAAAAATAAATAATATTACACTTAGAAAATGAAATGAAAAATTAGTTTAGTGGTACCTAATACAAATAGCTAAAATCATGGGTTAATGTGGAATAAATGCACATTTGGCTTATTATATGATATTATTTTTTTTAGTGGACCACTAAGAACATTAAATGGATTAAAAATACTCATAAGTGGGCAGATTTCTCCCACTCAAACCTCTTCTTCCTCACTTAGCTCAACCATGCCGTGAATGAAGATGAAAGAATCCACCATTGACGTTTTGCATGAGCTCACTTAACCTCCCCATTTTCAACTCCAATCCTTTAAGTTCCTTCATAAAAAATGGTCTACACATCACAAGGAAGATATTGATACCAAATTTGAGAAGTTTGGTGAAGGTTTAGCAAGTTACAAATAAAGGTAAGTTTACATTTTTGAGAATTTCCTTGTTAAACTTTATGTTTATGTTATGGGTGTTAGTTTTGTGAAGGAAATTTTGAAGTTTAAATAGTTATTGAGATAGCCATTTTTGGACAGCCATGGGGTCACACATTTGATGATTTATTATGCATATAATTGATGAGAAATAATGTTGATCATGGTAAATTAATATCCTAATGAATTGTTTCACATATATATGGTGATTTTGGCACTTGGATGAGAATTAATGGATTGTAGGGCAATGTGGTGTTGAAGGACAATTTCGGCAGCTTGGGAACCCTTGCATAATTGTATGTATTGATGGAAATATAGGCAGAATATTGACCTAGAAGGATTGATGGATATGTATGTAGATTGATATTGTAAAGTGTATGTAAGATTTGTAATGGTTAGGTGTGTATGTAATGGTATTTAGAACTTGTAAATGTGAATTATATTTGGTGTGTTGAGGGTAATTGTAATCTGCCCAAAGTAATGTTAATGTAAAGTAGAAAATGCTTTTGGTAAGGTACCAAAACAGATTGGTAGGGAAGTGAACCAAATTGCAAGGTATATGTGTGTTTGAATTAGGGTTTGAAAGACATATAGAGGACAGTGTGCAAATAGACCTATAACTTTAAATGTGTAACCTCAATTGGTATGAGACCAATTGGAGGTGGAACTAGGCACAAAATGTGCCAACTTTCATTGAGAAAACATACCAAAATTCTGCTTGCAAGGTGACCTAAGGAAATGACCAATTCGGATTAGGTGCAATTAGGACCTGAAAAACGACCAATTGGGCAGCAGTGAGTGTTTAGGCTATAACTCACTCAAACCAGGTCCAATTAACCTGAAATTTTAACCATGAATAGTTAAGACCCATACCTACAAGTCTTATGAAGACATCAAAGCCCAGAAATGACCATAGGCAAGTCAAACAACTTGCACAAGTTCGGGTCCAAAAACTGGCCGAACCAAAGTTGACCAAATTGACCTAAAATTGACCTAATTTGATGCCAATTGACCAGCAATAGTTTAATGACCATAACTTGGTCTACTTAACTCGGATTGACCTGAAATTTTGCCCCGCGTGCAATAAGACCTAGATCTACAAGTTTGTAGTTTTGACCGAAACCCGAAAACCGAGGGAACTAGGCCGTCCGGCTAGGTCAAACCAGTATCCCGGAATCCAGCAATTTGCATTAAAGTGCACTAAGCAAGGAAATGACTTTGGTAAAACATACCAAACCTAAAACCCTATCGAATGTGACATATTAATGATACTAAAATCTAATTTACCTAAAACGCAACGAGGGTCGGTATATTAGGTGATTAAGTGAATAATTGAGTTCAGTGCATTATTTACCAAATACCATCGATAGAGACTGTTTAATTTAGTACTGAAACACTTCAAATTGTGCTTCTCAGTTAACAAGGACTCAGCAAAAGGGAAGGAAACACTGAGTCCAGACCAGGGGGACAGTCATCAGAGGTTTGTGCACAACGGCTATTTCTTTTGAATTTTTCAATTGAAATAAATTATGACTATTTGTATATTATTGTTTTAAATTGTGGAAATGTGTTTGGTGGACATTTATTGATTGAAAAACATTGTGAATGGTTTGAAACTGTGAAAATTTGTTTGAATGATATTGATGGATACTTATTGATTGAAAAGCACTGTAAATGGTTTTTGTGGAAATTGAAGTGAATTACGAATTGTGTTGCCATTTTGTGAATGAAATTATAACTTTGGAAATTTATTGGATTCTTACGGATCATTTGAATAAAATGTTTGGAATTGTTTTGACTCACAATTGGCATGACACGGATATTATGTTCCTCCTCCATTAATGGGGTGAGTGTGATTATTCCTCCCTCTTTGACTTATCGACAGGGTGAGTATGATTATGTTCCTCCCTCTTTGACTTGCCAGTCTGAGGTGAGTGTGGATGAGTACTCATTAGATAGCTAGCTTCCTCCCTCATTGATTTCGATTATTGGGGTGAGTATGTCTTGTCGTGGTGTACAACACGGCTGTCGCAATGGGATTTTGCAGTCGCCCGGACGATCACTCACCGAAGTGGGAAAGAGTGAGGAGTCGCCACCTTAGTTTTGAGGGAAACTAAAGAAAACCATTTGAGAAGTTAAATTAAAAATGAAACCACTTCAAAACAGAGATTCTAAGTTCGGGGTCCGTAAACGGGTGGGGAAGGTGTTAGGCACCCCACCTCGTCCCTTAATAAGGGTAAGTAGATTTAATTCTGCGTCCTTTACAAATTAGTTAGAAGGGCTTAGGCGGCAATGTTAATCCTTTTGGTAGAAGGA
The DNA here is from genome assembly GCF_030052815.1 of Hevea brasiliensis. Classification (NCBI taxonomy): domain Eukaryota; kingdom Viridiplantae; phylum Streptophyta; class Magnoliopsida; order Malpighiales; family Euphorbiaceae; genus Hevea; species Hevea brasiliensis. The sequence continues at coordinate 34,836,977 of NC_079497.1, read as the reverse complement.
ATGTTTGATTTTTCACTAAATTTGGATCACCCAGATACATAAGTAAATGAGACAACCTTAGTGAACGGGTGTGAGAATCGGATAAGAACTCTCCTCCGATCTTTTTTAAGTTGTTCATTAAAATTTTGAGGGGAGACCGGATAAGAACCCTCCTCCGGTCTCTTTTAAGTTATTTATTTGAAGTTTTGAGGATGAGACCGGATAAGAACTCTCCTCCGATCTCTTTCAGATGTTTATTAAAATTTGAGGTTGAGACCGGATAAGAACTCTCCTCCGATCCCTATTTAATGTTTATTAAAATTTTGAAGGGAGACCGGATAAGAATCCTCCTCCGATCTCTTTTAAGTTATTTATTAAAATTTTGAGAGGAGACCGGATAAGAACCCTCCTCCGATCTCCTTTAGAGTTATTCGTTAATGTTTTGAGTTGAGACCGGATAAGAACTCTCTTCCGATCCCTACTTAATGTTTATCAAAATTTTGAAGGGAGACCGGATAAGAACCCTCCTCCGATCTCCTTTATGAGTTGACTTAAAACTTTTAGGCAAGGATAGGATAAGGACTCTTCCGACCCCTTCTATTTTGATGAGACTCGGACAAAGACTTTTCCGACCTTTAAAAATTTAACCACATCTACGGGTCTTAAGAACCTAAAACTAAGAATTCGACCTTCAAAAATGCCGGGATAAGGTTTATGGATATCCCGTGGCTGAACGGGAACACTAGACTTGATTCATCGACCTTTTCATGTAGTCATTTTACCAATATCTATTAATGACCGATCCACTGCTTCGCTTACTTTGGTCTTATTCCATTTCATGACATCTTTGTCGAATTGTCATTTACGTCGGCCTAATAGTTCGGCTATCTTCCTGACGTGTTATTCAGGTCCTCTTTTTAAAGGAGACCTCTAAGTTGCAGCTACCTACGTTTACCCAACCATTTACATACTACAAAGAGTTAGAAAACTGGTTTTCAGAAATGACGGAGATCAATAAAATGAACTGATCACTAAAAATGATTTGAGAGTGACTTTCTTTGGGATTGCTTGTGCGTAAATGGTCTAGATGTAAGAAGAACAAGGAAAATGCGGAAATAAACGTAGACGCTTAATAAAACAAAGAATATGAACTCTTATAACAATATCTTCTCTTGGGTTCTCTTGTACAAAATACCCTTGAAGAAAGTTGCATGTATGAAGAACAAAGGAAGTGCAGAAACAAACGTAAATGAGTGTGAACTCTTACCTGTGAGGAGCCAAATATATTGAAATAACTGTGAAGTGGTAAACAGTGATGGCGGATTGATCAGCCTGAGAGTTGATGTCTGTCGTGAAACCGAGAGATGCTTTAGCTAAAAGGTAACCGGGTAAGAACCAGGTGAAAGGAAGTTGAGCTTGAACAGAGGAAAGGAAAGCAGAGATGATGAGAGTATGACCAGATAATGAACAAACTGGAAATGTAGAGTTCCAATATTCAAAATCTTTTTCAAGAAAACACTCCTGAAAACTAGTTTCAAAAGTATTTTTAATCACTACAAAACAGCAGAGTAACAAACTGAATGAAGTTTCAGAGTTCCTCCACGATAATAGCAGCCTCTTGCCTATATTTTTTTCCCCCCCTGAACAGTTTTTTCATGCAGGTATTTATAGGAATCGGGTGCTCCCCATGAAGGGTCAGGATTCATTTTGAGGGAGATGGAGGGTCAGGATTTTGAAGTACATGATCGGATGTTCAGGAATTAAAGAGAATCAAAACGAATGGTTGAGATCGCTTCTCAAAGTATTTGTCCTTTTCCTCTTTTAATCCGACGGTCTTGAATCCTCTTGTCCGGAACGATCTGAGGGCTGAGAGTGAAAAACGCTGGTATTGTCATCTTCTCTTTTGATCCAAGGGTTCCGGATTCATCCTTACAAGTGAGATCAACGGTGGAGATTGGGATGTACAGGATCACATGACATACCGCACCACAAGATTGCGCGATTCTTAGGCGCGGTGGAGATCTCGTCACACGCTTTAACTACCTCGGCTCCGATTCGACGACGGTTATTGGAATTTGTCTTATTCTTTTGTCTTCCGATCCTCCCCTAGCTCCTATTCCGATCTCTCATGCCGATCTCCTATCTCCGATCCCTTTTATCCCTTGATCACCGATTCGGTCCAAGCATTAATTACATCTCGATTTTGCCGCCCGCTGCTTTCCGCCAAAGATTAAATGCCCATTTTCCCTATATATACCCTCGTTGATAGTGGCATTTCCTTCATTCGATTTTTCTCTCTTTCTCCTTGTTTCTTGGTTCTAGCTGCCGGGAAAGTTCCGGCTACAACTGTGGTTTTGATCCTCTTCCGATGGAATTCCCTATTCCTCGACTGAAAATTTACGATCCCGGTGATTGGATGGTCCTAATTGACGATGGTGAGAGAACTGGATTTGACCGATCCGTATTGCGGGCTTGGTTGTACCGATCTCGAGTTGCTCAACCGAGTTCATTCGCTTCTCATCACATTGAGTGTTCCGACGATTCTCGATCCACATTGGGTGTTCCGACAATGATTAAGCTTCCGGTCGGCAATATCCTTGGGATCGCTTATAAACCGATCCTTAGATCACCCGGGAGTATCCTTGGGATTAGTTATAAACCGATCCTTAGATCACCCGGGAGTATCCTTGGGATCGCTTATAAACCGATCCTTAGATCACCTCTTCAGATAGGATTTTTCACCTGGCCTCTAGAGATCGCCCAAATGATGTAATTTTTCAATGTAATCGATCTCTAGAGATCGCCACATGATGTAGCTAGACCTTTATTGTAATCCGATCCCTAGAGATCGCCCAAATGATGTAATCCGAACTTTTGAGAATAAAGACTTTATTTTGTCTGCTATCATCTTATTTTTGCATTGATTATTTTCCGATCTCTACTGTGTTTATCCGATCTGATTCTTTACCTGAATGACACATAACTGATCCTTTATTCAAAATATATAACTTATTATGCCGATCTCCAATTAACCGATCTCTGAACATTCGGATATTTGAGAGAAGTGTCGAAACAATTGCCGAGTCTCACCAATCGATGCGCCGCTTAGAACCTCGCGAGCATTAAATGCTCGGACTAGTATAAATAGGGGAGGGTTAGCCGCTTGTTCTCTCATTCCATTTTCAATCCTCGCTCACAACTTCAAGTTCTCTCATTTTTCCGCCCGACGCCGATCGGACTCCGGTAAGGGCTTTAATCCTCTTTTAGTTTAAGTTCTTTGTTTTTTCCTTGAAAATGAGCGGTGCCGAAGGTCAGAGAGCGGCGAGCCCTCCTTCCATTCAGTTCTCATGGTCATCGTCTGATGAAGAAGAGGCGGGCCAAGCACGCAACCCGAACCCCTAGGGTCTCTCGCCTGTGCCTGGTCGGGTCATACCATCAAGGCTTGCACCACCTTCAAGGAGAGACACCCTTCCTTTAGACGAGCTTCCATCGGTTCTTCGGGAACTGACCGCAATCGTTTGTTCAAGAATACAACATTTGTCCTGATTCATATGAACTGATCAAGTGCCATGGCGATGTTCGTGTCGATCACTCCTTTGAAGAGAACGACATAGTCATGGTGTATGAGGAACAGTTAAAGGCCGGTCTTCGATTCCCCCTGGATGACTTCTATAAGGAGGTCCTAAAACTTCACCGGGCGAGCATCGTTCAGATCCACCCTAACTCATGGCGGATTTTAGTAGCCTTCCGAGGCCTATGCCGAGCTAAGGGAATCAGACCTACGGCTAAGGTGTTCGCCGAGTTGCACCGGCTATCTCGCCGAAAGGACGATGACCACTGGTTCTTTCAGGCGAAGCCTCGTTGCGGGCTCTTTTCCGATCCGCCTCGTCTCTTAAGAATTGGAAGAATCGTTTCTTCATTGTGAGGAGCAAAGATCCGAGCCATTTTGAGGACTTCCCCCGCAGCTGGTGGTACCAGGGACCTTTGCTTCCGAATCACATCACCCTGAGCCAAGACGAAAGCCTAATAGTGATGGATTTGAAGAGTGAGGCTGCCACTAAAAAGTATTCTTGTTTGGATGCGGTGACTGCCGAGCTGCACCATTGGACCATTCAACTGCTCACCGGCCAAGATCGCGAACTTCCGCTCTCTGTCCTCGGCACGGTATTTTCTATATCTCAATTCTCACGACCTTAGTGATCTCACTAACCTTTTCTTTGTGCAGTATGGCGGGTGGTGATGGTTCTAGGAAGCAAAGAAGGAAAGAGAGATCTCCTAAGATAAAGGAGATAAAGCGTTTGGAACGACTTCAAACACCCAGTCACGAACCCGGGGAGATACAAAGAGACCCACCCCAACCTTCGGGTCCGCCGACCACTGAAGCTACCCGATCTCCTCCTAGATCGGAGGAGCAGCCTCCGACTCTTGCAGTTGTTCCAAGCGGGGGAGGGGGGCCTACCCAAGCTTCTGGGAGGACCTCTTCTGGCGCTGGCATCGATCGATCGCTTGAGGAATAACCGGACTCATCAAGGAGAACTCGATTTCGCCAAAGTCCCGGGTCTACCATCTTCTTTTCGGAGGATCGGACAGTTATCCTGAATGGTCTCGACGACATATTGACTCGACCATGAGCTTAAACGTGGAGTGTCTAGTGAACTGCACCATGATCCGGAAAGGATTCAGCGCACCGGGTAAGGAGATCGGGAAGAAGAATCAGAGGTGGATTCCTCCGATCCCAACTCTCATCCGCCGGGATTATATATCTCAAGTCGAGGGACGCAAAGCTCCATGAAGACCGGTAATGTAATCGTGTTTTGATGAGAGGGACCGTGCTCTTAAGGAAGTCCGTGTGCTTCACGCCAACGGCCGCCAGTCGCTCAACTTATAGAGGAACTCGAGGCGAAGGATAAGGAGCTTAAGGAGAAAGATAAGGAGCTTAAGGAGAGGGATGAAGAGATGGTGACGGAATAGCCGAGGCCTATGTGAAGGCTCACAAGGATCTCATGGCCGCACTCCGAGCGCTACCGTAAGAAGACTTCTCTTGGATGGCGACGTGGCTCCCGAGGACAATGATGAAGACAGTGAGGATGAAGCCAAGGTGAGGGAGAGAGGGAGAGTGATCAAATGTAGATCAGTGGGGTGATCCCCACCAATAACTTGTACAAATTATGACATGAAATGGAATGCCTTTTGTTCAATGAATGATTGTGATCGGAAAATTTTAAACCATTATTTGTCCGAGTATTTGATTGTATGAGCACAAAGAAACAAAAACTAAATGTGATTATTAATCTAAGTATGAGAGATCGGAAAGCACTTTAAACATGAGATCGAGGGGAGAAATGCTGAACGGAACATGACTGAAAATTTAACTCGAACACTAAAGATCGGAATCGAAACAAAACTTTAGCTCTTAAACTTTCGGAAAGGAGGTCGGCAATAAAACTGGTAGGAAAAGATCTAGTGCCAGTTCATTTCATTTATCAACAGAGATCAGGAATATTCTTGACAGGTCCGGAAATCCGACATCGGGTTTGAGAGGTCGGTAAAATGATTCTGAGAAATCGGCGAGGCTTTAATGAATGTGAGGACTTAGCATTGATTCAATTCTCTGTGAGGAGAGATCGGAAATGTGACTGCCTATCAAAGAGGAACTGGAAACGTGATTAGCTGTTCAAAAAAGAATTTTTATTGATTCTAGGATCGCCAAAATATGGTGTCGACAATGCCTCTCTTACATAATTTCAATTAAAGGAAAAATTTCCGTATAGGAATTATGTAAAGATCCCGACTCATATTTTGGACGATTAGGTATTTGAAATTAGGGAACTAAAGCACACCTAAATTAATGACCTAGAGAATTAAAATCAACTTGGATCTAGAAACCAGAGGTTGATAACAGGAATGTAAATTGCATGACATTAAAATCAACTTAGATCAAGGAACCAGAGGTTGATAACAGAAATTTAAATTGCGTGAAATTAAAATCAACTTAGATCAAGGAACCAGAGGTTGATAGCAGAAATTTAAATTGCAGGAAATTAAAATCAACTTAGATCAAGGAACCAGAGGTTGATAGCAGAAATTTAAATTGCAGGAAATTAAAATCAACTTGGATCAAGGAACCAGAGGTTGATAGCAGAAATTTAAATTGCAGGCAATTAAAATCAACTTGGATCAAGGAACCAGAGGTTGATAACAGAAATTTAAATTGCAGGCAATTAAAATCAACTTGGATCAAGGATCCAGAGGTTGATGGTGGAATTGCAGGAAATTAAAATCAACTTGCATCAAGGATCCAGAGGTTGATGGTGGAATTGCAGGAAATTAAAATCAACTTGGATCAAGGATCCAGAGGTTGATCACAGAAATTTAAATTGCAGGAAATTAAAATCAACTTGGATCAAGGAACCAGAGGTTGATAGCAGAAATTTAAATTGCAGGAAATTAAAATCAACTTGGATCAAGGATCCAGAGGTTGATGGTGGAATTGCAGGAAATTAAAATCAACTTGGATCAAGGAACCAGAGGTTGATAGCAGAAATTTAAATTGCGTGAAATTAAAATCAACTTAGATCAAGGAACCAGAGGTTGATAACAGAAATTTAAATTGCAGGAAATTAAAATCAACTTGGATCAAGGAACCAGAGGTTGATAGCAGAAATTTAAATTGCAGGCAATTAAAATCAACTTGGATCAAGGAACCAGAGGTTGATAACAGAAATTTAAATTGCAGGCAATTAAAATCAACTTGGATCAAGGATCCAGAGGTTGATGGTGGAATTGCAGGAAATTAAAATCAACTTGGATCAAGGATCCAGAGGTTGATGGTGGAATTGCAGGAAATTAAAATCAACTTGGATCCAGAGGTTGATGGTGGAATTGCAGGAAATTAAAATCAACTTGGATCAAGGATCCAAAGGTTGATGGTGGAATTGCAGGAAATTAAAATCAACTTGGATCAAGGATCCAGAGGTTGATAGCAGAAATTTAAATTGCAGGAAATTAAAATCAACTTGGATCAAGGATCCAGAGGTTGATAGCAGAAATTTAAATTGCAGGAAATTAAAATCAACTTACAAGGCGAGTCTAACCCTGACACATGAAGTTCTTTCCCTGAAGAAGTGTACTTAACAAGATAACGAAGGCGGATGATTAATGGAGGAGGAGTTGCAAGACCTGACCTATGATCTCATTCTTTCGGATACCCCTTTTTCATTCCCGACTTTCTTCTTACTCTACGGAGAGCGCCCTTGCAGGTTTTCACTTTCTCTTTTTCCCTTTCGACTAAAAGCTCCCTTTCGGGTTTTCACCTCTAGAATTTTTTTTTTTTTTTTTTTTTTTTTTTTTTTGAAGACTATTTCCTGCAAATCTCATAATAAAGTACGTGAGGTTATCAATTTTCAAATTCAAATCTTATGGCAAAAATTTTAACTAATTAATAGCGCATTAAACAAAGAGAAAGGATAGCATGGGGAAAATAACAAATGTAAGGAGTGAAGTAAAACTTTATTAGAAAGAATAGACTTTCAAAGGAGAGGAAAAGGTACAAAGATAGATCTCACATATTCCTTATGGTTAGTTTTGAAGTCTTTTAACTGCCATTATTTCGAGTTCTCCTGAGTCTCATGCCTTAACGGTCTCTTCTCTATTTGCGGTTTCATACCCTCTTCCTTATTTCTCCACTTTGGTTCTTGGGACGCCTTTTTTTTTTTTTTTTTTTTTTTTTTTTTTTTTTTTTTTTTTGGTGCCCTTTCGGGTTTTCACCCTTTCCCCTTTTTATGCATAGTATCTCTTGACAAAGGTTTGCATTGATCGGTCTCGGAATTCTTCACCGCCTATGTGGGTCAAGATCAAGGCTCCTCCGAAAATGTCTTTTAACCACATAGGGTCCTCATAGGTTGGTGACCACTTGCCCCGGGGTCGCTTTTGGTTCAAAGAAGACTTTCTTCAGCACTAGGTCCCCGGTTGGAATTCACGCAGCGTACATTTTTATCAAATGCCCCGCCATTCTTCTCTCGTATAATTGTCCGTGACATGCCGTTAACCTTTTCTCATCCAAAGAAATTCAATCGATCCAACCTTGATCGATCCATTTTGACTCATCGATCCTCGATTCCTTCGTAATCCTTAGGACGGATTTCAACCTCAATAGGCAATACGCCTTCCATCCCGTAGACCGGTGAGTATGGAGTTGCCCTGGCCGAGGTTCTTACTAAGTCCCAGATGCGTGAAGAGCGTAGGGAAGCATATCATGCCAATCCCTATATGTGACCGTCATTTTCCTGATTATTCTCTTGAGGTTTTTGTTTGCAGCCTTTCCACCGCTCCATTCATCCGGGACGGTATGGGGAGGAATTGAGGTGTCGGATTTTGTATTGGTCACATAATTCCCGAATCTTCTGACCATTCAAGTTCTTGGCATTATCGGATACAATTTCATCTTGAGACCATGCCTACAGATGATATTGTTTTTGAAGAATTTGAGAAACGTGTTCTCGTGATGTGAGCATAGGATGTCGCCGACCCACTTGGAGAAATAGTCGATGGCTACAAGGATGAATCTGCCCATTGGATGCCTTGGGATTGATGGGACCAATCACATCTATGCCCCACATTGCAAAAGGCCACGGTGAGACGAGATTGAACACCTTGTGAGGTGGCACATTTATCTGATCTCACAGAATCGACACTTGTGGCACTTCCTAAATACTGATGCAATCCTTTCCATTGTGGTCCAAAATACCCACGCCGCATGATTTGCTTCGCCATCATGTGACCATTGGCGTGAGTGGCACAATTTCCTCATGAGTTTCAAAGAGGATTCTCTTGCTTCTTTTGCATCTACGCATCTCGCACTCGTTGAGCTTCTTTTGTATAGGGTTTCTCCACTGGGAAAGTACCCTAATGCTAACCTCCGAATCATCTTCTTTTCATTTTTGCTTGCCCCTGAAGGGAATTCTCTGGTTCTACAGTAGACTAGGATGTCATGATACCAAGGCTTTCCGTCGGGCTCTTCTTCAATCATGAAGCAATAGGCCGGCTCATCCCTTACCTTAATCTTCAACGTCTGAAACGTCTGCCCTTCTTCGATTTGAGCCATAACAGCTAGAGTAGCTAAGGCATCAGCAAATTGATTCTTGTCTCTACTCAGGTGAGTGAAAGAGATTTCTTCGAATTTCTTGATCAACTCCAGTAAGTACTTCTGATATGGGATCAACTTGGGATCCTTAGTTTGCCATTCTCCCTTGACTTGATAGATTATCAGAGCCGAGTCTCCGTACACCTCCAACTTTCTGATTTTCATCTCTATAGCGGCATGTAGACCCATTACACAAGCTTCATACTGCGACATTGTTGGTACAACAAACCCCAATTTAGCATTTATCGGGAAATGTTTTCCGTCCGGATACTAGTACAGCCCGATTCCATTTCGATAAATTGATCGCTCCATCAAAATACATTTCCCATACATCGGTTGGCTCATCTTCTTTGCGCTACCTCATTAATATGTTCATCGTGAACTCAAATTCGAGCTTCATAATCTCGATAGGGTTTTCTCGCTAGGAGGTCGCAATCACGCTACCTTTCACCGCTTTTGGTCATATAGACTATGTCGTATTGGGAGAGTATAACCCGCCACTTGGCTATCCTTCCCGCACGAATGGGCTTTCAAATACGATTCGATAGGATCCATCCCGAGATAAGCCATGTCTTGTGATTCAACATATAGTGCTTGAGGCGATTTGTCATCCATGCTAACGCTGCAGCAAGTCTTTTCTAAGAAGGAGTACCTTGACTCACAATCATTGAACTTCTTGCTCGTGTAATAAATGGCCCTCTCTTTCGCCTAATTATCATGTGCCCCAAAACACACCCCATAGAATTCTCGTTGGACCGCTGTGCAGGATTAAAGGCCTTCCCGCCATGTGGGACCAATCGTGGATTTGACAAATACTGCTTGATTGTTTCGAAAGCCTTTTGACAATCCGAATCCCATTGGGTAGGGTTGTTCTTCCGGAGTAATCTGAAAATAGGCTCAGCTTTGGCAAGTGAGATTAGAAATAAACCTCAAATGTAGTTCAACTTTCCTAAACCGCACCTCCCTTCTCGCTTTTGGGGACGGCATTTCTTGAATAGCTCGAACTTTGTCCGGTCCACTTCTATCCCTTTCTCGCTACTATGAATCCCAACAATTTTCCGATCTAGCTCGAATATGCACTTAGCAGGTTCAGCTTCAATCGATATTTCCGAGCCTTTCAAACACCCTCCTTATCACCGAACGTGGCTCTCCTCTCCCGGATTTGATGATCATATCATCCACATACACCTCCACTTCTTTATGCATCATATCGTGGAATAATGTGACCATTGCGCTACCGGTAAGTAGCCCCGCATTCTTCAACCCGAATGGCATGACCCGAGCAGCGTATCACCCCATTGGGTGATAAAAGCGCTTTATCCTTGTCTTCCTCGCCCATTGGGATCTGATTGTACTCGATGCCCCATCAATACACGAACATCCGCCCAAACCCGCTGCATTGTCAACTAGCACATCAATGTGGGGAGAGGGAAATCGTCTTTCAAACTAGCTTTATTAAGATCCCTAGTCAACGCACACCCCGACTCTCCCGTTTTCTTCATTACCGGACGACGTTAGCCACCCATTGGGGTATTTGACCACTTCTAAGAACCCGCCATATCGCTTTCTTGACTTCATCCCAACCTTAAGCAAAGGTGTCGATTCATTCTCCTTAACTTTTGTTTTACCGGATTGTCCCCGGATCAAGGGAATTTTGTGCGCATTATCCGAGGGTCCAAACCGACCATGTCATCATAGCTCCAAGAGAACACGCCGAGAAATTCCTGCTGCACCTATCATATCTCCCAATTCCTCACTCTCACTACCTTAAGTTCCCTTTTTACTTCTTCCGTGCCTAAGTTTATTGTGCGCGCTTTCATTTTCACAAGGCACGAGGGAGGGTTCATCTTTTTCATTGCTTTCCTCTGTAAGGTCTTCCTCAGAATCACTTGAAGTAATGGCAGTTATGGGGATTTCAAAATTAACCAGAGGGATTCCTGAGTCTATTGGATTATTAGGTGTTAATTGATGAATTGTCCTGAAGGAATAAAGAATAGAACATGTTATAAGGATGGAATTAAAAAGGAAAGAAAAAGAGTATTGGATTAAAAATGCGCTATCAATTCATTAATATTAATGCCATAAGAAAAGGTCCATTTACAGTATTACACTTGTCACCATGGACAAAGTGATCAAGTGTAGATAACTGAGGTACTTTACTCGAGATTGAGTACAGGATATCCTCCGTTGTCCAGCTTGTCAAGCTCCCGCTCTTCACCATTGGCTAAACTAGGGCCTCATACAAGGAATCCAGCTGGATGACATCTATGGATGGATCATCGTGATTCTTCCAGATTGCCGGATGTTGAATGACCGGTTTGGTGAAGATTTCCGTGATTCTCGGACTACTTTCACCTTTCCCATCTTCCGTCAAATCTCCGATCCCAAGCATTTTTCTCATCCGTAATCGCCCATCCACGAGGGCATCCTCCTCATACCCCAAACCACAACGCCTATCTTCCGAATGGCCAGATAGGCTCGACAATCCCTTGTAATGTGGCGCCTAGGCCTTTACCCTCTTCATACCCGCTTCTTGACATTACTTTGGCCACCATAGCCATGGCCCCCTCCTTCCCCGTATCTTGCAATTCAAGGGCCTGGAAAGAACTTTCCAATGACTCTCTACCGCTCCACATAAGGGAGTGATTGCGCTTGGTGACCAAGATGGCCTCTTCGCCTCACCGTGATGATTTTGCCGCCCTTAATGTATTTGATCTTCCGGTGTAAGGTTGAAGGAACAGATTGCAGAGTGGATCCACGGCCTCCTAATAACATAGTGTAAGTTTACCAATGCTCATCACTTGAAACGTGACGTTGAAAGTACATGCCCCGACTTGATTGGCAAGTCAATGTCTCCCAAGCACTTCTCTTTGTACCGCCAAAGGCTCTTACCACCATTGCACTTTGACGTATATTCGATTGGTCAACCGGTAGCCTGGCTAAGGTCGCACTGGGCAATACATTGAGGGCTGATCCGTTATCGATGAGGACCTTGGCCACTATACAGCCTTTACATTTCACCGTTACATGCAGAGCTTTATTGTGCCCTAAGCTGCGGATCTACCTCTTCTTCGTAAAAGGCTACAGAGCCGATGCCCGGATTTGTCCTACTATTTTCTCAAACCGCCTCGAGTAATGTCTGGTTCACAAAGGCTTGATCCAGATCCTTTGTAAGGCTTGCGGTGGACTTCCGAGCTCGTGGATCAATGATAACAGTGATATTCGCGGAGTTTTCTCAACCGCCCACTACGCCATACTCGCCTGCTTTCATTATTTGGAGCAGCAGCCTCCTCCTCTTCTCTATGCTCAATGTGCTCGCTCTCGCTTTCTCAACCTCCTCTTCCGTGTTTTTTGACGACTCTCCCATTTTTACTTTCCTTTCCTCTTCTCTCTTTCTTCGTTCTCAGAACACCTTCCACTTCGAGTTATAAACTCGACTTCGTGTTCAGGTGGAGAGGATCTTGTTGCAATAACGGGCCGAGACCTGGTTTGGGGAGTGATGTTGCTGGTCGGTCCATCATAAGTCATCCTGAAATGCTCGTGAGGAGCAAAACATGGTTTTGGTGGTGCCGGAGGCGAGGCCAGGCTAGGAGCGGATGTGTTGCTTGACGCTCCCTGAGTAAAAACTTGGAAATTATAGTTCCAAGGGACAGCATGAGTGTTGGTGATGGGGAGCTGAGGTGGAGTTCTGATAACTGCACGGCGGTGAGGCTACCGGGGTGAGAAGGTGATTCTGGGTTTGGAGGTAGAGGTATTCGGTCAGATCTTGTGGTGTTCACTTCCCTTCCGTCTTTAACCTCTTCTCGACATCTCGTAACCTTAAAAGACAATAAGTTCCGACCTCTTGCTCGAACCTCACAATCTCGCACTGTGGTCACCGCCTCCGTGATAAGGACACCCCGTATCCTCCTCAGCTCCCGCTACCGGAGGGGAAAGGTAACCTTCCCTCATTGCTATAGCAAAAATCTCCTCAAAGTATGGAACCAGCTCATCCACTTCTGGTGTTGATCCCTCTCCTTTAGACTCTATCATATTTACACCACTGCCCGCATTGTGGTTAGGCAGTGGGGTTTGAGGTAACATTGGGAGGGACCCATTCCTCAATCTTCAACCACCTGCCCGGACAAAGCGCACTCTCCTCCGAGTGCCCCGCAGCTTGTCGGGCTGAATGCCCTTGTGCTCCTCCATGATACTCACAACGGGCTGTGGCATCATACCACCTGGGATATGGCGGCTGGATTGGGTCTAAAGGGACTGGTACGATTTGGTTTATACCGACAAGGTATCGGTATATTTCACTGAGAGGGAGGGGAAGGGGTGGATCAGGATTCCTTGGAGGTCTTGGGTTATTTTGTGGTGGCCGTGGTTGAGCCGAGGAGGAGGTGGTTGGTTGGAAATTTGCAGTGGGGCGACAGGGCGTGGTTGTGAATAATTAGGGAAAGGGGGTGGGATGTTCGCGATAGTTGGGCCATGAGAGGGAGGAGAGGGCCGGTGGTTATTTTGGGGGAATTGGGGAAAATTATTCTGTCTAGTGATGGAATGCACATCACTCTCCTTTTTCTTGCCAAAATTGGCAGTCTTTTTCACAGGGTTCTCACCAACTCCTGTAGCCTTCCTATTCTCGCATTAGCTTCACCCTCTCACCGCTTGATGATATCCGAGAAACCGTTGAGGTATTTCCAATCATCGTTGAAGTAGGGAGCCTTCAATGTTTCAATGAATAGGAGCAGAGTTCATTGTCACCACCGAGGATATACTTCAGCCTTTCTCCTCCATCGTTGGGCATACCGCTTAAAACCTTCCCGCCTTTCTGCACTGTGTTCGAGGTCCTCCTTGTGGGTGCCGCATCACAATTGAATATGTACCGCTTAAGAAAGGTATCGCTAAGTCCTTCCAGGAGTGCACTTGCTCTCGCCCAATTGTATGCACCATCTCGTAGCCGCTCCGAGAGGCTCTCGTGAAAGAAGTGAATGAGAAGTCTATCGCCTTCTGTTAAGGCGCATTTTGGCAATGTAGGTTGCCGTGTGGATGCGGGATCCGAAGTTTCCACTGTATTTGTCTAAATCAGAATCTTGAATTTGGGTGGTACCACCACATCCGCACCAATCTCGGTGATTTACACATCGATCGAGCCATACATGTTCAACCCTTCTATTGCTCTCAATCTTTCTTCTAGGCGTATAGTTTCGCTTTCTCTCGCCTCTATGTTCTCCTTCCACCGCATGATACACTCTCCAACCGGAGCCGAGGGGTGGAGTAAATCGAGGGATCGGATTGAATGGTGAGGCTCGGCATTTGAGACGGCCGTAATAGGAAAAAGGTGGGTCATTATTTATGGTCATCGGATTGACAAGGATTGTCGGTCCGAATGGGAGACCAAAGGTAAAAGAGGTTGAAGCTTGCCGAGGATCATTTGTTGTAGGAGGCGAGGAGGTAATGGTGGGCTAGGTTCTCAAGCAGTTTGCTCGAGACATTTCCTTCATTAGTCTCATAATTTCAGAAAGCTGATCCTTCAATTCGGAGACCTGTCCTTGTAGGTTCTGTACTTGCTCCTGATTTTCCATTATCTTCCTTGTTCGAGATCTTGTTAAGTACACTCGCTTAGGTTGAACCGTGTGTTTGGTCAGACTTGCCTTGTTTGAATCAATATTGATTTCCTGTGAGGGATAAAAAAAAAAAAATTTAAATGAATTTGAGTTTTGCAAAGAAACTAAAAGCCCTTGTCCGGACGAAGGATACAAAGGGCGTTTGAGAGCCAGGTTGGAGTCTGCAAAAGGATAATCGCCTCAACTTTATCATGGCATCGTTCGATAGTCTGACCGTGAATGACGGGATTGAATGCGCATTTATGATACCTGTCCATATAGCGCATTTCAATTTTTCACATAACCCTAGCGAGGAAGTTCCTACGGGAGTCATACTATTCATTCACAAATTTTGCTAAACAATGGTCCAAAAATCACTTCATTAACTGAGTAATTTGTACATCGTATCTTTTACATTGGCCTAGGCTCTGGAAGATTCTTTATAATAAGATGACATTTTCTGAGATACTCATATAACCTTTCTTCTTGCTTGGTGGTCGAACACTTTCAGAGCATACTTGATCTGTAATAGTTCCTTTTTTCCCCGTGCTATCATCTTCTCCAACTGGTCCACATTTTCTTTCACCCTTGATAGAGGGCAGCTTGTTTCTCTTTCTCTTTCCTTTCTTTAGCACACTCTTTCAAGGTGTCGTTGATGAGGAGTGCCTGTTCTTAATTCAAGCTTCTTCTTCTTGTTTTCCTGTTTATACTCTTCAACGAGTACCTCTTGGTACTTCATCCTTTCCTCAAGCTTACTATTCGCCTTTTCATTTCTTTGACCTCACTGAGAGAGTTTCTTTCTTTTCCCACTCACTTCTTGCTCTTCGAACCCTATCCTTTCGCCCTTGCCTCTTCCTTGAGCTTTCTTACCCTTCTTAAGTTTCGCTGTTGGTCCTCCAATTGTGTCATTCTGCTCTGCACTGTGAGTTTTCGGTATTTGCCTTTTGTAGCGAGTCAACCAGCGATTATTAGCTTCCTCTAATAGGGCGCCTTGGCGAGGGTTGTCGCCCTTGAATTCTATGGTAGAGCGCTCTGGTCCCTATCGCCTCCATTTAAGGTAATCGCCCGAGGCACTCTGCCTTTGGGTGATCTCTCCATTAGAGTGATGTTTTCCTGTGACTTCCGAGCCATTTTCAACCCTTCTTCTTCCTTGAGCTCATGGTAGAAGTGACCTTGGTGGTATTCTTTAATGTTGAACATGGACTGTGTTGAGCCAAACTGCCTCATTACCAGTGCTGGAGTGTAACTTGTATACCCGGTTATTCCAATTAGGGACACCGACTGAATACCTCCTGTACCAATCAAGACGGGTTGGCTTGACGACCACAGCTTCCTCCAACAAGAATCATGGCTATTGAAACTCGTAACCGCTCCCGCCATCGCTTTTTCATTCTTCGGGCCGATCACTAACCGGTCATCTTCTCAATGGGAGGCGGTCAAGGTACCAAGTCAATCCTTTGTCTCCACAGACACATGTGACCGATAGTCCAGAGGTATAATAACCGAGAGCAACACTTAATGGACCCTTTCCCCGTTGTCCGCAGTAGTTAGGTTAACAAGGTTTCGCAAGGATTGCCAGACGGATTGATCCCCGCCTTTCTATCGCCCAAAATACCTCCATCGCATCGCTAGTGATGATCCCCAATGGCCCCGGAATGTGATCGCACCATAGATTCCCAAGGCGAGTGCCATGGAAGCTTGATCCCACCGCTTCTTGGAGGTAATGATCTAACCGCTTCTCAAGGTACGCCCAATACCATCCATGCGTGTTCCTTTGATCGCTTCTCCGACTTCACTTCTTCTCGGGAGAACCCAACATATGTGCCAACCGCTTCGTGTCCGCCTATGCTCGAGGTGTAAGTAGATCCGATTCGCAATGAGTATGGGATCCCCAAAGAATGCCCGATATTCCTCCATAGCGGGGCCGATCAATGTCATTGAAAGAGAACACTGCACTTAGGATTCCAAACCGTCAACATGGCTTTTAATGCGTGGATTTGGACCTTGACTTGCATTAAGGTTGCAATCCTTCCGCATTCTCTTCAAATCTGCACTTGACTGGTCGGGAAGCAACCTCCATCTATTAGACATACCTCGAGGTTGTTCATTTTGACCTCTATTTTGTCCAGATCTAGCGAAGGTAGCGAGCCAACAGTGCCTCTAAGCATCATTTTGCGAGGGTACCTGACTATGAACCGATTCGACCAAAGTTTAGCATTCTCGAGCCTTTTCTCACGATCGACTCGAGGATGCCATGATAAAAATGATGCCTATCCTTTGCTGCACTTCGGTTTGGTAACGCTCATGGAGAATTTGTTAGTAAGACAAATTAGGTAATTTTGAATCATACTGCTGATTGAGTAACACGCATACATTTATCAAAGTAGGAAAATGTGTAGGCGCTTTGGTAGGATTCAAAATTACCTCAAAAGAAATAAACAAAAGGAAATTAAAGGTAATAGGGTAAGAGTAGGTATGCCCCTTTGTCCTATAGTAGGGAGACTCCTAACACCGGTAAGCGCTACCTATCCGGATAGTTCTATCTTATGAGGCGCTTTACTACGGCTTTCAGCTATCGTGACGGTTTAGCTCAGATCTAATTTTTCTAATAGCCACAGTGTTCCCAAATTGCCCTCATCAGAACAAGAGAGCCCCATTCTACCCCCATGATATTGTCGGAAAATTCCACTGTATCACGGTAAATAGAACGAGTTTCAATTTGAGCGTAAGCCTTCACGGATACTAACGGGTAAAACCCACTGCACCGCTACATGACCCTCCTACTTTCCTAAAAGGGTAAGAAAGCCCTGTTAGGACCATAGTGGGTGAGGATATTGTGTAAGTGTTCCTTGTTTGAAGGGTCTCTTTTACGTCTTCCCATTTCAGTGGGATTTTATTTTTCGTTTTTTTTCTTTTCCTTTTCTTTGAAATGAAGAGCACAGAGGAGATAGAACAGCAAAACAAAATAGTTAGTAGCAATAATAATTAGCATATGAGACATCGCCGAGTGAGCCCTCTAAATATAATTTGATCTGACAAAAATTAAGCCTACTTTTGGGCCTCTAGACTGGGTTGGGTCCCTAGATGTCCCCAATGAGTCGCTAAGTCGTCAGAATGGGATTTTATGTCGCCTGACGATCACTCACCAAGTGGGAAAGAGTGAGGAGTCGCCACCTTAGTTTTGAGGGAAACTAAAGAAAACCATTTGAGAAGTTAAATTAAAAATGAAACCACTTCAAAACAGAGATTCTAAGTTCGGGTCCGTAAACGGTGGGGAAGGTGTTAGGCACCCCACCTCGCCCCTTAATAAGGGTAAGTAGATTTAATTCTGGCCCTTACAAATTAGTTAGAAGGGCTTAGCGGCAATGTTAATCCTTTTGGTAGAAGGAATGTTTGATTTTTCACTAAATTTGGATCACCCAGATACATAAGTAAATGAGACAACCTTAGTGAACGGTGTGAGAATCGGATAAGAACTCTCCTCAGATCTTTTTAAGTTTTTCATTAAAATTTTGAGGGGAGACCTGATAAGAACCCTCCTCCGGTCTCTTCTAAGTTATTTATTTGAAGTTTTGAGGATGAGACCGATAAGAACTCTCCTCCGATCTCTTTCAGATGTTTATTAAAATTTGAGGTTGAGACCTGATAAGAACTCTCCTCCGATCCCTATTTAATGTTTATTAAAATTTTGAAGGGAGACCTGATAAGAATCCTCCTCCGATCTCTTTTAAGTTATTTATTGTATTTTGAGAGGAGACCGATAAGAACCCTCCTCCGATCTCCTTTAGAGTTATTCGTTAATGTTTTGAGTTGAGACCTGATAAGAACTCTCTTCCGATCCCTACTTAATGTTTATCAAAATTTTGAAGGGAGACCTGATAAGAACCTCCTCCGATCTCCTTTAAGAGTTGACTTAAAACTTTTAGGCAAGGATAGGATAAGGACTCTTCCGACCCCTTCTATTTTGATGAGACTCTGACAAAGACTTTTCCGACCTTTAAAAATTTAACCACGCCACGGGTCTTAAGAACCTAAAACTAAGAATTCGACCTTCAAAAATGCCGGATAAGGTTTATGGATATCCCGTGGCTGAACGGGAACACTAGACTTGATTCATCGACCTTTTCATGTAGTCATTTTACCAATATCTATTAATGACCGATCCACTGCTTCGCTTACTTTGGTCTTATTCCATTTCATGACATCTTTGTCGAATTGTCGCTTACGCCGCCTAATAGTTCGCCATCTTCCCGACGTGTTATTCAGTCCTCTTTAAAGGAGACCTCTAAGTTGCAGCTACCACGCTTACCCAACCATTTACATACTACAAAGAGTTAGAAAACTGGTTTTCGTAAATGACGAGATCAATAAAATGAACCGATCACTAAAAAAATGATTTGAGAGTGACTTTCTTTGGGATTGCTTGTGCGTAAATGGTCTAGATGTAAGAAGAACAAGGAAAATGCGGAAATAAACGTAGACGCTTAATAAAACAAGAACATGAACTCTTATAACAATATCTTCTCTTGGGTTCTCTTGTACAAAATACCCTTTGAAGAAAGTTGCATGTATGAAGAACAAAGGAAGTGCAGAAACAAACGAAACATGAGTGTGAACTCTTACCGTGAGGAGCCAAATATATTGAAATAATCGTGAAGTGGTAAACAGTGATGGCGGATTGATCACCGAGAGTTGATGTCTGTCGTGAAACCGAGAGATGCTTTAGCTAAAAGGTAACCGGTAAGAACCAGTGAAAGGAAGTTGAGCTTGAACAGAGGAAAGGAAAGCAGAGATGATGAGAGTATGACCAGATAATGAACAAACTGGAAATGTAGAGTTCCAATATTCAAAATCTTTTCAAGAAAACACTCTGAAAACTAGTTTCAAAAGTATTTTTAATCACTACAAAACAGCAGAGTAACAAACTGAATGAAGTTTCAGAGTTCCTCCACGATAATAGCAGCCTCTTGCCTATATTTTTTTTGGTCCCCCCTGAACAGTTTTTCATGCAGGTATTTATAGGAATCGGATGCTCCCCATGAAGGGTCAGGATTCATTTTGAGGGAGATGGAGGGTCAGGATTTTGAAGTACATGATCGGATGTTCAGGAATTAAAGAGAATCAAAACGAATGGCTGAGATCGCTTCAAAGTATTTGTCCTTTTCCTCTTTAATCCGACGGTCTTGAATCCTCTTGTCCGAACGATCCGAGGGCCGAGTGAAAACGCTGGTATTATCATCTTCTTTTGATCCAAGGGTTCCGGATTCATCCTTACAAGTGAGATCAACGGTGGAGATTGGGATGTACAGGATCGCCATGACATACCCCGCACTGCCAAAGATTAAGTGCGATTCTTAGGCGTATGGTGGAGATCTCGTCACGCCACGCTTTAACTACCTCTACCGATTCTCGACGACGGTTATTGGAATTTGTCTTATTCTTTTGTCTTCCGATCCTCCCCTAGCTCCTATTCCGATCTCTCATGCCGATCTCCTATCTCCGATCCCTTTATCCCTTGATCACCGATTCGGTCCAAGCATTAATTACATCTCGATTTTCAAGCGCCCGCTGCTTTCCGCCAAAGATTAAATGCCCATTTTCCCTATATATACCTCGTTGATAGTGGCATTTCCTTCATTCGATTTTTCTCTTTCTCCTTGTTTCTTGGTTCTAGCTGCTCGGGAAAGTTCCGCTACAATCGTGGTTTTGATCCTCTTCCGATGGAATTCGCTATTCCTCGATCAAAAATTTACGATCCTTGATTGGATGGTCCTAATTGACGATGGTGAGAGAACCGATTTGACCGATCCAGATTATGGCTTCGTTGTACCGATCTCGAGTTGCTCAACCGAAGTTCATTCGCTTCTCATCACATTGAGTGTTCCGACAATGATTCTCGATCCACATTGGGTGTTCCGACAATGGATTAAGCTTCCGGCAATATCCTTGGGATCAATTATAACCGATCCTTAGATCACCCGGGAGTATCCTTGGGATTAGTTATAAACCGATCCTTAGATCACCCGGGAGTATCCTTGGGATCGCTTATAAACCGATCCTTAGATCACCTCTTCAGATAGGATTTTTCACCTGCCTCTAGAGATCGCCCAAATGATGTAATTTTTCAATGTAATCGATCTCTAGAGATCGCCACATGATGTAGCTAGACCTTTATTGTAATCCGATCCTAGAGATCGCCCAAATGATGTAATCCGAACTTTTGAGAATAAAGACTTTATTTTGCTCGGCTATCATCTTATTTTTGCATTGATTATTTTCCGATCTCTACCGTGTTTATCCGACCGTTCTTTACCCGAATGACACTTAACCGATCCTTTATTCAAAATATTTAACTTATTATGCCGATCTCCAATTAACCGATCTCTCAACATTCGGATATTTGAGAGAAGTGTCGTAACAATTGCCGAGTCTCACCAATCGATGCGCCGCTTAGAACCTCGCGAGCATTAAATGCTCGACTAGTATAAATAGGGGAGGGTTAGCCATTGTTCTCTCATTCCATTTTCAATCCTCGCCACAACTTCAAGTTCTCTCATTTTTCCGCCCGACGCCATCGGACTCGTAAGGGCTTTAATCCTCTTTTAGTTTAAGTTCTTTGTTTTTTCCTTGAAAATGAGCGTGCCGAAGGTCGAGAGCGCGAGCCCTCCTTCCATTCAGTTCTCATGGTCATCGTCGATGAAGAAGAGGCGGTCGGGCCAAGCACGCAACCCGAACCCCTAGGGTCTCTCGCCTGTGCCTGGCCTGGGTCATACCATCAAGGCTTGCACCACCTTCAAGGAGAGAGACCCTTCCTATAGACGAGCTTCCATCGGTTCTTCGGGAACTGACCGCAATCGCTTGTTCAAGAATACAACATTTGTCCCGATTCATATGAATCGATCAAGTGCCATGGCGATGTTCGTGTCGATCACTCCTTTGAAGAGAACGACATAGTCATGGTGTATGAGGAACGCTTAAAGGCCGGTCTTCGATTCCCCGGATGACTTCTATAAGGAGGTCCTAAAACTTCACCGGCGAGCATCGCTCAGATCCACCCTAACTCATGGCGGATTTTAGTAGCCTTCCGAGGCCTATGCCGAGCTAAGGGAATCGACCTACGGCTAAGGTGTTCGCCGAGTTGCACCGGCTATCTCGCCGAAAGGACGATGACCATCGGTTCTTTCAGCGAAGCCTCGCTATGGCTCTTTTCCGACCGCCTCGTCTCTTAAGAATTGGAAGAATCGCTTTCTTCATTGTGAGGAGCAAAGATCCGAGCCATTTTGAGGACTTCGCACTTGGTGGTACTGTGGACCTTTGCTTCCGAATCACATCACCCCGAGCCAAGACGAAAGCCTAATAGTGATGGATTTGAAGAGTGAGGCTGCCACTAAAAAGTATTCTTGTTTGGATGCGTGATCGCCGAGCCGCACCATTGGACTGTTTCACCGCCATCGCCAAGACCGCGAACTTCCGCTCTCTAACCTCGGCATCGGTATTTTCTATATCTCAATTCTCACGACCTTAGTGATCTCACTAACCTTTTCTTTGTGCAGTATGGCGGGTGGTGATGGTTCTAGGAAGCGAAGAAGGAAAGAGAGATCTCCTGAAGATAAAGGAGATAAAGCGTTTGGAACGACTTCAAACACCCGATCCACGAACCCGGGAGATACAAAGAGACCCACCCCAACCTTCGGTCCGCGACCACCGGCTACCCGATCTCCTCCTAGATCGGAGGAGCAGCCTCCGACTCTGCAGCTTGTTCCAAGCGGGGAGGGGGCCTACCCAAGCTTCGGGAGGACCTTCTTCTGGCGCTCAAGCACCGACGATCGCTTGAGGAATAACCTGATCAAGGAGAACTCGATTTCGCCAAAGTCCCGGGTCTACCATCTTCTTTTCGGATGATCGACAAAGTTATCCTGCATGGTCTCGACGACATATTGACTCGACCATGAGCTTAAACGTGGAGTGTCTAGTGAACTGCACCATGATCCGAAAGGATTCATACCGGGTAAGGAGATCGGGAAGAAGAATCAGAGGTGGATTCCTCCGATCCCAACTCTCATCCGCCGGATTATATATCTCAAGTCGAGGGACGGCAAAGCTCCATGAAGACCGTTGGCCGAATGTAATCGTGTTTTGATGAGAGGGACCGTGCTCTTAAGGAAGTCCAGTGCTTCACGCCAACGGAAGCCGTCAGTCGCTCAACTTATAGAGGAACTCGAGGCGAAGGATAAGGAGCTTAAGGAGAAAGATAAGGAGCTTAAGGAGAGGGATGAAGAGATGGTGACGGGAATAGCCGAGGCCTATGTGAAGGCTCACAAGGATCTCATGGCCGCACTCCAGAAGCGTTACCCAGAAGAAGACTTCTCTTGGATGGCAGACGTGGCTCCTGAGGACAATGATGAAGACAGTGAGGATGAAGCCGAAGGTGAGGGAGAGAGGGAGAGTGATCAAAATGTAGATCAGGCTGGGGGTGATCCCCCAGCCGAATAACTTGTACAAATTATGACATGAAATGGAATGCCTTTTGTTCAATGAATGATTGTGATCGGAAAATTTTAAACCATTATTTGTCTGAGTATTTGATTGTATGAGCACAGCAAAACAAAAACTAAATGTGATTATTAATCTAAGTATGAGAGATCGGAAAGCACTTTAAACATGAGATCGGTAGGGGAGAAATGCTGAACGGAACTTGACTGAAAATTTAACTCGAACACTTAAGATCGGAATCGAACCAAAACTTTAGCTCTTAAACTTTCGGAAAGGAGGTCGGCAATAAAACTGGTAGGAAAAGATCTAGTGCCAGTTCATTTCATTTATCAACAGAGATCAGGAATATTCTTGACAGGTCCGGAAATCCGACATCGGGTTTGAGAGGTCGGTAAAATGATTCTGAGAGATCGGCGAGGCTTTAATGAATGTGAGGACTTAGCATTGATTCAATTCTCTGTGAGGAGAGATCGAAAATGTGACTGCCTATCAAAGAGGAACTGGAAACGTGATTAGCTGTTCAAAAAAAAGAATTTTTTATTGATTCTAGGGATCGGCCAAAATATGGTGTCGACAACGGCATATATGGAAAAATTTGTGTCATGACCTAAATTGTGTTATTGATTGGCAACATTGTATTGTTCAGTTATTTGATCAATTGTGTTATTGATTTGCAAAACGATATTATTCAGTTATTTGATCAATTATGTTATTGATTTGCAAAACGATATTATTCAGTTATTTGATCAATTGTGTTATTGATTTGCAAAACGATATTATTCAGTTATTTGATTGAATTGTGTTATTGATTTGCAAAACGATATTACTCAGTTATTTGATCAATTGTGTTATTGATTTGCAAAACGATATTATTCAGTTATTTGATCAATTGTGTTATTGATTTGCAAAATGATATTATTCAGTTATTTGATTGAATTGTGTTATTGATTTGCAAAACGATATTATTCAGTTATTTGATCGAATTGTGTTATTGATTTGCAAAAAGGTATTATTCAGTTATTTGATCAAATTGTGCATGAATTGGCAATACGGTATTCTTAAACTATTTGACTAAATTGTGTTATTATGAATTTTGATAATTTGTGAATTGGAGTTTAAATTCCTTGTGACATTCATTGTCTTGAATTTAACTATGGTTTTAAGTATCCACTATTGATATGATTTATGAATTGTGAATTAAAATTGTATTTGGTTAATGTTGTGCACCACCGAGACATTGTCTCAGCGATAGCTTTTTATTGCTGTCGCAGGTAGAGAGACAGACAGGGCAGCAGACTAGGCTGCTAATACATCCAGTGAGGGATTACCTGGTATAATGAGTATACCAATATTTTGCATTTTGTACTATAATGTATGACACTGTATGTACATTTTGTTTTTGGTTTTGAGCAGTTGTAAATTCAAATTGTACCTTGAAGTTGTAAATTTATTATGAGTTATTTGACTTATAAAAATTGTATTATATTTCCTTATCTCAGACTTTGAAAAATTTCTATGGAATTGAGTTGAGAAATGTGTTGTATCGAGAAAAATGTTGGAGTTGAGATTTGGAAAATTATTGAAGTGCTTTTTACAGGTTTTCTGAAGAACTGTTTTATCCAAAATACAAAGGGCACTCTGCCAAAATTTTTATAGAATTTCCAAAAAAACCAAATGAGTTAATTATTTCACTCAGTTCACCAAAGTCTTTAACACCTGTAAATAGTGCTCACCACTGTAAAAGAAGTAAGAAAAGTTTTTAAAATCCCTTGTAGTGTATTTAATGGGTTATCAGTAGACGGAGTTGGTAATTCATTAGGTATACTACGGGATCATGTTATGCCTTACAGAGGGGTAGGGTGTGACATGTTTTGGTGGTATCAGAGCAAAGTTTTTAAATTCTGTTTTCACTTGTTACTTGAATATTCTTTCTTCACAGCACAACTGCTCAATATCATTATTTGATACATACAGTACATTACATTATAAATATGCACTAACGGGAGGAAATCTCCTTGTATTATTGTACAGGAGGTCTAAAATCCTCGAATTGACTATGGAAGAGGGTGATCGTTCAGTCGATCAATCGATAGAGGCTGAGGTGCAAGGGGATGCCCCATGCCTACATAATGTCAGTGGTTCAAGAAGACCACCATGCGATCCGCAGTAGCTTCGATTCGCTCGTGACGGCTGCAATGTTCCAATAAATGGATGGTAATGTGCCTACTCAAGCCCCAATAGCACTCGGTGGTACAACCACAGTCTTCTGCTAGACAATATGACAAATTGATGAAGTATGGGGCTACAAAGTTTAAGGGGACAGTAGATCCTCTAGAAGCTGAACAATGGTTAGAGAGGATGGATAGGGTATTCAAGAAGCTGCATTGTACAAAAGAGCTCAGATTTGAGTACTCAGTATCCTTACTACAGGGAGATGCTTATGACTGGTGGAAAACCATTCCCCACAGTCTGGTAGAACCTGCAGTGCTAACATGGAATGACTTCCTCAGGGAATTCAGGCAGAAATATGTCCCTGATGCTTATGTAGACCGTGTCGCAAGAGTTCCTAAGTCCAAAGCAGGGGCCGATCGGTGGTGAGTATGAAAGAGAATTTTTCCGCCTAAGCCATTATGCAGTAAGTCTACTTTCTACCAGTAGGGAGAGATGTAAGAGGTTTGAAACCGGCTTGAAGCCTAGTATCAGATTACAAGTGGTCGGATTCAAACATAACAACTTCTCTGAACTTATTTCTCAAGCACTAGAATTAGAAAGAATTGAATCTGAAGTGGCTCTTGAGAAAAAGAAATCAGAGAAGGCAGAAAAAGAGGGAAAGTCAGCAGAACAAAGTTCTAGTGGTCCTACTGGAAAGAGGAAAAACTTTGGGGGATACGACAGAGATAGTAAGAAGTCAGAGAGATAGATCTTTTGGATGAAACCACCTTGATCTGATCAGCAAACTCAACAGAAACACTTGAATGTGCTGTGAGATCGAGTTTGTGATACTTGTGGTTAAACTGATAGTGGGGTATGCTATAGAGGCGTTGGAGCATGTTTTAAGCGTGGAGAGACTGCCATTTTGCTAGGGATTGTGTAAATCCAGTCGCTCGATCATTTACTACACCAAAGGGATCAACCCAAGTTTCTACCCCAAAGAGTTCACCATCAGTTAGTAGAGGTAGAGGTAGAGGTAGGGGCAGTACACCTAGATGTCAAAGTACTGTGAATCAGCCAGAACAAGGTGATGCTTCAACTGGAATATACGCTATACAGCAGAGAGAAGAGGCTTAGACTTTTGACATTATTACTGGTACCTTCTTAATTAGCAACTAAGATATATATATGTATTGTTTGACCTGGAGTTTGCATACTTTTATGTTAGTGTTATAACTACATGTTCTGTTGTTATTCCTTTACAGGGGAATAAATTTTGATGCATTAGTGATTAGTCCTTAAGATAAGGATTGTGATAATAAGTGAAATTAGTTTTGAAAGAGTTTATCGGCGAAAAGTATTTTCTAACACACCATAAATTATAAAGCTAATTAGTGAGCCTACTTAATGTAAGGCAAGAGGACGTAAAAGTAAGATGCAGTAATGGAATTGCTCTTGATAAGGGCAAGGAGGTTACTGTTAGAAATTGCTAATGGATATTGTAATCAGAATAAGATTCGAATATCAGTGAATTCAAAAAGGATAAAAGATAGGAAAATTTGATCTATTGGGATGTATCGTAGTAACTATGCAATGTTCTTGATGTTTATACTGTAAGCTGCAGATTACAGTACTGACTTGAGATTATTGTGTAGAGCTACGTACTACCCGATAGTATACCTAGCTAAGAATAGTTACCAACGGCATTTGTTTTGGTATTGTTATGCCAGGACAGAATTTAATTGTTAGAAATAAGTTTGAAAATCCTACTTAGGGATCTAAAACTTAAAAGTTAGAATATCGAAAGGTTATAGTTCAGTACAAAAAGAAGTAAGTTATAGAATATTGACAGATAAAAAGAGTTATGGAAGTAGAGATTTGAACAGTTGATTCATATATAACAAAGAAATATTACGAATGTGAGGAAGACTATGGACTAGAATGGTCAGAGGACCAATGACTGATGAATGATTCTAACATGACCTCAAGGGTTATTCAAGGAGCAACGTGAACCAAAATATTAGACAGCATAATAGTAAGAGGAGATTGGTGTTATCCAAACAAAATAAACATTGTATTAGATTGTTAAAAGTCTTACGATCATATAGAAAGGAGAAATAAACGTATGACTATTGTAAGATTTCTACTGGGTAAAAATTTTGTGGACGAAATTTATTTAAGGGGGGGGGGGGGAGAATTGTAACACCCCTAAGTTCGGTAGTGCGTTCTGCTATTCCAGTGACCAGTGCTGTCCGGACAGCTAGGATGCCTAGAACTACATTTCAATATGAGTGAGGAGACATAAAATAATGAAATACAAGAAAAGAAAATACAAGAAAAATAAAGGAAAAATAATAGCAAAGAAATGTGATCAAGTTAAGCGTAGAAACCTAGCGATGGGTGATCAGACGGAAGTCACGGCGTGAACCGTTGACTAGCTACTGGATCATGGAACCCTGGAAAACATTTTTAGGACTTAAATAGACCCTTGTTGAAGAATAAATATCATTAGAAATATCAAAGAAAAATTAAATAAATAGTACAAAGAAAAGTGAGAAATCGAAAAACAGACAAAACTCGGTAATACCGAAAAATCGGGAACGTAAACCGAACAGGGGCATTATGGTCATTTGACATCCCGAATTGTCTTTTGACCTAAATGTCCATTAAAAATAAATAATATTACACTTAGAAAATGAAATGAAAAATTAGTTTAGTGGTACCTAATACAAATAGCTAAAATCATGGGTTAATGTGGAATAAATGCACATTTGGCTTATTATATGATATAATTTTTTTTAGTGGACCACTAAGAACATTAAATGGATTAAAAATACTCATAAGTGGGCGGATTTCTCCCACTCAAACCTCATCTTCCTCACTTAGCTCAACCATGCCGTGAATGAAGATGAAAGAATCCACCATTGACGTTTTGCATGAGCTCACTTAACCTCCCCATTTTCAACTCCAATCCTTTAAGTTCCTTCATAAAAAATGGTCTACACATCACAAGGAAGATATTGATACCAAATTTGAGAAGTTTGGTGAAGGTTTAGCAAGTTACAAATAAAGGTAAGTTTACATTTTTGAGAATTTCCTTGTTAAACTTTATGTTTATGTTATGGGTGTTAGTTTTGTGAAGGAAATTTTGAAGTTTAAATAGTTATTGAGATAGCCATTTTTGGACAGCCATGGGGTCACACATTTGATGATTTATTATGCATATAATTGATGAGAAATAATGTTGATCATGGTAAATTAATATCCTAATGAATTGTTTCACATATATATGGTGATTTTGGCACTTGGATGAGAATTGATGGATTGTAGGGCAATGTGGTGTTGAAGGACAATTTTGGCAGCTTGGGAACCCTTGCATAATTGTATGTATTGATGGAAATATAGGCAGAATATTGACCTAGAAGGATTGATGGATATGTATGTAGATTGATATTGTAAAGTGTATGTAAGATTTGTAATGGTTAGGTGTGTATGTAATGGTATTTAGAACTTGTAAATGTGAATTATATTTGGTGTGTTGAGGGTAATTGTAATCTGCCCAAAGTAATGTTAATGTAAAGTAGAAAATGCTTTTGGTAAGGTACCAAAACAGATTGGTAGGGAAGTGAACCAAATTGCAAGGTATATGTGTGTTTGAATTAGGGTTTGAAAGACATATAGAGGACAGTGTGCAAATAGACCTATTTTTTTAAATGTTTAACCTCAATTGCTATGAGACCAATTGGAGGTGGAACTAGGCACAAAATGTGCCAACTTTCATTGAGAAAACATACCAAAATTCTGCTTGCAAGGTGACCTAAGAAAATGACCAATTCGGATTAGGTGCAATTAGGACCTGAAAAATGACCAATTGGGCAGCAGTGAGTGTTTAGGCCATAACTCACTCAAACCATGTCCAATTGACCTGAAATTTTAACCATGAATAGTTAAGACCCATACCTACAAGTCTTATGAAGACACCAAAGCCCAGAAATGACCATAGGCAAGTCAAACAACTTGCACAAGTTCGGGTCCAAAAACTGGCCGAACCAAAGTTGACCAAATTGACCTAAAATTGACCTAATTTGATGCCAATTGACCAGCAATAGTGTAATGACCATAACTTGGTCTACTTAACTCGGATTGACCTGAAATTTTGCCCCGCGTGCAATAAGACCTAGATCTACAAGTTTTTAGTTTTGACCGAAACCCGAAAACCGAGGGAACTAGGCCGTCCGGCTAGGTCAAACCAGTATCCCGGAATCTAGCAATTTGCATTAAAGTGCACTAAGCAAGGAAATGACTTTGGTAAAACATACCAAACCTAAAACCCTATCGAATGTGACATATTAACGACACTAAAACCTAATTTACCTAAAATGCAACGAGGGTCGGTATATTAGGTGATTAAGTGAATAATTGAGTTCAGTGCATTATTTACCAAACACCATCGATAGAGACAGTTTAATTTAGTACTGAAACACTTCAAATTGTGTTTCTCAGTTAACAAGGACTCAGCAAAAGGGAAGGAAACACTGAGTCCAGACCAGGGGGACAGTCATCAGAGGTTTGTGCACAACGACTATTTCTTTTGAATTTTTCAATTGAAATAAATTATGACTATTTGTATATTATTGTTTTAAATTGTGGAAATGTGTTTGGTGGACATTTATTGATTGAAAAACATTGTGAATGGTTTAAAACTGTGAAAAATTGTTTGAATGATATTGATGGATACTTATTGATTGAAAAGCACTGTAAATGGTTTTTGTGGAAATTGAAGTGAATTACGAATTGTGTTGCCATTTTGTGAATGAAATTATAACTTTGGAAATTTATTGGATTCTTACGGATCATTTGAATAAAATGTTTGGAATTGTTTTGACTCACAATTGGCATGACACGGATATTATGTTCCTCCTCCATTAATGGGGTGAGTGTGATTATTCCTCCCTCTTTGACTTATCAGTCTGGGGTGAGTATGATTATGTTCCTCCCTCTTTGACTTGCCAGTCTGAGGTGAGTGTGGATGAGTACTCATTAGATAGCTAGCTTCCTCCCTCATTGATTTCGATTATTGGGGTGAGTATGTCTTGTCGTGGTGTACAACACGGCATATATGGAAAAATTTGTGTCATGACCTAAATTGTGTTATTGATTGGCAACATTGTATTGTTCAGTTATTTGATCAATTGTGTTATTGATTTGCAAAACGATATTATTCAGTTATTTGATCAATTGTGTTATTGATTTGCAAAACGATATTATTCAGTTATTTGATCAATTGTGTTATTGATTTGCAAAACGATATTATTCAGTTATTTGATCAATTGTGTTATTGATTTGCAAAACGATATTATTCAGTTATTTGATTGAATTGTGTTATTGATTTGCAAAACGATATTATTCAGTTATTTGATCAATTGTGTTATTGATTTGCAAAACGATATTATTCAGTTATTTGATCAATTGTGTTATTGATTTGCAAAAAGATAATATTGATTATTTGATCAATTGTGTTATTGATTTTCAAAATGATATTATTCATTTATTTGATTGAATTGTGTTATTGATTTGCAAAACGATATTATTCATTTATTTGATCGAATTGTGTTATTGATTTGCAAAAAGGTATTATTCAGTTATTTGATCAAATTGTGCATGAATTGGCAATACGGTATTCTTAAACTATTTGACTAAATTGTGTTATTATGAATTTTGATAATTTGTGAATTGGAGTTTAAATTCCTTATGACATTCATTGTCTTGAATTTAACTATGGTTTTAAGTATCCACTATTGATATGATTTATGAATTGTGAATTAAAATTGTATTTGGTTAATGTTGTGCACCACTGAGACATTGTCTCGTGATAGCTTTATTATTGTCGCCGCAGTAGAGAGACAGCATGTGGCAGACTAGGCTGCTACTACATCCAGTGAGGGATTACCTGGTATAATGAGTATACCAATATTTTGCATTTTGTAATCAGAATGTATGACATTTGTATGTACATTTTTTTTTTGTTTTTGAGAATTTTTAAATTCAAATTGTACCTTGAAGTTGTAAATTTATTATGAGTTATTTGACTTATAAAAATTGTATTATATTTCCTTATCTCAGACTTTGAAAAATTTCTATGGAATTGAGTTGAGAAATGTGTTGTATTGAGAAAAATGTTGGAGTTGAGATTTGAAAAATTATTGAAGTGCTTTTTACAGGTTTTCTGAAGAATTGTTTTATCCAAAATACAAAGGGCACTCTTCCAAAATTTTTACAGAAATTCCAAATAAACTAAATGAGTTAATTATTTCACTCAGTTCACCAAAGTCTTTAACACCTGTAAATAGTGCTCACCACTGTAAAAGAAGTAAGAAAAGTTTTTAAAATCCCTTGTAGTGTATTTAATGGGTTATCAGTAGACGGAGTTGGTAATTCATTAGGTATACTACGGGATCATGTTATGCCTTACAGAGGGGTAGGGTGTGACAGCCGTGGGCTCTAGCCTCTTGGCTTGGTAGAGGCCCCTGAAGGCTACTAAAGTCTGCTAGGAGTTCGGATGGACTTGAGCTACCAAGACATGTTGGAACTTTAGGACGGCCTTGTAAAATTCGTCCAAAGGAAAATGGAGTCTAGCTTTCAGCTGCTCTTCGTATACTATGATGAGATCGCCTTCATCAAAGAAGTGATTGGCCCGATGGTCGCCATGGCATTTGATCAGTTCAAAGGAGTCGATCCGCAGATTGTACTCCTGACTTATGGATTATAGATCGATTTCTCTCAGGACGGATG
This sequence comes from Hevea brasiliensis, assembly GCF_030052815.1. Taxonomy (NCBI): domain Eukaryota; kingdom Viridiplantae; phylum Streptophyta; class Magnoliopsida; order Malpighiales; family Euphorbiaceae; genus Hevea; species Hevea brasiliensis. The sequence continues at coordinate 34,804,835 of NC_079497.1, read as the reverse complement.
GCAGCTCATCAACTGGCAGGTTTTCCCTTCTCGAAGAGGTTCCTCGCTTTAGTCTCATAGCCGGACCAATAACTGAAACAATAGCCGTGCTGGGGCGTTCGCTTGGCCCAGTCACGTCACCTTCTTCTGAGGTCCATGAAATATGGATGGAAGGTGAGCTCGTAGCTCTCTGAACCTCGGTACTACTCATTTTCTGAAAAATAAAAAGGAAATTAATCGAGAAAAGATTAAAATCCTTACCAGAATGTAATCAGTGCCTGAAAACTCTAAAAAGCGAGAAGAAGTGCTTGAATTACTAGGGGTAGCTCTGAAATGACATAAGGAAGCAAATGAGTTACCTCTCCCTTATTTATACCCGTCTGAGCCTTAAATGCTCACGAAGTCCTAAGCGACGCATCGGTTAGTGGAATCAGGCTACTTCCTTGACACGTCGCGGGAAGGTTCCAGAAACATAATAAAAATCGAATAAGTGAGATCAGTTAACCAAAGTTCATCAAATTGAATAAATTTCCAACGCAGGGATCAGATCGGTTACACTTATCAGAGATCGGAAAAATAACTAATTCAATAACAAAACAAAAATATTCAAATAAAATTTCATTTCATTTCCAAAAGATCGTATTACATTTGGGCGATCTCAAAGATCAGATTACATTTGGGCAATCCCAAAAGATCGGGTTATATCCTTTAGGCGATCTCTCAAAATAAGCATTACATTCTACCTAGCTTAAAGCTACTCCGAATGCTGGCCTATGTGAACGCCTAGTCTTGTGGCTGAATCAAAAGATGTGTTTGATCAAAAAGCCTGCCACAAATATTGGATAGATATGTAGCTCATATAGGGTGACTATGACTCTCATGATATTGAGTGGAGTCATCACCAATGTCATCGATCAGAACTAAACTGCAGTCTGGACGCCCGATGTGGTTGGAAGCCAAATGAACTTCAAGACGCAGTCACCGACATTAAGATTGAAATTGGCAGTCCTCTTATCTGAGATCGGTCTACCGATTGTACCGATAGATCAACTTAAGATTGACATAGCCGTCGCTTTCGATCTTGATCGGTAAATTAGTCTAGTTCCCTCACTATCATTGGATGATGTGCTCATAGCTCTTCGATCGTCGGGGCCATAAATTTTCACACGAGGGGCAAAAGAAACAATCGAAAAAAGATCAAAATGGCCATCATAATTAGAACTATCACCGGAAAAGCTAGAATTGGGGAAGGGGTGCATTGAAAACAAATTGAGAAAGGAGAAGTGAGGTGTGAAGATAATTTTCTATCGCGGCATATATATAGGGCCTTGGCATTTATTGCATATAGAACCTGAAGTAGATGCATCGATAACTGAAGAATTTATTGCGTTGACCAATGCAAGTCAGACAAAAAGGAAAGATCTAGAATGGGAGAGATCTGGAAATGAGAGGGGACCCGATACAAGAGAGTGATCGAAAAAGGAGAGGGTCATAATAGGGAGTTCAGAAGAAAATAGAGATCGGAAAGCATAGAGAGATTAAATAATTTTCAATCAACTCTCTTCATCATCAGATCCGAGTTAGTTAAAGCGTTGTAGGCATGATCAGATCCTCACCACACATCTCATCTGCAGAAACGCCCACCTAGCCACCCGACACCAAAATAGTTAAGACAATCCTGTACATCTCGATCTCTACCGTTGATCATAATTGTAAGGATGGATCCGGAGCCCTCGGATCAAAAAGCAAACGACAAGTTCAGCACTTTTTATTCCCAGCCTTCGGATCCATCTTGTAAGGCCAGACCCTGAGCCGTTGGATTAAGAAGAGAAAGGACGGATATTCTGAATGGAATCCTGACCTTCCATTTTGATTATCTTTAATTCCCAGACATTAGATTATGTCCTTTTGAATCTAAACCCTCTGTCTCCCGTGGTGAGATCCTGACCCTCCATTTTGGGCACCCGTTCTCTAAAAATACCTGCATGCAATACTATATAAGGGACGGACGAAAAAAAAGGTGGTGGTGATTATAGTGGAAATACTCTGAAATTTGATTCAGTCTTGCTACTTGCCATTATGAGCTTTCGAAGTGTTGAGAAACTTTAGAAACTAGTTTTCTTAAATATTTCACTAAAAGGAGCTCTAAGTCCTGAAACTTCCATTTCCAGTTTTTGTGCAACCATCTTCACATCACCTCATTCCCACTGCTCTAGTATCTGGCATTGCCTTCCAAGTTCAACTTCGTTTCGACTTGGTTCCCATTACTTCGAGTGAGTACTAGTCTTTCGGTCGACAACTTTCATCTCTACAAGATTTGTGGATTCCGGAGTCAGCTCATTTGTCTCCTCCACTTCCCATAGGTAAGCGTCTGAACTATTGTTTCATCGAACATCCTTGTTTTGTTTACTCCAGTTTTCTTTTAAAATTTCTTTAATATCCAGTCACGCTATATCTCAAAATAGATTGTCTAGGCCAATAGTTATTTTATGTGTCCTTTTTTCATTTCATTCGAAAATTCCATTTATCGTCATTTAGTTTCCATTTCCTTCGAGAGTAGATGTTCAAGTCATAAGAAACTTGTAAATACTCAAAAGAATATAGGCAGAAGTATTTTGACATGAGAGCTTTCGATCTAAAAAAATAATAAAAATGGCAAAGGAAGATGGGTGTAGCATAGGACAGATAGGTCGGAAGCAAAATTAACAAATAAGTTATGAGGTCGGGCTTCGGAGCGAGCCCAGGTGATAATATAATAGATCGGGAATCAAGATAAGATCGAATCTCGGACTAGCAACTAAAAAGAGATCGGATATCGCTAATCAAAGAGTTCTAATAAAGTGATCAGGCGGAAGATCGGCAAAGAGTTCAGCCTTTCGTCCACTATCTAGTTATAAGGTCTCGTAGGCTAGGAAAAGCTTTACACAGATTTCCTGTGTCTTCGATACTCTATTCCCATAAAAGGGGTCCAGAAGGACCCTTTACCTGAGTCTTTAGTCCTAGGTTCTTACAAAATGCCATTTTAATAAACACATTAATAGTTCGAGGGAGAGTTCTTACTCGAACTCGATCTAACTTTTAACGTAACACACTAAGAGATCGGGGAAGAGTTCTTACCCGTATTCTTGGCTAAAATTTTAACAAAATATATGGAGATCAGAGGAGAGTTCTTATCTGAAATCTCCCACTTAGATTTTAAACAGAATACATTAAGAGATCGGAGGAGAGTTCTTACCCGAGCTCAGCTTAATTCTTAAACGCAATATATTAAAGAGATAGGAGGAGAGTTCTTATCCGAAATCTCTCATTTAAACTTTAAACAAAATATATTAAGGGATCGGGGGAGAGTTCTTACCCATATTATCGGCTAAAATTTTAATAAAATATGTGGAGATCGGAGAAGAGTTCTTATGTGAAATCACCCGCTTAAATTTTAAACAAAATACACCAAGAGATCGGGGGAGAGTTCTTACCCGAATTCTTAGCCAAAATCTTAATAAAACATGTGGAGATCGGAGGAGAGTTCTTATTCGAAATCTCCCATTTAAATTCTTAACAAAATACATCAAGAGATCGGGAGAGAGTTCTTACCCGAATTCTCTTAGCTTAAATCCAAATTAAAATATCAAAACTTCAAATACGCGAATTAACCCCCAACAAAAATTTGTTACATTGCACCTAATCACTGAAGGGTCATCTCATGTACTCATATTCTTGGGCAACCCTAAATGGTGAAATATTAAATATTCTTTTTATCTGCACAAAGGATTAACTTCATCATTCCAACCCCCTAATTATCAGTTTTAATTTATAAAGAGCACAACATTAAATCTGTTTACCCTCGTTGAGGGATGAGGTGGGGTGCCTAACACCTTCCCCACCCGTATACGAACCCCAAACCTAGAATCTCTATTTTTTGAAGTGGCTTTTAATTTTATTTTTACAAATGGTTTTCTTTAATTTCCCTCAAAATTCAAGTGGCAACTCCTCACTTTCCCACTTTACTGAAAGTTTATCAGGCGACTGCAAAACCCTTGCGACAGCTTGGCTAGAGGTCCAAGAGCATATTTAATTTTGTGATCTTATAAATTAAAATCATAATTAGGGGGCTTAACTTACAAAATTCAACAGTCATAATGTGTTAATTATTGTTATTCTTTCTAACCGTTTTGCTTGTTTTGATCGTGTTATTTCCCACAGCACTCTTTGTCTAAAAAAAAAAAGAAGGAAAATTCCCCCACACAGGGAAGAGGTAAATATGTCCCTTCACACACTGAATACTTACACAATGTCCTCACACACTTCAGCCCTATACCCAGGCTTTCTTACCCTTTTAGGAAATAATAGGGGTTCATATAGCGAAACCTGTGGGTTTTACCCGGTTAGTATCCATGAAGGCTTCTGCTCAGATTGGAACTTGTTCCATCAACTGTGATACCCATGGAATTCTCCCGTTAGTATCATGGTGGTGGAATAGGGCTCTACTATTTACAGTAGGGACAATTTGGGAACTTGTGGCTTTAGAAAATTAGACCTTGAGCTAAACTATCACATTAATTAAAAGCCATAGCAAAGTACCTTGTAAGATAGAACTATCCAGTATTAGGACTGTCCCTATTTTAGGACAAAAGGGACGTATTTGTTTTTACCTTACTCTGCTTGTATTTTTAAATTTTTAAATAATATAAGGGTAATTTTGAATCATATTGTTAGGATGATCTAAACACCTTCATACTTTGATAGGTGCATAGATATTGCTATGCCAACAGTATAATTCAAAATTACCTAAATTTATTTTGCTAACATATTTCCTCCCATAGGAATTATAAATTGGAGTCTGTAAAGGAAAAGCGAAAACTTTAATATGGTATCCTCGAGTAAGTCAACTGAAAGAGTTCCAAAGCAGAAATAGAATGCTAGACAACGGTCCAAACCGCTTCATAGTTCAGAGTCCCCACAGATTGATGGAACAGGGGCGGACATTGGCCTGTTACCTTCATTAGATCTAAGCAAGGTTGAGGTTAGAATGACCGGTTTAGAGGATCTATCCAGCAGTTGGAAATCATTTCCTGATCATGTCAAGGCAAAGTTTGAGGATAAGTACCGGAGAATTGCAACTTTAATACGGGTCAGGGTACAAGTCCTAACATTAAAAGCCATGCTATCAACATGGAATCCCAAGTATGGTGTGTTCTCCTTCAACGATATTGATACAACTCCCACTATGGAGGAATATCAGGCACTGCTAGAAATCCCTTATGTGGCACAGAATCGGATTTATCTACACCTCGAGCATAGCAGACCTGGAAACGATTCACACATATACTTGGAATCTCTACAGAGGATGAAAAGGTAAAGGAAACCATCAAGGGAAGCACACATGGGTGGTGTTGGACTTACATCAAGAAGCATTTGGATCTGCACATTCAAAACAAGCAATGGGAACAGTCTTTGTTAACACTAGCTTTGGAAATTTACGGCCTGATCTTATTTCCCGGGCTGGTAGGAGTTATAACTCATAGCGTTATAGAAATGTTTTGGGCAATAGAGAAGTAAAATGTCAACCCAATACCTGCAAACCTTGCAGAGACCTTTTTGACTCTAACCTATTGCTGACGATAGGGTAAAGGAATCATCAAGTGTTGTTCCTAATTGCTACATCTTTGGATCCTCAGCCACATCTGTCCTTTGGAAACTAAGGGATTAACCTGGTATCCTGACCAGCCTCTCATTGAAAAAATGGTTAGATTGGCAATAAGTCTGAAGAATGAGCTACAATGGCAAAAGCAAATTCTAAGCTTCAACAGTCACAACTATTGCTGGAGGAAGCTGTGGACTATGGGCCAGCCAATTCTGTTCAGTACAGGGGATAATCATTTGGTACCTTTGATCAAATTGACCGGATACACAAGTTACATCCTAGCTTTGGTAATGAGGCAATTCGGTTCAACCCAATTCATGCCCAATGTTGAAGGACTTCATCAAGCTCATTTCTACCACGAACTTAGCAGAGAGGAAGAATTGAAAGCATTTCGCAAGTCCTGGGAAAGGGTCACTATGGTTGAACGGTCGCCTAAAGGGCCAAGCACCACAAAAGATTACCTCAGATGGAGAACAAGCAGAGGCTAAGGGTATCAAGTTTCCAAACTAGTAGAGCCTAAGGGAAGCACGCCTCATCAGAAAGTTCTTTCAGAGGAAATTATTGCCAAGTTGGTTAGCTCTCTGCAGAATTCGAACGCCGAGAACCAGCAATTGCAAGAACATATAAGGCAGTTGGAAGGCTGATAGCAGATCCTGAAGAAGGAAGTAAAAAGGCTCAAGGAAGAAGTGATAGCAGAAAGAGCAGAATTTGAGGAACAGGAGACACGGTGGGGAAAAGAAAAGACCTCGCTTCAAGGTGCACTGAGAGAGGCAGGAGTCCAGACTGGCAAATTACAAGAGAAGCTAGAATACTAGGAAATACTCATGGAAGAGTATAAGTAGGAAAGCAAAAAGAAAAAGCTTGAATTGAAGGAGCAGGCACAGCTTATCAATGACATTTTGAAAGAATGTACTAAAGAAAGGAAAGACAAAGAAAAGCAAGTAGCCCTTCATCAAGAACTGAGGGAAAATGTCGACCGGCTAGAAAGGATGATAGCACAAGGGAAACAAGAGTTCCTGCCAGAATCTGAGTGCGCCTTGAAGACATTCAATCCTACCAGATAAGAAGAAAGACTCTATGAGTACCTCAAAAGATGTCATTGTATTTTAAAGAGTCTTCTTGAACCTAAGCCATAAATGCTATGTATGAACACATTGATTAATGAATTGTTTTGAACCATTGTTTAGCAAAATATGAATGAATAGTATAACTCCCAGGGGAACTATCCTCGTTAGGGTTATACGAAAAGACAAATGTGTCATATGGACAAGTATCATACACAAGCACACGGTCCCGTCATTCACTATTGGACTATCGAGCGATGCCATGATAAAGATGACATAATTTACCTTCTTCAGACTCCACTTCGACAATCATCTGCCACCGTATCCTTTGTCTAATTAGGATCTTTAACTCTAATAGAATTTAAAATTAATTTAACAATTTTTCCCACAGGAAATCAACATTGCTCTTGACAAAGCAAACCCGATTAAGGAAGTAATTCCACCAAAAATAGTGTACTTAATAAGGTCTCGAACAAACAAGATAATGGAAGACCAGGAACAAGTATAGAACCTACAAGGACAGGTTTCAGAATTTAGAGACCAACTCTCAGAGCTGATGAAGCTAATGAAAGAGATATCCCAAAATAGACCTACATCAGAACCAAATTTGCCACTACCTCCCCCACTCCTTACAACGGTTGATTCCATCAAGCTTTAACCTTTTTCACTTTTCAACCTCCTATTCCAAACCCAACAATCACTATTAACCCAGCACTTCCAAATAATGACTTGCCCTTTTCTTATTATCCAGCTGTCTCAAACGCCGAATTGCACCCTTCCATACCAATCCCTCCAGTTCACCCTGCCACTTATTTCCCAACTGGGGGAATAGCTCATGTAGTAGGAAGAGAAAGTAGAGCAAGAGAAAATGAGAAGTTATTTGCTCTAGAAGAAAGATTAAGAGCAATAGAGGGTCTGAATATGTATGGCTAAGTAGATGTATCGTCACTGAAATTGGTACCAGATGTGGTGGTACCACCCAAGTTCAAAGTTCTGGACTTCGATAAGTATATCGGAAATCCAAACCCCTGCATCCACTTGGCCACTTACATAGCTAAGATGTCTGCCCTTACTGAAGATCACAGATTTTTTGTCCACTGCTTCCATAAGAGCCTCTCCAGGGCAGCTTTGCGATGGTGCATACAACTAGATAGGAGCAAGCTATGCTCCTAGAAAGATTTGGCTGATGCTTTCCTTAAGCAGTACAAGTTCAACTGCGATGTTGCCCCTACAAGGAGAGACCTTCAAAATCTAGTGCAGAGGGAAAGGGAAAGCTTTAAGGAGTATGCCCAGAGGTGGAGGGAAAAAGCAGCTGAAGTTTATCCACCGATGACGGATAATGAACTCTGCTCTCTATTCATTGAGACATTGAAGGCTCCATACTTCAATTTGATGATCGGAAACACTTCCAATAGCTTTTCAGACATCATCCAAGCTGGCAAAAGAATTGAAGCTAACCTCAGGTTAGGACGGTTGTAGGAGTTGACTGAGAACTCTGCAAAGAAAAATGCCAGTTTTGGAAAGAAGAAGGAAGGTGATGTACACTCCATCACCCAACAAGCCCAACCTTTATTTACTCAAAATAACTTTTAGCCATACGTACCTACTCAAGGCCCGACAATAGCAAACATTCAACTTGTTTTCCAAATTATCCTCACCTTCGCCTACAATACCCGCCACAAGCTGCTTACCACCCAAGACCGCCTGCTCAACCTGTTCAACCAAGACCACCTCCTCCCCAAACCAACTCGAGACCATAAAGGAACCCTGATCCACCTCTCCCCCTTCCACTTAGTGAAATATACTGATACCTCCTCAATACAAATCGGATAGTGCTTATCCCCCTTGACCCAATTCAGCGACTATATCCTAGGTGGTATGACGCTAGTGCCCGATGTGAATACCATAGCGGGGCACTAGGGCACTCAACTATCAATTGACAACTGTGGAGCTCTCAGGGGAAGAGTACAGGCCCTAATAAAAAATGATTGGTTAAAAATTAAGGGAAATGGCTCTCTTCCCAATGTCACTTCAAACCCATTGCCTAATCATAGTACGGGCAATGGTGTGAATATGATAAAGCTTGAGGATGAAAGGTCAATTTTGGAGGTAGATCAGCTGATTCCTCATTTTGGGGAAATTTTTGCTATGGCAGTAAGAGAGGGATACCTTTGCCTTCAGGCATCTGGATCAAAAAGTGGTACAGGATGTCCCTACCATGGAGGAACAGGTGGTCATGAGATGCATAACTGTGAGGAATTCTGATAGGAAGTCCGAAGGATGCTGTCGCTGAAAACTTTCAGATGTCAGTAGAGGTTAAGGGTGGAGGGCGAAGTGAACACAACCAGATTTGGCCGAGATGTCTTTACTGCCAACCCAAGATTAATCTTTTCTGCTCCTAGTACACCAACACCAACACCACCAGTACCACCAATAACGGTCATCAGAACCCCACCTCAACTCCCAGTCACAAACACCCATGCAGTGCCTTGGAACTACAATCTCCAAGTCTTTACTCATGAGGCATCCAGCAGCACTTTGGCTCCTACCCTCAACCATACACATACTGAGCCCATAACCTCTCCTAAGCCATACTTTGCTCCTTATGAGCACTTTAAAATGACCTACACCGTACCTTCCAACAATACTTCTCCCCAACTAAACCCAAAACCTATCACAACCAGTCACTCCTTACCACCAGATCAGGAAGTAAAATTTATAACCTGGAGTGGGAGATGTTACGGAAATTATAAGAGGGAAAAGAAGAAGGGGAAAGTAAAAATGAGAGAGCCACAAGAAAGTACAGAGGAGAAGGCTGTGAGAGTTGAGAAAGAGGAACCTATTGAACCGAAGGAAGATAAAGAACTATTGCTACAAATAATGAAATAGAGCGAATATGATGTCATCGAGCAACTGAGAAAAACTCCCACTCGGATTTCCCTACTGTCACTAATCTTAAGCTTGGAGGTGCATCACCACGCCTTACAGATAGTTCTGGACTAGGCCTTTGTGAATCCCGATATCACATCGGGGCAATTTGAGAAAATAGTTGGGCAAATTCAGGCATCCACTTTTATCACTTTCTCGGAAGACGAGATAGACCCGGCTAGCTTAAAGCACACCAAAGCTCTGCATGTGACAGTCAAATGTAAAGGGTGCATAGTTGCCAAAGTCTTGATAGACGGCAAATCTACTCTCAATGTCTTACCTAATGCCACCTTGGCAAGACTACTTGTTGACATATTAGCCATCTGCCAAAGTGCCATGGTGGCAAGAGCCTTTGACGGTACGAAGAGAGAGGTACTTGGGGACATCGATTTGCTCCTTCAGATTGGGGCATGCACTTTTAATGTCACATTCTAAGTGATGGATATTGAGTCGGCGTACACTATGTTGTTGGGGAGACCCTAGATCCATTCGGAAAATGTCGTGCCTTTGACTTTGCATCAGAGGATTAAGTACATCATGGGCAACAAAATCATCACAGTGGGGGGGGGGGGGGGGGGAAGAAGCCATGCTAGTCACCAAGCCTCAATCGGTTCCTTATGTGAAAATAACAGAAAGATCCTTGGAAAGCTCTTTCCAAGCACTAGAGTTATAAGGAACAACGCAGAGGGATAAAGGGGCTGCGGCTATGGTTGCGAAGGTGATGTTTAAAAGTGGCTACTATAAGGGCAAGGGATTGGGCATCACATTATAGGGAATTATTGAAACTATACTGACTATTCAAAAGATTGGTCGCTTTAGCTTGGGGTATGGGGAGGATGCTTTGGTGGATGGGAGATTCTGGATGAGAAATATGCTCCGGGATCAAAGGTTTGATCGAAAAGCCAAGAAAATGAAAGTTGTCCCAAAAATCACGGATGTCTTCACCAAACTGGTCATCGAGAATCCAGAAGAAAGTGAAGAATCTCATGAAGAACCATCCATTAAATTCATACAGCTGGACTCCCTGTCCGAGGCACTGATCTCACCAATCACTGATGTCACACCCTACTCCCCCGTAAGATGTAACATGATCTCTTAGCACACCTAATAAATTACCGTACTTCGCCTACTAATAACCCATTAGATATGCTATAAGGGATTTTAAAACAATTTTCGTGAAATTTAAATCTGGTGTCATAAAAATTTTTCAAAATTTTGGCAAAGTGCCGGCTGTATTTTGAGAAAACAGTTCTTCAAACTAGAAAAGGAAAACACTCCCAATATGTTTTCTCAAATACAACTCCAATAACTTCATTTCAACTCACAATTCAAATCTCAATAATCAAATCAATTCATTTTGAAACCAATCTCATCATAAAGAACATTTCATTGATTACAAGACTCAACATTTATATCATAATAATTTACATTTAATTACATACCAAAATATTTTACAAGAGTTTTTATACAATTGCTCAATTAATTTACATACATATTATTACATGCATACATCAAAACCTATGTACATGTGTATACCTATGATATACCTGGAGTTGATCTGAATGTGCCTTCAAAGAAGCTTACTCAATTTATCTACGCTCTTTTTACCTGCGACAGCATACAAACCTATCGCTGAGCGGTGAACTCAGTGGTGCACAACTATAATTTGAAACATAGTACAATATACCTTAACAAAAATTACAGCAAATAATTTGGAAATCAGGATACTCATCAAATTTCAAAAATCAAATTATTCATTGCCAATAACATAAATCATTTGTATGAAATGACTTTGATCACGAAATTCAATTTATCAAATCACAACCAAACATTTAAGGTAATTCCAACAAAATCAATTATACATAAATCATAATTTAAATCACAATTCTTTACTATTCAAAAACCATTCTTTACCTCACCAACTATGCAAGACTAATACGAAAGGGCCATCTTCAGGGTGATTCTAACTCTCTATGGTTGGGGACGTCGAATCGGATTCTAACTCCCTATGGTCGGGGAGGTCAAATCACCATGCACCATACATATCACAACAATGAATCTTCCGAAAGGGCCATAACATAAAAAACTTAGATTTAACCTCTAATCAGAGGAGAATCTATGCCTGTGCACGTACCATGGTAATCAAAACACAACTAAATCCATTGTCTTCTCAACAAATGAGAGAGACGGGTAATAACCTAGTCAAGCATCTATAGTGAGATATAAAACAATATCACAATCCTTTTAGTGAGCATAAATCATAATACAATTCGATTTAAAGTCAATTCCAATATCTAATAATTTTTATGCTCATCACAATTCAAATCATAAATTTGCATTTTTCCATGCAAATTGCCCATCACAATTCAAAACATGTTCTATCACAATTTTCCAAAACATAATTTATTCAATCCATAACAATGCTTAATACTTGTGGAAATACCATTTCACAAAGCTAAATTCTTACATACTATAATATTTTCAATAATCATTGAATTAAATCCAATGCTTGTTAAACATAATACATAAGAAAAATATGTCATTTAATCATATGAAATATTCAGAACAAAATCAGTTAAAAACTAGTTGTGCACAAAACTGATTTGAGTCGCTCTTAGGCCTTGACTCAATGTTCTTTATGCTTCTCAATATCCTTATTAACTGAAACACACAATTTAAAATGTTTCAGTACTCAATAAATTTGTTTCCAGCCATAAAGTCCAATATCTAAATTTTCTTAGTACTATTCCCTTCAATTCATTTCATTAGTCAACCTATAATGTTAACCTTTAATGCATTCTAGGTGAATTAATTTTAATGTTCCCAATATGTCATATTTTAGAGCCCTTTAGTGTTGGTATATGTTACCAATTTCATTTTCAAGTGTATTGGATTTTATTGCAATTTACTAAATTTCGGTGTACTATTTTGACCTAGCCAGACAACCCAGTTCCCTCGGTTTTCGGGTTTCGGTCCAAACTAAAAACTTGTAGGCCTATGTCCTATTGCACTCAGGGCAAAATTTCAGGTCATTATGAGTTTTTTAGACTAAGATATGGTCAATTTGCCAATGCTGGACAGAATGTACTAAAATGATAGGCTTAGGTAATTTTTAGGTCACTTTTGGTTCGGCTAGTTTTGGTACCTGAACTTGTACAAGATATTTGGCTTGATTCTGGCCATTTCTGGGATTTTATGTCTTCATAATAATTGTAGATCTATGTCTAAACTATTCATGGTAAAAATTTCATGTCATTTGGACCTATTTTCAGTAAGTTATGGTCAAAACACTAACTGCTGCCCAAATGGTCAATTTTCAGGCTTTCAAGTCACTAATCCGGATTTGGTCATTTCTCAAGTCACCTTCTAGGCCGAATTTTGGTAAGCTTTCTTCATGAAAGATGGCACATTTTGTGCCTAGTTTCACCTCCAATTGGTCTCATACTAATTGGAGTCACAAACTTAAGGTTCTAAGCTAAAACATACACTGCCCTACTACACATTCTTCATCACTTACCACTTATACATTCTATACTTACCAAGCTAACTCTTTCATGCCAATTCTGGTTTGTACCATACCATTAACACACTTAACAACACATTTTGGTCATTTTGGATAGCTTGTAACCATTCTCAACATACACATTATAACTCAAAATTTTCAAAGTCCAATTACAACAATTTAACCACATGAACATACCTCATTTACATGTCCAAATCTAAACAATTATACACATGCACATGCTGCTACCATAAGCATCATAATTCAATAAAGCAAACCATGAAACAACACATTTCAACTACACTTTAAAGTTGCCGAATTACCTCATTGAACACATCTCCTTCAAATTGCTTTCAAGCTTCCAAAACTAATTGCACCATTACACATACACTTAGTATACATTGTCTAAATCATTCCTATACACATAAACACTTACATCAACATCTTAAATAACCATTTACAAGTGAAAACAAGCTAAATATACTGAATTCCCATGGCTGCTGAAATGGTATATCACCATTAAATCTCAAACTTCAAAACTTCTTGCACAAAATAACTCACCACAGCATCCACTCAAAGTTTAATGAAGCAGTATTGAAAAATACACACTTACCTCTTATGGACTTCTTCAAAACTCCACCAAAACTTTCCTTTCTTGCTCCCAAAGTATTGACCAAGCTATATACTTTAACTTTAATAAAGAACTCTTGTGCAAACCATGGCTTGAAGAGGGAGATGGAGGCTTGGACATGGGGCAGACATGGGAGAACTTGGGAGAGCTTGGTTTCGGCTGGTACTGCACATGAGGTTGAAGATGAATTATGTATCTCCCAAGTTTCCCTTTAGGGGTCTAAAGGCTGAAGTTAGTGGGGCACTATTAAAACTTATAATGGTTATTTATTTAAAGTTTCCAATTTTTGCAATTTGGCCATCACACTTTCACTATTTACATAATGTATCTCCTTTTAATTTTTCATAACATTTTCCAAGTGTAATATCATTTATTTTTAATGGAAATTAATGTCAAAAGGCAACTAGGGATGTCAAATGACCAGAATGCCTCTATTCGTGTTGCATTCCCGATTTTTTGGTAACACCGAGTTTTGTCGTTTTCTCAATTTCTCATTTTTCTTTGTACTAATTAAATAATTTTTCTTTGATATTTCTAATGATATTTATACTTTAATAAGTCTTTAATTATGTCTCAAAACCAAATTTCGAGGGTTCCCTACAGTCCTGGGGTTGGCTATTGCCTACGCCGTAACTTCCCCGTGCGGTCACCCATCGCTGCAGTGCTGGCTCGTTTAACTTAGTTTCATTTCATTGCTATTATTTTTCCTTTGTTTTTCTTGTATTTTCTTTTCTTGTATTTCATTATTTTATGTCTCCTCACTAACTTTTAAATGTAGTTCTAGGCATTCTAGCTGTCCAGACAGACACTGGTCGCCAGAACAGTAGAACACACTATAGAACATAGGGGTGTTACAACCCCCCCCCCCCTTAAAATAAATTTCACCCACGAAATTTTGCCCAATAGCCGTCTTATAATATTCACACGTTTATTTTCTTCTTTCTATATGATCGTTTAATATTCTTTCCTCTAAATTTGTACAAGACTTTTAACAATCTAATATAACATTTACTTTGTTTATATAGTACTAATATTTTCTTACTATCGTTCCATCTAATATTTTGATTCATGTTCCCTTTTTGAAAGACCATTGAGGTCATGTTAAAATTATTGATCTAATCATGGGTCCTTTGACCATTTTAGTCAACAACCTTACTCACATTCGTAATACTTCTTTTTTATATCTGAACCAACTGTTCAAATTTTTACTTCCACAACTCTTTTTATCTATTAATATTCTATAACTTATTTCCTTTTGTACTAAACTATAACCTTTCAATATTCTAACTTTT
Organism: Hevea brasiliensis; assembly: GCF_030052815.1. NCBI lineage: Eukaryota > Viridiplantae > Streptophyta > Magnoliopsida > Malpighiales > Euphorbiaceae > Hevea > Hevea brasiliensis. The sequence goes on along the minus strand of NC_079497.1, from coordinate 34,789,798 downwards.
GAGTTTTAACTCCCTAAGTAGGATTTCCAAGCTCATTTCCAACAATAAAATTTTGTCCTAACATAACTATACCAATACAGATGCCATTGGCAACTATTCTCATCTTAGTGTACTATCGAGTAGTACGTAGCTCTACACAATAATCTCAAGTCAGTACTGTAATCTGCATCTTACAGTATAAACATCTAGAACATTGCATAGTTACTACGATATATTCCCATAGATCAAATTTTCCTATATTTTATCCTTTTCGAATTTATTGATATTCGAATCTTATTCTGATTACAATATCCATTAACAATTACTAACAGTAACATCTTTGCCCTCATCTAGAGCAATTCTATTACTGTAACTTACTTTTACGTCCTTTTGCCTTACATTAAGTAGGCTTGCCGTTTAGCATTATAATTTATGGTGTATTAGAAAATAATTTTCACTGATAAACTCTTCCAAAACTAATTTCACTTATTATCACATTCCTTATCTTAAAGGACTAATCACTATTGCATCAAAATTTATTCCCATGTAAAGGAATAACAACAGAACATATAGTTCTAACACTAACATACAACTAAGAAGCGTTGGGATCACATAATAATAATAATAATAATAATAATAATATATTTTTTTTTAAAGAACTTACCAGCAGCTACATCCAAAGTTTCTGTTCTTTCCCCTTGGCGCATAGTGGATGCTCTAACTGATGCACTACTATGTTCGGGTTGATTCACTATGTTATGGTTGTGAGGAGTACCAACTCTATTTCTATCTCGATCTCTACTGACTGTCTATGAACTTTCGAGAGCAGATCGAGGTACTCTAGTATAATTTCTAACAAAGTGTCTAAGCTTTCCATAATTGTAGCAGGCTCCAGAGGCCTTATGACAAATACCTCCATTTAGCTTACCATAAACATGGCAGAAATGGGTAGAATAGGAATTTCTGGTTATTTCATGACTAGATCTTGGTGTTCTCTGCCCTGATGATTTACCTCTGTCATATCCTTGAGCTTGGGGTTCCTCAAGTTCTTTTCTCTTCCCCAAATTACTATTCAAGCTCTGACCCATAGGTTTCTCCCTCTTCTCTATTTCACACTACTCTTGTGGGGGTTGGGTTTGTGCTTGAGCTTGAGATGACAGAGTATCAGCCATTTGTTGAAAGAAAGTAGCCATTTGTTTGGCCGTTTATGCAGTAATTTATACCGATAAAACTAGTACAGTCGGGCCTTCGACATTTTGTGGAGCTGGGGCCTTAACTTGTACTTCTGCCATCACAGACTGTTCTATTGTCTCATTCTTCTCTTCCATATCTTTTCACAGGATTTTCTATTCTTGTACAACCAACAGAAGGAGATTCCTCTCCATTAGTTCATATTTATGATGTAAATGTACTATATGTATCAAACATTTGAATAGTTGTAGTTACCGATAAAAAGATTTCAAATTCACAGTTCAAAATTTACTTTAAAACCATTGCTCTAATACCACAAAACATGTCACACCCTACTCCCCCGTAAGATATAACATGATCTTGTAGTACACCTAATGAATTATCGTACTTCGCCTACCAATAACCCATTAGATATACTACAAGGGATTTATATCACAATAATTTACATTTAATTACATACCAAAATATTTTACAAGAGTTTTTATACAGCTACTCAATTAATTTACATACATATTATTACATGCATACATCAAAACCTATGTACATGGGTATACCTATGAATATACCTGGAGTTGATCTGAATGTGCCTTCAAAGAAGCTTACTCAATTTCTCTATGCTCTTTTTATCTGTGACAGCATACAAAGCTATCGCTGAGTGGTGAACTCAATGGTGCATAACTATAATTTGAAACATAATACAATATACCTTAACAAAAATTACAGCAAATAATTTATAAATCATGATACTCATCAAATTTCAAAAATCAAATTATTCATTGCCAATAACATAAATCATTTATATGAAATGACTTTGATCACGAAATTCAATTTATCAAATCACAACCAAACATTTAAGGTAATTCCAACGAAATCAATTATACATAAATCATAATTGAAATCACAATTCTTTACTATTCAAAAACCATTCTTTATCTCACTAACTATGCAAGACTAATCCGAAAAGGCTATCTTCAGGGTGATTTTAACTCCCTATGGTCGGGGAGGTCGAATCGGATTCTAACTCCTTATGGTCGGGGAGGTCAAATCATCATGCACATTACAAATCACAATAATGAATCTTCCAAAAGGACCATAACATAAAAAACTTAGATCTAACCTCTAATCAAAGGAGAATCTAAGCCTGTGCATGTACCATAGTAATCAAAACACAACTAACTCTATTATCTTCTCAACAAATGAGAGAGACGGGTAATAACCTAGTCAAACATCTATAGTGAGATATAAAACAATATCACAATCCTTTTAGTGAGCATAAATCACAATACAATTCGATTTAAAGTCAATTCCAATATCCAATAATTTTTGTGCTCATCACAATTCAAATCATAAATTTGCATTTTTCCATGCAAATTGCCCATCACAATTCAAAACATGTTCTATCACAATTTTCCAAAACATAATTTATTCAATCCACAAGAATGCTTAATACTTGTGGAAATACCATTTCACAAAGCTAAATTCATACAGACTATAATAATTTCAATAATCATTGAATTAAATCCAATGCTTATTAAACATAATACATAAGAAAAATATGTCATTTAATCATATGAAATATTCAGAACAAAATCAGTTAAAAACTAGTTGTGCACAAACCTGATTTGAGTCGCTCCTAGGCCTTGACTCAATGTTCTTTATGCTTCTCAATATCCTTATCAACTGAAACACACAATTTAAAGTGTTTCAGTACTCAATAAATTTGTTTCCAACCATAAAATCCAATATCTAAATTTTCTTGGTACTATTCCCTTCAATTCATTTCATTAGTCAACCTATAATGTTAACCTTTAATGCACTCTAGGTGAATTAATTTTAATGTTCCCAATATGTCACATTTTACAGCCCTTTAGTGTTGGTATATGTTACCAATTCTATTTTCAAGGGTATTGCATTTTATTGCAATTTACTAGATTTCAGTGTACTATTTTGACCCAGCCGGACAACCTAGTTCCCTCAATTTTCGAGTTTCGGTCCAAACTACAAACTTGTAGGTCTATGTCTTATTGCATGCGGGCCAAAATTTCAGGTCATTCTGAGTTGTGTAGTCCAAGATATGGTCAATTTACTAATGCTGGACAGAAAGCACTAAAATGGTAGGCTCAGGTCATTTTTAGGTCACTTTTGGTTCAGCCAGTTTTGGTACCTGAACTTGTGCAAGCTATTTGGCTTGGTTATGGCCATTTCTACACTTGGTGTCTTCATAAGAATTGTAAATCTATGTCTAAACTATTCATGGTAAAAATTTCAGGTCATTTGGACCTATTTTGAGTAAGTTATGGTCAAAACACTAACTGCTGCCCAAATGGTCAATTTTCAGGCTTTCAAGTCACTAATCTGGATTTGGTCATTTCTCAAGTCACCTTCTAGGCAGAATTTAGGTAAGCTTTCTTCATGAAAGTTGGCACATTATGTGCCTAGTTTCACCTCCAATTGGTCTCATACCAATTGGAGTCACACACTTAAGGTTTTAAGCTAAAACATACACTGCCCTACTACACATTCTTCATCACTTACCACTTACACATTCTATACTTACCAAGCTAACTCTTTCATGCTAATTCTGGTTTGTACCATACTATTAACACACTTAACAACACATTTTGGTCATTTTGGATAGCTTGTAACCATTCTCAACATACACATTATAGCTCAGAATTTTCAAAGTCCAATTACAACAATTTAACCACATAAACATACCTCATTTACATGTCTAAATCCAAACAATTATACACATACACATGCTGCCACCATAAGCATCATAATTCAATAAACCAAACCATGAAACAACACATTTCAACTACACTTTAAAGTTGCTGAATTACCTCATTGAACACATCTCCTTCAAATTGCTTTTAAGCTTCCAAAACTAATTGCACCATTACACATACACTTAGTATACATTGTCTAAATCATTCCTATACACATAAACACTTACATCAACATCTTAAATAACCATTTACAAGTGAAAACAAGTGAAATATACTAAATTCCCATGGCTTCCGAAATGGTGTATCACCATTAAATCATCAAACTTCAAAACTTCCTCCACAAAACAACTCACCACAATATCCACTCAAAGTTTAATGAAGCAAGATTGAAAAATACACACTTACCTCTTATGGACTTCTTCAAAACTCCACCAAAACTTTCCTTTCTTGCTTCCAAAATGTTGCCCAAGCTGTATACTTTAACTTTAATGAAGAACTCTTGTGCAAACTATGGCTTGAAGAGGGAGATGGAGGCTTGGACATGGGGCGGCCATGGGAGAACTTGGAAGAGCTTGGTTTCGGCCGGTTCTCCCAATGAGGTTGAAGATGAATTTTGTATCTCCCAAGTGTCCCTTTAGGTTTCCAAAGGCTGAAGTTAGTGGAGCACTATTAAAACTTATAATAGTTATTTATTTAAAGTTTCCAATTTTTGTAATTTGACCACCACACTTTCACTATTTACATAATGTATCTCCTTTTAATTTTTCATAACATTTTCCAAGTGTAATATCATTTATTTCTAATTGAAATTTAGGTCAAAAGGTAACTCGGGATGTCAAATGATCACAATGCCCCTATTCGGGTTGCATTCCTGATTTTTCAGTAACACCGAGTTTTGTCGTTTTCTCGATTTCTCATTTTTCTTTATACTAATTAATTAATTTTTATTTGATATTTCTAATGATATTTATACTTCAATAAGTCTTTAATTATGTCTCGAAACTAAATTTCGAGGGTTCCCTGCAATCCTAGGGTTGGCTATTGCCTACGCCGTAACTTCCCCGTGTGGTCACCCATCGCTGCAGTGCTGGCTCGTTTAACTTAGTTTCATTTCATTGCTATTATTTTTCCTTTGTTTTTCTTGTATTTTCTTTTCTTGTATTTCATTATTTTATGTCTCCTCACTAACTTTTAAATATAGTTCTAGGCATTCTAGCTGTCCGGACAGATACTGGTCACCGAAACAATAGAACGCACTATCGAACATATGGGTGTTACAACTGAGGGGGAAGAGCTTGATAATTGGGAAGCAAAAGACATTCCTGTGCTCAATCTCGAGTAAAGTACATTTTGTTATCAACACTTGATCATTTTATCCATGGTGACAAGTGTAATATTGTAAATGGACCCTTTTCTTATGATTAAAGTGTTAATAAATTAATAGTGCATTTTTTATCCAATTCTCTTTTCCTTTTACCATTAAAATCCATTTTTAATATTCTCTACTTCCATTTCTCTAGGACCATTGACCAATTCACACCTAATAATTCAATTAACTCAGAAATTCCTTATGTTAACTTTGAAACTCCTATAATTGCCATTGGTTCAAGTGATTCTGAATAAGAACTTGTAGAAGAACAGGGTGAAAGAGATGAACCTTCCCTAGTACTTTATGGGGATAAAACACACACCATAAATCTAGGGACTGAGGAAATAAAGAGGGAACTTAAGGTCATGGAAAATAGAGAGTTACAGAGTATGGTCAGTTTGCTCAAGGAGTTCATTGATGTATTCTCATGGAGATATGATGACATGCCGGGACTAGACCCTCAAATAGTAATGCACAAGATCCCTCTAATTCCTGGGATAATTCCAGTGAAGCAGAAGTTGAGAAGAATGAACCTCGACACGTTGCTCAAAGTTAGAGATAAAGTTAAAAAGCAGTATGATGCTGGATTCCTGGAAGTAGTCAAATACTGTAATGGCCCGGCCCACTAATGATATTGTGTTTTGCCGATGTGGGATTTGCCTAGGGTGTTACAAATACCCTCAGTGGACAGCTAATGTCGTCCCGGTGATGAAGAAAGATGGAAGAGTCAGGGTATGTGTTGATTATAGGGATCTCAATAAGGCAAGTTTGAAGGATGATTTCCCTCTCCCACACGTGGATGTGCTAGTAGATAATGCTGCAGGACTAGGAAGATGTTCATGCATCGACGAGGCATCCGGGTATAACCAAATCCCCATGGATGAAGAGGACAAGCACAAAACTACTTTTATCACCCAGTGGAGGTATTTTGCTATCGGGTCATGCCTTTTGGATTAAAGAACGCTGGAGCTACCTACCAACACGCCATGGTCACATTATTCCATGACATGATGCAGAAGGAAGCAGAAGTGTACATGGATGATATGATCATCAAATCTAGAGGGGTAGAAAGTCATGTGCAGGTATTGAGAAAGGTGTTTGAAAGGCTCAGAGTAGTATCAAGCTAAGTGTGGCTGTGTGTGTGTTATGGGCCGTGTACGGTACAGATTGTGGATTCATAGAAGCGAGAATAAAGTGGATCGGACAAAGTTTGGTTTGAGCCATCCAAGAAATGCCATCCCCAAAGATAAGGAGGAGGTGAGAGCTTTCTGGAAACTAAAAACTACATCTTGAGGTTCATCTCTAAACTCGCCCAATTTCAAAAAAAAAGAATAAGACCAGCCAAATTCAAACCTCAAAAGAAAAAGATCAAATAGGATCAAACATCAATAAAGCTTTTAAAAACCCCAAAAATAGTACCTGAAATCCTATAATGATGAAATTTGAAGGCCATTGATTCTATACATGATGGTTCAAAAGCTCATCGATGGGTTCTAGAAAGAAAAAAAAGACATCTATTATTTAAGAAAGAAAAAAATGATAAGAAAGATATTTATATTTTCAATGAATACTCATTAAGAGAATCTTGCATTAGCATGGATGGCAAATAAACTCAAGCACTACATGTTGAATCATAAACGTGGCTCATCTCGAATGGACCCCCCATCAAGTATGAAAGCCTTTTGTGAAAGCCTTTGTGAAATGGAAAGCAGCATGTGAATATACACATACATGACACATTGTATACATGAAAAGAAGGAATGAAAATAGAATTGTCGATCTCCTGGTAGAAAACCCGATCCAAGATTATGAAGCCCTAGATTTTGAATTCCCCGATGAATATGTTAATGAAGTCAACAGTGATGATAAAGAACCAAGTGACATATGGGAAATATATTTCGACGGAGCAGTCAATTTATCCGGTAATAGGATGTGGGCAGTTTTGATATCCCCAGAAGGAATGCACTTCCCAATAGCTATCAAGCTAAGGTTTGATTGCACCAACAATGTTGCAGAATATGAAGCCTGTGTGATGGGTTTACAAGCTGCCATCGAAATGAAGGTCAAGAAGTTGGAAGTGTATGGAGATTTGGCCTTGATTGTGTACTAAGTCAAAGGGGAGTGGAAAACTAAAGACCCTAAACTGATCTTGTATCAAAAGTATCTCCTAGAATTGATCAAGAAATTCGAAGAGATTTCCTTCACTCACCTCAACCGTGACAAGAACCAATTCGCTAATGCCTTAGCCACTTTGGCTGTCATGACTCAGATGGAAGAGGGGCAGATAAAACAGGAGTTGCAAATCAAAGTAAGGGGTGAGCTGGCATACTGCTTCATGATCGAAGAAGAAACAGATGGCAAACCCTGGTATCATGACATCCAGGTCTATATCAAAAGCAGGGAATATGCTCCTGGGACAAGCAGAAATGAGAGGAGAATGATAAGGAGATTAGCAATGGGATACTTCCCCAGTGGAGAAATTTTGTACAAAAGGAGCTCCAATGGTAAATTATTGAGATGCGTGGATGCAAAAAAAGTAAGGAGGATCCTTTTTGAGACTCATGAGGGGAATTGCGCTACTCATGCAAATATGCATATGATGGCTAAGCAAATCATGAGACGGGGATACTTCTGGACTACTTTGGGAAAAGACTACATTGAGTACTTCCGAAACTGTCATAAATGTCAAATCTATGCTGATCCGATAAATGTCCCTCCTCACCAGCTTTTTAATCTTGCTTCACCTTGGCCTTTTGCAATGTGGGGCATCAACATGAATGGTCCTATTAATCCCAAGGCATCCAATGGGTACAGGTTCATCTTAGCGGCTATTGAGTACTTTTCTAAATGGGTTGAGGCAATGTCATATGCCCATATCATGCAAAACACATTCCTTAAATTCTTCAAGAATAATGTCATTTGTCGACATGGTCTTCCTAACGAAATTGTCACTGACAATGCTAAGAATTTGAACGGTCCAAAGATCCGAAGTTTATGTGACCAGTACAAAATCCTATTAGTAGTATGCCCTAGAGCACATCATTTAGTATGTATCTTGTACATATTTTTATTAATAAAAGGCATTTCCACTTTTCCGTTTACATAATATATTTATGTGTAATAGAAAAGGTCCATTGATATTTTGTTAGAAATATTATTCTTAAGTTGTTAAGAATATGAGTGACAATATTTCTAGCACAAAGTATCATAAATAGGTTCACAATCGAGGATACTTCATAATAAGGACATGACTTATCCAGAAAGATTGTATTCATGTTTGTTCCCAAGTTATTTATATGAGATATAAATAAGATGGAATGGTGAGTCTCATGCCATATAACAAACATGATAGGCACTTATAAATGATAAGTAGGTCAACTGAACGGTGACACTTATGACAAGCACATGGAGTTTACTCTTGTCAATATTTTGTCATAAATCATATCAGTGCATATAATCTTTAGACCTGAGATAGCACAGTTATCTTGTATATAGGTAGTTTGAGTTTGATACTGCTTTCATACTTGTACTATGTATGGGTATATGGGCATGTATTGGCTCTTACTAGTTATATATGGAGGTAGGTGTTGATCAAGATGGAATTTGTTCCCTAAGTAAATAGAGATAAAATCCTATGTTCATTTAATTGTTCTTGATGTTTCAAGTTCTGGATAGATAGATAGATTTAGTAAAAGAGTTTCGATGAGAAAATCTTTTAATCAAGAACTGGAATTAAAAGAGAACATAATATTCATAGCAAATGGAGTTTGACATAAACCATGACTCAAACTTTGAGTTGGGATTTTATAACAGAGAGATTCTAGTGCATGGTAACATATGATTATAGGTTCATTTAAGGTAAACCTTATTACTAATTGGGTGGCCATGGCATGCTATGCTAGGTGTTAACCATGGTCTATGAGGTTCATAAAATGATTTAGAGAAATCATTTATGGTAAGAAAGAGTTCTGATGATATTAAGAGTTGATATCATGTCTCATTGCTAATTAGTGATGAGCCTAGTAAGTCACACACATACACAAGTTATCACCTATTTAAATATGATTTAATTAATTAATTAAAGAGTTTAATTGATTAATTAAATAGGTTTGGTTTGCAATTAAATTGCAAAGTCCCTAGCATGACTTGAAACCAAATCTAGATTATTGGATGTGTAGTATAAATTAAATTTATATTTAAAGTGTTAAATATGAATTTAATTAATGAGAAATTAATTAATAGAGATTAATTAATTAATTTATATTTGATATAAATTAATTAGAAGAAGAAAAATAATTATTTTGGGTTAAGAACTAAAAATTAAAACACAGAGGCATTTTGGTCATTTCACAGTGTGACACGTGGCACCATGAGATGGTGACACATGGGATTACACATAAGCTTGCCAAATGTTTTTTTTTAATCATGTAAGATGATTAAAATCAAGATTAAATATAGGTTTGACACTTGGCACAATGTGATTGGGTCACTTAAACCTAGAGCTAATCAAAGGGTGACATGTGGCAAGGGTTTAATGTGTTAACCTAGCTATTTAAGTGTGGTTATGAAAAAAAAATAACCAGCAGCCACTCCTCTCCTTTGTCACGCCACTTTGAGGCTTTTCATCTATTCTTCTTCATCTCTCATCAATTCAAAGAGATTAGCCATCAATCTCTTGAATTAAGAACACTAGAAATTGTTTCTAGTGTCTTGTTTACATCTCTAATCTCTTAAAAGGCAGAACTTGAATTTCTAATTAATAGAAAAGGCTTTAGAAGCTGTTCAAGGGCTGCCATAGGTGTTCTTGGTGTGGAAAAGCTAGAGGGACAACATCTGGTGTCCTGAAGACGAATCTCAAAGGCGCAGACATACTGCAGTGCATCAAGAGGTTAGTGTAATCGTTTTTGATTTAATCTAGGGTTCTAAAATTAATCTGATTAATTTTAAAATCTTAAATGGCAAATACAAATCCAAAAACATGTTAAAAGAGTTTTAATATGTTGTTTATCATTGAAATCAAATAGATAAAAATAAATCTTGCATGATGCATGTGACCCTAGGTGAAAATTTTTGAATTCAATGGTATAAAGTTGTGTTTTTCACGCTTCCGTTCCTTCAAATCCAGCATCTTAATTCTTCGCCATACTGTCCCCAAATGAATGGAGCAATGGAGGCAGCTAACAAAAACCTCAAGAGAATAATTAGGAAGATGACCGTCACTTATAAAGCTTGGCATGATATGCTTCCCTTCGCCCTTCATGCTTATTGAACCTCCGTAAGGACATCGATTGGGGCAACTCCATATTCATTGGTCTATGGAATGGAAGTTGTTTTACCTATAGAGGTGGAGATTCCTTCCCTGAGAATTCTAAAAGAGTCAGGAATTGACGAGTCAGAATGGATTCAATCGAGGTTGGACTAGCTAAATTTACTAGACGAGAAAAGACTAGCAGCAGCATGTCATGGGCAATTGTACCAAAGGAGAATGGCAATTGTACAATTATACCCGGTTTGCAAATAATTCAATATTTCTTCTAGATCCCTGACCTAATTATTTGACTGGCTTAACAATTCTTTTTCATGATTTTCTCTTTTCCACTGTGTTCGCAATAGTCCTAAGGACCCCAGCGTCACATTTTACGGTTCGAAATTTGAGTTTAAATCGACTTCGCAATCCTTCTTGAGAAGGTCACCCATTTAACTTCTTATGTTCTGTTTTTCTTATTTATACTTAACTAATTGACAATTACTAATTATTTGTGTTTTAAGGCTTATCTAGTTGTCTTAAGTATGGTTCTAATCCCCTAAATTATTTGGATCGACACTGGTCACCAAAATAGTGAAATATACCAGGTTATACAAATAGGGTTGTTACAATTCTCCCCCCCTTAAATAAATTTCGTCTCGAAATTTTACTTGGTATCAATCTCTGAACAATTGTGGGTGTTGTCTCCTCATATCCTCCTCTGGTTCCCAAGTAGCTTCTTGGCCCGAATGATGGCTCCACAGCACTTTCACTAATGGGATCTGCTTGTTTCGTAGCTGTTTCACCTCATAAGCTAGAATCTCTATGGGTTCTTCCTCATATGTGAGGTCTGGATTCACCTCAATCTCTTCTACTGGTAGTACATGAGATGGGTCTGATCGATACCTCCTCAACATAGACACATGGAAGACATTATGTATCTTCTCTAACTCTAGAGGTAGTGCTAAATGATATGCCAAAGGACCCACTCTTTCCAGAACGTCATATGGCCCGATAAAACGAGGACTTAGTTTCCCCATTCTGCCAAATCTCATAATTCTCTTCCAAGGGGAAACCTTGAGGAATACTTTCTCACCCACTGCATACTCAATATCCTTTCTCTTTAAATCAATATAGGACTTTTGACGGTCTGATGTAGTCTTAAGTCGATCCCTGATCAACCTAATCTTCTCCTCGGTCTGCTGAATAATTTCGGGCCCAATCATTTTTCTTTCACCTAACTCATCCCAACACAGGGGAGTTCTACACTTTCTGCCATACAAAGCTTCATATGGAGGCATCCCAATGCTTGATTGGTAGCTTTTGTTGTAAGCAAACTCAATCAAAGGCAAGTGTATGTCCCAACTACCCTCAAACTCAATCACAAAAGCCCGTAGCATGTCCTCCAAGATCTAAATTACCCTATCAGACTGGCCATCTGTCTGTGGGTCGAATGCTGTGCTGAAGTTCAATCTAATTCCTAGGGCTCTTTAAAGACTACCCCAGAATCTAAAAGTGAACCTAGGATCTCTGTCTGATACGATGGATACTGGCACTCCATGTAGTCCTACTATCTCATCAATGTACAACTTGGCCAATCTTTCTAAACTGTAGTCCATCCAAACTGGCAGAAAATGAGCAGACTTGGTTAGTCTGTCAACAATGACCCCATACTGCATCATGACTCTTCTGTGTCCTCAGAAGTCCCATCACAAAATCCATAGTTATTCTATCCCATTTCCATTCTAGTACTGGTAGTGGATGTAACAAACCAACAGGTACTTGATACTCTGCCTTCACTTGCTGACAATTTAGGCATTTTCAAACAAACTCTGCCTGCCACACCTTACCCCTTCGTAAGGCATAACATGATCCCGTAGTATACCTAATGAATTACCAATTTCGTCTACTGATAACCCATTAAATACACTACCACGGATTTTAAATCTTTTCTTACTTCTTTTTACAGTGGTGAGCACTATTTACAGGTGTTAAAAAAAATTTTTAACTGAAGTGAAACCAAATAACACATTTAAAGTATTAATAATTTCTGTAAAAATTTTGGCAGGGTGCCATCTGTATTTTGAATAAAACAGTTCTTCAAAAACCTGTAAAAAGCACTTCTAATATTTTATTCAATCCCCAAACTCCAATATCCAATCAACACAACAAGTTTCTCAACATTTGTCAACTCAAATCCATAATAATTTTCCAATGTTTTCAAAAGCTGAGATAAAAGAATTATATCACAATATTTACAAGCCAAAATAATTTACAAATTTAGTTTACAACTTTAATGTACAATTTTAATTTACAACTGCCAAAAATCAAGAACAATATATACATATAGTGAACATACATTACAATACAAAATGCAAAATATGGTATACTCAATATACCCGACGAACTCTCAATGTAACACTAGCAGCCCAATCTGCTGTCCTGTCAGTCTCTCAGCCTGCGACAGTAATGAAAAGCTATCACTAAGTAAAATTTACTCAGTGGTGCACAATAACAATTTAAAATGCAGTATATAAAACTTTTGTTGACAATTTACAATCCAAATAATTCACAATTTTTCAAAGCTCATATAACACAAATTCGATCAAACAATTGAATAACACAATGTTGCCAATCAATAATACAACTTAGGTCATGACACAAACTTTTCTGAACATGCCGTGTTGTACACCACGACAAGGCACACTCACCCCAATAATCAAAATCAATGAGGGAGGAAGCTAGCTAGATAATGAGAACTCATCCACACTGACCTCAGACTGGCAAGTCAAAGAGGGAGGAATATAATCACCCTCACCCCATAAATGGAGGAACATAGTAACATTGTCATGCCAAGTGTGAATAAAAATAATTCCAAATCACAATATTTAAATATTTCATACAAACCACAAATCATATTTTATCTCAAATTTTCCATTTGCAAAGTAGGCAACACAATAATTTTCAAATAATATTCCCAAAGCCAAAACAATAAAAAAATATTCATAACTCATTTCTCCAAATAAATTTTCTGGTAAAAGCAGTGAATATAAAAAGTATTGTGCACAAACCTTTGATATATGCCTCTTGGCCCTGATTTAGTGTTCCTTATGCTTCTCAATATCCTTTTCAACTGAAACACACAATTTAAAGTGTTTCAATACTCAATGAATTCGTTTCTAATAATAAAATCCAATATTTAAATTTTCTTGGTACTATTCCCTTCAATTCATTTCATTAGTCAACCTATAATGTTGACCATTGATGCACTCTAAGTGAGTCAATTCTAATGTTGCCAATATGTCACATTTTATAGCCCTTAAGTGTTGATATATGTTACCAAGTTCATTTCCAAGGGTATTGCATTTTATTGCAATTTACCAGATTTCGGTATATTATTTTGACCTAGCCGGACGACCTAGTTCCCTCAGTTTTCGGGTTTCAATCCAAACTACAAACTTGCAGGTCTATGTCTTATTGCACGCGGGGTAAAATTTCAGGTCATTCGAAGTTGCATGGACCAAGATATGGTCAATTTACCAATGCTGGATAGAATGCACTAAAATGGTAAGCTTAGGTCATTTTTAGGTCACTTTTGGTTCGGCCAGTTTTGGTACCTGAACTTGTGTAAGCTATTTGGCTTGGTTCTGGCCATTTCTGGGCTTTGGTGTCTTCATAAGAATTGTAGATCTACGTCTAAACTATTCATGGTAAGAATTTCAGGTCATTTGGACCTGTTTTGAGTAAGTTATGGTAAAAGCACTAATTGCTGCCCAAATGGTCAATTTCCAGGCTTTTAAGTCACTAATCCAGATTTAGTCATTTTTAAGGTTACTTTCTGGACAGCTTGTAACCATTCTCAACATACACATTATAACCCATAATTTTCCAAGTCCATTTACACAATTTAACCACATGAACATACCTCATTTACATGTCCAAATCCAAATAATTATTCACATACACATGCTGCCATCATAAGCAACATAATTCAATAATATTTCATGAATTTCAATACTTCAATCTTCCTCATGAGGCTGCCACAAATTTACACATACCTATCAACTTTCATTTTCACTTTTCAGGCTTACAAATCAAACTTTACACATGGAATTCAACTTCAATACAATTAAACATTTAAATCAACATTCAAACAACCATTTACATGCAAGGACAAGCTGTTCATGGTGAGGTTTCATGGCTACCTAAATGGCTCAACTCCAATAATTCATCAACATAAAAAATTCTTCCATAAATCAACTACCCACAAAAGACTTTCCTCAAAACTCCACCAAAACTTCCCTTTCTTACTCCCAAAATTATGCCCAAGGTGTATACTTTAACTTTAATGAAAAACTCTTGTGCAAACCATGGCTTGAAGATGGACAATCAAAGCTTGGACGTGAGAGCTTCAATAGAGGCTTTTGAGAATTCAATTCGGCTATGGAGAATGGAAGTGAAAAAGATGGGCTTGTTAGTGGGAAATTCTGCCCACTTAGGTGTCCTTAGGTGCTTTATATTGTGCCACTTAATGTCCACTAACTTGATTAAATATTAAGATATTAAACTTTTAATTATCCTAATCTTTACCCCTCACTTTTCATAAATTGTATTTAACATTTAATTTCCTTTTTTCATGGGATTCTCAAATTCAATACCACTTATTTTTAAAGGACATTTAGGTCAAAAGGCAACTTGGGATCTCAAATGACCACAATGCCCCTTATTCGGGTTGCATTCCCGATTTTTTGGTAACACCGAGTTTTGTCGTTTTCTCGATTTCTCATTTTTCTTTGTACTAATTAATTAATTTTTCTTTGATATTTCTAATGACATTTATACTTTAATAGATGTTCATTTAAGTATTAAAATTATTTTTCAGCGTTCCCCACGGTCCAAGGCTAGTCAACGGTTCACGCCGTAACTTTCCGGTGCGGTCACCTATCGCTATGGTTTTCGGCTCGTTTAACTTGGTTACATTCCATTGCTATTATTTTTCCTTTTTTTTTTCTTGTATTTTCTTTTCTTGTATTTCATTATTTTATGTCTCCTCACTAACTTTTAATTGTAGTTCTAGGCATTCTAGCTATCTGGACCGACACTGGTCACCGGAACAGTAGAACGCACTACTGAACATAAGGGTGTTACAATTCTCCCCCCCCCCCCCTCTTAAAATAAATTTTGTCTCGAAATTTTACCCAATAGCCATCTTACAATTGTCATACGTTTGTTTTCTCCTTTCTATATGATCGTATAATCTTCTTTCCTTTGAATTTGTATAAGACTTTTAACAATTTAATAAAACATTTAATTTGTTTGTATAACACCAATCTTCTATTACTATTATTCTGTTTAATATTTCGGTTCATGTTTCCTTATTGAATGACCCTTGAGGTCATGTTAGAATTATTTATCAAGTCATTGGTCCTCTGACCATTCTAGTTGTTAGTAGTATGCCCTAGAGCATATCATTTAGTATGTATCTTGTACATTTTTTATTAATAAAAGGCATTTCCACTTTTTCGTTTACATAATATATTTATGTGTAATAGAAAAGGTCCATTGATATTTTGTTAGAAATATTATTCTTAAGTTGTTAAGAATATGAGTGACAATATTTCTAGCACAAAGTATTATAAATAGGTTCACAATCGAGGATACTTCATAATATGGACATGACTTATCCAGAAAGATTGTATTCATGTTTGTTCCCAAGTTATTTATATGAGATATAAATAAGATGGAATGGTGAGTCTCATGCCATATGACAAACATGATAGGCACTTATAAATGATAAGTAGGTCGAACCAGTGACACTTATGACAAGCACATGGAGTTTACTCTTGTCAATGTTTTGTCATAAATCATATCAGTGCATATAATCTTTAGACCTGAGATAGCATAGTTATCTTGTATATAGGTAGTTTGAGTTTGATACTGCTTTCATACTTGTACTGTGTATGGGTATATGGGCATGTGTTGGCTCCTACTAGTTATATATGGACGTAGGTGTTGATCAAGATGGAATCTGTTCCTCTAAGTAAATAGTGATAAAATCCTATGTTCATTTAATTGTTCTTGATGTTTCAAGTTCCTGGCCAAGACAGATAGATTTATTCAGAAAAGAGTTTCTGATGAGAAAATCTTTTTAAACAAGAACTGGAATTAAAAGAGAACATAATATTCATAGCAAATGGAGTTTGACATAAACCATGACTCCAGCTTGAGTTGGGATTTTGTAACAGAGAGATTCTAGTGCATGGTAACATATGATTATAGGTTCATTTAAGGTAAACCTTATTACTAATTGGGTGGCCATGGCATGCTATGCTAGGTGTTAACCATGGTCTATGAGGTTCATAAAATGATTTAGAGAAATCATTTATGGTAAGAAAGAGTTCTGATGATATTAAGAGTTGATATCATGTCTCATTGCCAATTAGTGATGAGCCTAGTAAGTCACACACATACACAAGTTATCACCTATTTAAATATGATTTAATTAATTAATTAAAGAGTTTAATTGATTAATTAAATAGGTTTGGTTTGCAATTAAATTGCAAAGTCCCTAGCATGACTTGAAACCAAATCTAGATTATTGGATGTGTAGTATAAATTAAATTTATATTTAAAGTGTTTAAATATGAATTTAATTGATGAGAAATTAATTAATAGAGATTAATTAATTAATTATATTTGATATAAATTAATTAGAAGAAGAAAATAATTATTTTGGGTTAAGAACTCAAAATTAAGACACAGGGGCATTTTGGTGACACATGGGATTACACATAAGCTTGCCAAATGTTTTTTTAATCATGTAAGATGATTAAAATCAAGATTAAATATAGGTTTGACACTTGGCACAATGTGATTGGGTCACTTAAACCTAGAGCTAATCAAAAGGTGACATGTGGCTAGGGTTTAATGTGTTAACCTAGCTATTTAAGTGTGGTTATGAAAAGAAAAAATAACCAGCAGCCTCTCCTCTCATTTGTCACGCCACTTTGAGTCTCTCCATCTATTCTTCTTCATCTCTCATCAATTCAAAGAGATTAGCTATCAATCTCTTGAATCAAGAACGCTAGAAATTGTTTATAGTGTCCTGTTTACATCTCTAATCTCTTAAAAGGCAGAACTTGAATTTCTAATTAATAGAAAAAGCTTTAGAGGCTGTTCAAGGGCTGCCATAGGTTTTCTTGGTGTGGACAAGCTAGAGGGACAACATTTGGTGTCCTGAAGACGAATCTCAAAGGCGCAGACATGCTGCAGTGCATCAAGAGGTTAGTGTTATCGTTCTTGATTTAATCTAGGGTTCTAAAATTAATCTGATTAATTTTAAAATCTTAAATGGCAAATACAGATCCAAAAGCATATTAAAAGAGTTTTAATATGTTGTTTATCATTGAAATCAAATAGATAAAAATAAATCTTGCATGGTGCATGTGACCCTAGGCGAAATTTTTTTGAATTCAATGGTATAATCTTGTGTTTTTCACGCTTCCGTTCCTTCAATTGGTATCAGAGCCACTATATTTGCCATTTAGATTGATGATTATATGATTTAATTGTGTGTTTGATCATGAGATCAAAAGTTTATTGCTGGTTGCAAAGTCAAGGTGGTGGCACAAAGGATGAACACCATGGTGTGCATGGTTGATGCATCACATTGGTGTGCAAAGGTAAATGGATGGTGAATGTGCAATTGTTGTATGATCTAAGATCCATTTTATGTCTAATTAAATTGTTTAATTAGAATTTTTATCACACAATTAAATTATGATTCAAATCAGAATTTTAAAAATTGTTTGAATGTGATTCAAATCTGAATTTTAAAAGTTGTTTGAATGTGATTCAAATCTGAATTTTTAAAGTTGTTTGAATCATATTTAAATCTGATTTTTTAAAATTGATTGAATAAAATTCAGATCTGATTTTTAAAAAAATATTTGAATGTGATTCAAATCTGATTTTTTTAAAAAATGATTGAATGTGATTCAAATCTGAATTTTTAAAGTTGTTTGAATGTGATTCAAATCTGAATTTTTAAATTTGTTTGAATGAGATTCAAATCTAAATTTTTAAATTTATTTGAATCATATTCAAATCTGGATTTTTAAGTTGAATATGAGATATTCAATTTAATTTAAGTATGTATGTTTTATTTAATTGTTAAATAGTGATATGCATGATGGATGATCATGGACTATAAAAGACCAATGTGATTGGATTTATTTCTTTTATGTTTCTTTGGGATTGTAAATTAATTAATTTATTTTAATTTATTTTGGGCATGTATTATTAAGTTTGTAATAATTTTTGGGTTGTAATTTCATTTATTTAAGTTCTTGTAAATTCCCTTTGGTATGCCAAGGATTACTATGTAATATTGGATTGCAAGAAGTTCAAGGAGGTCAAGAGCATTGGTGGGACCAGTGGGAGGAATTCAAGATCAAGTGTTGATTATGTACTCCTTCAGTAACTCTTGTAAAATGAATGAATGAAATGCACCTAGGAATGCCCTGATTCAATTCTTGGTGGCTCGAATTGAATCCCTTAGAAAGTCCATGATCATACCATATTTCGCTTATCCATGAATGCATGAGATGTATGGGAATGTATGCAATTATATGATATATGCATGCTAAATGGATAATGTGCAAAGTGAGACCTTAATAGTAAATAGAATGACCATAAAATCTTCCAAACAAATGATTAAGTTGGAAATGCTATAATTAAAGTAATTATAACATAGGCCCTCCATTGGGGCAATTATTTTAAGAAATTTTAAATAGTTGCATAAGATGCAATTTATTTAAGAGATTTCCTTAAGAATAATTGTTAAGCATGAGATGTTGTAAATATGTAAATGGTTTAGTGGCCAATATTGGATGTACCTGAGGACATTAAAATTATTTCCATAATTACTGGCTCAATGGGATCAACTTAACTAATGCAAGATAAGTCAATAATGGATGTACCTGAGATTTTGAGCATTAGGGGCTAGGTAAAGGATTGAACCTCACATGAGATGTGATGGGCAAAGAGTTGCTCACTTATAGTTTATTGTAATTCCAATAATAGATGTACCTGAGGATGATCAATAGAATTATAAGAATTCAATCACCCACTAGAAATCCATCCAACTAGGATTTCCGTTTTCTACTTTGGAAGTGTAGGATTCGCTAAGTTAGTGGGAGGACCAATTTGATTAAAAGACCATAATCATTTTAGTTAATTACATGATACATTTACTAATTAATCTGGTTATTTTCTGCAATTAATTTTCTGATAAAAATGATCACAGAACAACCACCAACATCCAATATCCTTGCAAGCATACTTGATCACAATAGGTTGACAGGACCTAATCTGTCTGATTGGCTAAGAAATTTGAAACTTGTCCTGAACCTTGAACATATAGGATATGTTCTAGATTCAAATGTTCCTGGTCCCTTACCTCCAGAGGCCACTCAAGAGGAACATGAAACTTTTGGCAAGTGGAAGGAGCATGATATGAGAGCTAAGTGTTGCATGCTTGCTTCCATGAGTAATGAGTTACAGAAGCAACATGAGGATGAAGGAACGGAAGCGTGAAAAAACACAAGATTATACCATTGAATTCAAAATTTTTCACCTAGGGTCACAAGCACCATGCAAGATTTATTTTTATCTATTTGATTTCAATGATAAACAACATATTAAAACTCTTTTAATATGTTTTTGGATCTGTATTTGCCATTTAAGATTTTAAAATTAATCAGATTAATTTTAGAACCCTAGATTAAATCAAGAACGATTACACTAACCTCTTGATGTGCTGCGTATGTACGTGCCTTTGAGATTCGTCTTGAGGACACGGATGTTGTCCCTCTAGCTTGTCCACACCAAGAACACCTATGGCAGCCCTTGAACAGCTTCTAAAGCCTTTTCTATTAATTAGAAATTCAAGTTCTGCCTTTTAAGAGATTAGAGATGCAAACAAGACACTAGAAACAATTTCTAGTGTTCTTAATTCAAGAGATTGATGGCTAATCTCTTTGAATTGATGAGAGATGAAGAGAAATAGCTGGAGAGGCTCAAAGTGGCGTGACATATGAGAGGAGAGGCTGCTGGTTGTGTTTTCTTTTCATAACCCCACTTAAATAGCTAGGTTAACACATTAAACCCTAGCCACATGTCACCTTTTGATTAGCTCTAGGTTTAAATGACCCAATCACATTGTGCCAAGTGTCAAACCTATATTTAATCTTGATTTTAATCATCTTACATGATTAAAAATATTTGGCAAGCTTATGTGTTATGCCATGTGTCACCATCTCATGGTGCCACGTGTCACACTGTGAAATGACCAAAATGCCCATGTGTCTTAATTTTGAGTTCTTAACCCAAAATAATTATTTTCTTCTTCTAATTAATTTATATCAAATATAAATTAATTAATTAATCTCTATTAATTAATTTCTCATCAATTAAATTCATATTTAAACACTTTAAATATAAATTTAATTTATACTACACATCCAATAATCTAGATTTGGTTTCAAGTCATGCTAGGGACTTTGCAATTTAATTGCAAACCAAATCTATTTAATTAATCAATTAAACTCTTTAATTAATTAATTAAATCATATTTAAATAGGTGATAACTTGTGTATGTGTGTGACTTACTAGGCTCATCACTAATTGGCAATGAGACATGATATCAACTCTTAATATCATCGAACTCTTTCTTACCATAAATGATTTCTCTAAATCATTTTATGAACCTCATAGACCATGGTTAACACCTAGCATAGCATGCCATGGCCACCCAATTAGTAATAAGATTTACCTTAAATGAACCTATAATCATATGTTACCATGCACTAGAATCTCTCATTACAAAATCCCAACTCAAGTGAGTCATGGTTTATGTCAAACTCCATTTGCTATGAATATTATGTTCTCTTTTAATTCCAGTTCTTGATTAAAAGATTTTTCTCATCGAAACTCTTTTACGAATAAATCTATCTGTCTGGCCAGAACTTGAAACATCAAGAACAATTAAATGAACATAGGATTTTAACTCTATTTACTTAGAGGAACAGATTCCATCTTGATCAACACCTACCTCCATATATAACTAGCAGAGCCAACACATGCCCATATACCCATACATAGTACAAGTATGAAAGCGATATCAAACTCAAACTACCTATATACAAGATAAGCTGTGCTATCTCGTGTCTAAAGATTATATGCATCGATATGATTTATGACAAAACATTGACAAGAGTAAACTCCATGTGCTTGTCATAAGTGTCACCTTCGACCTACTTATCATTTATAAGTGCCTATCATGTTTGTTATATGGCATGAGACTCACCATTCCATCTTATTTATATCTCATATAAATAACTTGGGAACAAACATGAATACAATCTTTCTGGATAAGTCATGTCCTTATTATGAAGTATCCTCGATTGTGAACCTATTTATGATACTTTGTGCTAGAAATATTGTCACTCATATTCTTAACAACTTAAGAATAATATTTCTAACAAAATATCAATGGACCTTTTCTATTACACATAAATATATTATGTAAACGGAAAAGTGGAAATGCCTTTTATTATTAAAAATATGTACAAGATACATACTAAATGATATGCTCTAGGGCATACTACTAACAATCTCCCACTAGCACTAGAGCCATTCATTACAATATCTTAGACCTATCTTCTCAAGATGTCGGTCTAACTGAGCTTGTGACAAAGGCTTAGTGAATGAATCAGCTGGATTTTTCAGCTGATGTTATTTTTCTGCATGGCTATATCGCCTTGCCCAACTATATCTCTGATAATGTGATAGTGCCTTTCTATGTGTTTGGATTTTGGGTGAGACCTTGGTTCCTTAGCTTTGTATGTTGCTCCATTATTGTCACGGTGTAATGGAGCTGCGACTCAATGGAAGGAACTCTTTGTAAGTTACATCACGAACTTCTTCATCCAACGACTTCTTTTGCGACATCGATGCAAGAATATACTCACCTCGATAGTGGAATCTGCGATCGTGCTGTTTGGAACTCTTCCAACCGATCGCACCTCCATTACAAATGAACACATATCCAGAGGTAGACTTTCTATCATCGATATCTGATTGGAAATCAGAATCAGTATAACCATCCAATTGCAAGTCTTCACCTCCATAAATCAAGAATAAATCCTTAGTTCTTCTCAAGTACTTAAGAATATTCTTGACAGTTATCCAGTGTTCCAAACCTGGATTGGATTGATACCTGCTAGTCAAACTAACAGCATATGCGATATCCAGCCTAGTACACAACATTGCATACATTAAACTTCCAATAGCCGAAGCATATGGAATCCTGGCCATCTTATCTCTTTCTTCAGGTGTCTTTGGAGACATCTCTTTAGAAAGGTGGATACCATGTCTCACTGGTAACAATCCTCTCTTGGAATCAAGCATGTTAAACCTCTTTAACACCTTTTCCAAGTATAGACTTTGGGATAAACCAATTATTCTTTTCACTCTATCTCTATAGATGCGAATCCCAAGAATATAGGTTGCCTCCCCTAAGTCTTTCATGGAGAATGTATTTGACAACCATACCTTTATAGTCGTCAACATACCTGTATCATTACCCATCAATAGTATGTCATCCACATATAAGACAAGGAAAGTGATAGCACTGTCACTAACCTTCTTATATACACATGGCTCATCCTCATTTTTTATAAAACCAAAAGATTTAATGGCTTCATCAAAACGGATGTTCCAACTCCTCGAAGCTTGTTTCAACCCATAAATGGATCGCTTTAGCTTGCATACCTTGGAACCATCTTGGGATTCAAATCCCTTAGGTTGTTCCATGAAAATGTTTTCTTCAATGTATCCATTGAGAAAAGCTGTTTTGACATCCATCTGCCAAATTTCATAATCATAGTATGCAGCTATTGCTAACAAAATCCTAATTGATTTAAGCATGGCAACAGGCGAGAAAGTCTCCTAATTGTCTATTCCTTGCCTTTGGCGAAGCCCTTTCGCTACTAGCCTTGCCTTATAGGTCTCTACCTTTCCATCAGAACCAATTTTCTTCTTGAAAACCCATTTGTTTCCTATAGGTACAATACCTTCAGGTGGGTCAACAAGATCCCAAACTTGATTCTTATACATGGAATCAATCTCGGATTTCATAGCATCAATCCATTTTGAAGAGTCTATATCTGATATAGCTTCTTCATAGGTAAGTGGATCATCTCCATGATATACTTCTTCATGAGTAGACAACTCTTGTTCTTTTTCATGAAGAAAACCATATCTCACTGGTGGGTGAGATACCCTGGTTGTTCTACGAGGAACAGCTTTAGATGTTTCATCAATGGGTATAGGTTGACTAGATGGATCTATATCCATCTGATCTATTGGTTGGTCAGAATTCTCCAATTCTAACTCTATTTGCCTTCCTTTGCCTCCTTGAACAAACTGTTGTTCAAGAAATGTGGCATCTCTACTTATCACAACCTTTTGTGAAGTAGGCAAATAAAAATAATATCCAAAACTATCTTTTGGATATCCAACAAATCGACCTTTTTCTGATCTGGTCTCCAATTTATAAGTGTTCAGCCTTTTTGATATAATTTGTCGACAACCCCAAATCTTAACATGATTAAGACTTGGTTTTCTTCAATGACATATTTCATAAGTTGTGGAAGTAAGATATTTTGATGGAATTCTATTCGAATATATAAAGTCGATTCTAATGCAAATCCCCAAAAGGAGATTGGCATATCAAGATAGCTCATCATACTACGTACCATATCCAATAGTACGATTTCTCCTTCAGATACACCATTCATTGTGGCGTTCTGGAGGAGTCGGTGAGAAACAATGCCATGCTCTCTCAAGTATTCATCAAATTCAGTACTCAAATATTTACCTCCACGATCTGATCGAAGAGCTTTAATACTCTTTCCTGTTTGATTTTCTACTTCAGATTTAAATTCTTTGAACTTTTCAAAGGATTCATGTTTGTATTTCATCAAATACAAATACCCAAATCTTGATTTATCATCAGTAAAGGTAATAAAATAATGAAAACCCCTTCTAGCCATTTCTTTAAACGGACCACATACATCACTATGTATTAGTTCCAAAATATTTTTAGCTCTTAGCCCTTGTCCAACAAAGGGTAATCTAGTCATTTTTGCCTTGAAGGCAAGATTCACAAGTTGGAGTAGGCTCAGAGCCCAATGAGGATAAAATCCCCATTTTCTCCAATTTTGTAATCCTATCTTCTGCAACATGACATAACCTTAACTGCCAAATATATTTTGAACTTGAGTTGGTTTTCACCATGGCATTGCATTCATTTAGATTGCTTTACTCTGGCCAGTGGAAACACTTTCTTACTGACAATGGAAACACTTTCCTGTTGGCAATGGAAACACTTTCCTGTTGGCAGTGGAAACACTTTCCTTTGCCTTCATCAGCTTTAGTCTTCCTTTTCTGTTTAGCTATTTTCTTGGAAGGACCAGGAATCTGAGGTTTCTTTTTCTTATTGCCCTTCTTCTTGTTGGACTTTCCAGCTGAAGAAGATGCAACCAAAGCTACCTCTTTTCCTTTATTGCCTGGCATATTCTTTTGGGCAATAACCAGCATGTTGAGTAATTCAGCTAAGGTGCATTCCTGTTTAGTCATATGGAAATTTGTCACAAAATTCCCAAAAGACTCAGGAAGGGACTGAAGGATCAAATCCGTCTGTAGTTGGAAATCCATGTTGAAGTCAAGATGTTCCAACTGCTCAATCAGCCGAATCATCTTGTGGACATGATCTCTAACATTCTATCCCTCAGACATCCTCATACGGAATAGCTGTCTAGATATCTCATACCTAGCATTCCTGCTGTGCTCACCATACAACTCTTGTAGGTGAAGGAGGATCTCACTCGCACTCTGCATGTTCTCATGTTGCTTCTGTAACTCATTACTCATGGAAGCAAGCATGTAACACTTAGCTCTCATATCATGCTCCTTCCACTTGTCCAAAGTATCATGTTCCTCTTGTGTGGCCTCTGGAGGTAAGGGACCAGGAACATTTGAATATAGAACATATCCTATATGTTCAAGGTTCAGGACAAGTTTCAAATTTCTTAGCCAATCAGACAGATTAGGTACTGTCAAACTTTTGTGATCAAGTATGGTTGCATGGATATTGGATGGTGGTGGTTGTTTTGTGCTCATTTTTATCAGAAAATTAACTGCAGAAAATAACCAGATTAATTAGTAAATGTATCATGTAATTAACCAAAATGATTATGGTCTTTTAATCAAATTGGTCCTCCCACTAACTTAGCGAATCCTACACTTCCAAAGTAGAAAACGGAAATCCTAGTTGGATGGATTTCTAGTGGGTGATTGAATTCTTATAATTCTATTGATCATCCTCGGTACATCCATTATTGGAATTACAATAAACTATAAGTGAGCAACTCCTTGCCCATCACATCTCATGTGAGGTTCAATCCTTTGCTAGCCCCTAATGCTCAAAATCTCGTACATCCAATATTGACTTATCTTGCATTAGTTAAGTTGATCCCATTGAGCGATAATTATGCAAATAATTTTAATGTCCTCAGTACATCCAATATTGGCCACCAAACCATTTACATATTTACAACATCTCATGCTTAACAATTATTCTTAAGAAAATCTCTTAAATTAATTGCATCTCATGCAACTATTTAAAATTTCTTAAAATAATTGCCCCAATGGAGGGCTTATGTTATAATTACTTTAATTATAGCATTTCCAACTTAATCATTTGTTTGGAAGATTTTATAGCCATCCTAATTACTATTAAGGTCTCACTTTGCACATTATCCATTTAGCATGCAAATATCATATAATTGCATACATTCCCATACATCTCATGCATTCATGGATAAGCAGTAAATATGGTATGATCATGGACTTTCTAAGGGATTCAATTCGAGCCACCAAGAATTGAATCAGGGCATTCCTAGGTGCATTTCATTTTTTCATTTTACAAGAGTTGCTGAAGGAGTACATAATCAACACTTGATATTGAATTCCTCCCACTGGTCCAAAGAATGCTCTTGACCTCCTTGAACTTCTTGCAATCCAATATTACATAGTAATCCTTGGCATACCAAGGCGAATTTACAAGAACTTAAATAAATGAAATTACAACCCAAAAATTATTACAAACTTAATAATACATGCCCAAAATAAATTAAAATAAATTAATTAATTTACAATCCCAAAGAAACATAAAAGAAATAAATCCAATCACATTGGTCTTTTATAGTCCATGATCATCCATCATGCATATCACTATTTAACAATTAAATAAAACATACATACTTAAATTAAATTGAATATCTCATATTCAACTTAAAAATCCAGATTTGAATATGATTCAAATAAATTTAAAAATTCAGATTTGAATCTCATTCAAACAAATTTAAAAATTCAGATTTGAATCACATTCAAACAACTTCAAAAATTCAGATTTGAATCACATTCAAACATTTTTAAAAATCAGATTTGAATCACAAACAAATATTTATAAAAAATCAGATCTGAATTTTATTGAATCAATTTTAAAAAATCAGATTTAAATATGATTCAAACAACTTTAAAAATTCAGATTTGAATCACATTCAAACAACTTTTAAAATTCAGATTTGAATCACATTCAAACAATTTTTAAAATTCTGATTTGAATCATAATTTAATTGTGTGATTAAAACAACTAATTAAACACTTTAATTAGTCAAAGAATAGGCCTTAGATAATACAACAATTGCAGAATTAAAAGCCAAACCTTGAACCACCCATGGAACCATTGTTGCCGCCACCAATGGTGGCTTCTCCATGTGTGACGCCACATCTCATGATCCAACCAGCAATGAATCTCTTGATCTCATGATCAAACACACAATTAAATTATATAATCAACAATCTAAATGGCAAATATAGTGGCTCGATACCAATTGAAGGCAGGCGTGAAAAACACAAGATTATACCATTGAATTCAAAATTTTTCACCTAGGGTCACAAGCACCATGCAAGATTTATTTTTATCTATTTGATTTCAATGATAAACAACATATTAAAACTCTTTTAATATGTTTTTGGATCTGTATTTGCCATTTAAGATTTTAAAATTAATCAGATTAATTTTAGAACCCTAGATTAAATCAAGAACGATTACACTAACCTCTTGATGTCTTTGCAGCGTGTCGTGCCTTTGAGATTCGTCTTGAGGACACGGATGTTGTCCCTCTGGCTTGTACACACGATGAACACCTATGTCAGCACTTGATCTGCTTCTATTTCATTTTCTATTAATTATAAATTCAAGTTCTGCCTTTTAAGAGATTAGAGATGCAAACAGGACACTAGAAACAATTTCTAGTGTTCTTAATTCAAGAGATTGATGGCTAATCTCTTTGAATTGATGAGAGATGAAGAGAAATAGCTGGAGAGGCTCAAAGTGGCGTGACATATGAGAGGAGAGGCTGCTGGTTGTGTTTTCTTTTCATAACCCCACTTAAATAGCTAGGTTAACACATTAAACCCTAGCCACATGTCACCTTTTGATTAGCTCTAGGTTTAAATGACCCAATCACATTGTGCCAAGTGTCAAACCTATATTTAATCTTGATTTTAATCATCTTACATGATTAAAAATATTTGGCAAGCTTATGTGTTATGCCATGTGTCACCATCTCATGGTGCCATGTGTCACCATCTCATGGTGCCACGTGTCACACTGTGAAATGACCAAAATGCCCCTGTGTCTTAATTTTGAGTTCTTAACCCAAAATAATTATTTTCTTCTTCTAATTAATTTATATCAAATATAAATTAATTAATTAATCTCTATTAATTAATTTCTCATCAATTAAATTCATATTTAAACACTTTAAATATAAATTTAATTTATACTACACATCCAATAATCTAGATTTGGTTTCAAGTCATGCTAGGGACTTTGCAATTTAATTGCAAACCAAATCTATTTAATTAATCAATTAAACTCTTTAATTAATTAATTAAATCATATTTAAATAGGTGATAACTTGTGTATGTGTGTGACTTACTAGGCTCATCACTAATTGGCAATGAGACATGATATCAACTCTTAATATCATCAGAACTCTTTCTTACCATAAATGATTTCTCTAAATCATTTTATGAACCTCATAGACCATGGTTAACACCTAGCATAGCATGCCATGGCCACCCAATTAGTAATAAGATTTACCTTAAATGAACCTATAATCATATGTTACCATGCACTAGAATCTCTCTGTTACAAAATCCCAACTCAAGCTGTAGACATGGTTTATGTCAAACTCCATTTGCTATGAATATTATGTTCTCTTTTAATTCCAGTTCTTGATTAAAAGATTTTTCTCATCGAAACTCTTTTACAATAAATCTATCTGTCTGGCCAGGAACTTGAAACATCAAGAACAATTAAATGAACATAGGATTTTAACTCTATTTACTTAGAGGAAAAGATTCCATCTTGATCAACACCTACCTCCATATATAACTAGCAGGAGCCAACACATGCCCATATACCCATACATAGTACAAGTATGAAAGCAGTATCAAACTCAAACTACCTATATACAAGATAACTGTGCTATCTCAGGTCTAAAGATTATATGCTTTGATATGATTTATGACAAAACATTGACAAGAGTAAACTCCATGTGCTTGTCATAGGTGTCACTTGGTTCGACCTACTTATCATTTATAAGTTCCTATCATGTTTGTTATATGGCATGAGACTCACCATTCCATCTTATTTATATCTCATATAAATAACTTGGGAACAAACATGAATACAATCTTTCTGGATAAGTCATGTCCTTATTATGAAGTATCCTCGATTGTGAACCTATTTATGATACTTTGTGCTAGAAATATTGTCACTCATATTCTTAACAACTTAAGAATAATATTTCTAACAAAATATCAATGGACCTTTTCTATTACACATAAATATATTATGTAAACGGAAAAGTGGAAATGCCTTTTATTATTAAAAATATGTACAAGATACATACTAAATGATATGCTCTAGGGCATACTACTAACAGAGGACATGCAGAGTGCGAGTGAGATCCTCCTTCACCTACAAGAGTTGTATGGTGAGCATAGCAGGAATGCTAGGTATGAGATATCTAGACAGCTATTCTGTATGAGGATGTCTGAGGGACAGAATGTTGGGGATCATGTCCACAAGATGATTCGGCTAATTGAGCAGTTGGAATATCTTGACTTCAACATGGATTTCCAACTACAGACGGATTTGATCCTTCAGTCCCTTCCTGGGTCTTTTGGGAAATTTTGTGACAAATTTCCATATGACTAAACAGGAATGCATCTTAGCTGGTTTACTTAACATGCTGGTTATTGCCCAAAAGAATATGCCAGGCAATAAAGGAAAAGAGGTAGCTTTGGTTGCATCTTCTTCTGCTGGAAAGTCCAACAAGAAGAAGGGCAATAAGAAAAAGAAACCTCAGATTCCTGGTCCTTCTAAGAAAATAGCTAAACAGAAAAGGAAGACTAAAGCTGATGAAGGCATAGGAAATTGTTTCCATTCCCAGTAAGAAAGTGTTTCCACTGGCCAGAGTATAGCAATCTAAATGAAAGCAATGCCGTGGTGAAAAACAACTCAAGTTCAAAATATATTTGGCACTTAAGGTTATGTCATGTTGCAGAAGATAGGATTACAAAATTGGAGAAAATGGGGATTCTATCCTTATTGGACTCTGAGCCTACTCCAACTTGTGAATCTTGCCTTCAGGGCAAAATGACTAGATCACCCTTTGTTGGACAAGGGCTAAGAGCTGAAAATATTTTGGAGCTAATACATAGTGATGTATGTGGTCCATTTAAAGAAATGGCTAGAGGCGGTTTTCATTATTTTATTACCTTTACTGATGATAAATCAAGGTTTGGGTATTTGTATTTGATGAAATACAAACATGAATCTTTTGAAAAGTTCAAAGAATTTAAATCAAGTAGAAAATCAAGCGGAAAAAGTATTAAAGCTCTTGATCGGATCGTGGAGGTGAATATTTGATCTTGAATTTGATGAATACTTGAGAGAGCATGGCATTGTTTCTCGGTGACTCCTCCAGAACGCATACAATGAATGGTGTATCGAAGGAGAAATCGGACCCTATTGGATATGGTACGTAGTATGATGAGCTATACTAATATGCCAATCTTCTTTTGAGGATTTGCATTAGAATCAACTTTGTATATTCTGAATAGGATTCCATCAAAATCAGTTTCTTCCACACCTTATGAGATATGGCATAGAAGAAAATCAAGTCTTAAGCATGTTAAGATTTTGGGTTGTCGACATATCAAAAAGTGAACAACGATAAATTGGAGACCGGATCGAGAAAAGGTCGATTTGTTGGATATCCAAAAGATAGTTTTGGAAATTATTTTTATTTGCCTACTTCACAAAGGTTGTGATAAGTAGAGATGCCACATTTCTTGAACAACGGTTTGTTCAAGAAGGAGGCAAGGAAGGCAAATAGAGTTAGAATTGGAGAATTCGACCAACCAACGTCAGATGGATATAAATCCATCTAGTCAACCTATACCCATTGATGAAACATCTACAATTTGTTCCTCGTAGAACAACGAGGTATCTCACCCACCGGTGAGATATGGTTTTCTTCATGAAGAAGAACAAGAGTTGTCTACTCATGAAGATGTAGATCATGGAGATGATCCACTTACTTATGAAGAAGCTATATCGATATAGACTCTTCAAAATGGATTGATGCTATGAAATCGAGATTGATTCCATGTATAAGAATCAAGTTTGGGATCTTGTTGACCCACAGAAGGTATTGTACCTATAGGGAACAAATGGGTTTTCAAGAAGAAAATTGGTTACGATGGAAAGGTAGAGACCTATAAGGCAAGGCTAGTAGTGAAAGGGTTTCGCCAAAGGCAAGGAATAGACTATGAGGAGACTTTCTGCTTTGTTGCCATGCTTAAATCAATTAGGATTTTATTAGCAATAGCTGCGTACTATGATTATGAGATTTGGCGGATGGATGTCAAAGCGACTTTTCTCAATGGATACATTGAAGAAAACATTTTCATGGAACAACCTAAGGATTTGAATCCCAAGATGGTTCCGGTATGCAAGCTAAAGCGATCCATTTATGGGTTGAAACAAGCTTGAGGAGTTGGAACATCCGTTTTGATGAAGCCATTAAATCCTTTGGTGTTATCAAAAATGAGGATGAGCCATGTGTATATAAGAAGGTTATTGACAGTGATATCACGTTCCTTGTCTTATATATGGTTTACATACTATTAATGGGTAATGACACAGGTATGTTGGACTATAAAGGTATGTTTGTCAAATACATTCTCCATTAAAGACTTAGGGGAGGCAACCTATATTCTTGTGAGTCGCTCTATAGAGATAGAGCAAAAAGAATAATTGGTTTATCCCAAAGTCTATACATGGAAAAGGTGTTAAAGAGGTTTAACATGCTTGATTCTAAGAGTGGATTGTTACCAGTGAGACATGGTATCCATCTTTCTAAAGAGATGTCTCCAAAGACTCTGAAGAAAGAGATAAGATGGCAGATTCCATATGCTTTGGCTATTGGAAGTTTAATGTATGCAATGTTGTGTACTAGGGGATATCGCATATCTTTATTAGTTTGACTAGCGGTATCAATCCAATCAGGTTTGGAACCTTTGGATAGCTGTCAAGAATATTCTTAAGTACTTGAGAAGAACTAAGGATTTATTCTTGATTTATGGAGGTGGAGACTTGCAATTGGATGGTTATCGATTACGATTTCAATCGGATATCGATGATAGAAAGTCTACCTCTGGATATGTGTTCATTTGTAATGGAGATGCGATCGATTGGAAGAGTTCCAAGCGAGCATGACTGCAGATTCCACTCTGAGAGTGAGTATATTCTTGCATCGAGATCTTTGCAAAGGAAGTCGTTTGGATAAAGAAGTTCGTGAGAACTTACAGTAGTTCCTTCCATTGAGTCAGCGGTTCCACTACTGTGACAATAATGGAGCGATCATCTGAGCTAAGGAACTAAGGTCTCACCAAAATCCAAACACATAGAAAGGCACTACCACATTATCAGAGATATAGTTGGGCAAGGCGATATAGCCATGCAGAAAAATAACATCAGCTGAAAAACTAGCTGCTCCATTCACTAAGCATTTGTCACAAGCTCAGTTAGACTGACATCTTGAGAAGATGGGTCTAAGGTATTGTAATGAATGGCTCTAGTGCTAGTGGGAGATTGTTAGTAGTATGCCCTAGAGCATATCATTTAGTATGTATCTTGTACATTTTTTATTAATAAAAGGCATTTCCACTTTTCCGTTTACATAATATATTTATGTGTAATAGAAAAGGTCCATTGATATTTTGTTAGAAATATTATTCTTAAGTTGTTAAGAATATGAGTGACAATATTTCTAGCACAAAGTATCATAAATAGGTTCACAATCGAGGATACTTCAAAATATGGACATGACTTATCCAGAAAGATTGTATTCATGTTTGTTCCCAAGTTATTTATATGAGATATAAATAAGATGGAATGGTGAGTCTCATGCCATATGACAAACATGATAGGCACTTATAAATGATAAGTAGGCGAACGGTGACACTTATGACAAACACATGGAGTTTACTCTTGTCAATGTTTTGTCATAAATCATATCAGTGCATATAATCTTTAGACCTGAGATAGCATAGTTATCTTGTATATAGGTAGTTTGAGTTTGATACTACTTTCATACTTGTACTGTGTATGGGTATATGGGCATGTGTTGGCTCCTACTAGTTATATATGGAGGTAGGTGTTGATCAAGATGGAATCTGTTCCTCTAAGTAAATAGAGATAAAATCCTATGTTCATTTAATTGTTCTTGATGTTTCAAGTTCCTGGCCAAGACAGATAGATTTATTGAAAGAGTTTACGATGAGAAAATCTTTTAAACAAGAACTGGAATTAAAAGAGAACATAATATTCATAGCAAATGGAGTTTGACATAAACCATGACTCGGCTTGAGTTGGGATTTTGTACAGAGAGATTCTAGTGCATGGTAACATATGATTATAGGTTCATTTAAGGTAAACCTTATTACTAATTGGGTGGCCATGGCATGCTATGCTAGGTGTTAACCATGGTCTATGAGGTTCATAAAATGATTTAGAGAAATCATTTATGGTAAGAAAGAGTTATGATGATATTAAGAGTTGATATCATGTCTCATTGCCAATTAGTGATGAGCCTAGTAAGTCACACACATACACAAGTTATCACCTATTTAAATATGATTTAATTAATTAATTAAAGAGTTTAATTGATTAATTAAATAGGTTTGGTTTGCAATTAAATTGCAAAGTCCCTAGCATGACTTGAAACCAAATCTAGATTATTGGATGTGTAGTATAAATTAAATTTATATTTAAAGTGTTTAAATATGAATTTAATTGATGAGAAATTAATTAATAGAGATTAATTAATTAATTATATTTGATATAAATTAATTAGAAGAAGAAAATAATTATTTTGGGTTAAGAACTCAAAATTAAGACACAGGGGCATTTTGGTCATTTCACAGTGTGACACGTGGCACCATGAGATGGTGACACATGGGATTACACATAAGCTTGCCAAATGTTTTTAATCATGTAAGATGATTAAAATCAAGATTAAATATAGGTTTGACACTTGGCACAATGTGATTGGGTCACTTAAACCTAGAGCTAATCAAAAGGTGACATGTGGCTAGGGTTTAATGTGTTAACCTAGCTATTTAAGTGTGGTTATGAAAAGAAAAAATAACCAGTAGCCCCTCCTCTCATTTGTCACGCCACTTTGAGTCTCTCCATCTATTCTTCTTCATCTCTCATCAATTCAAAGAGATTAGCCATCAATCTCTTGAATCAAGAACGCTAGAAATTGTTTCTAGTGTCCTGTTTACATCTCTAATCTCTTAAAAGCGAACTTGAATTTCTAATTAATAGAAAAAGCTTTAGAGGCTGTTCAAGGGCTGCCATAGGTTTTCTTAGTGTGGACAAGCTAGAGGACAACATTTGGTGTCACGAAGATGAATCTCAAAGCGCGACACCGCTGCGATTGCATCAAGAGGTTAGTGTTATCGTTCTTGATTTAATCTAGGGTTCTAAAATTAATCTGATTAATTTTAAAATCTTAAATGGCAAATACAGATCCAAAAACATATTAAAAGAGTTTTAATATGTTGTTTATCATTGAAATCAAATAGATAAAAATAAATCTTGCATGGTGCATGTGACCCTAGGCGAAATTTTTTTGAATTCAATGGTATAATCTTGTGTTTTTCACGCTTCCGTTCCTTCACTAGTCAACAACCTTACTCACATTCGCAACATTTCTTTGTTATATCTGAACCAACTTCAAATTTTTACTTCCACAACTCTTTTTATCTTTTAATATTCTATAACTTACTTCCTTTTGTATTGAACTATAACCTTTCGATAATCTAACTTTTGAGTTTTAAATCCCTAAGTTTCCAACAATAAAATTCTGTCCTGGCATAACTATATCAAAACAGATGTTGTTGACAACTATTCTCATCTTGGTGTATTATCGAGTAGCACGTAGCTCTACACAATAATCTTAAGTCAGTACTGTAATCTGCAGCTTACAGTATAAACATCAAGAATATTGCATAATTACTACGATACATTCCAATAGATCAAATTTTCCTATATTTTATCCTTTTCGAATTTACTGATATTCGAATCTTATTACGATTACAATATCCATTAACAATTACTAACGATAACATCTACGCCCTCATCTAGAGCAATTCTATTACCGCAACTTACTTTTCGTCCTCTTGCCTTACATTAAGTAGGCTCGTAATTAGCTTTATAATTTATGGTGTGTTAAAAAAATACTTTTCGGCGATAAGCTCTTCCAAAACTAATTTCACTTATTATCACAATCCTTATTTTACAGGACTAATCACTAATGCATCAAAATTTATTCCCCTGTAAAGGAATAATAACATAACATATAGTTCTAACACTAACATAAAAGTATGCAGACCCCAGGTCAAACAATGCATATATATATATATATATATATATATATATATATATATATATATATATATCTTATTTAATAATTGAGAAATTACCAGCAAAAATGTCAAAAGTCACACACTCCCCCTTTGTAAGGCATGACATGTTCCCGTAGAATACCTAATGAACTACCGAACTTCACCTACCAATAATTCATTAAGTACACTACAAGGGATTTTAAAACTATTTTCTTACATTTTGGAAGTGGTGAGCATTTTGGTATGAATTAAAATCATTTATTCAAAGCTTAAAAACTAACAAAAATTTTTGTCCATTTTTATTTTCATAAATTTTATAAAAATTTTGTGAG
The DNA here is from genome assembly GCF_030052815.1 of Hevea brasiliensis. Lineage (NCBI taxonomy): Eukaryota > Viridiplantae > Streptophyta > Magnoliopsida > Malpighiales > Euphorbiaceae > Hevea > Hevea brasiliensis. The sequence continues at coordinate 34,753,768 of NC_079497.1, read as the reverse complement.
TTTTGTTTGTATTTGGAGAAAATAGTTCTTCAAATACCTAAAAAAAAAGCACTTCCAATAATTTTCTCAACTCCCAACCTCCAAAAAAAATCTCAAATCAACACAATTCAAATCATTCCACAGTTCAACCAACAATTTATCAACTTAAGATATTTCATAATTCCATCCACAATGCATATAGTATGAAATTCATAAATATAAATCTTAATTTACAGAAGAAAATCCAAAAATAATATTATTACAATTTATTATACAACTGCTCAACTTTACATTGATACATAAAACATTACAATATTTACATCAAAATTAACTACAAGGGTATAAAATAATACCCGTACAAAAAGATTAGTGTGGTCCTAAATTCAATAGCAGCTCACTCTGCTGCTTTCTCCTTGCTCTTATCTGTGATAGCAAAATAAGCTATCGCTGAGTATAGAAATACTCAGTAGTGCACAATAAAATTTTAAAATACAATACATAAATCATTCATTAACAAAATAAAATTTAAATATTTCTCACTTCACATTAGGTCAAAGACATCATTTACCACTTCCTTTCATTTTTTTGTCACTAAACCCTAAGTCCAAACCCTAACCACACTAGATTGTTGCATTTAGCTAATTTCAAAGCTTTTAACTATAATCATTCAACTAATGTAGGTCCATAAACTCATTCAAATCCATCAAACCATACAAATATACTCCCATAAACCTGCTGGCCAAAATTCAGTTTGGTCCTCCACACATGTTTTTATTTCATTTCAAGTTTATTTCTATGTAACTCAAGTTATAAACACAACTACTAAATCTCAAACTTTCAAATTGGTGTGCTTACCTCACTTGAATTTGAATTCTCTAATTTCTCTCTTCTTTTCTTCTTTCTTTGATGATCAATCTCCTTTTCAAGTGACTAGAACAAGTTTTTATGAAGCAATTATGGGAGAAGTTGAGGTTTAGTAAGGATTTCAAAGCTTGAGTGCAAGCTTTAATGGAGGAAAATTCATGGAGATGAGAGGGAGCGTGAGGGCGGCAAGGGAGAAAGGAAGAAGACCAATAATTTTTTTTTCTTTTCTTTTCTTTTTATGTATTTTTTCTTATGAAAGACCAAAATATCTAAATAATTAAATATATTAATTATATTCTTTATGGCATCATGCATGATGTCATGCATGATGTCATCTCCCTACACCTTTTTCATTTTCTCTCTTTTTTTTTTAATTTAATTCTCGACTCCGAAATTTTCTTTTCTCCAATTTTATTTGACAGTTAGATCAGGAGTCAGCTCTCAGGGTCAAGTGACCAAATTGCCCCTCGCCGGTTCAACCCGATTTGTAAATAATTCAATATTTCTTTCGGCTCTCTGACCTAATTATTTGACTGGCTTAACAGTTTTTTTTCATGATTTTCTCTTTTCCACTGTGTTCGTAATGGTCCTAAGGACCGCGGCGTCACATTTTATGGTTTGAAATTTGAGTTTAAATCGACTTCGCAGTCGTTCCCGAGAAGGTCACCCATCGCTATGAGTCTCGGCTCGTTTAACTTCTTATGTTCCATTTTTCTTGTTTATACTTAACTAATTGGCAATTACTAATTATTTGTGTTTATAGCTTATCTAGTTGTCTTAAGTGTGGTTATAATCCCCTTAATTGTCTGGTCTGACTCCGATCACCAAAATAGTGAAATATACCAGGCTATACAAGTGGGGGTATTACAATTCTCCCCCCCTTAAAATAATTTTTATCTCGAAATTTTACCTGGTATCAATCTCTGAACAGTTGTGGGTGTTGTCTCCTCATGTCCTCCTCTCATTCCCAAGTAGCCTCTTGGCCCGAATGATGGTTCCACAACACTTTTGCCAACGGTATCTGCTTATTTCGTAGCTGTTTCACCTCATAAGCCAGAATCTCTATGGGTTCCTCCTCATATGTGAGGTCTGGATTCACTTTAATTTCCTCTACTGGTAGTACATGAGATGGGTCTGATCGATACCTCCTCAACATAGACATATGGAAGACATTATGTATCTTCTCCAACTCTGGAGGTAGTGCCAAACGATATGCCAAAGGACCCACTCTTTCTAGAACCTCATATGGCCCAATGAAGCGAGGACTCAGTTTCCCCTTTCTGCCGAATCTCATAATCCTCTTCCAAGGTGAAACCTTGAGGAATACTTTGTCACCCACTGCATATTCAATATCCCTTCTCTTCAAATCAATGTAGGGCCTCTGATAGTCTGATGTAGTCTTAAGTCGACCTTTGATCACCCTGATCTTCTCCTCAGTTTGCTGAACAATTTCGGATCCAATCATCTTTCTTTCACCCACATCATCCCAACACAATGGGGTTCTACATTTTCTACCATACAAAGCTTCATATGGAGGCATCCTAATACTGGATTGGTAGCTATTATTGTAAGCAAACTCAATGAAAGGCAAGTGTGTATCCCAACTACCCTCAAACTCAATCACACAGGCCCGTAGCATGTCCTCCAAGATCTGAATTACCCTCTTAGACTGGTCATCTGTCTGTGGGTGGAATGCAGTACTGAAGTTCAATCTAGTTCCTAGGGCTCTCTGAAGACTACCCTAGAATCTAGAAGTGAACCTAGGATCCCTGTCTGATACAATGGATACTGGCACTCCTTGAAGTCTCACAATCTCATCGATGTACAACCTGGCCAATCTATTTAAACTGTAGTCCATTCGGGCTGGCAGAAAATGAGTAGACTTAGTCCGTCTATCGACAATGACCCATACTGCATCATGACTCTTCTGTGTCTTTGGAAGTCCCATCACAAAATCCATTGTTATTCTCTCTCATTTCCATTCTGGTACTGGTAGTGGATGTAACAAATCAGTGGGTACTTAATGCTCTGCCTTTACTTGCTGACAAGTTAGGCATTTGGAAACAAACTCTGCCACATCTCTTTTCATACCCATCCACCAGTAATGCTCCTTTAGCCCTCTATACATTTTTGTACCACCAGGGTGCATGGCAAAAGGAGACTCATGTGCTTCTTTCAAAATGATCTGCCTCAAATCAACATCATTAGGAACATACATTCTACCCTGGTGTAGCAATAGACCAACATCTCTTATTGAGAATTCTGGTTTCTTGCCCTACTAGACTTCTTCCAACAGTCTCTGATACTTCTGATCATTCTGAGCAGTCATTCTAATCTGATCAATCAATAATGGCTGTACATGCCATGCAACTGCTGTCTGCCCCTCATCATTAATCTCTAAACTGGCATGTAATGATCTCAACTCATGTACCATAGACAAAGGAGTAACCCGTAGACTTGCCATAGTCTTGCGACTTAAGGCGTCAGCCACAACATTAGCTTTCCCTGGCTGATAGTCTATCAGACAATCATAGCCTTTTATCAACTCTAACCATCTCCTCTGTCTCAAATTCAACTCTTTCTGGGTGCCCAAATACTTCAAACTCTTATGATCTGTGTAGATGTAACACTGTTCCCCATACAAATAGTGTCTCCAGATCTTAAGAGCAAACACAATGGCTGCAAGCTCCAAATCATGTGTCGGATAATTCCTCTCATGCAGTTTCAGCTGGCTTGATGCATAGGCAACGACATTCCAATCTTACATCAACACACAACCTAGCCCATTGTGAGAAGCATCGCTGTAAACTGTATATTCTTTACCCAGTGTAGGTAAAGTCAGGACTGGAGCCTCAGTCAAACATTTCTTCAATTCATTAAAACTCTTTTGGCATTTATCCGTCCACTAAAATTTCACATCCTTTCTAAGCAGCTTGGTCAATGGAGATGCCAACGTGGAGAATCCCTTCACAAATCGACGGTAGTATCCAGCTAAACCCAGAAAACTGCGAATCTCTATGATATTTCTAGGTGGATTCCAATTAAGGATAGCTTCTATCTTGCTAGGATTTACCTTAATACCCTCTACTGATACTAAGTGCCCTAAAAAGAATATCTCCTTCAGCCAAAATTCACATTTCGATAATTTGGCGTATAGCTGTTTCTCCCTCAAAGTCTACACTACAATCCGCAGATGTCTATCATGCTCTTCTGCATTCCTTGAATAGACCAATTTATCATCAATAAATACCACAACAAACTGGTCGAGCTATGGTCTGAAGATAGTGTTCATCAGATCCATAAAAGCAGACGGAGCATTAGTTAACCAGAATGGCATGACCAAGAACTCATAATGGCCATTGTGGGTTCTAAAGGCAGTTTTAGAAATACTCTGCTCTTGTACTTTCAGCTAATAATAACCTGATCTTAGGTCAATTTTGGAGAACACAGCTCACCCCTCAACTGATCAAACAAGTCATCAATGCGGGGCAATGGGTATCTGTTCTTTATCGTCACCTTATTCAACTGCCGATAGTCAATGCATAATCAGAGAGTGCTGTCGACACCATATTTTGGCCAATCCCTAGAATCAATAAAAATTCTTCTTTGAGCGACTAATCACGTTTAGATCCCTCTTTGATAGGCGGTCACATTTCGATCTCTCCTCACAAAGAATTGAATTAATCTTTGAGTCCTCATATTCATTAAGGCCTCGCAGATCTCTCAAATCATTCTGACCTCTCAAACCCGTTGTCGAATTTCCGGACTGTCAAGTATATTCTGATCTCTGTTGATAAATAAAATGAAGCACTAGATCTTTTCCTACAGTTTTATTGCGACCTCCTTTCGGAAGATTAAGAGCTAAAGTTTTGGTTCGGTTTAACGAGGGTTCGATCTTAAGTGTTCAAGTTAAATTTTCAATTTTAATCAAGTCCGTTCAGCATTTCTCCCCACCGATCTCATGCTTATTGTGCTTTAGATCTTTTATACTTAGATTAATAATGGCATTTAGTTCATGTTTCGCTATGATCAAATACTTAGGCAATTCAAAGATTTTCCAATCACATCCATTCATTGAACAAAAGAGATATTCCATTTCATTTCATAATTTGTACAAGTTATTGGTGAGGGATCACCCCACTGATTTACATTCTGCTCACTCTCTCTCTCTCTTCCTCCTCCTCCTCACTATCTCCACCATCGCCCGGAGCAGGTCATCCATCCAAGAGAAGTCCTCTTGAGGATAGCGCTTTTGGAGTTCGGCCAAGAGATCATTATGAGCATTCACATAGGCTCGGCTATTCAGACACCATCTCTTCATCCTTTTCCTTAAGCTCTTTGTCTTTCTCCAAAGCCCCTTATCCTTAGCGTTAAGCTCCTCTACAAGTTGAGCGACTGGCGCCGTTGGCTTGAAGTGCACGGACTTCTCACGAGAGCGTTCACTTTCACCAAGTCACGAGACCTTTCCGCCACTGGTCTTCATGGTACTTCGCCGATCCCTCGACTTGAGATATATAATCCCGGCGGATGAGAGTTGGGATCGGAGGAAGCCAATTCTGATTTTCTTCCCAACCTCCTTACGCAGGCTGAATCTTTTCCGAATCATAGTGCGGTTCACGGACACTCCACGTTTAGGCTCATGGTTAGTCAAGATATCATCGAGACCATTACAGGATAGCTTTGTCGATCCTCTGAAAGAAGATGGTAGATCCGGGACTTTGGCAAAATCGGGTTCTCCTAACGATCAGTTATTCTTCAGCGATCGATCGGCATTTGGCGCCACGAGAAGAGGTCCTCGAAGCTTGAGGAGGCCCCTTCCGTGCTTGGGACAAGCGAGAGAGGCGGGGCGCTCTTAGATCTAGGAGGAGATCGGCGGCTTGTGGTCGGCGGACCGAAGGTTGAGTGGGTCTCTTTGTATCTCCCAGGTTCGTGGCGGGTGTTTGAAGTCGTTCAACGCTTCATCTCCTTTACTTTCGGAAGATCTCTTTGTTCTTCTTAGCTTCCTAGAACCCTCACCACCCGCCATACCGCACAAAGAAAAGGTTAGTGAGATCTCTAAGGTCACGAGGCGAGATATAGAAAATACCAATGCCGAAGTCGAGCGGAAGTTCGCGAGCTTGGCGGTGATCGATTGCATGGTCAATGGTGCGATTCGCCACCGCATTTGGGCAGGAATATTTTAGAGTGGCGGCACGGCTTTGGCTCCATCACTATTGAGCTTTCCTCTTGTGAAGGTAATGTGCTTGAGCAGCGAGGCCTGGTACCACTAGCTACGAGGAAAGTCCTCAGCGGCTCGGATCCTTACTCCTCGGAATGAAGAACGGTTCTTCCAATTCTTAAGGGATGAGGCGGATCGGAAAAGAGTCCATAATGAGGCTTCGCGAAAGAACCGGTGTTTGTCATCTTTTAGCGAGTTAGTCTGTGTAGCTCGGCGAACACCTTAGCCGTAGGTCTGATTCCCTTAGCTCGGCATAGACCTCGGAAAGCAACCAAGATCCGCCACGAGTTGGGGTGGGTTTGAACAATGGATGTTCGGTGAAATTTTAGGACCGCCTTATAGAAATCGTCTAGAGGGAACCTCGGGCCAGGCCTTTAAGTTCCTCATACACCATAACCATGTCATCCTCTTCAAAGAGTGATCGACACGAAGATCGCCATGGCACTTGATCGACTCATATGAATCGGGACAAATATTGTATTCTTGAACAAGCGATTGCAGATCAGTTCAGAAGAACCAGCGGAAGCTCGTCTATAGGAAGGTCTCTCCTTGAAGGTGGTGCAAGCCTTGATGGTATGACAGGCCAGGCACAGGCGAGACCCTAGGGGTTTAGGTTGCCTGGGCCAGTGCCTCTTCTTCATCAGACGATGACCATGAGAACTGAATGGAAGGAGGGCTGCGCTCTCGACCTTGACAGCTCATTTTCAAAAGAAACAAGAACTTAAACTAAAAGAGGATTAAAGCCCTTACCAGAGTCGATCGTCGGAAGAAGCTGGAGAAAAGGAGAGAACTTGAAGTTGCGAACAAGAGGTGAGAAAGGAATGAGAGAACAAGCGCTAACCCTCCCACCCCTATTTATACTAGTCAGAGCATTTAATGCTCGCGAAGTTCTAAGCGACACATCGATTGGTGGGACTCGGCATTTGTTCTCAAATAACCGAATGTTACGAGATCGGTTAATTAGAGATCGGCATAATGAGTTAAACATTTTGAATAAAGGATCGATTAAGGGTCATTCGGTAAAGAATCGATTGGATAATCGCATCGAGATCGGAAAATAATCAATGCAAAATAATAAAATGATAGCAAACAAAGTAAAGTCTTTATTTTCAAGAGATCAGTTACATCATTTGGGCGATCTCTAGGGATCGGATTACAATAAAGGTCTAACTACATCATTTGGGAGATCTCTAGAGATCGATTACATTGAAGAATTACATCATTTGGGCGATCTCTGAGTGCGAAAATCCTATCTGAAGGGCCGATCTAAGGATCGGTTTATAAGCGATCCCAAGGATCTACCGGTGATCTAAGGATCGATTTATAAGCGATCCCAAGGATATTGCCGACGGATGCTTCATCATTGTCGGAACACCCAATAATGGATCAGAATCATGTCGGAACACTCAATGTGATGAGAAGCGAATGAACTCGGTTGAGCAACTCGAGATCGGTACAAGCGAGGCCATAATCTGGATCGGTCAAATCCAGTTCTCTCACCATCGTCAATTAGGATCATCCAATCACGGGATCGTAAATTTTGATCGGTGAGAAAGGAAAACCATCGGAAAAGATCAAAGCCTCGATTATGGCGAACTTCTCAGAGCGGCTAGAACAAGGTAAGTAAGAAATGAAGAGAGGAAAGTCGGATGAAGAAAATGTCTCGTCGGGTATATATAGGGAAAATGAGCATTTATTCTTTGAGCGGAAAATGAAGCGGGCAACCGAGAATCGAGATGCAATTAATGCTTGGACCGAATCGGTGATCAAGGGATAAAGAGATCGGAGATAGGAGATCGGCATGAGAGATCGGAATAGGAGCTAGGGAGGATCGGAAGATAAAAAGAATAAGACAAATCCCAATAACCGTCGTCGAGAATCGGGCGAGGTAGTTAAAGCGTGGCGACGAGATCTCCACCGCACGCCTAGAATCGCCATAATCTTGCGGTGCGAGGTATGTCATGGCAGTCTGTACATCCCAATCTCCACCGTTGATCTCACTTGTAAGGATGAATCAGGAACCCTTGGATCAAAAGAAAGCGACAATACAGCGTTTTCACTCTTAGCCCTCGGATCGTTCGGACAAGAGGATTCAAGACCGTCCAGTTAAAGAGGAAAAGGACAAATATTACGAGAAGCGATCTCGGCCATTTGTTTTGATTCTCTTTAATTCACGAACATCCGATCATGTACTTCAAAATCTTGACCCTCCATCTCCCTCAAAATAAATCGACCCTTCATAGGAGCACGATTCCTATAAATACTGCATGAAAAAGCTGTTCAGGGCGGACAAAATATAGATAAGAGGTGCTATTATCGTGGAGGAACTCTGAAACTTCATTGATTTGTTACTCTGTTTGTTTTGTAGTGATTAAAAGACTTTTGAAACTAGTTTTGAGTGTTTTCTTGAAAAGATTTTGAATCTTTGGAACTCTACATTTCGGTTTGTTCATTATCTGGTCATACTCTCATCATCTGCTTTCTTTTCCTCTGTTCAAGCTCAACTTCCTTCCACTGGTTCTTACAGTTACCTTTTAAGCTAAAGCATCTCTCGGTTTCACGGACATCAACTCTCGGTGATCAATCCGCCATCTTCATCACTATTTACCACCTCATAGTTATTTCAATACATTTGGCTCCTCACAGACATCAACTCTCGGTGATCAATCCGCCATCTTCATCACTATTTACCACCTCACTTATTTCAATATATTTGGCTCCTCACGGTAAGAGTTCATATTCTTGTTTTATTAAGTATTTGCGTTTACTTTCGCACTTTCTTTGTTCTCTTTACGTCTGCAGTTTTCTCTAAGTTTATTCTAAGCAAAAAAATCTCAAAGAGCGTTACTCTCGAATTCTCTTTAGTGATCGGTCCATCATTTCATCAATTTCGTCATTTACGAATCGAGCTTTTAGCTCCTAGTAGCGTGTAAGTGGTCGGGCAAAATATAGGTATCTGCAACTTAAGGGCCTCTTTTAAAAGAAAGTTTGAATAACACGTCGGAAAATAGCCAAACTATTAGGTGGCGTGAGCGAGAATTCGGCAAGATACCATGAAGAGGAATAAAACCAAAATAAACCAGACGAGCAGATCGGACATTAATAGGTATCGTGAAATGACTACATGGAAGGTCGGTAAATCAAGTTTAGTATTACCCATTTAGTCATAGGGTATCAAGAAACCTTATCTCGGTATTTTTGAATGCGAAACCTTAGTTTTAGGTTCTTGTGATATGTAGTGAAATTGAATTTGGAGATCGGCAAAGCCCCTTCCAGCTCTGCTAACTTGAAAGAGATCGGAGGAGAGTTCTTATCAGGTCTCGACTTAAAATTTTAATAAATACTTAATAGAGATTGGAGGAGAGTTCTTATCCGACCTCAATTCAAAACTTTTAATAAATATTTAAAAGAGATCGGAGGAGAGTTCTTATCCGGTCTCAGCTTAAAATTTTAATAAATGCTTAAGAGATTGGAGGAGAGTTCTTATCAGGTCTCGACTTAAAATTTTAATAAATACTTAAAAAGAGGTCGGAGGAGAGTTCTTATCCGATCTCAAATTAAAATCTCTAATAAATATTTATTAGGGATCGGAAGAGAGTTCTTATCAGATCTGACCAAAGTTTTAATGAATATCTAAAAGAGGTTGGAAGAGAGTTCTTATCAGATCTTCTAAATTAGATTTTAAATAAAACATCCCTTTTCAAGTAAAATTAACATACAAAAGTAATTCACTAAGGTTGTCTCATTTACTTATGTATGCAGGTGATCCTAATCGTTGAAAAATCAAACATTCCTTTTACCTAAAGGACTAACATTCCCATCAAGGCCCTTCTAACTAATTTATAAAGGGCAAAATTAAATCTACTTAACCTTATTAATGGACTAGGAGGGGAGACTAACACCTACCCAACCCGATTACGGACCAGAACCTAGAATCTGTCTTGAAGTGGTTTCATTCTTTATTTATCTTCTCAAATGGTTTTCTTTAGTTCCCCTCAAAACTAAGGTGGCGACTCCTCACTTTTCCCACTTGGTGAGTGATCGTCAGGCGACCATAAAATCCCATTGCGACGACTTAGCGACTCAGGGATATATTGACCCAACCCAGTTTAGAGGTCCAAAAGTAGGCTTAATTTTTGTCAGATCAAATTATATTTTTAGGGTATCACTCGGCGATGTCTTATATGATAATTATTATTGCTACTAACTAATTTGTTTTGCCTGTTCTATCTCCTACAGTGCTCTTCATTTCAAAGAAAAAGAAAAAAGAAAAATGGAAAAATAAAATCCTGAATTGGGAAGAGGTAAAAGTGTCCCTTCACACTGAACACTTACACAATGTCCTCACACACTATGGTCCTAACAGGGCTTTCTTACCCTTTTGGGAAAGTAGGAGGGGTCATGTAGCGGTACGTGGGTTTTACCCGTCGAGTATCCGTGAAGGCTTCGCTCAAATTGAAACTCGTTCTATTCCGTGATACCGGTGGAATTTTCCGACAATATCATGGGGGTAGAATGGGGCTCTCTTGTTCTGATGGGGCAATTTGGGAACTTTGGCTATTAGAAAATTAGATCCTGAGCTAAGCGAGTCACGATAGCTAAAAGCGTAGTAAAGCGCCTCATAAGATAGAACTATCCGGATAGGTAGCGCTTACCGGTGTTAGGAGTCTCTACTATAGGACAAAGGGGCATACTTACTCTTACCTATTGCTTTAATTTCCTTTTGTTCATTTCTTTTGAGGTAATCTTGAATCCCACTAAAACGCCTACACATTTTCCTACTTTGATAAATGTGTATGTGTCACAATCATGATATGATTCAAAATTACCTAATTTGTCTTACTAACAAATTTTCCATGGCGTTACCAAACCAAGAGTCTGTATAAGGATAGGCATCATTTTTATCATGGCATCCTTGAGTCGATCAGCGGAGAGGCTCGACATGCTAAACTTTGGTCCAAATCAGCTCATTGGTGGTACCCTCGCAAAATGATGTTTAGAGGCACACATTAGCTCAATACCTTCCTGGATCTGGACAAAATAGAGGTCAAAAGGAACAATCTAGAGTGCATCTAATAGATGGAGGTTGCTTCCGATCGAGTCAAAGTGCAGTTTGAAGAGAATGCGGAAGGATTGCAACCTTAATGCAAGTCAAGGTCCAAATCCTGCATTAAAAGCCATGTTGACGGTTTGGAATCCTAAATGCAGTGTTCTCTTTCAATGACATTGATACGGCCCCACTATGGAAGAATATCGAGGCATTCTTTGAGGATCCCATACTCATTGCGAGCCGGATCTACTTACACCTCGAGCATAGCGGACACAGAAGCGGTTGGCATATATGTTGGGTTCTCCCGGAAGAAGTAAAGTCGAGAAAGCAGTCAAAGGAACACGCATGGATGGCATTGGGCGTACCTTGAAGCGGTTAGATCATCACCTCGAGAAAGCGGTGGGATCAAGCTTAGTGGCACTCGCCTTGGGAATCTATGGTGCGATCTGTTCCCGAGGCCATTGGGGATCATCACTTGCGGTGCGGTGGAGGTATTTTGGGCGGTAGGAAGCGGGGATCAATCCGATACGGCAATTCTTGCGAAACCTTGTTAACCCTAACTACTGCGGACAGCGGGGAAAGGGTCCATTAAGTGTTGCTCTCGGTTATTATACCTCGGACTACTAGGTCACATGTGTCTGTGGAGACAAAAGGATTGACTTAGTACCTTGACCACCTCCCATTGAGAAGATGATCCGGTTAGTAATCGGCTCGAAGAATGAACTTGATGGCGGGAGCGGTTTTGAGTTTCAATAGC